>NW_026562387.1:8602500-9872500 GCF_027474105.1 Poeciliopsis prolifica
CTATCTATTTGCAGTTTTGTGAGGGGTGGGGCCAGGTCAGAAAACTTTGCAATGAGAATATTCTTGGGGGTTTGAGATATATCGTATGATTGAGATGTTTCTGGCAAAAATATTAAATCTGATTCTAATACCGTGATGTAATTTGGAAAGGTGGAGAAGCTGCGATAAAATTCAATACAATTTTAGATTTGGTTAACTGAAACAGAAATGATTCCAAGTAACTAAACTATCGATAAATCTGAGATACATTCAAATGACTGTTGCTGACACAAAATTAAATGTACTGACAAGTATAATGCTGATTTGGACTTCATTTCATTGCAGCTTGTTAGAAAATGCAGCATAGTAAAATGTCCGAGACTACTGTGAAATTTCTGTCATTACGTCTTGCACAGGTGTGTTATGTCCAGTAAATGCGCAAACTAATTAATTGGATAGTAATAAGTGACTGCAAGCCCAAGTTATTAAACTGAAAAAAATATGCCAGTAACCTCTAGGGGGCACTGAACTACCAAATTAACCCCAGGTCAATATAATTTATGAGACAGTGTGCACAGACTCCGGATGAAACTCTTGATTCATTTCAGTGCATAGCTTGCCAAGGTTGCTTTATTTTATATTTTCTGACAATAAAAAAACATCCTATCTGTCTGTCTGTGTCCTTGCATGCAAACATTAATTTCAGTTCAAAATGTTTGCTTTTACAATCTTTTCGAAATAAAAGAATGAAGTTGGTTAAAATACCAAACATTTTTTTCCTCCCAAAAAAGTCTTTGTCTTTCTGCTCAATTGCTCCCTTTCTGTTTTGCCTCGGAAGACCGTGCACTTCATTGTTTCCTCCACTCTCCCCTGTCTGTCTGCTTTAGTTTACTTTTAATTCCTTCTTGTTGTCCACTTTTCTCCGTGCACCATGTTTATGTCCTCACTTGTGCTGCGTCTCAGCCTTTTAATGGATTAATCTAAGTGCTCTCCCGGTGCTTTCGCAGCCGCTTGCTGTTCGTTATTACTGCAGAAGCCTGGCCTAAAGGTGATGCAGCTTCTTCTCGTGTCTCGCAGTGGGGGGAACGACTGATGTCCTTGATGAGATGGCCCCGCTGCACTCTGATTCATTAGCAAGCAGATGTGAAGTGTCACCGCATATCACAGCATCAGGCACTGGTGGATAACTTTTTCGGCAAGGCGTGAATAATGTATCAAATTTTGTTTACAGGCTCTTCTTTGCTCCAGCATTATGCAGTCGACACCAGTCCTCTGCTATCTGCTGCTGCACAAACCCAAGAGCCCCTGACTTGCCCGAGGACAAATCAGACTCCCAGTGTTCTCTATCACCTTGCATTCAAGTTTTCAGTTGCTTAACTATGCGTGGAGACCCTGGCCTCTGGAAGACACTGTGAATGTTCTTCGGTACACGGGAGGAGTAGGATAACATCTCGAAGGACGAAATCAACAAAAGGGCAGCCACGCATTCTGTTGTCTGCATCCAAATCCTATTTGGACTGGAAAACTGATTAACGTTTTCTAATCTGAATAGGCCAAATCAGATCATGTTTGAGGCTCCCAGTTTGATTAAAAATTAATTTTAATAGGAACCAAACCCCAGGGGGCCACAGTGGGAATAATAAGAACAAGAAACCTTCATACTTGCAGTTTATTGCTGTCTTTAGCTTGAGTGCATAACTTGCTTATTCATTTGATTTGCTTTGACAAATCCTGTTTGCAGGTCAATCACCTTAATCGTGGCACAATGTGTTTCTCCTTGCTCATAAACAATGCATCGCCTAGACAAATCTGATCACTTTGAGCTTCTTTTGGTAGCGATAGATAAATTTACAATGACATTTCGTGTGACACATAATGCACTTTAGGAAAACGGGATACAGACCTGCTTCTAATGAGGTTAGTGTCTTTGAAACAGATGGTGCACAAAACCAGGATTAATATTTTCAGCTCACAGCCCTTCCATTCTGACAGATTTTAGCAGTTACAGCTGGCGTGCTAATGAAGATAATAATTGTTTAATAGTGGAAATTGCTGTCTCAGGCTGACTTTTTCACCCTTCCAGCTGGCTTGCTGGGTTTCAAGACCTCTATAAAACTGTTGCATCTCTTTGTGATGATATAATGCAAAGAACATGAAAGACACTAGTGCAGTGAATCTACATTTTGCACTGTTAGTATTGCTTAAAACATTTAAAAAAGAAATAAATGCTGATTTAATGGAAGTAATACATTCAACTTAAGATATTTATGTTCTGATATTTTTATGTGACTGTAAAATACTTCGGCAGCTCATTCATAAGAAGCTACAGCCCACTCCACATTTATTGGCACTTCTGGTAAACCTGTGTATAAAAAGCTTGAAATTAAATTAAACATATAATGCAGAGGCAACACTTTACATTGGAAATTTTAGAAAAACCCAACTTTTATTTGGGTAGATCTCTTCAGTGGGAAGAAAAATCCCATGTAAAGAAATAGTTTCTAACAAAATTAGCAATGTGACACTTACTGGCAGCCCTAAAGAGAAACTTGCAGTGTTTTATTTATTTTTTTGTGCCACATTGTATAGTGCCATCAACTGCAAAACTCAGGTAAAACTAAAAAGCAGTGTGTGAAAAAACAAACTACAATATTTCCTGTGCTTTCAGAGGGCAGGTCACAGCTTATAAAATCCATAATCAGGTACATTTTGCTGAATAAAAGTGTAAGTGTTGGCAGTTTGTATGTCTGGATTAATTGAAAGCACGTAGGAAAGCAATTGCTTCTGCTCAACAAACTGGCAACAAGTTAACTCCTAGAAAACTGGAGTCCATCATCCAACAGGGTTAAAGACACCAATCTTCCCAGAAGGGGATCATTATTTACCTCTGGATTGTGTAATTGTGTGAGAAACTCATAAAAAAGCTACAGTGGAGACAAACTCTACAGTGCTCTGTACACACATAAAATGCTTAAGACAATATTGGGAAAAAGAAGGAACAAGTATCACCTTTTCAAGCTATTTGACTTGGAGACAAAGGGCTGTTTTTAACGATCTAACTTTTTCCTTTCAGTCATCCTTTCAGACCGTTAGATTTGTTCGTCTGTTGTTGTAACTCCCTTGGGCACTTAGTTTTCAGTGTATCATTCACATTAGTTTAGACTTAAGCTGCCACTCTGGATTATGCAGGTCAACCTGAAGCTCTTTTCTACAATTTGCAGCAGCTTTATTGTCTCTTTTTTCATACAGTTTCTTCACATCACAAAAGAGTACATTTTTACAAACTGGAAATCTCTGGCACCTTGTCATTAACCGTTGACCTTTCTGGGATTTACCTCACTTCTCCTCCACTGACTATATTGACATGCTTCAGGCACCTTGTGAAATCTGAACAAGATTAAAAGGATGTAAAAAAAAATGAATAGATGAAAGTCTTTTGTGAAAATATTGTAGCTCTTGTCATGTACCATAATGATAGACTATCAGATTTATTTAAAGCTGTTTTCTGTTGAGCTTTTACTGTTGAAAATAGTCTGGAAACAGTCAGACCTCATAAGTAATAAAGCCATCACTCATTAATCAAGCCCATGTAAGCTGTGAACACTGAATCTTTATTTTAGATTCTGTTCGGGTTCTGATTTTGTTTAAGGAACTTGGTCAAAACTGTTAGAAAAAGGCTATGGCTATGGAGGACACAAATGCAGGCAAAGGGAAGCAAAAGTGGAGCAGAGATAAAGTTGTTTGTCTAATACAAACAGGCAACATGCAAAAACAAAGTTCAATGTCCAAAAATGATCATGAAACTAAATTAAGGCTGAAGGAGATTAAAGGAAGATAAACGAGGAGTAAAGAAACAACAAGCCAAGAGGAAACATACTAACACTGATCCAAGAAAAAATTATGCAAAAGGACTGAGAACAGAACACAAGATAATGTATGTTTAAGAAAATAAACACAAAGGTTCAAAATAATATGGCAAAAACCCTAACGACAATGGGAACTGAGTATGAACAGCTTTTTTCTAGCAATAATAATATTTGAAAACCAAATTGCAACAAAAAAAATGGTCTAGGTAATTGCATTTGCAACTTGCAAATGTGTGGAACAGTTGGGACTCCAGCTTGGCTCCACCTGACTCTTGGTTGATTGGGAGTTATTGTTTAAGTGCTGCTTCATGCCAATTTGCAAAGAGTTTGATCCTCAATGCATTGCTTTTTGTAACAATTCTGTTCACTTCTTTACTTTTCCTTCACATTCTACAACTTCTTTGTCCAGAAGGGATTGCCTCTTGGGTATGGTATTGCCTGTTCCGGAGCTGATGCCATGTATTGGAGTGGTGGGCTCCTGGGTGGTGACCTATGGGGGCGCCGTCCTGGACCAGCTACGGGCTGCAGGGATCTAGCTGGATCCAGACGTAAATTCACTCCCTCAGTTCTCCTGGGAGTTATCTGAAGGGGGTGGGATGACAGGGTGCACCTCCTCTCATTGATCTTTCTCAGACGCTGAATGGCAAGTTGGAAGCTCTTTAGGGGTTCCCCCATCCTGTGTGCCGGCCAGCTCTGTTGCCGGGGGCTTGTGCAGACACTTGGGCAATGGATGACAGCATCCTGGGTCTGTGTGGGGGAGGAAAGTTGAGGGAGGGTGCTCTGCATCTATTCATGTGCCAAGGGCAGATACACCTCACACACCAACGTACACTTGCACCCACACACTTTCAAATATGCACAATCCAGAAGGCTCAATGTCATACCAACACAGTTTCATATTTCATTATATAACAAGTCTATTTGGATTGCCAGAGGGGTCCTCGGACTTAATAAAGTCAATCAGTCATGGAAGAGTGTGAGGATACTGTATCTTTTCTGCAGAGGTAAATAATGATCCCCTTCTTCTCTGACACATGTAGACATTCAGTGCCTTCATATGGTCTGCCTTAGGCAGGACCCATGACAAAACAACATTAAAAAAAACAAAACATATGATATTCCATTGGCAGTCAAGACAGTAACTTAAATTGAAATTATAAGATTTCTTATTAAATTCTAAGCATAGTTGCAAAATAATCCATTATCAGTTATCTGAACATGCTACGGTACACCCTGCACAGGGCTCCAGTCCATCACAGGGTAACGTAGCGATGGGACAAACAACCATTCACACACACTCACACCCACGGACAATTTAAACCTCTGGTACAACATGAAAAAGAGCCCAGGCTGGGACTCGGACCCACAACCTTCCTGCTTCAAGGCAACTGGGCTACCAACTGCACCTCTGTATTTGAGCAAGCACGTAATACAAATAAAGACTTACCCCTCTCTACACTGAAATTGAAAATGTATGCATAAGTTCTCGATAAATTGGGTATTAATATGCATTAACTCATTTCTTGAACTAATATTAGCAACTTTTATCCCTGCAGTTAATTTGAATAATTTATACCAAAAAATTGCAATTAAAAAATTATCTAAAGTATAGTCTTATTTGTGTGAACCCATGCCAGACTTTATGTGCAGCCATTAAACAGCACTTGTTGTAAGTGCTCTTGATTGGTGGCGGAATAAGTTGACACCTTTCACACCCATATCCTCCTCAGCAGGGGTGGTATTAGTAATGTATTACACTTGGAGAACTGCCTTATGCTCAGCCATTGTAAAGGGCTTTATTACTGTCGTGACGTTTAATATGGGGCCTGCTACCGTCGGCGGTGCTCCATAAATTTCGCTCATTCAGCTGCTTCTGCTCTGCGACTTCGCTCTGCTCGCCTTTTTTGATGGAAAGCATTGACCAGAAACATTAATACTGAGAAGAGTTTTAGTCACGGCTCATGAACTCCTGCTCTACATTCGTTAGGAAACAGCAGGAGGGAATCGTTTGTCGGCTTCTGGATGGGAGCTACGCATAACACAACAAACAAGTTTGATGACAGGAACGGCATCAGGCAGTTGAGATGTCAAAATGAATAACTAAAATTTGCCTTTCAGTGACAAGTTTGGTGTATTAGTTGTCATTATTCAAAATGATTAAGTGGGTTTGGTTGGTTATCATTGTCATTTTCATATCCATTTTATATTTGTTGACATTTGTTGGATTGAATATGAGTATATTAACCAGTGTGGGAGCTTTTTATTTGTTATCTGATAAGTTGAGATTTATCGTCACAAAACTCAACTGAGGAAATAACTTCTCAAATGTGTTAATTTCTATTCTGTGTTTCTGTTTGTGCAACAAAAATATTTCCATCATCTTCTTGTATTTATGGACATAACATTGCCCTTGAGACTGTTTTGTATATATGAGGGTGTGTGTTTCTTTCCCTTTACAAGAAGAGCAGGCCCATCCGTCTTCGGTGCTGCATAATGGGGCCTCGGAGTGGCTTACGTTCGGCCCTCTGATCCGTCCTCATTTGGTTGGCATTTCATTACGGGCCAGACATTTCCTGTGACTCAAGAAGCATGCTGGACTGCCTTCTTCTTGCATGCCATTTTCTGTTCTAATTTTTTTTCTTCCATTGTCCTTTATCTCTTGCTCCCGCTCTCAATTTTCTGACAGAAATAAACGCGCACTTAGACAAACATCTTTTCCTCCTTTTGTCTGCATCTCAGCTTTCAAGCAACTACATCAGGAAGAAGCAGAAAAATGAGGACAAATTGATATGAATCCCAAGGTAAGAAGCCATGGGGTATAAAAAAAAGATAAAAAAAGGTAGTGGCGCCTGCTTGCAAAGCACGTGTAGGCATAAATCCAGTGATATACTGCTGTAATGTTCATTTTATAAGTGCATCCATTCCTCACCGTGATGCTTGCACCGGTCATACAAAAAGACAGGGTAAGGACAAACTCAATGTTACATCAGCATTCAAATACCGTATTGTAACTTTAAAAAAAAAAAAAATGTATACATCTTTCGAAATCGGAGAAGTTGAATATATTTTACTCCTTTAACTTTCTCCAGACTTTGACAGATGCTTCTATACTGATTCTAAGAAAGAGTATTACAATTCATAGAATGGGCCAAAAAAGCACTGTGGTCTGTGTTGCTGCAGGGGACTGGGAACAACACATGCTGGAAAGTTTCTGTAGTCTTCACTGAATAAACATGGAGACTCTTTAAACTGGGGCTAATAGTGACTCGGGACACAGCTCGTCTCCGTTAACAGCTATTCCCCTTCAATGTATCTCCTTGGCCCTGGGCTGCAGGGCCCAAAACAACAGAAGTCAATATAATCGGGTGAAAAAGTGAGTGAGGAAGGCTAGCAAAACCTAACCTTTCCAGACAGCTAGTTCAGAGACACAACAATCTAAAACATCAATCTTATGAAGCCTAAAGGTCTCTACTGTCTCTCAGAGATTTGTCTAAACTCCAAATTCATTAAATCGATGAATCCATTTAAAATGTATTTTTCTGAAACCAGACAAAATCCAAAACAGTACAGTCTTTTTATTACAAAATGAATCAATTTTTGCTATGACTAGATCACTGAGACAACAGCAGCATCTGCAAGCAAAAAACTTATCAGGTGATGATATTCTTTCTAACACAATTTATTTGTTTCTGTGAAAAGAAATTGTTCCCATCTGCAGATCAAAAACAAATGAATAACCGTGATCTGCAATCATTCCTGGAGGATATTTTGCAGTTGTGTGCATCTTTGACTTAAAGAAATGTTTCAAGACTATACAGCATGTAAGAAGCATCTTTTTTGACTTGTTGAGTTTGCGTAGTTTGACAAGTACAGCGAAACCATGCTCTGTTAAAACAATGCAATGATGGTAAATAGCATGAATGATGGTAATGATGGTAAATGGCATGAATAAAATAAACCGATTATGTGGATAAAAATGAGACGTACAGTGAACAACTTCTGTGGCTGGCTATAGCAAAGAAAGCTAATCTGTTGAAAGAGTTGTGAGTCTGTTCGCATCAGTAGTAAAATTACTATTCAAAATCCAAGCAGAAATTACATTTAACGTGAATATGTCTAGAAGTTCACCATCTTCAAATAACATATTTTTTCACAAGTGGTCATTTACCACTGTGGTGAAGTACAAGCAAATTCAAATCCCTCTAAATGTTGCTGGTTTGGTATATCTCCATTTTATTGGACTTCTGACATTCTTCTTACTATTTCTCAATTTCCATCATGCAACAAATACAACTATTAAGAGCTACAAGAGAAAAATCAATTGAAAGGGAATTTGTAAAAGTGATCATTTTTGATAGCTTTTTAAAACAAAGATGTACCAGTTTCTATTTTCCTCTTCAACTAAGAGCAACATGAAGCGACAACTTCACGAAGTACACACTTCTTTGTGAACATGGGAATAAAGGTCCATTGTGCAGGTGACTATGGGAGGTGATCTCCCATAGTCTAGTCAGCACAACATGGCTTCTCCAAGCTGTTGGATTGCCACAACTGCTGAGCACTGCAAGTACATTACATCTCAATTTGTTCTGGGAGGGATCAAATTCTCCTGGCTTGCAAATCTTGCCATGCAGCCAGCAGAGCACACAATGAATAACTGGAGAACTGTAGGAAATATAATACAGAGAAGTTTGATGCACCAGAATCAAATCATAGCTTGGATGTCTGTGTCAATAAACTTTTTGTGTGGAGTCTGGCCAAGTTTGATGTGAAGTAAATCAATGAGATTCAGAATAATTAAAGGCTGCATATGATATAAATTTGCTTATCATATTCCCAGTTCTCTGTTGACGAAAGATATATGCACTGTAAACATTGTTGCAGAAGAATATTAAAAAACACCAGGCTTGTCGCCCAGTTCGGTCCGCAGAATTCGGAGTTCTGGAAAATAATCACAGCTCTTAGAAATATGCTATTAATTATTCATTCAGCGCTAGCTTGGCACAGATAGGAAAGTCTTTAAAGGTCTGGAGAAGGTTGAAGAGCGGAGGTTGAGAAAGGACAGCTCTGTCCTAATTGCCGTCATCACTCACTCTGTTCTTTCATTTATCTGATCCTCTTCCGGAAATGAAAAACCTCATCTCCAGGTTTAATAGCTAATAGAAGAAAAAAGTAGAGAGGGAATTGTTAAAGTCAGACAGTTTTTAGCTGACATCTGACTCTTACTTTCTCTTCAATGTGCGCTGGGGTTAAATTACCTACTAAATTGACCAAAACAGCCATTTTCCATGATAATTAATTGCTACTAAGCCATTAAGCCAGCCAAGCTATTTTGGAGACATAAATATATTTTTATGACGTTATTTTATCAAGAACAAATCTTGAAACTGAAAATTAGCACCAAACTGTTGAGTCTTAAGTCATTATACTTAGCTAGAAAGGTTTAGCCTGTACAAACTAAATTTATATCGACTCATTAAACAAATTAGAATATTATTGAAAAGTCCATTTATTTGAGGAACTTTATCACTAAGAGAAACACATCATATACAGTAAATATACACAAGCTGGTGTTTTCCAGCCTTTAATTATATTAAACATCAGAATTTCCCACACACATAGAACATCTTTTAAAAATATTCAAAACTGAACCAGAACTGGGCCATGTGACCCAACGATGGACCAAAACATTCTAGTAAATCCACAGGGCCTGCTGATAAATTATGAATGAAAAGTTGTGAACTTATTCAAAGCCTCAATCTTGATCTCACTGAGATTCATTTTTCTTAGTTAGAAATGAAATAATTACTATTATATTCTTACTATTTTCCACAGACCCAAGACCCGTCACATTTCTTGACACCCAAAAAACAAGATCACTTGCTCAACTATTTGGTCAGCAACGCCTCTCCAGCAAGTTGTCTAGTCTCCACAGCAACCAACTGCTGAACTAGATGCTTGATGCTGCTAGCCCGAAATTGCCTAAATCGGTAAAAGGATTTAGAACGACCACTTCGTTATTCCAGCTCTCTGTTTTTGCTTAAATGCAGGTTCTGGAATGTTTCTGCTGAGTCAATCAAAAGCAGAAACACAGCTGTCTCTGATGCACAGCTGTAAATAATCAATCTTTTCATGCTAGAAATGAATGTTGCCACAAAAAAAAACAAAAAAACAAAAAAACACATTTTATGTAGGCTCGCTTTAAGAAATCCTCCACTGCTAGCACACCTCATTCTGTACTTCCCCAAATGTTGCCTTGTCAGCTGGCTGCCTCTTCATCAGCAACTGCAAACAAGTACACCTGATGTTATCAAAGGTTTAAGCACCTCTACTTCTATCAATGTTGTGAATGTGTCTTGAATTCGTTAATGAGAAAAAATGTTGCGTGGTATTTTTAGAAACTTCGACAAGGCTAAAAGTGCCATTAAAGCCTGCTGTAAATGCAAACTACTTGCCATATGGTCCGTAATCTAATGAACATAGAGAGGGAAAACAAATAGCAGCCACCTGGAGAGAGAGGTTTCAAAACAAACAAATGTTCAACAGATAAGTGCATTCCTCAGGTGTAGACATTCAACAACCTGTTATTGATAAAGTGCTGCACATTTTGACCTGTAAAACCTACATCCTTTGAATGAACAACAAAGGCGACTGCAGAGCTGGTCAAATAGAGTTGAATGCAGAAAATTGCTCTTAATTTGCTTCCTGAAATACTCCCAGGAATTACTTTTGCAGTTTTCAGCCCCTGTATCAGTGTGCGTTTGGTAAAGTCCTTTTTGATACTTCCCAGGACACCTTGTTGTAGATCAATAGTTCATCACAAGGCCCATTAGCAGCGAGGATAACTCTAATGAGGTGGTGAAATGAGGAGCTGGTTTGGAACAAAAAGACAACCCTCTCCTATTATCTGTAAGAAAGCTGAAGGAGGATTAGTTGTTCATTAAATATGCAACAATTAACTTTAACTCCAGCTCACGTGGATTCAGAGCTTTAACTTTGCCTCCTCCGTTTTGCCACAAATGTCATGGAAACTCTGTCATGTTCTGCATAGTTAAATGGAGCCAGTGAACAATTTGCTGAATATTTCTATTCATAGCTAATTTCCTCTAATGATCATGAGGTAAGCAGGTGTCTGTTCATAACACCTTCTTATTCTGCCTTGTTTCCTTGTTAAAGTAATCAATGTTGATATGAAGATGGATCCCTTAAGTGGTTACTGGTAAACAGAGAACCCAGTGATGGCAGTGTTTTGGTCTTTAAAAATGGCAATAAAATAAGGAACTTTATAATTCATAAACATGAAAAATTGAGCTGTACAACATGAGGCACTAATAGGAGAAATTCTCTTCTGCCGTATCCATCTCTGCCTTCGCCTCTCATTTAGCTGTCAGCTTCCCTCTTTGTCTCTGCCTCATCTCCCACCTTTCTGTGACTCATGAAGGGCTCCATTTGTCATCTCTCAGGTGATGAGTGTGGTGTTTTTTGCTCTGACCTCTGCTCCGTCTATAATGAGGTATCAGCTATGCTGCCTCACGGTCACACAATCAGTTCTAATACCTGGGTCAAATGAAATGAGGAAACACTACTTTAGTTTGTTTGGACATTCCAGTCACTGGAAGAGATGGATTATTCCCACTTGGGGGACTGTAATGAACGGTAAATATTAAAGTTGTACCTCAGGGGACGAAACATGCGAAAGATAATTACTGTTTGGATGGACAAGTCATCTACAATTTTGGGAATATTAATACAGCAAAATCTGTCTGGTAAAATTTGTGAGAAGAAAAATAAGTCAGGGACTTCATATAGTGAAAATACTGCAAATTAGCATTTGATATTAATTGATGATCCTCTGGGTTGCTTCTGGTAACACAGGGGTAAATAACAACCCATGTATGGAGGCCTCAGTCCTTGACTTGACCAATACAGGTTCGAATCCCAGCCAGATGACCTTTGCTACACATCTTCCTCTTCTTTCAGTACCCACTTTTCTGTCTGAACACTCTCAAATTAAGGCTATAGAGCCAATAAAACCTCCAAAAAAGATGAACTTCTCTTGTGGTGTATATACTGTACAACAAGCACCCACATTTTGGTCTTTGTTACTGTTGAATCTGGGTAAAAAGCACAATTTCACAATGCATCCACTGAACTTTCATTGCCAGGCTGCTTTGCTTAAAACTCTCAACATCTAACCTACATTTTGTTTTTTACTTTATTGTGGCAGATGCTCTGTTTTTTAATAGTCACAGCAAAAAGATAAATAAATAAATAAAAAATAAAGACAGAATGGAAAACAGCTGCTGTAATGGAGTTTAAATGCACCCTAGGTGCTTGTTAAATGAAGAAAAGCAATTAAATTTCAGCATCACTACCTATTTTCACAAAATTTGCTAATTTTTACTTTTGGAAGGTTGGTGGATTTTGATGCTGGGAGAAACTGACAGGTCATCACAGCAGGGAGCAGATTAATGTTTACTGCTGTAGTGCTGAAAGGGAAGTCTATGTCTTTTTGGCAGGGTTGAAGTCACGAAAGCACACATTTTCTGAGCTACTTTGTTCTTTTTACAATAATTGCTACTTTTCTCTACTGATTTTAAAAGGAACCTCACTGCTGCTGTACATCGATTTGACAGCAATTTGCCTTCGGTTACTTCTCACTAAAACTTAGGAGACAAAACATTCCAAAACCTGTCCCAATTAACAAGGTGAAGGAATCCTGTAATTCAAATTAATATTCTTCATGTTGGTTTAATAATTTTCATGTTATCCCTTAGCATGTAGGAGTTTTCTACTGGGTACTGCAGTTTCTTTCCAAAGTCTAAAACCATTCATGTTCAGATAATTTGTGTCTGTTGCACATAAGCATGAATGTGTGCATAGATGGTTTCTTTTCCTCTGTTTCTCAGGGGAAATGCTGTTTGATAGCCTATATTTTGTGACCTAACACACTCTCACTCTCCCTGCAGGGATTTAAAATTCAGCAAACTCTAAATTAACACAACAGAAAATGACAACTTGCTATATACGATTTTGCACCAAAAATAATAATAATAAAAAAATAAAAAATCAAAGCAGTTCTTAAGCATCATTCCGTAGGCTGGTAAAAGGAAAATTAATCTGTACTTGAATGATGAGGAGAAATAAAAAAAAGCACCTGGAGAAAGCTTGGAATGACACATTAGCCAAAACATTGTCTTGAAAACAGATGGAGGCAGACTGATAGCATGGCTGTCTGGTCTTATTGCTGACGGTACAACAACTTACATTGTGCACAGATTCAAATAGTTTCACTCTGTTGTTCCAAAGGGTTTACTACAACAAACATTCATTATGTTTTATGGCTCAGTAATCTTGCCCGGTGACAGACAAAAGCATTGACTGATGCGACAAACAAATGAATCACTTTGTTAATCAGCTGTTTATGTATTGATTTAGTTGAGAATGCATCAAAATGGTATACATTTTCTGTTGTTTTAGCTGTCCTTGCTGCAGAAGTATGTTGTCCAGACACTGCAGCTCCATGGAAACAGCATCCAAAAATGTAAAGGTACATGTGGAATTGTGACAACAAATCACACAAGTTGGTTCAGATTAAGCGATCCCTAGAAATATCACATAACATATAAACTGCAGGCTAAAGAGAAGTTTAGCGAAAATAAATGTAAGCTTTTCTGCACTGCTGGTAATAGGAAAGATTGGGTTACAGCAGAGCTCTGTTAAGTATACTGTCAGCTGTGTTTAGACAGGCTCCGGCAGAACCACAGCACATATTTTTCCTCAGACCTGAGCACAGAACTTTAATTTACTGGCAGCAATTACACTGTCAGAGTGATTACCAGGCTTTTTTGAAATGTATTTAATTTTTTTAACTTTGTTTGCTACACATTGAACAACCTTTGAAAATGACAGAAAATTGTTTTATTTTACACAAACCTTTCTATTTAAGCACAAGCCAGTTTTGTTGATTCTGATCAATGCCATTTTCATTGTGCAACTGATTGTTTTGAAATTCCAACGGCTTGGAGGAATGTTAATGCCTCACACTTTCAACTCTTCAACATTGCAGTTTCCTTCTATCTTGTATTATAAACAGTAAAATCCACCCACGTTTATGTCCTTATCACAACTGCACACTTAACTGCGTTAAGGAGTTTTAAAATATATGCTTCAAATGATTAATATTATAATAAAAAAAAATCAGATGGACTTTTCTTACATTTAAAAACCAAACAAACATGCAAACATCTACAGGCACTCCTGTGTTCAACAGGAAGTAAACCATGCATTGCTCTGATTGTTTAGGCATGAATCATTGTTTGGATGGTTAATGTATTTCTGCTATTGTTATCGTTACTGCTCTACAGGGACGACCCAGACTAAATCTATTCATTGATTACCCACATTTAGGAGGAGCTAAAAATACTGAGAGACACAGAGCATGACCTGGAAGGCCATTATGTGGAGCAAACCAAAGAGTGGAGTTGAAGAGCTCAAAGAGCTGAGTGACAGACAGATTGGTTCGGTCAGCGCTCACAGCAGATAAGACCGGGGCACAGGTCAAAGAAGGTCAAAGAGCAGCGAGCTAAACTCTGAGTAAAGACACAAATCCTGATAATAGTGTGATTTTTTAGAGTTTAGAGAATTAGACATAGATCAACAATACATGTAAAATATATATTTCTTGTTTTGCTGAGAATAGGTAAGACTTTAACTAAAATTGTGATATACTTTACCATCAATTCTGGATTTGTGCTATTTTAAATGAGAGAACTCCAGAGTGAAACTTTGCAAGGTTTTAATGGATGTGCGAACAAGATGTACATCTGCAGGCTCTAGAACGCTTAGTTGAAGGAGGTTGGGAGGAGCATAATAACCAATAATCTAATATATTATTATTATTATTAGAATCATGTCTCTTTGCTATTGACTAACAGTGAAGTAAAGAATATAAAAATGTAAACTTAATCTACAGACTTCTACCTACGTAATCATCATTAAAAGAGCACTTAAGACAAAGCTGATTAACAACCTAAAAAATGGCACCTTAACAGGAGCCAAAAGGAAATTTGTTTTGGTTTAGTTTTGGGGATGTTAACATCACCTTAAATAAGAGAGAAGACAAAGGGAAAGAAAAAAAAAAAGGTTTTGTGCCACAGGCATCATCCATCAGCTTTTACTATTACACGACCAGCAGCTGCATGGTGAAAGCCACCTTGCTTTGGTCTGACACTTGCTATTTTTCACCTCATTTTTGGAACTGAGTTGGTTTCACACCTGTTAATGACAATCGAATCTTTTCGAACAAACACTTGCAGTTTTGCTGCAAGACCCCCTGAGGGCGGAAGGGGAGCAAAAAGTCACTGGAAATAAAAATATACATGTATAAATTGTTGCTACCTCCTTAAAAATGAATTAACTCTTGTTTCAGGACATCTTAATGCTTTGACTTCTCAAAAATGTTTTTTGGAGAGCCTCGGTGTCAAATCAATAGTACATTGTAAATCCTGACGTGAAAAAGTGGAAACTGAAAGAAAGTGGAAAGTGGTAATCACAAAGGTAGAGTTAGAGAGAAAGTTTTAATTAGTGGGTAAGTCTCTTGGGTGAATAACAAAAGAAAACCAGAGTGTCATTCAGATAATTAATGCAGCCAAATCAGAAAACCACAGGGTGGCTGAAATTAAAAAATAAAGTCGTGTGACATTACAGCAAATGCAAAGCAGAGTATGGTCATAGCTTGGTGGAGCGTGCTTGCGACAAACAGAGGAATAATAAATGAGGGTGATCTTTAAAGACTGTGCACCACCATTTACACAATTCTCTAGCAGCAGAGGGGTATCCATTGTTTAAAGAGAACGCTCTTGCTGGTTTGAGTTGCTATACAGGTGTATTTACATTTACATGTAATATGGCTAGATCTTCTTTGCTACATTATATTCCTCTGCACATTTTTTGAAGCTAAATGATAAGTAAATATGTACATTTACTTACCTTTCAGTGCATTTTTTTTTTTCATTCTCAAAAATGAATCTGCATGCCTCGCCTCCTCTATTGTCAGGGACACTTTTGTGCCTTGGTGACTTTCCCATCTTTGACATGCTGTAATATGTCCATGTCACAAGAAATGAGAAAGCTGTCAGATTTAAGGGTGATTGTGACTGAAGTGAAGTAAGAAAGCATGTCAGTGATTTTCACTGAGCTCAGGGGAAAAAAAAAAACATGGACATTGTGGACAAAATAGCATTTGTCTTTCTTTCCAATACTAGAGTAACTCTACAGTGGAACTGGTGAATTTTTTTGCCTTCATGCTGTCAAATTTAATTCTCATATTCAATCCTCTCATGACATAAGTGATCAATTTTGGGATTAAATTGTTGCTTTTTGTCATATTTATTAAAAGAATATTTTTTCTTGAGAAATTATTTATTTATTTATTTTCTTTTTGAGATGAAATCTAGCAAACCTTAGCTCAGCCACTATGTTCTTTTCCTGACCTTCTCCTAACACAACATATTCAGTCTATTTTTTAAATTTGCTGTTCTGTACTTCGACATTAAAAGTGGTAACTCTGATCTACTCTGTTCTGTTCTTTGTTCTTTGTTTACGGGTACTTTTACCTGATTCGGAAGGCCTTGAAGTTGTAATATTTCAACACTTTCTTGCAGTTTCTTCTGACCAAAGATTGGCCACACAATTTTGTTGTAACAGTGGATCAACAAACACAATGCAACAAAAACAGCTTTGATATAATCCTTTGGAAACAAAAAGGTGGCAGTCAATAAGACAATATTTAACTGATTGGCGGAGCAATGTCTTTCCTGTCCAACCTAAGTATAGATATGCAGATGCTTATGTAAATAAATACACTCTTCTGATTGGATCAGAAGGTGTACATGCTCAGGGCCTGAATAACAAAGTGAGCACAGCGCAGTCAGATATGATAAAAATGATTTGTAAACATCAGTTAAAATTAACATTTTTATCTAGAAGACACATGCGAAACAAAAGGCTTTTATTTTAAGAGTGCAGAATTATGCTTGCTGAAAAAAAAACAGTCTGAGTAAAAGCCCTGATTTCAAAGGGGAAATTGCTCTGTAGTCTGTCTTTTTAACAGCTTAAATAAGCTGTGTCTTATTAGGTATGACGTTTACTTAGGTTCTCTTTATCTCAATATGTCTAAAAACCTTCAGAGCTGAGCACAAATGTAGATGATGACCATCCCCTGATGATATCAAATTCCCATCTTACATCTGAATTTGGGACTTCAGATTTCGTTTGACTGACTGGGAAGGTTTGTTTGTCTGACATGGTATTGCTTGCATAGTTGAGGTGGAATCTATCCCAGACGGTAATTTGGATGTTCCTCCTGTTTCCTGTCATTGAAAGGAATTCCATGACAAAACATTTGGTCTTTAATCCAAGTTGCATCAAAGCACCAATACGCAGGGTGTTGTAAGTACAGCTTTCCACTGAATAAGCCAAGTGGTCCAATCCAGTTATATAAAGGATTATAAAATAATTTTAAAGTAAAGTAAAGAACAGCCTGTTCTTCCCATCAACAGAACTCAAAGTCTGGAGGAAAAAAATAGGAATAGATTAAAAAAAGTAGCAAAAGGAATTAACACTTGGATGCCAATATTGCTGAGTTGCAGAGACGTGACCTGGATGATGCATGGAATTCAGATGGGGGTCAGAAAGTGGATTTTTTTGGTTGAAAATGGAGCAAAATGGATCACAGCGAGTACGCTACTGCCCTATATGAGATGACACAGACAAGGTATTTCAAAAAAACATATGTAAATGTATATTTAGGATATGATCCATATTGGCTCAGTAAAAAAGACTTGTCATATAATCTTGATAATTTATCATCAGGGCTTGTGGGACAGCATTCTTTTTTGATGAGCAAAATGCAATAAAATATTTGGATTGTGGTATTAGTACTTTGTGGTTTTGTTCTCATTTTTTGTTGTTATTTTCTAGTGGAGCTTTAACTTGCATTAGGTTTGTTGAACTTTATTCTGTAACACTACTTTAGAGTACTGTTTGAGATTCAGCATAGAAATTTCTACAGTAAAAATGTTTTGCTGCCTGAGGGGCTGAAGAATGACCACCATAATATTCCAAAACTAAGTAAAATAGCAATTAATGTCTTGTTTAGATGTTTAAGAAACGAAAAGGTCCAATATACTGCAACAGGCAAAACCTTTGCAGCTCTTTGTCCTTGTAGCGAACAGCAATAACCGTTTTAGACAGAGAATTTTTAGGATTTATTACAATGGTGGACAAAGAACCAAGAGCAGGGTGGGGGTCTGGCAACGAGGTGACAATTTATTGAAAATCAGCAACTCTGGACTTTGAAAGAGACACCTTTGCGATGCTGATAAGACCAAATTCAGCGCCGTGGCAGTCATCAATAGCCCTCGTCAGTGAATCTAGCACTGACAGAACCCCTCTGTTGTGAAAGGTCTCCCTGTGTGCTGATACAGAGGAAGTGGAACGAAGCCAGAGCAGCTGGGCGCGGAGAGGAGAATCAGAGCTTGTTGGGAAGCTGGCAGGGGAAGATGGAGAAGACGCGGTGGGTAATTGGAGCACAGCAATATCCGCCATCTTGGCCTGTTACCTTAATAACAGCTTTGATTGAGGTGAATAGGCCCATAAAAGGCTGTGGTGGAGCTGATAAGCTTTGGAGGACTTGGCAGGTGCTGCCAGGATTTTGGCATTCTTTAGGACTCTTGGCTTCCTGAGACCTGGATCTACAACGACGGGCACCTGGGACTCCAGATGTCCTGGGGAGGAATCTCTGGTGGCATCTCCAAGCTGGCATTAGAGCCTACTGTGACATTCATTGCTCAGTCTGGCATGAGTGAAGTGGCGTGCCAGCTTCCTATCAGCCTCCACATATCTGGCTGAATGAACACTGCTGGAAGTCGTGCTTCCTTCTGTGGGGACTGAAGGAAAAAAAAAAAAAAAAGCAAAAGCGCCGGAAACACGGAACACACTGCTGTGCTTGTCTGACAGTTGGAGAGGTGTATCAAAACAACACGGGTCTTGTAGCATCAGTTGCAAAATAAATAAAATAAAATGAAAAATCCCGCCCGAAAAACAAAAGCACAATTTTCCATGAAGTATCCGATGAAACACAAACTGCACTTTCTTAAGCATGGCAGCTTGTGCACTCCGGCAATTAGGGCTGCTTTGAAAAATTTGTTTTCTTTATAGAACATAGTAATGCTTATTTGAAATTAAAGGAAGCAGCATGAGGGAATGTTTGCTCCAAAACTACAAGCACAGAGAGGAAAATCACACTTACAGATTGGGGATGGAGGGAGGGAGTCGGGTGGTGCTAATACTCGATGGGGCATATCTGCAGTCTCAGATGATTTTTGATCTTAAAACATAAATAAAATGAAACTTCCTGAGTCTCTAAAGATTCTTTTGGAAGAATTTGCAATATTGTGGCTTTCACAAAATAGTTCTGGATAAATCACCTTCTGGTGATAATTGTGACCTCCTCCACACTAAAGGATTCATGAGTGACATTTGAAATCGCCACCACTTTTTGATTGTGAAAAAAATCCCCACAGCTCATGACTTGTTCCATCATTCCTCCAGATTTAAAGGAATGCAAAGCATTAGCGAAACGCTCCCAAGTGGAATTTTCCTCTGAAACCACTCCAAGCTCTGATTTCAAAATGTATTCAAACAGCAAAATTTCCTCCCCAGTAACTAAATGCCTCTCACAGCTATTTACTTTCTATCTGTGTATATAATTTTAGGCCAAGTGTATAGTTAAGCCTGTTAAGTTTGCAGCAGCCACAGAATGGTCACCCCGCTGGGGGAGGTGGTGAAAGAACAGCCTAAAGCTCACTGTTCCACGAGGGAAAAAAGGAGGTGTTTAATGAGATGTTCACGCTCTGTTACCTGCCTGACAGAAACGATCTTGCTCACTCACCTTGTTTGCCACTCAGAGCTCTCTGTACAGGCTGCCAATTAACACGGGCTCTTAAATGCCTTATAGAAAATAAAAGTTATTTAAAGCTATCTTTTTGGAACATTTATAAAACACAAACAGACGCACTTCTGTGGCTGATGACACAGCATGTGTAATCATGTGAAACCATACCCGTTTTATTACCTATTAGAGAAAGTCAAATGAATGTTTTCATATTGGGAAAACAGAAAAGAAAGGAGTGAGTGTTTTTTTTTCTCCTGATTAAGATTTATTGATTTTGTATTTAACAAGTGTATCTCATCAGCTATCAAAGATGGTGCCACAGCTGGCAGTCTCTGTACTTTTCTCTCTTGTACTTTGAGTGTTTATTGTTTCCTTTGCCACCATACTCTGGAGATCAGCAGGTCCTCTCAAGGCATCTTTTTCTCAGTTTGGTTGGCAATTTGATGGTTCTCGATGGGAATTACAGAAGACACAGACTAGGTGTACAGATACAGCCATGTATGAGCGGACAGAAAAACAAACTGACTTTGGCAATCAGGGCAGCTAAATGGAGCCAAAACCCCACTAGCTGTTCAGCAGATGACCTGACATTAGTTTGGATTGGTCTGAAAAACACCACTACATCCCCCACCAGAAGCAGAATCCTCATCTGGCAGACGACCTAAACAGCTTCTACTGCAGGTTTGAAAAGCAGCTGTTCTTACCTCCCACTAACTCATCCACATCTCAGTTCGACACAAAAGCTCCACATACACCAACCACCCTCCACTCTTCAGAGCCCTGTCTGGACACAGACTGTTTCAACTTTTAACTTCAGGTCAGCACTAATGAGTTTTTTATTTTGCAAAAAAAAAAAAAAAAAAAAAAACACAAACAAAACAAAAACCAGCTGCCACAGGGACCGCTCATTTCCCCAGACTGTTGATCATGAATGCCCATATTGATACAATGCATATTTGCTCAATCTTGTATCCCAACAATACTCTTATATTGTATATTGAAGTAAAAAATATTTTATTTGAGAGAAAATCAGAATCAAAATCAATCTCCTTTTCAGTGTGCACAAACTTGCTGAATGAAACTGATTCTGAAATATTGTTATGAATCTGTGCAACTCTGAACTGGTAATTTATTTATATGTGAACATATTTTCTTAAATTCCTCTAAATTTCTTGTGACACATGAGTACTTTGCTAATGTAAAAGTTGGGCATGAAATGATAAAAACTGCGATAGAATAAAATTGCAAAGGAGAAATTGGACCAGGAGCCACACTTTGTTCTGTCGCTGTTCAAATACATTTTTACAGAATAAAAAGGGTAAAAAAGAAGGAAAGGTTGAGTCTGAGTATTGCAAAACTCAACTTCTGCAGTCTGTTCTGAGCCAAAGGTCAACCTGTCCATTTTTAAGTCTACCATGTACTTACAGTACAAAATGAGGTGCAGCTTGTGATGCTTGTTGAGTCCATGCAAGCACTCACGCATACAGTTTATCTGACAGATAGATGCTCTGCTCGGGTGACCTTTGTCTGTGACCTTTAGCGATCCCCTAATGCCACTTTAGAAAAGTCAGTCATCACCCTTGACCTTGCAGTAAAGGTGGAATGAGCCGTTTCTGACTGATGGAGAGCTGCATACCTCATGTCACTGCCAAATTCATCAAGAGATGAAAATGTGAAGGGACATTTCAGCTCGACTCAGGTAAGGAACTTGGGATTGTGTCAGCAAAATAAACTGAATATTTGCTCCTGAGCATTCTGTCCAACTTTGATTCAGTCAGTATTGAAATGCAAGTGTCTTAATGTGCACACAGAACGTATAAATGTAATGGAAGAACTCATATTCAGAACCACATGCATAACCTTTAACACAATAATTGCCCAGCACACACACAGTTTGACCTACTGTCCAGTCTTTACCACAGTTAACATTCTGTGTGTCTTTTGGTGCAACACTCCCTTAATAGGGCTGAAGTTAAGGTAAAGAGATTAATTCTTTGAAGTCAGAGCAACCAAACAGCAGGATGATTAATAACAGCCCTCCATTACCCTCTGGACACAGATGGGATGTCGGGTTGAAGGTTGATGGAGAACAGCACAGTGTGGGGTATTACACCCTGCCACACAGGTTAATGTTTGGACTTCGGACAGCACCCCAAACACTATCAACACACCGCCTTGCACTATTTGTATCCTTCAGGTATCCTTCCACAGCCGTTGTGTCCATTTGTCACTTTAACGTCTCCTGAGGTCCTCTGTAAAGGAAGGTGGACGGGAGTCTTTTTACTCCGAATTTGGATGATCTATGAAGTGGTAGGTTTGATCATGTTATGGTTTTGAACATTAAACTGTCCACAACACAGAGTGCGTTGCAGAAGCATTTGACGATCATCCCTCATCTGCTTAAAAATTAGACTTGTATTTAGAATACTAATACTGCGATTCCACAAGACAAATTCAGGGCAACTGCCTTCAGAAGTCAATTACTTAGTAAATAGAGGTACTTGTGTGTAATTTAATCTCAGAATAAATAGAGCTGTTCTGTGAAGGCTTTAGTGGTTTGCTACAGAACACTAGTGAACCACAGCACTGTTCACATCTAGGAATACCCCAAAGAGGTCAGGGATAAAAATGTGAATTTGTTTATTTGCAGGATTAGTTTATTTATCTATAATCTGAACATGAATAGAATATGGCAAATGAAGATGTAATTGTCCACTTAACCTGACAGAATGGGCCACTCTATCTGATAAAACTGAGCCTGTGTTATTTGAGTTAGGGTGAAGTTTGCGTTGGTCTGTCACATAAAAGCCACAATTTGTGGCTGTGCATGATGGAAGTTTAAAAGGCATCAATATTTTTGCAAGGAACTACGAGAATCCGAAGTTGATAGAACAAGCTTTAGGTCACAATCTTCAAAGACGGTATCTTCACCTAAATGAAAATAAGCATTTATTAGACCATTTTCCAGCAAAGCTTTACAAAAAGAAGTACAGACTGTTGAATCTGTCAGTCACTGTAGACAAGTTTTGTAGGAAGCTATTTTAATTTATGCACAAAAATACAAGCAAACATGTAGAAAGAGTTAGTTGCAACTGAACCGTAAGAAATCAAATAGATAAAAAAAACAAAAAACAAACGGTACATGGGTAGCACTGAAGCTGAGAATCAGAGAAACAGTACTTGCTATGTATGCTCCATCTGTTTAGTTAATGCCAATAACATTCTGCTTTCACAAACACATTTATAACTCAGAAGTCAACAAAATAGTGAACACTATCAAAATTCAAAAACAATGTTTTTTTTCTTATTCTTTTACAAAATATTTATAAAAAGTACTATGGCAATGATAAATTGAGGCAAACTGCTATGAATACTCCCAAATAATTGCCAAAATATGGATACAATGTTGTTTTTATTTTTAAAATGTACTCTACACACTTGAAACAATGAATAAAAGCATAGAAAATCTAGACATAGGCATCAAATGTAATTTCCTGTACAAAAACATAAAAAAGGAAAAATAATTCTTTTTTTTTAGATTTATAACTTGTATTTTTTTGTAGCTACAGAAAAGAAATAAAGCAAAACAATAAAAAAATAAAATAAAACAATAACAACCAATGTTTACCACAGACATCAAATATATACATCCTGAATCTACGACTGGAGTTGGACTTTGTTCCAACTGTCAGATAGGGCATTACCATTGTAGTGAGTGGTAAAAACCACCGGCCATTCCTATAGACTATTTGTTTTAGGACTTCTGATGCGAATCCCACAGCCAATAACAGCATTAGACTGTCTCTGGAACCCCGGAATGTGATCCATCATGCAAATTGCAACGGAACAGCAGAGCAAACACATCAGATGAAGTCATGCAAAGGAATCTGTGGTCATTTGCCATCGTTACAAATACAGGTCTGTCTTAGGGGCATCAGGAAAAAAACACATTAGATTGGATGTCACTCCCCAAAATATCCGCAGCATTGGAGATCCAACTGTCCATTTCTCTTGGTGAGTCCAGGTTTTTCCAAGTGTACCCCAAGGCACCTGAGAGAAAGTGGGCATTTCCCTCTTGGTAACACCAGTGTTTGTGTTTTCATTACATACCAGCTGCCACTGAGTGTCACCATAGGAGTATCCCACAGAAGGTGTTACAAATCTCAATACAAAGCACAAGGAAAGGGGAAATGGTGAAGATGGACAATGGGGTAATGATCTCCACTATAGAAGTCTGGGGTTAATAGTCATCATAGGTGTTGAGGTCGGAGAAATATGCATTGGTATAAGTCTTCCCAGCAAGCTGTGGGTTGAAGTACTTATTCCTTTCCTCCAGAATCAGATTGTTTTTGTTGAAGCCCTGCAAATAAAGAAAAGAACAAAAAAATAGATGGAGAGGAGAAATGAAAAGGAGTCAGTATGGGCAATTTTTTCACAACATATGGATCAAGTGATTATTCAGCCCAGATGGCAAGGTAAAAGTAAATCCAAAGGAGCAACATAAATCAATGGAAGACTGCTCAGTGAATGGAACATACATTTCACAGAGCAAGGTCAGAGCATTTGCAAACAGGCTGGAAAAATGAGAAGTCACCACAGGGCTAAATTATTTTGATGCACATCCGAATGTCCACCTCTGTCATCTCTAATACCCAGCATCAGCGGTTTTTATGGCCCTTGGATTGTCGGTCCTCCAGGACAATCAAAGCCATAAAAATCGATCAAAGGCGAGTCACATTTCTGTTAAACAATCAGGAAGAACTATTGGGACGGGCGGGGGCATCTTGTCTGTCCCTGCATGACACAGTAAACATGGAACAAGCCTCTGATGTGCTGCTCAGTACAACAATTTGGCAAATAGATGTGTTCATATGCAGTCTGTTGTAGTGGGAAGTGTGATGGGAGTCCCCTGGGGCGGCGTAATTGAACACTTGATGATGCTGCATTTACAGCTGATGGATGTTTCCGACAAGTGTGCTGAGCAAAAAAACTCATATTTTGCTGCGTTCCCATTATATGATTTGCAGACAAAGGGAAAGCAATCAGCTCTCCTGCAGCACCAAAGATGGTTATGTATCTCTGCAGGTGTCCACTTTAAACAGCTGTGCAGGAATGCTTGTTTGAATCATCATCAACTGTGTCCTCATCCTTTAAACATTATAATAGGCTTAAGAATGATTAAGTTTGAGTTTTTGGTTCAGCACACACAATTTGCCTGAATGGTAATGTGCCATTAGTGATAGAGAGGTAACAGAGGAAGGTAATAAGCCAACATTTCAACAGTATATCCTTGTTCAACTCATCAAATTAAATGATCAATTAAAAATACAGCATAACATGAAGGACAAACAAAAAAAGACATGCAAATGTAAGCACAAAAGGGGAGGGATACACTGCCTTCTCGCAAGCTGGGAGAGAGAAGGGAGGCAGCCATGATGGAAGGATGAAAGGAGGTCTGAGCAGAAAAAGAGAAACTAGAGTGCTGTACTCCCAACCTGCCACACACAGGAAGTGCCACAGGAAGTGCAAGGGCAGGACTCGTTTGGGAACAGGAAGTAGTACTGGATGAGGGGGGTCAAAGAGTTGTCGGGGTTTTGAAGTGGGGAGTCAAGAAGCGGGATGTTGTTGAGGTTGGTTAGTAGAAAATCTCCAGTCCACGCATAGACACCCCCATGTTAGCAGAGAGAGGCTGGTGCATGGCAGGGTCATCCAGAGGCAAGAGTACCGACACATCTGG
Organism: Poeciliopsis prolifica; assembly: GCF_027474105.1. Taxonomy (NCBI): domain Eukaryota; kingdom Metazoa; phylum Chordata; class Actinopteri; order Cyprinodontiformes; family Poeciliidae; genus Poeciliopsis; species Poeciliopsis prolifica. The sequence continues at coordinate 8,628,041 of NW_026562387.1, forward strand.
CTGCAGGAAGGAAAGGAACGGGCAAGAGTCATCCTCAAAAAAAAAAAAAAGAAAAAAAGAAAAAGAAAGCAAATACCATATCTCCTTTTATAGGAGCCTTGAAAAATTAACTATACATACAATTCTGTGACAAAGTATCCTTGTTAGAAATTTCTTCTGTTTTTGTTATTCTGGAACACAGAAATGTTTTAACTCATTGATAAAATACAGATTAACTGTGAACATGTGACCATGTTTTCTCAAAGCTGATTTTACTTGCCACAGATGGGGCTTGAAGAATCACAAAATCTAAAGTAAACTTAAATAGAACCTCTCTGACATCATAAAGTACATTAAAAATGTATACGAGGAATATATTATACAACGACATTAAGAAATTCAAGATCTGATGAGAAACAACGTTGTCTATTAGGGTGAAAAGGGTTCAAAAGTAAATTTCTTGCACCAAGAACTCAGAGACAAGTCATCCAGGAGGACAGTAAAGATTGAGGTTCATAATTCAAGAATCAGGAAGAGACGGGGCAATATGGGTATCCAATGGCAATGGTGAAGATAACTACCATAGAATAAAAAGAACACAAAAGCAAACTCACCAAACTAAATCTTGATGATACTCGAGACTTTTGCAAAGACACAGTGCCAGTTATCACAAACAAGTGACAAGAATTGCAACCACTAAAGGTGGCAAAACCAATCATTAGGTTTACGGGAAATTACTTTTTCATAGTGAGCCAGATTGGTCTTCTCTTAATAAATTAAATTGTCACTTGACAACTGCATGCTGTCTTTACGCAGCCTAGCTTTGTTCAGTATCAACAAAACCAGAAGAAATCTGTATGAGGCCAAATTCTTGTTCAAAGTGCCGTAAAATGCAATTAAATCCTCCAGCAAACCTCAATGAAGGATGTTTAACTTTTGTGCAGATAAATGATAACACAACTTGAGTCAAAACTACATCTTCTGTTCATCATTTACTTGCATAATGGCTAAACGGGCGCATATAATGGTGTTTCATACTTATTAGTTGAAACTTCACCGCAACATAAGGTTGTTTAGGCTCTCTGATTGAGAGTTGGAGGCAAAATGTGATGTTGGAAAATGACTCATTACTCACTTGTCATGCAGCTCTCTTTGCATCTTCACACTGACTGTCTCCACTCATATCTGCTGCTATCTGCAACTGCACTAACTGAATTATGCTTGATACTCCTGACTCTAATTGCATGACAGATGAACTCTGTCTCCAAACCCTTGAAGAAATTATATTCACAGAGATTTGCTCCGAGCCAAAGGAACTGCACAGGCGTTAACAAGGCTACAAAACATTTTCATATTCGGGAAGTGCTTTTGCAAACAGAGATCAAAGTATTTATTTAGTTGATGTCGTTGATACTCACGACTTCCTCTGTGAGTTTAGGGTCTCAAGTAATGTGTAAGATGCAAACCTGGCATGTTTATTTAAAAAAGATTTTAAAAAATTATAAAGAAATAGAATAAAGTGAATTATAATAAAAACCTGAATAAAATTGCCTGTTTAGCCAGAGGAATGTTTTCCTCATTTTTGAAGGTGTGGGGAAATCACCATGTTTGGACAAAAGCACAGACCTGCAAAATGTTCCTAGGACCTTCTGTCTACTTTAAATTTAAATGTGTGCTTCTTGCTTGTATCCCAAATTGACTAGGCTTCTGTAATGTGCTATTTGCTTGCTGATGTTAACCACACGTCCATAACATGTTCACAGTTAAACCAAAACGTAGCTGCTTGACTTTTAACTAGCCTCTTTCCACTGGCTCCCAGTTCTTTTTAAGATTTAAAAATTACTTTTTGTCTTAAAATACTTGGCACCTCAGTGTCTCTTAAACCCATTACTCTTACACCCTAAACCGTTCACTTTAGGGAAGACAGAGTGGTCCAACATAAAGCACACATTGTAAGGTTATTTTAAAATGTATTTTGTTGTGTCTTTGAAAAAAAAACCCCAACATAATTAATTATGTGTTCTTTTTCTGTTTTAGTTGGTCAAGAAAACATTTGTTTAATTGGCAAAAGTTTGACAAGATCCATTGATTCTAAGACCAGTTTTGTGGGTAAAAACAGAGACACTTCACTTCTGTATCACAGCTAAAGCCCTAGCTTGAGCGTGGAGTGCCTGTGGAGAAGCACTAATCACCAGCCCATTTCTGGCCAAACAGCCTGAATGTGTCAGTGGATAAGAGGCTATTTGTGCCAGGAGACGAGCTGGACCACTCCAACTGGCCCTGATACATCTGACACTCTGCACTTTAGGATGCAATCACAACCCAAAAAGCTGATCTAGCCACAGGTCACCTTTGCTCATTATATTTAATGTCATACAACTAATTGCATTAGGACTTTAAGAGAAAGCAGTGTAGCACTCCAGGAACAGAACAGATTCACACACTGAGACAGACGTAGAGAAGATGAACGCATCACTGCCTACCCGTAACGTTAGCAGAGAGTATCAGCAAGTGACAAGAAGGGGTGAGACAGTGACAGTCAGTGAAGAGAGTATTTAATCACAGCTGACACTCGTGGTAGAGGTAGCGCTCACTGACTCAAAGGGGGTGTTTAGCATTCACTGATTAGACCAAAACAGATCTTTTCCTCTGCATATGTGAACATTTGTCATATTGTGACTCAGGGTGAACCAAGAGCATGTCTGTCTACAGACCTTGATGGCTTCCACGGTGTCGTACTTGTCCAGTTTGTTGATGTGGTTGGTGATGCTGGTATTGAGCGGGGCGGCAGAGATGGGGTGGATGACCGTGGCATCGTGGGACTGCTGCTGGTAGCGCTGGCAGTAGGAGTAGACGAGCAGCGTGACCAGGCAACCAAGAATGGAGCTGCTGAGACCCACTGCGATCATGTGGAAAAGGTTGAAATCTGAAAGGCGGAATGGGGAGGTATAAGCATGAGGCTAAAACAGGTTGTTGTGAAATAATTCATCCACTGAGATAGTTATTGATGTAATAAGAGGCACTTCAACAATAAAACCTGCTTAAAAAGGGGCTATTAATATTTATAACTTCCTTTTCCTCTTTTTGAAATTGTATTCATGATAGTGAACCTGTCGACACAAACTGAGTTAAGGTCAACTCTTTATACACCGGGTCTGGGTCAAGTCTCTGACTTGTCTTTTGACATTATGTTTAACATCTGAGACGGTGTGAGATTTTGGTTTCTATCTTTAAAGGCCGCATTCAAAATTGTGTTGAGATGAAAAGTACAAATTCAAAATTGGGCAATTTTTGATGTAACCAGTCTGATAAAATTCACTCTACATGCAGCAGCTGTGCAGCACATCCTGAAAACTAAGTAAAACAGATATACACTGCATATAGATGATACACTTACTGTAGCTTTCCTAAAAAAAAATAAGGAAATGGGAGAATGTAAAGCCTCCAACAGCTTTGCAAAGCACATTTCTTGAAAACTCGAACAAAGTTCTACAAGACGGAGAGAGTCTCTTTTTACCAATAATATGTGAAATGCCAGATGCTATACCCTTTCTCCTTCTTTCTGTCTGTCACACTCACACATAGGGATGAGAATTACCTCCACAGCGCCTCTCCTCCTGACTGGAGCGTGCGATGGAGACTTCTAAAGGAGAAGACGAAAGCAACAAAGCAGCAGCGTTAGCACCAACAACACCTCTGCACATTCTTGTTTTTATCACCAACAGCTCTTTCTCCTGAAGGTAAGCATAAAAACGTGTTGAATATGACGTAGAAAATCATTAAAACTTCAAAAGCTAATCAAGGCTGTGGCACCTCGAGTGGTTTACAAAAGTATCAGTTCCCATTAGAATAAGTAGTACAGGACATTGGTAATGAACCCTAATGGACTATCTTTCCAATAAAAAGGGATGAATGGGGTTATAAAAAGGTAGATGGGTAATTCTGTAGAATTTCCTAATGAGCATTATATCCTATTTAATTAATACAGAAAGGTTACAAATACAGGGTTCAGTTAAATGTCTGTTCTGTCGCATAATTACTTTCCTCATCTAAAGTTTGTGTTACTCGAATTACAGCAAAAATACCTAAGCAAAAAAAAAAAAAAAAAAAAAAAAACCTAATTGCTTTTCAATAAGTTGGTATCTCAGTTGCATTATGTGAAGCTCAAGCATGCTGTCTTGAAAGCAGGAGCTTTGATGATCCTTGCTTAGCAGAGATGCAGAGATCAATTCTTTTCTGTGTCTAGCATTACTGACTGTCAATAAGGAGATGCCTGCATGAGCCGATATCAATACTAACAGTGTGAGAAAGACAGGAGGGTGTGTGCAGTATATAATGGAGCTTATCGTCATGATTAAATTTGATTATGTTCCTTAACTTGTCCCGCTCTTTGTCATAAGCAGCCAATATAGATTTAACAAACAGAAAAAAGTTGCTCGGTTGTACATTTCTCTGTGGACAATTAACATTTATTGCTGATGTGTTGCTCCAGCCACCTATAACCAAGTCACACTAAAACATAAGGAAAGCAGAAAAGGATCCGAAAAGCTCTCAGTTTTTCTTGTGAAAATTAAAAGCCTCAAAGTTCTGATGAAAGGAAAAATAAGATGGTTTCATGAACAGCAGGTTTGCTCTCAGCTACCAGTTGGAATCCATTTCTGCATTGTCAATCGTGATTGGACCGGCAGCAGGGGGATCCCACAGATTTTGCATAGCAAAAGTATAGTTGCAATAATAAAGAGACCCGACTGTGAACAAATTGACAAAAGCTGCCTCTGAAGTAGAAAATATCTACACCAATTAAACATTCAGCGTTAAAAAATCTTTTTTTTTTTTCATCAAACTTTGTTTTGAGCATCAATAAATGATTATTTTTTGGAATCAAATTTTACTGAACCTGGACAAAAAGCTGAAACTACAAGATGAAACGGATTAAAAATTGGCTTACAGAGAAGTAGCAGTTTGGATATAAGAAAATTAGGCTGAAGAAAACATATGCTGTCCTGTCCCTCAGTGAATGAATTACTTGCGTCTTTTTATGCTTTGTACTACTCACATCGTGCGCCAACTATTGTTTGTTCAAAGAGGTTAACTGCTCTTCTGTGTAAATGATGCCAGTAAAATAATTACATCTTCTAAAACATCAAGATTTCTGGTGCAGAAAAGAGGCTTTATTTAAAGCGTAGGTCCTTTCATAGCTGCCCAGTAATACACTCCCTCATTTAATGGAGTGAATAATTACATGTAACATTTTCCACTACTAACAAAATGGGGCTCAAAGTAAATATTCTAACGCCTAAAAGTAATTAATATATTACTATGCTCGGGAACAAGGCCAACAAGGCCTCCCTATCTTCCTTATCTCATCTTACAAATTTTCTCACCCATCTTCATTTCCTCTTTTCTCTTCCCATCCCACTTGACATTCTATTTTTATGCTTTTCAACTTCCTCATCCCTCTTCACAACCTCTTTTTTTCATCCCACTCATCAGCCTCATACATGACTCATTTTCATTTGACGCATCCTTTTCATCTCACTTTAGGTCTCATTTTCATTCTTCTCATCCCTCTTTCAATCTTACCATCCCGACCAGTTTCATTGCAGTGGGATGGTGCTTGAGACCAAAATCATTCATATTGCGTGACGATGTTCACCAATAAAAGTGATCTAACAAAGTCTCTCTGGTATGATGTGAGTTACAAAGAGAGACGAAAAACATTTGCCTTCTGCAGAAAGAAACTGAATTTACTCTTCCAAGGTTTTGCTTTCTTTACTGTATAAATCTTCCTCTGGGGTCAGTTTGTTAACAGTGAGGACTTGTTTTCTTCCTGCACTACTTGCTCCTATCTTTGCTTATTACACTGACTTTAGAGTGACTCTAAATTTATGATAGTGACAACACTAGAAAGGCTCCCACTCACTATGCAACAAAGGTAAGTCTGTCATGGAAACAGAAAAACTTCTCCTTTTACGTGTAGCAACATAACCAAAGAATAATTTCTCCAGTTTGAGAAAAAAAATAGAGCTTTCACTGCGGTACTAAAACAGCAGAGCTCACCCACAGTGTGATCACACCCTAGACTCGGGAGTTGTTCTTCAGAATGCTTTTAATTTAACCCAAAAGGCAGAAATATCTCTCAACCTGACCTCTAACATGCTACAACCTCCCTTCGAGAAATCAATAATACACTTAATTATCACAGGATTCTTGAAAACAAACAGAATTACCACTGTGCTAGTATGCTCCTTGCAGTCCCAAGAATGTGCGTTAAATCATGCATGAGTGATATCACAAAGTGGCAGTATGTCCGAGTATGTGTGTGTCATCACCTGGTATGAAGTTGGAGTCTGGGGAGCAGGGTCTGGTCTCGCTGCTGTTTCCTGAGCACTGGTTTCCAGTGGGGAAAAGAACATTGCAGTGACGCACTCGCAACTGGGCGCCGCTGGAGTCACAGTGGGACCACTCAGACCAGCTGGACCAGCTCTCTGGAAAACAGCAATGGCAGCTTGTCTCACAACCTCCTGAGTGTGAGTCTGCACCACACTGAATGACTTTGTGTATATTAGTGATGCATGAACACCCTTCGAGAGGCTGAGAAAAATGAAAGAAAAACAATAGACCGGGGAAGGAGCCTTGCCTGCATCGGAGCTCTCTCAAGTTTTTCACTTAGAGGCAGAAATGCTTGTGTGTACCTGGACAAGCCTGTGTGTTGCAAAGTGCTTCCTCGGTGTGCAGTCCCAGGCAGATGTCTCCACCGTAGGCCGGTGGAGGGTTGCTGCACGTCCTCGTCCTCATGTAGTGTCCTCCTCCACACGTCACAGAGCACTTAGACCATGATGACCAGCAGGACCAACTGCCATCCACTGAAACCAGAGGTTTTATAAATACTTAACACTGAAAGATTGAGTGATTTACTCAAATGAATAGGTTTCCCTTTGGTAATGAATACAGAACAGGATGAAACAGTCAATTTTAGTAAGTCATTTTCAGACTAAATGGTTTTTCAGACCTAGCTATTTTGAGCGGAAACTAAGTAATTTGATTTGGTTCCGTTCGTAGGCACAAATATGTTGTCATTGACAAGGTCCTGGCATGACATTGGACTGCTGTTATTTTGCTCTGAAAAATCATCAAGTTTAAATTAAATTTAAAATTGCTTGGTTTCTAAGCTTCCAAGTCCAGTCCCTCCATCTTTGATGGGGCTAACATCAGGGCCGTTCAAGAAGCGCAATGGTGGCCTCTTTTATCATACCAGGGGTTTACTGCACAATGTGGATGAGTTAAAAAAGATAGGAGAATCCTTCTAAATGCTTCACTACTCCACATCTAGCTGTACTGTGCTCGAAAGCAGGATCCTCAGCATATTTAAATCAACTCTGCCACTCCTGATAAGAGTGATAAAACAGCCATTACGGCCAGGTCCTTGTTAAAGGTCCAGGTGTAATAGCTGAGACACATTAAATTAGTGTTGTGTATTTATTAAATAAATATTTTAGCTCATATTTGCAAATGGCAGTCCTTTGGGATTAAATGCATCCTTAATCCCATTGACTGAACTCTTGCTTTTTAAAAGCAGGCTGTATATCCACAACACCCTTAAACCCTCTGCCCAAAAAAATATTTTAAAAAAATATAATTGAAAGCCCAGAACTAATATAACATTTCTCACGCCAATGATGAGTTTAGTTGAATGCGAGTGCGGTTTTTATATTCAGAAAGTGTAGGTGTTACATCACCTTTAAAGCATTTTCTAGCCTATAAAGTTTTCCAAGTCATTAGCAAAGACAAGTATCCAGAAGCACATTACTGTGTAGACATATGTTTATATTGATGACACCCAGAGATGCAAACAAACATGCATTTACGTGAGTCAAATAAAAAGAGAAAAGGGGGCACAAATATGTGGAAAGCTTTCACACGAGCCTCAGCAAAGGTAAATATCCCTTCCCAATCATTTGTTTAACACCAGCCTGAAACCCTCGTCTCAACTCCTTTTAAAGACTCAAGGATGGCTGGGGGCACTAAATGGGTAATTGAAGTTGCCGAAGCTTTTTGTCATCTCAGTGTAATTTCTCTATTGCAGAGTGACACAAAAGTCGATTCTTAGCCCTCGATGATGTATCGCCTCATCGGAGAGGCAGACGCAGTTAAAACATGGATTCATTTGTTTCCAGAGTGGATGAGAGGAAAGAATGGCACCTTTTCTTTGCCTTCCCCCTCTTGCACAGCAAACTAACACATTAAAAAAAAAAAAAGATGTGGATTAGTCATGGGAGGTTTACAATTGGTCTACCAGCACAGCCTGCCAGCCTCAAAATAATATCTCACTTTCAGAGGGGTGCTAATTGAGAGCACATTAGTATTCATTGCTATCCAAGCTGGGTTAAGCTGGCCCCTTTGGGGGACAGGAGCATGGAGTTGTTCATCAACACACAGTAACTGTAGTATCATCATAGTCAACATCCAAGAATAGGTATAATACTTGTATTAAGGCAGAGATGCTGCACAGAAGAAAATCAAAGCATGTTCATGTTCATGTTCTCCTGGAGCGGTGCAGTCTGCGTGGATGAACCGCTCTTTGATCTGCCCCAAATCATCCTCCCAACCTGACAACAGCCTCATTCATAAAATACAAACTCAAGATGCTGGGGTGAGTTTTACTGAATTAATTAAAGCGGTGCAGATGGACTTTCAGGATAGTGTTTGTTTTGTTTCCATACAACCTTGAACAAGTCATAAAGACAGATTGATTGAGGGGTGAGGAGGACAAAACAGCAACCGATCAAACCCGCTGTTCCTCACAACGCTTGATTGGTAAAAATTTGAGACAACGTTGCACTGGCTTTTTCAGTGGCCGAGCTGAACACCAGGTGGGCTTAATGCTAAACTAAGTACTGGATTTCCATTCAGAGAGCTTACTTCCCTCGTCAGAGCGGGTATTCTTTTAATTAGAAAGCTCCCCTCTTCTTCTTCTGTCAGATGACTGTTGAAAATACATTGTCTTGGGGCTTTTCACAACAGAATAAGGTCTTCCCATGGCTGGCAACATAATTACACAGCAATAGTAATTACATACAAGAGAGCCAGAGGGATTGTCTCCTTGATTCATGGTCTAAATCGGGGTCTCCGTCACACCTTTTATCTGCATCTGATTTCTTCTGTGGTTTTTAATGGTTCTGTAGGTCATCTGTCACTGTTCTTTATCCATTAATCAAGAAGAAGAAAGAACATGCAGCTTCAATGCAGTGGGAGGTCTGTGTTTTTTTAGAGTGAAAAAAGAGTGAAAAGAGAATTTGCCATTTTATTGATTACTGCTCTTGTATTTGTTCTTATCTTTGTGAATCTTCTACTCTCTCTCTCTGTGCCCGCTTGGATTTTTTTATTCTAAGCGACGTACCTCTCAGATGATAAAGCTAATTGAGCAAGAAATGCACAAAATGATCTGAATAAGTATAGCAATGCTTTGAACTTTTTTCACAATTTTTAGTGCATCATTGTGAAAAGGTAGGAAATGGATGCATTGTTTCCGAAGTATCTAGTAGTCTCTCTGTAATCTAATACCTATATAAAAAAGATTCAGTGTAAGAGTCTATTAGCATCACAGTGTAAAAAAAGAGACACTTGACAGTGGGATAGAGATTTAGCTTCCAGCAGGGCATCATCATAATATGTTTTTAATGCGTAAAAAACAGTAAAACTATGTCTAATTTTTAAAAATTGCTTTCTTTCCAATGTCTAGTACAGTAGTACTAAGTGATTCAACAGAAAACGTTAATGAGAAGTGTTTCAATTAATATTGTGCTTCATATTGTTCAAATATGAAGCACAATATTAAGCACATGCGCTTAATATTTGAACATGCCCTACCTGGACAGGGCGTGATGTTACACTCCTGAAATTCCTGTGCTGGGCCTAGGCAGGTTTGACCTCCGTACCGCGGCTCTGGGCTGCTGCAGGTCCTCTTTCTGCTCCGAATGCCTCGGCTACAGTCTCTGCTACACTGAGACCAGGAACTCCAGGAGGACCAGCCACCATTCACAGTGTGGCCAGAGATTCTCCCCAGACGAAGAACTTCACCTGCGAGGTACAGAGATTTGTACAAGACTAATAATGAGATGCTTAAATTCCAGGACAGAGTGTGTCTCACCATAATGAATCATTTGAAAGAAATGTAATTGGATTTTTAACATTTCACTCTATTCTAGGCAGCGTTGTGTGCATTTGACCAGATAGAATATCCATCAGTCTGTGGTGAAAGAGTAAGAGGTGCTACTTTTTGATGTTTTTTTAATGTATCTGTAAAGCAAGTTGTCATTAAAAAAAGTAACCGTGGGTGTTTGAATTATTTAAGAATAAAATATAAATGAAAATCGTCATATAATGGAAAGAACACAAGATAATCCACCCATTTCAAGACCTGAATTCTACCAAACATGCAAATTTGCTTTGAACAGACAAAATATCTTTTCACACACATAACAAATAAATGCTTTTGACAAATTACAAGACTAGCTTACAACTTACAACAATTGTCATCAAAATGTTGGTCATAGTTTACATGACAACATCCCTCCACATTACACTGCTATATTTCAATTTGACTGTTATTTAAACACAGTGAAACAAGAACATGTCATTCTGAAGCACTGACGTGTTCAATGATAGATATTTACTTTTGAGAAATGGGCCGAGGATTTTGAAAAAGAAACTGGATTTTGTAGGTAAGCCCTGGGGTTTTTTGCTGTTTGTACAAATGACTGTTTTGCAAAAGTTGAGGGTGATTCGAGGAATATACCAAATTGACTGAAAAACAACAACAACAAAAAAACGTAATTACATTTAAAAGAATATATATAAAGATGTTTGAGCTGCTTATTTTGACATGTAAGATTTGTATTTGTTCATCTTCCACAACATTCCCTTTTTAAGATATTCCAGTTTGTGTCAACAGCAAAGTCATTACGGTTCCTCTCCTCTGATCAGTCTAATTAAACCCGACTGAGCATGCTCTCACTTTTTCCCCCGATCCAACTGTTCACTACTCGCAGGGCCGTATGAGGTTTTCACGATATACTTTGTGTCAAAAATGTGATCCGTAATGTATTTCTTTTCATTTGTTTTCATTCTAGAGATGGATGACATCAGTTGTCTAATCAGAGATCTCTCATCTGAAATCAGTCAGGCTGTGAGTTTTTAGATGAAATCCAAAAACGTACTTTCAATTAAACTGTAATCACTGCATGCATTAATCAGCTCTGTGTTCAGAGGCAGACATCAGGATCATCAGAGAGGAATAGCTTTTTATGTTGACCGAAATGAGGGAATCCTTCTGTTTGACTCAATGAGAATCCCCTCTAGGCAAAGAGAATTACTGTCCATGCATGTCTCTGATGAATCCCTCTCCTCACTGAACTTTGCTGATGTGTTTCAAGGTGGATATTCACCCTTTGCATCTGCGCTGCTTCCTTTTTAGTAAGAGTGGGAATATAATTCACCCGCTGTTCAAAAGGACAGAAAAAAAAAACCATCCAGATTCTTGTTAATCTTTCCTTTACTACATTCAGTCACCGTCTTACTTAGCTTCCTTGTTGCCTCTTTTTATCCCCATCATTCTCCTTCTTTCTTTGGCGTTATTAACGTGCTCCGTATTTTCTGTCTCAACTCCTTTCCCCGTCCTCCAACCTGGCCTTGCTGTTTCGTCAACGTGCTCTTTTCACTGACAGTTATCACTGCACTTCTGCTTTGTATTCTCAGGGAGAGGACAATGTGTTTACCCGGCGCAAATCCACGACCTCTTCATAACTGTGGCTGACCTTGCCGGTGCACAGGCCAGCTAACCTGGCATCACGCTGCCTTGAGCGCTGACAAGCACACTGAGGACTCCAGGGCCCCTTGCTTTTTATCGATTCTGAGGAGGCAGTGGAATGGACAGTCCCAACTTCCACTTTGACCTGTGCTCTTTATCGAGCCCTCTGGGATCTGAAAGACTAGACCACCTCTCTGAAGGCAATGGAGTGAATTATGAACAGTCTTCTCAAATGTGGACATGATCTTTACATAAAGATTTATTGGAACAAATATAAGCAGACAATTCTTCATCTTCTGCTCTACTGTCTGGCTGATGACGTACATTTTGTCAGCTGCATCTTCTAGTAGGGGCTTTTATGAGTCTCTGGACAGCCGGAAATTTGTGACAATATTGTTTGTACGTCAGCAACAGTATCAGTCAGAGGATGGCATAAAATTGAAATAAGGAGAAGAAGAAAAACAACAATGGAGCTTGTTTTACGGAAACACATTAAGGTGAGATTGGCTCTTTTACCAATCTTGAAGCTGCATCCCTCAGGTACAACAAAAACTGCACTTAGGTTTCTACTCAGGCTGCCAAGATAAAGAAATAAATGTTAAAATAAATTACTGTTCTTACGCTGGATGCTCATTGTGTGTTATCAGACTTGTGATGCAACTTCTATGAAAACTAATGGTACTAGGAAATCTTTAGAATTTTCTTATTGGAGAAGCTAGGTGAAAAATTAGGGGAAAACACACAAAATAAATAATCTTTCCGATGATCTGATGATCTGACATCATTCAGGGAACGCTTATATTCTGCTGTGAAGACAGTATGTAGCAACTTAACTGGATTAATCCAAAGTTTTTGTAAGAGGATACAGTTTTTAATTATTGATATTGTCCTCATAATTATAACAATTATGTTGTCAATTGCTTCAGCAAATTGAACTCTGTGTTTTTTTCCCGTTTTATCCATTTCCACTTATGCTACAGCATAAGTGTTCTTCTATTTTTATTTGCTACTTTCAAAATAAATTAGAAGTGTAACAAGACCTTCATTAATATTTTGCTATGTGTTTCTTTTTGCTGTTTTCTTTTCCTCTTTTGAGTAAATGGCATAGAAAGTACTTTGGATTGACAGGTGTATGCAAATACACTAAGTAAACTTGCCTTGCCTAAAACAAGACTGTTCAGGGGTGAGACAAAATCTTTTGGTATATTTCATACTTTTTCCACTCTAAATAATTTCCTTTCAAAAAAGAAAAATAATTTTTTTTGAAGCAACACTTTCCTTTAATCCCTCTAAATGCAGTGACATTGTTTTGTTTTTGCAGAGGGAAATGTTCTGCTTTGAAAGCATCAAAGTACATGTTGAGCATGAACATAACTGCATACAGCGAAAGTCAGTCCTGGCCTCTATTTCTCGTTGATCAGAGCTCATGCTTCACAATTTTCTTAACCGTGTAATAATTCACAAGAATTTCTGTAAATTCTGATTAAACACCAAAAAACTTTCATTGCAGTTAGCAATTCACAATCTTCTTATCACATATTTTATGGTCTAAAAGTACTTGTTTTAATTCTTTGATACAGAGCTACCTGATATAACTCTATTTGCCTCACTTTTTTCATCGCTGACCACAGCTGTATTCTTGTCTCGCTTCATGCTCCTGTCAGACGTTAGCAGCTCCCCTTTAAGGTTGCTTTGAAGTACTTTACATATTAAGTTGCTCCCTTTACTCCCAAAACAAACAGCAGGAGCCTTTTCTTTAAAAATATCAAATCTAGATCTATTGATCCACCAAGAACCAGACACAGCTGAAAGCAATTAATCCTCACTCCACTGATCAGCTAGATTCAGGAAGAGTACAACATCAAAACACCTAACCAATCACATCACATCCAGCTCACAGGCAGAATAAAAACAAAAGCCCAAAACCCACCTTACTGCAGAGAGGTGGATTAAATGAGGGCAACATCAATGCACAAAACTGTGCAATCTTGTGTACTGTATATAACAATCAGAAACATGAAAACAGAAAAAAAATTAGATGAACACCAAGATGAAATTACATTTGTAAACCATCTCTGCTTCTAAAACAAGTGGAAGTGAGAGACAGTGAAGTAGCAAAATCACCACTTTCAGCAGAGAGCAAGTTTCATCAACAAAAAATAATAAAAGATCACACTGAGAGAGAAAAAAACATGTCTACAAAAGATGTCTTACATTCCACACCACATGTTGGCTTGCCATTACTTGTCCTCCCCTTTTTACTTTACCTTTGAGATCATCAATGTCCCCCTGTGGACGAACCAATTTCTTCCAACATGCATGTGTGAAAGTGCCAATGTTACATCTCGTGAAAATTAGGGGGTTCGGGCTGTTTGCAGTTGCACAACCTGACAGTATTTTTTGTGCTGTCCAAAGCAGCTCTCCCAGGAGATTTCACCCAAACAAGGTTTGTCAGAGTGCAAAATAAAACAACCGTGAAAATTCATGAGGGCCCCCAGAGACATGCGCGGAAACACAAATAGCCTGGTCATCGACCACTTTATGGGAACATCTGTTTATTTAATGCAGTCCAAAGCTACACTGGCTGTATTGGATTGTATTACAAGGAAAGGAGTCCCATATACTACAACTGTTCATTACAATCTCAGTAATAAACTATAGGGAAAATTACTTAACGCAGCATCAACAAACACTGAATATACTGCTGCTTTGTAATCATGGACCTCATGGCTGAATATGTGGACATATGTAATATGGGTACATGACATTATGTCCCTATATTACATATTTCATGAAATATGGGGACATTATGCATTTTAAATTGGTGTGATTGAATATTCCTATCAATTGCATGAGTCATAGAGTTGGTGGTGTAAAATTTAAATTATGGAGTATACACCTTCAAAAAATTATTGCCACAACAGTAAGAGCTGTGTTTGCAATAATTAAATTTACACGAGGAAAGTCCAATAGACTTAATTTTCTAAGGTTATATGTCTTTACATTTCTGTGAGGACATACTTCAAATCAAATGTTACTTTAATAACTTAATATTTCAGTGCAAGAAGCCATCAACAATCCCAGAATCTGAATCTATCTAAAAGATAAAGAAAAAGAGAAATCACACACAAGAATTAGATGATACAAATCCAACAAAAAACTAAGCAAAATAATGTATTAAATTATTAAACAATCACCACACACTTTCTTGTTTAAAATCATTAAACAGTTTTAATGAGTTTTAGCTCATTACAATTTTAATGAGCTAAAACTCAAAGGTACAGGATTTTAGGAACAGTGTGAACGATTAGACACTTTCAACAAATTGGTTTAAGTCTGCAGAGTACTACTGCTTTTCATAATGCAAAACATCAGTTAGATAAACTTTAGAGCTGTTTTTCACATAACATTTTTTCAGAGTTTATTTTCTATTCACGAAAGCTAAATTGGTTCACTTCCATAGACTGCATGTTCTCATGACAACAAGGCAGGCCTGTTTTAAGTGTATTAACTAAAACTAAAGCCTTGAACAGAGATAATGGATGTAACCCTTGGTAACCTTTCTAATCAGACACTTTGCATGCTTTCATAGAAGTTTGATCGCAAAACCGTTAATGCATTAAGCTGACGGCCTCAATTTTATTTATTTATTTTTTTTTACACTGGAGGCATAGCTGCATATTAAAACCTCTGAAATAAAACATTAGACTTATGAGTATGGTTTTCAAGAAATGCATTCAGGTGTGACACTGTCCCCATAATGAAGGATACATCAAAAATCACTTCTAGTTTTGGGCCAAATCGAAGTGAAATTAATCCTATTGATCAAATATTCTCCGTGAAAAATACCCTGGGACTAATCAATTTTCTAATTTGTGTCCAATTTGGTGAACGGAATGAAAAACGAACCTGGCTGCAAACCAACATAAAAAACCCATTTAGCCATTTTCTGCATCACCATCTGAGTGCATGCACGGTCTAAGTTCCTGCGGCAAGGTGACACGTGGAGTTTGCTCCACTGCAACTTTCCAGCTTCAATAGAAGACATGAATAAAGTATAGCTCATGAGATTTTAATGGGAAACACACGCCATCATCTTACAGGTTACACAATGCAAAGTCAAAACAATCAGGAGAAACTGTAAAGATTGTTTGCAGTAAACCTACACTATACAACCACAGTTTAACAATTCACAGACTAATATGCATGATCAAAATATATGTTACTGCATAGAAACGAGTGAGAACAATGTGTTGGTTATGAGGATGCCATAGTCTGTTTTCTGGAATTGGATAAGTGACGAAACTGCATGCACAGCTCCAACATTGCCTACGATCATCACAAACTGAGCAGAGTCTGCTTACAGGGTGGAGGTGTGAGCTCTGACATTGAGGTGTAAGGAGAAAAAACATCTGCTCAACGTCAGCAAAACTGAGGAGCAGGCTTGAGGCTCAGGTTGGGGTGAGGGGAGGTTGGCATCTATATAGCAGGAAAAGTAAAAGAAAGGGTCAGCTGCTTCAGATTTTTTGGGATTAACATCTGCTGGAAATTTGGGCTTGACATGGACTGCTAAACAAGAAGGTTCAACAAGGTGGAGGCTCTCCATGGAGTCCAGTACAGTCATCAAAAAGATTTTCCTGTTACTCATCAAGGAGCTTGCTGTCTGGCATCATTCGGTCTGGAAATCTGCAGAGGATTGTTTGCACTGCACAGCACTAAGCTAGGAATGGGCTGCCACCGATCATCACATCGTTGCAGCTATAATATGCCTGGAACAGATATTTTCTGGATCCAAATATTTGATCCACCCCACTCACTTTCCTACTATTTAGTGAAAAAGCTAAATGAGAATGAGTTCTAAAATCAGCAAAAGCTCAGGGAGTTCTGAAACATTTACCGATTTGTCTCAGGTCCGATATCCTCATAAGTTACCAAGCACATTCTTAGCAAATCTGACAATGTGCTTTCATTCACCTGCTTTATGCCTTCCAGATGATAATCTAAGAGGGAGAACTCTTGTGGCATTTTAGGTTTGGACTGGGAACTCAGGAAAATCTCACTGCAAAGTCCAAATGAAGTGCTTGTATCTGGAATAAATTCACAATCTATTCACAAACTATGTTGACATACCTGTGCTGTGTCAAGTCAAATATAGAAACAAAATATAGTAAGACATCATGAAATTCTTGTTATTTTGGCTTCAGGCAAAAACTACAGTTGGCAGTGGTACAATCCTAATTTTTTCAAATACCTACTTTCTAAAAAATACATCAAAAGAAATTCCTTTTGATCCTCGATTTAAAGGTATTCTTAGAAACTTTGAATCTTACAGATAAAAGGATTCTCGTACTTTAACATTGTACCTTCAGGCCACTTTTTTTAAAGAATCTGACTTCAATATGAAACAATGTACTTACTGTTTCATTCTAAGGACAAAAAGAAAAAGTATGCTGAAGGTAAAAAAAAGTACTATTCTTCCATTTTTTTAATATTTTTATTTAATATGAAAAAGAAGTATATGTACATTGTTGCATTGATCTATTATGCCCAAACGTCAAACAGAACAAATGTTCCTTGGTTCTTAGCAAACAAGTTAGGATTTCTTTGTTGTTTACGTGAACTGACAATACCAGGAGGAGGGAACTCAGCCTCTGTTTCTCTTCCCAATGCAACAACAGATGACACTGATGGCAGTAATAGATGTACTTTTGGGTACATGTTGTGTTTGAAAGAGGAGGTAAAAATAACTGGACTTTGTTCTTCAAAGTAGACTTGCTTCGACTGAACAAACATCCAACCCACTGTCGCTTTGTGAGAACAGATATTCATGGTTTGCTGTGGGGTGATGATCACAAAGTGAACCAAAGTCAGATGAGACAAAGGTAGAAAGCATCTCCCAGTCAGATTGTGCACCAAAAATACTTCCTGATCTTCATTAAGCTGAATGCATCACAACTTGCTTTGCTCGAAACGCATTTTCAACGAGCAAACACCGGTTTTACTGTAGGCTTTTTTTAGTTCAGTGCAGTCTCTCTTACTGTCACATTGGGGTTTCTGTTCCACTTGAAAGGACTCTGATGCATCACCACAATTGTAAATGACTGGTTAGAGCAAATATTGAACAGTGTCAGGTGTCATGGATTTAAACTCCATTTACCTGTAGCCAATGGTCGCTGTACATTTCTCTTTAGACACAAGAGTGGCTCATTGATATTAATAAATCTCTATAGCAACTTTTAGATGGTCTATACATGGAAACTGTATGTTGTAATGTCATAGCAGAAAATCATTCCTATCCTACTATATTAAACGTGATCATCTGCAAAGCGAGGAGGTGAAAGATCCTTCCCTCGTCATGAACTCTCCAAGAAGCAGAGAGAGCTCAGTTAGAATAGTGAATGACGACTGTGCAAAGTATTGACTTCTAGCCCATGTGTCCATAGACATGACATACAGTTTTAAGAAATAATACATATTTGTTAACATGAATTTTTCCCCAACCCGATGGAATAACTTTGCTTTTAAACTTTTCAAACTTTGCTAGAGTGAGATTATGTTACTTCGATAAAGATGTGGATATTTTAGGAATTTTAAGACTTTTTACAAAGAGTGCCACAAGGGATGGATGGATGCCATGTCATTAAAGGGTTGAGCATAATGCAATCTCCCCACAGATTTACCCTTATTGGTGTCCTTACATCCTCTGTTTGAAACAAGTTGACACCAAAACACATTGTCATGAATTTTATTTGTGGTAGTTTACTACAGAGAGAGGTACCACATACTGTATAATTTCAAGAAGGTCCACAGGTCTTGACTTAGAAACATAGCAATACCACAGAAAAAGGAGGCTGGAGTGCAGCTGAATGACAGACAAACAATAAGGGTAGTGGAACAGCAGTCATCTGTCAGAGTCGCCTCTAAGTACCGTCGGATGTCTAATCTCTGCTCATGACATCCGCACAGGAGAAACTAATCTCACAGCCATAAGAGGACCCTGGCCTTGGTACCAGATCAGCTGAAACAAAACACATCAGGCTGCTGACACACCACTGTTTCTTCCTGAGAAAAAAATAAATAAATGAAGACATCATTCATCGACACTCACCAGGAAAATTACAAACTCACAGCCTTCAACAAAAATGCCTTTCTTCTTTTCTCTGCTTTCTTTTGCCCCCTTGTGTGTCTGCCTCTGTTTTTGTCACATGCAAATGATGAGCTGCTGGGATGAATACACATAATTCTCAGGGTTTGCTACTACTAGTTCATCATAAAACTAGGCTGAATGAATATTTTGAATATTTATTCAGCAAATTCAGCAGGAGTATGTTTTGAAGACAAGAGGTGTGAAATAAATAGAATAATTTATTCTTCGCGGAGCAGTTACCAACAGTATAAATGACACTTGATATCTATTTTTAATAGAGACTAAATAATGATGTACAAATACATGATTTCATCAAATAGGAGAAGGGTGAATTTAATCTGTATGCTATCTACAGGTAGATGATTATTAATATATCCAACATTATCTCTCATTGTTGTTGTGAAGCTACAGTTTTGAATTTGAAATTGACGTAAGACATTTCAAGAATGTCACAGACACAAAAACAAAAGAAAAACAAATACGGTGACTAATCAACAAAATTATGTCTGTTATAATCTCCTGTCAGTAAATATAAAATCATATAGTGTCACGGCAAAATGCACACAGCCTCTTCATAAAATATAAAGTAAAACAGATTGAGTTTTTTCCAAAAAGTTTTCAAACATTGTTTGAAAACAATCTAGATATTAAAACAATTTTATTATCATTTTATTTTATTACTCATGTATTTCCTTCTCAGCCAGTCTTTTTCTTTTAATTGTGGATTTCATAAGTTACTTCATTGTCATTCATATAATATGTTATTGTTCAATTTATAAGGTGTTAAATAATTGCATCCCGTTGGTCTTAATGTTTAGTTTATTTTTATATTATGCTAGGCGTTGACTTAAGAATTAACCTTCAAAGATAACGGCACCTTAAGGGTAATGTATGAGTGTAAATGGGAATATGCTGCTCACAGGTAAAACCTTATTGCTAATCAGGTGACTTCAGAAGGTAATTCTTTGCACTGGACCTTTATTTAGACTGATCATAAATGCAATATTTTCAGAACAACAAACACCTCACTGAAAACCATGTAAATTTGTTCTTCTATTTTACAGCTGTGGACTAATAATACAATCACAATCCATTGTGAATTAATTTTGATTCCATAAAGAAAGCACCATAAAGAAGTACCATAAAGAAAGCAGCTAAGCATTAAAAACACTCCAGTAAAAATATTTTAGTTCAATCTGAAAAATGTCTAAATAGTGAAAATAAAAAAGGAAAGCAAAATTGCATCTGGCATGGTTTATTTTGGATTAAATGATAGCTTGTTCTCATGCTTGTGAAATGTGATGAGAAGAAAGAATAAAAGCTGAAACCACACTAATCACCAGGTTTTTTCTAATGACAAGAGAGGTCTTTTAAACACTACAGATTGCCAGTAATTAAGTCATTGCTATCATTAAGCCATGATCAGCGATATGAAACAAGGCAGTCTATTATGCAAAGGCTCATTGTATATGCTTGTTTAAATTATATCCATAATTTAGGACTCATAATAAAGATAGATAGGGATCTTAGTAGGGGAGACAATGTGGCACACAGCTACTACAAAACAGGCTGGGAGGTCAGGAAGCTGGTGAACATAACTCAAATGATAACTTAGTTTCTGTATTGACATGGGATTAATTCTCCTTATCTACATGGTGCACATGTTCCTCCCAGGTGTGATCAATAACATCTGCCAGGTCTTTGAATGCTACCATAATCGTCCAAATGTCACGTAGATCTGATTGCTGTGATCCTCAAACGTAGTGACATTTTGCCCAAGCAAACAGCAGACAAAAATAAAATATAAAAACGAACTCCAGCTCTGCAGAGGGGAAGTTGAATGTAGCCGCGAAGCAACATCAGTAAAAACGGGAGGCACTGAACAACACCAAAGCAAACAAGTAACTAAATGGCAGAGCTCACGTGAAGTGAGAAGAGTATAAATCAGTTGTTTTACTAAGAAAACTGTTGTTAATGATTAGCTTGAGGTTAAAAATGTAGCTAGTGACAAGAATCTGGTGAGTTCTAACTTGATCTACAGTTGACCAGACAATCCTAAATGAAGAAATTAGATCTTTTCAGAAGTAGTGAATGCATATATATTTCACTGTATATAAAGTGTATAAAGTGAAATGAATTTATACACTCCAGGTATAATGCATTATACCTCATGCATTAACCTATTCTATTTTGCAGGGAGCTTTAATCAATTGCAAGATAGCTGGTGAAGATGACAAATCTCTATGAAGTGACACATCATTCCTTTTGACTGTTTATCTCAGAGGCATCTCTGTGTCCATTGCTCCAGCAGTGGACATCAATACACACCACTGCTGTGGGGGTAATTATCTTATGATAGCCTCTTAGTTTAGGAAAGGTTAAGTGCTGTCTCTCGATGATTGGGCACCCAATCCATTGCTGGAAGAGGGACAGCAGGAGAAGGGCTTTGTAAAATAAATGCCTCTGACAGCAAAAAAAAAAACAAAAGAAAAACTTTAGTTCTCACTAATATGTGTAAATCCACACATATTAGCCCTGCCATACCTACGCCCACTAATACACACACACCAGTGGTCTCCAGATGGATGGTTTGTTTGATAGAGGTTGAAATGAGGAAGTGGACCGGCGATGTTCATCCTCCTTTTCGACAAATATGACTTAACACCCCTTAGAGACCTGATTCATATTGAGGTCTAGAAATCAACAATCGATCTGGGAAACACCAGAGCTGCACACCAATATCTTGCACTTACTCATCGAGGCTAAACCCTCAAACTAACTGAAGGAATGTTATTTGGTAGAGGAAGAGATGGCGTTACCCTCTAAGTGGGAGTTTCTTCCATAAAATGTTTAAAGAAATTCCTTCAGAGAATCAAATATATCCAACCAAATGCCCAAATTATCAGATATTTTTCAAGATGGAGGATCAATGATGACACAGGACCAAGCAGGAGAACAGCAGGTCAGCAAACATTGCCTACATGGCTCCATCATCCCTTTCTTGGCTTGACATGCGTTGAATTGTGTTATTGGATGGGAACATGGCACACGGGACTTGAAAGACAACCTAACAACAATACTGCATCATATGTTCAGAAATAATCAATTTGTTGGATCAATTAAAATGAATCCATATTTGCTCACCACAAAAAACATATACTTATTTCATCACAAAAGAAATAAAATAGAGAAAAATGTGTTAAAAGGGAGAAAGACTCACTCTGAGTAGAACTATTTTGCCAGACTTGTCATGAGAAATATAAGAGGAAAACTAGCTGAAAATATATGTTAAAATGCTAAGTACTGGCTAATTGCTCTAGTCTCAATTTATTGTCATGCAGATCAAAGTTACAATAGTTTCTTTTTGTTGGGGTTTTTATGATGTAATAAGACTAAACAGTTTCAGATATTGTTTTTTGTTCAGTAATATTTTTTTTAACTGCTTATTTAATTAACTTTTGTTGGCTAATTTTTGTTAAATATGACATTAAATACTTAAACACAGAATAGTTTTGATTGAAGAAAAAAAAATCGTCTTTACGCAGAAACTACAGTCCGTTTGTTTTAAAATCGCAATGTATTTTCATCCATTGTGTTGTCGGATAAAAGGCATCCCTAAACCAAGCTCATGGGCTGCTGGCCCGCCCCTGTAACTCACTGGTAAACAAATTGCTAAAAATAAAGAACACACTGCTGCATATCAGCACCTCCTCCAGAGTTGCCATTTCTGAGGTTGGGATGTGGTTTTCCAATTTAAACTTGTCGTAAACATCTACATAGCCTTTTTCTCTGACGAGTGTTGTGTTTCTTAGTCTTTATGAGGCTACGAGGTGTTAGGTTTGGTTAACTCCAAGAGCAATTGGCTGTACAAGATTTTATTTGAATGTATGACAATAAAAGAGACTAAGTGCAAACATATGCAATGATTTCCAATGTTTCATTTGTAAAAGGGGAAATCTAAACCAAATCTACTTTTTATTTCATATCTTAAATATTTGCTTCTTCTTTCACATAAAATACATTAAAATAAATTCAAGTTTGTTGTTGTAACGTGAAAAACCTTCACAAAGAACACAAAACTACTGTGTCTACCAACACAAGGCTAATAGTTACTTACTTCCAAATTACACAAGTAGCCAAAAGTGACAACTGAGCACACAAGCCTTTTGCTTTTTCATTGCTGTAATTAACGCTGAAGCTAATCTGATGTCAGACTGGTGGTGACAACCTATAATGAAACACATTCTGTCTGTTACTTCCTCCCACTAATCCCAGTCAAGACAGACCTATTAAAGCTAAACTCTTTGTTCTCTAAATATCCAATGTGTGCGGCTGTCACTCCTCGTAAAACTTTGATTCTGCAGTCAGGTTTCCTCTGTGCTTGTCAGTGCTCATTTAAAACCCTTCAGGAACATTTAAGCTCTGGCTTCAAAGTGAGACGAGAACATGTTCCTTTGGTATCTCCGACTCAAAGACAGCTATTAGCAACAAGAAATGAGGAAGATGAGAAAGATCAAAAAGATCAATCCCAGCGATAGTGTGCATTAAGGATAACCTCAGTGATTATTGCAGCACGCACATGGGGTGGTGGTGGTTGCAGACCACCCAGAGATGAAAATGAAGTCAAAGAGAAGGGGAGGCCTACAGCTTACCAAGGCGATCTGTCTGAATCTTTTTTCCCCCCCAACAGAGGCGCAAAGGAACACCATAAACAAACTTTAACTGCTGCAGCTTTTTTTTTAACCTCTTTTTATGATGCTGTGCAGTGCTTCCTCTCAGATACAAATACCTCATCTAAGCACATAAACAACTTGTCAATTAGCAAACTGGTTGTACAAACATTTACAACTCTGAAATTGTCGAGGGTGCTGCCGAATGTGTGGTGCAAACAGGAGCAGCTGCAAGATGCATGAAATGTGAGAAAATAAGTCAACTGTTCTCATTCGTTACAGATAAAGCTAGATATTTAAGCTAGATGCTTAAAAGGACGATTTTTGTCACTACCTTATCACTTTTAACTAGATTAAACCTTTCCTATTTTAGGTCCAAAGATTCTGAGAGGAAAAATTATTATGTTTAAATTTAGAGGCTTACATAGAGTATGCCTTTTTAGAATTTTGTAAAGGCCAGATGTTTAACTCAAAGCTTTGAAAGCTTCTGATATGTTAATTCATAACATATTAATTAAACTGAGGCCTACCTGTTTTAAGTCAACATGTAAAGCACAGTGCTTCCTTGTGTGGCCTCACAGAAGCCACTTTGGTAACACTAGCTGTTTTAAACTAGGTTGATTAAGTCTGATTAAGTATCAAGATGTGAGAAAAAAAGGCTATGTATCTTTTATGTAGTGTAAAATACCTGATTTCATCTGGATGTGTGCATGTGCCTGTTTTTTGTGTGCACAGAAAATGCATGAGAGCTAAAGTTGGTTTTAAATCTATGATGAGCTTTGTGGATTGGAAGTTCATTAACATGTCTTTCCTGCTTTGATGCACTGATAATGTCACCAAGGATGGGATCAGAAACACAAGAGACAAATTATACAAGTCTCATTTAACTTTTTCAGGAAATGCATACGCGGAAAAGTTTTACACAATAAGCAAATTAATAGGACAACAACCAGCCTGTAGAGATGTGGGGAGCCAGCTGGAATTAGATAATGGAAACATCCAGAGGCTTATCTGGCTGGAAAGAGCCCATCTGTCTCCTTGCTCACTCACCGTCAGTGGAGCAGCCAGTGGATCCGTCGCTCGAGCAGTAGCGCATCTCAATCCTCTGTCTCCCCACTTCCAGGAGACTTGGGTCGGGGATGCGTGCCTTGCAGGTGTAGCGGAAACGCTGCTCATAGTGGCCGCCGTTGTCAGAAATGTTGACGGGTGTCCACGGAGTCCAGGGCGTTGTCTTCTTGAGGTCGGGGCACGGCAGGGTGTTGCAGGACTGGTACTCCTGTCGGCACAGAGTAATAAAAGAACGAAAATGGCATTAAACACATTAAACCGAGAGCTTATGTTGAGCACGTTCACGGGCAGGTGAACCTGATGCATTTGGAGGAAGAAGAGGTAATCACATCAGTTAGGCAATAATTAGCATGACATAGTTTTCTGGTGTATTTCTCATGCATAATGAGGAGGACAATCACTGTTGAAAGTCTCAGCAGTGACTCATCACATTAAACAGCTTATTTTATGCGACATCTACAGACTTTTCAAAGCTTTTGCTGTCACTCAACCTTAAAAACTTGTTAACTCCAATTGAGTCAAAATACTCAAACCTAAAATGCTTTTGAAACATTATTGAACTCTAAAACTGGATATCATCATTTGGACGTCATAAAAAGTTTTTGAAAAAAAAGACAACCCTCTTGATGTTTTGGAGCACAGTACAGGAAATATATATATAAATACATAAAATATTATATATATATAAAATGAGTGCCATGTGATTTGAGACAATCTCTACGTGTAATAATTAAATGTGAATTGAATGATTCAAGCGAAACAATTCTCAAGGAAAAATCTCTTGCTGCTATGCTTCATTTATTTCACACAACTGAACTTAGTACAGAAAGTAAGAAAATCTGTAATGTTTATTATCCTGTTATTATTTTTGTTTATTATCCCTTAAGTGGTTCCATAATTGAAGTAGGATGCATTTGTGGTTTAAGCAGCATATTGAGTATTTGACTCTACCATTGAAAGCCTTGCCAAATTCTGCCTGCAAATGTAGTTCATTACAATCAAATATTGTCTCCTGTTTTGTTTTTTGAATTAGATGATTGGAGAAGAAAACAACATATTTTTATTATGTAACAACCGTCTTGCAAAAGAGAATAATATACAACCTAAGGCACCTCCACTCAGGCATCCCTTCAACATGTCGAGACTTTTATAAGTGGAGCCGATCCAGTAAGATTTTAATGAGTTTTAAAATCTTATTTAATTGTCAAAGCATATGTTCAAGGCTTTTACTTTGAAGGCTTGAAAGATGTTGTCTCTCATCTTTGGCACATTTGAATAAAATGCCAAGAACAAGTAAGAAAACTGGATCACTCCCAAGGCTGTAAACATTTGGCTAAAAAATAATTCATTTAGCATTTAATGTTGAGTAGAAACAACATGTTTTAGGCCATGTAAAATAAAATGAGAATTGGATTGTTAACTCAGTATCTCTCCTGAATCTACCAGATCAAAGCATTAGTCAAATATTTCTTATAGTCCAAACAAGACACAAGGGAAAATTCTCATTAGAAAACAAACAAACCAAGAAAAAGGTCATTGATCAAGATTAATTTGAAACCATTGGGGATGGATGGAATGCTGAATTTAAAGTGGCATTTCAGTTTCCAATGAATTTGACAAAAAAGCAAAACAGAAAATAACAACAACAATAGTAATAACAAATCCTCCACCCACGTAGGATTGGTTTTGGGTGCTGGGCAGTAAAAATGAATAACACCTCTGGAGCTCTAACGGTATGATGCATGGGAGTTATTCAGGAGTGCCATAGTTATATATATTTCCTCCATCTCCCTTAGCCAATATTCTGCTTGATTATATGATTCAAGGAGACATTAAGCGGGTAAATGGGAGTCCAGCCCCACCGTATGCTCAGCCGGAAAATACAGAGTTTGAGGAAGTGACAAATGTGAAGTAAATGACACCCTTGAAGGGAAGGTGAGACGGCTGCCATTTTCCTCCCCACTTGTTTATTTATGCTGAGTAGAACTTGAGTGACTGCCAGACCTTGACAAAATAAGATAAGAGTTCCTTTCTGCACATCCGTCAGCCCGTCACATGGGATAGCCTGACAGGTCAGCTGAGGAAAAAGAGCTCTATACTTTAAATATTATGCAGTCCTATTTTTCATCATCTCACTTTCCTTTTTTTCCCCCTCCCAATCACACATTATGATCTTGCTTCAAATCCATCCATCCATCTTTACATTCTGTTCACCCATTTTTCACGCATTGCTCATAACTCGAATTGTGTCGGATCTATAGCCGTTCCCTTTTCCTAGCGATATCAAAGTTTCATCGCTCTCTTCCCCCCCTGTCATGACGCTTTCTTTTTCCCCCTTCTTCTCCCTGGAGTACAAAGGTTAAAAACACAGGGAGGATTTAGATTCTGTTAAGGCCCCCATGATGAATGGGGGGTGTCAGCTCCATCACACTTCCTGCCTCTCTCCGTCTCGCGCAGTAATCATCCCAAGACATTAATATTTAACATGGTCACGCATCAGAGACTAGCCCACAATCTGAGATTATTAACCAATAATGTGAAATATGTAGAAGAAAAAAAAAATTCAACCCAATGTGTCACCGTCTCACCTGCAGCGACGGGATAGCAACACATGGCATGAACCAGGGGAAAGCAAGCCAAACGATCTGTGGGTGTTTGTTGTGCAAGTTGTAGATGGTGGCCAAACATAGTAAATATTTAATGAGGCTTGTCTGGTAAGCATTTCTGCCTTTATTCTCTGTGGATTAGCATTGATGCAGAGGGCTGAGGAGATAATTACCGGGTTTAGAGCTAAACCTCATTCAAGGTCTTTGCTCCACTATATACGGCTTACAGGGTAATAAGTATATACCTTGTAATACAGTGTAATAAATACATCCTATTGACTGAACTGACTTCAAATGATGCCCTTATTTGCATGCTAAGACCCAAGCTTTATATTATATTTAATACAGACACCGACTATTCAAACAAAATGGTCCCATAAAAGCAATGCATTTCAGACTACTATGATAAATTGGAGAGCACACAATATGTTAAAATGGGAAGTCCTTAAAAGTTGAACTGCAAAATAATATCGAGGCTCTTAAATGTGATGTAGAGTGGCAAGCATATTGTGTGAAGAATTATGAAGGGAATGAGAGTTATTGGGCTTTCTTTTTTAAGTTTTGTCAATTCAAAGGGTAACCCAAACCTTTTTTAACAAGGCAGTCACAGATTATTTTATTGAGCGCACCAAACTCGTACTTAGCACTTATGATAAACTCTGAAAGATGAAAATAATCTTTTCTTTATAGTGAGTTTGACCTAATTTGCTCGTCTCTTCATTATTGTTGTTGATATGAAAAGCATTGGAACAATGAAGAATGGTAAATATTTAGTTGACAACCACAAGAGACCTGGGAGCTGACGTCCTTCTAGCCACATGATGAAGCAGTGGACTGGGCTCTGTGTGTCCTGGAACTGCGGCGCATCTGAGCTAATGCCTAAAGACGTTATTGAATTACAGAAGACTTCTGCCCCCTGTTGGTCAGTTTAGCAGTTTGTTACCATGGAGATAGATGCAGACTCACTTGTGGTGTCTGGAAATTAAATTTGAATAAATGCTATATTTTTGTACTGTGAGACATCTGGGTGGATAAAATGAAGTTATGGCAATGTGCTGTGATACCGACACACTTTCACTGGTGGTCTTGCAAAAAACTCTGATGCATAAAAAATCAAATTAAAGACTCCTGCTGTTGATAATATTAAATCCAGATCCAAACTCTGAATGATAACAAAAAGTGTATTGTCTTCTACTGCAATAAATGAGCTTTGTTAGGCTTTTCTGTGAACACAAAAGCCTAACAATAAAGAACAAAAACAATCCTTACTGCTTTAAAAGAGTTTTGAATAATGCATAAAACATATAGTAGTGAAAGCTAACATAACCCCAAAACACACATACACCTACAAGGAAGTAAAGTGCATCAATTTGAAAGGCATTTGATGTGCTTGGGCAGTGAATAGGTGATGTTACGCATGCATTACAGCCTGACTGCAGCAAATGTTTCTTCCTAAAAGAAATAAAACATTTAGATTAGACTTTGATACTCTGTGTAAACATTCAACCGTTCCTCTCTGGGCTTTAATGCCATATTTCATGGTTTAAGCCATGGAATAATATAAAAAATAAGTGATAAAAACTGATAAAAACAAAACGAAACATTTCTAGCAGAGCATTAATTTCAGCGTGGTAATTCAGCAAAGCCGAGTTAACAGGTGGCATGAGGAAGGCAAAATTAGATTCAATTAGTCGGCCGATTTTCGGCTCAAACCCAAAGTCGTTTCCTCCGGAGATGCGATGATGAGCAGTGAGGGCCAACAGAGAGTGGTGTTTTTCTGCTGTGCAGCACCTTTAACAGGCAGCTGCTCAGAGGCGGGCAGTTCCATAATGGGTTTCTGAATGGAGCTCAGGAGGGCTGGGTTGGGACGCCGCCGCAAAGCATCTTCACAAACAGGCTGCTTGGGTGGTCAGTATATGCTTGGCTGTGCCTGGGCTGTTTGCGCTTATGCCGGACTGTCAAGTTGACAACTGAGTAAAACTTCTGACTCGCTCGCACTGCACTCTCATTTTTGTGTGTGGGGAGCGAGCGTGTTTGTTTGTTTATGCATGGCTGCGTTACGGATCCAGGCATCTCCCAACTCATTCTGTTTCCACCCACAGAAATTTCCAGTTACTTTCTTTAGGGTGGTGTAAGCCCATGAAATTCGAGAAGAAGAAAAAAAAAAAACATATGAAAGAAAAACACAGTCTGTATCAGCAAGGTGCATTATCTATTCCCAATAAACATTTTCAGAAATAACCATAAACATTAATGTAAATCATCAGTATTTTATGTGATAAACCTACACAAGTAGTGCACAACTGTGAAGATGAAGGAAAGTGACAGCCTTCAAGTCTTTGGAGATATGGCTCCATCAGCACTGCATATCTGATTTTTTTTACAAAGTAGCACAAGCGCAGTGAGACTGCATGGAGAATTTTCAACTCTTGCCACAAATTTTGAATTGAAATTTTGTTTAGGTCTTGACAATCCTTTATTTAAATCATTCCATGCTAATATTTCATGAATGTTTTCATCACATTTTCATTTTAAATGTTTGTGTTAGCACTGTGATAATGTGGTGTTTTCCTAAAGAACATAAAGTCCAATGAAATACGCTAAAGTTTGGGGTTGACAAAATGCAAAAATGTTTTGCAAAGCACTCTGAGCTCTCAACATCCATAATATAAGGGGAGGATGTGGAGAAGACAGTTAAAAACCCTGTATATATTTACTTCTCTGTGTAAGATTGGAGGCATAGACGGTCCTCTGGGTGTCTCTTATGTGGGAGGGCGGCATCGGAAGCCGTGCCTCTCCTGTCTCTTGCCCTTATTAAAGTGATTGCACGTCTTATTGGACTGGGCGAGCTGAGAGTGTGTGAGCAGCATGGGTTATTATAAAATGCCTTAGCTTACAGACTCATACGTCCATGTTTATTTGACTGCGCCACATGTGGAATGTGGGAGTAGGCAACTTTGTGCTGTCCCAACATCTTTATGTATTGTAGAGACCTATAATGTTCTTCAAGTTTCAATGACACATCAGTTCAATTAGCAGCATCGACCAAAACATGCTTTGTCAAACACCGACTCCTCTCTTCTCTCTGTTTTTTCTCCCACCACCAGTCTGGCTCCATAATGAAGCGCACTGTTACCCGGGGGCATGCTACACACCAGTGCACATGCAGTGACTAACGCAGAACAATATAAAAATGCACAAGTAAGCTCACACATCCGGCTGTGTGCACAAACATCAGGTACTTAGCTTTCATTTCGCAGCCTGTCTGCATGACTGAACTCCTTACAGGTAAATAGAACAGCTCTCAATTTCATTAAACAGCTCTGTGCTCCATCAGTTCTGTATGGCCCGAGTTTAACTTATCTAATTCAACGTGGCAAACTCAGCATAATGGCACAGTTCTTTTTGATCCTTGGATTATGGGGGATATTTTACTGTACACAGTAGGAAATACCACGATGAGTTATATATTTTTGAAGCTCACTAAACCTAGCAGCAAGCAGCCTTTCATCAAACGAGACCAAGAATCAAAGAGAATACCAGCATAGCGCTTAGAATGAAGTTGTAGCTCTTGACAAGACCCTGTTAAAATGTTCTCTTATGTACTATAAAACACGGTGCCACTAGGAAATTTGTAAATGCGTTACAATTTATGCAGCAAACCCTTGATCAAAAGCTCCAAAATGTAGATGAAGCTTCCATATTTAAATGTAATAAGAAAAAAGCTAATAAAAACAGCACTTATCATTTTTTTATTTGAAGTGAAATATTCAAACATTTATTTGGAAAAAAAAATTGGAAATGTCTTCCAATTTGTTTCTTTAATCAGGCACACTAAATATGCTTTTTAATTTGTTATTGAGAACAAAATACTGTTCAGCCTTTGCTTTATCCAATGCTTTATGACCTCATTTATTTTACAGCTGCATATTTTCTGAGTAATCAGACAGAAGACATGTACTGCACCCAACTTACATGTGCATCCTTCAAACTTTCAGTGCATCATTGTTTGGAAACCACAGCTAAAATTGTTTCAGTCAATACACAGATTATTTTTTCCCACCCTCACTGGGGATATAGACCTGTGTAGAGACAGAGCAATGTGTCACTGCTGCAGGGAGCTGGGCTGAGATGAATGAAGGTAAATTAGTGTGGTCTCAATTGTTCTGAGATCAAAATCTATGTTGCTCAAAAACTGCAGCTGAGACTTATGCACAAAATCCAGAATGTAATAAAAAAAATAAAATGAGACATAGCACAATCTGATGTCTTTTAATTAGGCATGCTAAAGCCTTATGTATTCAAGACAGTGAGGTTGCTGAATTGCGAGTACTGTCACCTCTGCTTAAAGCGAAGACTCACTTCAGCTACTCTGTCTTGCTGTGATGTGAGTTCCCTGAGGAGAACGTATGAGCAGAAAAACTGAGGGGTGGGGAAGAATTTATAGCAGACTGGCATCACTTCCCAAAAACTTCCAAAAGTTTGTAGGTCTTGCAATTTCTCTCTTGAAAAGCAAAGAGCAGATGTTGCTTTATCTCTGTCCATCAGCATCTGGCAGCCACCTGGAGTTAACCACAGGTGGATGTGATGGTATCAATATCAGTAAACATGAATACGCAAATGCACGTCCTGCAGCGTTGTCAAAGTCAAAGAGACCAATTTGGTTTTAAAATCTCCCCAGGAGACCTGATTTAAAAACATCCAATTAAGACAAAAACTACAATAAGTTTGTAGCATAGAAATAAATATGAACGCCTGTTTACTCTGATACCCATGAATAAAATTTAGCGTAATCAGTTGTCTGTAAAAGCAAAGATAGTCCACCTTTGTGTAATTTAATCTCAGTTTGAGCAGCTGTTCTGTGAGGCCTCAGATGTTTGTTCAGAAACAAACAACCTCATTAAGGCCAAGGAATAAAGCAAATAGGTCATGGTATCTCTGAAGGAGCTGCAAAGGTTCACAGACAGTTATTAGTCTTACTCACCACAAATCTCGTCTATGTTAAGAGTGTCATGGGAAAAAGCTATTGTTAATTGAGTCCCATTTGCAGTATTCCACAAGTAACGACAAAGGAATAAGGAAGAAGATGCTCTGCTCAGGTTAAACCAATATTGAGCCTGTATGTCCGGCAAGTAAAACATTATGTGCAGTAGAAAACAAATTGCTGCACAGTCAGAGATGTCTTCTGTGTCTTACACCTTGAGGTGCATACCTGCTCCAACACACCTGAGTCAAAAGACTGAATTCCCTCTCCAACAGTAACTCAGCTCTGCAGAGGGCTGCTATTGATGATCCAAGTGGGTTAGAGAAGGGATGAATCTAAAAGTTGCAGGGGAACTTGAATTATTCTGAGAACGCCTGGCTTAGACTAAAACACATCCATGTGTTAAAATGACCTAATCAAACCTGAGACCTGCATTTTGTCTTCCCACTTCGGGATTATGTACTAATTGTCTTGGTCCATGACATATAATCTCTATATGATGCAGTATGTGAACATCTTCAAGGAGTATGACTGTAACCAAAAGGAAATGATCAGACAGATGGCATGTAAAAAGAAACATTGTTATGAGAGAAGTATATTGCTATTGCTCTCATAATCCCGAGGATGTTTAAATGTGTTAATAAAATGTATTATAGTCCATTTAGATAATTTGGCAGTACTGAGTAGGTAAGCTGGGTATCTTAAAGTAGACAGAGGTAATTGCTCTGCATTAGCATCTGCTGCCATTTGGCTTATTATCATAGTTTTAAATGAAAGCCAGAAAATGCGTGTTTGATCAAAGTGACTATGCAGCTATACTAGGAGTTTACAAAGCTGTCCTAAGCTTCCACAGACAAAAGAGTGTTTGTGAAGTCTGTGTGCAATTACAACTCCACTGGTTCAGACCGGCCTAATTAAGCACATATCACAATGAAAGATGACAGGGAGCCAATGAGAAAACAAAGCAAAGGTAAAGGGGGACAAAAAATCAAGCATCTAAGAGAGAAAAGGAAGCAAATGCAGAGCTACTTTTTTTTTATATGGTTAGAAAAAGTGAGTGCAATGTTTGACATTCACTTCTGCATTACTTGACAACAAACTAAACTGTCTCTGACATAAACTGCTTACTTTATATCAAATAAAATGAGAAACGGCAACAGGCAAAGATGGGCTTTCCCTTCGGAAAAACGGGTAGGTGATGGGATTTCCTCTTTGCCAACATTGGATTTGTGTTTATGAGCTGAGTTTGCTAAAAGAATGCAGAGGTATGCCAGGATGATTCAGGCTGGATGTGAATGGCGCAAGTCGACAGACTATCAAACAACTGCCAATATGTAAATGTGTAAACATGGAAATAAAGGAGAAAGTAGATATCGACATCGACAGAAGCATAATGCTCTCTGGAACTCCAGTGACCCACACTTACAACCATTATCCAAGAATGGAGAAACAGCTGTGAATTATTCTACAAGTAAGCTGTCTACCAAAGTTGACTTGGAGTAACTCCAAGAGCAAACTAACGACTCAACCAGGAGGTCACCAAAAAAAAAACAACAACAAGAGAAACACAAGAAGTGTTGCATTCCTCACTTGCTTTTCTTAGGTCTGAGTGAACAAGAAAAAGGCTGGACAAAAATTGCCTTAATGGAAAAATTTGAAGGTGAAACTCACAGCAAAAATGACACAAAAATCACCTGTTCAAATTAAAACCTCTTAAGGACCTCCAACACTATTGCCAGAATATTCTGTGGACAAAGAGACTAGTGGAACATTATGAAAGGTACATGTCCCATATATATTGTATAAAAAAAACTTGCCTTACACCAAAAATTAAATATGGTGTTTAGAGGGACTGGACTGGGCTCCTTTGGTGCTTTATGATCTGGTTGAAATCCCAAGATGGATGGAACCAAGAAATCAGTAGAATCAGTTTGTCACCTCAAGCCCACTTTGGTTATGTGGTAACGATCAGAAGAAAACCAGCATGGCTCTCTCTGCATGGCTAAAACAAATAAAATTCTGGACTAGTTAAAGTCCAGAATTTCATTTGATTAAGACAACATGGCGTGACCAATAATCTTTCTAGGCGAGGTTGGTTTGGA
The DNA here is from genome assembly GCF_027474105.1 of Poeciliopsis prolifica. Lineage (NCBI taxonomy): Eukaryota > Metazoa > Chordata > Actinopteri > Cyprinodontiformes > Poeciliidae > Poeciliopsis > Poeciliopsis prolifica. The sequence continues at coordinate 8,662,406 of NW_026562387.1, forward strand.
TTTCTATCTCTTAGATAAATGTATTCATAATTTAAAAATGTTCTTTTTTTGTATTTGTTTACATATCTCATATTGAAATTAATTTGAATATTGAAAGTATTAAGAAGTAAGACAGAACAAATCTTTAAAGAGGATCAATTTTATGTAACTGTAAATTCAGTTTAAGAACATGAAAGCCTGCATACAATCCACATATTAAGTGCACAAAAATTACAACTTACATTTCACAGCTCAAATGATGTGTTTTGTGTCTTAACCAGTAAGCCATTTCAACTCTCTACCACTTTTCAAAGAAAATCTACAGACAAAAATACACATCCCGTATATTCACAAGGCCGTGACCCATATTCTTTAATCCACTTTCAAGTGGGATGTGAGAAGCTATCATGTTCATTCTCTCTCATTTTTACCACTACTGTGGAACAGAGAATGTTTGTATGGAAAATAGAAACCAGAAATAACACAAGTGTCACATCATTCTTTCATCAAGGGTTGTATTTCAACCCTGTCTTGCATCATCTGAGCTTTGGAGGAAGCTTTGTGACAGAAAATAAGCCTATTCATATGCATAGTGATTACTGTGTGTGTGTGTTTGTGTGTGTGTGTGTATGAAACATTAAATAGGTCTTGGTAATAAATCTGATGGCTTGCCACCACTGCATAAATAGAGCCAGGGGATTTGGTCATGTTCAATGTTCCAGTTTCATTACTTCTGGGTGTTCATCGGATCAATTGGGTTAGAACCAAGTCCCTTAATAGTGAGCAGCCAGAGATGAAAGCAAATAGCAGAGCATTGCATGAGTAATATTATTTTGAGTGACATACCTGACCACACCCTGGACAGTCATTGCCATTCTCACAGGTTCTGCGTCGGGATTGGATGCCTCCGCCACAGGGCACGTTGCAACGTTCCCAAGCCGACCAGGCCGACCAGTACACATGGGGAGGGCAGGGCAGGTGTTCGTTACAGTACCTTGAGGGGAGGATGGAAAATAACACAAAGGGATGACGTTAGTTCCTTCTGGTTGTCACATAGAGCACAAGATCAAGTTTTTACACGGTGAACTCAGCCATGAACCTACAGCCATGAACCTACAGAAGCATAGCCATAACTTAAATCCACAATCAACAGCCTTTGAAAGCACAGAATCAAGAGCAATCAAAAATATGAAATACAAAACCCACACTTTCCACACTTTCCACATTTCCTATGCCTGTTTGTAGCCTGGTGCAACAATGGATTATCTCTTTTTTTTAGGTTTTAAGATTTAGATAGTGAACAAAATATAATAGAGAAATATAATTTAGCATCAGGACCTGTGTCAATGTGTGGTTATTTGGCTCCATGACTCTTTGAATAAATGAAATCATCCTTTTCTTTTGTTGTTTCTTTTTATTTGTTTGTTTGTTTTGTGGTCACGTTAAAAAACACTGAGTCCACTGGTAAATTTGGTCAAAACCAGCCACTGCTTTTGATATACTCTCAAAACAACAAGCTCACAAGATAAGACGATGCATAATAATGAGTTAACAAAGATGAACAGCAATTTTGCGAAAATTGAGAACAAAGAGTTTTCATAAATTACAAAACTGTACTTTAAAGAATCTATAGTTTAGATAATCTATAGTATATATATTTTGTTGTCATGCTAATGCAAATTTAAGTGAAACAGCCATTTTGAACTGACTGATGGGCTGTTCAAACGCCAAGCATGGGCAATTAGCTACTTGTGACATTCTTGTAGTGTTCAGAAATTGTTCCATCTTATCTGTCCCCTTGTCACTTTTATTTCCAACTGGATTGCCAAACGGCTTTATCAATATTTCTGCAATCGACCACATTCCGTCAGTCCAATCTGCAGTCTCTATTAGCCCAAGTCAATAGAGTGCAACCAGACAAGTCAAACGAATCAGCTCTTGTTTTATTTCCCTCACGTTAAACGGCAGCATAATGCTTATATCTTTCTTTTAAATGCAAAAATTGGAATTAAAGAGAATATGCAGTGGTATTCAATTAAACGATAAAATGTTTTTTTTTTTTTTTGCATTCATATTTTGCATAGAGAGAAGAAATTACAGCAGAGATTAATAAAGAAACTTCTGCTGCATTCTTCTCTCCGATCACTGCACAGGTAAGTAGCAGTAAATAATGCCTTTAATAATTTTTGCTTGCCATTTGGGTCCTATAAGCACAAATGCTTTCTGCTCCCCACTCCACATAATTCAGAATTTGTCAATGCTTTTCTCTTGCGATGGAAAATTAAGGCTTACAAAGACAACAGATTTCAGGTGAAATAAAAATGAAGAAACAACTCTATGCATCTCTTATTTAATAAGAAAAAGCTTATTGAGGTTATACTCCATATTTACAATTAGTTATTAAATGGAAAGCACAGTAACATAATTTCCAATTTTTTCAAATACTGGAATATAGAGTTCATCAGGTAATCAGGATCCATTATAGGGAAATGATTTAACTAAACAGGTGCCTTCAGTCTTGGTTTGAGAAACACTTTCTGTTTCTAAAAAAGAAACATGATTTAAGTTTCAGCTTAGGGACCAATTTTTCAATATGTGTTTTAAAAGATAAATTCTCATCAGTCACAATACTTAAACATCTGTACTATCTGGGAATTTTCATTTCAACATTTAAAACAGTTGAATAAGCTTTAGCAGGAAGAAACTTCCAGCAGAACCTATCTCAGCTTGAACATCCATCTGACACGACCAACTGGGGGTTTGAAAAGAGAGCAAATGCACAACAAAGAGAAACAGAAGCAGTGATCCAGAAACACTTTCTATCTGGGTGATCTGACATGACACTGTTACTGGAACACAGCTTTGTACCATTTCCTTTAAGTAACCCAGGGTGAACTCAGACTGACTTGCACACAATTAACAAAATACAAAATTATGTACTTTAATAAAGAAGAAGTCAATGGAGTTAGAGAAATACAAGTGTTTCTAGTGCGTGCTCAAACAAGAACAAAACTACTCAAAATGCAAATGCAAGGAATTGTACTTATCAAACTGAAACTTCATAAAATAAACTGTGGAAAATATCTGCTAAATCCCAGAGTAAAATACATGCTGACTGGATGATGTGATGGTGTTAGGGTCTCAAAAAGAAATTTAAAAAATGACACCAAGGATTTTCAAAAAAAATTATACCATAATTGATTTTATTCATTTTATTGAACAAAATTATTCAATAGGATGTCCAGATGGTCAAGTCAGCAAAGTTCAGAAAATAAAATACATTTTAGGGTTAGGGTTAAGATGTGCTCTAATGAGTTTTAAGAAAAAGCTTCTAATAATCTTTTGTGTTTCAAGGCAAGCACAGTTGTGTGTTATCATGAACAATGATATATCAGGTTCTTGCTGAAAATTGCTGCCTACTGCTTTTGGGAAGAAAAGAGCATTAAATTACTTATCTGAAAGGTGCTTAAAACATTAATTGAAGCTGTAGATAAGGATAAAGTCAAGGACAGGTGCAATAATGCATAAGCAAACTAAAGCCAGACATAAAGAGCTAAAAATTTACATCATGAAACAATATTTATGTCTGATAGCTCTATTAGAGCAGTGAGCTTGAGATCCAGAACACATGGCACTGTGAATGCTCTAGTTTTCTAGAAACTTGTTGACAAAACCTCTAAGAGGTTTATGTACATTGTACAAAATCCATATTGTATTTTATTGAATTTAGATTTAGTACGGCCGTTAAGAAAGTATCTCTCTGCATCCCTAATTCTGAGCATCAGTTATTATAGGAACTTGTTCTGTACAGTGGTTCCCAATCAGATATTTTAAAAAAGTACAATGTAAAAGTATCATAGCTAACATAATGTGAGTTCTAGGGTTAGGGTGAATATTAGTAAATAAGTTAGGTATGCACCTATTCATGCTTAACAACCATCCAGGCAAACATTGGAGATACACATGTTTTTCTGCTGCATATTTAAGGTTCACCAATTTTTGTCTTCATTTAAATTTTAAAAATCAGGTGAAAAATTGACCTTTTTATGGTTGTCCTGTACGAAGATGTTCAAAGTAAGGCTTGGTGAGCTCATTTGAGCAACTCCAAATTTGTTTTAAGTACATTTAAACATCAAATATGTCATTGTTTTCTCCTTTCAATGTTCAATTATGTTTTCAAGTCGTTCAGTTGTTAGATAAAAATGTTGTTTTTTTTTTTTTCCCCCACCGCTGCAAGGTAATGCAAAAGGAATTCACTGTCTGCCTTACACCGGGTAGTGAACTTTTTCAGTGAAAGTTTAAAGTTATTGCTTGAAGACTGAAACAGATTTACGTCTGCAAGGATTAGATACTGAGATGTCCAAATCAGAGGACCTTTTCTTTATTACAACATCTTGAGATCTGTTACAAGAACAACAAGAGCTCAAGGACCTGCTTGTCCTTTTATTGACAATACAGACACAACTCTTGCTTTTGCTTTACAAGCATCTCCTAACTGGAGAGACATTGCTGAGGAGAGGGATGTCGGAGTATTCTTGCTGAGCTTGCTACCTGCTCTACCCAACATCAGATAAGATGAACAGAATGGATGACTTTTTCCGCTTTGAGTTGGAAATGGTCTTCCTGTGAAATAAACTGCTAAATTTAGAAGTGTAATACAATGAGGTTATTTCAATACTTCAATCCTTGTCAATCAACTAGAGAACCTAGAAAAAAAAGGACTCTAAAAATGCACGTTCAGTTGAGTGAGCTTTGCATCTCTGATGTAGACTAAAGGAAACATTTCATTGTCTATGCCTGAAAATGTGAGTGAATCAAACCACCAAGAACACGGTCTTTTGCATTCGCCTGTGACAATGTTGTTTAAGAAGTACAGCAAAAATTACATTTCAAATCTTAATGAATATTTGCATAATTCATTGACGTAGGCTAATAAAAGCCCAGGAGACGCATGGCTCATCTCTAATTACAATGTTTTACAAGGCAGTATTACAGTAATGTCTAAAATACTTGAACTGATTAATTCTCATTATAAATTAACTACAGAAAATTGCAAGGCTTGTTAGAACCATTTTGCAGATTTTATATCAGCGACAAATCTGCTTTTATATATTTATTTAATCCATTTTTTGGCAGATGACTCCCTTTTCAAAGAAAAACAGAGCCTTCTTGTGCTAGAAACAAGCTTTAAATTCATACCATTTCCTCCTCAGACTCAATTAAACTGTACATTTCAGCTGCAGTATTCCCAAAATGTCACCATTATTCACAGTAGCTCAAAGACCACGTTCTTTACTCTCTGGATATAAAAATCCTCGCTGCTTTTCGCTTTTAACAATCGTTGCTGTGCCAATGAGTTGATATGTTTGGGAGTAAGAGTGTGGCAAAGTGAGGATAAGGTAATGAAAGGCTGTCCAGTATGCAGTCAGATTCACGTGCATGCTAAAAGGCTTTTATGTGGACAAAATACCCCTACAGGAATGCAACGCAATAATAAAATACAAAAACATCAGCAATCAATGCAGTGGAGATTATCTCGAGCTTCAAAATTATCCTCACACACTCACTAATCACACAAGTGAGTGGCTTTGCTCCATCTTGTGTTATCCGTTTTCTTCTCCTCTAAAACACACAGGGCTGATCAGAGTAAAACGAGGCTAATTACCCGGTACAGGCTGAGTAAGCAGCGTGGACGCTGTCAGTGTGCTGAGGGAAAAGCCAACAGTAGGTTCATAAATGCAGGCATTAACCATCCAGATTTAAGCCCGCAGCGCTGCTGTGTGGGCTCAGTTTCATAGCATTTGCTTTAACTTTAAAGGATTTGGCTGCTGCAAACAGTCAAGACTCAACTTATTGGATGCTTGTTGGGTCAATGACAATAAAATAGAGCTGTAAAAAGGAGGTTTAGTTGTACCCGTCTGCATTTTTCATTTTACATTTGACATTGTTTGTATATTTATCCATGTATGGACATATGGCATGGGCATTTATCTGAATGAGGCACTTGAGGCAACAATGCAAGAACAAAGTATGAACTGAGCCATTGCATGTCTCTGATGGGAACCTGGTGCATGTAAAGAACAGAATTTTCACATTTGTTTTCAGCAAAAGGAAGAAAAAAAAAAGACTGACCTGGAGCCAGTCTCTGACGGCATTCAGATCGATGATTTTTAACTTCTCCTATTTTACATATGGCTTACTTCAAACAACAGCTGGTTGTTCAGACATAGTAACAAAGGCAAAACAAATGTTTGTTTTTTTTCAAGAGGATGCATAAATGTGAGCACAAGTTAATTTACATATCCCTTTGCTGCCCTTTTGAACCCATGTGCCTGCACCTAGTGAAGATGGATGTTGTTACTTTTAAATCACCTGAATGCTGCCTCATTCATTAAGATGTCACATCTCTTCCTGTGATAGAAGCAGAAAGAAGCAGCAGGGCTACCTTGCAGTACAATTAAAAATTTTAAAGGTCATGCTTTAAACAAAAGGTTAGGCGATGCACTAATAAAGTTTAATAAATAAACCAATACCGACGGGATGATATTGCATATTTGCTCTTTGTTTTATTGGCATAGAAATATAGTGCCTTGGGTAAATATTGCTCCAATGTCACCTTCTACCCTGATATTCTATTAGACCAGGCCTGAATATCACAACTCTAAGAGGCCATATGTAGAGCAGACATGTCCCTCTGCTGCAAAAATCAGTGAAAGAGCAATCATTGCATACTATGCTGTATTCTTGTATACTATAGCTCTGTTTGCATTGAAGAACATTCACTCACTCTGCATGCTGAACGCTCAAATCAACTCCAACTGATAGATGCCCAAACAATTTTTTTAATTCAATTAAAAAATATAAAATACATATAAAAAATATGCTCCTAATGTCTTGCAAGACCTGGATACCTATTGGCCTATTTAAGATTTATCTGTATTAACATAGAAATCATTTAATCACTGCTTTCAACTGATTTGAGGTAAATAAATAATAAATAAATATCAATAAAAGAAAGAGCAAACTAACAGACTATAACAGCTGATATTTCAATTTTCAACCTGTTTTTAATTTTAAAATTTAAAGAATCCTGTAAACATCCCATTCCAGTAGCAAGCCTAAAACCTCTTTGACGTGTTTCAAATAACTGAACAGAGTGACTACTGAGCCTGAGTATTGGAGATGGCACAAACGGGATTAAAACTGAGGGAAAAGAATGGGATGGTAAAATCGGCTTCTCTTCTGCGGCGGTTTTTAGAGCCAGTCAGCTATTTTTTTTTTCCTCTTGTATTTTTTTCAGTAACTGGGCCGTGGCGGTCACTCTGTAATATATATATTTTTTCAAAGCTCCAGAAGGCGAAGTGTATTACTCAAGACTGCTCCTTCTGGAGCTGCAGTTGGCCAGAAAAAAAGGTGTGAGGTTGCACAAGAAAGAAAAGAAAAAGAAAGTAAAAAAAAAAAAGGTAATTAAAAGATCTTAAAGTCCATCTCTAATTACTATCTTGTGAAATTCACTTTCTGTTACCATGGTAATGATTTATATATAGGCTATTCTTCCTTTGCCTGTACCAACAGATCTGTAGTTATTGCACTATTTCATTCTACAGCTTTACAGCAGGGCGATTAAAAAAATCCAGTGATTTTTTTTTGTGTAAATTCCATCAACAAAAAGGAAAAAAATCTCCATTGAAACAACTAGCTTTAAGATTTATGCAAAAATATTGTGAATATTCAGTGTTCAAATATACGAGAAGCTTTCAACGCTTTTTCTGAGTTCTTTATCAAGTTTATCCAACTGATGAAAACTTCTTGACAACCAGACCAACCAGAAGAAAAAAAAGGCCTTGACCTTTTCTAGATGTGTTGCTTTGTGCATGTCTCCTTGTGCTTCTTCACCTGCTCTCAGCATCTTATTTTGTAACTTGAAAAGGTGCCTGGAAACCATGCAAGCATCTTTTAAGAACAGGGTGACTATTTTCCACCAAAACTTTAAGTCATGGAATGGTTTGTGTCTGAAAACCAGATAATTACCCAGGCTAAGTCCTACCGTGCACCTTCTCTAATTGGCTGTCAAAGAGTTGAACAAAAGAAAGGGCACAAAGGACAAAGAAAAAGGGAAAAGTTGCAAGCAAATACAGGCTCTCTTACTACTGTTACAAAGTTGGGGACGGCTGCTGTTTGTTCGATCTTTGTTTTCTTTTCCATCCACCTTTGTTCAACACATATGCCCTTTAATCAGTACACAATGATGAAAACACAATACACAATTGCATAAGTCAAGATTTCAATATTAACTCCTTAAATGTCCTGATCATGACACGGGTGTGCTGATGGAACGACCCATTGACGTATGTAAGGATTTTTAGGTTGACAGAAAAAAGGGTTAATACAAAAAAAATGTAATATGTATTTTTTATTAGATTTCTTCATTTAGAATAAAGCAGTATTATAACATTCATTTAAATAAGTACTTCCCAAAGAGCCAGTGGCATTCTTCATGCAGTAAAGGCTCAGATGAAGGAGTTTTGCATTTCTGAGGTGTCGTGTGAGGCTATTGATGACTTTTCTTTTTATTTTACCAAAGGCGAGACTTTCTGATACAAGTCTATTGCTTTATGTAGATCTTTTTTTAACTTGACACTTCAGCTTCTAATCCATCTTGCTCACATTTCTTACATTAAATCCTTGCAAACTATGATGTCTTGTTCTTGATGGAAAATGAAGAAACTAAAGTCTGGAGGCTATCTTTCAAGAACACAAGTCAGTTTTCATCGAGGCAACAGTATCTGCAGTTTAAAACTTTTGCATATCACTGTAGAAGTGGAGGATTCTGCTTCTTACCTTTCCTCACGATTCTGACCAACACACACTCTCCCTCCGTGGCGAGGTGTTGGGTTGCTGCAGGAGCGTTGTCGCACCTGGAAGCCGATGCCACAACTGGTGCTGCAAGGGGACCAGGAAGTCCAGGGAGTCCAAGCTCCATTTCTATGATGATACACCAAGTAACATCATCTCGGACATTTGCCAGAAAGACAAATTAAATACCACTTTCTTACACTTATTCGGCCTTGGTGCAGTACTACTATCTTGAAGAATAATGAACATGACTTGAACTTTCTGACTCGAACACAGTGGGGAGTAAAACTATAGTTATACAACCGCTCTCACATACAAATGTCAATGTCTTTCAGAAAACAAAAAAAAAGATAAAATACACAATGATGTTTCATACATAAAATAGAAACACAAAACTTAAAGCAGTAATAAAGGTCCTTGGGGAAAAAACGTCTTCAATTCTTTTCTAGAAATATCGCCCTATATATTTAATCTAGGTGGTAGCAATTAGAGAATTCAGTCCTCTTGAGTCCTGAAGATGGTGTAACGGGCTGTAAACGATTCTGATTAGATGACCTCAGGTCAATCAAGCAAGCTTCCATCTACAGCTCTAAAGGTAAGATCAAATTTATATATATATGGATTCTAAAACTGCCTGGTAGCCATTGAAATCAAAAGTTACAAATTCTTTTGTTCTTCTATTTAAGAGAACTCTAATAGTCCCAGGAGAGTTTTGAAGATGTCCTTTTTCATTTCAAACAAACATTTCTTAAAAATTTAAAACACTCTAATTTTGGTTGAGGTACAAACATAATTAGCTCCTTCAAATATGACAAAAAAAGAGAGACTATTTCTATGAGAATCTCAAAGAACCAAGTGATTGTTTTTAGGCCACTGTCTGGTGGAACACCTGAAATTTCAGCTTTATATGATTTTAGATGTGACTGTGACTCAACCTCTTCTTAATGTAGGTAAAGAAGTTCATTAAAGAGGGTTCAAATGAGTAATAATTCTTCAGAAGCAGGTGAAATTATTATGTGACTGGAAACGTAGAGCTGTTCCAATGGAAGCAGTTGCAAATGTTATTTTTCTCCATGCATGAGGTAAGCTGGAAAGCATCAGTTTCTCTAAACTCAGTATTTAACTCGGTGTTAAACCTTTAATGACAAAGTGTGAAAAAGCTCCAATGTTTAATCAACACTTGTAAGCTCTAAGTACCAGAATGAAAATGTCACAAAAAATTATTTGCAGGGTGTTGATTTCTAATGAATGCATATACAGAGTATATCTGTTAATTTTTTACAATATTCAAATATTATAAAGAAGAACAGCATCAGAATAATATACCTGGAACAGTTGGCAACTTCAACACTGATCCCATAGCACTTCTGGCCACCACACTGAGGGGCCGGGTTATCGCAGGCTCTCGTCCGACACAGACAAGCCCCTGAGCTGCTTCCATCATTGTGGGTGCAGGTGGACCAGCCAGACCAGGCACCAAAGCCCCCATCGACTGTAACATTACGGACCTGTTAGGGACAAACAGGACCAAAAATAAAACATGTAGATTGTCATGTTTTTTTTTTTTTTTTTCGTTTTTTTTTCTCAGAAATGGGTCATTGCATCAGGGTGGCTTTCAGGAATATGCTGCTCTGGGAGATCATCGGTACAGAAGGGTGGAAACAAAAATCAATTTTCCTCAAATAGATACAAAAAAAATCCATTACATCGTCTGCTGAATGTCAAAAATTGAGCAGTTGTCTGCTATAACCATAGTCAGACAGAATCTGCTACATGGCATAATGGAATTCCAAAACAGAAAAAGAAAGACTCGGAATATGCACATTCATAAAACACCAACACACAGAAACAAAATGGGGCCTCGTCAATGAATACATGAAGCAAAACAAATTGAAAGGATCAGATATTAGAAGAGCAAAAATTACAAGTGTGATGACCTGGTTGTAAGGGCCAATCAACGGATTCACTCTGAGGATGCTATGAGCCCGGGTTGGTGCAACATTTCAGGATCATTTCACAATGCAAAAGCATCATCACACCAGCGCAAGAGAGCGCACTATCATCATCTGTTTGGCAGAAGCCTGGCCTCTGCTCTTATTGGTAATTGAATTTTGCCGTGTGCCTAAATGAGAAACACTTGGACTGGGCACACAACATCTGCAACAATGGGCAGCCAAAGAAGCAAACAGCTCCACAGATGCAGCCAATAAAGCCAATATTGCAGCATCATTCAGGCTGAGAGTGTGAGTGATTTGGTATTTGTGTATTGTCTACTGAATTATTTACTTAAGGTTGTACAAAATGTAATATTCAACAACTGATAAACACTGGCTTTCATAAGGAAAATTATCATAATTTACTTTAATGCTTTTTTGTTGGAAGAGAAAAAACAAGAGTCCAAATCTAAATCTATAACAGATTCTAGTGGCAAAACAGACCCATTATGTTTTTACAAAGTTTAACATCACAAATGCATAATAGGAGATATGGCAAGAGTTCAAAAACCTGTGAGGAATGTCAATTTTACTTGAATCAAAATATTAATCTGAGATTAAAACATCTTTTAAAAGTAAAACATCTTTCACCACAGATATAAGACTATAATGCCAGATGGCACTTGTGAATTCGTTGGTGAGGCACATCTCCTACCTCTGCCTACACAACACTTCTCAGTATGCAAAACCTTGGCTGGCTTTTAACTTTAGACCACCACTTTGCAGAAGTATGCAGCCAAATAGACACTACGCCAGTTATATAAACCTTTGCACACCGTTAATGGACTCATAGGGCGTGCAAGTGTAATGGTAATTAAAGAAATGTTCTGTTTTTTTTCTTTTTTCTTTCACATCTTGTTGATGGGCTATTTTAAACAGATATATTTATTTTTCTTGTCTGGAGTTCAGTCTGCATACTACGTCTATTTCTTGTTCTCAGTGTTACGTTTTAGAAATAATGGAGCTTTACTGTATTCACCTGTCAGTGTTAAATTGTCATCTCAGATGATTGACATTTTCAGGCATTTTTTTCTGATAATACCCTACAGGGGCTGTGTATCGCTTCTGCCTAGGGATTCCTTTGGTTTACCAGAACCACGCAGCTGTTTCTGTTTAGGAGAAAGGTGCAAATTTTAGTCCTGGATCTAAAAATTCTTAGCCTGCTAAAACCCAGCCCCTGGTTCTGCAATTAGATTGAAACAGTGTCTGAGGAGGTGTGTGAAGTCTGGGTTGTAGTTCTTTTTTTTGCCATTTCATTACAGTTCAGCATGACCTCAAGATGAACTGACTACAACATCAATTTCTGGGAAAACTGGTAAATGTATCACATGTTTTCCACTTGAGAATAATCTTTCTCTCTGGTGAGTGACAGACTTCAAGAAGTGCTTTTAAATCTCCCCAGATTGACAAGCAGTGAAAATTACTTTCCTTGGGTCTGTTGATGTCTTTGGTGGAAAGCTAAGAATCATGTATTGTATGCTCCATCCCAGCAAAGTGTAAAACTTCTGGTTTTAGACAAGTGCAAAACAACACATTTAATTTGTTTAGATTATATGTCTTTAAAGTACAAAGTTGCCACTGTTTTTCCATTTTGTGTGATCCTAATGATAGGAAAAAAAAAAAACACAATACAATACTAGAAGATTATGGCTGGCTGCATTTTGCTTACTGACGTTGCAAGTAAAGAACAGCCTAAAAAATAGGTTGTGATTTTCTTTTCTGATGCTTTTCTATAGATGACTGAAATGTTATTAAGAATAATTCTTGTAAAGAGGAGACCGAGGATTATTTGTGCTTACGTTTTATGCTTAGATAAGCATATAGTGTCTAGAGTCAAGCTACATATTTAATAAGCCAACATGAATGGTATCAGTTCCCCTGTCCGTATTTCATCCAATAAATCATATTACAGACAGATAAAGTATTTTAAACAATGAAAATGAAAATATACAGCAGAGTTTGTGTTTTCTATTCGTTTCACAGTTTTTATTTAAACATAGCTGTTTATGCAAAGATTATCTATCTCCAAGAATAAAGGATTTTTCCTCAGAGGCTTGAGTGTCAAATATTCATCTAAAGATCTGATGTGCTTTGCTTGTCAATAAGGTCCATATGAAAGATAAAGTGAGTTAATATCTCTCAAACAGAAAAAAAGTGTGATAGACTGTAATATGTCCCTTAAGGAAGAGAGTGAAATGCTGCTGCAAGCTTCTGCATAGATAATTCACTTCAACTAGACAGAAAGCAATCCTATAATATGTCCATGTATTCATCCATTTTTTATTTTTTTTGTACCTGCTAAAATGCTAATCTTCGCAAAGTCATGGTTCCGATCTCCAGTGATCACTGGGCGTGAGACGGGATACACTGCCAGTTTTTCACAGGGCACCATAGATGCATGCAGGACACACACTCATGCAACACACACACACACACAGTCCCACCTGAGGTTGGCTTTGAATTAACATGCATTCTTCTGGAGTGTGAGGAAAAACCCAAAAGACATGGAAACAACCAAAACGTGGATGACAAGAAAGACCACAGTCGGAATCCAAGTTAAGGACCTTTTTGATGAATGGCAGGAGTCCTAACAACTGAAACTATTGATAAAGCTATTGTTGTAATATTGTCTTGTTTTCATGTGAACTACTCTTTGTTTAGTGCGTTAGTGTTTACTTATTGGTCTTCTTATAACTATTATGGTCATATATTCCTGTTTTAGTTTCATAAGATCACTGGACATAAATGAAGGTCACTGTCCCAAATGCAATCTGCAGGCTGATTTTTAAGCTTTGTTTTCTCATAATGGCATCTTCATCTCTGAGTAGCCTTTAAGCCCATCACGATACCAGACTTGTTGTGGTGTGAATGATGGTGCTCTCTTACAGGCATTATTTGGTTGGCTCTCACATTTTGCATGAAAACATATCCTTCACAGTTTATCATGACATGATCTCGAGTTTTACAACCTCCCTAAAGCTGCAGTGGGGAGTTGCAAGAAAGCTGAGGACTTTACGAGTTCGCCTCCTTGCTGTCTGCTGAGTTATTGCTCTCAGAGTAAGAAGGCTAAGTATCTTTTTAAACAGCATATGTAAATATCAAGTTTCAATTGGATGTAAATTTAAGTGCTGCAACACCATATAACCACATAGATGTGACAGGAGAGGATATCTTTTCTAAAGAATATTTAAACTAAGCATTTCACATCACTCTGCATGCTTTATCACCTATCACTGTGAGACACATTTTTTTAAAGGATAAATCTGATCAGCAGATAATGGAAACTTCTAGTTATTGCACAATAGCAAAGCCAGCTTGTCTTTGCTTTGCTCTAAAGGACTAATGTGCAAATCCGTTGACATTTCAGTTAGGATTTATGCAGAAATATGGGAATTAAAAACTGCTTTATGCTGTGATACATGCAAAGATCATAGGGCAGGCTCATACTCACTGGACATTTTGTGATGCTCTGCTCCCACTGGCTCATTCTGACACTTTCCTCCAGGGTGGTGCATTTTTTCAGCAGCAAATCCCAGCCACAATACGGGTCCCTGGCTCCTACGCAGGCTCTAAAGGGTAGGAATACAATGGCCCTATTAGAGGGTTTTTGTGAGTCTGTTGTGTCACACAGATGCCTGTGCCTTAGAATGAATGGCATATATTCAACTAGATAGAAGGAGACAATTGATGAAGGTAGTAAGTGGTGGTTTCAATGTCTTATTAAAATATAAGAGGCAGCAGAGATTGGATGGTAGCAGAAAGTATAATTGAACATGTCAGAGGAGAGAAAACAGATAGAAAAAAGAAAGTAACAGAACAAATGAAAGCACTATTAAAGCTAGGAAAAAATATGTAGCATTGCCCCAGAATGTAGAACATGATCATGCATTGGGCCCAACATCATAAAATTCTTCCTTAATGTAGTGTGCTGACTACATTTTCAACATCAGCTCAGATAATATTCAATGTGAGGATATTTCAGTATATGTATATATTGTGGCATATGTCTTTTCTGAAACTGCAGCACATGGTTTGTTGAGAGTAATAAAGCTACTCTTTTCATAAAAAGACAAGGCCGTGGTGACAGTGCAGTGACATATCTTTCGGCTGCAGGCATCAACGTTGCATGACATGCCCCGGTGGAAACAGTGATTTTTTTTTTTTCTGAGAGGTTTCATAACAAAGAGACATAATATAGTTACAATCTAGAATGAATGAGTAAGAAACAAGTGATTCACATGCCTTAGTATCCATCCCAGTGACAGCTCTAAAAAAGAGAAAGGGCTGGTGCTTCAGTGTAAAAATGATGGTTCTGCATTACTATGTGGCTGAGGAAGTGTTTGAGTCAATATGAGAAATGACAGACAAAATTCAGCTTCTTGTAAAATAAGTCATACACAGTATAAGTAAAAAGGTGTAAAGTGTATACTGCACAGTGCAAGGGGCAGTACAAGGACATACTTTTCACGTGATTGACATTTCTCAAAGTCCTTTTTTATTGATTCTATATAATCTTGAAATGATCTGAACAACAACAATTTGGGTATTTTTTTAGCTCCGGTCCATTGTTGTCGATATGATCTGAAATAGACGCCTAGATTATATATCACTTGCGTCTAGTTGCATCTGTAAATAAGGAACAAGAAGTTCACATTGTGCGCTATTGCTCCACAAGAATAAAAAGGACAAGATGTGCCACTCTACAAATACAAGGTGAGACGAAAGAATAAAAAGAAACAAACATCAGGGCCTATTTTCCTGAGGGGCTTGGGATCTTCCAAATTATGTATCCACACAACAAAACCACAAAAAAGGAATCATTCCAATATTTCAAGCCTGTCTCTAAAAGTAATGTTAAAGATAAAACGTAGCTATTAGAAACTGATTTGTGTCCTTGGTGAAGTTTCTTTTATCTGTTTTGTCTGTTCTAACTTTTTCAGCCTTCATATAAAAAGAGAGATAGTGAATGTGATGAAGTGACTGCATTACGTATTACAGAGCAACAGCTGTAATATGATGCATTAAGGTTGCGGTGTGCAACAGTAACGGTGCAACGGAATGATGAAGGTGCAATTTGTCAGTGCAGTGATAGACAGGATTCAAATCTTGATTGGCTTTTACACCCGAGTTTGGCAGTATTTTTTCAGAGATGTGGCAGCCTACAAGACAGACAGAAACTCAAAATATCTGATTTAATTTCAGAACGCTGCACGAGGCAGAAAGCACATGGTTTTGTGCATGGGTCAGTCAGCTGGGAAGGCAGTCAGAGGACAGCCACGAGCACCTCCAGTGGATCAGACAAAGCTGATTTGCAGGATTTAAAGTTTTAGCTCAGGCCTGGTACTCTCAGATAAAAACCATCTTATGAAAAAGAAAACAAAATACAGCTTGAAAATCTTGTTTGCACATTTCCCTTTGACAGCTCCCATTGAGATTAATAGTGTTTCCTTTGTTCACGGACTCACTCTCTGCTCTTGTGGTAGCTGCATCTCTTGAGCGGTATCTTGATGACCTGGTCCCTGAAGCCCACGTAAAGCTCGCTGCGGCTGTGCAGGATCAGCAGGCTCCGTATCGGCTGCCTCTTCCTGGGTGGGAACAACTCGATCTCCTCCAATAGGCAGCTCCCCGTGGACTGGTTGAGAGGAGACAGCACTTTTCTGATAGTGCCATAATCTGGAAGAGAAAGTGGAGGGAAGAGAGGATTATGTCACAAAGAGGAAAGAGGGGCCGATAATCCACAAGAGAAAAGGTAAAGTAATGGGGGAAGAGCAAAAGGGAGGGCAGGATAAGAATAACAGAGGGTTTGAAGAGGAAAACCAACAAATAATGTATGCTGAATGGGAAGAACTACTCAACACTGTGAACTACAGAACAATCGCTTTCTGGAGGAGGCTGCGGAAAGAGGAATAAGGGAGAAATAGGGCTGGATGTACAAAGCCTGGTTAAAGCATCAATATGCAGCACTGCAGACATAACGAAAGAGTTGATGAGGCACCTGAATGCATGATTTCTGGCCTACTTTTTCTTAAGGGAATGTTCTGAGGGATGAAGCTGCTTTGTAGCTATAAAAGAGAGCGAAACGTGTGGAAAAGGGTGGAAATCTGTGTCACCGTGAATGTATTCTGACCTTTAATTTTGTAAGGTAGGCCCAGTGAGACACACTTTGAGGCAAATTTTCTTTTGGGAGAGCTAAAACAAACATAATCCATTATACTTGCAGTCCCTTGGGCGAGCCAAAGGTAATTAGGTATACAGTGGAGCCATAGGAAGAAGGGCAAAATGCTAATAGGTAACTTAAAGGCATGAAATGCAAAAGTTAAGTTTTGCCCCAAGCAGTGTGGTCAGTAATGCTGCAGCAACTTGAGGTAATACGTACAATAAGAGACTTGAACCTTTCAGAATGAAAACCAGATTGACAGTTTTTTGTTAAACTTCCATGGATTTTATTGGGATTTTATGTGATAGAAAAACACAAAGTAGTGATAGTTATGGCCTTCGTAGAGTAACAAAACGAAAGCTAATGTTGAAAAGAAAACAAACTAAGTTCAGACACATCCATAAACATTTCATCCACTCTCAATATTTTGCAAGAAAGATGAAAATAAATTTGATTCTCACAGCTGATATGCCAAAAAACTTGCAACTGCAATTGCAGCATGAAGAGATTTTGCAAAGAATTGCTGCAGAAGGCTTAACACAAAGGCATTCACTATTTGCGTATTAAGTTGTGTAAAAATCTTCCTTCTGCTTCACAGTGATTTATTTTATTTTGCTCTATCACCTTAAATTCTGAAAGAGACATGTTAACGTTTGTGATTGGATTGTGAAAAAAATGGTAAAAGGAGCATAAATATTTTTACAAGACAATGTAAGGGAAATTCAACTATAACTATAGGAACGTGATTTGTTAAAGGACATTTGCTAAGTTGTGGCCAATTTAGCAAATTATTTATTTTTTTATCTTTAGCAGCTTGTATGATTGCAAAGTTGTGTGCAGAACTTTATTTATGACCTTTTTATTAAACTGATTTAATTTAATTTTGCTTTTTAATAAATTATTACACAATCCTGGTTCTTATTTTCTTTTTTAATAACTTTTCTTTGCGTGGCAGAATAAAACGGCTCTTTCTGAAGCCTAAAACAACTCATAATGTCCTATTATCTAATTTGGCATATACTGAAGTGCTGCTGTATGCTGGAGACGTGTACTTTAACGTTTCATATTCTTTATTCCATCAAATCTGCCGTTGAGAAAGAAAAATGACCAGCAGAAAATACTAAGGAGGCTGAATAACAGCTTCACCGCTCTGCTCCGTAAGCTGCACGGTTGTTTGAAAGAACCTCACACTTAGACATCTTTGAACTCCCGGCTGGAGCTATTAGATTTCCCCACAATGGCCCCAATCAGTGGGGTGCGTTTAGGCGTTAATAATAGTGTGTGATTAGGTACAGTATGAGTGCAAGCCAATGGCCCTGGCAGTGGTTCAGATGTTTTCATTAGTGTCTGGTTAGTGTCTGGGGAACTTGCAGTGTGGGCAGCTCTGGTTCATTGCTGCATTGATCACAGTAGCATGCAAACAATGAGAGAGGAGTTTTTGAGGGAGATGCCAAGCATGGAGGAAGTGAACTGGAACAGACTGCAAGTGTGTGTGTGAGAGAGAGTGACTGTACATATGCGTGTATCACATATGATATGTGAAATATACGGAAATAACACAGGAGGATCATGTTGCCATTTCCCAGCGGGCTTTTTTTGGTACATTAGTAGAGCAAAGTGGGTCACTGCATTCAACATTCTGTTCAGCACACCTGTTTGTCGCCAATGTTACATTACAGCAACTCATCAAATAACAGGTAAACTGGAAACCTTTTGTTGCTGTTTTCTGCAACTTGCCGAGTCTAACATCATTGCAGAATCACACCAATTTGATCAAACAATGTACTGAGAAGCAGATGGTGCCAAACGTACACATCGGACAGAGTAAATGTGTAATGGCCGCACATGCGTCATGTGCCCACCATTTGTTTCTCTGCAGACATGACTATTGACTGTTTTATGGTGCATACAGAAGAGGGATCACATTTTCATGAAAAAGTGCTTCTTCTGTTATCTATATGAGTGCATTTCAGTAACTGCATGAGCCTTTTGTAACATATGTGGAACATGTGTAGGTAAAAGGTCATGAAGGTCATGTCAAAGCAAGAGCTTTGATGTCTTGATGATGTTGATACAGATTGACTGGTACTGTTCTTCTTATGAGACACTTCTTTCATGTGCTGAGTGTATTTCAAGGCCTTCGAGCGCCTAGGCCTTTTAGTTTTTTTTAAGAACCATCAATATTCACAGCAATAAAAGTAAGGATGAATAAAACACTAAGACAATGTGTGCATTAAGGTAATTTATCTGGTCTCAGTCCTGAGCTGTTCTACCACATGTAAGTAATTATACAGTTACATTTTGTACACTATTTTAGTTAGTTAATGAAATTTAATGTATTAATTGAGTTTGTTTTAAATATATCAAAATTAGTCAAACTGGATGTCTATGAATATTAATTTTCATAGACATCCCCAGTTTCTTCTTTCAATCTAAAAAATAAAATAAAATAAATAAAAAAAAAATATATATATAAAAATGAAAATATATATGAAGAGCTATATCTCTCTCTCTCTCTCTCTCTCTCTCTCTCTCTCTCTCTCTCTCTCTCTCTCTCTCTCTCTCTCTCTCTATATATATATATATATATATATATATATATATATATATATATATATATATATATATATATATATAGCTCTTCATAGCTCTTATTATATGTATAGGTAGAAGTGATTACAATCCAGTCATTTTTGCTTTTCCTTCAACAACTTAAATTTGTGTATAGCCACAAAATGTGCATTGCCCCTCAAAAAACAAAAAAACCCCAAAACAATGGATTATTTTGTTTTTATGACTATATAGTTTCAACAGGAAAAACAAATAAGTGTTCTTATTGGATAACACCATGAACAACAACTTGTTCATATATTTTAAAAACTTAAAAAATATAGTAACCTTTCAAAAACAAAGGAAAGACTGTGAGTTTGATTCTGAAACTAAAAGAACAACTGTCTCCTGTACTACCTTCATAAATAGATTTTTTTTTTTTTAGAAAAAAGATTGTTCTGAGGTACTTACCAGTGGCCAAATAAATGATGTGGAACAGTGTGTCTTTCCCTTGTACCACATCCACTGCTATATGAGTAAAGCGCACATTGTCTTCCATGAAATAAGGAACAGGGACCACTGGCTGGACCACCTCATGCATCAGCAGAAACTTCTGTGCATTCTGTAGGTTTCTTTGAGTCAGGTTCACATAGGAGCCAGAGTTGATGGTGCCACACTGTACAGATGGAAAAAGTTTGGAAGAATATGACATTAGACTTCATTACATTCATAAAAGTCTAGGGTTTTAAGGATTACGGGATAATACGGTTAGGGATTTTTTCAGAAATAAACCAAGATATGAAAATTTAAGGGAAGAAGTGCTTAAATGAACAAGGAGGATCATTGCCTCTTTTAGTTGGTGTGCTATCCTCCTAACTTCAAGGCTTTGTAGTCACAGAGTTTGATGGAAAGAGGCTGAATGAGTGTTTCCCTGAGTGGGTAGTTATCTCTTTTATTAGATTTCTCACTCATATGCATACATATTGCTGGTAAGCTTTATTGCTACTTGGAAAATAATATTTCCGGATTGTGTCATTCTTCAGTTCCGAAATGGTAACTTCAAATAGTGTCTGAGACCTCATTGTTTTCATTAGTAATATCTTTAGAGACTCACTGAATCTGCATCAGTCAAAGATGGACAAGCAATGATTTAGTAGTGAGGAAATTTGTTGTCACAAGGTGACCATAAATAAATGCATTTTTCTAGCTTTACTGTTTCGTTATGGAGACAAGTTTTGATTTCTTAAAGGTAAGAGTGATAGTTATAATCTAAAATGTTTAATATTGAAGACTAAGTTTATCCAGGGGTGGTAATTACAAATGCACATCAATAGATTACTACTTCTAATCATGAAATACAAAAAATTCCCAAAAGTTAAATCTATATTTTTGCATGTAACATGGTAAAATGTAAAAATTTCCAAATAGACGGCACTGTACGTAGTTAATGTTTGCCTACGAAAAACTATTTCAATGATATAATGAATCTGGTGTGAATTTTTTCCTCTTCGAAGTGGAGAGGACAAGATGCAGGACAAAGCCAGCATAGCTAAGGGAGAACAGGGAAACTAAAGCTAACCAAGCGTGCCCCTCGCAGTAAAAGATGTCCAACGATGAGGTCGGGATTTTGAAGTGAGGCATCTTTCACAAAGAACAGGTTTCCACCAGAACACAGAGCAGAGAAAAAAAAAAACGTCTTGCATGGCAATTACTCCACCCAAAACAGACTCCTGCTGTTTTAATTATAGTATCATTATTGCTTTTTCTCATTTCCATGCTAACATTGCACCTTTTTACTGCTAAGCTGAGGCTAAACTCTGACTGGAGATTTGTTCCTGGGAGACAAGCTTCAACGGCAGCATTACGGACATGATCAATTCTTGGCCTTTAGTGGATCAGCTATCATGAAGGTCTTCTAGTCTAGTGAATGGATCAGTGCTCTTGCAAGTTCAGAATGTGAAAAATTGCAGCCCTGAAAGGCCAGAAGACATCCAAGACTATGCTTGCCTGTCTTGATGTCTCAAATAATCATCCTGCCGCCAGCGAAAAAAATATGTTGAATGTTTGCAGTGTGGATGTTCAGCAACACACGTCTAAAGTTTCCCTTTGTGGTCTGCTTTTGCATTGTGCGCAAGAATGCCAAAGCATGAGGATGACAGAATTTTACAGAGTATTTGGGTCTGGCCACTGAGGCTCCATTACAGCAAATGCAGTGTAAAATTGATGTTATGAGCAGAGAGTCAAGGTGAGGGACACAACCATCATTTGGCTGAGGGCCCATCCAACACTCAGCTGTCTCCCCCTCTCATCATCAGGGCTAAGTGCCCTGCCAGGATGACATAAGTGGCACTCAGAACCATGGTTGTTTTACACCATGTTTTTGCAAAATGGCAGCATGTTTAAAATGTCTTCCCAGTATCATGGCTTTTCATTTTAGACTCTGTTTCCTGAGTGACTAAAAGTTTAACACTTGGCAACACCTGATGCCAATCTTTGTTGGATTTGCTGAACCTTGCAAAAGCTAGTATTCATACCTCTTGACATTTTTCACATTTTGCTCTTCTTGGGCTATGTTTGTTGTAAATGCTTCAATACCTATTTTAAATCCCTTGTGAACAAAACGTTCTGGTGAAGTTGACTTGACAAGAAGAATTGCATTGTTTTCTCAGTTCACCTATTAGTTAAAGATGTTATTTACAGTTTGTTTATATGGTTTATTTGAGGTAAAATAAGCTTCCAGTTAGGGATATTTTCCTTGTTATGTTATATTAAATATGGAAAAAAAAATATGTTTACAGTATATAAAACATATGTAGTTTTAGATTAATTCTAGTTTATTTCCACAATTCAAATATGATAACATAATTGTTTTCATAACTATTTACCTAAACTAGAGGCAGGGAGAGGTACAAACTTATTTAAGTCTGCCCTGTTTGTTGTATTCCTTTCTAAAATAAAAACAAAACAAAACAAAAACATAATTTTCTTTTGCCTCTGAGTCAAACTTAACAAATGCTTCTAGTTGCGTGGCTGAACAAAGAACGTTTTTTATTTTTAAAATATAAAATTATATTATAAAATGACCCAATATAATACAGTATTAGTAGTAATGCACAATGAACATGACTCACTGCCTGAACCAACCCTGCAGGACCAATCGGTGTGTTTCAAATGAATGGAGGGATTTTCTCTGCAGACTGAGAATTAGGCTCTCAATCAATGACCAATATGCATTCATGTGAGTGTTGAGGCATCTCTTCATAGTCATAATGATCCTCACCAGGCAGGTCTATTCCTTCTTTTTAGGACAATGTAGCTGTACAACAAATGCATTTTATATGTGGTCTGTGAGCTGTGTGTTTTTTGTAGCTGCTTGATTTTTATAGATGCCTGTTGGTGCCTGCTCTTCTGTGAAAGTGTATGTGTGCTGGCTTGAGAAAGAGCTATAAATCTTGCGCTTGTAAATCTCAACATTGACAAATGCTTGATGAAGATGTCACTGGAACCTAGATAAAGTGAGAATTGGTCCATTGGTAAGGAGCAAACATTGTCCCCAAGCTTAAGTCAGGAAGATGGGGGAAGAGAGGTGAAACAGATCCATGTTTATCCTCGAGAAGCGTAAAAAAATATGGAGCGCAGACTTCCCCGATGTGATGTTCCTTTAGCACATTGAAGGGCATAAATTTGCAGTCAGCTCTGACCAGATAAGGAAATTTGATTTTCATGAAGTTTGTTTTTGCTAAACTAGCTGCTGACAAGCAGATATGAGAATGCATGACGACAGAGAGTTATACTCTATGTCACAGATTTATTGGTGTGGGCGCATGTGTGCATGCAGCATACCATCACAGCTCACACCTTTTTTTCCCCCCCTCTGAGCATTCCTTTTGCCTTTTCTGCATGAGCAACGCCATTATAGATAATGCATGTGTTAGTCCTCGACTGAGGGCTCTTGCATGTGCTGGCTCAGGCGGCGTCATGATGGAGACTGGTGACGAGAAGCGTCTCACAAAGCGAGGCAAGTGTCAGCCACCGGTGGCCACACCTCATAGGGAATTCAATTCCTCATGGAAAGCAGGGTGGCTTAGGTCTTTCACTATCTGCTACGCCTGCAAAAACCGAGAGCCACTTGTTCTGCTAATAACACATTTCCTCCATATCATCACTATGGAATGGTGCCTTAAATCAAAATAAGATGCTTTCCATACACCTTCAGGTTTTAGGGAAGGGCATAAACATAAAGAATTACCAGTGCAAAATAAGTTAAGTTTGTTAAGGGTGACTCCGTGAGATATCTTCAAGGAATGAATGACCTATACAACAGAGTTTATAATGAGCAGTGATAATGTGCGCGATTGTGAGAGAAGACGCACTTAATAGATACTTAGAAGCAATTCTAATATGTGAAGAGCTTCCTCTGAGGTGAATGGGTGAGGAACCCTTATTCTTCATTAAGTGTGCAAAAATGACCGTCTCCTGATAGATTGGTCATGATTTCCTAATCATACCAAAGGTGAGCATTGGGTTGTCTTTTGTTTTAGTTTAATATTCTTATCAACACTAAAATATCCCTAATGTGGAGTTTACATACAGACCTCAAAAGAGACATTAACCATGTAAGGTTGTCGTAAAACGGATTTATTATAACATTTTTGATTGGGATGGATTATTTTAAAATCTTCCAAGATATCCTGCATAAACATTCCAAATTTACAGAAAAAGCTCTGAGCATTTTAAAATCTCTTAGAGCTGTGTAAATGCTATGGTACCCTATATGATATAATATGATACCTTGTGGATGAATACACATACATTACCTGAAAGTTTGGGTTTGGGTTGGGGTAGGGCAGCCATGCCGATCGTGAGTTTTCCTGGTACTTAAAAGGTCCGTTAAAAACCTGGGATATGGCACTGAGATTGAAGGCACACACTGCAGATGCAGCAATGCTGTTTCTGATGGTTGAGAATAGAAGGGAAAAAAGTGTAGACAGCCCCTCAAAAAAGGAAGGAGAGTGGAAAGACAACAAACAAAAAAACAAATTAGCATTATCAAATGTACAAAAAACAAGCCTCAGCTCAACATGGAAGCACATCAGATTTTATATGCTTTCATTAGGATTACCTCAGCATGTTGGCAACAACAATAAAAATCAAACCCTAAAGAGACAGACACCCTCTGCATCGCTCGTGACTGTCATTATTAGACTATAAATCCAGCAACAAGACACAATTAAGCTCCTCGGCTTTTCTGATTAACGGTATAGATCTCTGAGCTGAAATACAGCTTTGACTTTTTAAGCTGTCAGTTTCAACAAGTACCGGTCGCCTCGCTTGGAAGAGAAAGTAAAGAATGAGAGCATTAACTCTCGACTCAAACTGCAAGACTTTGGCGATGTGAATTATAATCCAGTGCAGCTGTTCATTAAGCTCTGTGCCTGTAGGGGGAAATGTTTCCAATACCCTTCAAATGTTTTTTTTTTTTTTTTTGTCCGCTGCATGAAGGCGTTGACTGTAAAGAATCGATTACTCAGCTTTAATAATAGGGCAAGTGGCTGTACAACAGTTCAAATAACAGGAAATAAGAAGGAAAAGAGAGTAAAACAGAAGATTAAATGCTTAGTATGAGATTAGATTGTAAAATTGACACATCTAATCAGTCAAAAGAATGTAAAAGGCTTCTCATATAAAGCATGGAATGTATTCAAACTCTTCATCAGATGCACACTGTTTATCTTGACATGCCTATCATTATATAAAAAAATATGGTTCACATCTGAATGTGAAAGAAAGATTGCTGCTTTGCCAGGTGTGTATTAGTACAGAGCAAAATGTATAATACTCTTCTCAACAGATATTTACATACAGATAAACAAGACTACTGTTTTTCATACCGACATTTAATCAGATCAAACATTTACTGTTTTATGTCCAATAGCATCAGCGAGATCTATTGTTACTAAAAAAATGCTGAACAAAATGCTGAACAACTGACATTTTCTTTTATTTTATTTAAAGTAAACAACAACAAAAAAATAGATGAAATTTAATTTTAACCTGCACAACTTGGTTCGTTGTTCATTAATGATTCCTTAAACCACACTGTAACACATTTGGTGGTATAATGGTCCATTTGAAAGTCTATTTGTGCTGAAAACCTTAACTTCCTCCCCAGTGTTCACTCTAAAGGACACATCTCACCCAGCACTTCATTGTTTTGAACTGCTGCCTTCAGGCAGACATTATCTGTCCCAAAAAGCAAGAACAAGCAGGTTGTTAAATAGTTTCCACCCCTAAGCAATTGTCACTTTAAATGCAAACTTTAAATCATAACCTAATGTGTGAATTAATCTGGAGTACCACAGTGAGTGCAGACTGCTGCCATTTGCTTTTGTGAGTGGAGTTGCATTTTTATTGTTATGCCTTAAGATGCTACTTTACAAGATGTTTTTATTTACATTGCCATCTATTTGTGCCATGAACAAAATGTATCTGTACCATGCTGCTTTCACCCCGGTATGTCCCAGCGAGGATGATATTCTACGACTTGCAAGTTAAAACTATTTTCCAACCAAATGTTTTCTTCACTTCAATCTATCTTTCATCAGACACATGACATGGCTGACATCTTTGTGCAAATTATAATCTGCCATTTGCCTTATTAATTGTCTTTTCTGTTCACGTCATTAAAGGACAAATTTCACTGTGGATAGCACAAAAGTAAACCAGATTTTTGGAGGACCACAATTCATTCTGTCTTTGACCCTTGTTAAATTTTCCCAGCGATGTCACATGTAGTGTGTTTTGGGTGTTGTTTTACAAAAATAAACAGGCATATCTTAGAATAACTCTAGGGCTTAGATTATTATAAAAAAATGCTAAGAAATCCCTATCCTTATCATCTGGGCTGTTTTCAAATAATTTGAAGGCATAGCAGTGTACTCTTACTGTATCTAAACTTCTGAATTTACATGAACTAATAATAATAATAATAGAAATAATCTCTCCCATCAGTTTGACATTTATTTAGAAAATGACAGCAACATTACTTACACATTAGTTGTGAAAATGCCATAGAGCAGCTCCAGCTCAGGCAGGTAGAAGGTGCCCTGCAGCTCGTTGTAGTTGAAGGGAATTTCTCCTGGCCGGGAGCAGTTCAGCCTGGCTTTCATGAAGGTGGTCCACGTATCCTCCAGCAGAAAGCGACCACCAATGTCATTCTTGCAAACACGCCCGGCTCGGGAAAACACAGTCCTGCCGCAGTCATGCTCCACCGCATTTTCTCGGAAGAAGAAGTAAGTGAAGTTGCCGATGTCATAGGAGGAGACGAAATTTGGCTCTGTTGAAAAAATGGTGGCAAAAATGAACTGGACAGAAAAAAACGACCCAGAAAGAAAACTCGATGACAGCCAGGAAAAAAAAAAGATGAAGTGCAGACAGATGAAGAAAAATACAGACAGAAATATATTTAAGGCTGTAGGAGGTGGATGGCGTGGGAGAGCGATAGGCTACGCATTTTGACTGATTGGCTCATAGTGTGTGTGTGAGCGTGCATGTGGCCCACACAACAGTAGGTGATCAGGATTAATAACTACAGGCTATGTTATTAATGGCTTTGTGTTGCAATAAGAAAGCTCATTTTTCACTCCCCAAACCAAAAGGTTAGGCTGAGAAATGACCAAAACAGGTGGAGGGTAATAGCTCTCACCCTATCTAAAACATGCAACCTTCATGACACGGCTACAGCTAAAGCGTTCATCTTTATGTATGACATTATTGAATCTAAATGCGCACTTTATTCTTTCTGACGGTGATTTAATTCGGCTTTGGAGGAAAATGCGCCCCCCTTTTTTCCTCTCTCCCTCCATCTCATTTTTGCCCTTTTCTTCTCTGCACCTTCAGAGGGCAGTGCAGGGGGAGACGGAGGAAGAAAATCAATTCCCCATAAAATTAGTTATTAAGCCTTCTCCCAGAAGGTGGCTGCCAAGCAAGGTCTGAGGTAGTTTTAAATTTGTTTTTTCAATTTAGCTTAAATGTGAATCGGGAAAAAAAGTCACTTGCAGACAAGATACTGATTGACCTGCTCCTGTGTAGGATGGACATCTTAAGCTATTTGATGTTCCCCAATCTGCTCTCCAATGTCTTTGAACTTTCAGGGGGAAAAAACACCATTGATTTTTCGGGACTTCAAACTTGAGTTCTCCTTAAAGAAAAGGTAAGGTGTTTATGTTTTTTTAACCTCACAGATTTTCTTGTTGACATGAAACTCGAGAAACATTTTGTTTCACTGTTAAACGGCAAATGAATATTATCGTTCAGAGCAGAATTTGCTTTGCTTGTTGGCTGATTGCTAAAAGTTTCTTGGAGAATAAAATCTTACAGATGGAAGTGGCTGTGAGTCCAATGAAAACACACTGGAAGCAAGGATTACTTTTGAGCACAATTGCATTGGTAGGCAATGGCCAGGCTAGTTTTTACATGCAAGTACACAAAATATAGCAATTATCTGCCATTTACTGCCTACCGTTTAGCCACTTGGAGTTGTACTGGGCAGTGCGTAATGGCGGCAGTCCGCCAAGGCTGCGATAGATGGCCGGGTCTCGTCCAGAGAAGTCCATGGCGGTGGCGGCGTAGAGCTCTCCACTAGATGTGATGAGGGCTGTGGAGTTGTGCAGGGGGTTGTAGGGACACCGAGCCATCCCGCTGATCTGATCGTGGATCTCTGTCAGGTTTGTCAGCTGCAATATAGTGGAAAGGAAAGTCAGGTTAAAGTGGGGAATTGAGAAAAAGTGATCAAGAACAAAATAAAACGACCGATGAGAATAAACCGCCTCTGGGCTACTACAGAGTGGGTTTCCTTTTATTTGCAACATGAAGAAAATGGCCTAATTTGCACAGTTTGTTAAAAGGTATATAAAGGTTATATATCCAAACCCTAATTTAACTGCAGTTAGTTGCGTTAAGAAAGACATTACTTTTATAAGATCACATGTAATAAATGTTTTTGCAGCACAACTGTTAACACTTTGTAAAACCATTTTATAACAACAGGACAACACTTAGTATCCCCCTAAGGTTTGCTTTCTTAATCATTTAAAATCCTGTATTCGTCTCCTCATCCCACAGGCTTTTCTTGCATAATGTCTTGCCCACAGAATAGGCTTCATATTTTCTCTGGTGAAGTCTTACTGACTTGAATTGGACATATGTTTGGGATTCCAGTGATGACTCAATTTATGATTTACGGCAAACAACAACCACGCTTTATTTGAATTAACCTCGTTTTCAAAAATGTCAGTGGTGTCATGGAAAAGGAATAAAGGAGACAACAGAAATGTTAGAACTGTTCCATATGCTGCAGTTTATTTAATGTCTGCACAGACTGTCTGTGCAGACATTATGTCCCCTTGTGAAATGTACAATATAGACAATTAGCAAATGTCCTCATGTTTGCTATTTTCCTCAAAACTAGGAAGCTAACTCAGAACTGCAGTCTAATGGCCAGATTTAAAACCTTTGTTAACATGCCTCGGTGAGCCAAAGTTGCTACTCTCTTAATAGTGAGTTTCTTTTTTTTTTAAATCTCCCTTACAATCAATATTCTGCTTGTTGGGCGTGGTTGCAGGATAAACTTGGATCCTCGAGCAGCTGTGCGAATCGCCATTGTTGTTTAAAATGTTTTAATTATTGTTTCTACTGAAGACATGGGCAACGCTGGGCAAATAACAATTTTCTTGTAATCGTTTCACGACTTTGGGAGATAAACGCACATCTGCTCTACTTTAATGGCATACACGTTTGTCCATCTCATTTTCAAATGCAGTTACACCCAGAGACAATCTAATTCAAAAAGAAAGGTAAAGTAAAAATCACAAAAATACTTTTAGAAAGCTTATTTTATAGAAATTTTGACCCAAAGACTGGAAACAGTTACTTCTTAGGTGAGATTCTACCCCCCAATTGAATAAATGAACTCAAATTAAAGTCTGGATTTTACTTTTACTTTTTAGTGCTACTGCAATAAAAGATCCAATTTAAACATCTTTACCACAGGCACTAAAGTAAGTTTATTTATAAGGATAGTGATGTAGGACAACAGCAACAATATATAGGACAAAGCATCAAAGGGCAGCATTAAAATGCAAATCAAAGAACTGTGCAGCGGTGTTGTTTGTTCCTGTCAATATGCAAATAGTACAAGCAGCAAAAATACCTCTTCTCATAACATTTTGCTTTGTTTACATCTACTGTGAAGCAGACAACAATATGTACAACCAGAACCTTCAGAAGCAAGAAGCATAATTAGAGAGCACATTTAGAATAATCAGCATCGTAAAACACACAAGCACAACAGCTGCTTTTTAGGCTAATGGTAAGAAACCACCTGTTCAAGACCAACAGAATTCATCTTGGCTGAAGTGCTTTAATGGTTTGGTTTCTGGTGTCTCTACGGAACAACCAGCTGTTCTTCAACATGAAACATTGTTAAACCACATCTTTGAGTTGCCACTCAGAGTTACAAAAAGGCTTGATGTGCGATGAATTGCTCCACTGCATTTCGCCTTTGATTATAAAGCCAAATCCAAGGTCCCGCTTTTTAAAAATACTTTACAGCTTGACCTTGGGTTATCCCTGACACGCTGGACTGGTTGCTGAAGAGCCATAGCACATGCTTCTGTAAGTGAGCTCTGAAAAGGGAAATGGAGAATTGCAATTTTCCAATCTAAGATGTAATTTTATTTTATGGTGCAAAAGCAAACGGCATGCAAGATTTATCTCATGGCATTTGTACTTTCAATATTTATTGAAGTTCCCATGGCAAATGAGGAATGCAAGATTGTAGGTTTGCTTGTGAGCATTATGCAGCTACTTTTCTATCATTCAGTCAAATTCAGTACTTGAGACTTCACACTGGTTGTAGATCTTATGAGACTGTGCAATGATTCATAGCTCAATCTTGTCTCTCTTCAATCATTTTTATTAATCTACAAATTTCTTCTAAAGTGAATTCAGAGCAATGTGTTTAGAGGAACCAAGCAGCGACTTTTGGCAATTTCCTAGAGCCTGTCGATTTGGGTCAAAAAATGTGTCCTCTCTAAAGCCAACGCCGCACAACCCAAACCACAACAGAGAAGCAACCCTGTGTGAGCTTTGCCAGTGTGAGGTGAAAGCCTGGTATTGACATGGCTGATTCCGTTGGCAGGAGTCATTTTATTAGGTCAGCTGGGTCATTGAGAAAAGGAAGAAGAGGAGGAATAAATAGATGGCAAAGAAGCTATTTCATTTAGAAGGAAGGGAAGTGAAAGTTGTCCCTGTATAGCCCAAGCAGCTGCAGGGCTGGGACGCTCTAGGGACTTTTGTGGAAGGAGAAGGATCACAGCTAATAAAGAAGAACTATCGACTTTTTGAATAAGTCTTAAAACAAAGAGAAATCCAACAGTCAGAGTAAGAGCTTTCACCTGCTAAATATGGCAAGAAAAGTCTCAGTTGTATATTTTAGACCTGGTAACTGACAGGGCTATCAATAATTTATAATAAATTTAATCAACATTAAAAAAGCAGAGAGGAACTGGATAGTGAACAGAGCCAGATGATTTTGATGTGACCAGTGATTGGACAATTTGAGGAAATCAAATAGTTTTCTGATCAGTTCTTGGAACTACCAGGTTGCAGTAACAACTTTCATGAACATATTTTGAGTCACCCTATTGCATTTCAAAAAGTTAAAGATCTGGAGTCTCATTTCCAAAGGATTGCACAGGATCCATACTAAAAGTTCTGATTTATCAAACCATGTGCATGCACACCTTTAAGCAATTTTCCTCTATAGATAATAGCTACACCTAACACTTTGCGCACAAAGTCCTGCCTCATGTTCAACCTTCTGCATGCCCTCAGCTATAAATGGTCAATGCAAAGATGCTCATGAATGTCAGTGTTAATTTAAATGAACCAGCTTATCATATCATTTAATTGTTAATAGCAATGATGAGGAAACTAGAGGAAAACCCAATTTCACAGTGGCAGAAAGCCATGTGTGTGAGGTGGAGAGGTACAAACATATATTTTCCAGTAGCAACAGTGACGTGAAATAAAGTTTACACACTGCCACTGGCATTTTAAGGGGCCCCTTGAACGCTTCACAGTTGAGCGCTCACGGGTGTGAGTATTATTAAAGCACCTCCTCTGTACTCTGAACATTTCAAAACAAGGTAGGAGTCAGCGCCTGAGGGGAGAACCCACTGTCCTCTGCAGGTTATAGTGGAATAGTGCATCAGTACACCAGGCCCTAACAGTTAGCATTCCACAAATTAATTTTTCTTGGACTCGTGTTCTTCCAAAGTGCAGGGAAATCTGCCATATTCAGAACAGCTGGCATTATTGCACTTTGTGCTGGCTGCTATATTTCTCAGGAATCTCTCCTGTTTCCAAGTTTATGAAGAGAGGCTTGCATGGAGGAGATTTACTGTCTTTCTGATTGTAGTGGCATTCACTTTAACATTAACTTTAACATCAACAATATCAACTTTGAACTGTAGGCCCTGTAATGTTTTTTTTTTTAGAGTTTTTGGAGAATTCTTAGCACCTCGTTGTATGTTGTCAGGTTGACTTTACTTGGGAATTGGTAGTTGTTGTGAATGTCCTCCAAGTCTCATATTGACTTGAAATTAATTTGAATACTAAATACTTTAGCACACAATGGCTGTTGTAGCTTCTTAAAGGCCACAGAAACTCTCTCAAGCTCACCATAATGACCATGTCTACTCCAGTCAGGAGCTCGCCAAAATAAATGTCTATATAAATAATAAATAAATGTGCACCTAGTATGATTAGGTGCACATGATATCGGAATCATCTCAAATTAAGTCTTGGTAGATCAAAGCTAAAAAAGACCTAAAGGTTTGATGTGTGTCTCACACATATGTACAGCTATTTGACAAATACATTTTGTTTCATCAAAATCAGTCACGAGGTGTACATTATTGTCAACGCACCATTTCTTATTCTATTCCTTACAGTCTGTCTTAGGTCTCTCCTGTTTTCTATTAAATTATGGACATTCTTGCCACTCTGTGTCCATCATCACAGCTGATAAAAAATCTGAGTGAGCGGCGTTCTACTGATGCTGACGTTCCTGATCCATGTTTCAAATTAACGAACATGCAGCTCATAAATATGACAGCTAACGAACATGCAGCTCATAAATATGACAGCTCCTAATGAAATACAGCTGTAATAATGCCATGGCATTTCAACTATGTGTATTTTCACAGCGGTAAACAGTCATTCTGAGCTTCTGACCTTTGAATTCAGTGCTTTAGGACCAAAACAAATGTCATTTCAATTGTAAACTCCTGCCCAGTCTTCTTCTAAGAGGGAAATGGTGATGTGGACGTATCACTGTTATAAGGTAAGAAAGCAATAGTCTGACATTTTAAATGTTCAGCTACACTTGACTCCAGGGGCATATGTCACCAGAAGTAGTCTCCTAGATATTTTGCAGCTGCAGTGAGTGAACAAAAGCAGAAGACATGGTTGACCTTAGTGTGTCTGCAGCCTGCTGAATTCAAAGTGAGAAGTTTCACCAAAAATAGTTCTAATGCATACGACCAGGTGCCTTGAAGCCAGAGAGAACTGAGTCATCTCAATGTAATGAGAAAAAAAGGGAGTAATGTGAAAAAAAAAAAACAGAAGCTAAATAAATTTCAATGACTTTTCAGAAGGGTCAACAAGTATTTACATGGAGCCCAGTGCCAGCATTAACAAGAGTAATGAGCTTAACATTTTGATTGAGATGCTAAACAAGTTTGGGGTAACATTAATTCCAGAAATCAGAGACCTTAATAGGATTCATTTTTGTAATTAGTCAGCATGCCTGGGTGCACAATGGGAGCTTGAACAGGGAATGCTGAGGTGTCATTCTCCCAACTCACCTTGATTAAATAAGTTAATCAACCTGACCTTTACCTCAAACAATGTCACTTCATTAAAATAACAACCGAGTCTTCAAATTTGCATTGTTCACATGCCTGTCATAATGCTGCTATTTTATGCTAACGATTTCTCAAAATATGTGTTGCCAGCTTCTTTTGAGCTGGCCGCCGCAGCACCCTCGTATTGATGCAAGGGAGTTGATGCACTTGATCAACCTACAAGGTTATGATCATCAATGAAGAAAATGCATGTCAGTTAAAAATCTGGAATTTAATGTAGTGTGTGATACTATCTGAAGAAGATATGGTTAACCAGTTTGACTACAAGAATGGCTTTGTAGAAGTTTGCTGCAGACATGTCTAAATGCTTTGATGCAGCATTTCCCAGAATTTTTTTTGTGAACTTAAAGATGGAATACAAAGGATAATTTGTATGGAGGAGAAGTTGAATGATAAACTTCTAGCGACAAGCTGACTGACTTAGAAAACTCATAATGCTGTGCACAAGGAGACAAAACCTAAGCGGCAGAGTTTGAAACCAGTAAAGGGAAATCAACAAAAAGAGAAAGCAGGTAAGCACCACATTTTGCTTGTAATCTTTCCCCTTTTCTTAGCAGGATGGAATATTTACAACTTCAATTATACAATCAACATGGAGACCCACACATACGATACTGTTGTAGAGCACAATCTTGCTGATGGAGACTTCGTTCAATTTACTCCAGTAAATATTAAAGATAATATGCTTCTTGGAGTAGTTTTTTCTACACAATGTTATTTACTTCTACTTGAGTAATATTATGATGAAGTACTGCTATTCTTATTAAGAGAAAATTCTGGCTGTTCAACTAAACTTTAATTAGTCCATTGAATGTCTTAGCAATATCTTTGTTAAAACTTCTGGGTTGTACACAAGGATCATTGTTTTAATGTTATTTTCTGTCTTCTGACAATGTGGTACCATTTGGAGATCTGGGAAACACAAAATAAACAGTATATATCGTGTCTTCACACATTCAGCCTACTATAAGCATTCAGTAGTTTGACCTGGTGGAAAACAGACTCGGAAATGTGTGTTTCTTCCACTTTCATTTGTTTTTACTTAGGTAGGCTTTACTTTTTTACTCTAGGGTATTTTTTTTTTGTAATTACTATCAGTGCTGCCCTGACTTGAGTGCAAGTTTTGGCTACTCTATCCACTAGTAGAGAGACTTTGCTGATGCTAGAACCTCGCAAAATGCCTTGGCAGACAATTTATGGAGTGAATATATGTGCAGTGAAGAGTTGTGTTTTTTAAAAGTGGACTGCAAAAATGTTTTTAGATATGTTTTCCTATAAAGAGGCAACACATTTTTTTCTGCTGCTCAGTTTTTTATGTAATTGTCAAATCTATGTTTGTTATTTTAGACATTTCCTCAAATTCCAAAAACACATAATTAAACATTTCAAATGAGCAATCCTTTGACTATGCCAATCAAATTGAGGAAGGATACTTTTTCCAAGCTTAGAAAAGGTCAGCACTATAAAGAAATTAAATTTACAGTCTTACTGGTTGACATTGTGATGCTAAAATTAACATAAAACTAATTAACAAGAAAATTATCATTTACCAGGTATGTGGACACGATCGCCATTATACACCATTATATCCTATTATATCCCATTATATCTCTGTATTTCAGTCAAGAAGCTGGAGCGCGTCTGCAGAACTATAATGTCGCTTTTATTTTGTGTTTTGCGGCACTTCTCTTTATGTCAAAAAAAGCCTAGTACACATGGTACTTTGTGTAAACCTCATAGATGGCAGATGGGCGCAACTAAAAATATTGTCATTCTAAGCTTCAACTTTATCTAAAACTGTTAAAAGCTGCAGTTATTTCTCAAGTTGTTTTTGTGAAGTGTTTATGTTAATACTGAAAGTTTACTCTGTCCAGCTTTGTAAAAATAATGTTGCAAATGTTCAGGAAAAATACTATGACAGTAAAAACACAGCCTCTTTCAGTTTCTGTCAAATTCACGGATGGTTATGTATGCATTGAAAAGGGGTTTGGATTGCAAATTGCAGGCTCTGTAAACAGCACTGTGGATGTCATGATGTTCGTACCGTTCGATTGGTACAGATGGGGGTGAATGCATTGGTTCCACAGGTAAACAGCCTGTTCCCATTAACCAGCAGCACCCTAATGTAGTTCTGGCACTCCTCCTGCAGAAACACACAGGAAAAAAAAAACAACATATATAGCAGTTACTAACAGTTCCATTATCTAACCACCAGCAAGCAGCAGCATTAGGCAGAAGAGGCCAAATTACACTTTATGCCAATAAATAAGAAAAGCACCTGCATCAACAGGAGGGCTGCTCCAAAACGTGGCCAACTTACACAGAGTCAAATCAAGGCTAATATCTGCATGGCTTAGCCATGTCACATCCTAATTCAGTGGGGATCAGGATTGGAGAGGTATCTCAATACGGCAGAGCCCAGATAAATGCAACAGGTGTTGGAGAGGGCCATTCAGAATTAGTTTAGAAAATTGCCTTGGCTTTGTTGACTGGTCAGAAAGTGAAATGAAAATGTCGCCTCTCATACACTTCATTCAATCATTCTTTCTTTTTAGCCTGCTCCCCACCACAATCAATTCAAACCACTTTTCTCCAAATTAGAGTGAAGTACACACTCATCAGCCTTTTCTTGGCTCTTTACTCCTGTGGGAATTCCTCCCTGGATTTCAAGTAAAACTACTCAGCTCTTGGCTAAAAGCTCACAAAAAGCAGAGCAGAACTGACAAAGTGAAAGATTGATTGAATGATAGATCGGCATTCAATTTGATGAACTTTCAATGTAAAGGTCAGGTATTCAAGAGGGCTTGCAGGTGATTTCTATCAACTAAAGTCAACCTGTGGTAAATGTAAAGGTGGTCGGCATTAACTTCATGAAGCGGCAATTCCTTTTTTCACAGGACAAAAAAATAAACCTGTAGGGTTCTCCATCTAACAGGGGCCCTGGTCATAGTTAAGGGGCTGTTGTAAAATTTTAAACCCTTGTAAATCTGCTATTGTTTCAGTCACTGGAGCAACCCTCACCACCCCGCTTTTCACTCTGATTTATGAATGTAGGCTGGCATAGCAAAGGGACTTTATTTTCCCCAGACAACATGAACATTGACACCTGGAACTACTTGTTTCCTGGTCCTCAACACTTCAAAGTATTCAAGGTGACCACATATATGCTGTTAAAACAAAAGATGTGTTCATGAGCAGCACATTTACAAGCCTATGCCTGCATACAGGAGCTTCTCAAAGCCCTAACATCAAAAAGTATAAATGTTTGAGTCATACAAATTAAAAAGTTAAATCACATGTTATATGCATTACAGGTTACTCTGTGGATATTTTATTAATTTGTTTAACTTGGGTTATAGTTCTTACAAGATTAGAGATTGGAGTTTTGCATAATTAACCCAAGGTATGGCCACAATAATTGTAGGTAAGGCTGCTGCCTCGTTCTGCAGACCGTCACTGAAAAACATAGGGTAATTCAAATCAATTCTAAAAATTATCTACAGGTCTAAAATCACTATTAGAGAATCTATCAGTTGACAGAATTTTGTATACAAACATATTAACGAAAAGTTTCGGGGAAAGAAAAAATGTGGACAAGCAATAGATCTTGTTGCAAAGCCCATTCAAATGTTTGATAAGGCATTGACTGTGATTGGAGTCATAACTTTAAGAGTCAACACACAGAGGTATTGAGGAAATGGCATAATGGTTGCGTCAGGATAACTCTGTGGTCAAGAGGCATTTTCAGAACCATATCCTGACCAAAGTGTTATTTCAGATGAAAGTAAATCTCACCCTTTAGTGGGAAATCAAGAGTCTCTAGAAAGTCTGGGGTTAGGGTTAGTCACTGATGATTTAGTCATCTGCTGGTGTTGGTTTATTGCGTCTTATAAAGTCCAAACCTTCGATTAGAAAATGTGAGAGCTCTTGATGGTTCATTTCCTCAAAGATGTTACCTTATAATGCAGAGCTGGAGAGGGTCACTCAGAATTGAGCTTTTTTCTGCCACTTAAGTAGTGACAAAGTCTGACTATCATCACACCACATATGACTGATACAAGGATTAATGCAAAATCATCCCCAAATAAGTAGCTGGGTAATTGAATAGTACATTCATACACTGTATCAAAAATAAAAATAATGTCTGGATTATTTAAGAGTGATATTTTCCGTATTTGGAGACATGTCATCATTGCAAGAAAATAGAAATAAATTCTCAAAATATATCTCTAAACAATTAATGCGTTTCAAAGTTTAAATTGAATTATGGAAACTAACGTTTTGAGGATATTTAAATTTATTGCAATGCTCCTGAACTTGGAGTGTTTGTGCAGCTGGCTGTGATCTATAAACTTGTGTGAAGGGGTGTGGGTGTTTGTGGGCGGGTTGAGAAATAAGGATCTGCACTTTTGAATTCTTCTCAACAGTTTCTCGCTAATTTAGTAATGGGAATAATTATTATTTTGACAGCATCACAGTGCTTGAAAAACACCTAAAATCACTGGTATTTCTCTCAAAACTCAGGGATGATATCTAAAACAGCTTAAGTTATGATATATTGATGTGCATTGAGAAAGGTAATAAACCACATAAAGCCCTGTCAACTGCTGGAGGGGAAAAGAGAGAAGCGTCTAAAGCTATTCTTAGTGTACATCACAGCAACTGATCCTCAGAAGAGAACAGAGCAAAACAATACTGCTCTGCCAGACTGTAGCGACTCCCAAGGACTGAGGTAGTTGTGGTCTGTAATTCACTTCAACGATCATGTGCTGGGCAGGCTGTGCATGCCTATTATGGGTCCCTGACCACCTTTCACTGGAGGATAAATACACAGCGGCAGATGCACATAAGAATCAGGGCTGAGCAGTTCACCTACAAGTCAAATTCAGCTCAAAAAGACATCTGTTTTATATAGAAGGCTATACCATCCAGCCACATACTAAAATATAGACTGTAAAGAAAGAAGTAAAACAATAGGAACTCCTTCTGTACAAAAGTCTATAAATAAATGTTTAAGTATAATAAGGGAACATTTTACTATAGTGAGTTGATTTAAAACCACTCAAGCTCCAACGGTGTCCATATATTAAGGGTGGATAAAGTGAATCCGGTTGCTTTCAATTCCTAATATGATTAATTCTTATATTATGGTTTTATTTTTAGCCTGCAATTTTAGAAAGTCCTTAGCAATGGAAGACTTTTGGGCTGAAGTTTGAGGGTTGGAGGAGGATAAGGTTTTTATTTTGACATGATGTAAAAAGATCGCAATAAATCCTAATGAAAAAACTAAAACTAAAAGAAAATAAGACAGGTTAGTTTTACATAGAAAAGAATATAAAACATTGATAAAGGCAACACTACATGTGTATATCAGAAAAAGTAAGTGAATTGTTCAATTCCTTTTAAATGGTGGCAAGGAAAACACATCTGGGTGTTAAATCGCAGAGCTAAATGTGGGTTCCGCCCATGAATGACTTGCCAAATCCTCTCTGCTGAAGCTAAACAGCTTATCTCCTTATGCAACCTTGCTTGGTGTCATTTGTCGAATTAAACGATAGGAGTTTGAGGAGAAAGGACATACTGACAGTTTAACAATTTATTTATTTAGCAAACAGGCGGACTCAGTAGACTACTATAATAGCCCAGCAGGTGATCCTAATAATGGTCACCAGCTTGTTCACACTCTGTTGTGGGATAGCAGTCCATGAAGCATTGTCACACTTTTTATACTGGGTATGATGAAGAAGTTGCTAGTCCAGGGTATAATTTCATATAAGAGCCTAATTTGGTACCAGTGTGTGTTTCTTAATTATCATACAGCTGTAAAGCAAATGATACATGAATGATCAGAGACAATGAGCAAATGCTATTTGTCTGTGTTAACTGTTAAATACTATATTTGTTTTACCGACAGTGTGTAAGTGTTGTAATTTTTTTTAAATTACTTTTAATTATCCTTTATTTAGTAGCTCTGCAAATAGGAAAGAGGATAAAAGTGAAAAGGGAGAAACAAGTAAATATATTTAAGTTTAGATTAAATATAGCATGCTTGAACACCTGAGATAATTAACTTATATAAAGACTATATAAAATTAGTATCTACCTGTCATGTGAAGTAAGTTTATTTCACAATTTATTTATTAAATGAGCAGATTAGTAAACGTTTAACTCAATTCCCTTTTTGGTTCCAAAGATACAATTGAGCCAAGGTTATCAAGTACGTTTCTAATGCAAAGTTGTATGTTTCTTTTTGAAAATGAAAACTTGTTTTTCTCATCATGTATCTGGCAAAGCAATATGAGAGAGTGTTCATGTAAACTCACCTCAGATTTTCCACGGCTGAAGCAGGCTCCCTTGGTGAACTCATCACAGTGCCATTCAGCCTCCTGGAGAGACAGAGTAAAGCAGTGTAAAAGCTCCCAAAAAGCCATCAAGAAGAAGCAAACACCGGATGACTTGTCCACCTGAAGCAATATAAGAAAGACTCAGAGAACTCAAGCAAAACGTTTGGCAATGAAGTTTCCACCTCATTTTTTAAGCATTTTGCTGCCATCAGATATTGAACACACAATGAAGAAACAGAGTAATGACTGACAAATCATTCAGCATTTATTTGACACTAACTTGAGTTGAGTCAGATGGAGAGATTAAAGCCAACAGCAAATGCATCAGACATATTGCCAGTGTAGACTCTCAGACCAATACATGTACAATGGCATGAGTACCCACATATTAGAAGCATTGGCAAATGCAAACACAGAATCCAATTAAGGTGCATACCAAACAGAGACCTCGAGAAATGAGAGGCAAGAGTGTGTAAAGCCACATGTCAGCTTGATTTATGTGTGTGGGGAAAGAAGGAATCCTAAAACATTACAGGCGGGTCCCCTGAGCCATTGTGTCATAGTGATGTACATGCATGTAAAAAATAGCAAGACCCTACTTTAAATTTTAAAATAGGCAGGAATAAGAGTAAGAAGATAAGAGTTTCTTTTCTCCTCAGAGGGAAAGATGCAGGTTCTACCTTTTAATTTCAGTGTGACCTCTGAGAAGGGGGTCTCTGTCATTGATAAAAATTCTTTCTTCGTGTAATAAGGGCTGGCCTTGGGAGAGCACTGGGCCACTGAGTCGCTCACCCCTGTGACAGGTGGAATTAGCCTTTACTGCCACCAGGTCTGTATGACTGGCAGAGAGAAGATTAGTTAACAGAAAACTTGGCTGGCTCAGTGTTAAGCTTAATTTGCAAAATGTCTCCAAAAGCAATATATTCAAACTGTTTTTTTGCCAGAGAAATGTAAGTTTTATTCTAAAAGCCTGGCATTTGAACAGTGCAAAAGCGAACCTGAGGAAATATCTTAAGGCAAAATATCATCATCTTTTAGAGATAGGACCTCTAAAGATCTATTTAAAATAAACAAATTAAATTCTGCATTATTACTGTTGTTCCAAGCAGATAAGTATTTGTTTTTAAAAGTGGACTTTTCCGACATTAACCTTACACCTTTTAAAGCAGGAAGGCATGGCAATACATTGTGATAAAGTAATCTCTGTTACAACCATTTCACAAAATGGAATCTTAGATTTAAGGAAAGGAAGAATCCTAATCCAAAGGAAAAGGACACAAGTTGTGCATACTATCCACATTTTTCATTACCTCCGGTTAGTGTTTTTGGATGCTTTTTCTTTGGTTATTTCTATTTTGCTTTTAGTTTAAATACAGCTACTGTTGGCTACAATCCCAAACAGAAAAGTTGATGAGATATCCTGCTTGAATATTAATAAGCTGCTAGAGTTCAGTTTCATTTTCAGGCAATTTAATTTTACATTTACTTATTGCGTTGGCTTTAGACAATACTTTTTTTTCTGACAGACCTGTCCTTTCTGCCTCATTGGCCTTTGGGAGGCATGGAAGCTGCCGTATGTTCGCCGTCACCCATAAACGCACACATAAGCAGCAACCAGAGCCCGTCTGGAGGGAGAAAGGCGCTCACGGTATGTGTGTGTGGTACTATTCATGGAGATAAAATATGGCGCATTAATGGTAGCTGGCTTCTGGCTTGTCTGTTTCTCCTCTGTGTATGTGTCAGTTCATATTCCTGGGAGAAGCTGGCTATTCTGGGGCAATGCAGACACAAAACATTTACATCTTCAGCACAGGCAGCAAGAGCGTGCACACACCGTAGCACAGTCATCCCCAGCAGAATTCAGTGTGGGTGCGGAAAGTGCTTTTGCTAATCGCAGGGGGCGGAAGAAAATCTGTTAATGGCTTGAAACACAACTCACTTGTGTTTGGTACAGAAATCAATCATAATCCAAAGTGAGGCTCCAACTTCAGATCACATTAATGTGCCAACTTATTTCCTGTTGCTTGTGGAGTGATTATGTTATTTATCATCATTCAACACACTTCAGAGCGTATGTTGACATCCCACCATTGTCTCACTGTGCCTTTAAGACATTAACATTACAATTACTAAAAGAGATGACCATAAACCTGTAAGTGGGGGATGTGTGCTGGCATCATTGACCACAGAAGCCACCTAATCTGGCAGGCCTGGCTCAAATGGTCCAGAGTACAGAATATAATCAAAGTAGCACAATGACTAGCAATGGGTCATTAAGAAACATTAAAATCTCATTAGCATGCTTTTGTTGAGCTGCTAGGCTTCTAAAATTAAGTTGTCTTGTAATGAAATATATGTGGAATGTTGTGTGGCTAAATATTAATAATTATTGGTCAGATCAGAAAGGTTTCAAAAAGAGGATTATTCTGTACCTTTTTGGCTGAAAAGAATAAAGAGAAAGAAAACAAAAGCAAGGAGCTGAATTTAGCAGGAAGACAAAATTGTAAATACACCAATAATAATAATAAAATGCAGGTTTAACCTATTACTGGGTTTTATGCTGTTGAAATAGGAGCTTGCAATATTCACCAGTTTGGCCCCCCAGGCTGCATTATTCCTTAAAAAGTGGTCTAAAAAAATCCCAGCAGATTCTATTGAGTCCCCAACCTGCAGCATTCACTCCTCCTGGACAGGCATGTCGTCACAGTGAACTACAACTTGAGTTGTACCGTTAATTTTACAACAATCAGAGAAGAATGTACAAAAAAGAAACCATTTTTTTAAAGTGTTATGAGAGATTTTAATGGACTGAGTTTTTCAAAATATTCTGAAACATACCAGAAAAGCTGCACATTCAGGACCTGAAGAAATCTTGGTCAACTAAAACATTGTCGCCAGGCCATATTTTAGACAGTTTTATATCCAGAGTATAAATTCCATTATCCATTCTCTTGAGTTATTTTCATTAAAGGTATTATTAGTTTGTGATTTTTACAGGTGGTATGAATTATTTATAGCAGAATTAAACTACAAGCAAGACTCTCAAGAATGTTATGTTTTTAAAGAGAAGGCTGCACTTAACATATTTCATTATGACCTATAAAACACATACCATGAAGCATGTAAGACATTTACATCAATGATAAATGCTGCATACATAAGCAATGGTATGCAAAAAATAAAAATATTACAGGCTTTAAATGGAATGCTATCTCTTCTATTTTTACTGCCAAACTTTTCTGTAAAAGTTGATGTGGGTAAAT
Source organism: Poeciliopsis prolifica (assembly GCF_027474105.1). Taxonomy (NCBI): domain Eukaryota; kingdom Metazoa; phylum Chordata; class Actinopteri; order Cyprinodontiformes; family Poeciliidae; genus Poeciliopsis; species Poeciliopsis prolifica. The sequence goes on from NW_026562387.1 coordinate 8,705,540, forward strand.
GAAAGGTTAATGGTAGGGGCCACGATATACCGCAGTCCTGAGTTTGAATTATCACAGTCTGCTATCTATCTAATGGAAATAATTAGGGGTGCTTATTACTGGAAAAACAAAAATGAATGTTTGATACACTGCTCACTGCTCATAACCGGTCAAAAGAATCATGCTTCAAAACCTGAACCTTGTAAAGTTATAAGTATTTATCAATGCTTACTAAAAAAAAACTGCTTCAGTTAGTAGCATTGATTTGATCTATTACACCCCTGAGACTCCACAAAAGTAGCACAAGAGTAGAAATGGAAACAAATAGACTGAAGACAAGAGGATTAAATCACCCAAGTACATCCGTTTTTTTTCCTTTTGTTTTGGCTGGAGCTCCAGTCCATCTATTAAGAGGCTCTTTTATGAATCCTCTTAAAGCTCTCAGGTGGTTACTCACTGGAGTAAAATAGTGCCCAAAAAGGGAATTATCCATCAAAGTGACAAAAAATAATTTAGTCCTTTTTGTGATTATCACATATTGGCATTTTATATATTAAAACCATCTTTTATAAACTTAGATAAAAATCTAATAGAAAAATAGTGAGATACTGTTCCTGATTCAAGGTGAAAACATAGAAAACCTTACCAAAGGTTATTTTAAACTTTTATGGTCAGAATTACAGAATGCATCTCACACAAGTGCATCAAAAACAAGATTTTTTTTTGTTTTTTTTTAATAACTTCATAGTGCTTTGAAATCTTTTTCAACAGATTGCTGATAATTCTGCCGCTGCATATGTTTCATCTGCTTGGCTAACAGAGGAGTTGGTTAAAGCTTGGTTGATTATGTTACTGATCCTGTTGGTTGCCTCCCTGAATTTCTACAGAGAAGATTCATTCATTGAAAAATAACAGTCCAAACTCATTGTATCATGCTACACTTGAACAATCTTCCTTCTGACACAAACTGTGTGTGTAAGAGAGAAAAGTTGGTGCAGTCTTCCCTTGTTTCAGAGAAGATGAATAAAAATTCTTGTTCCATGGTTCGCTGCTCTTTACTGTCCTCTGCAATGGATTTAGTCATCAGAGATGGACCATTGTGCTCATTCCTCGCATATGCTCACAAACTGAGGGGCCTATTGTCACCCAAAAGGTGGGTGCATAAGAGAAAGAGGCAGAGTAGGCAGGATTGAAGTTGTACAGAGGAAAGGACAAAAAATGAAAAAAGAAATGGACAAACAGACAAAACAAGAAAGATTGGAAAACAGAGTCTGGCCAGAAGAAGAAGAAGGGAGAGTGTGTGGCCAGAGAATAGTGAGACAGAGCAGCAAGTGAGGAGCTGAATTCCAAACCAGCAGTTTCCAGACATGATACTGAATACACTTTGCATAAAGAGAGTCCAGAGAACAGACTCTCTGCTGACAGCTGTCTAGCTTTGTGAAAGGACTGGCTGTGCCGCGCAGTGCGAGCAGGACAGGACGCCGAGAGGAAGAGCCGGACAAATCCTGTGGGCAGAATCTAATAAGGCTCTTGACTACCTGATATTAGCTTTTGATGTGGTCGCATCATATTGACTATTCATACTGATGTCAGCTGATGTAAGCTGCTGAAAGATTTACACATGAAATTGGTCTTGATGTTACTTCTCAGCAAGCATGGAGGCCTGAGTCACTGCACTGTCATCAGAGCAGCGTAAGTCAGTGTAGCTTTTCTCCTCACCACACCGAATGACATCCCTCTTGCTTAAAGATGGCATCATTGTATTACTTAATGTGCTGGCATCTGTAGCTCCAGTTGTTATTCCCTTTATATGACTAAGTTAGTGCTCATGTAATTGAATTAGCAATGTTTCCAGAGCAATGGAGGACAATTTCAGCTAGGTAATTATTATCAGGGCTAATTTTCTGGTTGACAAGTTGTAAACGCAAGAGACCGAACACTAGTGCATAAAATCCATTATGCTAGAATAGAAAGAACCTTTGTTCATTTCATTCATTCCAGTAAGAAAATGCACAAGGATGTTGAAAAATAAAGGAAAGGACATTTTATATCTCTACAATATAGGAGCGACTGTTGCTAAGAAGAATATGCTGTGGGCAGTATTTTATGTGCCAGTACAATAGTACTGACTGTGATGCCTGAAATCAATTTTCATTTTCCCTCTGAACAGCAGCACAGAGTCACACTAGTCTTGAGCTTATTTAGCTAAGTGGCACCACGATGTTTCAATTGAAACTCAAGCTGTCATTTGCAAGTTTTTCAGGAAACAAACATGTTAATGTTGAAAGACTACTCCACTGTCAATTGACAGAAAGAGGAGCTTCTTAAGAGAACCGGAATATTTGCTAGAATTTTTGCTCGTTAAATGGAACCGGCTGGTTGGAAACTCAGGATCTGGATCTTTTTCTAGCAAATGAAAGTACTAAAACACTCATTTACATGGAAGTTGTTGAAGAAGACTCAAAGCTGTATTCGGTTTCAATGAAGACTGTGAAGGGAGAACAACTATTTGTTCAGAGTGCTACAAAGACAGCCACACTTTGGTGGATCTTGGTAATTTCATTGTGTGGCATTTTGAACTGGCAGCAGGTGATTAAATTATTTATCTTGCAGTCGTCGACTGGCTCAAAAGTCAGGAAGTAAAATGCACATTTTTGGGGGAAAACCATGGCAACAGTATGTGAATGCACACTGTAAAACAATGCGGTAAAGTAAATGGTTTCCCGTTTGAGCTAAATGAACCTAAGAACCAAGCTCTGAAATGGTTGCTACAAGAACAAACCCTTCTGAAAACAAATCAATTGGGTTATTTGATAAAAAATGTAAACAAGTTATATGAAATGTCTTTGTTCAGACCCAGATCACTTTATTGAAGTAGATAATACAAAAAGCAACGTATAGTGTACTTCCTAAAAAGAAAGCAGAATTTGATAGATTCAGAATGAGTAGGACAAAACTTTACAGAAAACTGATTTTGGAGGACATTGCATCTCTATAGTCCTTGAAGGTTACAATTTTATATATTTCTTAAATGCAGCAACTTCTGATAGATCCTATGTGAGAAGTTGGCAGTCAGATGTTGACCTAAGGCTCAGAGATGCATCACATCGGCTTGACTGTGATTCACTCATGGCACAACAATGAGAAAAAAAAAAAAACATGATACACCTTGATACACATGCTCACGGTCAGTAATAGCTGATTTCCTGAAGCTGAGCAGAGCTGAAGGAGTTGAAAAGGGGTCTAAAGGACAAAACTGAACAGATTCAGAAAATAATATGGTAGTCAGCTGAGTGAAAAACTAAGAAAACTGCACTTTGTAGAGGTTTTTCTATTTTCCTTGGCAATATGTCTAAATGTTTTATCAGTTGGGCATCCTGTACAGTTAAGTCTTAATTTTTCCCTTAAACAGCACAAGTCTGAAATATAAGCAAGCAGAAAAATATCCACAACAGTGAGGATGGAGGGGAGAAGTTGACAAGGAGAGGAAGGCTTTTCCAACTGTTTAGACATTGCAGAAACATAAGTACCAGATATTGACTCCAATCAAGGCCACATAGAGCAGAGGCTGAGTCAAGTTTCAAGGCCTGACGCTTCCAACTTCAACCTTGTCTGCCATTCAATGTGAGTACATCCTAAATTATCATGATTTTTTTTTTATCATGTTAAATACTACCCTCTGCTTAAAATTCTCAGTGTTCCTCTCTCTTGAAACTAGTCCATCAGACAGTCTTTTTTTCTTTCCAGCTGGACTGAACTCTTTCTACTCCAAGGACTTATTGATGCCATATGCTCTGGGGTAAATTTCAAAGGCATTCTGACAATGAAAATGTCCACAGACATCAACATAACATCTACTCTGTCTCTTCAGTTCTAATATCATTAACATTTTATACTTTCTTTTTGTCCATTACCAAGCGATGAGGATATTTATAGAAGAAATTATCATTGCTGGAGCTCAAACTTGATCTATTTGCTTGGTTGTGTGTTATCTAATGCTCACAATAATTGCAAGTAGATGTAGCATACCTCGATGCAAGTGAAAGCATTTGTGTTTATCATATTTTCATGCAGGTATTTTTTTTTTCATGCAGGTACAATTCTGATCAAAAGGATAGCTCTGCAGTCAATTAATTGATCGACTCCTAAAACACTGGGGAAGTCCAATGAACTAGCTTACACGATGTTCTGATAGAGCATTAATTATATGCTCCATAGCATACATTCATATACATATGTTAAAATAGTCCCAGAGTTACAAGTCAAGAAACCCTGGTCCAAAATCTGAGCACAGATAGCCCTATGGACAAGCCCAAGGTGTCTGCATATAGGTTTTATAACCAGCAGGATGTTTCTAGGAGCCAAGATGATATTTTCAAACCTAAGAAAACCCTATTAAATGTTAAGTTGTAGCATTTGGCTGTGGGGATGTTTTGCTGCCACTGTTTCCAGTACACTTCATAAAGTATATGTTGCAGGACCTAGTTACTAGAAAAAGAAAAGCCAGACCAATCTATATCTCACAGTGGTACCAAATATCCCACTGATGTCACTGACGTACACAAGAGTTGAAGCACGAACAGAAATATAAATGGCCGAATGAATAAATCAACACAATTAAAATACAGCAATTGATTTTAAAAAGAAAAATTTTATTTCAAGTTTTATGATTTCATTAAAAAATATATATTTTTCAAGCACATAATTTAAATTTTACTGTTTTCAAAACTATATATTTTTTAAATTTTCTTCTTACTTCTTGGTGCATTTGTTTCTCTTTAATGCACCAATAATTTATTCTTTTTTCCCTGACATCTTTTATTGTTCCATTTGTTCTTTTTACATTTGTCTGTCTCCTCTTTACCATATGCATTTCTGCCTCACTGTGCAAAAGATGAAGAACGGTGTCTTAAGGCTTCAAGTTCTGTCTATTGTTTCGTCAGCATCTCAACCACAACAAAGATGGCGACCTAAAATCTGTTTATCAGTAAGCTGAAGCTTAGGAACTTCATTATAAAATTATGCTGCTAGTCCTGACTATTATTTTTTGTGGATGCTCAGACAAAACTTGTGTTTCAGTCAGCAGCAATGATGAACACAGATGTCAACCCTAAGGTTTTTCATAGTTTTGATTTAGCAGCCAGTGAAGTAGCTTTCCGATTGCAGCATCCAGAGTTCTCCATAGGTGGACCAGATGTAGCAAGGTAAATTAACGCTGATGTTTGTATTGTACACTTATCAGGAGAGAGAAAACTGAATGTCTTACAACTCATTTGAATTCCGTTGCAATTGAAATTAACCTCTGGCAACTACTTGTGTTAAACTTTGTGTGCTGCCTCTTTCATTCTCTGAACCACAGTCCCTCATAAATCTATTTGATCAATTGATGATTCACCAGATATGGGCAAAGTAACAATACCAAAGGGGAAATTCGTTTAAATCTTTCATCTCAAGCAACAATTGGAATGAGGCAACCAAGTCTCTGTGCAATTAATCTGTCTTTTACATCAGAATAGAAGGGAAGGGAAGGAAAGAAAAGAAAAGGAAAAAAGACTTTAGGAGAGATGAATGCAAAAGAACCACTTAATTTCAGCAGTTGAACTTAGTCTTCCCCTTGACTCTACAGTTCACCTCCAATCAAATGCAAACCAGGGACTTTATGCACAGGTCATCCTTAATTTGCCCCAGGCAGTGGCAAATCCTATTCTTTTACGGGGAATGCATCTTGGTGGTGAAGGGGTGATTGGCTCAGTGGAATCCCTTCACTCATTCTTCAGCACCAGCCAAGCGCAGGATGCAACAGAGGAGGGAGAAGGATTATGAGTTTGGATGGGATGGAGCATCTTTAAAAAGCATCTGTGTCCCAGCAAGAGACCACAAAAGGCAGACTCTGCATGAATCCTTGTCTCTCTGTTGGGGGGCTTCCTTGCTTTCTTCGTGCTCTCTCGCTTCTTTTTCTAACAAAGCAGCCCCAGAACATCCCTTACGTGCCTTTCTGCCCAAAAGATTATTTCTTGCTTCTTATTTTGTCAAACTGATTTTCTCATTTTCCCCTTCCAGTCATCTTTACATCAACAAGCCTCTATCTACATTTTTAAACTTCTTCATTTTAGTCATGATACTTTCCGTCCCTCCTTTGTCTGACCTTAATCTTCTCTTCAATTTGCGAATTGGCAAATATAAAGGCAGGCTTAACAATTAAAAAAGTATTGATGATCACCTGAAAATTAAGTGATCACCATGTCAGTGATGGTAAGGTCAGAGTGGGCTGCACAATGCTCACCTTAGCAAGTGTGATTTAAGTAGCCTAAAAGACAAAATAGAGACGACAAAAGATACCAAATGAAAATATTTAGAGAGGACAGATGAATGTACATCATATCATACAACCTTTTCCATTCACACAAGGAGCCGAATGAAAATAAAATAGAATCTAAAGTTTAATGTAGGAAACCAATCTGGATTTAGGTGAAAGGTAGTACCTCAGACCTAAGAACTATTTTTACGTCACTAAGATTAGTACTTTACATAACCCTTCAGAATCTTGTTTTTTTTTGTGGGAACAGTCTTGTTTAGGCCATACAGTAGCATGCTTTACCCAACTTTGACTAGGCCGCTAGATAACGACTTAATTTCATTTTCTATGGTGAACTAGCTGCTGTCCTTTAAATTATCTTGTTACTTAAAATCTGTTGAAACCTAAAGTCACAAACTGATGGTCAAACAATCTTTAGGATTATCTGGTAGCATTGAAAATTTACAATTTCATTAATTCCCACAAGTTATCCAAGTCCTGAAGCAACAAGGCTGCCCCAGACCATCACAGTACCAACAATATGTCTGACTATTGGAGATAAAAAGCTAAAACACTTTTTCACAGCACTATAATTTCATAAAAGCATCTTAAAATACAGACTTAGACAAAAAAAAAATAATCTAGCACTTTCCCTCCCTTTGTGTCTCAACACAAGGCTGTGACAGCCACATGCAACAGCACTCTTGCATTTTGTGACGGTGTTGTGATGTGTGAAACTCTAACTAATTTCACTGTGACAACCTGAAGTTGTGGAAGCTGGCAGCACAGTGCAACTATCAACAAATGTTTGTCAAAAGCAGGTGGGGTTTCGTTTTGCCACGAGAGTGAAATGAGCAGAGACAGCAAGAACAAATTTACTGGAAAAACTGTGAGTCAGGCAACGGAGTCACAGAGAAGGAGAGAGTTACGACTCACCTGGATCAATGTCAAGTCTTCAAGGTTGAGCCTGAAGAGGTGATTTCTGTAGAAACAAGTAAGTAGATATAGGTGTTCATTCGTTACCAAAAGAAAATGTAATTTTCTTGATGGTGCAATCGTTGGTATGTCTTGTGGCAGCATTTTTCTGCAGTTAACCCGTTTCTTCCTCATCAGTAGCACGAAAGTGTTCTAGAGGTCTGATAACCTTTTATTTCTAACATATTAACATCAAATTATAAATGACAATATGAAAGCCCACCTCATTTATCTTCTAATTTAGTTAAGGGGTTTGACTGCAGAGAAATTTCACTGTAATGTCATATTTAAGTGGCTATATTTTGAGACATTCTGCAACAACTGCTGACTAAAATTCACAATTTGTTGAAAATAATACATGGTGAGGTTTTTATGGCTGTAAAAATTCCAAAAAACAAATGAGCAGTTTTCACCTTGTCTTTCTGGCAAGTGTTTAGTATGACTTTGTGTTTCTGGCTGTGGAACAATGGTTAAAGGCTGAAACAAAAATCGCGTGCCAAATCGTAGTTCTGCAAAAAGGATGGTAATGTGATCGCTAGGGACATATAATAGAACACAACTTTTTTTTTCTTATGTGTTTAAAAACACAGGAAAAAAAAGAGCTCATGTGTAATGGGAACGATCATTGCTTTTTGTAAATCAATTATCTATTTTCAGAGTTAGAATACACTTGCAAGCACATACACACAGCATACTTATAAAATACTTTTGCAAAGATCCATCAATCTCCTGAGGAGCAGCTATCAGAAAAGGTCTGCATGTGGCCGTGGCCCCCCGTTTTACTATATTGATATTTACATCGATCCCACTTTTTCCCATTATCTCCCATACTTTGAACCCAGCCTGCTGCCATTAATCTTGGCGCATTACCCGCTACAGTTAGACACTTAGCAGCTGTCGAGGTGACACAGAGAATTTCATCACATCTATTGTCTTTCACCTTTTCTTTTTTTTCCTTTGAGTACTGTGAGGATGTAGAAACAGAACAGGTGAATTTGTCAAAGGAAACAAGTGTGTTAAAACATGTTTGCAAAGAACCTTTTGAAAGCACTCAGTTACAGCTTTAAAGATTGAACTGCTCTATATTCAAATGCAACTGTCAAATCTCACTCTTACAACAAATGTAAATGCTGAAAAATATTACATCAAGTGATAGATGTATTGCAAAAGGCAAATGCAGATCACTTGGTTGATCCAAAACTTGAAGGAAAACCCCAAACCAACTTTTTACCCTCAGTTTAATAGATCATATTGAATGAATGTAGTATTACTCACTCAGTTTTACTGTCTATTTTCCTACAAAGGTAAACACATAATGGAAAATGTTGAGTCTCCATAACATAAGCAATAAGTGCATCCACACACACCACAGACACATCTGGCTAAGCTTCAAGAAGACAATGAAGTTCATCCTCCGAAGCAATTTTTCTTTGGCCTCTGAAGGGATGTATGCAGAAACTGATCATTACTCATGCAATGCTGCAGCATACACTGAGAAATGAAACTAGGCACAATCAAATAAAAGGCAAGAAAAGAAATATAGGAAGAGGGAGCCAAGTGGAAGCTAAAGAGAGAATTAAGAAAAACAATAATAAATGCCAGTTACCTGGCACCAACGATCAGTTCATTCTGGCCAGGGTCGAAGGTCAGCTGTGAATAATCCACTGTGCCCTCTGCTTTGAACCTGAAAATCCATGGCTCCATCTCTGCAAAAAATAAACACCAGAGGACACAAAAAACTTTGAGCCTATCAGAGCAGCTTTGCCTGCAGATGAAAGCACAAGCTCAGTTTAAAATGTTCACAACCTTCAAAGGTTTTGCCCTTAAGACCAAAAAGCTTGAATCTTCAGCTTTGTCTTTTTAACATTAATAACTCAAATTGAAAAAACATCAACTTTCCTAATGTACAAATAATAAGGTCTTCTTTGCTATTCAGTTTTAACAATTTAAAATTACTTAGTCATTTAGAATGACTACCGAACTCACATCCCTTCTTAAGAGACACATAGAAATCAGCTAGTGACATATTGTACAATTACCAGTTTGACTGACTTTGACCTATGACTTCTCAGGCCAAAGTGCGACTTGGTCAACCACGCTCTCTGAAGCTGTGAAGGTGAATGAAAGTCACCTCAAAGTAAGCTGATTTCAGTGTGGTGGGTGGTCATCATTTCTCTCCTTTTCCATTATATGTTGCTACAGAAAAGGCCCCCGTGTGCCATAGGATGTCAAGTTAAACCTGCCCTTAGGATGCTTTTACAAAGTGTAGGATGGCAAAGCTTCAGCAGATAACACGAAGGCTGAATGTACTACAGCTGAGTTACTGTGTTTTAATCTTTTAAGCTCTTAACCTCTGTTTAGGAAAGTGCTGGGTATGAAAATCTTGGCAACGTTTTAGAACTCTTAGATGTTATAGTCTAAATTTTCAAGAAAAACACAGGAACTAATGATTACATTTAGGATTGCTTTGTGCAAATAGTATATGTTTATGACCATTTGGAATACTTGAAGAAAATTAAAACTTTGCTCTGCTTCACCTACTAATACAATAATTAACAGCTATTAGCTTTTTACTTTGTATGAGGGGAACAGTGACAAATATTGCACCTCGATCCTACAGAAATCCAAATTTGGTTCACAAAAATCAGAGTTAGCTCTTTCTGTTGGACATCTGTGTACTCAAAGAGCTGCTATAATAGACTGAGCTAACCAGTAAAACAAACCTCATGTCATTTTCACAAAATAATACCTTGTATTGGCTACATTTTAAATCAGGATTAGCACAACTGTTGTATAACACAATATTGTCTGTCTAGGATGTGTCTTAATTTCAACTTTACCTACTTAAGCAGCAGTGTTGATGTGAGAGCACAGCCTACATATCTTGAGTTTTCTTCAGCTTAATTTACAACATTTAATTTTGAGCTTTAATCTGCAAGGAGGATGGGAATATAAATATATATCCACATTAATTACTCTTATCTCCCGATTGTATACAGTGATTAAAATCTTGATTCTATAAAAAAAACAGAATATCAACGGGTACCTGTGTTCGTTCTATGTTTATGTCCTATGTTTTGTTGAGAGGTTTCAATGAAATGTATACTTCATGGTGGATAAGATTAAACATTGGAGAACATTCAAACATAACATGAGATAGAGATGTCCCAGACAGACAGTGACACCTTATCCACAACATACTTTTTCTCTAACTCATTAATCCCTAACCAATCTAATTAAACAACAAGGAGGGCCTGTCTACCATCTGCTTACTTGACAGGTTTAGTCAGTGGTAGTCAAACAGTCATGATCAGTCGCTGTCACAATATCCACTCTCAGTACTACTTACACCTGGAATCTAATATAGGTAACTTACTCTGGATAAGAAGTAAGTTACCTAGAAACGTCAGGTAATGTTTTATTAGTCATTGTAATAAATTTAAAACCTCATATTGACATTTTCAAACTATGTGCAGACAATACTGTTCAGAGGCATCTTTCTTTTACATAATAGCTCTCATTCAGGGCCAGAACTGAGGGAGAGGACAGCTTGAACATCCTCCCTGAAGCACATTATCTGCTTCTTCAGGCACACCTGTCAGACAGTGTTTCAAACACTCTCTCCCTCGACTGCATTAAAAGCGAGCACTTCCAGTTTCAGTGACAAACCTGGGATTTCTGAGCAGTTCAAAATGAAGACAAGCAGCGGGGAAAAAAAAAGATTAAAAAAAAAAGAGAAAAGAGGATCCTGCAAAGAACATCTGCCGCCTCCAACTCACGTAACGGGACCGAACCCTGGCTCTCGTAACAAAACAATATAATCTGCGGAGACATGGCGCCATGTATGCAAAGGCACGTCCCCTTGCTATCTTTCAAGTCTCCAGTGAACAGTACAAAAACATGACAGAGAAGAAAGTGCTAAGTATCAACCTAATAAATTTTAATTAGCCACGGTGAAATAAATATAGGAGGTCACGATCATCCTTCTCCCTAAAGGTTCCTACTAAGAGACATTGCTCTTCTGATTTTATAGGGAGACACCAAGTTTTAGATGTGCAAATCCTTTTACTCTACTGGGCTTTTTTATTCCATAGGGGAGATCCTCAGCATACAAATATAGCTGTGACAACCCCCCAGAGGGGGAAACGGTACTTGACGAGCCCCAGCTTCTCCCCATAAATCTCCCAGACTCACTAGGGGGGAACTTGCTAGGTGCTGAAGTGTGTCTGCGTGTTTGTCTGTCTGACTCTGTGTTATCCTTTACACAAGTATTCTTACCAAATGAACTTTTTCAAATCTTGACACTTTGTAACATTACACTTCTACATATGTTGTAGTGAATCTATGATTAAAAAAAACAAACAACATGTCAGGTGTAAGAAAAAAAAAAATAAATAAACTATATAGCGTGCATTTGTATTCAGCTGCCCAAATCTTTTGACAGTAGCATTTCACAAATATGCCCTTTGTTGAAGAGTGACTTTGCAAGTTTGTATAACTATTGACTGAAATATGTGCCTATTATTTTCCTGCAAAATAGTTCAAATTCAGAAAGACTGGATGGAGAACATATGCAAACAGCAACTGTAAAGTTCAGTTTTTTTAATTGGATGAATATGTCAATTTTGATCCTTGACAGGGGCGTAAATGAAAGCGCTTTGAACTTATCCACCTCATTTTCAGTCATCATGTGTAGGGTCACTGTCTGTTGTCTGTCAAAAGGTCTTTTAGTGTTTCGAAGGCCCTAACAGATTTTCTTATAACATAGTCCTATCAAACAATAAAGACATTCTACATGTTTGTTGTAATTTTTTCCTTATAAAGTCTCAATTTTCTTACCACTCTTCCATATAGAAGTTATGGATTACAAGACTAATATTTTTTCTGCCAAATGTTTATGTCACCTTGGCAATTCACTCATTGTTAATATCCAGCCTGTCAGATTCAATTGTCATGCTTTTTTCTATGAGTGACGGAAAAACTTAAGTGACTTTTAAAGACGATTGGTTGCCCCAGATTTTATTTGGCGGTATTTTAGTAAAGTGGGCAGAGAGTAGATGAATCCCACACTTTCATCTTTTTAATTCTATATTAGAATTTTTTTTTCCCCCACTCACATAAAATTCCAATAAAATGCATCTACATTTGTGTTTATAATGTGACAAAATGCAAAATTCACATTATGATTATTTTTCTGATTTTCTGCATGTGACTAAAACACAAAGACAGCAAATCTGTTGTTAGTTTTCCAAAAAGAAATGTGGGGCCTGAAGATTGAAATTCACCACAACAACCTTCAAAGGATTTATGGCCTTTGTGACGAGGCCAAGGAAGCATTAATAAACATTCATAACCAGAACGGAGGGTCCCTCCCAAGGCTGCACAGCTGAGTATACAGAGCTTTCTATAGTCGCATTCAATGGGGTTAATCTGATTATACATGGTTCAACTGCTGGACTTCTGAAGTGTGGCAGAATTAGAAACATGTTTTTCCAAAACCATGTTTTAAGTAGTTTTAATTATTTCTCTTGGACAGAATTGATCAAACGTAATATTCCAATGGGAATGAAACTGTAGGGCAACTCTCCCAGACAGTGTGTTCACAGTAGGTCCCATCTCCCTTACCAAATTTCATTTTTACTTTGCATGTTACATGGATTCACATCATCTGCATGGCTAAATGCATGTGATAATGTAATCCCATCACATCCATGACAGCGAAGGAGCTCAATGAATCAAGGGACTGGCTGCTGAGGAGATGAAGGCGTGATCCCGTGCAGACGCATGAACACACATACACACGCATGCATACACACACTCGGATTAGGATGAATACTAACAGTGCAGCAAGGTTTCTGAGCCAACATGAAACCAGCAACCCCCATCCCCTCCCCCCTTTTCTTGGTCCCGGCTCATCCCTTAAGCCCTGTGTCTCCCACCTCCTCACAACAAAACCGCCCATCACTCACATACCATTTGTAATTCTTCACTCCGACACAGAACCTGAGACAAAGGCACAATGACAGGGTACATAAATATTTACAGCACACATCAAAAGACATGCCAGTCTTCAGTCTGGCAGCCTTCAAAGTTATGGCATCAATGGCAACATGTGGAACCAATTCTGAAACATGAATGTATTTCGATGCGTGGTGTTAATACCACGTGGCAGTTCAAAGCTATTTACTTTTTAATGTGGCCTGATGGTTATTTATATAAACTAATGTGAGGGAAAGAGTGGACAAAAAAAAAAACAAAAACAAAAACAAAAAAAACTTGTTTGGTTTGAATAAATCTAAAATAGTCTCACTTTAAATGTCATGCACACATCTGAACTCTTGTTAATAATATGTCAGGCATAGAAAAACAAAAACTTTTCACAGGTAGAAAATCACATCTCTGGAGAGTGGTTGGGCTTAAAGGCATCAAATGAATAAATCATGCAAAATTAACAGCAATGAAGTCACAAATAATATCTAAAGGCTTTTTAATGTGTGCTTAAGTTTAAAGGCTTAAAACAACAACTGAATTATTTTTGGCCTCTTGAAAAAGAGCCTTTTCACTCTTTTATGCAAAAATTGATTGATAGCCTGACTTTTTCCTTTACTCAGTTATTTAATATACTTTTTGAATAATTTAAATTCCAAACATAATATGAGAGAAAACCATTGGTAGAGTGACAAAGTCAATAATATACCTCACCAGTTTAACAACTCTTGTTTTATCTTTATGCTATGTCAGTTGTCAAATCATCAAGCTCTTCAGCACCTTCAGCATATTCGTCCCCCACTTCATCCTCAGGTCGGCCATGACTACGTTCAGTAAATCTTGTCATTACCTTCCTCTAGAAAATTCAGACACTTTAACTATTATCATCAACATTTGACATTTAATAATAATAATAATAATAATAATAATAATAATAAATGACATCAATTTTTGTCATTTATTGAACATCAGCTTTACAAAACAAAAATAAATAAAATGGAACAAAGAATCAACAAAAAAAAAAAAAAAATCAACAAAAAAAAAGTTGTTTTGTGACAGTGAAGGTGAAGCTCCAAAGAATATTTTTCACTGAAAAAACCCCGAACTGATTTTCAAGAAAAACTACAGTACAAGTCGGATACAAATGACACAGCTAGAGATTTGTGTTGTTTGCTCTCATGAAAAGAAAAACAATTGCAATTTCCACCCAATATAAAATCATAATAATATTAGACCGAATTGTTTATTGATGTTGTATTTTCAATAACATCAACATTTGTATTCAAACAAAAGAGCATTTCGTATAATTCAAATTATACAAAATGCTTTCTTCACTTTGACAAGGAGTTTTTTTTAAATAAGGTTTTGGAGTTTGGTTCCAACAAATTTAAAATTAAATTTGATTGAAGAAGAGTAGAACATTTTGAAACAACAAATAGTTGGCTAGGTAATGTTTGTAAATAGCTATATAATACATCAATATCAAGAGATTTCACACTATAGAATATGTTCAATTAGCCTTGTCTGAGTCTAATTTCCATCAAAACAACAAATACGTTATATTAGTTTTAGGGATAAATATAAGATGGTGCAGACCATTTAATGCAATGTCTAAAACTTAATTTATTTAGGTATGATTTGAGGTTCCGGATAAGTATTGTCAAACTTTTTTCATAAAAAGACAGGAAATACAAAAAATACCATTGTTTTGTCATTTTTAACCACCGAATATGTAATCCAGTACAGCCAAAAAATAGATGAATAGTTGCCCACTGTCTTAACCACTAAGCATCAAAAGTTTAATTTGTGCCTCTATTTTTCAAAGATTTTTAATTCCTCAAATTAAAGAAAAGCAACCATTTGTTCCACTTGCATCTTGTCATTGTTTCAAATAAAACTTGGTAGGAACATAGCTGATCTTGGAGAATAATAGAGAAAGGCTTTTTTTTTTGGTTTTAGGAATCAACCTCAAAGACCTTGGATGCCTTTAAATTTAAATGAATCATCCCCAAATGCCTAATTAAAGCATCCCTGATGCTGGCTACAGCTTGTTGCATTTATGAATGCCGTGAGCCCATTTGTTTATTCTCTCATCTTTCTAAGGAAGTGTTTGTCGTTCAGGGAAGATAAAAAAAGAACTGAGCTTGTTGCATGGCTGTAAAACAAGTCCGCCCGTCACACTCCTGAGAGATATGGCCCTTAGCATTGCTTGTAAAGGCTTTGTTTATACCACAATTCATAGCCTTTAAAAGCCTTCAAGCATACAGGTAGGAAAACTTGTTAAAATAGCATTTTTATTTTACAATAGGAGGTGGAATAACAATGTAAATGGATTTAGTCAAAAGGTTTCTTCCAAAGCATACCCAGTCAGATCTTCGAATAAATGGCACATATTTACAGTGCAGCCCAACTGAGACAATATTCAACTCTGTTTTTAGTAAAGTGGAGAAACCGTATCTTTTGGGTAAACATTTGGACTACTGCTGTTGAACCGTACAGTGAACTTTCCTTTCTGAAACCCTACATTTCTGAAACCGCCATACAAAGCAAAAAGCAGTCTTTAGACTGCACCATCCTCACACCACAGTTACATTTCTCTCAGCCAAGTGTTGTGCCAAGTCAGAAAACCACTGGCCCAAGTGGGGTCAAGCCCATGTGAGGCACACCCTTCTACTGTCAGGCCACAATCACACAGATGAGAAAAATGTTGTCACTGGAAGCCACTTTGAAAAACCTTGACCTTGGCTTCTGATGATGGGAACAACCACTCTTTAAAGCAAGCTGCCAATGTGTATTTTTATGTTTTATTTATTTATTTATTTTGATTTTTTTCATATTACGAAGAAATGGTTCTTTTCTCAAGTTTTTCTTTGGAGCAAAGTGCTTATTCATACGAGATTAAAATGTCTACCTTCTAATCATTAAAAAATTGAGAATAGTATTCTTAAAGAGGGGCATGGTTACTGTGCAGTTTTCTTTCCTCATGAAATTAAAATATTTTTAAAGGGTAGGTATGGTTATTGAGGTTGAACATTGAACATTATAAAATTTATGGAAATTTTCTGTAAAAGACAAAAAAGCATACTACAAACTAACGTGCTTTGTGATCGTAAGTCTTTTCATTCAGAGGACAAATTTTGTACACATTTTTCACATGGATTTATTTATGACAACTTCAAATCCAAGCATCAGATTTAAATTGTTTTGTAGTTAATAGATTTTTCATGTCCCAATTTTACTGTTTATCAGAGTTAAATATTCAGATATTTGTATATTTCACCTACTTAATTGCATTAGCTTTTAAAAAGCTATCTTCCTCCAACAGGATTTTCAGCTTTTTATAACAAACATATAAGTTGACTTCTACTGCAAAACTGTGAATATCTTAAGGTGAACCCTTTAGAGGTTAACAAATAAAACTGGCCCAAGCCCAAAAAACAAAAAGCCATGTTTGGGATTTAGAGCCCAAACATGGCTCTAAATCCCCATAATTTCATACTGAAGTGTTATGAAAATTGTGTGAAAATGTTACAGTTTAAAAACTGATTTTTGCCATCTGTAACTGGGCGATAGGGAGCTAATCCACAGCAGGAGTTATGCAGAGATGTTTTTTGATCATGAGGATGACATACTGTCCAGGAAGGTATGATTTACAAGGCAGCAAATTTCAAGAAATGAAAATTGTCACATATAAGTTTGTATTAGATGCATGTCTGGTCAATGAAGAAGGGAATTGTGTGCACAGCGCTGAAAAAAAAACAAAAAAACATCTTGATGTTTTATTTTAGCTTACAATCAGAAGTAAAGTTTTCACAACTCTTAAAACATTAGCAAAAAGGCACTCTGTGTATAGATTCTTACTGCAAATCTCTGACTAAGTCTCAATATATATTTGCCTTTGTCTCCAAACAAGATGATGTTTGTCTGGGCAGATTGGGTGCATTTGGTTACTGTGCTCCATAGGGTTACTTTAATGCAGTTGTAGTCCTCCCAGCTTGGCCAGCGGAGAATCATGGCAGCCTCACACTGCACATTTCCAACAACAAAGGATTACAATACATTATATGGAGCACAATGACTCACAAAGAAGAATAATGGGTTTAACGAGTGGTTTTCCCTCCCTCACACAGAGACTTTGCATATATATAATTATTCCCGCCTATGTTTATCCCTGGATATTCTGTAATGACTCAACTTATTGTGCTTTCACTACAAAAATCATGGAGCTACAACTCCAGTCTTTGAAAACAGTCTGTGACCTTATTAATGAGACCAATCTTTAAGAAAAGCATAACTGCTATGAAAACATTATTGAGTGTAAGATTTAATAAATAATTGAGGATATAGCAGTAAATTAACTTAAAGTTAGAAGTCTACTTGTTTATCATGTCAGAGTAAAAATGATTGAGATATGTGGAAAAGATTCATAGAAAAAGAACAGAACAATATAAAATAAGTCAAAAATTTATTTTTCCTTTCTTTAGAAAAGTGCAAAAGAAAAGAGAAAACATTACAGGAAGGGGACTATGCATTCAAAAGATCTTCTTTTAAGAAATTAAAAGGTACATACTGTTGATCAAGTATGATTAAGAACTTCAATGTTTTTTGTTTTTTTTCTTAAATATTTCTATTGGGGCAATTGACATAAAATTCTCATCAAATCTTAGAAGCAATCCAAGCAATTTACACATTAAGAAAAACAACTTTGTTCAAAAAATGGAATGACAAAAGGTAGTTTCCAACACTGTTACAGATTATATCAAACCCTTTGTGGAAAGGCCTTTCTTGGCAATAGCAACAATAAGCTTTCCCTACGATGGGGAAACTAATCACATGCATTGCTCACCTGTTCTCACACAAACTCTGTTCAAATCTAAAAGGTTCTCTGGCTTCTTTTTATGCAGCCTGGTCTTCAGTTTTTTGCATAGATTTGCAATTGGATACAAGTCAAGCATTTATCTGGGCCATTCTATAAGATCAGCTTCCACTCTAAAAGAGTTTCCTTGGCTTTGTGTACAGAATACTGTGTTGCTTGGAAATCCAATCTAGTTTTGTTTTCAGATTTTGATCAAATATGTCCACACCAGAATGTTCCCAGGTGAGAAATTGCCTTTTATCATGGTGGTTCTGCTATAATGTGCAAAATAATGTGTCATTGCACACATTTTCCAATAATGTGTGCAATGACATTGAAAGTATTCAGGTTTAGACTTATATGACCAGACTACTTTTCAGTACTTTACTGGCTTGTCCAAACCTTGTGAGTCAAAAATCAATTTTTACCAGTCAGTCCACTATTAGAAACAAATGTAATTATTTGTTTCTAACTGATTACATTGGAGAAGATTTCTCTTTTACAGTAGGTCTTGTGAACCACATCTGAGTACTAATTTAAATATCATCCTTTTTTTAATAAGTGTTCCTAAAGCACTAAACCATGAGGGCTTATTGTGCCAATCTAGTACATTAGAGATCACAAACTCACTGACCAATGGTGACCCTTGAGTGGGTAACTGCACCTAACACAATGCTGGAATGTATCACCTTAGCCGGGCAGTTAGTTATTATCATTGCCACTCGGTTGGCAGAGAGAGTAGAGTACCACTTCAGCTCTAACAATAAAGTGACAGAGACAGTCAAGACAAACAGAAGTGGAGATAAAACAGGGTTCCAGTCGAGAGTGCTTATGTCCACAATTACAATGGTTATATTTTGCATTGGTCTGAATTATGTGATCTTGCCTGTACAATTATGGTTCTGGGTTCTGCTGCACTGAAAGCAGCTCAATGACATTTTACTACTTTGCTGTGAGTAGACAGGACTGTATTGATTGCCACCAGAACTGTTTGTCGACTGGGTCTTACTGCATTTCATTAGAGTTGAGCCGTTCAATTGCAGTGTAAAATGAGGGATAGAGAGAATGAAGCCTTATGCAGTCTCTTAAACAATGCAGCACAATGTGGAGACAGTTCAGAAAGAAGAATGAATCTGCACTTTGTCTCTAAAGGAAATATTTCAGTTCAAGTCAAATGTATTTGTGTAGCACATTTCAGGAAAAAGGCAGTACAAAATGATTTACATGACAAAAGAACATAAGACAAGAAACAATTATGAAACAAGCAACAGCAACAAACTTTACATTTTGTCGAATGCCTTCATCAAAATCATCAAGAATAATTATCACCAAATGTATATAAAATATATCAATCAATGTTCCAGTTTTTATTACTTAAGGGAAACTCTAAGGAGATGCATTTTTGTCTTTATTTACAGGATCTCACTGTTTTGGATGTTTTGGGTGTCTGACTCAGCTCTAAAACTGCTTTAATAATACGTCAAGGTCGACAGGGTCAAAAACTGTGCTGAGGTCCAACAGGACCAGCACTGTGGTTCTCCCACAGTCCATATTTATGTGGATAGCATTGAATACTTTGACAAGGAAAGTCTTAGTACTGTGGTGAGAATGGAAACTGGACTGAAAGACGTCAAAGCAGTTTGTTATTGTTAAGAAACTATTTAGCTGTTGAACTACAGCTTTTTCAATCATTTTGCTGAGCAATGGGAAGCTGGAAACGGGCCTACAGTTCTTTTTATTTATTTATTTATTAAAGATTTATTCCTTTTTAATAAAAACGCTGAAGGTACTGCAGTTCCTACATGCCACAGTTATGGTCAATATTCACGGTTCAACAATATGAAAGAAAGTCTAGGTGAAAATGACCTCCATGGGAGGGTTCCAAGGCCAAAACCACTGCTGACCAAAAAGCACATAACTTTTCCCAAGCCTTTTGGGAAAATATTTTGTCAACTAGCAAGCTGACAAAGTAACTTTCTCGAAGGTGTGTTGTCACATCTGACCTAAAACTAACAGAGCATTTCAGAAACAGAACACCATTCTGACAGTCAACCATATGCTGATAAAGTGAATTTCTGCATAGTTTAAGATTAAACTATTTTATTTTTGGGTTGTTGCTAGAACATTTGAGCAGCACTTTCATAAATGATGTAGTCTAAAATATAAATTGGGTCACTAAGAAGCAAAGCTTATGTCTGTCAAACTCTGTGGCAGTCTCGCTTAGTTTGAGGTCAATTTATGTATGGTGCAGTATTGGATGAAAATAAAAAAGAGGAGAGCCATTTACTTTCATCCACATGTATTTATATGCCAATAAAGGGCAAGATAAACCCAATAGGGCAATGGGGATTAATAAATGATCTTTAGGCAAGAGGGGAAATCCTTGGGATACAATTTTCTTTCAAAGTATTACCATTATATTGCAATACTCAATTTTGCTGATTGCTGAACACAAAAGTAAAAATATGAAAGTATGATAAGACACTACTGAATACTAGTACACACAGCAAGTACATATCACTATACATACAATTTAAGCAATAATATATAAGCACCTTAACTGTCTATTTAAAAAAATACTCTAAATTGAAGCTACACAGTTTCATTATTTTATACATGCAAAATGTTTGAAAATTAGAACAATAGAACGTATTAGTGACCGCAGCTACAAATAGAATATGTTACAAAATAGTTTTGTCAAACTATTTTATTAATTGGATAAAATACAGATTTTCCAAACTTTGGTTGACAAATTGACATGCTATAATCCCACCTCATAGAAGTGGCTGAGGGAGGACACACAATACTACACAAAGGAAAATGTGTTCTTGGCACAAAATGTAAACAACTGGCAAACAGAGCAAAATAACCTACAGAAAACCTATTTCTTTTTCTAACAGCAACAGCTTGCTTATTACAAAGAAGAAACTTGAGAAATTCTGTTTGTCTGGCAACAACTATGAAACTTTCAAACGATAGAAGTAGAAGTATGCAGAGATCCGGGAAAAATATAGAAACTAGAGGAGAAAAACTCACTGTCATGGGAGGAGTGTTTGTGGTCTTTGATGAGCGAAATGTGGCTCTAGTCCCAGAGCATCATTCAAAATGGGGCAAAACAACATGAACAACTTCTTTGTTGCTTACTAAGATGTCTATTGTTGTTGAAATGGTAGGCAATATAAGAAATATGACAGCTAATAAAGAGTTGCATTTATTTCACAAACACACACAAACACAACACTCAACCTTATGATTGAAGCTACACAAATAAATGGTTGTACATATTGTCCTAATATTTTCATTTTTATTGCATATTTTACATCTAATTTTCATAAAGGATGAGAGAGCTAGTACTGATTGCCTATTCCTTTGAAAACTTACCTGAGTGTGGGATGAGTGGATGCTCCGTCTTGTGGCAGGGAGATTCAGGCAGTAGCACCGGCCCTCTCCTACTGGCAACACCACAAGGGCGCAGGGCCAACATGCACTGCAACAGCAGCAGTGCATGCTGGATAACAGGGCGTCCCATGGGGGTCTGGGCTTCGCTTTTTTTCTCCTTAGGCCTCAAAGGCCAAGAGCAAGAGGGTACACCTGAAAAGACAGAAGGAGAAAATGACAGATTAAGGTTTAGGGAAAAGTGTGATGTGCATACAGTTTGAGTTTGGCCACGATGCATCTTCATCATTTGCTGTATTCCCTATGGTTTTAGATGAGGAAATGAGAAGCAGCAAAAAGATATATGTACCAACTGAGAAGCAGAGGTGAGAAGGGGAGTGAATGTGAAAGATGAAAAAGACAATATTCTGCAGATTTTGGCAGCAGTGTGTGAACTTCTCACAGGTACAGAGAGACTTTTCACCTCTGACACTGAGTGCATGAATCAAACATGGTGTGCATTACCTCAATTACCTAAAGTGGGCATCCAGGTCTGCTTGTGACTGAAATATGCCTCCTTTGACAAAGTTTTTGTTCCCAGTGAAGTTAAACCTTAACATATTTCTTCAAGGAGTGCAGTAGCAGCTCTTTGCATTTTGTGTATTTATGTGTTTTTACATTATTAATAGTTTATTACTTTTTGTGTTGTAGTGAGTAAAACTTGTACGGTGTAGAGCTTCACCTGTTTCCCAAAGGGTCAATTGAATGCTTTGGCTGCAGTAAATCTGCTCTTTTTTATTCATAGCTGAGCCCTCCGATTACAGAACGTGATTATTATGTTACGCATCAAACAGATTTATGCTGGATGGAAAATTCAGTCGTTGCAAGAAAAACAAAGGAGTTTGCACAGCTCAGTTGCTCATAATTTCTTTCTTTGTGGGGGTGAATTGATGAGCTGTCTAGACCACCTACATCATTAATTTTTAATCATTAATATGATGCTATTACAGGAATGATTCACGCTGCAAGCAGCAGAAGCAAGAGAGCTCCACTGACTTAGCATGGCTCATCACTGGCAGCTTTGGTGGTGAAGTGAGTAAAGATAGTGAAGATAATAATGTAAATCATTTGTTTCATTTTTCCCAAAATGTATTCCACCTGAAATTGAACAATACTTCTATTTTCTTTCTTTTATGTGAACTGTGGGTTTAATTTGTTATGCTAATGAAAGAAAAAAAAAAAAAAAAAACGGAACAACTTTCCCTCTCGGATAGTGTTGATTTAGTGTACATTGTAGGTAACAAATACTAAAAACGAAAAGATAAATTTTGTCTTCATGCATGAAGGTATAAAAGCATGAGAAAAATGAGCTTGCCGACAAAAAAGCAAAACAAAGCCTAACGCTCTCTGCAGGCAAACCTTGCCTCCACTGTTCCCTGAAGTGTGAATCTTCCTTCAAGCTTGAACTGACGGTAGGGTGCAACATGAGACGCGTTTCTCTTCAAATTCTCAAATAAGATCACAACAATGAAAGTTTCTTTCCATGTTTTTTTTTTGAATATCTTGAAAGGTTAAAATGAGTTCTGTTTGCAGGATCTTGGGGCATATTTCTGTGAGGCACAGGCAGTGGAGATTTAATGCAAAGCACCTGTCATCTACAGAATAGAAAGCAACACCCAGACAGTTTTTCACTAAAGCCCATTTCCCTTTTGTCTTGGTAGTTCTCACATCAGCTTCTACAGTCCTTTTCTTTCATTTTAGTCGTTTCAAAGTCCATTTCCCTCTCCTGTTAGTTGCTTTTGCAGTCTATAACAACATTTTCCTCAATAAAATCCCATCTTACTCTCCAGACTTCTAGGACTTTATTCCAAGCACAAGAGGCTTTCACACATGCAATGAGTTAGCAGGAAGAAGTTAAAACTCAGATCAGCATGTAGAAAGAGTAGTTTTAAATCTTTCTCTCAAGCAACATACATGTTTTCATACATTGCCTCAGCACATGTATTCTTGAACAGAAAGCGTAACCATGAGATTACAAAATAATGGCGTAATGGCAAAGAATGCACCATGACACTGACTATCAGTCAGAACATAAATGTTTTTTTTCTGGTTTACATCAAAAACACAGCGCAATCTGCATATATCATTAGTTAATTTGAAGTAAAATCAGAGTTGTTCATTAATATGAAGGCAACATAGGGCTCTGCCATTCTGAAGCCAAGGTTACAACATTAGACTTAAACTGGGTTTAAATTCATCCAACTAACTCATTATAATGCACTCAGTGGCATGGCCGCCTGCTGGGGCAGAATGTGCACTGACACCAACTAAAAGAATTTTAAAAAGACATCTTTACCCCAAAAATGTGAGGCAATTATATGCTCAATTAGATACCAAGTTTCTTACGCACTTGTCTACCCACTGGAAAAGGGCTCTCACATGGGGAGAAACACGCGGACCTCCAAAATGCACAAACCAATTAAACTTTTTATTTTAACTTTTGAGCTTAGACACCAAACCAGGTTTTAGATTTTTCAGGTTGTGTTTTTAATTAAAAAAAATTATTTGGAAATAGAAGGTGAGAAGAGAAGGGAGAAGAAGGAAGACAATATTCAAGTTGGACTAAATAGTTTTTGTAATATATCAAGTACTTATTATTAAGTAGCCTTTTTTGCATGTTTCCTGTCATATTTTGATTAATTTCCCTTGGTGATAAGTTCCAAGTTCAAATATTTAGCTTCCTCCTGATGCTATATTATGTAGCATCAATATTGCCTTCACACTGAAACAAGATTTTCCAAATCAGATCCTGAACACCAAAGAAAAGTCTTATTTCAACATGTAAACATTTAGATAGACAGTTAAGACATCATATTTATATTTAATGCAGTTTAAAGGAGTGAACTGTTAATAAAGAGAAATAACTGAAATTAAAGTCAAATATTTCCAGAATTTAGACAGAAACATCTATGTCCCTCCCCTCTGTCTCCTTTTTTTTGCTTCCCAGTACTGGCACATGAAACAGCCAAAAGGCAAAAAAGAACATCATAAGGGGAAACAACTAAGACATCTAAAGGCCTTTTATAAGTCATACATTTCAAAGATAAGCCTTTGGGAGACCCATGGATGGCATGATTTATGCGCTCATATATGTTTGCATCATATTTTGTAATGTACGTAACACAACACAAACTGCAATAGTTACACAACAAATCATCTGACTTGTTGCATCACTGCCATAGAGAGATATCTAGTACATCCTCTTGTTTTAACTCACCACACGCCTCCAAACAGTCCTGTGGGAAAGAACAGAAAGAGATTTCTACGCTGTTTGGTGATTTAACGCTAAATCATCTCTGGGGAATTTGAAGAGGCCTCCATTTTTTTCTTACTTTTGCTCACTTTCTCACATGTGAACGCAAGGACACCGCGAGTGCATTCACGGTAAACACTGAAATATCACCCACGGACTGTCTGATGGATAACATCCACATACAGCCAAGGCACAGAAGAGCAGTGCCACAAGCCACATATAACAATTACATAGCAAAGGATGTTGTCATATACAGTCATTTTTAATAGAGTATTTTTGAAAAGCTAATTCATTTCAATAAATCATTTCACTAAGGTAAACACATTAGATGGTTGTGAATTATGACTTGACGCTTGCAGCTAATGAAAACATGACATTTGAGATTAGAACATTACACCAGAGCAATAAACATATATATTTAATAAAGAAATGTGGTTCTAATAAGAGTTATGCTGAATACCTGGTGGTATTAAATGTACAATATAAATGGTTCTTATTTTCAGGTACTTTAAATATGACCAAAGCTTTGGAATCACATTCTAATTTATTTAATATGAATGTATAACAGTTCAGTTTAACTTTGAAAGAAGATAGAATTCCTTATTACAAATGTATTTAAAGATTTTCTTGGTTTCAGGGGCCTTTATTTGATCAGACAGGAAGGCAAGTTGAGAGCAAGGAGAAAGGTCAACAAGCTGGGACTTGAACATGAGACGCCCTGTATGTGGGTCACATGCTTTACCCCTGCAACACCGCTGTGCCCAGTAGATGAGATTTCTAAATAATTTTATGTGAGTATTGGTTTCTTATTGCTGCACCAGCAGAATAGTGATGCTCCCATTTCTCCTTGATTGATGACGGTTTCTGAAACAGCAGCTAGAGAGGCTGTCATTGTCTTCCCCCTCAGGTTACACTTTACAAAATACATACAACTGCCCTTCCTTTTTGCAATAGAGGTTATTAGGACTATCCAACCAGATAATGATAGAATAATGATTTACCTGTTTTGTCCATCAAAACAAAAGGTCAAAGGTGGGGAAAGGACTGGGTGGGGACAAGGAGTGACTTTGATCTAAATCATGTCTTCAATGAAAAATAAATCTATAGCCAACCACTAATTGCTTAAATTTATGAGTTTTTGTCAAATATCTGTTAGTAAATGAAAATCCTAGTAACTGAAAACCCACCATTGCAAACATGTTCTTTTCCTCCTGACACACCTAATCCACTGGGTTTCTGCATTCGTTTTCCTGAAAACTTTTACCAAAAGCTTCTTTTAACTTTTAATGTTTGGCCTTCAAATATAAATGCATCACTTAAGCTATTGATTTAAATTCACATACTCTAATGAAACATGCAAGTTCAAATTTCCTGCTTGTAGGCACACTAGAAAAAAAAAACCCAGGAATGTAGTATGAAAAGTTGGCACTAATTCTGCAAAATACAAACTAGGGCTGCATGATATTAGAAATAAATGTTTTTTTTTTTTTTGTTGAATTCTGCAATGACAATATACAGTGGTTTCTCACGTTTCACGTTGTTTCCAGATCTCTTTGCGATCCTAAGCAGACACTTCCAACTGTGACAGGTATGAGAATCCAGCTGCATATTCATGACAGGTTGAGTATAACAACCAACAAATATTGGATTCTAATTAAACTTTTTCATACTCATAGAATGACAAATTATATTTGTGCTGACCAACACTTGCTTTTAGAATGTTAACCACATTCAAATATAGAGGGGCAAATCTTATAGAGTCCAAACTCTGGCATAACATAGAGTTTATTTTGCACACAAATATGGTGGAGAGTCATGGGAAGCACATGAAGTATCCAGCTAGATGCCTGTCATTGTTTTGCAAGAGGCTCACTTGTTACTGGTACATTCATCCTGTCTCGCCTATGTTGTCCTGTTGCAGCTTTTCCTGAGCCTGCATGATGTTTGAAGTGGTTGAAAGGTTCTTCCATCCAGGAAGAAAGAGCTCAAAGCTTCTAAGTGCAGCATCACTCCCACAAAGCGACTCACTCATCACAAATTCTTCTAATAACAATTTAAGGGCAGTTTTTCTGAGCTATGGCATTTTATTGTATGCTCAGATTGAACCAAGTGTCCAGTGAGCATTTACCCTTACTTGAAAGCGTAAGCTAATTTACCTAATCTTGAAGTCACAAGTAGCATTGCTGATAAGTGTATCAAAAGTTAAGACCCCAATAGAAGTCTTTATGTTTTGTAAATGTATCTTTTCTGTGCTTGACAGCCTTGAAATGAATTCATTTTAAATGACATTTCAGTAACATCAAATCAAGACAAACTTAGGTTTAAATGCACAGTGCAACACAGTTCACACTCCTCGGTCAAGTGGGGGGTGTCAGTTAACTAATCTATTGAATTCTACCTGCAGTCACGAGTGGAGAGGGGTCATATCAACACTGCTATTGATTTTGTCTCAGAGGGACTTCATGATGGCTGAATTGCACCATACATAATGAATAGGCTCACAAATACATTAAATCCTGCCTTTGTATTCATGATAATAACACATAAATGGACACACACACACACACACACACACACACACATGCACCAGGCTCCCATGCAAAAACCACAATTGTCAAGTGTGAGTGATGCAGCGATGATCCATCTGTCCAAACACAGTCAGGGGAGTGTGAGATGAGGGTCACACAACAGTGCTGATAGATGCTTTTTCCTCTTCCTGCATTTTCTCTGCGCCAGACAGATTATGCACATTCATACCGAAATTCATCCAGACTTTGTTTGAGACCAGAACACACAGACATAATCTGCATCACAAGGAGGTGTGTTTGGGCTGCATCCGATCAGGTGTTTACCTGTTTATCACTCCTGTCTGCCAGGCAAGTTAATGTTTATTTTATCTCACTGTTATAATTCATAAAACTATTTTTATATAGATTTTATCTGATAAAGATATGAAAATATAACATTCCAGATGTCAGTTTTCAATTATTTATACCTGAATATATTTATAAAATATTGATCAAGACGACTGTCTGTCCGAGTTAGATGTCCACTGGCTACCATCAAAAATAAAGAAATAATAATCCTGCAGAGGAACCCAGCAGTTGTCTCACTTACAGGGGCGGCTGAGGTGCCTGACTGCAGCACAAGACACCACAAGATTGACAGAGAAGTCAGATTTTTGTGTGCCTTTTACGTTCGCAAGAACTAATTCTGTGCCATGTGGTGAAATCTTTCAGTCTGTTAATGTTATCTGTCCCTCATCCCTCACTGTCTACCTTTTATTGACCTTCTCCCCTCAATGTTTATGCCTTTAGCGCACCTTAGTCTGCTGGGTGTCACAAATGCTCAGTGAAGCTGAGCGGAGCGATGATTTTGTCATCAAAGGCTCATCGCCACCCAGCAGGACCATTTCCACTTGGTAACCCCCAGATCAGAGGGCAGATTCATTTCGAGGGAAGAAATGTTTGCGTCTCTAAAAAAGCGGAATTGAAAAGTGCATTCAGATCTGATGGCTTGTTTGTTTCAAAACCTTATCTGCAGTGCACAGAGTGGCCTTTGGTGCACAAATCAAAGGTGCACATATATGGCCTTTTGCTTTCTTTGTCTATCTTTTTTTTTCTCAGTACCAGAATGTATTATTTCCTGATTCTTGGTTGATCTTTTTCTTTAGTGACTGCTAATTTGTGTCCTTCAACCAACTAAAATACATGTCGAGAATAAGCGATAAAACAATATTCAAAGAAATATTGATCATCCTTAAGTGCTACTTATTTTTAAGGTTCGTTGCTAGTTAGCAATGCTGTATTGTATTGAATGTTTTTTTTTTTTTTTCTGATGTTGACGTTCTATTTCAGAAATACAAATATAAATGCTGTGATGGCTTCAATGGTGAACACTTCATTCCATTTTAAATTCAAAATTAAAAGAGGAACTTGATTTTCTTCTGAGGCCTCTTGGTAACATTGCACCATTGTGAAACAACTCTGAAATAAATGTCATTTATAATAGTTTTGTTTTTTTAAATCTAACAAAGATAACTTTGATTTATGTTCAAGTTAAGATTATTCCTATACTTCTTATACCCCTATTGCAGTGCATGTTGCCTGTAATGTTTGCTGATACCGTATTTCATATGCAATCTTCTCTGTTCACAAAAAAAAATCCCACTCAACAAGGTATAAAATCAGATTCCTCATCCATCTTATGCTGTACACAGATAACTGTGTTTGTGCTGTCTCTCTTGATGTCCACATCCTCATTATGATTCTTGCTCATATCCTCATTAATCTTCCTTTCTCCTAGAAAGTCTTTTTGCAGGTAATCATTGTCACAACTACTTTGACTCAGTTCTATATTGATTAATATAACAAGAAAAGGCTCAATAGTTTCACTCACACCTTTGCAGACAAGGAGGTTTTTGCCAACAAAGTCGTGTCTCATATCAGAAAACTGTTGTTATTTGACCTATCAGAAAATATCTGGTCAGAAGTTGTTGTTTCATGGAGTCAGTTTAATGACCAAAGGAGACAGATCGTTAAACCCCATACTAATGACTCTGTTTAACATTTTAAAAAGCAACTGATTATTTTCCTTTTATCTTAAATCTTTAATAACCTCACAACTTGATTTTCCTGTTTCTACTAATTTTCTTTGGATTCCTGAAGCAATGTGTTGTTTTTGACTGTAAAGAGACATAAATGAACCTTATTTACTACTTACTGTTTAAAGAAAGAAATAGGATGAATTCCATTAACTTTCTTCTTCAGCAAATGGAGGAAAAAGAGAAGTTTACTAAACCCCAGTCCTGAGGATCTAAAGCAAAACTTTTCTGCCAGTGATGAGTTTTATCCCTAGCTCTCTTACTTAACTACAGAAGTGTTTGTTTCCTAAAACATCTAATAAAACTTCAACACATTGTCTTGAGGTCAATTTAGGATAATATTACCCTATTTCAGTTTGTCTTCTTTGGGGGTTTTTCAGTCAAAGGAGCACAATAATTTCCAAAACTATACAAAATTCTTTGTGCTGTATTTTTGGAAGGAGGCTCAGTGACAAGCTGACCACAACCATAGCTTTGGTCCAGATAAATCTGGGACATAGATCACACACAGTCACACACACTCACTGAATCACATAAACACATAAAAATACACTGACTCACCCAGCTGTGTTTCTCAAAAGCACACCCAGCAATTTCAACCAAGACCCACCCTGTCTACCAAAGATAGTTCATTTAGCACTCAAGCACATGCTTCTTCACGCAGTCTGCAAATCTATATTTGCAACTCCACATGAGACAGGCTGCATTAAAATCCAATTTAGAAGTGTGAGTGACATCATTCTTCATGTGAACAAAATTCGTCCAGTGCAAAATTAAAAAAAATATTTGATGGGACTCCTAGCTGAAACTGGGTCATATCTTGTCAATTTTGCTCCCCTTATGATCACTGCAGGCAATTTAAGCGGACATGAAGTTCAAAAGCACAATGTAAAATCTAGAAAGGCAGATTTCACAGTCAAATCAGTTCAATTCCAGCTTGAAGTCAGGGAAAAGCAAATTCAGATCACAACCAGGTGCAGGCTGCATTTAATGTTTGTAGTTTCATACTGCGGTTGAGGAATACTCTTTTTAATAAGAAAGCAGTATGTTGATTTTCATTTTTACCAGAAAAAGAGACACAAACACCATCTATATTTAACGGTTTAAGGTTACTTTATGATACCAGGAAAAATATCTAGATTACTTCTATGTATTAAATATATTATATAAATTTAATTCATTAAAAAGTTGTGGATGTTTTGGAACATTTATTTGTCTGAAGGCAACATTCTCATAGCCTGGCTAATGCCTTTCTATGCAAATTTGCTTGATTCTCATCTCCCATCGAGGCTCCGTATGGGATTTCTCTCATATAGTTTGATTTCTCAGATTCATTTTATCATTTCTCTAATTGCAGTGGAGAATGTTTGCTCCACTCCACAGAACACACAATTTCCAGTAAGCTTCATAACATCAAACTGGCAGCGCAAATACATACGGCACGCCAAACAGTAGCAAAAGGGTAAAAATTTAAATCAGACTCCACAAATCTGGCAATCAATCAGTTCTCAATGGCTGAGGGTCCAGATCCTCTGAACGAAGCAAAGCATATGGTTCATATCAGGCTGTACTCTAAGTTACAATTTACATTAATTTAAGGTTAAAAGCTTAATAAAAACACTCTTGAAAGTGATCATCACATTTTCTCCTTTTAAAGAATAATACACATTGCTTTTTCCTATTCTATGGTGCATTAGACATTAGGTTCTCCATACTTTTACCCTCACTTCCCTCCCATTATCACAGCTCTAATCTTAGTCACAGTTTTTTTATTTTTATTTCACCACCACTGTGTGATTTCCATCCTCTTGTTACTTAAAATGATAAAGAATAATGCTGAATTCATTGAATATATTGAAAAAATGTGGAAATTAGAAAAAAACAAAACAAGACAAAGTTCAGAAATATAATGAGGCAGAGGAAATTTATTTATCCAGCCCATTCTTTCATGAGGCAATGTAGTGTTTTGCGGTACATCAAAGGAAAGACAAGAAGAAAATAGCAAAGACCTTTAAGTATTTGTGTAAAAGTGAGTTTCATATGAATATAAAAGCATTGCATTAAAGCATTGTGTGATAAAACACAGAGAATAAAGAAAATAATAAAATGAGTTTAATTTCAAATTTATATCTGCTCTAGATTAGATAGAGAGACAGACACAAAATAAAAGTAATTAACATTTTATGATCTTCACAACTTTGTTTTGGGTGCAGTGTTCAGTTATAGACATCTTAATTACAAAGAAGTAGACATTAAAGTGAGTAAATTTTAACAATGTACGTTCCTCATAAAAAAGAAAGGAAAACACTCTGCTATATGCAGCACATCAAAACAATATCAGCTCCCTATAATAGTAAAAGAGGATTTATGGACAGGGCACACTCTCCATTGCTGTACTAATTATTATCATTCATAATCCTTTGAACTTGTCCAATTTACAATGACCTGTCTCCTGCTATTGCAGAGAGATGTCTGTATAAAACGATCCATCAAAGAAAAAAATAAATAAATAAAAATCTGTCTGACCCTGGCACTGATAGGCTGTTGAGACAGTGGCTCTGACACATCGTCCAGACCCCGAGGCGACTGTCTGAGCTGCTCAAAGTGTCAAGAAAATGGTGTTCACAGGGAACAAGTTGTCACAACTACAGAGTAGCGTTAGTCTTTTAAATCTAAGTGACAAAACCCAGAGTTTGTCACTACGGTCTCAAGACTACATCTCACTGAGGACTGGATGGGTCTTAAGCCAAAACATATATAATTTAGAGGCTGACACATGGATGTGGCAATTTATAATGTGAGGTATTCTGATAATTTCACATCATTTTTCCAATTTTGTATCCACTGCAGTATTGCACTGGCATCATGTTTTTCTCACACCTCGGAGCCTTTGTTCTGTCTGTACTTGATTACTGAGGCTGATCCATATAAAGAGGAGCTCTTTCATCTAAGTCTCTCTTCAAGACTCAGAGAAATAATTCTCCATACATGAAACAAATACAAACCTGCAAACGAATCTGTAATTGTTCTGATAAAAAGCATAAAGTCTTTCATGGAGGAATGGTGACACTTTTAATGCTTTAATTACATGGTTAGTTAATGGATAGTCAGCTGTCTCGCTGGGCGCAAAATTACACTATCTGTGTCTACAGCTGTGAATGCATACAAAGTCTTTGCATTCAGAAAAAAAACACCCACACATGGACATGTGAAGCGAAGCAGAGTAAATGTGCTCACTGCTCCTCTAACATCAAGGCTCCCAACTAAACATAGTCCCAACTCATTGATCTGCACTGACAAAAGGTCACAAAAATGCTACCTTGACGTTCGCCTGACTACAAATGAAAAGAAAATTACAGTCACCCAAGGGTAAATTCTTCGTGTTCAGCTGAAAGTATGAAATCACAGAGCATGTTTTTTTTTTTTTAACTAAAGGATACTGCAGTTTCAAATCATCCAATTACTAATATCGCAATCAATCATAAGCTTTCGCAATGACACAGTATGAGTTGAAGAATGATTGATGAAATCTTTTCCAGATAATACAGGAACGGCTGGGTCCCTTTGGTCGTGCAAACTGTGAATTATCAGCAGGTATTGTTTTTACAGTTTTCAGTCAGATTTTCTTGGACAAATCACCAAATTAAATACTAAACTTATCCCCACCTAATACATAGCTGAGTCCTGTATTACATTTACGCAGAAATGTAATACAGGCTGGTAAACTAGCCAAGCCTGATTGACAAACACTAAATGATCAGCTCTTGGGCGCTCAAACAGGATCTAAAGTTTCCTATGATTACTGTAAGAACTAGAAAACGTATGGAACTGAGCTACCTGCAAACTTGCTTTTCCAAATGATTTTGAGTTCATCTTTGAGTTGCACAAATAAAATGCACACATCCATCAACTGTAACATATTTTTTGTTTTCAACTAAAATATTTCATCTGATTATTTTATGTCCTTTATTTTCATTTCAAACAGATTGAATAGTGTTCCCAAAGCATTTATAAGAACTATTACCGACATTTGAACTTTGAACACAACTTTTCACTATGTTGGAGAAAGGCGACCAATTTAAAAGAAAATGTGACAAATATTTAAGTTTAAGCTTACCTTTAGTGTTTTTTGCACTTTCTTTCAGTTGTTATAGTGCCGCCACATTTCCTGATGTAGTTACTGTACAATATGCTTTAAAGGCAAAAGATTAGGTCTACCATAAGCCCATCTCAAAGCAGCTATGCTTTTCACCATTCGCTTGACATTAGTCTCTATCACGTTCAAACCCGAATCACATCATGAATTATCTAGTTTTGAAACTTGCATTCTCCGTGGAATAAAGCATGCTAATGTCTTCTCATTAGCAGAATATGCAGAGGAAAGAAAGCAGCAAAGCCAACAATAATTTGCATTGTTTCTTATTGCTTTTTTTAACATGTGTAACCTCAGCAGAATGCAGTCATTAAATAAACTGAGGAAGCAAGTACAGTTAGATCTGTCCCTTCTGTGGGAAATAATTAGTATCAAAGACAGTCACAAAAACAACCATTACGTGTTTTATCAAGAGTGAATGTATCAAAAGAAAGATAAAAGGAGATTGAGCTAATATTTCCATTTATTATTATTGTTTTCAGTAAGATTTATATATATATATATATATATATATATATATATATATATATATATATATATATATATATATATATATATATATATATACACCTTCAATTGTTTAAATTGATTGTCAAATACCTTACAATCTATTTTCATCACATTCTTGCATGTTTTTTTTAAGAAAAACATTGATAAATAAGCATGTTATATGTTAAAGCTTCTTTTCAAACTGAAATTATGTTTGTTGCAATCAAAACATCCAATATAACAAGCTAAATGGACTGCCAGCTTCTACCACTCACTAATTATAAAGCTGAAAACAGCAATATGAACCTATCTGGCTGTAAAAACAGAACAAAACAAAAAAGAAAAAAAACACAAAATACACATGCACTTTGATTCACATCAGGGACCTACAAAGAGGAAGCCATAAGGAAGCTGCCTTAAGATGAGTCATATTTGTTCATCTGAATAAATGTGGCCCAAGTGATAGTAAATTAATACTTGGTTCCTCTGGAACCAATTAATTACCCAACTCTGTGTGTGAGAGGCTGGCCTTTGTATCTGTCCTGTTAAAAATCACAGATGTACACAAGAGTATTAAAATGGCAGCAGTTTTTCCACACAGAAAGGATAAAGCAGAGGTAGTTATTGTGTGTTTGTGTGATGCATGTGCCTGCCTGCCCAGGTCTCCGCCTCTCTGAACTCATCTCCCGAGGGTGAGCTGGAACAACAGAGGAGCAGAATCGGAGACGGAGCCTGCAGGCATCCGATGCGATCATGTCTCTGCTAGACGAAGCAAGAAACCTATCTCCCTCTCACCCTATTCTTTCTTTCTTTTACTCTGTGGCACTGAGATATATGAAGGGTTGTATTTCATCGAGAGCTGAATGGACTAGTCCACTTTGACAGTTAGCCTTCTCAAAAATAGAGACACCAGAGATTTCTAGCCACTCTCGGAACCAACCAGTAATCCTAGCCCCAGGCAGCTGTATGAAAGATAAAACTTCAACCTCACTACAGTCACTACGTATTTTCGTGTTGTTTTTCAGTTTACTTCTTTTGCAGGAGAGCCATTGAGGAGCAGCTTCTCTTATGTGACATACAAATGAGGAAGTTAGCAGTCATGCACTCAGAAAGTAGAAGTTTGACTACATAAGGACTACATTTGCTCTGAATACCTTTTGTACTGTTATGTAACAATGAAAATAGATGTTGGCTCCTAAAGAAACATGAACAAATATTTTGCAGTGAGCCGGGGAGTGCAATTGATGATATGTTGCATTGGAGGTTCCAGGTGGTCGTCAACCAAATGAAAGGACATACTCGGCACAAGTGTAGCGGTGATTTGTAAAGGGATTTTTAACCACCAGTCCGAGCAAGTTTGCCTCTTTCAATGGAAAAGGCATGTGAAGAGAATGAAATGGTAAATGGACTCAATCATTTTGACACACTAGAGTCACATTCACCATTTTGCACTCACAAACGTTCAGACATTTATGCGCAGATCTGCAGGCAGTTTGGGGTTAAGTGCCTTGCCCAGGAGTACATTGACATGTGGCAGGAAAAAGCTGGAATCGAATCTACAACCTTCAAGACAACTACCCACAGAGCCACAGTCGCACCACAAAATGGTAAATGATCTGTACTTGTGTAGCGCTTTATCAAGCTCAGAGGACTCCAAAGCACTTCACAGCACATTGAGTTAATCACTCATTTTAACGTGTTTTATACACAATTATTATTATTATTAATTTTTAAGTCCCAAGCTTAGTAAATAAGTATTTAAATTTCCAAACACTTATCTTGACCTACCGCCAAGCTTATTTGCAGTCTGTAAAGATGTTGGTGAACTAAACAAATTAGCTTTACTGTTTCTATAAAAAGGGATCCTTCTTACTATGTTGATATGGATTGGATGATTGGGATCTTATTACTTTACTTCCGTATAATTCAGTCTTCCCCCACGAGAGACAGGTAGACATTTAAAAATGAACTAGAGGTGCATCTATGTCCACATTATGGTGCTCTTATTTTCTTCTAAAAAATAACTACTGCTTGTTTAAGCGTTGATTCTATAAAATGGTGAAAACATTCATCAAACACCTTGACGTGTTCAATAACCTCGGTTTATCCTCTTATCTCTGTCCTTCACTTAAGCATTTATTACTTTTTTGAAAATAGCTATTGCACTTAATACCATGCTTCTTTGTGAAGGCTGGATAGATACAAATCACTCTCTATTCATGAAGTGTTGAGGACAACACATGCGAAAGTCACATCCAGAATTGCCACTGCAAGGTAAAGAACCTTAAGACCTCAAACATCATTATCTAACACACATGAATAGACGTCATTAACCACATGCTTGCAGGATCTAGAGTCTAATGACCAGGTTGTCCTTCACTGTCAGGTCATTAAATACTGTCACAAAGCCTTTTTGCGGAGGTAAATTTCTCCAACAAATTCCTCTTCAATCATCATGAAAAGCAGTGAATTGGAGCGGAAGTTGACAAAACACTACACCAGAAATGCTGGACTAATGAGGGTTCAGTCATCATTAACAAACACAAGTGGCGATGGAGGTAATTTTAACAATTACAAAATAAAACTTTGAGGGTTACTGTACTTTTACTTTCAGTGTCGCGCCAGAGTAAATGTTTACAGCAACTTCATACAGAGTGAGCTGATATTCATTGTTAATAAAAATAGTTTGAGATCGAACTTATATTTTTACTGCAAGTATTGCTATAATATATTATTTAAAAAAAATAAATAAATAAACACCATCAATGTGTTACTGCAAAATGCAAAACATTTTCTAGTGTGAGGTTTTGACAATCACTCTGCTCGGACAAATAATAAGCCATTTATCCTCCTCGATGAGAAAGTATTACGTAGATAATATTTTTAAATCACAAGAACTTAGGAAAGAAGAGAAACAGCATAAATTATCCAAAATTATTTATGTGTTTTATATATTTATGTTTATGTCAGTCTTTGACCTTCATGTTGTGAGTCACTCACTTTTACAATGTTTATTACAGGCCTGGTTGGATTTTTGTTTTCTTGTTTGTTTTAGTGTGACACCCTAATTTCATTATCTGCCTCTGTAACTTCCTCTTTAACTTTCTGGATTCACGCCTGTTCAGCAGTTTTAAGGAGCCATTTTATATAAACTTTGATTTTTATGCATTAATATAACGCACTAAATTAAAACTCACTTAAGGGCTAAACACGGCGGGTCTGACGCACATTCATAAATATCATTATTAATTGAAAAAGTCTTGTTCTGCTTCGTGCCAAAATACGATTAGCTTGGATACGACACAAGGTGCGTCATGATGTCAAGTCATGCAGCTTGTAGAACTACAGAGTAGGGCTGCACGATATTAGAAAATCTAGCATTGGCAATGATATTGGTAAATATTGCTGTGACAATATCAGGTGTGATACATGCCTGTTTTCTTCCCACTCTTTGTGACCATTGTTATTTGTACTTGCTGTGAGTTTTTTCAGCCTTGAGGCTGTCCTATTGCCTAAATACTGCATTAGCATTTTTAAAGGTAACATAGCAGATCAAATATGGCAGACAATTTTGAGTTTTTGTCAAACAATATAATTATTAAAGTAATGTTTGACTGTTCAATGTGTTTTTGTAAACACTTGAGTGTGTGTAGTCTTTAATACCCGTGTCTGGAAGAAGAGTGTTGCACTTTACAATTTGTTAATATGTAATGAGAGGATTTACTTCTTTGTATGATGAACTCTGCTTGTTTTTATATATCTATACTTAATGATAATTGTTATGTGGGTATAAATATTAACAAATGTTATTTATTTTTCTTTCTCAGCTAGAATGATAATATGGCCATCTGGGAATGAAAATTAAGTGCTCTATCCACACAGTCTGTAAAGTTTACTACATTCCTATTGGGGTGCTTGATATCAAAGCCTGTGTGATTTTTTTATTTGTGCTTGACCAATAGGGTTCACTTGGACTCTCTTGAGATGACCATGTGCAACTGCAAAGTTTTTAACTGCAGTAGCTGCGTGCGCCAGGGGAAACAACACAATGATTCATTGTTCAAAAAAGAAATAATGTGAGCATTGTAAGGTTTACTCTGTATAGAATCTGACTTAGCTGGAAATCACAATGCATATGCTTCAGTATCAGATGCATAGAGTGGCAGCGTTGGAACATTATTTATTTATCTTCACAGCATGTTACCTCGTCTTATTTTGTGTTATTATTATAGTCACCAGGCTTTACTATTAGTATTTTGGATCTGTAAGACTTCTCCAATTCTAAAGAGAAAACTTTGTGAACTAATTTTCACATCAACATGTGGCATTAGATAGACAGACGTGCAGGAAGAATGTATAAAATCAGATCATAGTTTTTAATGGGATATGTTATTGAAATTCACATTCAGATTTTGACAATAGGGATGCACGTCAGATTTAATCAGTTCAGATTTGTCCTCAAAATTCACCATATTCAACCAGATGCATTTGCATTAAATATTCAAATCATGCACCACAGAATGGGCTTTGAGCACATTTTAATGTGAACGTATGGCCCCTTGCAGTGCAATGGAAACTGCTGACAATGCTTTTGGTAGCATACTCATATTACTAAGGATGGAACTCTATATATCTTATTAACAATGGAGTTTTTTGCAGATAAAGAAAAAAAATAGTAAAAACACTAGGGATCTGTGCTGAATTAATTTACCATTCCAATTTCTGTTTTTGAGGAAAAAGCAAAGAACGTATGACTACACACAGATGAGTTTGAGAAATCACTGCAGAAGTATGCAATTAGGCTAAGCAATGCATAAAGAGCTCGATTTATGAAGGTACTCGTTGAGGCAAGATACACAGGATGTCAGTTGGTTAGTGTAATGCATTTTGCCATTACTGTATGCAATATTTTAGAGACGATAACTTACTGCATTATCTGAGAGTATTTCAAGACAATAAGAAACATTAGAAGATCTAAACCATAAGGAAGCTTCAACTTTAAGGTAGGAGGTGGTAGGAGTTCATCCTGTAACTGCTAGGTTGCGAGTTTGAATCCCTGATCAGTCGTTGTGTCCTTAACTGAGAGACTTGACCGACCTTCCCTGCTGGTGGTGTTCAGAGGGCCTTGTAACAGTAACTGGAAATTGGACATAGGTAAAGCTTATTAAAAGGCCTCTTATTGTCCAGCCAACAAAAAAGTCTGAAATTTGCTGCCATTAACTGTCACTGCAAGGCATGTAGAAGTGGGCCTTTGTTACTTTCTGAAAGTCAAAACTAATTTAGTGCTTAATTCGGCCCAAGCATAAATGAAGAAAAGAGAGGAATATAAGCCCTGCCTTTCTACAAAAAAGGAGCACATCCACATAAAAAGCCAAAGGAGACTAAGCTTTGTGAAAATTCCTCACGACTTAATCTAACAGCATCAGTGAACAAGCACAAACCAATGAAGTTGCAGACACAGCCTTGAAAAGGTATGTTCATATTTTTTTTTTCTTTTGACACATTAAACAACACAAGGTAAATTTAACAAAAATAATCTAAGTAATCTTTTCATGGTGTGTTTTTACTCCATTATGTTTTGACAAGGATACAAAATTAAGCCTTGTGACCAAGACAATTGGCTTTTGTGTTAATCTCCACACTTGTTTCAGCAGCTACAAATATCAGTTTTAAGACTCTACATTGCAAACAATTGTGAATATCTGAGGATGCCACACTGACAGATAATTGCAAGACTTCTGGGTGTATGTCACTTTGCCCCCTGAAACACTGACAACACATAATGAGTTTCCCTTAATTGACCCAAATGAGCCGTATAGCAGACAGAAATCACTTTCATAGTGTGTCATCACTTCCCTCTCAAAATAAAAAAAAAAAGAGAAGCGATGGCTCACAGGAGATTATATGCTACAGAAGTGCGAAGACGCACATCCCGTCTGTCTGCGAGCCTAAAAGGAATATGGGTGATAAAACATGCCATGTTTCAGGACAAATCACACATCAAACAAAGTTGCAACGCTGTAAAATGATGCTTAGTAGAAATATCGTTAACATTTTTGGATGGAGAGTGAAATTACAACAGCTGAATGAACAAACACTTAACAAGCAGATGGTCTCTGTTACAGGAACATACTGTATGTGTCAGAAATATGGAAAGAAAATTGTAGGTGTGTGGTTTAGAACAACAAATTTAATGCAAAATTTCTTGATTGCAAGTATCCCGCACTGGGTAGGTATCAATCGTCTGAGTCTTTAAAGCTTGAGGCTTTTCTGCAAGCTTTGAAGCTTGCAGAAAAGCTTTTGTATTAGTACAGAAGCTACTAATAAACTTACATAAACTTAATGTAAAACACAATTCAGACATATTAGTGGGAAAAATAAGCATAGAATCTGTCAACATTTTTTCTAAATAAATGTATTTAAAAGTTAGTTTGGATGGGCATAAAATCATACCCAATCAATCATTCCTATTTCTTCTCTCAATAAAGTTTTTTTTTGTTTGTTTGTTTTGTTTTCACCATATCTATCACAAATTCACTGAGCAAAACTATGGAGTGTTTAAGTGTTCTCTTTTTTTTACATGCACAGTTCATCTTAGAGTACAGAAACAATAATATCAACTTTCCAGCTCCACAGATTAAGGTAGACACAAGAAGGTAAGGCATGTGTCCATAGCTGTGACAGGTCTAATTTCAGCTCACACCTAAATATATATTACAGTGCAACACTGCTCCTCTGAACTGTGGTTTCGTGATACCTTTGATAGCTCAACATCAAAGCCAGATCTCACCACTTTTAACTCTAATAAACTAATTCATATTCTGTGTTTGGGTTCAGCCGAGATGAAAAAAGTAAGTTTGCCCTCACAATGCATATTCATTGGGTGACCGTGCAGAGACACAGACATGCGCTAACAACACTCAAGAGGCTAACAAGACATTGAGCTCTTAAGACTGAATGAAATTTCCCTCGAATTACAGCATATATTAATTCAGAAAGACCTTCCTATGTAATTATGATGGCAATTACAGGTTGTGGTCTTGGTTAATACCCCCTCACTGCTCTAAATCCCCAGGAATCAGTCTCAGGAGCACAGCAAGCATTTAATGTGTGGTCTCCACTGTTGTTGACACACCACCCCTTGGGGTCCATCTGGGTTTTATGGTGAGCCCAAAACAGATGTCTCTAAATGTGTTGTCTGTGTTTGTATGCGTGTGTGTGCGAGTGATTGCTTCACCTCCGGTCTTTCCCTGAAATATATTCACGTCTGCACGGCTGTCTTCCTGACCCACTTGTATCCATTACTGGTGATCTCCCCCTTTGTCAGTGTGTACATGACCCACTTCTATCATGAGCATGGCTTCATTTTTTTATGTGAATTTGTATGAATAGTTTTCAGTATTTAATTTGAGTGTTAAATGTTTTATTTAAAAATGAAAGATTTTTGCAGATTTTCTGTTTTCTTACATTAAACATTTAATGTATTGGACTAACAGCTAACCGAAAACATGGATATATATAAGCTCAAATATGTTTTTTAATACTTTTGAAATGCATGCGCAGTTATATATATAATAATACTAGAGCAGAGTTTTTCTGGTTTTAAGCCTTCTGTAAGATAACTAAAGTCCTTTCCGCCAAGATTCAAAAAGTTTAGATCGGCCTATTGGAGTCGATTAAAAAAAAGCGAATAATTTAAGTGGACACATCCATGACACTGACGTTGAACTGCTTATGAGTTTTCAGCTGAATGCTTTTGTGAGTTTTCCTGGATGTATGCATCCATCAAACTCACCAAACACAGCTTTCCATTCAGCTTAGGGGTAGAAGCAAATGTGTGAATGTCTATAATGATAAATGAATTTCTATTTATGTCAGTCTACCAGTAATTTATTGAAGGCACAGAGCTGCAAGGCTGAAATTCAGCGAATGAACGTCCTCACCCTGAGCTGCTCTTCAAAGGAGACAAACTAAAAAGGTGGAGCGAGAAAGTCAAGTTTAGGGTCACTTAAAAAAGACTGAAGGAGAGGGGCTGTTAATAATGAAAATAATAGAGGACGGAAATAAGGAAGGGAGGAAGATGGGTGGAGGTTGGATGAGGTGAAAGTGAGTAGTAGTCAAGAAACTGGAGCAGGTTGTACTCCACCCCCTCTCCAGAGGAGAGGGGGTGTTAAACAGGTCAGGTAGGAACAAAAGAAGCGATGAGTAAGGAGGAGAATGGAGAGGATTACCAAAACGTGGATTTTAGAGGAAAAGAAAGACAAGCCTAATGGCACTTCAAAAAGCCCTTGGAGTTAAAGAAGTTGGAATGGAGTAGAAGTGTGGTTTGGCTGTGAAGGAAACCCCATGGCATTCCCATATATAACAATCCACATGCCAAAAACAGACAATTTCTCCACATTTCTTTGGCCCAGTGTGCTCATGTCATGTGTCAGTGGACCGGTCCTAGAGAGGTAATTGAATCAGGACATGAAAATAACAGCAGGACAGACTTGAGGTGAAATGGCTGGGCGCAGCTGGAAAAGCAACACCCCTTGACACCTTCAAAGTAAAATGAAAGGAAACACCGGGGGGAAACAGTGGCGCCGCAAGCATCTGAGACTGCAACGTCCAGAGGGCTGACTCTGAGTGGCCTTTCACAAGAGCCACAGCTCCAGGTGCAACACAGAGTGGGTCTGTTTAAAATCCAATCTGATGCTTGGTCTACTTTTCTTTTAAGACTTAAGTGTCTCTGTTTCCAGACAGTCTTTTGGTTTTCTTTAAACATGACTGTAATCATCTGCAACTGGGAAACATGCTAGAACAGGTGAAAAATGATTCAAGTTCACGTTGCCCCCAAAACACATGCTCAGTGTGAAGTAAACCAACTTGCTCAAGTTTCCCACAAAGCTCAGCACGCTTTTTACAGAAAAATAAAGTTGAAAAGGAAGACGGGGAAATTGATTGAGCGGAGGCACAAAGTGCTCTGTTAGCGGCATGCTTTTAACTGAGCTCATCCAGCAAACTATTCTAAAGGGGAAATTGCCTGTAAAAACTTTCCCCTCTGCTACTGCATACCTCAAGCCACAGCAAGTGTAGGGGTTCTTGAGAGCCTTGTGTAAATAAACCCAAATAAGGTGCAAACAAGCCCAATGGGGAAGGGGAACGAGGAGGTTGGAACAAAAAATATAAGGTGGGTTAGTGTTTTCTGCAGCTGCCCAAGACTGTTAATGTCTGCACTTTTTCTGTTAGACACAACCCCTTGGGCCAACTCGAACAATTATGTTATTCTTCTGGGGCTGTGAGTGTGGGTGTCTGCGTTGCAAGACTGCGTCTGGAGGTGATAAAACAGCAGTGAGCACATAAATAATGACTTAATGATCCCCTTCACTCTCAGCTATAATGATGACTTTGGAGTTTTCCTACCCGGGACGCCCGTGGGGTAGGCGGGGTAATCCACACGTGGCCTCCAGGTGTGTTTTTACTCCAACTCCTTAAGATAACTCACAAATTCTTAATGTGCTTTGTTAAGTTCCTGCTTTTGTTGCTTGTCTGCGTGACATATTTTCCATAAAAGCTTTGCTAGGAAA
Organism: Poeciliopsis prolifica; assembly: GCF_027474105.1. Taxonomy (NCBI): domain Eukaryota; kingdom Metazoa; phylum Chordata; class Actinopteri; order Cyprinodontiformes; family Poeciliidae; genus Poeciliopsis; species Poeciliopsis prolifica. Next base: position 8,749,134 of record NW_026562387.1, read on the forward strand.
GCATTCTGTCGTGCCACATAGGTACAAACTATATGCTAAACCTTTTGTCGTTTCAAGCGAATAATAGGCCCAGATAATCTGCATCAATCATCCCATCAATTCATATTCTTTTGCATGACAAGAGTACACAAAAATGCACTCAAATGTTTGAGTGACAGGCTGACACCTAATCAAGCTTGCACCTAAATTATAGTCCAGCCATGGAGGCAGAAACACAATTTCTGTAGCTCTGTGACATTGCTGCCTTGCAGTCGACACACAAAATGCACATAGAAGTTAACAACCTTAATCTTTCTTTTTTCGAATTCATTTCTACATATGGATGGATCTTTTAGAAGAATAATTTTGAAGGACAGTTTTAATTATTTTGCCAATACATATTTTGTAGTTTTTAAAAGTTAAGTGGAAACTCTTAAAGCCCTCAGTTAATTCCTATTCCAGGAATTTGCACTCCTAGAAGAAGTGTAAATCAATTACTTTAACAGGTTGAGCTAAATATATAAAACCATAAGGTCTTTGAGAAGGTGCGAAAATCCATTTGGGAATGTACTAAAGGGATAAAAAAAAAGAAAATACTGGTGAGGATTAAAAAAAACAAGGAGTCGTTTGATTTAGCTCATGGAACTGAAGGATAAAAACATGAGGAGTTGGCGTGATTGTAGGATTGTGTTGATGACAATGACATGTTACTTTAATACTCCTTTTGCCAAAATGACAAACTGCTCCTGTGTCTGAATGAGGCAATTTTCTCGGATTTTACCATTTCCGGGTAACTTATTACTTTCAGTTTCTACCTGCTAATCTTCCCAAATTATATTTTGTTGTTGGACAAATAAGTACACCAATCTAATCTGTATTTTAACGTTTCCGGACGATGGAAAAACTGATTAAGTTTCATTCATATTAGTACAAAAATTTTTGACTTTCAACAGAAAAAAATATCAAATTAGGCCAACATACATGAAAAAACAAAATTGTAACAAATTTTATTGTCAAGTATCAATTTGGTTCACAACCATATCATTTTTATAATGTGTTAAAACTCTAAACTCACGAATTGGGCATACATATAAGCGAATAAAACTTATATTAGAGAGTATTTGATAGTCACATTTTGAAGTGCTCATTCCAGCCCCTGATGCAGCGACCCCATGGTTGAAGAGCCATACTGTCCACACCACAATAACTGCTGTTCATCAAAAATATATAATACATTTATTTAAAAAAAAACATACTTTTACAAATGATGGGAACCTATTTCTATATGAAGTGCTTATAGAAGTCACTTAAAAGAAAAAAAAGTTATGAGCTGAAAAAAATGAATAAACTTTATCTCTTCTGGGGTTTTTTCAAACCAGCAAAGGCTTTAAAGAACCAAACAAAGAACAGTCGCACAATTACCTCCTGAGAGTCAGCTACTTCATGGTCCCTTGTATCGGTTTTTGCTTCATATTGTGTGTTGTCTCTTCTTTTTGATGTTTTTCTGAAGTTAACAAATAGACGCGGGAAAAATCCCCCCCCCACCCCCCACCCCCCTGCCCTTAACCATAACAGTAAGGGAAGTGCTTTTCCTCCTAGAAGGCCCTGAGGGAGAACTGTGGAGTACAAAATAGATCAGGATGCTACAGGGCACTGGTTTCATAAGGGCAGAGGTCTATTTTTAATGACAACCAGAGCACGGTAATACCATGCTGTGTGTAGGGCAAACAGAGAGCAGAGGGATGTTCTGCGTAGGAGTTATTTCCAATACTATGACTGTCTGAAAAGTTCTGCAGAGGTTTTAAGTCAAAAACTACTGTAAAAGTTTCCTGCAACAACATCTCTGACACAAAATGACTTGTCTCCACTGATCCCAGGTTATTGTTAAGGGGTGATAAAGTAAAGTAAAGTCTTCTTCTTTTAGTTCCCTGTTTTCATGATAAAGTTTAAAAAAGACATTCATGAGCTTTTTCGAAAATGTGCTTCTTCCTCGCGTATCTGAATCTCCAAAACAAGGCAGAGAGAAAGCTGGAGGTCAGTATTTAGGTGAATAGGCTCAATCTGGGGTCAACAAGCTGGAGCAAAACCATTATGAGAATGTGAAAGAGGAGACGTTCCTTTCATTAGAAGTGCGACCCGCTGACCCCCTGAAGTCCTGACACATGCATCCAAGCTGCATGTGAAATAAACAGAACTATATATGCTGCTTCCTATATGTACACAAAAAAGCTCCTTTTGTAACTGCCTGAACTCACTCTGGTTAGCTTGAGGATTTATTTGCTGATTTCAGTACAGTCACTATCTAGCAGACTCACTTTCTCAGATCTCTGCCAACGCTGGGAGATGCCGTAGGCTGTAAAGCTTCTCCAAACAACATAAAAAAACACAATGCACACTTTACGACTGGTACAACCTTGCATTTGCCTTATGATTTAGAAACATGAATAATGACAATTTGTTAATAATCAACATGGATCATGACATATGGAATAAAATAACTACAATAAGACATGAACTATTTTTTATGCCAATACAGCTGTCAAAATTATACAAAAGTCAATTTGAGAAACAATATAAATGTATCCTACATTTGCTCTTTTTGGGTGACATACTTCAACTGAATAACTCATCTTTAACCAAGATTAAAATGTCTTTAAAAATGAGTATTTTATTAGTCTACATTATTCTTTTCTGCATACATATTCACAAAACAAGTGCTAATATTAGCATTGCAGTACATTTGCACAGCTAACCCCCACAGGAAGTTTAAAACTAAAGAAAAGTTGATGGATTGTTTATGATTAATTTATAGATTTTTCCTTTCTGGTTATAGAGCGTCTTTCCCTACAGATCTTACATTTTTAATAAGTTAATCTTACAAAATATCTTATTTGAAAATCAGTCATTGGACTAATATTGATTTAGTTTTTCAATATTGAAAAACTGAATCTTGGCATATTTTCCGATCTTCAAGGTGCTGTAATAATACTAAAATTGACTGTTAAAAATAGTTTAATATTCATAAAGGGGTTTTTCTTGTATTTTGATTTTTGATTTTTATCCTTTGGAAACCACTTAAATAGATAATTATTGTCACAGGTGTGTCCATAGTTCTCATTTGCTCTATTGATGATGAAGACTGTCACTGACCTGAAAAGCTTACGCCTCTATGGAGAATGGATGAGTATCTTCAGTAGTTTTCCATATTGGTTATTGTGATTGCTGCTTTAATGCTCCCTATGATAGCGGTCTGTCCAACAATCATTCATGTGCTTTCAGTGTTTGTGAAAGCAGTTGTGAAGTGTAAAATTGCATTTTATACCATTTAGCTGTAGTTTGAGTATTTTAGTGTGACCACACGTAGTAGTCTGTTCCATTTAAACAATTAAAAATATACATCCTATGAATTATTTTCTGAATTTGTGAAACATACAGCCTATATTTAAATATATATTTTTTTAAATTATAGGATAAAAATGTATTTAGTATGAGATAAGCAGCCAATCATACCTATCTCTATCTGTGTGAATGCCAGAAATGATGGCATTTCAGCATCAGGCGATAAACACATCAATACGGTCTAACGTAGCCAAAGGGGTATTAACATAAAAAAAAAAAAAAAAAAACACATTCAAAGGACTCCAGATGTTCCCAAATGTTAATTGTAACCTCGGAGACCTTAAACCACAGGCCATCTCTTCCGTGTTTCAGTGAAATAACAGGGGAAGTGAGCTAATGCCATGTCTTTACAAAAAATAGCTCTTACAAAGTAACAAATAGCTGATAACACAGAATGCTGCTATGCTGATGTGAATAAATTGCATTATTTCATGGACGTGACTAGCAAATCATCATCAACTGTGTGCACCAATGTAAGATAAAAGAAAAAGCAGCAACTTGCTTGAGTTGTTCATGTGTGTGCCTTAATTCAATGGCAGGTATCCAAGATATCATCAGGAATTTTGAACAGGCAGTTAAATGCTCCATCAATTTGACCTAACCAGAAAAACTGAATACTTTATGAACCTCAGTCATTTTGTGAAATGTTAAAGGTTTATGGCAGTACAATAAAAAAATGACCACAAGAGTTTGACTGGATAGGTTGTTATTAAAATACGCCTCTTTTTTTTCTGGGAACAAAGTTTAGGACTTATGGAAGTATGCAATTTTTAAAAGATGTGACCAGCAGGGTGATGTTTGGCCACAGCAGGCATCCCTTTAGCTCAATCCAACTATAAAACATGGTGGTGGGTGGCTGATAATTTGGACTCATTTTGCAGCCAAAGCAACTGTGTGTATGTAAGTATGAGGAAAGCTGGCCCAGACAGAGTTATAAAAAATGGGTGAAATTGCAAATCCAGTAGCAGATGAACATCGAATTGAGTGGGAATAAAAATAATTATGATGTTGCAATGCCCCTTGTCCAGAACTGAAAGACACATCATGATTCAATGGATGCACAGCAGAAAAGATTCGGTAAAGTCAGTTTGAATCAAGTAACCTTAATCCTACGTAAGGTTTTTTAGTTGGAAGTTACATTGTTAATATTCTGAGTTTAGTACCGTCATATGATATGCATTAAAATTGTGTTATTTTTGTAGTTATTATTTAAATCATCTTTACCAACGAAGCAGAACAAGATCAGGCCAATAATCTGCATAGTATTTGGTCAAACATTGATCAAATACTGAAGTTCACATCCCCAGGGAATGCAGGAGGAACTCTACAGAGCTCTAGCAGAATAACATAAACTCTGTTGTTTTAACAAACAGTATAATGAAACCACTGCATTAACCAACCCTGGACTGTATATGGAAACAAAGAGCAGTCCCAGCAATACCTAAAGATTTATTCTATTGCTTTCTGCCACAGCTTATGTCCTTATCACTGCAACCCAGTACCTGGCGAGACTTAATTTCCCATAAGACAATGTCCCTTTAAACAAAACTCCCACTTATCCACAAACGAATTCAGCTCCATGCTGTCATGCACACATAGCAAAAATCTATCAAAGTCAAGTCTGGCTTATAGAACAAGAAGCTCAATGTTGCCTGGAAGCCACGCGATTCGGAACTGGTTGTCCTTTTCCCAGTCAGTTCATTTAAGATGGACTGAAAGGGTATTCAGAGGGAATAATGAACGCTTTATTGTCCAGTGTTGGTTTTAGATCAGACCACATGTCCACTATGTGGTTTCACCTTCAGAACTGAGGCAGCATTGTGTCTTGGAGTCGCCAGACCATAATCATCCTGTTTCTGGCAAAGAGCATGACTCTTGAGAGTCTCATGTCTTGACAGTGTGCTGCAGTTGCAGGAAAGTGTCTGGAAATCAAAGGGTGAATGAAAAAAAAGCACTTAACCTCGTGCTTTTTTTAGTTTTTCCTGTTTTGTTTTGAGAAGCCGTCACCAAAATGTAAAGATGTGGTTACATATTTAATTTCTTAATTTCAAGGGTAACTTTTTCTCTATCTTCAAGATATTTTATTAGGATTTTATGCGATAGACCAACACACATAAACCATGTAATTGTTAAGGGGAAAGAAAATGACATCTTTTGAAGATATCTAAAAGGTGTTTGTCCAATGCGATTCTCATTCTAATTCGTACAATTGCACCAGGCTGCACCAAAATGGGTTGAGTGTCAAATCTTCCCACATAAGCTCTGCTAAGGTCTAGACTTTTAGTCATTTTAACACAAGAAATAGCCTTGATCTATTTTTTAGAGAATAAAAGAAGACATAAAAAGAAAAGAAGAGAAAACACTTTGATCTAAACCTCATAATTTTGGGTTGTTGTCCCAGTCTCAATGTTTTCTCAAACAAGTTTTCTTCCAGCACCGCCTTGAATTTGGCTCCATCCAACATCTCACCATCGAACGTGTTGGTGGCACATGTTGAAAGTGCCACGAACACGTTTCACGGGAGCATGATATGTTAAAAGGTTGGAAAGGGACACAATGTTAAAAAGAGTAATGAATGCTGAAGGCCTTTATCTGTTAAATGTATTTGGTTAATAAATGTATTAAATAAAAAACACCATTTTGGATTGGTTTTTCACAAGGACTCAGCTTGATTTTAAATATTTTAAGTTATCCAAAGGGTTGCAAGATTATTTCAGTGTAGGAAAGGGGTTCGATGATGCCAAGGTCTTATTAGTTTGAAGACTTCTCTATCATTTTTACATGTGCAGAAGTTAAATGGAAAGACAACGGTGTATTTCAAAAGCCAAAGTGAACATCGGAAAGACTTGTTTAATATCTAATTATTTAAGTGGATAAGTTTCCTTTGAATGAAAATAAAGAAATATGTAATAAATACCCATTGAACCATGGCCAAGAATTAGCAAGAAAATTCTAAATCTTCACTACTTTTAGTCTGCAAAGCACCTGAGGGTCAGTTGGGAAAGTCAAGAGAGTAAAATCCAGCAGACTACAGTTTTGAGAGTTGACAGTGTGCAGAAACTTGGGAATGTCTTGAGTGAGCATACAGAAAATATACTAAGGTTTCAGTAAATTGATATTTCTCTCTCATGCTTCCACCATCCTGTCAGGCCAAACTCTTTGCCTATCTGTCCTTTTCCCTCTACCACTGACAGCTGAATCCAACCTACCGGCTCATCCAGGTTTCTATTGAGAGAAGCTCCATGTACAATTATTTCCCTCAGACCTGCTCCTTGTGGTGTTTGCTCATCACTCCCTATATACCTTCTCTATCTCCTTGATTTTCTCTCTCCTACCCTTTACTTTTCCATTCAAGAATCAGATTCTATCCCTTTTTGTCTTGGAAACTGAAGCTCTTATCTCTTTGCCTTTATATCGCTCCTGATCTCCCTCAGTATCTCTTTTTTTTTCCCCTGGCTGAAATGCATGTAGTGGACTGTTTTATCTTTTGATGTTATCACAAAATTTCACATGAGGTTCGATAAAAAGAATTCGGCATGCTGTGTGATTTTATTTTCTCATTCATCTGCTGGGTAAAGTATCATCTTATAACGCGTTTTTTTTTTCAGCATATATTGCTCTGATAAGCCCTGCGTAATATTTCAAAGCATTGATAAATGTTTTCATTTGCTGAAGATTAAAGGATTTTCTGTATTTATATCCTCTCACTGATCAAATTATTGCTTTTCTGGTTGTTTGTGTTGCTACAGAAAACATGAAGCTGGGATAGCGCTAAACATATTACATCAAAAGCATTTTTTGTATCCTAAAATGATGCACTCAATTAAGATAAGAAGCAATGAGGCAATACCAGAGAGAAATAAAACCCTAAAAAGTACAGATTGGATCAATCAGATCCAATATTGGTACAACACCCGAAACCGATGTCAATCTACGGTTGGATATTGGGCGGAGGTCATTGACCCACAAATTATGATTTAGCTTTAGCATAGCGGTTGTGTGGCAACCCGATATTGGCCATTAGTACTCAATGCAGCTATGTAAGGTCAAAAAGTAAAGCACTACCAGTACCACTCTAAAAAACATGTAAATTCAATAAAAAACTATTTTTGGGGTTAAACATATTAAGGATGCTTTAACTCACGTTGTCATTCCCACAATGTTGAAAACCATGCATGATTTACAACATTTAGACAGGTGCATCAAAATAGTAAACCAAGCAAATTAGGTAATAAATTAATTTAGCAATTTTAGTGTAAATAGTTTAAATTAGTTTAAACTTAGCAACAACCTTTTGCTACCTTCCTTACTGACAAGTTGGTAGCAAACAAATTGTTGCAGAGTGAGTCTTTCTGTGTAATACCACGCTATTGTGGACAGAGTCAATATAACAAATGTCTGTTTTGTATTTTCTGCAAACATTTAGAGCAGAGGAAGACATCTCAGGTTGCAAGAGTAACAAAGAAAACAAATCTATAAGTTTACACAACAGGAAGGTTTGGACATGGAAATCGGTTTTATCTAATTGTTTAGTTTTCATGTCCATCTGTAATAAAGCATAGCGATTTGAGAAAAGTTGGCAGCCTGTTGGAAAAATGTTGCTGAATTTAAATCATATTTCCAGCATAGGGATTACTACATGAGAAGTATGCTGTTACACATGGAAAATACTCCACAAAGTAACAGTCATATATTTGTTTTTAATCCCCTGATATTAATTTGTTGCATCTCCCTCCTCCTCCTTACTCTTAGCAGTCTGCATGATGATTTATCAGCTCTGTAACACAATATTGACACTAACAAGAAAGAAAATGCAATTATCTATCTTTTTTAATAATAATGCAGCCAAAGGCAAATAGTAGCAGCATAGCTGAGACATTTTATATATTTCTTTGTGACACCAGGATAAGCACAAGATTATATATTTAAGACAAATTGCTCTTCCTTGGGAAAAAAATGCATTTAAGTTAAATATCAGAGCATCTCAACCAAAAATCATTAAAGGTTTCCAGGCAAGTCACTTCCTCTGCTTATATATAAAATCTGAAAGCAAACACAAGCTGAACCCCTGCTTTAGTAATAGCTGGCTGTTAATTTAGTTGTGCCTATACATAGCAAAGAGTGTTAAAGTCTCACAGGAGGCAGTCCAGTTTTACTCTAACCTCTGAGGTGCAAGCCGCAGCGTGAAATGAAGAGGCTCCTACAAAAGGAGAATTATACGAGCTGAGCCCTGCTATCAAATGATCCTCTCATTCCTACTTGAAAGTCGTTCATCTTTCACAGAATTACTACAGGGTGACATCCCACAGAGGAAAGAAAAAAAAAAAGACAAAAAAAGCATGTACTAACCCCTCTGTCTGCCTGTGCGCTTGGTGAAAACTCATGACTCACTTCCCTACCCAAATGGCCCCAGAGCACCCGATCAGTCAATAAACAAAGCCTGGCAAAGCATCCTCCCTTTTTCATCCTGGATTCTCTCATTTTAAATCCTCTTTTCACCTCTTCTACACCCTCCTGCTTATTACGCCTCATCCCCCTGCCTTACTGCCCCTGTGTTCCTCTTCATCTATCCCTCTTCCCTACCTCAGACAGATACAAATATAGAAGAAAATGAAGTCAAAACAACAACAAAAAGTTTACGGTAATCACTTCTGTTGTCACTAAAGTTTGCCACCATCCCTCTGCTTTTAACCTTTCTCACATCCTCGCAGCTTCATCCCCGAGCGCAAAAAAAGAGGCTTTGGGGATTACTTAATCGTGACCCAAATACAGTCCCTCTTTTTGGTTCTGTGCTCATGTCATGGCTAAAAGACAGACTCCTTTTGCTATTTGAGCTCAGTTTGGGGTTGTAGTTGAGAAAGAGGACAGAGTTAATGTAGTGTAACAGTGCAGGGTGAGTGACTGGCGGGCTCAGCGGAGATAATTCCCTCTGACGTGCGGACATGAAAACTGGATGTTCAAAATCGCAGATATTCGCACTCAAACCCAACGACAATAATAACAGCAGGTCTAGGATTGCGTGTGTCACCTGCCTGCATTTCTCTTCCTCTGTCTCTGAAGTCAAATTTCCAACACCTGCTCTTGTGCTGTTTAACATGCAGTGTGAAATTACAGCGCTTCCCCTCGCCTGTACAACAAGGATGCATCCCATCGGAGAACTGCTGGCGTGCGTGTTTTGTCTGATACGTGAGCACTGTTCATCATGTCAGTCCCACCTTTTGCTCATGTCTGATGCAATTCTGAAAGTTTTTCCTTCTTTTATGACTTCATTAAATATTTCCTTATTCTTTAAAAATATCAAATCATTAAGAACTAGCTCTGAGAGAAGGTGATGGAACACTAGATAAATCATATTAAAGTTTTTCTGTTTTAGGTCTTGGTTTCTAACTAAATTCTACAAAACTGACTTTTTTCATCACTTTCTGCAAAGTCAGAAGTACATACCTTTCCTTAAGATTTCGCAGGATTGTGGAAAAGGCTTATGCGTCCTTTCAACAGTGTATGTAAACATCTGGTTTCAAGTGTAGTGTCATGTCGGGTTTGTGTGGATAAACAACAGATGCTGTGTTGTTGCCATACGATAATTTCCTCTTTGGCGATGAAAAACAGAAATGCAGTGAATGACTGACTTTCATTTCCTTTGTGACGGACAGGGTCTCAAATTCACTGGGAAACCTCCGAGTTGCCATAGAAACACCATACCATCTCTCAAATTGACAGACAATAGCAGAAATAAAAGGAGGTGGGAAAACGTTTGCACACACCATTGCAACTTTTTCATTTATGTGGAAATAAATCAGGAAGGTATCAAAACTCAGTGCTACAGACGTAAAAAAAAAAGTGCTTAAGATCAAAACAAAAAACATACCTGTTGAGCCTTTTACATTTTATCATGTTACAACCACAAATATACAAGCCAGAAATACGATTAAGAAATTTAACAGTCTATTAAATGGTCCAGTCAAAGTCTAGACTTGAATCCAACTGTGAATCTGTGGAAAAATTTGAAAATCAAAGTTCTGATCTATTTAAACTTGAGGTATTTTGCGAGGGGAAAAAAATGATAAGAAATGTGGTTCTGTATAATACCAACTCATGGAGCTGAAGATAAATGAATCCCAAAGGTTTTGTAAATTTTATAAAATACATAGCATTGTGTTGTTCAAACAAAATAAAAAAAAAAAAAAACAAGCCTGAAAACCCAAGTGTCAGGTGAAAGAATTGAAAAATTAAATGAAGACAAAGTGGCTGTGATACATAAATACCTCTGGGTAATGAGAGGGCAAAGCCCAGCAGGAAGCAACAGAAACCACTTCAACTGTTGTTTGAGTCTCTGAGTTTACTTGCATAGGAGGAATAATTCGCCTACTGGGAGAAATGTAGTAAAATCGGTTCTGTCATGCAGTTCTCAGCCAATGAAGTCAAATTCTTTGTGAAGGCAGGGTGAACAGACACCAACCATCAACAAATTCTTCTTTGTTGGTGCCAGATAAATAATTAACCAAAAGGCTCTCAAAGAAGAACACTCTGGGGCCATAGGGTAATGACTGTTTAGTTTACATGTGCATGATTATGCCTTTTACTCTCACTCTCAGCAGGGCTGGACCCCCATTGAGACGCCGGATCACAAAGGTCAACAACAATTGGCTTGTCATTCTGTGGGTTTCCATAGTTACCGTGTGGGCTGGCGAGGCCGCCGGGATCATTTTCATCACAGAGTTCTTCCTGGCTAGGGCTAATTGCTGTGTTTGTGCTGGTGTCAGTGCTAGGGCAATCTGCCATCGCATTGCAAATATCAGCGCTGCTAGTCAAACAACGTCCTTCACTACAAACTCAGGAATATGAAACTCCGTACCCGGGAAGACTATTTTTACACTTGTTAAATGTGTCCGTTTCAATTTAATAGGATAAATCGTAGTGCTGTTTATGTAGTTATGTAGTTATTAGCATACGTGCAATTTTCCACCCTCTCAAAATTCACATCAGACTTTCTAAAACTATTCACTCTATTTATTTTTTGTAGAAAAACAACATGCAATCAAATCAGAGACTTTTCAAGTTTGCGGTTTTGTTTATTTTTAAACAAGCTCACTGCTCATATAAACTGATCTGTCTTCTGAGAATGGATGTAATCACACTCTCTAAGTAAAACTGAATTTGTGGTTTCAGTCTTTGTTCCCGTTTTCATTGTCCCCAAAGAATTGTAGCATTCACGATCCAGAAAATGCCTAGACACTGAGTGAAAATAATTTTGCCTTCTAGACCTCCAGCCCCCTCTCCATTGTCTAAACCCGTTTATCAGTAAAGGGTCATGTGTGGGCTTCTGCCCATCTCCAAGGCAAGAGGCGATCTCTACTTTGGACAGGTCGCGAGTCAATCAAAGGGCAACACAGGACAAACAAACACACAAACTCGTACCTAGCGGGCAATTCGGAGCAAACAATTTACCTAAGAGTAATATTTTTCTTTTTTGAGAGGCAGCCGGATCCCGTCCAGACATGGGTTATGTATTTCTATCGGTGAGCACAGTGTGATGACAGAAGGGATGAACACAGCGATGGGACTGAGCCTTTAAGATTAGATTAAACAGTTCATGGTATCAAACCTAATACCATGATCAAAACAAAAAAAATAAATAAATAAATCAACTGAATACCCAAAAGAAGGCTGCTGAAGGCTCTGCACTCTCACTCAGTAATCATTTTCATTTTACAAGGTGGATGCCTCAGGTCTGAAAAACAATTGGTCATAAATGATATAGTAAACAATTATATCCATTCAATTATACACCGTTGAGCATGAGTGGGGACAAAGCAAAGCTGCAGGGCAGCTGTGCACAAATGGATGCATAGCATTTAATTTATATGCATTATCTCCTTTAATTTAACATTTTCTCGCTGATTTCCCGAAAGAGTTTCTGAAGGCTGCATCAATGGGGCTTTTCAGACATGTGAATCACACTCGCAAACTCAATTTTGCAAGCTAAGAAATGCTGGAATTAAACTTTCATTCTGTCCTGAATAGTTTAACAAAACCACAAGTTAACAAATCCAAGGGCAGCTCTTTGCTGGAACATAATAATTTGACTACTTTGAGGTGCTCAGAAGAAATCCTGTAGTTGCAAATAAATACTGCAACTACAGGTGCATTTATTTGCACTGAATCAGTCTTTCAATGGGCAATGAAATCTGTTTGACTTCTACCCCGTAAAACTTTATTTACTTTATCGATTGGGAAATTCTGCAAAAAGAGATTAAATTTATATTTAAAAGGAAGATAGTTTTTTATTATTATCATTTAATGTTATATTATTGTATTTTATGAGAGAATATAACATCTTTTGAACCCAGTTTTTGTTTTATTAACAATGGTTTAAAAGCCTAGAACATACTCAATGCAAAAATAAAACAGAAAACTTAAACAAAAACTAAATAAGTACAGGTTTTAGGTAGCAGAAACAGATCAAAACATGTAGCTAAGCATAGCAGCTTTCATTTTTAGCTTTTCTCAATTTACTATGCGCTTATTAGTGTTGAAACATATTTTAAAGATATTTGTTTAAGTTTGTCTAACAGTGGTTTTAAATAATTAAGCCTGCTCAGGTAAAAATATATATATACATATATTTAATATGTATTTAACTAACTAAATGCATATTCAGATGCTGAAACAAATCATAAAGTAAACAGCTATTTTTGATTTTTAATTCCTTTTTTTATCCAGTTCTTTCTTTATCCTCTGTGACATATGTTTTTGAGTCGTTATTAAATACTGGTTCTCCTCAATTTGATGTTGCATTTATTTTACTGAGTAATAATAGGTGATATCATAATCAAAGAGCATAACAGAAAAAAAACTATGAGGTAGGAAGATCCCTTATAGGGAGGAGGATGAATGCAAAGTCTTTGATTGATACAATCAGCTGGCAGGTAACTTTTTCCATTATATGATCACCTTGACCATGTTGTGCTGTATCTACGTGGACGTTGGACTGAATATGTCTGAATGTAGCAGTCTAACTGGATTCTAAGTGAATTGACTTTTCAGCTAAATTTGGAGTTTAGGCAACTGAACATGTTTCTCTTGTAGTCATTATAATTTGGTGCTACCTGGAGGAAAATAATGAGTTGAGCCCAGCCTTCCAGTGGTGTTTAAACCAACAACTTAAGAATTAAGATGTGAGTTGAAGGGGGGAAGCCAGACAGAGCTGTGAGTGTTATTGAGTAGACTTCAGCTTTGTGATGGTGATGGCTGCACTCTGCCAGCACCACCATGTGGTCAGTAATTGAAGGGCATGAGGAAAAAAAAACAAAAAACTTCTCAAACTGATTATCTTTGTTATGGGTGGTTCGTGAGCGGGTGCATGTTTGGTGCTTCAAGACGGCGCATCCCTATATAACAACAGGATGTTATCAGTAAATAGGAAATTGACTTTAGAGATCAAACAAAACCGTGCGCGTATTTAGCAGGAAACTGATGCACAATCCACGTGAGAACGTTCAACATTTTAAATATCAGCAATGAAGCAGACGCGTGCATCAGCACAACATCATGGTAATGTTTTCGTCTCTTACCAAGTAAAGTGCCCAACTCCCGTTCATCTAGCACCGAGCAAAACTGCGTGTCTTGTCCCAGAGAGAAGAGTGGTGGGGTAACTGGAAATGAAGAGGAGCTGGAGGTGAAATATCCTTACAGCTTATTTGTCTCTGAGAATGACGACCACGTTTCAAAAATAATTGTAATAAAAAATAAAACAAAAAAATAAAACAAAAACTCCTGCTGTCTCTGCAGGGATTCCTCTGTGCTCTGTCTCGTCCCTCCGGAGCCAAGTGTGCTATTTCTGCCCCTCGGGGGAAGCGCTCACCGGGACCAAGCCGCCCGGCGCACGGTTCGTAATCGGACACCGCACTGTCGCGCTGCGCTGCGCCACGCACCGAATGCCTTCACTCCGTGTCGTGTTCAGCTCTCACACAAAAGAAGCACTTTAACCTTGAAAACGCCACACACAAAAAAAACAACGAAGAAAAGAAGAAAAAAAAACTTTTGTATCTTAGCTATAATGGCTGCTTGTGCAAAGAAAAGAAAAACACACACACACAGCCAGAGGAGCGGAGGTGGGCGCTGTGTCCACAATGCTGCTTTCAGTTAAAGCTGCGCAGCTCAGGAGCAAGGTTTTTGTTAGCTGAGCACTGCGCCCCCACTTCGCGCGTCCTCTCCGGCGGGGAGGAGAGACGTGGCAGAGACTCACAGCTCTCCTGCAGGTGGAGGAATATAAGTGAAGACCATACAACGATGGAGCAACAAGTGGATGGACGGAGATTTGTTAAGATAGATTTTTATCGTGACATATTGAGAGCAATATCACATTTAACCTGGTTAAAGGTCAGCACCATGGGAAAGCGTCATGTAACCCTGGGGGTGTTTAAGAATGGTGTGTGTCAGAACATGCGGCACAGCGCACATGTTCTCCTATATTTAAACTTTCAATGTTATTAGAGAAGTTAGCATTTCGCGCATTTCCAGAACAGTTGCCCTCTGGTCAGATCGAACCAAAGGGCAACTCGATATGTGAAATTTTAATTGAGGCTGCAAACAAATACCCTGAAAACACCATCACCACTGTGGAACAGGGTGATGGGAACATCATGCTCTGGCCACAAAAGAGGAGGCCAATTTTCTAAACATACAACGACAGTGAAAACCGAATGACTTAGAGCACACATTCATAAGTTACAAAAGGGCCACTCAAAGTATTTCAACAACTTTTATTGTGGCACTTCACAAATCTGACTTCAAGGAAGAATGACAAGAATAATACAAAAATAATTATATTAAAAAAAATCCCTAAGCAATGTTTGCAGTTTGGAAGAATGTGTTCTGGTCAGACAAGACCAAGGTTGAACTTTCTGCTCTTCATGGAAAATACTGGAAAGCTAGCACCAGTAGCACATAATTGTGAACATAAAAACCCCACTCTTGAAATAGTGGCAGCATCTGCAAAAATGGTGTTCTTTAGCAAGAGCAGGAAAGCTGGTTAGTTGATGTGGGGAGGGTGGAGAGTGGATATGAAAACAAAGTAAGGAAAAACCACCCTAAACATACTGCTACTTCGTGTGACTATACGTTCACTTCCAATCAGATAGTTTTACATCAAGTTAAATCAATGTGTTTTAATGACCCTATTAAAGTCCAGACCTGTAGTTCATTCACAAAATCTGTGGTAAACAAGTACAGCTCTGGACTGGTCTCACCTGGAATATAAAATGAAAGGTTCATGCAGAAAGAAAATAGAGAAAGCTAACAATAAGGCTTAGCTCTGCATCCTGTTTGACTGACCCTGAGATATTTTGCTCAAGAAGAACGAGCGAAAATGTAATAGCTTACGTCTACAAAGCTGTTGGAGAGACACCACAAAATCCTTGCAGTTCTGCTGCATTGCCGTCAAGGTTGGCGCTATAAAAGATTGATTCACATCCATACCACTCTTTACAGATTTTCACTTGATGAACAAGTTTGAAAGCCCTCTCACTTCACAACTGGGTACTGTCAAAAGTCATGCAAACACGTTGAAATCTGTAGATGTCACTGTGCCATTTCTAATAGGGCCTATGACAAAAAGGAGAATTGCTGTGTTGGCCATTTATGACGTTGTGTATTCTAACAGCGAGATCCCCGGTTGCCATTCATCCTCTAATGATTGAATGCTCTGAAATTAACACCTTGCCATCAAGCTGGAAAAACCCCCAGCTTCAGGGCTTTGACAGACAGCTTGTTCCAGTCTCTTTGATGGACACACAGCAGAGTCACCAGCAGCTTGTTAATGCGACTCTATGTTAAACAGGAACGTGCCTTTGTGGACGCCTCTGCTCCCGTGTACCCACATCTAAATTCAAATCAGGTCATTTTCATAAAAATGTTGCTACCCACATGGGGGAAGTAAAGCTGAGATTTACATTTCAAGTGGCCTCTGTACAACTCTGCGAAATGCGTAGGGGAACCTTTTCTTATCTGTGGTGGATGCAGGGAGAGAGAGCAGATCTGCTGGATATTAAGCAGACTGGATGAAGATATGTCAAACTAAAGGCAGCTGTGATTCAGGAATGAAGATATCTTGCCGAAAGAAAAGGGTTTTTGTGAGCACTACCAGAATTGACTTTGCACTAGAAAATCAGTTCAATTGTGTGTATACTTTCATTCATTCTAAGCGCTGTGACCTCCACAACTTTTTTCTCCTCGCATCAATTGAATTTCTCTCTCTTTTACGCTGCATGGCTTGCTCTCTTTTACAATAGATGTTTTACTCCCTCATGGCCAAACTCACAGAGCTCCAGCTCAACTTCAGAAGGAGGCTTTAGTAGCCTGGCTCCACACAGTGAGCAGAATTCATCAGTAAAAACAATGGAGTGGCTTTGAACGCGCCATCAGACACAGAGATGGATGACAGTACATTAGCTCATGATTGGAGCCATGAGACAGATGGAAACAAAGATACGGCTGCTCTCAGGTCTTTGGAGTTGTGTATATTGTTGTATTGCTGGGCAGAAGCTTCCCACAGTTCATCTTATCACCATAAATCATGGTGCTGCGTTCCATCCTCCGGTTTCCAGTGAAAGTGCACTGAATCGACTATTTTTTTCCAATTAATTACATTTTCTTAAAGCTTTTCAACTTTTTATCTTACATTGTAATATGATCAAAAACAACAGATCGCCACAAGATGACTCTTATTGAATTTATTTAATCTGTTGCATAATAAATACAACAAAATGAATCACTTAACTTTTGCAAAAGAAAAAGAAAACAGGAATATAGGCAGCCCACTCGAAATACAAAGCATCTACTTTGAAAATGAAAAACATTAATTTACTTTTAAAAGCCTTGCGCTATTGCATCCCTTCTGTTGTACCTGTTCTGTATAGATAAAGCACAAAAACAGACAGAACAAAAGTTATTCTTTGTTGTTGCTTTTAAATTAAAAACATTTCTCATTTGATTTTTGTCAGAGCCACAGTGTAGAGGTCAAAGAGCCATAATTGGCTCCGGAGCTGCAGATTTTAGACCCCTGACCTCGATCTACAGTAAATCTAATTGAGATTTTCTTTTAGCAAGACTTAAAAACTGATGTTCACTGACCCTCTCTGTCCAATTGGACTAAGCTTAAATTATTTAGCAAACCTAGAAAGGCAGGCAATAGGTCAAACCTCAAAATGTAAAAAGTAAGAAGTGAGACTTGTAGCTAAAGACTTGTTGCAGAAGATTCTGAAAATTAAACTATCATTTTCCATCAACTTAATTATTCACTATTTTCTGTTGATCTCTTACATAAGATTTAAATAAAATATAAATAAAACTTTTGACATTTGTGGGTCTGAAATTAAAAAAACATGAAAACTTTCACAGGGTTTCAATATTTTAACATTGCACTGTAGGTTCAAAGACATGTTAAGCTAATTATCCCAACGCATTGTCTCTCATTTCTATTTATTTGTTGTTTTGTTTACTGACTGTAAGCTCTTGCACTTGCGATGAATTATGTGCATGTTGTTAGTGACTGTAAAGAGCAATTGAAGGAGGAGATGCTAATAGCCGGCCAAGTTCAGTGCTTTCGTGCCAATCCTTAGTTGACCGTAGCCAAGACCCCATATTCCTTCTGTCAAACAGGCCATCTGTCATGCTGTTTTTTGCCATATCATGTCCCAGGTCAGCCCACACCTTGCAAACGCATTCGGCCAATCAACCCGCCATCAGGGACATGGAAAATATGCCCTCTCACTGACAGACAGAGAGAATATTTTCACACGTTGAGGCTGAAATACGATGGCTGCAAAAAATGAGTGACACATGAGGTTTTGCCTGACTCGGGTTGCAAATGAAGGTGAAGGTGCAGGTGAGGTGATGTTTAAAAGCAGGGCAGGGGTGCATGACTATGAAAAGATAGTAAAGGGTGAGGGAGAAGAGCTGGCCAGCTGTGAAAGACTGCAGTCATTTCTCACTCTCAGCTCCATACCTGCAGACTCAATGAGCCGTTCCCGTGCTGCAGCAGGGCCAAAGTCGTGCGATTTCTCAGGCTCATTCAGCCTTACCAGGTCTTGCAGACACAGACGCATCCAGGGCCTTGTAGTGCCAAGACTCTGCAAATCTACTTCCCCTGCTACGATTCGCTGAGTGAAAGATTGAGCAATGGCACTGATATTTAAGGGTGTCAGGTCATGTGTCAGGTGAGCGTGAGCTTGTTGCTGTCACCAACAGCTACAATGTTTTAGATTTGGATTTATCAAATAAGTAAATGAGACAATGTTTAAATATTCTTGTATTTAGTCATGCAGCCTGGTTTTGTGGCATTCCTGCATTTTCTGCAGCCTCTTCATAACCAGGTCTTGACGGCAAGAGTGAGTGCAGAGTGAGTGCAGCTGTTCATTATATTCTGTCATATTTTCAGGCAGACACAAGGGTTCTTAAGCAAATCAAGAAATGTAAATTTCCAGAACTGAAATTGTATTTCAGTTCTGACCAGACGCGTGAGGGGATAGATGTGTCCAAAATAATTTTTTCAACATAGAGAACATTATCAAAAGCTGAAGAACAAATTATAGTGAATGTCACTTTTTTTTTACTCCACTAGGAAAAAAAATGAGTAAAAAGCATCTAAATATTTATTTAATCAAATCTGGCTAATTTTCAGCTTGGATATGGATCTGGATACATATTTTCAATTATTCTGATGCTGAAAGTCCCAATTCAGCCTCTTTGTTGAAACGTCCAGATTATATTCTTTAAATCTCCAGAAATTTCAGAGTCTTTGTTGTCCATGCACTCTCACAAAGTTCCCAGGCCTTTTGGAAGAGAAACACACCCACAGCATCACCATCTTTCTAAAGTAATGAACAAAATATCCATCCTTTCAGTCATCATCAATAGTGGCTATTGTGGGAGGATCCCAGAGTGTCCAAAGTAAACCGATGCATGCATGGAGAGAACATATAAAAACTTAATTTAGAAAGACTCCGGGCTGGAATTCGAACCCAGGACTATTGCTTCTAATTGCCCCACTGCGACCTCCTACCACAAACAGCTTAGACTATTTCTTTACAAAATATGCATTTATTTTAAGGCTTTTAAACATCTTCACTAGAAGTGCCAATAAATGTGTCAGAAACTGTGACAGTGACTCTACTCCTCAACAAGTCCCTCTTGGATGAATAGGATTTTTATTTCTTAGCATCGTTCAGTAAAAAAACAAACAAAAAAAGAAAAACTCCAAAATCTCTCAGTCTTGACATGTGTGAAGAAGTTGAATCTTTATATGCCAGGCATGAGCTCTAAAACTCTTCTAAAGCATTGTTAACACATTTTTTTTTTCTTTAACACTCTCCACAAGGGACTTAGTGTTGTGTTGTATATTTAAAACACAACACTAAGAGGTTTACCAGTTAATCTTTATGGAAGACTTCCATCTTGTAGCATTAAATTCAAAAAAGAAAAAGCAATCAACCATCAAAAACCAAAAATAATCATAGTCTATGTAAACAACACAATGATTGTTAGAAATGTAATCAGAATTTCCACACACACTCCAAAGCTTTTGAAAAGGCCTTGAGTTTAGGTGAGATGACATGCACTCCAGCAGATAATGTTCCAGAGATTGTTAAAACATGCAATATTTATTATTCAGAAGTGTTCTGATCAAGAACCTGTCAAGATGAATGTCGCTGAATTGCATCGCAGCATCCTTTAATGTCAAGTTAAGCAATCTCACCCTGCTAGTCGTAAACTCGGTAAGCTTTCGAAATGTAATTAATTTATGAGTAGTGTTAAGCCCCGAATGCACAAATGTTTTTTTTTTACTCCTCTTGAATGATTACATGTCTCACACCTTATATAATAGATAAGCTGCTCTCCCAGTAATGGATAGTCTCACTTCAAATTTAGATTTGGAATATTCTGAGATTAATTGCAGGGTTGGGGGAGTTAATAAAATCAGCTTTGGTACTGAATGTGCAAACTGCAACCTGTATATTTTCCAAAGCCTTACACTAAATACTTCTGCAATGAGACACCTGAGACAGAGAGAGACACAGAATTGGAGCCATAACAGAATCACAGCACCAAAAAGCATCAGCAATGTTACAACATAGAAAAAAATTAAATAAAATTCTACAGCACAAAAATATACTGGAACCACTTAACAAATAAAGATAAAAAACATTACATTTAATTTAAATACAACATTAAAACAATGCCAACATGATGTTGAGAAGGCAGTATTTTAGGCATTAAGAAACTGCAACAGAACCAAACAAAGGGAAACTACATTTATTGGCAGAGAAAGTTAACTTTCTTTGCCAGTAAAGTAAGTTTATCTGTGGATACTGTATGGAGCTGAAAGTATGGATGTGTAGGATATGGAACATGTATAGGTGGTTCTGACTGAGCTGTTGAGAATCCAGATACTTTAACAACACCCAACTGTGCGTAGGCCTTCACTAATGTAAATCTGAGCTGTCCAATCTTGGACTCCAAGAAACGCTAAAAAGGAATGCCGCCGAGTCCAAAAAATCTCTTACCTGCGTAAAATAAAAAAGGCTCAAGATTTCACTGCTTCTTAAACGTCTGAGTATTCTTTGCAAAAGACAAATTCATCCAAGATTGGTCCAAACGTTCAGCCTGTTAATAAAAGTTGTTAGTTTGCGGATAGTGATCGACTTCCTGGCTTGTTTATTCACAAATTTTGTTGTTTCAGAAATGGAAGACACAACACATTTCTATTTTTTTTCTCCCTTACTCCCAGCTTTTGTGTTTTGAGAAACCAAAAGTCTGTAATTAGGGTATGTTACGAGCTTTCTGGGAAAACCCTTTACGAGCAAACACAGAGCAAATTAGGATTTAGTTCAATACCCAAAAGTACCATTCTCATAAAATGACCAACTTAGATGCAGAACTGTTCCTTCAGGTGTACCTTTGCTGTGTTTATGTGGATGAATGGGATTCTATACTGTTCGAGTTAATATTTAAACTTGTATTCTTGCTTAAACAGATGAAACGTCTGTAGCAAGGGAAAATAACACTTGAACAGATGGACCCAACTGCCACTGCTCACAACATCAATAAGGAAGTTTAGTTCATCTTGATCCCACCCTTCGTGTGTCTTGCCCTCATCAGTCTGCTATAATGGTCTCTAGATGTGTTATATAGTAGTTTTAGGGCAGAATCCATCCAAAGGTAGTGAGCAAATGGACAGAGTGAGGTAATAAAATGCAGGGCCAGAGTCCAGGGGGTCATCTCTCTCGTTTTTTGCTGATATTCTGGCTGGACGTATTTGTCTTTGTCCTCCCCTCTGTGGTCCATGATGGATAGCAAAAAGAATATGGCTGATGGTGAAATATTTCCTCTTCTTTTAAGGGTCTTCTTTTTCTCCCTTTCTTTTCTCCCCCAAGATCACCATTAGCAAAGTGGCAAAGTTAAGGGTTGGAGAGATGAACTCTGTGAAATTCAATCATGGGAATTGAAGGTTTGGAGGCGTGAGGTCTTGGCCCCATGGGCGGCTTGGAGATTGCTTCAGATTAATTAATGTCAAAAAATGGAGCGGGTTCAGGCCATAGAACACAATTAGATATGGGACTGCTGGCCATGATGTTCACTATTCATTTGAAAAAAAAAAAGAGCCTGCTTATTTTTCCCTGCATGTGCGAAGAGAATATGATATTTCAAATTTGGAGTTAGTAATTCTGAGCATTGAAAAGTTATTTAAGTGAAAATGGTTTTGGCAAAATCCACCCATGGCTAAATAGGCAGAGAAATACAAACGCTTATCACTCTACTCAAGCTGCATATAACCAGACAATAAAAAGTAAGTAGAACTCTCTGTCTCCTGTAAAATACAACATGTTGAGAGTTAAGTGATGGTTAAAGCGGGATAACGTGCAGTTAGAATGTACAAATGTTTTTCTAAAGCTTGGGTTTGTTTGGGTTTCTGTGTAAATACCTCCCATCCCTCTGCAATCAGTCTGACTCAACTTGATTTTCTTCTTAATATTTCAAAATTTAACCTAACCTCAAGTAAATTCTCATTCAACTCCAGTCACTTCCTAAACTTTTTGGGTACAGACACAGCACCGCTTTATGAGCAGCTTAGATTTTAGGCAGGTGAATAAGCTACATCCTGCTCAATTTAGTCCATGGGGAACTGGAGTAATTGTTCACCATCACTTTTCACAGGGAACAAGAATAAATCCTCCAATTTCCAGCTCAGGAAAAGCCATTTGTTTGCTTCAGCACCATCCTGTGGTTGCGGGTGACTGCACCGACCTCTCACCACATGGCGCTCACTGTCCTCTCGAGTGCACACATCCACACATCTCTGTGCTCACAAACAGAGGGCAAAAGGATCACGGTAATATTTTACACAAAAAAACACAAGATCTTTAAAGCTGGGTGCATATGTGGCAGAAAACATACACCGCACATCATCCTGAACACCATAGACTGTAGGAATGTCTCCACAGGTAAAGAGCAGAAGGTGATTCTACAAACAATTAAATCAGGGATACTGACTATAGACACAAAGCACTCTCATTCAGATTTGTATTCTACCAAGATGTTTAACTTCCACATCACAATTATGTTTCAAAACACAGAAGTTTCTAGCTGTAAAATAGCACGTTGAAAAAATATTTTGCAAAGCACTATAAAGTACAAAAGAGCTTTTTGAAGACTGATCTTCATAAACGGCACCCAACAGATAACTGCCAAGTCTTACAAAAGCGAGCAAAACATGTAGAAAATGATACTCATCAAACTCATTACCGGGATATTATAATTTCTTATTATTCTCTGTACTCTACACCCTGCTTTAATGATGAGTCTAGATGCAGAATAGCTACTTATTAGAGAGTGTGCTCTATTAGAAATAGAGATATCCATCATGTCTGCCCCTCTCCCGTAGCGGCCAGCTGCGAAACACTGCAACGCGCTTTCCATGCTTCTCATGAGAAACAAACCTTGTTGACAGGCGAGGGCACGCCTCTGTGATTGTTTTCGTCCCACGTTGGACAAGTTAATTAATTTCAATTACCAGCTCTAGTGTTGAAGGCTAGATGTCAGAACTGGGAAGAATTTTGTCAAGAAGGTTGTCTCAGTTTTATTATTCCATTTATCAAAGAAGACAGAGCTATACACCTGAGACAGAGAGAGATAGACAGAGAGACTTGACCTTTTTTTTTTCTCTCAACCAGTTCTAAGTGCTGCTCTGCCTACAATAATAAAAGGTTGTGAAGCAAGAACAATCCAAAAAGCATTAGTTAATGGAGGAATCCATTAAAATTCTTGTTTTCCCAGAATTTTAGACCATTCTGTAAAAAAGCAAAACCTTTATGGCTTCTGCTTTGAAAGTTTCCTCACTCCAGGAGTCATTTTCAGCTCTTCCTATCTTTGAGACATGCCTTCGGAAAAGATGAAAGCAAATGTCTAAGCCCTTCAGTCAGGGCCAAGTCAAATGGAGAGTGTTTAAATGTCTGAAAGCAGGAATTTGAAGGAGAACAAGAGACTTTAAAAAGATTTTAATGGCTAAATTGGCAGCAGCAGCCATGCTGAATTATTTTGAACTAAATTAAGAGACGCTATCTGGCTTCTTTAAAGTATAACGTCTTTTTCTATTAAAGCTTCCATAAATGTAACAGCATTCATGGAAGCTGAACAAACTAATCATCATGGATGAGGCAAAAGCTTGAGACACATGAAAAACTTTGACAAAATGTAGATAGAATTAGTAAAAAGGCAAGGAGAGTGCAAACTTGTTAAATGAGTTATGGTATCAAGCTTTCTCATTTTAATGCCCATCAAAATTTTCCATTTTCATTTGATCAAAAATATCTTGTGTATTTGTTATTTGATAATGTCCACAATTTTTTCTTCCCAATTTCTATCAATTCTTTGCTGTTTTATTTTACTGGCTCGTCGTGTTTTGAGGTTTCTGGTACACAAGGGCTTTGACAATTTGCCCAAGCTAACACACTTAAACATATATGTGGGTTTGTGAATTTTTAGAAACACATTCAAACCTGTAAAATGTTCTGAAATGTATTTCAGTGATAGTAATAAACAAAATAATAATGATGGAAATGTGTTTCATTTAATGAAATCCAAGAACACATGTGCTTTTACATGGGGATTTTAGATTTATTATTCTGGTCATTTTTCCTGTGAGGCCGCATAGATCAGCAGGCAAGTTTTTGAACAGAAGAATTAATTTGTAGCAATTGTCATGTAAGAGAAAACTGTATATCACAATGGATGTTAATAGTTCACTGATATTTCATTGTGACACAGTGGTGAAGATTCTATTTATATACCACTTGTCCCTTAAACATATTTCTAATTTATTGTGTCTCTTTATAGTTGGTCACCATGTTTTAGTTTGAAAATGTTTGTCCTGAGTTTGTTCTGAGTTTGTTTGTAGCATTGTGTTGGAGTATGCGTCCATTCATAAGTTTTATGGAGAGCTAATTCTACTGAACTATTAAATAATTCAGAATTTAGAATTTTCTTCTGTTTTAAAGATACATTTTAAACAGGTTTTTTCTTTGTTTATACTCACCATTGTTTGTCCCTTTGTTCAAGTCCTGTATCCAGAACAGGGCTAGGGAGGGGTTGGCCCCGCACTTCCTGTTTGTCATATTAGTTTATGATGTCATTGATTGCATCACCAGGTACAACAAAATGGAGGGTTTTCTTTTGTTTATTATCTTTAAATTAAGCGTTTGAGTTGTACGGTATTAAGTGTTTTATTTTGCGGATCATTTAGTTTTGTAAATGAGTTTGAAAATAAGATTTAAGATGCTTCTTTGTTTAGATTTTGCTGTTTGGTTTACCCTGATTTTTAATGGTACAGACTAACTTCAAACTTTTATCTGAAGATTCATTTTTAACCTTTGCATTTTTAAAATGCAATTATCATGAACCACAAAGAAGACACTTCTTATCATTTTCTTTATATTTATTGAATGATTAAACATGGTAAATCCAATAATTACACTATTGGTTGCAGGGATGTCATGTTCAATATTAAAGCACCAGTGTCAACTTTTTCAGAAAATTTAAATGGCCCACATTTTGACTTAGAGAATGTGGATGAAGCACCCCTTCCAAAAAATAAAGTAAAAAAAGAAATAACTGCAATTAATACCCAAATGATCTCAAATATCTGCTGAATTCTCTTATGCCATGAGGGATATTATTGTGATGGTCTAATTATGGGTTTTATGACCTTACTTAATGTGAACGTGTCCAAAAGGGAAGCATAAGAAGGAAAGAGGAATGATGTGGACGGAAGAACTTGCAGATTTTGAGATTTTCCTTTTCATGCTGACCCATGAGAGTGTATGTATTATAGAGTGAGAGTATAAGTATATGAAAGTGAAAATAAATGTGTGCATGAGGAGAAAATATGTATGGGAGTATGCCAGAATGAATTATGGCCTACATGGCCCCCCATAGATGTGTAAACTGCTGTAGCAACACTTTCAAAAACTGATGAGACAGCAGAATTGTCACAACGAGGTTTCCTCCCTGCTCTCAAAATAACAGGGATAACTTATTGAATGTGGCAAACACAACAAGTTCACTGAGCCTTATGTCATCTCTGTTGTAGGTTTGTCTACTTGAGGCCAAGCAGCAGCCATGGGAAAATGGAAAACGATGATTGGACCTCATTTGAAACCAAAATTCATTAAGAACCCAAAATTTGTAGAACTTCACTGGAAATTATTTCAACATTCAAAATTACATCTTAAGAACCATTTACATGTGAAACCAGCACATACAAGAGCAGCTGGCTATGCATCGGTTTCCTCAACCTCCATCATCTGGTTCTACATGTCAAACATTTTGCTAACTGTGAAAAAATTAATACCATTCTGGGTTTTTTTCTCAGAATACAATTAGCTTCTGGGGTGTTTTTCTTTTCTTTGCTATTTTTTTTTAATTATTTAAGACTAAGCCTAATGAAAATTACAAGCTGTTTGCGATAGATTTAGAGAATTAATGTTTATTTCCCATGCTTTATGTATAATTAAGCGTTCCCCAGATTTATTAGAGTTTAGAGAGGAATAAAACAGGGCTTCTGGACTCATTCACTCTCAAACCAATCATTTCCAGAGATTCCTGAATGTAAAGCAGGAAAAAAAAGCACTAGGGATGCAAAGGTTTTTCTTCAATAAATGTATGTCCAATATGATTTACTGACCTGAAATGCACACGTGCAAAGACCAACAAAAACAAATTAGTCCATAAACTGCCTAATTTATAATAACTCTAAAGACTGTCTTCAAATCTTTAAGGTTTTGGCAGCTGTTTTCTGTATCAAGATGTATGGTCATTGATTTTCAATTTAATCCAAGTAGCTTGATTGCCAGGATCATTATCTGAAACCATTTAAATATTCCCTGAGCTGTGTTGTGTGGTTCATTGTCTTCATTGTTTTATTTCAAGAATTCAATAGAGTTTTGCTGCATTTCACCATTCATGATAAAGTTTAATATAATATTCCTGTACCTTTTTCTGAAGCCCCGCACCAGGACATGCTCATCATCTAACCCTATTTTATTGAGTTTTTGGGGAGATGTGAAGCATAATTCCTCCTCTAAACAGTGTGCAAAGCAGTAGAAAAAAGAACTCAGTTTTGGTCTTGTTTAACTAGAATTTATTTTATTGTTCAGTGTCAAAAATTAAATGACTTTCAGCATGCTTTCTCCTCAGCAGTGGTGTCTCTCACACTATGTAAAGTGGCCATTTCAATTCAGTGCATTGTTCACCGTTTTGAGTGAAACGCTGTAACTCCAATTTCAAGATCTTCCTGACGTTTTCAATGAATGGCCATTGGCTTTTGGATAAATATTCTTTTATTTTCAGACTGACATCTTTATTGTGACATTATGTACTTTCAGCCTCTGAATTATGGTCCCAATGGTGCTTCAGTATACCACTGCTATATTAATGTTTTCTCTGCATAAAGCTTTTGAATGTTTTGAAAGAGCTCTTTGTTTTTATCCATTAGGAGATGTTTTCTATTAGCTAATTGGTTATAAGAACTCTTTTTACAGGCCATTAACTGTGATTAACCCAACTGCTATTAATTTGCACTGTCAGAGCTCAAGGTTGCTTCATAAATTCTATCAAATTTCAGCTAATTTCTTAATGTATCACCTTCATATATTCAATACTTTTCTGTCCTTGCATCATTTGAATTATTATACATAACATAATTTGTTTTGATTTTTTTTGCATTTTCGGTTTACTGGGGTTGCCACTGACTTTGAGAGTGAATTTTATGAGAATAACTCCATAGGGAGTTATTGAAGGGAATAAACAGTTGACATGTCTAAAACCTATTGTAGATGTTATTACACATTTCAAGCAATAACATGCTAAGAAATAATGGAGTATAATAGAATCACTTCATTTATTTCAAAGGGGAAATTTAATAGGTGAGGAGCAAACTAATAATAATAATAATAATAATAATAATAATATAAAGCCAAGAGTTAAAAAATATGACTGGAACAACCAAACAAAAACTGTATAAGCCACCTATTTCTGAAGCCTGCTTTGTTGAGCCAAGTACACATTACTCACTTCAACAATACATGCATTAGCATAACAGCTACATGGAACACCATAAACTCCTAAATTGATTGCTTAATTGTTCAGAATACTCGAACTGCACCCTAATGACCGCCGAATGTCGCCTCGAGGATTGTAGGATTTGTGTCAACATTTCTCCATGCCATCTAATTCATTCCCTCCTTTCTGTTTCGCTTGTGCAAAGCGTGAAGCATGAGATTGGATTTACAGTGTAATGGAATGGAGCGCTTTGTTTCTCCTTCATGAGAGACAAGGATAGCACTGATAAAAGGCTCTAGCTTGGCCAGCTGGAAAAAAGCTTATCAAAGACTTTGCAAACAGGAAGGTAGATTGGCGTGTTTTTCCACGACTTGTTAAGTTTACTTTTCAAAAAACAATTTTGTTTTTTGTGGCAGCGTTGCCACCGATTTGCTCTGTTGTCTGTCTCCAGCTAGAGTTTGGAGGGAGAGCAGGAGTAAATAAGCGTGGCTATCAAGGCGATGAAAGGCTCTGATATGACAGGTTTTGTGTTTTGCCTAAAAAGCCTGCAGCGAGATCTACATTGAAACAAAAATGATGAAATCCATGCTCCTTGCTTCAGCTCATTGCTGTTGGAAGCTGTGATGAGGATTACTCAGCACTCACGCCATCCTAGTGTGAAACATAATCAGACGGAATAAAATTAGCTTCTCTTCCTTTCAGTCCAGAATAGCCGTTTTTCAACATTCCTGGTCTTTCAGTTCTTTGCTCTGGCTTTCATATTCACTGAATAGAGTGCCATTATCAGTTAATTAATTCTTATCTACATTTCTTTTGCAAAGATATAATGTTTTGTAGTGTCACACCAAAAGCCTGATCTGCTTAATGCCACAGACAGTGTCCATTACCACAACTTCATTCCCATTTGTATTTGCACAAACTAAAGGAGAGAGAAAAAGAAGCATCTATTGATTCTGGCTGAAGCAGATTCACAGGAAGGTGACCCATGAAGCAATTACTGTCCAGAGGACTTCTAGAAATTGGTTGTACTTGATGCTGAATTTATGCTCTTGATTCTCCCAGATATGAGAGAACAGTACAGTATTGAAATTAAACATGTCAGCTATTAAGAACAGAGTGTTGCTCAAACAAAGATGATTAACATTTTAATTTCTTTCTAATAGTCTCTCCTACTCACACTGGGAAAGCAGTTGTATACTGAAATGATTTATCTGATCTCACCTTGAAATTTACTTCCCAGTTGCAAGTTCGTTTGTCATAGTCCGTTTAATTTGTACACAGGCGTCATAATTTCCCAGTGAAAAATTGAAAAAAAAAAAAAAAAATCAAACTGCTGATTACTTCTCTCTACAAATCAATGAGGTATCTTTAGGAGCTTCTCTCCACTGCAGCATGCAGTGGAGAGAAGCAGTAGTAAGTAAATTGGAAACATAAAATGGGATTTTTATCGAACTGAAAGAACCACATGTTCACACCACTGGATTACCAGGATGCAATGGTGAGCTGTAAAGTAGCTAATTTCAAACTCATTAAAAGTTCCAGCTTTTAAAAGGTTTGAAACATGTTCAGTTGTTGTTACAGAGCAATGGGGCATTCAAATACGACAATGAGCTGAGCTTATATAATGCTTTGCTAATCAACCGCTCAAAATCATAACCATCTGATCACCAGATGACTGTAGATTTTATTGAGATCATCACTCTTAATGCAGCCCAGTTTTATTCAGAAAGTAAATTTTCTCAAGGTTAGAGGTCAAAGATTCAAAGTTTTTGTCAGATGTTTGTGGTTTTCGTTGGCGCTGTATCTGTTGCCCTAAAGTGATGCAGGATCACAAGACAAAGCAGCCGCAGAATTTAGTTAGGATTTTTGTATTCAAGTCAGACCTGGTCCTGTATGCTTCAGTCCTCTTGTTGTTGAGGTGCTGTGTTTTGTCCAAAATACGTTCTTTAGTTTTATTTATAGAACTGTAAAGCAATATTTGTAGCAGAAATTTGCCCCCTTACATTTTACTTTTATTTTAATCACACTTAACTGTTTCAGGTCATCAAACAAATGTTACTTTGAGACACAGATACCCTGACCAAATGCAAATAAAAACTGTTTTCAAATGATAGCTTCATTTATTGAGGAGAAAAAGCTATCCAAAACAATTTGGCTCTATGTGAAAGAGTAATATACTTCAATTTATTTAGATTGCAACATGATTTGTTGCTTTTTGAGATGTTTCAGGTAAGTTCATGTTGTTGGAGAGATTCTGTTTTAGTGGATTTTTTGATTGGACATCTGTTGCAACAGAAATGCCTGGGTTGGGCTTCTGAAATTGAACTCAGGTGTCCAAAAATGTAGGTTGTTTGATGATTTGAAAGACATAAGTGTGACAAAAGGCTAAACAAAAGAAATCTCAGCACTGTATATTGAAGGGAGAAAGGTTGCTACTTTCAGAAGCATGTTTTCTTGATTTGATAAATTAGATAAATTATATGTAAAACTATTCAGACCACATTGGTTAAAAAGGGTTACAGATTGACAACAGTATTTTGTTCAGGGGTGAGGAAGTGGAGGTGATGAAGGAGTAGAAAGACTTCAATGTTCACATCGTGAAAAACTATAAATCAGGTAAAACACAGCAGAAACTTTGCAATTCACACTTGTGGTTGTGTGTGGGACTCAACATCGCCTGCCGAAGGAACAGTTGAACCAGTTCTCAGGAATGAAGCTCTACACACCCCATAGATACCCCAACCTAGTGACTATTTCTTAACTAAATGCAGCTGTAATCTATTTCTAAAACTTATGAAATCAGCATACAGCTGAGAAAGGAAAAACCAACTAAAAAGTTTTTCAGGGGTGCTGCAAGGGTAAAGCACCATCCAAATATGGAGGCTTTAGTTCTTAACGTGGCCATAAAAGGTTCAAATCCCAGCCTGATGACTTTTGCGGCATGTCACCCCTTCTCTCATTTCCTACTTTCATGTTTGACCTCTCTCAAATAAAGTCCACTGGATCAATCAAACCTTTAAAAAAAGTTTTCAGTCGGGATCAAGACAACAATCGATAACAATCATGAAAAAATACTCAAAAAACTGTCTGTTTGCTGTCTACTTATTTAATATTATTCTCTGCTGTTTCTGTTTCGTTCTGCAACAAATGTGTGAAGTCATCAATTCCAGCCTCTACTTTATTTCAATATTCTTTGTATAATTTATTTGATGTGTCTTTTTCCAAGATCATTTGCACATAATATGTCTCACACCAGTATTTGTCTGAAGGGCTATGGCTGACCAAACACAGACTTGCTGAGGAGTCATGTTATTTTATCTCACCTTTTCAGACCACATTAAAGAAAACTAGTACATGTCTGTACTAATTAGTGTGTTTGACTAGTGATGTGTGATCTATAAGCACAGATAAAGGATTCACACACAACTCTGGAGCTTCACAATTGGAATATATGTCAAAAAAGAAGCTTGATAAGTTTCAACTACATACAGGCCTAAACGTATGTAGTTGATAAACGTAAAAAAAATAGTTTTGAAGCATTCCTTCACACTCACTGTCCAAGAATATTACAAATATAGTGATTTTGGCACACTATCCCCAAAGACAGTGTGAACGGCTCTGACTGCCTGTCATCTTCTACGGACTCCCTCTTCAAGCCCATGAGCTTTTTATTTTTTTATGAGCAAGGAACTCAGCACAGTTTGGCTCAAACATCAGAATCCAATTAAAATGTAAATTCACAGAAAGCTGATAAATGGAAACAACAGTTCTTTTGGCACCAAGCAGGAGGCATCCTTCTTTACAGGGAGGCTTGTATCTTGCCTAGAACAGCATGTGAGCAATCAGGCCCAGGAAGTGCCTGGAAAACAGAACATCAGGGTGAAGACCGGCAGCTTAGAGGACCATCATTAAATATATATATATATATATATATATATATATATATATATATATATATATATATATATATATATATATATATATATATATATATATATATATATATATAACTCTAACTTACTTAGAAGTGTGTCGTTTTGTAAAACAGAAATCTTGACATCTATCAGATTTCTTCACATATAAGAATGCATAAAATGTTTCCAGATCAAGATTTAATCCGGGGTTTGATAGTGTCACTGGAATCATAAAGACTTTCTGCTCAGTCTATTGCTGGAGAAAGCCCCAAACCCTGATGTGCATATGTTACAAAATTACTGAAATGGCTGACATTTTACCTTAAAATGAAAATAAACATCCATAGACATTGATATAAATTTGAAGCAACAAAGCATAACAAGAAACAATTCTGAAAAAAAAGTGGTGCATACAAGTTGTATGCACCAACTGGGTTTGCTGCTGATATAGGACCAGCGTTAGGAACAAAGCCCTTTAGCGACTTGCAACTTATCTTCATTAGTTCAGACTTTAATTAGAAAATGCAAATGTCAACAAGAAAATATAGCATTAGTATGTTAGAGAATACTTATTGAACATACTAAAATTAAGGAATATAGACTGCAGCAGGTAATGTGCTAGTATTTGCTAGCAAACATTTAATAGCACATTAGGTAAAAATAGTTAGCAATAAATCTAGCTTGCGAACTCTGAAAGTCGGCCTACCATGGATGCTAGGATCACAGTCAAAATAGTCAAGCTCAGAGGTGAAAGTGTTAGGCTTTGTTGGTGCTTTTTAAAATACCCACAATACATCATGACAATAACTCAAGATATGGCAATAGGCAACAAAGGAAAGGCTAAAATAAGCACTTTACAGTTAGTAAGTGACCAAGCCTGCCTTCGTACTTCAATCCTCAGACAAACTGAAAAAGGGAGAACCGAAATGTATTCTGAGACGTGTGCACATGTGGTGACCAATTACAAAACATGTCTGAAGGTAATTAAGTTCAATGTGCTGATTTTTTGGGCATCGGATACTTCACATGATGACTTTATTTCAATTATTTACTTCCGTGTTTAAATACTTAGAAATTTAAGAATCTGCAATGCCAACAGTTTCTCCCACTATACAGTACAGGAGTGAAAAAGAACAATAAAAGGAAATTTTTCATTTTATACATCAAACATTTAATATTGAACATGAGTCCGGTCTTGACCGCCTTATCATTACGTCTGGACACATCCATATCTGCAGCAGATGCTCATTTTTCTTCCAGATGTTCAGACGTCCACGCTTACCCTGTCATCACAGATGCAGGAGGCGGCATGGCCCCGTCCTCAAGATTATATCTAGAGCGGCACTACAAGGAGAAATGATCAACCTGCTTATTACATTTTAGACATCTTATAAAGATGAAAAGATGAGGATGGCTCTATTATAGTTTGGAGTGATGAGACAGCTCATTCAATGAATTAAAAATTTTAATTATGTTATTTTTTTCACTATGTAACATGGTGTGCTCTTATGGGGCATTTGGATTACTTAAAGAACCTCTGTGTACCTGATAATATCAAAGCTTACATTAAAACAAGTTATGTGAACAATAGCAGAAGATAAGATACAAACAACTGGGCATGCTAGTAAAAACTGTTTGTACCTTTATCTGTTAAAAATGACAAAAAAACCTCAGAGGAATATGAAATTATGTTTTTCACTTTGAAGTAATGTTCTCCATTTTGAAATCTGTTTTAGCTTAAGTTGCTCAAAAATAATTTTCAGTTCTTTTGAACTCCTCTTTCGTCATTCAGGAGGAATTTTGGATCACTCTTTTTTATGGTGTGGCTGCAGTTCATAACAGTTTGTAGATTCACATTCGTACACAGCTCTCTCAAGATTCTGACACAACATTTCTCCCAAGCTAAGATCTCATTTTTTTACGTCATTAGAAACACTTAATGATTTTGGATTCTCAGTCATTTAACTGCTGAACAATGTGTGTATTTGAGATCACTCTTCCTGAGATTTGATAGAGTTTCAGCCAGTCTTTGCTTGCGGTTAATAAAGTGAACCAGTCAATTTCATAGGTTGTTCAGTGTTTTGTAGCTGTCCCTCTTTGAAACCTAAACATTAAGAAAGATTTGATAAAAAATTTTGCTATTGGTGTTATAACTACAAGTGATGTAGGTTCTTGTCGATACAGAGCACAAAGACTGAATAATTAACAATTTGGAACAACAATAACTTTTGAAAACAAACGTATTTTATTTAGACGTTCTTCTTTTTAAAACACATCTCATTGACAGGCAGTTTCACAAAATTTCAACGTGGGCTTTCTCATCATTTCTTGTGTAGTTTTGCATTTTGATGGTTTGTTTGTGAAAACACATTGTTGATCTTTTTTCCCGCTGCTTCCTCTCATCATACCTTCTCTGAATATAGTTGATATATTGCCCCTGTTAAACTAAAATTTCCTTCTTTGCTATTTTTTTGGTTTATACCTCAGTGTGAGTTTAGTTTTGTTTGTAACTTCTTGTTTTGCAGTGGGAGACTTTTGAATTCTGTAAAATTGGTGTTATGCTACGTTATTCATCACCAGCTGCCTCCCGCCAACTCTTTCTGCTTTGGATCCTCAACAACCACCCCCACGACAGATGATTTTAATTTTATCATCACGCATAAAACCGTTGAGTCAGGAGAAATGTAGTTTCTGTTCAGCGATTGCAATGCATTGGCCTCGTTGATGCCAACAAAAGGATAAGAATTTCTGCACAGAAGAAAAATAAATAAATCTGACATTACACACATAATGTGGTGGAATTATTTGTGATTCTTTAGTAAAAATTTGCCTGTGACCTAAATGATTTGAGTTTTAAACTATGTAAACTTTCTTAATTCATTTTCAAGAGGTAGTATTTCTTTGCAGTCAGATGTTTGGAATTCCTTTTTTAACATAATGTTTCAACATCATAATTTGATGAAATTTGATGAATCTCCTCTCAACACCTCATTAAGAAACTACAATAGCTGCATGACTTATCAGAGTTTGAATAACTTGTTAAATGTTTTCCTTTGCACAGTTGAAGCCTTATGGCAGATTTTTATCCATTCATCCATTATCTAAACTTGCTTAACCTTGCTGGGTCACAGGTGAGCTGGCCTATTTCCAGCACTTCTTAGGGTAAAAAGTGGGGTGACTTTCACAAATAAAAATCACTAAACACTTCTTTTAGTAGACTCACCACAGCATTACCACAAATATTGTATAATCAAAGGTGTGCAGACTGAAAATGGAGGCCATTGTTAATCAGTTAAATGACTTGATAAAGATCATTTACAAGAATCTTGTAAAAGTAATTTGTTATGATAAAATGTTGTTACTCAGGGGGAGTAGAAGGAAAATTAATTAAGCAAGAAAAACACAAAAACTGTGCAATTGTCTTAACTTAAAGATGGACAGCAAAAGTTTAATCTCCAACATCCCTTTCCAAACAAAATTGTGTTTTCTTGCAGAGTTCAAAAGGTGTAGTGCTGTTTATTTATTTATTTTTTTCATGTCAATTCCAGTCTTTGCACCTTCAAAGTACCTGTTGGTTATCAGGCACTGCACATATTTGTCCATTCGGATAGCAAAATTCATCTTTTTCAGATGTCTGAGGGTAATAGAGTCATCGTTTCATTTTTACAGATGGCCTTCCAGACCTCAATATCCTTGCAAGAGGTTCAGCAAAGGTATTTGGAAATATTGTTTTTGGCTGTTTACATCATGGAGCTCTTTAGTTCAGAAAGTACCAAAATATTACAGATACATCCACAATAGATTCTTGTCTTTTTCTGAAAAATGTTAAGATTTCTGTTAGTCAGCAAGCCGAGCAATATATGTCTGAAACAGTGAATCAGTTCAATCTTTTCAGCAGTTTAGCCTTTTATAAATCACATATTATTGTCAATGTATGTCCCTTGATGTGTGATAAAGCACACCTATGTGCTGAGCTAATTTCAACCAGCTCCACTGCTGCTTTGATGCCCAGCAACAGGTGCGCCTTGACGAGTTGCGCAAGGCCAAATCATAAATTGGGCAACACTGCTCTCTGGTGGCTCATTAAGGGTAATATCCTTATTTCTCCTTAAAAAAAATTAATGCACCGAGTCAGTAATATTCATTGATTCTTTGGATTCTGCATTACATGTTATGAAACATGAGCACATTTAAAAAACAAGCTATTATTTAAATTATAGCTAAATCGATCCCTGCCCTCTGGATGTTTTTCTTTTCACTGAGTTCACTTAATTTATTTAAAACGAGTAAACAAAAAACACCTCTGCAGATAAGAAAAAGAACTGAAATAAGACTAACACCGCATACAAAGCAGAAGATTTTTCTAAAAAACAATATCTAACAGTCAAACGTTGTGTTGACAGTTAGATAATAAGTCATGATCAATGGAACCATGGATTTGGCTATTTCCTGCAGAAAACCCTTACATTTGCAGTATTGAAGTTTTATAACATCTTTTTATACATGTTAAAACTGTCATGTTGAGCTTATTCATCTTCTCCCATTGTTATAAGAAATGCACCGCTCATGGTCAAAAACAACCAGAGCCTTAGCGCTGTTAATCACACCTGTGTAAGCACCCCTAAATGTGCAAATGACAACTTACCGTTATAAGCTATCATTGGTGGTCATGATAACCAGCCTGAGCTCTCATGGCAGGTTCTGACATTGGGAAGAAGCTGTATCACAGCAGAGAGAAAGGGGGAGGTAGTATTGAGTGATTGACAGCAATAAGAACCCCCTCCTAGCTCCGATTGGTTGTTTCTGTCTGAGCAGTGTATTTGTGCAGAAGACGCCAGGCCCACAAGGAGAAGGCAGAGGAGCTTGATTTTTTTCCACAAGTATGTTGTGATCATTTTAACAAATATGCAAAAAAACAAATTTCTTTCTAGAAAAGTTACGTTCTGTAGCTTTATGGAGGTCCAGCCATCAGTTTGTGATCTCAAGCTTAAGCATAAGTGTAACTGAACAATGATTTGAAGCACACATGCAAGTATACTCACTGAACAAATCTGTGTGTGGCCAGGTACTTTTCACTGCACTGTACTATGGAAGCCCTTATAGATGCACCTTTCTCTTCACAGTATGCCAGTTTTAATCTTTAACAATGTCTGTCATTCCTTGCCGAGCCAGCTCACTGGTTCAAAATAAAAGCTGAAGCCTTTTATTCAGCTAAATTGACTTTAACACATTCATATACTACTGCAAGAAGAGTGTTATTATTGTATTTACAATAATTGTTTATGATTGATCTATGCTTTCCAAGAAATAAAAAGCAGAAAGCTGTTCTTTCTTCTGGTGAAACAATCATTTAAATGCTGCTCAGCCAGCTCGTGTATGTTAAGTGCAGTAAAACAGAATCAGACTCTTCGATTCACAAGCAGAAAATGATAAATGTCTGAGCATCAGTGATAATATTTTATCCTCTTGTGCATGTACATATTTTATCTGCTTGTGTGGAAAACTACGTTGGACAGATTTGCTGAAATATCGAGGCACATGCTACTTCACGTCTAGGTGTTGGCTGGGTCTGCAACTCATCATCTGGCATTCAAATGTGGAATCATGTTGACCGAACTTTTTTGGCAATCTTCTACGGTCAGTATCTTATCCCAGGTAAATGTTTGCTTCACACATTGTTTTTTTTTTTTTTCTTTAATCCTAATTATGTGACAGAGCA
Organism: Poeciliopsis prolifica; assembly: GCF_027474105.1. NCBI lineage: Eukaryota > Metazoa > Chordata > Actinopteri > Cyprinodontiformes > Poeciliidae > Poeciliopsis > Poeciliopsis prolifica. The sequence continues at coordinate 8,786,760 of NW_026562387.1, forward strand.
ATACAGAGCTGTGCATTAGTATAAAACTACAGGAAAAGAAAACGTTTTCATTAAAAAAATAAATAAAAAAATTCAGATCTGAATCCAATTTGAAACCTGTGCCTGTAAATCTTGAAAAACTGCAGTCATAGACTAGCCTGTGTAGTCCAACTGAGTTTGATCTTATTTGCTATGAAGAATGTGCAATAATTTTTGATGCAACGCTGGTGGAGACATACCCCATAAGGCTGTCATCTTCAAATATAGAACAAAGTTGTTCAACAAAACATACACTAAACAGGCTAAGTGCAAATGCACAGCACTGCTCACATTGTGCACCGTTTTTGTTCTGCAACATATAATGCCAAGAAAATGCATTGTTTGTGTCACGGAATGTTAAACAGCTTAAAACTATGAGAACTTTTGCAATTATTTTATAAATAAATGAGATCAGATTCATTTAAATTTTGATTTATTAGAGGACATAGAGGCTTAAATAGCTGCAGTCTGTCTTGTTTCGGGTTATCGCTATGCTGCTAAATTTGTTTTGTTCTTTTGACAACAGATTTAAAAAAAGGAATAACGATGCTTTAAACTTTAAAAATATGCAACATAAAAGGTTAGTTTTTTTATACAGAAGATTTATTTCTCAATTCAATGCACAAAAAATATTTTTCCCCTGAACTGTCACACCTACAAATAACCAGTTGAAGTAATAGATTTTTCAACCACCATAGGGAATGAACATGAAGTGAACTAACAGTACATACAGTATATAACAGGACAGAATTGATTGTAGCAGAATGGTTAGGACTGTTTATCATGCTGCTGCTGACGTTAGTGATATCAGGTTCAAACATGCATTCATCTGTACCTTTGCTTTTGCATCCATCAGACTGAAGAAACATATGTATGCAGTAAAAGGCATAAGGGACAAACACATTTATCATTGTAATGTAATGACTAACCATTAAAAGATAGAATAGATAAAAACAAAAAAACAACCCACCCTATTTCATACATGTCCCCAAAATTTAAATACAGATATACAGCATCCATTCGCTCTTTCATTTTATTAGAAAATCTAAGGGTAAGCAGTGATAAGATGGCCAACCAGTGCAGGAATGGGGAATGTGTATTTAGCTCGATAGTCAAAACATTGTGTTGACGTCATTACAGGAAGCCATTAGCTAAGATATGAGGCTCATTTAATCTCTGGTGGAAAATTTTAGTTAAAAAAGAGGGGAAGCTTTAAATTAGGTATCTATTGGTTTAAGAGAAAAAGTAAATAGAAAACATACAAACAAAAACACATTTATCCACAACTTTAATTCTGTTTTTGGATGCTTCTTTTAGGGTTTTCCATGGGATGTATTCAGCCTCCTAAACGGTTATGCCAAGATTTTTTGATGGACAAGGGAATGCCGTCTGTGGTCCTCTTTGGCAAGGTAATCCAGATATTTTATTGAAATTAAAAAAAAATAAAGCAACTTGTATTTTCACAGGTTTTGTGCACCTCCAATTTTCACGTGAGTGCCAAAGTGCAACACATGCAATGTAAAGAAATCTCAGGAGAAAAACTTCACAGTGTTGTGTCTTTCACCAACCGTGTCTCATGCTCACCGAATGCTACAATTAGGAGCTAACTTGGGTGGAATTTCTTGCTTTGTGCTACTATGAAGAGTCACTGCTTGGTCACAAAATACACTGTTGTTGGCCAAGTATCTGAAATTTATTTTCCGGGAGTATATTACCATATTAGCTTTATGATAGTCTTCTAAAAAGAATGCTAAACACCTTTCCAAAAACAGCAATTTACAAGAAAATACAACACTTGAATAATGTCCACCTGCCTGTGGTTGGTTGCCAAAAAGATTACAAGCAACAGATGTTTTTTGGTTTATTCATTTCTCACTATTTGAGACAATTTTTTTAAGGCAAAAAATAAGAGAAGTTTAGTGGATGACTGCAGGCATAGTGATTTTACATAGTTTAATTTCATTTCATAAGAACTTTTATGCCTCTGTTTATCTTTTGGAATAAAGAAGCAAAAAATGTCCAGTAGTGATGACTATAATTGGAAGAATACATCCACTGACATTAAATGTTTCATCACCTTGTTTCCCTTCTGTGCTCATTCCTATTCAGTTAGGTAAACTAGCATTTCAATATAAGCCACAATTTAATTATGTAAATGATTTAGTGCATTTACAGATACCTCAAGTGAAGTAATGATACACCAAGCAGACATCTGATTATTTCTTATGCATATGTACACCTGGTGGCTCAAGATGTTTTAGATTGTCTAAAACAAGAATTTTTATATCAAACAGGTGCTGAATAATTGTGACTACAGAACAAAGTTAAAAAATGTAAAATCAGGAACAAGAACTAACTTCTCCAAAAACGCTGTAAGAATAAAGAAGTTAATTTAGCTCTGTGGGACACGGCAGACAAACAGCAAGAGGAAAACATATAAAAGTCAACACAGATTAAAAGTCCCTTTCTGTTGTTGATCCTTGCTGGGAAACAGGTTCTGCGGTCCTGACCGAGGCACGAAGGCTTGCTGCAATCATCTGTTATTGCCAAACTCATCAGATGACCATTTTTTAATACAAGTAGAAAAGCAAATTGGTTTTAAAACCAAGGAAGGCACACACATACACAGGCACACAACCACCCAAATAAACAACTGCTCTCACAGTGAGAGTAAGGCAGGCAAAGATCACTGAGGTTGAATGTAGGAAGGCAGTGCATGGGGGTGGGGGAAAAGGCAAACTTGAATGAGCGGCTGTTTAAGCGGCCCTGCTTTCTGGCAGAGGCTCACTCTGGCTTACAGGACTGCCCTGGGGGCCGGCTAATGGAGGCGGAGTCAGTGTGTAGGGGGGAGGAGCTTCGCTGATGCGAACCGAGTTTCCACCCTCAGAAATGAGAGGAGTGTTGTGGGAGCGATGAGGGGAGTCGGTCTCATCGGTTTGAGCGCATTCGCTGTAGGGAGGCGGCTTCAGGTCATCCTCTGCAAGGGCAAAAAAAATAACAAAATAGCCAAGTTATAAACATATACAGTTTTATGGTATGAGTCAAAAACTAATCTTACATCCTCCTTATCAATATACATGTTAAGGCCACATGACAAGAAAACAAATGGCAAATTATAGTGAAGTTGTCTTCTTTATTGGGACTACAGTCTGCATGAGACAAATATAAACAGTATAATAGGAAGTATTATTAGTAATTTGTTCTGTTGCAACAGATTGGCTACAGGTCAGAACCATCCTCGCATCCCAACTGCTTATAGTTGGCTTTCACCTAAGCAATTACTGAGAATTGACATCAAATCTCAAAATATTGATCATGATCATCATTTAGTGAAACATTTCGAAGACCCATTTCTCTGACTTAAAATCTAACTTATTTTTAGCATTTTGTCAATAAATGTTGAAGCGCAGTGATTTGGGGGCCTGAGATACCACTCACTACCGTCCTGGGTTCATGGCAAGCACTGAGCCTCAACCAGAAATTTTACAACAAGAATATTTTAAATTTTCTTCCACCTTACAAAACACTTTTCAGTTCTTCATTAAAGCTTAAAAAATACATGATGAATAAAACATGAGCAGGGTTATGCTGGAAAACACCTGCAGCAAAAAGAACAGCCTGAAAGTACAATAAAAGTTCTCAAACAGCAGCACATTTCCAACATGGCTTAGAATGCAACCTCAAATTACCAGAATCATGACTCATGCAGTGTTCTAAATAGTTTTGGCCATAAATGTACAACTGAAATATCGGGAAGCCTGGATATGTGCCTGGAAAAATATACAAATGCCCTTGAACTTCAGATTACAACACTCCCTTAACTCTGATAACCCTCAATAAGATCCAGTACAACTAATGGTCGTCAGACTCTCCTAATAAGTAAAAAGAATCTGAGTAATTTAATCAGAATACAGATCCAGCGTTTTTTTTTTTTGAAGGTCTCAAAGGTTTGTAAGAGAATGCCAGAGTTTCAGAATGTGAAAACTCAATCAAGTTGGGATTTATCTAATTGTTAAATTAACATCACAATATCTGATTTGAGTGCGTCCATTTGAGCTATTTTGTTCTTCCAAATACACCAAACCCTTTTTACAATCCAAATCCAAATTGCAGGGGTTAAAAACAATCTATTTACGTTTGGGTATATAGATTGCCAAAATAAAGTGAATCCAGGTTGTAAATGAGACACTTTAAAATGATAATTTAGTTAGAAAAATACTTGTACATCAAAATTATTTAAGTAAAATAGAATTTTTAAAAAAGTCAGCATTTTAGAAATGTACAAAAACTCAAATAATTGACTGAAAACAGCAATTGATTCCCTGGAACAGTGATGTGACAACATAAAGTTCAAACAAAGAATTAATCGTTAATTCTGTTACTCCTACTAGCTTGAAAAAACCATGACATGAGCGAGTGAAATGAAAAAGCTCCCATCACGTAATGACATTTCTGCTGACATATAACCATTTCCATCCACTATAACCACATCCTGCAATCAGACTAAATAAGCACTTCAGAAACTCCAGAAACAAAAGAGGAAGTTCTGAAGTTCAGCTTAGAGACAATACTACTGGAGAAGAAAGCTCATTAAAAATAAATGAATCTAAAATTCAAATTAGGGGCAATCATTTTGAGTTCACCAAAGGGAAGACAATGTTTATAGCAAATTAGTGAAAGACAAAAGTCAAAGTTAGTGAGGTAAAATAAACCTTTAAAAATCTGACAACACCAATGGAGACTGAAAAAATACATTAATTAAAACATAGATTAATATATTACTTTATTTTTGATTTTGCTAGAACTAGTAAGATAACAAATGTGTGTTGCTGAATTTCCACATATACAGATAGCTAGTTTCCTATGTGGCCAAAACACAAAGCTTTTATTGTCCCTTACTACTGTATCAGGGTAAATTTTGTCCTCTATGAGGCTTCCTCTGCCTGAGTGAAACTGTTCAGAAAACCACAGAGAAGTCAGTGATGAAGCCAAGCGGACTTTCCCACGATCGACAGTCATAAGGTGTGAATACATTTATGCAAAAGCAGGGACCAATTCAAATGGTGCAGCATGATATCTAACAGTTAATTATAAAACACTTGCAAAGGTGTTTTTGTCCTTTAAACTTTAACATATTATGTCACATTGTAACTACGAACATCAATGTACTTTATTGGGATTTTGTGCAACTCAGCAAAACAAAGTCCCAAGTGCAAAACGAAGTGGAAAAGAAATGATTCATGATTACAAATTTCACTTTAAAGTGCTATTTGTCACCCTTTCAAATTTAACCCCTAAATAAAATAGTCCAAAATAGTCAGTCTTCAGAAGCCACATATGAGTAAACAGAGTCTATTTGTTTCTAACTTAAATGTATGCATAAATACAGTTATATCTTAGAGAGCACTAGTGAACAATGACCAAGAAACACACCAGACAGAAACTTGTGAAGTTTGAAGCAAAGTTTTAGAAAAAAAATAAAACAGGATATCCAGGGTTTTTAACATGTGATAGAGTAAAGCAATCCCTCATTTGAAAATGCAAAGCGTGTGGTCCAACTACAAACCTACCAAAAAGTGCTTGTCTACCTTAACTGACAGCTCGTACAAGAAAAGTCAGAGAACCAGTCAAATCACGACAGAGAAGCTTCTCAGATCGTTGTTATTGACAGCCGCTTGTGCACTCTATAAATCTGACCTTTACAAAAAAGTGGCAGAAAGAAACTGTTTGAAAACGCAACAAATTTGGCAGAAGGTTCTCGTCTGATGAGAGAAAAAAACGTTCTGGTCTCCAAGAAAGAAATAGAAAAACAAAAACATCATGAGTGGAAGAAAATCATAGTACATCCCTTTGAAAACACTATCCTCAACATAAAACATGGTGGCAGCATCATGCTATCCCCCAGTGCTTTCCTCAGTGGAAGGTGGTCAAAGCTGGTGTGAATATTAATAGATATAAACAAAGAGCAACCAAAGAAGAAAGCCTGTTGGTGGCAACAATAGATTTGAGACTGGGGTGAGGGTTCCTAAAATAAAATGATTCAAGGAAAGATGCTATGTATCTTTTAGAGAAGCCCTCTATGTCCTCAATGCTGCTAGTTGGATACAAAGTACAACACAGACATGTGAGTGGATAGCAGCAAACACATAAGAGGAATAAGGGATAGGAAAAAAAAACAAAAAACCTGAAGTATTTATACTGACTGGCTCTGTTTGCATGAGGACATAAACTGATGGATTCCATATTATGTCTTATGTACGCATTTGTTACCTCCAGAGACCACCTCGTAAGGTGGGGGCATTTCCAGGTGGGAGAAGGATGCAGTCGGGGGCATTGTTGAGGAGGGTTCCTCGACTGAAAAGTCCTCCTGAACACCGTACCAACTGGGCCACACAGATGTTTGCTACAGTGAAAGGAAATACATAGTTAATATAAACACACAAGCAAAAAGCAGAAGCACTAAAAATGCAGAAGTGAATAAATGTACATACAAAACATGATGAAGTTTTCAGCTACACTGGTTTTATATGGACACTTCTCTAGATAACAGTTATGAAAGTATTAATTTTCTACACCTGTTACTCTTAAAGAGACAATATCATGCATTTCCAGGCACATGCTGCCATTTTATAGCACAAACAAGTAACTATGTTACTTTCAGCTGCTTGGTGAGACCAATTGTTTAGGTACCACCTCCAATGGTTGCCATGGGATATTCAAGGATTTCTCAAACATGCATAAAAGAATCAAAACAACACTCCATGTATATTTTTGATGGAATAATATAATACAATATAAGGCTAAAAAAATGCAGATTAAATAATACCACCCCACATTTAGGAAAAGTTTTCTCCAGCCCAAATCTATCACTTCTGGACCTCAGTTATCAAATTTTAGTAGGTCACAACTTAACCACCAAAGACTGATTCAAATAAGCAGCATACCAGAGAAATATGAAAACCAATTTATGTGAAAGGTAGCATTCAAAAATACATTGTTGTCTCTTATCATATTATGAGTTTTGTAGGTAGAAGTGAATAATGTGATTAGAGAAGATTTAGCAATTTAATCTTATTCATTTAGACTCAAAATTTAGATATTTTGTAATTTCCCCAAACAGCTATTGGGTCATGGATGACCTTAAGACCTTCCTGCTGCACATTCCATTATCATCTAAACATGGAACATTATCCACCAGAAACTGCAAAGGCTGCAAGGAGGACAGACAAACAACAGGAGTATGTAAATAATTAAAAAAAAGACTGAAAAGTGGGAATAATCAGTTAATAATCAGACGGAATAAGGAGTGTGAAGAAGCTGAAAAAAAGTGTTAAATATGCAACAAAATGTGTCGGGTTAAGGTTCAAGGTGAGAGGGATTCTGATTCTACAAGCTGGCATATAATTACTTGTCTCACACAACACTGACAGAAGCAACTAGACAGCATGTTCTCCCATGTCTCATAAACATTCAGATATGACAACAGGATATTATAAATGATCAGGGGAAACACGAGCCTAAGAACACTGGCATTGAGCAGTTTCATTTATTTTCTTCTGCAAATGGGGCATTTCCTGGAGAACAAATATCCCAAACAAGGCTAAAAATACAAATGTCGATTCTCGGATGCAACAAGATCAATTAGAAAAAACAATATGTTGTGGCTGAAATTATTGAACTCATTTTTCTTTGTTCATTTTTAGAAGAAAAAAAGGAAATGCAAACTGTTTCCACTTGTTTGTTTTGGCAAATTGAAAATTCTGTCCAGTTGTTATAGAAAGGCTATGAAGTTTACAGATTGTGGGGCCAAACCTGAAGAGATCATCTAAGGTAATCCAACTTCAGTGATCAGTTAAGAACTTCAATATAGTAAGAAGTTATATTTTAAATTAATTATGTTTTAAAGCTTTAACAGATCAAAGTAATAAAATCTGTATACCAGCTGTTAAAGTAATTTACAATAAAGTGTATGTTTCTATTATTCTTCTTTAAAAATCAGAAGAAATTAATTTTCTTTGAGTATTTCTATGCTTTGGATAACAAAGAAAAACAGAAGATGAAAATGTTAATCAAGCAAGAAGGGAAATACAAACAACTGATAAAATTGCATTTTTAGTCAAAAGCGGAGCATACAGTTGTCTGTAAATGAACTCGGCTCTTAGTTTGTTATTAAAAACATTGCATAATGCAGTTCTTACAAATGTGTTACTCTATCACACTGTTGAAAGTCATGAGTTCAACATCTAGTGTTCAATTTTTTTTTTCAACTAAACTCATATAAAAGCACAAATGCATCTACTGAACTATAACAAACTTCTTTATATTTTTTGTATAAAGTAACTAAAAAAAGAGTGTGGAAAAAAATGCATTCCTAAGTGAAACCACAAACAACTTGTCTGTTAAAACATCACCCAGCCAACAGTGACCTTATTTGACTGCGTCTTACTCGCTGAACCAAATGTCTCTTAAGAGATTATCTTTATCCCAGAAACCTTTGAAGCTGTCCAAAGCCATGACCCAACAATAATGAAGACATGCTGGAAGCAGAAAACCTATTCAGACGCTGACAGCTACATGACGCATTTTAGAAACAGGACGTAGGTTCTGCACTTACATTCTGTCTCTCACACATCTGATGAAGGTAAGCCCTTCCTCCGACGATGACTATCTGTGCATTGCGGGTGTTGCTCAAATATGCTGCCAGTTGCCTTTGTCTTGACCGGTACCAGCACACATAGAAGAAGATCTTTATGATGATGAATATTATAACAACTCTGTGGGAGGAAAAATAGGTTTAAAATAAAAACCTCCAAGATCCAAGTGGTAAAAATTAAAAGATGCAACAGTCAGAATTTTAAGAAGGAAAGAAGGAGGCGTCTCCCTGGCCTCTAAATCATAAAAGTGTCAATGCGTTAAAATGTAGTGACCATGGATGCAGTAACTGTTTGCACGTCATGCGGTTTGCACTTTTTAAAATGTTTCCCACACGTACGTATTATCTGTAACCACTGTTTGTGAATGTGTTCCATCAGAAACGTGCACTGTTATACAGTTGCCAAGTAGTTAATATGCTTTTGAGTACAACTGGGTTCTCCTACTGTTTTTCTAAATTGCAACTAAAACATTGATAAACTAATGTTATTCCAAGTTCTGATAAGAAGAGAATTGAACGCCGCAGAAGCAGCCACCAGCATTTTTTTTTCCTTAGTTCATTTTATATCCTCTTCACTTTCTGTGGTGGTTCTTCAACCATTTTTTAATTGCATATCCCTTTTGACCAGAATCTTTTAAGCAATGTTTGTGGTAATTATATAGAAATTGTAACTACTTTTTTTTCCTTAAGTATTTTGTAAAATACGCAGTATAAAAAATATTTGTAACTCCTTTGAAAACTGATTCAATATTTTTGATTTTACATTGCTTTCTTTTTATATTACAGAGTTACTTAGATTGTATTTGCTTTATGTTTTTTTTTGTTTGTTTTGTTTTCCATGCACACTTCAGAAGGGAATATAATCTGTGATGTACAACCTTCTACCTCTGTTTCACATATGAGTAATTAGAGCTTTTCTGTGTAAATATGTACAGAAAACACAACAATCATTTGAAGGTTCATAAATTTGTGGTTTCGCAAATTGCAATGGTGTTTTGGTGACTGGTAGAAGCCTGCCATTTGAGGCAATTTTAACAGAACTTTCTGAGATCAAATAATTTGTATATATCCTATAGAATACCTAATGAGAGAAATTTATTGAAAGTGATATATTAATAACGTACAACATTCGAACAAAACCTCAGTATCTATATTTGTAATATTAACTGAGTTGACATAATTTTACATGTATTCTTGTATTCAGGCCAGGCTATTGTTTCTCATTGTCATACATACATACATATAATATGCTCCAGTAATGCTTATTGCAAGACAAACATAAAATAAAAATGACAGAGTATTATTAATCAGAATATGAACAGAGATGAAGAGTTCTTTTCAGGACTGTATCCCTAAGATTTGTTAAGCATTTTTAGCAATAAATGAAAGCTAAATTGCATAATACGTTTTTAACTTATAAATAGCAGACACCAACATTTTCAGTACCACTACAGTACAACCAAAAGCAACGTGAGTACAAAGTCATCAGTCTACAGTCAAAAAGAATTAAAGAAACAGCTATTGAAAGAAAATAAATAAAAAGTCACTTACATATACCAGTAGAGCTCCATTTCACAAGACGTTTATAACTGAGAGGAAAGTCTCATTACTGAAGAACCACACAACTTTCCCTGCAGACATGAATAAATTTGGTTACAAGGAAGCAACATTTCTCTCGTCAGTTCACTTCACTGCTAGCAGACTCAAGCATGTTGTAGCATTTCTGGAACTTTAAACATAAACAAACTTCAACACCAGAAGTCCTTTGTAAAATTAGAAACAAATCGAAGTAACCTCACCTTAAAGAGACAGAGACGTCCACCTGAGTTGGTTAGCAAGGTGTGCCATTTCTCTTTCTGTTTCGGGTGAGAGATGTCAGTGAAGCTCCGGGAGGCAATAGAGGCTGCTGCTAGTTTTAGCTAGGATATCCGCCTAGCAGGCCAAAACAGCAGCCGCTTTAGTCACTTATTCCGAGCGCAAAACAACGACTAAAACGCTTCTGTTTGATAAACACGCCTCTCCGTTGTTCACAACATGCCATTTATTGACAATTGGGCGAGCTATTTTTTGAATTCAGGTTAAATACAGAACTTAAGCAGACTGAGCGGAGTTGAAGCTAACGCAGACTGACCACATCCTCCTGAGTTCTGTGCTGCTTTCACTTACCCAGGTGGGCGGTGTTAATGCGGGTGTTGATTTCGCGCTTCCAGTAAGATGCTCCCCCTTCACCCACACCAAATTCTCAGTTGGTATTTTTTATTTAGACTAAATAAATGCATAAAGATCCTGTCATCCATGCCGTATAACAAAATAGCTTTGTTTAGACACCCAGGAAGCATATTTTCTATGATTATTTAGAAATCATTCACTTCATTTGGTTTGTATATATTTATAACCACCAGAATAATAAGAGCATTGCATAAAACTAGTTTCTTCCTTCACTTTCTAAATAGAGAAGGCTTTCAAGTGTCACGTTTTAGTCTGTCTTTTGATTACATATGTTTGTGTTGAACTACTTTGTGTTTCAACAATTTCAACAACTAATTCTTGACTAAAAATATATGTGTGTATATTACAATTATCACCATTTTTGATTTATGCATTTGTCTTTATGATTTATTAACTTTAGAGGCTTCATCACATCTTTACATGGAGTTTCTGATGTTTCTCACTACATGATTGTCTCGTCAGTTCTGCAACATTTATAAATGAATCAAAACTCTTCGCTATTTTGGTGTTTTTTCTGTTTGTTCAGCTGTTTTTAATCTTTGTGCAGCACTTTTGAGCTAGTCATGCAGAAGTATTTAGAGGATATATGACCATACTTTACAGGAAAATTTAGTTGCAATATGTTAATTTATAAATAAATAAATAAATAAAAAACTCATATTGTCATGATAAACAGAAAAAATAAAGAACACAACACAATTGTTTCTGTTTTGTGTCTCCATCTGGTGGTCAATATAGTACAATGCACAATACTATTCAACTAAAATAGTATTACAGAAGCAGAATCATACTAACCTCCCAATTTCACAATTTTAAAAAATGTATTTGCTGTAATAACTAGAAAATTAATAGGCCTTTTTATATCTAAAAAAAAAAAAAACAAAAAAATTGCATAAAATGTAGCTGAGGAAAATCTAAAACCACAGGAAACAAATTAGATTAAAAAAACAACATATTTATTTGAAATTACAATTCACAATTTTAGCCCCAAACAATTTCTATTTGTAATACATTTGACTTTGTTAAACTGCTACAAGAAGAATGACTTTCAATCAATCACAAATATTGCAAAACGACTGCATTTCAGTTAGATACCATTTCCCCGTTTTTAAATCCTGAGAGGTCATGTAAATATTTCTCATCTGTTGTCTTCCACAATAATGCTCCTCCTGGGGTATGTGTCTACGTCCACAAATATATAGCGAAAGTCATATTTTCCAGTTTCAGCGTTCTGAAAATGATAAAACAGATAAATGTAAAATTAGAATATTCTCATTAGGACAACAGTGTTTACATTTTCCATGTAAAGTACAAACCTCTTTTGACTCCGAATGCACCGTTCCCTTCAGGCCTGGCTCTGAGCCTTCAATGTAAAATTTAAGTCTCATGTGTTTTAGTCCATCCTTCATGTACTCCATGTGACTGAGTCGGAAGCAGAAGCAAGCACAAAGTTTCAGTGAAGCCACCACAAAGAAACTGATCTCTATTGAGAGCCACATAAAAAACCTTCCTAAGATATTTTAAGAAAATGATTAATATTAAAGCCCACCTGACTTGCTGCCTCCTTCCTCGACGGGTGGTCTCACCATAGCATTTGATTGGCTCGCCAAAGGCACCGATCACCTGCATTTCAGATTAAATTTATTAATTTAGATGCAGTCGGTTCTCAGCTGTCTACTGTCTTTTGCTACATTCACACTCCAGGCTTCAATCCCAATTTTTTTGTGAAATCCTTTTTTTTTCTTTTTGTGTGGTCAATAAATATTTCCAAATACATTTGACTTGTATGTGATCTCCTTTGGGAACTGCAAACAACCTAAAAGTGTCCTGCATGCGCAGTGGGGGACACAGTAATGTCACACAGAGTAAACATACTCGGTGTTTGTGGAAGTAAACATGGATGGTAATGGTGGAGAATATTTTAAAGTTGCAGTCCAAACGGAGCCAGCAAATTGGCAATTTATTGTCACAGTTTGAGCGCAGCCTTATTCTCACCTCTGGGTGGGATTTGACTATGTCAAAAGCTCTGCTGTAGACCTTGTTTGGGCTTGAGGAAGAAAACAGCTCCTGAAACACCACATACAGCAGCCCACCTAAAACAGAAATGCACAATCTACTAAAGCTCACTAGTGTTTCAATTGAAACGATTTAGATAAAAGTATTATCGGTGACATTAATTAAACATTGTCACAAGGCTTACAATATCCTAATTCCATATGTTCTAATTCTCTCATTAAAATAGACTGACACTAAATGTGGACTGGACAAAAATGGATGGATAACAGATTGGGACTGATGCTTAATAGACAGCTTGATAGATGAATAAAGCATAAATGCAGATGAATGAATGAATGAATGAATGAATGGATGGATGGATGGATGGATGCAATATTCACATAATGAGAGTGAACAAAGTCTGGGTATTCAAACACTATTTGTTTATATAATTTCCCAGACTGAAAGAGAACCATTTTATTTACCTGTCACTCCCAGCCCGATGAGAACTACTATCAAGTAGGTGAAATCTCTTCCAGCTTCTTTCACTGCAGTGACCATAGGATAGGGGGTTAAAAGCCGATTATCAGATCTAGTCTACACAATGTCGTCGAGCTATAATGTATTCAGTGGGATGCAGGAAAGAGCATTTAATCTGAACAAAATATTTTTCTACTAAGCATACCTTTCTGTGCAGCTGAAGGTTTAGGGCTCCCACTCTGATACCTGGACACAGACTTGCCTCTGTCTTCGGGGCTGCTTCTGTTTCTAGCTGTACAGTGCACAGACGCAACTTGGTGTCTCTGACTTGCAGTGAGACAGTCCAGTGAAGAAACCTTTGTCCCGAAATGGACAAATGCTGGCGCTGTGCACAAAGCCCTGTGCGTGTGGACAACGTAGCACTGATGCACGCAGAATTGTGTCACGGTTTGTCTCAGACTTCTGTGCAGGACTTTCAAAATGCGACCATAAGTCATCATTGTTCTGGTTGGGAAGCCAGTAAAAAGGAGAGATAATTACACTACACCCCTGAATAACTCTGTAAAAGTATATTATTATGACATGGATACAAACTAAACTACTCCAGCCTCAACAGAAGGTAGAGCGCATGACTTTGACCTGCCCTTATTCTCACATGTTTTGGTTTATTTGGAGGAAGCATATCGCCACCTACTGGACTGGAGGATGACCTGGAAGGAGTACTCGAACTGACAATAAATATGTTTATTTATCTTCAAATGACGGTGCCATTAACAACAAGAAAGGGGACGGACAGATTTGAGATTAATTTCACAATTTCCATTGGAAGTGACATAAATTAGAAATGAAGCAGAGTGGTTTGGTGGCTTGGTCAGAAAGGAAAGGCTGAGATGCATTGGACATATGGAGAAGAGGGACAGTGGGTTTATTCAGAAAGAAGTTAGTGAATATGGAGCCAAAGGAGAGAAAGAGCGTTACGTGAAAGAGGAGAAAGCTGGGGATAGGTTTAAATCACCAGATGATCCACTGTGTCCCCAACAGCTAAAATATAGACATAGCTTAAGAAAACAAAAAATAAATGTCTTATTCTATTTCTGCTTCAAAACACATTTCTTCCTTTTATTTTTTATTTATTTTTTGGAAGAAAAGTTTTTTGGCTCATAAGTCAATCCAAAATGAGCATAGGAACTAAGAAGTTTCATAAACAAGATTTGACACCCAAACTATTCCATTATTGAAATGAAATATTTTGAGTTTTTGTACTCTCTGATTTGATTTTCTATAAGTCTGCATAGTTTAAGATGTCGCCCTGTTCTTATTTTCCTTTGACTCTCCAAGATTCTGCTAATGTGGTTTGTTCATTAGAATGTAGAAATAACATAACTTCTGCGGGGGAAAAAAGAGTCACAGAAATTAAATCAGAAAGCATTAGTTTATTGAAAACAATTCAGTCCAGCATTTTCTTAAGTTGTTATCAAATGCAAGCTAAATTAGATAAAGAAAAAAAATGCCAACAAAAGCAAGTGTTAAACTTGAATTAAGTATGACAGGGAAAAAAAAAAAAATACAGTGCGATTGAAGAGTTGTTAAATAAATGTTTAAAGATCAGCAGATTCATTTGTAAGTCTACCATGGTTTTATTTCACACATATTCTGAACTGTCATTTGTATTTATATAAAAGGAATCGGATTCTCAACTGCGAAACCATGACATCAAAATTGAAAATACGCAATGGTCAGTGTGTTTTGTATGTATATGTGAAAATGTTTTTATAAACCTGATTCTGTCCTTTTTTCACCTAAGAGTAATTTTACATTAAAGGTACTTTACTTAAAATAAAAATCTGTCTTCTATCAGAAATGAGTTGCTCCATTGCTTATCAAGCCCAACCTGATGTGGAGCTGCACAGGAAGGGGGGAAATGCACCTTTTGTCATCCAAGGCAAAGAAGAAGACAGAAGAAAAAACTTTATCGGAAACTTAAAAAATATATTCTGATCACAACCCTCTACAGCAGTAAAGTTACTTAGGGTAACAGTTCATCACTGAGGATGCACACAGGGGAGAAACTTTAGCTCCAAATGATGTCAAACTTGGCAAGATGCAGTGGAATGATGCATCTGTCTGATGTATCTGCAGAGAAATAAAGACACTATTACTGAAAATCTGCTCCAGGCCATGTTCCGTTCCAACCTGCTGCCTGGCCTGCCTCGGATTGAGCCATTTCAAATTTGTTCAATTAGAGATTGTAGCACTTCCACCTTAGAACTGGCAGATGGGTTTGCATTTACATTTGTGTGTACATTTGAGCATCTGTTACATAGCAATTGTGCAAGCTGTTCTATTTATTTTTTAAATTTTCTTTAGATGTTGGATTATGAACTAAGAAACAACAGAAAAAGTCTACAATTTATGAACAGAAACAAAGTATTTTATTGGTATTTGACCCTATGTTTATGTAATGAGAAGAGCACAAATGTAATCATGCATGAAGTACATCACACTACTAACAATAAAAGTAAATAGTGTTGATGGTGGTTACAGTGAAAAGAAAACCACACATTTAGACAAAACATTAAGAAAAAAAATATACAGAAAAAGGGTGTGGATTGAATGTTAGCGTTATGTCTGTCTGTTTTAGTTTTTGCACATATCACTATCAAAAATGTGACCAACTCATCATAAGAAATAATTATCATGTTCAGAATTAATTTAATCAATTGACAGTAGTACATTTATATTCCTATAATAATCATTATACTATCACTCACAGTCCAGCCTGTGAGTGAAAAAGATATTATATATATATATATATATATATATATATATATATATATATATATTATATATATATATATATATAATTATATATATATATATATATATATATATATATATATATATATATATATATATATAGGTATAGAGTATAGGTATGGGTATAGAGTACCCAAGCTCAGAGGATAAGAACCACCCGCAGTGGGTGAGAAGGGAATTTTTACAAAAAGTTGCAGAGATAACGTGGTGGAGGAAAAATCCTCCTAAGAAGACACAGGAAGACACACACACATTTTGTGTCTTTTGTGTAGGCTAAGTGAGGCCAAACGTTTAAGATTTATTGCTTATTGCGCAAGTCGTTTACTTGCCCTGACGCTTGACATTTTCACCTTCCCCTTTTCTTTCTCCTTGTCTTCCCTCACATGTTGTGCTCTCATATATTCTTAATTAGCTCATTAGTCTTGGAGTATATTTCAGTATTCCATTCTTTAATTATAGTTCATTAGTTAGTTGATGTGATTCTTGATTGTTGATTGTCTGTGGAGCAGTAGATTGCGTAATTAGTAGTCCGATAAGGGAGTTGCTGGCTGAATATTGTTACTGTAAGGGGAATCTATTTTTGCTTCTACATTCAGATGCTTTTAAAAGAAGTTGTTGTGTATTCCATGAAATGTGTGAAGTATTATTTCTTCAGTAGGGTTCAATTCAAAACTTGTCAGACTGACGAGTTTGGTTCTGTAAAATGGTGCCTGAACTTTTTTTTTCCTTAAATAAAAACAAAAAAACAATTTAAACTCTACTAATAATTTTATTAATAGTAAATTATTAGTCATAATTATTAATAATTACATAAAACAATTCCTGTTGCACAACAATATGCATAATGTAATCTCATATGCATGTTGCCATTTCGTGTAAAACTAATTGGATTTAGTTTAATGGCAAGTTAATGTAAATGGGTGTTAAACTAAACACCTATTTAGTTTAACACTGAATGGCAACATGGTGTTAAAAAAACTCTACGTAAGTGTTAAACATATACTCCTGTCTACTTATCTAGGCAGGAGTACGATCATCGTAAGAATAGATGGAAAACAACAGAAAAAAAAAGGTTCATGTTTTGGAAAGACCGGAGTCAAATTTATTACTTCAGCCTAAGAGCAAAGCCGTGTTATGTCATACAAAATAGTTTTAAGTCAACAGTGTTCACATATTTGGTAAAAGTGAAAATATTTTAGTGGTTAGAAATAATTACCTTAAATTAATTCATGTGATTGTATATTTTAGCACTTAATGGAGCCATCTAAAAACAACTGCTGCAACTAAACAGACTATTTATTATTTCCATCCTGGACTGTGACTGATATATGCTCAATAAAACACCATTGACTGACTGTATAATGTGTAATATTGATTTTATAATGATGACCAGGATATAATTATAATAATCCTCAGGATTGTAAACACAAACCATTTTTATCTGTTAGTTTGTCTCACAAAACTATTCCAGCTATTTGGACAGCTGGATTGATCTTTTTTGTCGACATGTGATAATGAAAATACACCCTATTTCATCAATAAATGTTTACCTACCAGAAAAAAAATCACAATAATTTTAAAATCATTTTAAAATTAGATAAATAATACATCCATTCTTATTTGTTGTTTAAAAAAAGCCAAGAAGCAAAAATTGTCAAGAACACCCAATAAACTATTTTCATGTTTGCTATGTAAACATGTATTTCTATGAAACTTGAGTAGCTGCATTTTGTTTCAATGGTTTACAAAGATACCTAGTTTTAAATAAATTATGCTCAGGCATCAATTTTCTATGCATCTGATGCTGTATTATAAATAATTTAATCCCTAGCAGAGCCATGCTCAAACAATTTTCTTAGGCATTTCAAACAATACCATGGAACGCACATTTATTTAATTGCATGTGCATTGCAATGTAGTGTTATTGGCATTGAAATAAATGTGAGTGCTATTCAAAAATATTACCGCAATAAAATAACACTTGCATTAAATAATCTTAACCTCATAGCTAAGCTATCGAGATGCTCCATCTTCACTGATCATGATTTTGTCACTTTGATATGAAGTAGTTGACACACAGGTGATTTGAACCAGTAAACACAGAAAAAGAAAAGATTCATATCAATGGAAGATAAGATTATGATACACCCAAATGGCTAACATAATATGAAACAGAATAAAGTTTTGACTAATATTTATATAGTTTACATTTGGCGATGAGATCCAAGTGTTTGATATCACTGTAATCTTTAGCTCCCTCCATAAATGACCAGATTCTTTAACACATTCTGGCTGGGCCCTCTCAAAATGTTAATCTTACTTTCAATAAGAAGAAACACAGTGTTAAAGAATTATGTCTTAACTAAATCTGTTACAGATATTAATAAAAAGATGTTAATGGCTTGTTCAACAATCTGAGGACACGCTGAATGGGCACATGAAGGAACTCTAACATCTAATGAATCAAAGAAAAGTATTGCATTTATTTTAAAAAGCATCAGCTAAATAAGCCCTGAAAAATAAGTTGAGCAATGTATAAACTGTCACTTCATTTTTTTTCCTATTATAAAAGTCTCTGTTCATACAAAGATATTGAACTTCAGTAGAAGAGAAGTCAGTCAGACTTAAATATTTTTCAAAAAGGCAAATTTTAAAGTGAAAGTTTAAGTCAAAAAGTTAGTCAACATATCAAAAGACAGCAACGTCAAACTCAAATTAGATTGTGAAAATATGACTGAAGAACGCCGTGTTGTGATTCACCCACACACCATGCAATGTATTTAACACATATTGTGAATGATATTTAAATAACATCTAAAGCTCATACGGTGTATGAATGAGTGTTTCTTTTTTAAACTTTAATGTTAGTATGTTAATGGTTTTAATGGAAAATAAAAGAGCATGCACAACCCATACACCTCTACCTTAGATTGTTATCCAACATAAAACCGAGCTTTCATAACCCCACAATAAAAAATTTAATTCGTTTAGTAATACATAGGGTTAAATTAAAAGAAAATAGACCAATTGCAAGCCTATATAATTATTTGTGAAAATCATAACATGTATGCCATTGACTGAAAAAAGACATGCTGAAAAATGAACTTTGACATGTTCCATACAAATTTCTTTTGTGGTCGGAAGGAATTTATGTTAATGACACAGATGTTTCGCAGCCCAAACAGAGGTCCTTGAACTGTGTTCCTTTTATAAGTCAAAAAACTGCATCAGCAGCAGAGATGACTGTTTTTCAGATATCCATCCTTCACAACATTGTGGCTAGAGTATTTCCATCTAGTCCTTTGTAATCTTTGCACATGAATACACCTCCAGTATCCATTTCATTAAAGTGTCCCCTCATCATCATCAGCATCATGCTGGTGTAAATCTCCGCTCCGCTTTGTCATGTGTCAGTGACGCCCGTTCGTACTGTTCCAGGATAGCACTATTCTCAAGAAGTCTACATGATGGAGACAATGCAACATAAAGTACAGCATAAGCAGACACAGACACATTAAGACAGCACATTTCTCACACTAAGAGACACAACAATGAGTAGTAATTGTTGGAACGACTTCATTATATGCACACATGAAGTTACAACCCTTTAGAGCACAATCACATTTTACTTCAATTTTCTTTTGACTGAATCAAACTATCCGGGATCAGTTAGATTAAAAAAATAACTCAACAGTTCTGTACATTACTACTGGGTGCTTACAATTTCTTGTGCCACTTTAGGGTTTTTGCAACTTTATGCAAGCAATGTCATGGAGCATTTGCACATAAAATATTACACACAAACATAATAAGAAGAACTGATATGTCATGCAATTTTATAAGAGGATCCCCATGTAGGTGTAACTGACGGCATAGGGGATCTCAGCGCGCTTTATTAATTAAGTGCATAATTGTTCTCAGACTTAAAAATCTAGAACTGTGTTTGATTTTAATTTCTGTGCTTCGATCATAGCAAATTAGGTTTCTCTATGCTGACTATATGAATGTTTTTCTTTTTGCATGGATCATTCCTTACCAACTTAAACTTTCCCATCTCAGACCAATGGTAGCGCTGAAAAAAAATGTCAGTGAAAACTTTTCGGACTTTCAAAAATTAAATATTAAGTTGTAATTTGTTCTAAATTTGTGCAAAATTAATGTTTGCACTCATTTTACTTATCTACAGACACGTTATTTGATCAACCCACTATTTCAATTTTTTCCTCATTTAATAATTTTTTTGACCAAAACATTGCACCCAGATGACCTTTAATGTGTTGTAATCATAGATACTGACATTACAATCTGATGCCATTTGAGGTGAGACAGTGTCACCAGTGAAGATCCCATGTCACCACAGAACAGGGTTTATCTAAGAGAATTTGGGAGTGGAAGGGTGAAAATTGCTGTTCCTGACCTTTATCCTATTGAATACTTGTGGGATCAGCTTGGGTGTACTGTTCATGACACAATGACCAGCACAAGCACAGTGGCTGACCTGTGACAAATGATGATTGAAGAATGAATGACACCCCACAGCTGTGCGTGACCAGGCTGGTGACCAGCACAGAGAGGCGATGACAGACTGTTTTTTAACAACCCAAACCCACTACAAAACCTGTCTGCTAACTGAAAAAATTGTTATATTGCTACTCTTGGTGGTCAAACTTCATTCTTGAAATCCAAAAAATTAAACCAAACAAGCCAATAATAGAATAAGCTGTTTAACATTGGCAGAAATAATTCTCATGGTAATAATCCAATGTTAAGTTGCATTTGGCTACACTGAAAATTATTTAAAATAGTAACAAACAATACAAAGATTAATGTTTTTTTAATTTGATGAAAAATATGAGTTTGTCTTCTCTATGATGCCAGAAGTCTTCAATCTACCAATGAGGAGAGTGCAAATTGGTCATGTAAGTTGGCAAGGAATGATCTGTGATTCTACTTGGATAAATAATAGCGTTATAACATTTTAAGTTGTATCAGTTTCAAGAAAAAATGTGTAGAAGTCCATGGTAATGCATGTGAAAGTGGTCATTAGAGAACAAGCTTTTTAATGATGAACATACTCACTTTAAAAGCAAGATGGCTACAAGCAGGAAGACCATCTTGATAAACAGTAAAAAAATAAATAAATAAAAAATACATACAAAACTGAACTGGTGAAATTATCAAAAAGCCCATGCAAAAGTCACAGAAAAGGAAAAATAAAAAATTAGACAAAAGTATATACTGACAGGGGAGATGTCAATTACACAACAAAAAAGGTGGTGAGTGTTAGATAAGAGTGCTTACCTTGGGATTGTCTCCTAGACCCTAGTTGTGTTGTACTCTGATTCATGTTTGCTCAAAGAGCCAATGAGGCAGAACCTGAAATGTTATGTCTCTTTCATTTAATATCAAACTCATTTTGCATAGAGGTTAGAATGCATTATGTGCTACACACTGCAAATGTAATAAACTTAATTTGTCATTTGGTGGGCTTAAGGAGCCTTGCATGCACAACTGTAGATAATCATTACAGCACAATCAGGAATATCCTGGAATGAGTACATAGAAAGTGCATGCGAAGTTCATATAAAGTTTCTTAAATGCTCTATGATTCCTTCATTCAGTATTTTTGTAAATACAGCAGTTTTCAATCCATCTAGATGCAATTACAACATATTTATTTTTCTTAATAAAATAGAAGCTAATGTCAAGAGAACATATTTTCCTTATCACAGTTTGGAATCAAATGTATATTTTGTAATTTGCATTATTGTAAAAAAAATATGTGGAATTTCAACAAGGCACCGATTTAAGCCCTTTTGATTATTGTCAGATTAGATACTAAACAACTGGCATCAATGACAATAAAAATGACAAATCTCAAAGAACAGGCTGAATTAAATATAGCTGTCAAATACATATGAACAATTATCGAAAGTTAACTGGGATGCGTTACAAGTTTCAGGATGAGCATGCGAGATGAGACATACTGTATTTAGCCCTTTGTTAGAATTTGGGATGGCAAAAAACAGGTGAGTAAAGAGGGTGAACAGAAAAGTGAATGGTAAAATGATAAATAAAAAAGGAAGACTAAGAACAACGCTCAAATAAAGCAAACAAACAAACAAAAAAAACTAAACAAAAACAAAGGTGAATATTTGTTGCACATTTCAAACTTTGTCATTGTTAACTATGGTGCAGCTGTTCCTTCCTCATCAGAAATCTATGGATACTGACCGCTGTACTGCCTTTTCGTGGCGCGACAGTCGGTGGCTCGTCGTGGGAACTTCTTCCAGGTCATCGTCCAGGTCGCACCCATTGTCTGCCGCTTCTTGCGAGTAGCTGTGCTTCATGACTAAGATGCTTCTGCGGTTCCCTGTGGTTGGCAGCAGCGGCCGCACAGACATGGGCGGCTGTGGAAGGTCTGCAAGCAGAGCTGCCGCGGCCCCTGAGTCACGGGCACTTAAGTTACTCCGGCTCCCTCGCCCACTCAGCGATAGCTGCGTTATGTGCGTGGATCCAGGGCAGGAGGGGGAGCCACAGTGATGGTCATGGATGCAGCGGGAGGAGGCCTGGCGGAGGGCATGGTAGTTCTCAAAGTCCTCCGCCAAGTCAACCAAATCTGCAGAGGCTGCTGTGGGTGTGGCAGCACTCCGTAAAGTACATAGCTCATAGTGAGGGGGCTCGAAGACCTCCTGAAACATAGTGGGGTCGAAGTCTTCTCGTCGTAAGATATACTTTTTACGCGGCTGCTTTATCTGAACAATTACTGAGACAATGAGGAGGATGAAGACGATGCAGCAAGTCACACCAATTATGGCCCCATTTGTGGAATTCAGATTGTCCAGGAATTTGGTATTAGTTTTCTCTGCAATGGTAGAAACACATAAAAACCTATATGAAAAAAGAAGAATCTCATGATAAATACGAATATTATTTTCTCAGTAATAACAGAGTGAAGACAACACATTGAGTGTTAGGTCATTAGATAACATAGTTAATTATCTGGTCACACTTTCCCAGTGTTCACTTCTGGTAGGTATATGTGGTATTTTATTAAGTCGCACAGACTCAACCGCCCCACCCCCCAAAAAACAAAACAAAACAAAAGGGATTGAGTATTTACCCTCATTAATAAAAGCTCAGATGTTCCAAAAAGAAGTTGCACCTCAATTTTTTGCACCTATCAAGCATCAAGCATTAATTCCTCTTTTGTTACTGGAAATGGTAGAGTTAATTAAGGTTAGTTGGTACCAGTAACAATCCTGACTTTCAAGCATGACTCAAATTCTGCAATTGAATGCTTGTTAAAGATTTGGAAGTGAAGGAGTATAAAAAAATCAAATAAACTCCTAATTGTAGACTATTTACATAGTTTTCTTTACCAATTTAATCTTGATTTATTCTTGTTTACCATTACTGTCTCTTCTTCGTCATTATGCATTTTTTCAGTGCTTCAAACCAACATCAGTTCTGCTAACCACACATATATGTACCTCACTTTTTCCGCTCTTTGCCTTCAGTAGCTTAATTATTTTTCTCTATTGTGCTTTGGTTTTGCCTTTATCTTCCATTTTTCTTCTCTGTGAAGCAATATGTGTTAGGCTCAATGCGTACAAATTATTGATTGAAAAAATGTTCTGACATTCTCCAACAGAAAGATCAGGCAAATAAAGAGCATAAATTAGGGAAAAAAACGGATGTAATCATTAAAGAGGAGTGGCCAGTTCCTTTTGCATGCTTCACACAACTGAATAAAAATGTCACTTTAAAAATACATCCATTGTTTTTGTTAATGGCATGAGTATCAGTAAAGAGTAATTCCAACAAACAGTGCATATAACACCAATCTGTACTCTGACCACTGACATTTAGATGCTGGATGAAATCATAGCACAGTGCACAGAGCATCAGTGACAGTAATGGGTTACATTCAAAGGAATGAAAGGGAAAGGAATAAAACTTGACATTTTCACAGTAATTCAAAATATTGTGGACGTAATGCATTACCACAGCAGAAAAACGCTGGAACGATGACTGGAAATCCCACGGAGCTTCTTGTTTTTTATTTATTTATTTTTTTATTTTTTGCATCATTCAGATGCAAACTATGCTGTATATTTACCAGGAACAAAACAAGGCTTTCTGTTCATCTTTTCGGTAAACCAGAAAAATGAAAATGGGGCATCATTGGATCTTTAAGAAGGATAATGAGCCAAATTAACCTTCTGCTATGGTGATGTCAGACCCAACGCTGAAACTGTATGGAGTGCAGAACTTTTACGATTTCTTTTTCTTAATGAAGAAAAACATATGCATATTCTGAATTGCTACTTTTTTAACCAGAGGGCCATTGTTGACAAAAGTGACAACTCTTAGTGTACAATTGAAGTTGTGGTGACAATGTGTATAAAGGATGAGAAGGCTGAAAGATTGGATGAGTTGAAATGACTTTGCCTTTCCCTTCTGTCGTAATGTGTGAAAAAAAGGCTTTGATGATACAGCATTATTTCAGACTTTTCATGTTAATATGAAGAACTAGGTTTTTTATTTTTAATTGGCAAAGAAGCACATTACCTAACACCCCAAGCACTTGACATGCTTATTTGTAAGCCTTTGTCAATACAAATTGTCCTGGTGTAAATACTAAAAAAATATGATGGCATGCTGTTGCTGGGAAAAGGACCTATATATGGTTTACAACTTCTTACTAAGCATGTAACTAAAGGCCAATTTTACTGATGTAAAAGGGACCCACACTGCATTTAATTTTCTTAAAATCAGAACTGGGATATTCTACACTCTACAGAGATTCTGTAAAACACAGATCAATTTTCATAAGTCTTTATATATATATTTAAAAAAAACCCCAAACATATTTTTGCAGCTTTCCTGCCTTTTGGGAGACCACAAGGGTTGTTGGAGTGTAGAAACATGAGGCCATTCAAGCAAGAACAACCACTACCAACATTGTAAAAGTTGGTTATTTTTATAAATGTTCCAAAGTGATTCAAAGTATCTTAAAGCAGCTTAAAAATAATGACATTCAGCAAGCTTCCGTTTCTTGCTCTGTAACTGTCTCAACAATTTCTAAGCTTTTCCTCAAGCTAAATGCTTTAGCAATCAAAGGCTACCCGCTCCAAAAGCTAGGTAATTGCATTGTGTGATTTATTGAAACACTGTTAATTTAATTGCCAGGGCCAAGACCTCTGTGTTCATCCACTTCATCAAGTGAACCTGTTTTTTTGGCCTGGTCATATAAAGCAGACGTCTCTTGTTAAAAATTAATGGGTCCAATTGGTGCCAAGACAGAGCAAACAACTATTGAACACTTGTCCGGTTTGATCTGGATTTTTAAATAGGCAGTGCACGATGACAGCCACTACTGAAAAAGTACCAGAACAGATATTGGGATAAATAAGTATAAAAAAAAATAATAAAGTAAAATAAAATAAAATAAATTTTGTAGCTTTTATGCTACAAACTGCATTTATGTGCATTTATGCAACATAAATCTTGTCTTGTTAATTTTTTTTGTATTTTGTACTTCAGAGCAGCACTACTTCAACATATTTTTACTTATCTAAAAGTAAAAAGTAGCCATTCAAAAATTACTCAATAAAGAGTACAAAAACATAAAGGCCAAACATAGAAGCATGTGTACAAACAATAAGTTTCTACTATAAGTTTGTGTGATTTTGGGTTTAAAACATGTTTTTCCACAGTTAGTGAAGTTACTCGGAGTAGGTACGATTTAAAAAAAATAATAAAACGCATCTATCCAGCCTTAAAATTTCGTACACATCTGAATCTCACCTTTGCATTGATTCTCATCCCAGGGGTAGACACAGTTCTGCATGCCATTGCACACCAGAGTGTAGTTTATGCACATGTTACTGTGACAAAAGAAGGCATCAGCATCACATGGAGCTGAACAAGGGGAAAAAAAGAAGAGTTATCAAACATTAACATCCAATAATTTATGAAAGAAACATTGACATTTGACCTGTCCCTTTAAATCTGATGAGACACATGTTCACATTTTACAAGAGTAAGTCTGAGAAATAATATTTGCTAGAGCACAAAGTTGCATTTGAAGTTACAGATGGGGAGAAGCTGCAGTGTGCCAGGTTTTTGAGGAAAAATATTTGGATCAGTATTACTCAGATCAGATCAGTTCCCTCTGCACACATCTGTTCTTCATGAATTTTCATCATTGCCCTTCTCTTCACAAACATCTTGGGTGACAACTTGAGGATACAAATTAATTTCTCAGAACATATCCATATTATGCTTGTATGAATTATGTGACTTTTCAAAATCATCCAAGCCTGAATAAAACCATTCCTGATGACTCCAGGTGATTATTTTCCCGTCCTTCCCTCAACTTTCATCAAGAATCACTGATTATTATGGAGCATAGAGTCTACTTTAGTAACAGGCATGTTTAAGCTAGAGCTTTTGATATCTTCACCTTCCTGCGGTGACTGTTTGTAACAGAGTCATCAGTCAGCAGGAAAAAGACATGAAATCAATATGGAACTGTTGCTAGCGCCATTGTCATATAAATGTATAAGTGAAGGTTCAGAATTAAAAGTCAAGGTGACCTTGTTCTCCCCAACCAATCACACTAATGCACAAGCCAGATGAATGGTCAGTTCACAGCTCTTAGCAGACAATTCTGGAGAAAAAAAAAACAAAAAACGATGGCCAATCCTTAATGTATCAAGCATGCAAATGATCCATAATTACATTACATGTTTAGACATACAACAGTTTATTTATTCCTCATTTAGTCCATAAATAACAAAGAAGGATGCCAATGTAACATCCTAAAAATGTTTAAATAATTTATAGCATGCTTTTTTTGATAAACCAGACATCATTTATTAATGGGTGGAGTTTTCACCAGTATCTAGAGTTTAATTCATCAAGGACTTCACCGGAGCAGCCAAAGCTCTTGTCAGCTTCTTACTTTATGTATGTTTGGGTTTATGTTGGAATACAGTTTTTTCAATATTCTACCCCTAGTAAAGTCACAAAAAAACATCCTTAAAATGAATTAATATTTATTGCAGTATCATAATGACACATGGCAAGCCTTTTTTTCAGTACATTTATTGAGTAAGGGGAAAAAAAAAAGTCTTGCTAAAAATGTATTCTATTCTGATAATCACCTTTGGCACAATTGATGGTGCAACCAAAAAGTTCAATAAAACTAATGGAACACAAGCATTTTTGTTTATACTTTACTTTTTAGTGTCATTGGATGCAATAGTTCCTTATATGCTGTTTTCAAATAAGACCTGACACAAACATACATTAATTTTAGCCCCTGGCTTTTAGTCTGTGTAATATATTCATTGGTAAAGTGAGCAGGATGATAAGGGAGGTCAATCTCTAAAGCCTTCTAGAAACTGCAACAAAGAGTGTTGTTGTGGAGTCACTAAGTTTACACAACAACAGGTGATATCTGATTGCCTAATGGATCAATGGAAATTAAGCCCGAAAAAAATGCATTTTTTTGTTCTATCACCACAAACCTAAACAGATGAAGTCTTACTCTACCAAGATGAAGTAAAATCTCTACCAAGAGTTTAACTGAAACTATGCAATTTGATCACACAAGAACAACAACAAACTTTTCAGTGAAAGAAACGGATGAAAAAAAAACACTTCGGGTGATTCTGGTGTGAAACAAAAGATAGATGTGTTGGAAAGCAGTGTGCTTATCATTAAGTAGAGTGGAGGACCTGTGATGCTGTGGGTCTATTTTTATTCCAAATTCAAAACTTGTTAGAGGGTACAGATTACAGATTCTAAAATATCAGGATACTTTAAATAAAATCTGGTGGCCTCTACCAGTAAACAGAAAGTGGGCCAGCTGAATGTGCAGAAGAGAAGAGTTCATAGAAACCAGGACTTCAAAAGCTATATGGAAAATACAGAAAGAAAAATATTAATATTATATCAAGATATCTTAATGAATGTGTTGTCATATTTGAAAACCAGGTTGTAGAAATGACAGCAATAACTTTAGTAACTAATATTGTGCTTCAAATATGGGATTTCTCTCATGACTTTTGCAAGGCCCAAAATGGAGTCTCAACTCTGCTTAATATGCATACCCCATCTTACTGGCATTTATTTGTATGTGAGGCATGTTGTAAGATGTCTTTAAATAGTGAATGTCCCACAAGTAACTCCTGACACAGAAGGATAATGAATGGCTCTCTTTGGTCATTAGTCGTTTGTTACAGAAGATGTCCTTCCCCTTCTCCTGCCCGTCTCATGTTGTTTCTCCTTATCTCTTTCTTTCTCCTCCCTCTCACATAACACTGTCACTGGCACTGAAGGAGCTTGGCAGAAGTGTGGCAGAGCTGGGGACTCTCTGTCAGTGTTACCGCTGTGATGTATGGCTGTTGTTATTTCAGTTCTCATCCCAATTGAGTAACAACACACACAACAAAAATATACAGCATCTTATCTCTTTTTCATTCTCCTACGCATCCCTCCCGGACCTTTGCCATAATATCCTGAATCAAACTATCCTCTCTGTGTGTATCTGAAAGCTCTAATTTTCATTCAAAAATTCTCCGTATGTATGTTGATCTGGTTGTCAGAGAGTGCAACGTCCTACATTATGTGCCAAACCTCTGACAGTTTGTTCTAGTTGCCAGCCCCTAGAGGGAGCCCACGTCATCTCGTTTTGCCATTTCCTGTTTCTTCTATTCTCCTCGAGATGACACCGGACATAAAGACCACAGTCTGCTCTTATCTTCAGCTAAATTAATTTCGGGACATTTTGTAATAAATGTGCCCATTTGCCCACAATTAAATGTTCACAGTCACTAGTGGAGAGACATAAATTAACTCCCGAGTGTCTGGAAGAAGTCTTTGGGTGTCTGCAGAGCCAAAAAGGGTCTTTTGCTGCAAAGTAGAAAACCGGCTTGTTGAGAATCTTTTAACTGAAAAAAGTGAATGGCAATTTTTATTTAATTGCTAGCTCTTTGCATTGCAACGGTATGCAAACAGCATAAGATTGTAATGCTCTTTGAATACAGCCTGGTACTGTGTTTCTGCGCAATGTGAATGAAGCACCCTTCATGATTACTGGCACCCTTTATAACAATACATCTAGCTTTTATTGCAGTTGCACAATCTTACACTGACAAAAGAAGCAAAACATAAACAAACAAAAAAAAAAAAAGATTTGTCACCACATTTGTCCAAGTCCACATATCTTTTTCTGATTCTAATATGCAAACATTTTTAAAGTAAAAAAAAAATAATAAAATGCAGTTGAACACAGCTGAATGTGTCACACTAATCACTAAACAAAAGACCCCATGTACAACTTGCTGAGCAGAGACATAGAGTGGCATTGGAATTCTATTCAAGTTGTTTGCTCAAAGTCTGAAATCTGTGAACAATTTGCTTAATATTTATTGATTTTGCCTTAGTACACAAACTGAGTTTAGTGCAGACTCTTAAAGAATGAATGTTTTTAATTTTCTATTCTGTGTGATCTTTGTGGAGCACCATGCTGGTGTAGTGGTGATCACTTTTCCCTAACAGCAAGAGTTTTTGCTCACCTCTTACAATGAAAATTTAATGGATGGAAAATTATGCTTTCTTCACAAAAATGAGAAGTTTTCACCTATTACTGTAGCTCCAATACTCAATTTGCCTTCTACGAATCATCCATCCCTTTTGTTATTAATCTTGATTTATCTGAGATGCAGTGAAATACTCCAGTCCAACCTGCAGTGGCTTCTTGACTGCAACTGAAGCTGGGATAACAAGTGTACACCCAGGGAATAATCTGATCAAAACCATGCAAAGATCCCACTACTAAGACAATTGAGTGAATTTATTTAGAAATTGCCGTACAATGTTGGTTTCAAATGCGTCAGTGCACTCCATAAAGAAGCTTTCCAAGAATAAAAAAAAACCCGAAGTGATGTGTGTAGTGAAGCCAGAACAAATTTCCATCTGCAACCCCAGAGACGTGTTGCAGATGAGGTGAAACAATGCTGACGGCTGAGATGTCACACAGGCACATTTATCACCGAAGACATAATTGCTTCTTGGATGAAGGGGTTTGCTGTCTTATGGCTCACGTTTGTGATTGTGGACTGCAAAGCAGGACTGTATGTGTGTGTGGACAGCATAGAGAGGTCAGTTTGAATAAAGGAACGCTCTGCACAGGAATACGAAGCTGTATTGGAAAACTGTAAACAGTTCTCTAAAAGCTGGTGGTTCCACTGGGAACAAACAAACAAATATGTTTAACATCAGGATAGGCTTTGCTGTTAGCTGCAAATCCCCTTCAACCTTTTGGTTGCACTAGGTGGACTTATTTGGAAATTGACCAATCATTAGTGATTTGCTGTTTTTTTTTTTTTTCTTATCACAGCAAACAACACGAGATATTAAAAGAGGTTGCCCTTAAATGCATCTACCATCATTAGGGAGCCAGAAATCCTGAAATCTTGAACATGTAAAATATGGACAAATTATAGTCTGCGTTTTCATTGTTCTTCAAAAGCAGATACATCATTACAAACAGACCTTTCAAAAAAAAAAAAAAAAGATTTGAGTCACACCCACTGAAACAGATTACTACCAGACATGAATATGACAGAATTTTTAAAAATTGTTCATTATGGAAATCCCTCACATTAATTACTGCATGGAATGTTTAACTAAAAGATAAATATATTTAAATTGGATGTGTGAAGATGTTTTGGTAACAGAAAAAAAAACAGAGGAAAGATTTTCTCTGTCCCCTTTTATTTAAAGGGAAAAGCTGAGAAGAGGACATAACACGGTTCATAGGATAACTGAGACAAACGGTGTGAAGGGCAAAATCAGTCAGAGGTCATATTCGTGAGCATAAAGTCAGGGAAGAGCATGTTTAAGTTTGTAGTGTTTTTTATTTTTTCATTTTTATGTGTCCACTGTCAAGGCAAAACATCAATTTAATCTCTCCAATAGACATCATTGCACAAACATTAGTTTCAACTCTGACTATTTTCATTTTTAAATCCAGTCAAAAAGCAAATACTGACTTCCTCCTTCTCACTTTATAAGATGGCATATTGAAGTAATCAAACTTGAGCTGGAGACTTTGCCATCACTTTTTTTGCTGTGAATAGATCACTCTTCATCAACTTTTATCAACATTCTTAACAGACTTGTTTGCTTTTTTCTTTGACTTCTTTTTGACATATTTCTTAAATTTGGCAATGAAATTAACTAAAGCTACTGCAAGATGCAATACTATTTTAAAGATTATGTCATACGCACTTAATCAACCTGGTACTTTTTTCAGCGCATCTAATTTGTGAGTGAACTTTAATGGTTTGCAAAAAGAAACAGTCTATAGTAAAGTTGACTAAATGATTTGCTCTACCACTTTGCTTTGAAGTGATCGAACCCATCTATGCATTCAGCGTTGACAGAGTTGTTGTGGAACTGCTCAGCTGTGGTCGATGCTGCTCTAAATGTGAGGTCTGGAAGAGGACTTCCCGAATGACTTAGACTGAATCGTTGCCCCGGCAACAGCCCATCATGTCTCTGCATGGTGAAAAAGGTCTTCTATAGGGACGCATACAACACATCGCAGGTATTTCCAATGCGAGTGGTGTTGCCTGTCCTTACAAAAAGCATGTGTCCTGCTGTAACAATTCATGTAGAAAAGCAAAAAATATCTACATAGTCTTATTCTTTTATATGAAAAAAGTGGTATTTCCTTATTTCAATCACTCTCTTCTACCACAATTTGTTGCATAAGACAAGTCCAGCTGACGTTTTGTACCTTTTAATATACAGATATTACTCAGACATACGTTCCTTGAACTGCCTATTTTGCTTTATGAATTTCCCTGTTTTTCTAATGAAACCCTGAACATGACGACTTCTGGCTTTTCATTCTATGTCAGCTTCCAAAAACGTTTACTTTGACATAAACACACCTGAGCAAAGTTACATGGATGCAAGTGTGGTTTTTGTGAAATCTTACGTTCTTGGTAGGTTGTGAAAAGGATGCGGAAGCGGCTCTTGCGGCTGAGCTCGTCCGCCCACATCCGGATAACTCCCAGCGTGGAAACCAGCATGATGTCGTTGGCCACTGTGGAGCAGAATTTGCTCTTCAGGTCTTCCACAGAGCTTAAAAAGAAGGATATTAGAATACACATTTTATTGCAAAATGGACATTACCACCACACCTCTAAATTGAGAAGGTGGGAATAATTAGTATACAGGTTGACTGCTGGCTGTAGCAGGGACTGACTGATGGGAAAGCAGCTATTTTGAACTGTGCTATGATGCTGGAGGGCTAATAAACCAGCTTTGATTATTGTACAGCCAAGTTTGCTGATTTCTTTTTCCCTTTCACACCACACCTCACTGTAATGCTGTTCACCAGTATCCTATCAGGACAGCACATTTCTGGATTAAATTACTTCCGATACGGTATCGAGGGAACTCAAGACTTGAGTGTCACAGTCAAATTTTTAAATATGGTTTCTGTTTCTGGAGAACAGATTGCAATCTCAGCAATTATAGTTGGATTCTTAGACAAAACATACAGTGAAACAAGATAAACCTTTATGTTTTTTGACATTTTTTATTTATTTATTAATAATTATCATTCACAATATGATAATGTAAAATCTGTTATGTCAAAACTTTATTTTATTTCAATCAACCAATCAAGCAATCA
Organism: Poeciliopsis prolifica; assembly: GCF_027474105.1. Classification (NCBI taxonomy): domain Eukaryota; kingdom Metazoa; phylum Chordata; class Actinopteri; order Cyprinodontiformes; family Poeciliidae; genus Poeciliopsis; species Poeciliopsis prolifica. The sequence continues at coordinate 8,819,678 of NW_026562387.1, forward strand.
GTTTTATCTATAAAGCACCCTTCATGTTGGAGGAAGCTCGGTGGAAACATATAATAAAGGGTATTTCTGGACTAGCCAGGGGAGTCTCATTGCTATTCTTTGCTTAATTTCTTAATAAAATAATAATCAAAATGCATTTTGATTAATTCTTGATTGACTCAGTGTATTTATTTCCTTATCAAGTCTTAAAACAACTGCATTTGAAGTTTACTCGTGTTGGCTCTGACTAATATTTCAATTAATTAGATTTCTGGTAATGGAGTGATAAATATGCAAAACAAATTTTAAAAAAATAAAAAAATGAAACAAAGAAAATCAGGAAAGGGGCAAACAGTTCATACCACTATACACAATTTTATTTGAAAATCCTACCTTCCTCCATCATACACTGCTACAAAGTTGCGCTTGCATTCATTGGAGTTTGCCATTTCATAGTCCAGAAAACGCAGATAGATCTGGAACAACACAAGAGAGCAGATTGGACAAAAGCAAATTAACTGGGAAAATGGAACTGTCGTATAAAGGGAAAAGACATATAGCACATTGGAGAAGAATCATCAAAAAAGCTTCAGTTTCAATTTTCTATAATCTTGGAATTAAAACACCTACTTAACACACCTTATCATTTCACATTATTTCCCCTATGCTCCCTGATTGCCTCTTCATCAATGCTGGTTATTCGTTCATCCGCATGAGCTCGAAAAGCATCATAGATATGCTTTGTTCTGTTGTGCACAGCCCTCACCATCATTCCGGGTTAATGAGTGGACAGCTATGACAGGAAAATGTGACACTTTTAAACGCCCAAAGACACAAGCTGCGGATCGGCCAGGATAATGGACTTCGCAATGACAACCTGGCTTTGACAACATGACAAGTGAAATGTATCGGAGCACAAAAACAAGCTAAATGCTTCCCCTGGGGTCTCAGATAAGGGTCAATAAGCTTTTATTGAGCCAAAAATGGTCAGTGTCAGCTTCTCTATTCTCACATCTACACACTTGTGTGTTAGGCATACTTATTCACAAACACTTGTATGTACAATGCCTTGCAAATTTAATCAAACCACTCAAAATGTTTCATATTTTGTGACACTACAATCATAAATTTAGAAACATTTCAGTGAGATTTTTTGTGATAGATCAATACAAAATAGGTAATAACAGTTAAGTATACAGAACATATTGATAACATAATATGAACATAACTTTTCTGTAAAAGCCTCAGAGGTTTGTTTGAGGATGTAAGCATAAAAGGCAACATTATGAACACCAAAAGCAGAAAGTGGGGACGTATAAAGCAAGATTAGGTTATAAAACAATATTTCACTCATTAATTCTCTACATACCTAAAAGTGAAAAACAGACACAATAGCTAAACTAACAAAGCAAGTATAAAATATTCATACAGTAACTAAGGAGTATTATCTTGACCATCGAGCAATAATATGTAGATACTGGATTGATATCTTCTATAAATATACGTATTTACTAATTAGGTGTCTTCTAGTGAATTTTTTAAAGTGGATTTTAGATAGTTGTACAAGAGTAGAGAGAGCTTAATACAAATGCATTCCTTTTATTGGTCTATTACATCAAATTATAGCAAAATATATAGATGCTTTTAGTTACGTGTCGTGACCAGAGTGTTAAGAATAATTGGCCATGTACACACAGTAGATGTTAAGAAATGTGTTTATTATACAGAATGCATTAATAGAATCAAATTTTGATATTTACACCTGTATCTTAATCAATTTAATGATGTCAAATCTTTAAACATCTGCTGAATGGACAAAGTCATTAACAGTCTGATAGATGATGCTGTGCCGCTGACTGAAACATTGGCAAAACAGCATAATTATCTGACAAATAAGCTGAAAGGTGAACACAAATGAAAGGAATTGAATGCTTTTTTCAGCTGCTCTTTTGATAAACTGACTGAAGAAAAATCCAAGGCAAAACAATGGCAAAACACAAAAAAGAAAGATGTATTCAAAAAGTCCGAATTATTTGATCTTGGAGTAAAAAAAAACTGCTGCTTCCTTAATAGCAATAGCCAATAATGGTGAAGACTCAATCACTAACCAAAGAAGATAATGTTTTCTCTGTGGCTAAAAGGTGCCCAGAAAACACCGTGCTGCTCCGTACAGTCAGAGTGATCTTTGTCTTCATAAAATATAAACAAAGTGTCAGAAAGTTCAGATAGATGTGTTGAAAAGATATAGACAGGACAAACTTGTTACATGGTGGAAATAATCTTTGACACTCCCAAGAGCTGCCAGGTATACTTGGACATCTGTCTAGGCAGAAATAACAAGAGGGGGAAATGTAGCTGAAAAAAAACAAACAAACCAAAAAAAAACACAACCAACAGACATACATGTATGTGCAGTCTGACGTTTTATTTTTCAGGCTTGTGTCTGATTAAATGTTCTTTCACGATGCCTTGGATACCAGTAAAAGCTCATTAATTTAGATTTTTTTCTCCCCCTGTGGTTGCTACAAATTCTCTTTATGAAAAAAAATGATGTTCAGATGACACATGCTGGTGTAAAGATCTAACATCATCATTAAAAGTGGTGCATTGCTGTCACTTTTGGCAACAACACATGACCATTACTGCTTTCTGCAGGTGTGCCTACCCTTACCATGACTCTTTCTCTCTCTTTGCCATCTGCCTTTTACACTTAATCTCCATCCCTTATACATTTAGACCCTAGATAAAATGCATTATTTAGCAACCCCGAGCCCCCTCCCCTCTTCCTTTTCTGCACCCCGTTTCTCCTGCCTTCTCTCTGGAGTCCGCCGGTGCAGTCTAATTAGAGCCTCCGGCATAGGATGTCATTATCTCTCTACTGTTTCTGGCACACTGGCAACAGTGCAGCACTGTAAGAGCATAGGGGGTTTTGAACAATTTGCCAAGATTACAGTACAGCAACATGTATGTAACATATAAAGTAAGGGAGGTGGGTAACATAAGCCTATGTCTGCACTCTGACAGAAACATGGACAGAGGTTTTACACGCTTCATGAGTTTTGCAGATAGAACTAGTGAGAAGTTTAAAATCGTGAACCTGTAAAAATTGAATCATGCTTGAAAATGCATTCGCGTTCATGTCTATCAGTGCCAGTGAGTGAAAACCTTTGGCCCTTGACTTGCCCTATGATGTAATTTTGCAGCATGATATTTTAAACTGATTTCAACATTATAAAATATATCACTTTTCAATGGTCACGTTATGTTGGTTTTTCATGAATCACATCTATAAATTGGAAAACTGACTCACATTCTTTGGTATGCATACAAATATTGCACTGCACGAGAATCAGTTACAGTGTAATATCCATGCTGAATAAATAATAATAAAAAAATCAGTCTTGTATCAATAAGGGCCCAGCCTCCCTCTGCCTTCCTTTCATTTTTTTACTACTACTTATAGCACATCCCCAATTGGCCACTGATGATTCAGAAAAAGTCTGAAGGTGGTGCAATCTTATAGCTCCAGTGGCCTTGACTTTTAAAGCAACTGAATCAGAAGGGCATTTCTGATGGAAACAAAGGCATTAGTGGGAAATATGCTACCCCAAAGAGGATGCCAGATAAGAACAGCTGCTGCAGCCATGAATCATTGCCATACCATTGTTATCAGCCAGCCATATCATAAACCAGCATGCATATGCGTCAGAAGAACCTGGGACATAAAAGAGCAGGAGGCTATTCTCTTTTCTGAGAGCCTAAGCAAGTCCGAATCAACCATTACTTTAGCTAAGAATCATCCAGCTTATTGTCATTTACTTTATTGTTAGGGAAAACATGCCGCAGAAGAAACACAGAGTATTGATCTGAGTGAAGCTACAGTGAAATTTACTGGTAGGAGACATAAATAATTTTTCTACCTTTAAAAACAAGTATGACTCAAGGTAAAAAAAAAAAAAAGCATATGATTAAATATTTCATTAGTTAATAATTCAAAACAATTCAAACATTGCATACTTGAATTGTAAAAAAACAAAACAAAAAAAAAACAAACATGTAATTAATCACATGTACACCATTCAATAATCAATGCTCCTCAGCAGTTTTGATGTTATGTTATGGCTGATCAGTGAAACCAACACAAAGCCAGTGAAATATGTGGGGGGGGGGGGGTTCTGCTTGGTGCTCCAGGCTCAGGAGACTTTTAATCCTTTGGCATTAATGCAGCACAGGTAGCTCCCAAAGATAAGGAAGCGAGTCTACAGTGTATTAGTGGCTGGAGTGAAGTTGTGCATGTTTACGAGTGTTGGAGCATATCTGTATTTTTTATGCATGCGGGGTGCGTCCAGACATTGGCATAGAAAACAAATATGGGAAGCCTCAGGGTAAAGGGTCAAACTGCATCGTAACACCATTTCATCAGTGCTAAAACACCTTGTCTTTTTCTGCCCCAACCAAGGCTTCCTCTCTCTCATCCTCTCTTTTTACTCTCCACATCCTTTTGGTGTGTTGTTCCTTTTGGCAACACGGCTTCGATTAGAGAAATGAGCACCTGACCCTAAATAAATTCTTCCGCCTGTTTGTCTTTCTTTCCCGCAGCGACAAAAACCTTCACAAGCAACAGAATATGTTTCTGTGTTGTCTGAAGAGACACAAAATTAAAGCAACTAACTTATATCGTCATCACAGCTGGATGAAGAATAGTTGAGTCACTCACCTTGGAACGGGGTGGAGCACGGATGTACCATTTACAGTCGACAGCCTCAGCGGCACCAGCTTTCCCATCTCTGGTAATTTGATGGGACTCAACGATACCTTCTGGACCAAGCATGTCATACTGACAGGCTGAAACACAAGTGTATGCATAAACACATACAAAAGCAATGTTCCATATATGTAGTCATGAGAAAAAGAAATATTCTGCATGGAAAAGTAATTGGAAATGCTAAGTACACCACATCAATCAATAAAAACTTAAAACACTTATTTTCTCAAATCATAATTTTGTCCCATTCTTTGTAACATTGCTTCAGTTAATTGAGGTTTTCAATGAGATGTTTAAATAGAGATCTAGTAACATCCCACCACAGCATTTTAGTGCAGGGTCCGACAGGGTGTTGACTTTTAAACCTTCCCTATGTTTTTGGAAGGCAAACCTCTATGATCCAGAACAGCAAATTGCCCTCTTAAATGTGATATAAAGGGAGGTGTGAAGGAGCAATCAAACTCTGATGCGGGCCAAAAAAACACTGGTCCGCCTAAAATCCTAGGTCTTGGTTCAGTAGAAGTGAACTCTGGCAGTGTTTGAAAGCATATGTAGATATAAACAGACCACAGAGTGCTCCAAAAGCAGGAAGCGAACTATTGTGCAGGGCATTTTGGTTGAATATAACCGAAACTAATGCAAGACTCGAACTCTAGAGTGAGAAATGGCTTGTGGTATTTTACCAAAGACAAAGTGAAATCTTACAACCACTAACATTTAACGCTACTCTATTTTTGTTTACATTTTATGAAGAAAGAAGTTGTACTCTTGTCTTCTTGGAAATGTCACAAACGTTGCAGTATTGGTCCCCAATTGAACCGAGTCATTCAGAGTATCAGATGTGAAAACATCCTTAGTGTTTTACTGTATTATATCAACATTCATTGAAAGTAAGAACAAATGTACATCTTTTCTCCATTGTAGGTGGTTTACTGTGGTGTGTAAATTGATTGATGGATGGATGAATGGATGCTACAGGTACATATGCAAACATTGCAACATTGAAAACGCAGTTTTTACAGAGCAGCACTACAAGCCTTAGGAAGAAAAAACTGTGGTAAAACATAGTGAGAAATGTAATCAGAAGTGAGGCAGAAAGAGAAAAAGAAAAAAAAAAACAGAGGTAAAAACAGAGACTGAGAGAGTATACCTACAGGGCAGAGGTGGGGGTACTCCCAAATCAGCAAAGTCGGGATCTGAGGAGATAGAAGAGGAAACAGAGAGGTGGGGGCATTCATTTTTAATGCCTGAAATAGTTTTTTTTTTTTTTTACAGATAACACAGCAGAAAGTGCAAGGGAAGCCTGTAAATGAAGAATTCACATGCCCTAAATAAATTCTGGTAAAAATCTATATTTTTTATGTGTTTTTATGAATAGGAGAATTATTTTGACAACTTACACCAGTGAAACAAGTATGACTATGGTTACATATTGTTATATTTCACCATATTGGAAAATAATTGAGCATGACTAGGCATTTCCTTTTTTTAACATAGGCTATGTGACTGAGCTTGTTTAAGAATATTATATCACCATAATTACATACTAGGCCATGCCTAATTATATGTGCATGGCTTGCACACTCGAAAGATACATTTTACAGTTGTGATATTAAGACAAAAGAGATGCTTTTGCATTCATAACATGGAAACCATCATCTCTGTCAGCACTGCAGATAGTATTAATATGCTTAGTTCTAATGTACGCAGTTCAACAGAGCTTTAGAGCCACCAGTGTAAAAGCATATCAGATTTAAATGTGGATGTTTTCTGAATTGTATGCAGGTCAGTGAAATTAAAAAAAACAGAAAACACAGACTAAGCAGAATGAGCTCCTGATGCAGAAATAAAATGAGTCGCTACCAGTCAATAACTTTACAAAGCAAAATTTTACATCAGACTCAGTGGATTAAAAACTGAAAAATAAGGCAAAAATAATAAAATAACCAATATATATATATTTTTGGGCTGAATTCATTGTCTCTACCCTGACACGACTGCTCAGATAGAACGTAAAAAAGGACAGCTGAGTAAATTGCACGAGGGAGGTAAAGTTTTGAGTATTGTTGCAATGAGTTGGATCAAAATGGCTGCGATTGATGACACATGTCAAATATTTGACCTAACATCACAGATTCAATGGTACGATGTCTCTAATGTGGTAACAATAGATGTCTGTTGTTACATCTGTAGACACACAGAAGGCATCTAAGCTTCAAGTTGCTCTTTTGTCATCACTTCAGTGGAAATGTTTCTGTTTTCCAGTAAAAGTTTGAAATTGAAAAGTCTGCATTTAGAAATTAAGATCAACTCCAGAAATATTAAAGTGTAATTTACTAATTCTGAGTTAGTACATTAGTTTTTCATATGAAATGTAAATAAAATAAATATTGTATTAAACCAGTTCCATTTGATTTCATTTGATCCCAGCATAGTAACAAAGCGTTTGTGCCTTTAAAGATCTGCAGTCAGTTATGATCTTCTGAATGCCTTCATCTGAGGACGCACGAAATCCACTTGAGGATAAATGGTGACATGGCTACCACTGACTGAGCTCAGTGTGGAAAATGAGCTTTGATTGCACAGCATGAACTCCTTTCCTAAATGCCACTGACTTTTTTTTTTATCTGTGTATGCGCTCTAAATTCTTGGTCTAGACATGAGTCAGTGACTATTTGCTCTCGCTCAGCAGACATGAAAAAATAAGTCGGAAATAGCTTGCAATGAACACCTGGTGATAGAGCAAACTTTGCATAAAAATGTAAATCACATCTCAAATAAGGATAAAATTACTATTAAAGGTAAAGTTAGTTTTTTCAACTAACTGCAGCTATGTTCAGAGTCAATGTCAGTAAACGTTGCAAAGGATAGTCTTTTGATAACCATTTAAAAAACAAGAAGGACTACATAAAATGATTTATAATTAGTGCATCAAAACCTCTCACAAATTATCAGGGATAAAAGTCAATAAGAGATATGATTGAAGTGATATGCTTTTTCGAGGCTTAGATTACTCTCTACGCCTGACTACCTTTTGCTCTCAACATGATTTAAAGTCTATTTCTGCAAAGTTGAACAGCAATTAGTGTATGCTTAGCTGGCTTTAGGTTGTTCAGTGATACTGCACAACTCATTTTCTTGTTTGTTTTTGTCTTATAAGGAAAGAAAGTTACAACTGGACAACTGATTTTGCTCAAGAGCATTTTCCTACTGTCTGCGGGAGAGTATATGATCATTCATCTTTGTATGAGGTATATTGAAAAAATCATAATATGCAGAAACATTTGGCCTTTACATAAAGCATATATTTCATGACAAACTTTGAAGGTTTCTGTACGCTTTACTGCTGCCTTTGTATGCCTGTCTTATTGCTTATGTTTGTGAGAAATGAAAAAAACCAGAGTAGAAGACAGTTAATGAAACATTGATCTCAAGGTCATCTTTGCTGCCTTTTTGAGATATTTCTCATTTGCTTGTGGGTATCATGTTCCACACAATGATCACAAGGCCAGACAGAATGAGAGCACCCTGACAGCACACCTTTAATAAAGGCTGTCTTAATATAAGCAAGAGAGGTCTGACCACAGGACGACAGTGCTTATAAATTCCTCCAAGGTGACCCTTGACCTTTCTAAACTTGAGCAGTAGAATGTTAATGAGACTTTCTCATGTCTCCATTGATCAGCCCCCTTCCTTTCCTGTCTATCATCACTGATTAATAGATCCAATCAATTAGCTGGATTTATGAAATGAATGATAAACTAAATGTCTACTCTCTGTATGAGTGATGATATAACATATTTACAATCTCAGTAAGATTCATAATCTCAGCCAGATCAGTGACACTACATCACAGTGTGAACATTATATTTCCAAAGCTCTGCTGAGTTTCATCACAGCATGTTGACATTATTAATTTGTTTGTTTTGTGCTGTCATTGTCATTAACGCCCCGCTATGAGGTCCCCAATTTCTGCACAGTGTAAAAGGCTTTGTATTAACAGAAGAAATTTAGTGCAAAATGCCACACATTTTTCTCTGTTAAAGTCCAGATTCTTGTACTTTGCTCTGACATGAACATGCTCACTTGAAAGACCAGGGCATAGAGTTGACTTCTAACTGTTTACAATGGACTATCTGTTGAGGTTGATTTCGAAACAAAATACAACAAAAGATACAACAATTGCATGTAAAGTGGTACAAAAATAGAACAAAGTATTTCATGGTTCTGAACTCTGTAGCTGGGAAATGCATCTCAGCGGGGAATCTCAGACCAACAGAACCCTGTCACTGGACTGTCCATGTCTGAAAAACTGATATTTAGCAAATATCTTGAGCCTGTGTTCACTAAGAGGATGACCTTTTTAAGTTGCTTTGCAACATTAGTGTTGTCAACCTAGCTTGTAGCACAAAAAACAAAAAACAAAAAAAACTGTGTCCAAAAAAAGCCAATGTGAACACTATGCAAGCCTTGACTACAAGCAAACATTTTTATGAAATGTTCCGTTATATTTTTTCTAACATATGCCTTCATATGAAAGGCTAGTAAATTGGAAATCTCTGTCATTGACATTAGTGAATTGTTATAATGTCTTATGCCAAGATGAACAGAGTTCAGCTGTGCAGTACAAAGTGTTCCCCTTTAGGCACTCACAAATGAAATAGCATGCTGAAGATGTGAATTTCTAATGACTACAATTCCATAAGTGTTGTATTACTTCTCATAATATAGATATGAACAAAATGTTTTATTAATAAGGTACAATAAATCGCATTTAAAGTTAAATAGCATACTTCACTGCTACACTTGCTACACATCCCTTCGCTATTAACTCTTGCCCCTAATGTATGCATAACTAATGAGTAAGCTCATGATTGTGAGTGTAGAACAATGTTTCAAGAATTAAACATGAGAAGAGGGAATGAGAAAGCAAGGCACTGACAAGCAGCCCACACACAAAACTCAGTTTCCCAGTGGCCTCATTTTCTTTCAACCACTTGGTGGTGACATTTAAATAAGCATCTGATTAATAATCTCTGTTTATGTGGTTGATCGAGTTAATGAATAGCCACCATTAATCACACCAACCACAGAGGTGGATACAGTTCCACTCAACGACCAAAACGGAGCTGCAGGCGGAAAGAGAGAACGAGGTGAAATCAAACAGGGGTGACCGTTTCTCATATTCTTACAGTTCAACTAACATCCAAATCTCACATCAAACCAACACAATACATGCTGGACTGTTTGCTTGAGAAAACATATGTCACTGGGAAAATCTCTTCTAATGAAACACTGCTTTAGAGATTAGCCACATATCTGATGTGGCTCAGCAGGACTTTGTCATCGTTTCAGATGACAAACCATCTGTACTTTGAAAAATTTTATGTCAAATGCGGATGCTGTAGGACCTGCAAAGGACTGATAGGATTTACCACAGCCTGGGTGTCATGGTCAGTGAGCTGGGTCTGTGCCCTGAATGGCGATTAGCGCCAATGTGTACTGCAACGCCATGTAACGAGCATCAACATCTACACATCAGCAGTCCGACTAGAAACTGCACCACACAGTAAAGAAGGAAAAAAAACATGTCTTGCTTGAAAAAAAAAATCTGATGAATATATTTTCCTTGTGAACCTTAGTTCACTTTGTTTTACATTCATACAGACAGCTGCCCTTGACCTCGTAATATATGGTCTGTAACCCTGCAGGAAGAGCTTGTCGCTGGCAAAACTCTCCTGAGTAATTTCCAATCCTACCACAACTATCTATGGTTCAAGTGCCCTTGATTAAAAGCACTTAACCCCCAGGATGTTCTGGTGGAGGATTCCAATATCCAGGAATATCTGTTCAAAGAGAAAGATCCTCTGTCAGCACCTGGAGGACAAACCGTTACATTTTTAGAGGCATATAGATTACAAAAAGGGTGTGATCTTTGTCCTTGTGTTTGAACTAACGATTCATACGATACATTATTGATCTCCATAAGGAAAGCAGTGAATAGAAAAGCACTGGAAGCACAAAGGGATAAAGTGTCTTTCTCAAGGACACCACAGCACGACAAGAATACTACCACATATGCATTGTCATCATGGTGTTTTTAAAGGTGCCCAAAGCACAATTTTCCTGCAAAGGTTTATAGAGACAACACTAAAAGTTTGCTCTTTGCTCTTGCTCCATCAGCACAATGTGCTCAAGCACTTAAAGGGTCAAAGAACAAACCAAAATGACTGTTGCTTTGAACAGATCTGTAAAAGAGAGAAATAAAAATCTTTATCCCCAGTGGAAACCTCTCAAAGCACAAAGGAACCCTTTCTCTGCCTTGCACATCTAAGCACAATCTGTTCATCAGAGACAGCTGGTCAACTAAGTGAGATATATTAGACAGTTGGGAAAATAAAGCATGATTCCAAATGACCAATATGCACCGTTTTCAGAAAATAGTTCTGCACAAAATGCCTATCTAAGCTGCCTTCCCATTGCTGGCAGCTGGCATTTACTTTCTTTATGGAAGCTCAAGGAAACATGAACTGACTTTTCAAAAACTGTTTTTCCTGTTTTGTTTTTGAAAGTCAATTCATTCCTTCACCTGAAGTGTTTCTCGCTTATGCAAGTAAACTGAGTGAAGTAAAGAGAAACAAAGCATTAAAATTGCTCAGAAAATATTTGACAACAATTTTTAAAATTTAAGAATTTTCTGGAGCTTTTAAGAAGCCTCCAAACTAAGGTTTTGCAACCTAATTAACTTCTATCTATGATGGGAAGACAAAGAAAGACAGGATTTAAAACAGCTTTGAGCCATTAGATTCTGTAAAATGGAAAAATGTACCTTGGTTGAATAAAGTAACTGTCAACACACAAATCTGTCTTCAAATAATTTATGCGTGCATGTGGTTATGACATCCTTTTTCTTTACAGGGCTAAAAGGAAAATGCAGCCATTTATTCAAGCTGCCATTTCCATCCAATAAGTCATGAAGTACAGCCTCGTCTCCCTCACTGTTTGGCAAACTTTCGTTGTCAATCTTCCTGATAGCTGACAAACAAAGTTTTGTCAATCCCACCAACGACTGTACTCATGTGTGTGCAGCAGTGTAAGCAGTGTGTCAGAAATCTGAGCAATACTTTTTAGCAAGTCACTTTTTAAAAATTAATAATTACAATTAACATGTTGAAGTCCCAGTCAAAACACAAATGTTGAAAACTGATTTTTAGCAAAAACCTCAAATATAACAGAAGATTTTTGCGTTGCCAAAGGTCCACAGTTTCAATTTGCACTCTTCTCAGTAATTCATCTATGACTTACTTAGTGTATATTGAAATCTATTTTCATCATTCCTTTCAGCTGGGAGTTCTGTAATGTAGTTTTAAATATTCCATCATTACAGCGCGTCCAACAAATCTAAGCTTTTGGCATTTTTGAGTTAATTCAAAGCACCGTAAAAGCACTATCAAAGGTTCAAGTACCCTTTGTTCTCGAAAACACTCTAATGAGTACTTTTTATTACCACAATACAATTATGTACTGTGGGGTTTTCAGGACATGTTCCTCATTTTCAGTTAATTACTTTTTCTTCTCAAGGCTTTTGAGAAAAAAAAAAATCTTTAATTAAAGAGATATTTCATTTCAGCTAAGTCAAAAGGGATTTGTGTCAAACTTGCTGGATCTGATGCAACACGTGACTGCTAGGCATCATGCAGTATCCTAAAACATAAACTGGGTATTCCTGTCTTCGAGTTATTAGTCACACCTTAGGTAATTTAACTGTCAAATGTATTTTCTTTAGATTTTTTTTTGATTCACAACTCACTCTCCAGTGGTGCCTGTTCTGGCCCCTATCTGCTCCGTAAAACATCCTGTCCACTCGAGCGTACTTCACATAAGCCCACTTCAAATAGATTTCAATAATATTTTCACTAGACTGTTTTTCAATGCAACAATTTTTTGTTTTATTTTTATTTTTTATTTATTTATTTTTTGTCAGCAAAGCTCTGCAGATTTTACTTAGTGTCTGGCACAAACTGAAGTCACCTCTAGTTGCCCTCACAATAGTTGAGGAAATATGTCCATCAAAACTTTCATTTTGAGAAGACAGCAGATAAATTCAATCACCCAGGTGGAGATCTTTTTTGTTTCCCAATCCGCAGTTACTCGCAGTAATGCGAATGCTGTCCCTGTCCTCATTTCAGTATTCCAGAGAAACAGTGACAAGCACAAAAATAACTGATAAAACATCACTACACTATCACCTTGTGAAGAGTTTCTCCTGTCCTATGTGAATACAACACTGTGTGACCGTGTTAAGCAATGGTATGCTGAAATGATCCAAGGATGAAGTAAAGTCTCACTATTCTTGGCAGTCATCTGTTTTCAGTTTTGGCAGTGTCATTCAATCATTTTCTTTCAGTTCTAAGAAATTCTAAAAGATCAAATGGATGTGGTCTTTACAAACTACAAAATATTAAAGTCTAATCTAAAGTGTAGCGTGCAAATCTCACACTAGTAGTGTCCATTAAACAAAAATGGAGCCAACTAAAAAATCTGTGCATGGAAATTTGCTGAATTCAGAGGATTTAATATGGGAAGTAGCTGCTAATCAATGCACAGCACAGCTTATGGCTTGTTCAGAAACTATGTTTCCAGCCTTGCCTCTAATCATCTAAAAATAGTAAAATTGAGGGGAGATGTGCAGAGATACTCATTTTTGGCTATTAAGTAAAATATAAAGTATATTTAAACTGACTAACCCATTACGTAGAGATAGTTTCAAAAAAGTGACTAAAAATGACTACCCTACAGGCAATCCTCACCGCCAAAACATGACATCAGAATAGAGCAGAAAACCATATACTAACATCAAAAACAAATGAAAAGCAGTGTGACATATTGAAAGGCTGTCTAACATGGCAATAAATAATTTCAGCTTCAGTAAAAACAATAAAAATGTCTACAAAACAAACAAACAAAAAAAACTAAAGCACATAGCAGCTAAGACGTATTTCTGTCACTTTGGACAATGCTACAAACACTAGTAACTTACAGATTTGGCACTGGCATTCCAGATATGGCTTCTGTTGATTTAAACAACTTGAGTGTGCTTGGTGGAGGGTGCTAAGATGTGAACACACACAAAGTTGAACATTTTATAATGGTATTTTAAAATATCTATTTTTGTTTGAGGTGTTACAAGTGGAGCATATGGCTTCAGAGTGAGCTATAATGTCGAAAACAACAAACGAAAGGAAACTTTCTGAATATTAATATTAGGTAACAGAAAGTTACCTAATTGAAAGTAAATAAACCACATGACAAAAACTTACCTCCCTAACTAAGAAAAACATGAGAAAACTAAGCAAACAAACGGCAGCTCATTCCTACAAACTCCAGAACATTTACAGTCGTAACACTTTGACGTTACAATTTAAGAGAACTCTGAATCATCTTTGAGAGAAAAGTTTGAAGAATGAAAAACCTCTTGAAAAAGACTTATTTTCCCATGCCCCAAACCCAAATGGGCTTTGCAAGGAAGAAAAAAAAAGAAGAAGAAGAAAAAAAAAACAATTGTCTGGACAATTTTGACATAACAAGAAGATCCCATTTGAGATTTTTTTCTACCTGGCACAAAGGAGGAGTTTCATTGTGATCTTGGTAGTTTATTTTCTTCAGTGGCACAATGAAGCTTTAGGTGCACAGAGAGTCAAATCCTGGGATAACCAAGTGTGCAGTTATCCCGTTTGACAGAGGCCCTTTGTCTGTACAATGATTTTTCATTCAGAAAATCCCGCACCTTTTAATGTTAGTATGACAACAACCAGAAAAAATCTCTTAAAGATCATTCTGAATGTTTCCCTGACCTAAATCCCAGAAGAATATTTTTTTGATGGGTGACAACGAAGTTTACAAAAATGAAACTTACTTCCAGACTGTAATTGGTTACCATTAAAAAGTGAAAAAAAACAAACAAACAAAAAAAAACATCTGCACCAGTTGGAGCAACAGTTTCAGTTCTGTTTGTTTTTGTTAAGCCATGCTCTCAAACATCCATTATGTTTAAGGTTAAATGTTGTTTTCAACAAATTGCTTACTCTATTTTTCACTTGCAATTCACAACCTGACCAGCATGATATGCAAATACTTTAATCAAAAGCTGAAAAAGGTGAGGTTGCAAATGCTACACAACATATTCAGCAAGTGGTTATCATGCCATAATGATGTGTGTACATTTAAAAACGCAATAATCTTTGTAAAATTTATTGAGTAAACATGCTATTAGAAATACTTAATTTTATTTATGTAAATAACTATATAGTATTTCAACAAATGTATAGCGTATTCCAATGTACATGTCTGATAGTTTACAGTGTGGACTAAAATTAGAGATAAAGGAGGTCAAAACTAGTGCTTCCTTCAGTGAGTCCCTTGAATAGAATCTTTAAATCTGGAACTACTAGCTGAGTTGTATTGTGGAAAAAGAACAAAAAATACCCTTGAATTGGTGAACATTAATACCTTTGTCCATCTAATGTGTCCTTAATAAGAGTTTTACTTTTACAACATTAAGGGATTGAGTTCTGTTTAAAATAGATTAAGAATAGGTTAGTTGAGAGAACAGACAGGTATTCCCTTGCTTGAGGAAATTAATACAACATAGTTTAACAAACTGAAAACAAACAGCAAATGTCATTTTGTCATTTGCATGTGTGCGCATATTTGCGTGTGTTTGTGTGAATGCCGGTTGGAGATGGGGGAGCCATTACTAATACAGCAGTTAGTTGTCCCAAGGCATTGCAGCTGTTTCTATCTGAGGGATGCTACAATGACAGACACTTTCAATCTAGGTTCCATTTGGCCAGCCATGCAATAAATCAACACAACATCCCTACTCTGCCACTCATTACTGCAAACAGTAACTGAAAGGCATGGAGTAAGGCTACGTGTGTGTGTGAGAGAAGGGACAGATCTGCTGATCTGCAAACAATGCTCCACTAAGAAAGGTAATTGAAGATTCTGATTGCTTTTTTTTCAGGGAAGGTGTTTTATTTTCTTGTCATGGAATTATAAGAGGTGGCAAATCTCTGTTTCAATTGTCACTGCTGCTCTGCAGTTGTTTAAGAAGACCCAGGGGGGAATCAACAGCTCAAAAAGACTTCTTTTCTGCCAACAACAGGCTACAATTTAGCCCAGTGGGGTAATACACTGCAGGCAAACACACTGATGCTTACAACCAACACAAGCACAAGTGGGTTTAAGTGAAGAGTGGTAAACACATTCTCTCTTGCATCTGCACCATGACAATTTTTTTTCAACATAGTTTAAAATGATCAAACAGGTAATTCTAAGATGGCATCTTTTTCTTCAAACATAATCTTCTAAACTGATGAATCACCAAGAACAGTGACTTTTCCAATGAGGATGATAAAGAGTATTTAAAACTGAAGTTGTAGAGAGATGTTGATATTTAAACAAAAAGATTATGAGATTACTTGGAGATTAAGAAAACGAATGGCAATTCAGAATTTGCACAACCGTTTCTGTATACTCAGTGAAGATGCTGAAGCAATTAAGGGAAATGCAACACCATGTGTTGCTGAGCTGCCAACATAATGCAACCAAGAGGGTTGTGAATTTAAAAAGAAACTGGTCAATGGGGCAAAGGTGGGACAAGTTATGCTGTAAAAACAGTATACAACTTGTTTTCAGAAGTGTACGGTGTGGTTCCTTACGTATTCTCTTTTTTCAACTGATATTTTAAAAGCTGCTTAAAGCAATACAACATTGATGATCTTGAATACAATTCAAATTGTGGCGTTACTCCCATAGCCTGTTGGCTGCTTCATTTACACAGTGCTTATAAAAAATGCACCATCACAAATCTCAACATTTAGAATTTGTCAAAAAATACTTAAGAAAATTCAAGAAGGTGAAGAGGAAAAAAAAAAGCAAGAGTGTGACCCACCTGCTGAAATGACAGAAATTCCCATAGCAACTGAATACGGTGGCATGCATTTGAATACATAGATCTTTCTAAGAACTGTTCCAGGTAGTGTTGTAAAAAGAAAAAATAAAATTAATAGTCTGCACTTAACAATACCCTGATTCACAGAGCACTGCAAAAATAGTTTTGCTTACTGCATTTCATGAGTGAACATTTAATCTAATTGCATTATTAAAACTCTGCTGTATTTTTCATCATAAAGAAGTTTGTCCTCCTGAACACTATGCAGTGTTATTAATATGACCATGTCCATTAAAGTGGGGATAAGTTATTTTAAGCACAGACTTCAATTATGAACTTGCTAAGCTTCACACCCTGTTGTATCTACTATAAAAAACTGCTTTATCTGCCCTACTGTGAGGAGTTAATTTGATAAAGATTGAGCGTTGGCTTAGCTGTTAACACTAAAGCACAATGAAGCTCCTCCACTTGTTTAACTTTGTCCGGCTGCATTTTTCATACCAGGTAAATTAAAGGAGTAGATAAAGGAGGGCATTGTTAAAATTCTCATAGACTCAATATCATGCACAGTCTCATCTCTTGAGATGACATAGCATGAATGCACAAATGTAATACAAATGAATGTTTGTATTCATTATTCGTTATTTTAGCTTTGATACTCTACATAGTTTTATTTATACTCGTAGAAACAGAGACAGCCTATATTATTTTACTGTTTCCTTAACATAATCAATTTATCTTTTCATGTAATGTAACACGATGATGTAAAATCTCATCATGCAGAACTGGCTAATAGAAATTTCCTTTGTGAATAAAAGTTTGACCACTTAAGAACGTGATTTATTTAACCTACGTTTACCAATATTTTTAATATTACTTTGGATCAAATCAAATAAGTTTCTTGTGCTTTTTTGCAGTCTGGTTGAACATAGTTTGTAGCTGTGGCAAAACAAAGCAACAAAGACTCTCATAAAGGGATTTTTTTTCCTTCACCAGCAACTAATAACCAATGTCCCCCTCACACATTATTTCAAGCTGTTACGACCCTCTGTTGTCACCAGAGACAGGCTGCCCCTGATTAACAACCCAATTGCTTCTCAAACAAGACAGTCAGAAAATTATGATAAGATGACAAAGAAAATATAGACGAGCACAAGCAGAAGCACAAGCACAGAAGTTTCCTTCAACTTTAATTGAACCCTTGTCTAATGGGATAACAGTGTGTGTTAAAAAGGCTTATTCACAATGCAAACGGACAATACTGCTGGACATCTGCATCAGCTTCTCTCATATGGCCTGGAAGATAATGCATGCAGAGCTGCTGTCTTCAGCTTGTATTGGAAGCAGCAGATGTAAAAGGACACAAAGTCATTTCTACCCTTTCATTCTTTCCTTTTGTCATCTGATCAAACTAAACAGGATTACCCTCCTCCCCTGGCACAGTATAGGTACATTTCATTTTCATTAATAATAAAGGCAGGTAAAATCAGTCTGAGTTTGATTCAGTTGGATTCATTTCCTCTGTACAAAGCAATAAGCTTATAAGAAAAGTAATAATCCACATGCAATGTTTGTGGGATAACCTATGCCTTGTCCCAATGCAAACTTTTGCAGGTCATGTAGTTTATGCTTTTCACTAATGGGATAGATGCAATAATAGACAATGTATTTAAAGTTTAAATGTTGGCCAAGAAAGCATATCCATGTGTACATTATCACTGTATGAAAGGACTGCTGACATGCAATATGTGTCGACTAATTTATGGAGATGCAACAATGTTTATACTGTAACATTTACAAAATTTCAACACTTCTAAATTCAGCAAGGTCAACTTCAGACAGAATCACAGAGAGAAAAACAAATTCACAAAGAGCAACTTTCTCGTAATATGTTCAGTTTTTCTGTTACTGGCTGAAAGTCTTGGTCTCACTCGGAGCCTGATCGGACTGCAGGCATTTCTTAGCAAACGCACACATTCACCCACCTACATACACACATGGTTTCGGAGGTGCTGGTGCCTATTTCTAGTGATCATTGGGTGACAGGTGGTGTACACTCTGGGCAGGTCAACAGTGCATCACAGGGCAACACTGAGACAAAACAGTCCAACCATGTTTAAACACACAAATAAAGGCCAATTTAAAAAGACATGAAAACTCCATGCAGAATTAACCCAGTCACATGATTTTAAGCTAGGACTTTTTTACAGTAGAAAACAGAACTATCAAAATTGCCACTATGGATGTCTTGACGTGTTATAGAAAATTCAATTTCCTCGGATAGCTTCCTCTGACTTTATTTTTAAACACATCTGTCGACTGAAAAGCGCTAACGTTGAGTCTTTTTCTCTCAGTAACAATGTATATACCAACTAACATTGTTGTTAGTATGTCCAAGTTGTAACTGCTAAGTATTCATTGACTGGATATTTGAGTTTCAGTTTGTCTGGTCAACAGTCATGGTTGATCAAGCTGAAAGCTGAAAGTGCAGTCTCTATCCAAATTGTGTTTTCATAATTCATTAAATTTAGTGTTAGATGGGGTGTATCCACAATAGATACACAAAACAATATCCAAAATGGCAAAGTTGGAAGCATTGTGATATTGATGAGAAGGAGAAGAAGAGGAAAACACAGTCAATGCACCTGATGTTATTAGGACATTTGACAATAATATTACAATTTCTTTCTAAATACATTGCAGCTGCAGTCAGTAAGTAAAATAGCAGGAAATTGTCAAATCGTATTTTGCTCTCAGCAGAAAACTCATTTTGGTGGATGTCTGTTAGAGAAAAAGAAATACACACATCACATATTAAATCTTAAAATGTTGTGTCAGGTATAAAATTAAGTGAAATTGCCGAATAGGTCATCGGCAAGAAATGACAACACCTAACAATGAAAAATATTCACTTTAAGTGCTTTCTTTGATTGGTGAACTACTCTGCCTCAATGGGTGAATGCAATCAGCACCAAGAGAGAGAGAGACAAAAAAAGAGATGCCAGCTCTGTAGCCTCTGCAGCTACACACTAATAGAAATCAAATTCCTTGGTGCAGAGTGAAACCTCAGGTTTTACAGTTTCAGCTGTTACCAACAACTCCCAACTGAGTGGAGAACAAGGTAATGGAGGGTGACCACCAAGTTGGACTTTATTTTGCCGGCAAATTAGAAACAGTGAAAGAGCTGAAACGCCTGAAATGTGAACTCATAGTGCTCTCACCTTACAAATTCATTATGGTATTTTAAGCCATTTACTACATGTTTTTGAGCACTTTAAGGATTATTTAAATGTTAGGATAACTTGAATCCTAACATACAGCAGTGATTTGTATGTTAGAGTAGTAATTTGAGAATATTATTGTATTATTGTTTTAGTAATGCCTTTATGCATTGTTTCAGTCTCACACAAACTGAAAAATTTAGCAACTCTGTCAGCACACCTGTGAGATGCATCATCCTTCAGTTAATCCATAGTCTCTCTTTTGACAGAGAATAGTCGTCATATATTGTACGTTTTTAGTCTGGTGCCTCTTCCTTTAAAACATATTTATTTGGAATTTTTCAAAGTTTCTGTTGATTTCTTGGATTATATACATAATGTATACATCAATGTAGAACTTGCCCTCCTTTTCTTTCTCAAACTCGTCTTTCAGTCCCTGCAAACTTACAGGCATTCCTGATTAAAATATGCAAAAAAAAACAATAAACAATATTATATATATATATATATATATATATATATATATATATATATATATATATATATATATATATATATATATATATATATATATATATATATATATATATATACACATAGATATATATATATACACATAGATATATATATATATATATACACATAGATATATATATACGCTCATTCCAGTAACAATGCAGTAAGACTCTTTTGGCACAGCAACAAATATCTGCATGCACAATAACTATGGATTAACCACAGACTTACAGCCTTACCCACTTTGCTGTGATTGTTCTTTGACCTTTAACCTCCTCATGCCATCAGCATGCAACAGGGTAAAAACTGTGGAGTGTCACACACTCGACTTCATTACACCCTCATTTCAGTACATCACCGATCACTGTCAGTGCTGATGGATTTCACCCAGAGGAGGGTGAGCTATGAGGTTGTCATGGTGCTGTGGTCAAAGCGATCCTACAGGACCTCATGTCACAAGTAAATGTGATTCATATGGTAACACGGCCACGTGTGCAGGGTGACAATTTGCATGCGTATTCTCTACTCCGGAGTATCTATAAATGGCCCATTTTGTTTTACTGCAAGCTGCCATTGGTTTTATGAGTGCTGTGACATGAGAGTCAGTGAAGGACACTGATGGGGCTCTAATATCACTGGAGAGCTGGCAGAGTTTGCACCATTGATGTACAATCACATCCATCTTTGTTTACTGTCAACATCCTGACTGTCTGATAATCAACAAATACGATGAAAGAAAAAAAATTATTTATTTTGCTTGCGGTTCTGTTTAGCAGCCTCCAAGAGGCCTGCTAATTGCCAAGTCTATTCAAATAAATACATAATAGCTGAAGTGCAGTTTCTGTTGGCATAAGTACTGCTGGTCAAAGCTTTTTTATTTTAGAAAGCTTGCCTTGTTTTTGACCCTGTAATTTAATGTTTTCTTTGTTACACAGTGAAAAATCTTAACTTATATTTGACCCCAGTGGTGATGTAATGACATTAACCTAAAAGTGAAACAATAGTAACTATGCTTGAAATCTTGTCATAGCTATAAATACTGCAATTTTTTTGTTGAGAGAAATTTTGAAGTAAAGAAGTAAACTTGCAGAAAAGTTCAGAGCAAGGTTATGCTAAAAAAAAACTGCAGCTCTATTAAGACATGGCTGTTCACTAAAAAGCCAGGGCACGTTATTAGTAGGTAAATTAGCAAAGCAAAGAGGCCTATGTAAACTCTGCAGGAGTGACAGAGATTCACAAGAATAAGAATCTGTAAACTAGAAATCTGGTGTTTATGAAAGAGCAGCATGAAGAAAGCTTAGAAAAAAAACCCTAAAATATCAATTTCCTATTTTCCACAAAATGTCTTGAGCACACAGTGAATCTATGTGGAAGAAACTGGTCTGGTCCAGTAAGACTGAAATTATTTATTTTGGTTCACATACAAAATGCTATGTGTGACTGAAAAACACCACCACACATCATCCTGTTTGTTTTTCTCATGGCAAAACATTGCCACAACAGATTTGTACATTACAGCTTCGTACTGTGGGAATGGAGACTTAATACAAGCTCTCCTTTCAGCAGGACTATGACTCTAACTCACACATTCTTAGCTAATATTGTATGGCTTAGATCAAAGTATGTGCATGTGTAAGAATGACACCTTTATAGCCCAGAGCTAACTCAAGCTGGAGATCTGGGGCAATATATATTTCATTCCAAATATGTCCAATCTTTCTGATTTCAATTTTACTTATAGGAAAGCTGTAACTACAGCATAATGTAGTTTTACAGAGACTGAACACAAATGCATGACCACAAATTTCTAATTTGCATTTATACACTTTACAAATCATGTATAATTTTCTTTCTCATTCACAATGATCCACTACTTTGTGTAAGACAAGTAAAAATCCCAATAGAACGCTTTGTATTTTGTGCTACAGAGTATTGGTTAGATGTGTGAATGATTCTGCAAGGCACTGCATAGATGTTATTGGTAATAATACGATATATACAAATTATGATTATCAAAGACACATAGAAATGGAATGCCTTGACACTGGAGACAGTAACTCATATTCTATTTCATTTTTTTTTTTCATTCTTAGGGATGGTGTGTTTCTGTTGTAAGCCATCATACTCAGCCCTAAGGCTCCTTGCAGAAATATCCGATTCTTGGAGAGATAAAGGGGAAAAAAAGACTGTTTCAAAAGACACTGACACAGTTCTCTCCTTTTTTAAATATCTCGTAAGATTGCAGAAGTTTTACCACAGCCACATCGGTGTAAGGAGTTTGTCGGGGGACAATATTCTAATCTATTTTTAAATTCTTTTCCTCCATCATAGCATGCTTGTGTAACTGTCCATATTATTCTTAAAATAGTGACACAACGAGTTTAATGTGTTTATAGATTTAGCAACCTTTTTTGAAAGCTTCTGCAATAGTTTTTTCTGTTGCTCTGATACAATATTTTTGCAGCTCTTCTTAGCACAAGCTGCTAACTCCGATTTTTTATTTATTTATTTATTGCATATGAATTATTGCTTGAAAAAAATAGGAGATGAGTCATATGACTGTTAATTGATGAACTCACACTGACTGAATATTAAAAATCAAAATCCAGTCAGTTCAGTTTTCATATACCTATGGATCCTGCATGTTTGTGTGAGAGAGTTGCTGTCAACATGTCAACTGTTTCCTTCCCCATCTCATCAGGATCTCTCCGGTTGTGCTTCCTCTCCTTTGGTGCATAATAGAGAAAGGTGAGGAATGTCTTGCGACCTCTCCCTTTTTTCTTTCATCTCTCTGCGTTTGTGTGTCACTTCTTGAGGTAAAATGTCAAAAAAGAAACCCAATGTGATATACAGTCAACATTCAGCATCCAACGTAGGTTCTGTTTTGGTCACTCTGACATCAGAGCTCCATAACATTGAGTTGTTGTGTTTAACATTAAGGCTCCTACTTGTTTGTTGTCTTTGTAATTTGTTGTTAAAGTCAAAGACCAGCAACTATAAGTTCACTGTAATGAAAGCACAGAAAATAAAAAAATCATACCCAGAGGTGTGCATCATCCCAACATGTCACACCCACTATTGTATCACTTTCCATTGGGATGGTGTGTGCTAGTGTGCTTGTACAAACACATCTGGGTCAAAACAATCACTTCTTCCTTTCACTCAAATTTCAATGTTTTACAAGCTGCAGATGAACAAAATAGACCACAGCTAAAATTAAACTAAATGTGAACATATGTCTGGATGTTTTTGGAAACATACAGGTATCCAGATCTGTCTTTAATTACTGTAGTATCATATGCATAGCTTTGCAAAATTAAACACTCCCACTTAACATTTTACATAGTTTTGATAACTAGAGATATGAGCAGCTTGGCTGTAAACATTTAATGAAAGTCATAAAACGCATACCCATAGACTAATAGGACTTACCCAATGTGTTGGCACTGCACATGCAGCTCTTTTCTGACTTAGTGTTTAAATTATTTTAAAAACAGAGAAGAAGCTTTTACATGGAAATATCTGCAGTGCATTGTTCAGAAATGTTCAGAGCATCCTTGAAAAAAAAGAAGAAAAAAAAGTAAAACGCTGCTGAGCGAGAGCACATCCAAGCAAATGTTGGCACTAGGGTGACAATTGGCTTCTATGGAAGGTAGAAAAATATACTATTGGGGTTTAGTGAAAACTACACTAAATCACTGGCTTTAAAACTAAGACACTTTGTGGTAATTATGGGAAAGATAGTTACTGCATAGCACACTCACTGATGTTCCTAACAATGGTGCATTAAAACAGACTATTAATAATTTCTCTGATAAATGTCCCTTTAACAATGAGGCCATTGTTTGATAAATTACAGTGTCTATGACAATTCCCTCAGTTCAAACTCTCACATTTATTAGGCAATGAAGCACATGCACACCTGTATGCAGGGTGGCAAAAAATTATGTGAGTTTGTTCAGAAAACCTTTTTCGTTTTATGTGATTTATTTATGATTTACTGGTATTTTTATTTTAACAAGTCTTTTGCCTATCCCTATTGTCACCAGTCAACTAAAACATGCACTTATTTAAAAAAAATTACAAAAAGGGGTGCATTGCCACTAATTTTACTTCACCCTTCCATTTTTACCAATGCAGATAAGGGAGTTAGAATTTCATTCAACCTCATTTAGCATTATAGTACAAAAAAAAAATAAAAATAAAATAAAAAAACAAACAAACAAAAAAACAAAACATAAGTGCTGCTTTGAGGAGGACTAAGGCCTAGTTGGCAGTAATATTTCTTTCCCTGCCACCAGCACAATAAGAAGGCAACAGGAAGCTAGCCAAGCACTAGCTCTTAGCAGAAGCCATAAGGATCTACAGTAAGCAACAGAACTGCAGCAAAGAAGCACTGCAACATAGTTTTTACTATATCTGCCAAATCTGAACATGAATAAATAAATACAGCTATATCTGTCCAATTTTCCCTCAGCCCTGAGGCATTAGACCAAAATACTTTTGACACCTGCTATGATCATTCATCCGTTTCAACCATGCATTATTTCACACAGGCCAAATCAGAATTTGTACACGTGTGATAGATTCAAATGGATGAGAGAAATGTACCCAGCTTGACACAGACGCTTGTGCCAGATGAGGAGATTATTGTGGGCTAAGCTGTTCCAACTGCAGTTCCTACAACCAAATTACTCAACAGGTCAGATTTCACTTTGGTGAACACTAAATAGTCTGCTGAGAGCAACAAGGACCCCCCTTTACCCCAGTAAAAATAATTTACTGCTGAAGTACTGCTTAAGCTTTGTAAATCATTTTTATTATTGGATTTTAATGATATGAGAGCTTTAGGAAGAAAAGAATGACACTTCACACACAAGTTCAGCAAAATATTAAACTTTGAAAGTAGCTTGAAACAGCATGATGAATATTTTCCTTTCCTCTGAAAGCAGCCTTTGTGCAATTTATATGTATCATAATTATTTTTCAAGGTTGCCTTTTTGTTGGGCTTATTTGATCAAAAATGTACCAGGAAATAAGCCTCATGTAGTAGTGCCTGCTTCTTGTTTGCAAGAGCAAACAACAAGCAAAAATACAGACTAAGCTGAGTTGGAATTATCAAAAACATATGAGGTGCAGCAATATTCTGCTCCCTTTGTTGAGCTCAGCGAAGACTACACTGAATGTTCCTGACATGACAAATAATCAGCTCATCACCTCCTGCTGCCAGAACATGTAGAACTATTTCTATCATGTCTCAACAGTACATCACTTTTACAAGGACTGTGCATGGAGGAAAATTACAAAATTAAGCCTTATAATTTGGATTTGCAAACTTGATTTTCTGGTTTGCGGGAAGACTGTTTCTACAAACAGAATGAGGAATTTTCAGGAGGAATTTTCAGGAGATCAATAAATTCAAACTTTGTATTGTTATTTCTCTACAAAACATTCAACCATACATTTTTACAGTCACTTGTCACGTCACGTGTGCCTATCTCTAGAGGACAATGGGCAGGAGGCAGGATGCAAATAGCACAAGAGGTTCAAGGAAGCGAGACAGCCTGCCAGTCCACCACAGGTCAACACAGAGTCACACAGGACAAATAACCATGAAAGTACACAAAACACCTAAGGACAATTTAGAGTGGCCAGTTAACCTAACAGGCATGCATGTTTTTAAAACTTGGAAGGAAACCACACTTCTCAGAGAGAAGACATGCCTGCACAGGGAAAACATGCAAACTCCATGCAGATCCCACCTGAAATTTAAACACAGTATCTTTAGATGCAAGTTAACAATGCTAACAACTGTGACGCCATGCAGCATCACTATTAAATATCTCTCAATGAGAAAAAATTGGCCTTGATAATAATAGTATACATTGTTTTTTGCCAAGGAGCAAAAAAATAAAAAAATAAAAATTATAATATATATTTTTAAATATATATGTAATTAAAATTATTTTTAAAAATTGAATTAAATAATAAATATAACAAAAAAGAAATGAAAAGCACTAAATCCATTAGTATTGTGTGTGCGCATGTAAAGGTTAACATTGCAGCACCTTTGGCAGCATAATGTGTATAATAATAACAATAACAATAATAATAATAATAATAATAATAATAATAATAATAATAATAATAATAATAATAATAATCTTTAATTTGTAGTTTCACATATTTCTTCTGCTTTTTGGCCAAAATAAATCCTGGCCTTTTCATAGTAAAAGCAAGATCAATAGCATGACAATTTGTCATCAGACAGAACAAGTTCCACTTAGATTCCACTCTGAGACAAAAACGAGTAAACTAATTAACATCTGATCAAATGTTTTTATCACATCATGGCTCTCTATCAGTGAAACCCTTGAAAAAAACGTAAACTAATTTCTGAAACATATAAATACTTTTAAAAGTTACATTGGACAAATAAATAATGAATTGCAGTCAAATGATTGAACATAAAAACAAATAATAGGATCTTGAGAATAAACTGTTTCGTGAAACTCAGCCAGTTAACCTGTATGGCACTCAGAGCCACAGAACCTGTCCATAGCAAATTGCCATGGATAACAGCCTGACACACATAAAGACACCAACACAGGGGAGTAAAATCTGTCCTAACTGTCAAGGAAAGGAAAGAGGCGAGGATGTGAAAGAGTTCTGAAGCAGAAAGAGGTGAAGGAAAATGAAGATTGGGGGTGAAATGACAGGATTGGGAGAGTTAGAGGGAAGTGAAACTATACAGACCAATAAATAGGATCAGGGTGGTGATGGGGAATAACTGCACCTGATGTGAGCAGAATGACGGGAATAAGACAAATTTATTACACAGAACATGGACAGATTCAGCAAAAAAGTGCAATGGGTGTAGCAGTGAAGTGAAGACTTCAGGTAAAGTTGAGAGTGTGTTTGGATGAATGGTTGTGTGTCTGCTGATGAAGGATAGATTTCTTGCAAGAAACCAGCAACCTGCCAAGTGCTCTAGAGCCAACTTGAGAGAAAAAGCATCTGTCTCAGCAAAAAAGGGAGGTGCAATCAATAACTATACAGTTAAGGTGTTGCTGTGCATGTGCAGATTTTATCATCATTTCTCCTGAAGCCTCCAGACCCCAGGAGTTGTGCTTTTACTACATGCATAGTTGATACATTTTTACTTAAGCATGTAGCATCATATGCAAAAAAGTAAATGAACACATTAAGCTGTAATTATATAAACTAATGAGAATCTTGACTCTTGAGTGCTGCACTGTTGGACTGAGTGGATTTTTTTGAAGCTGATGCTTTGATTTGGTATGAAAGTGTCAAACATTTGATAATTAAAAGTGAAGTAAATGTGAATGTAAGTGCCTTTACCCTTACATAATTGCTGTTCTATCAACATGTGGATTTGGGGAAGAACTCTCGCCAAGGCATTTTCTGGCGGTGCAGCATGAGCATGCCAGAAATGCTTTTAAGAGCTACTTAGTCCCTGTATACTCAAGTGAAGAGCTGTCCATATTCTTAGCTCAAAGTCAAGCTTATTTGCAGAGCAAGTTGGACTTTCTCTGGGCTGTGGCTTTTTGCTGAGCCCAGCAACAAGTGCCGAGATCCTGTTTGTAGACAGGATCTCGGGCACAGATTAGAGATGCAGATATATGGTTTAGAAACCTCAGGATTTGGCTAATGCTGCAGTTTTGTTGGTATCTTTAGAACATGCACGTCAGCATGCACTGAAGTGGTTTGCTGCCAACAGTGAAGTGGCTGGGATGGGGAAGATGACAGAGAAGAGTCAGCTGAGGGCATACATGGTAACTGGAAAAAGATAGACTGCTCCATCCAAAGTATCCTGTTCATAAGTGACAGTGGAACAAGTTACATACAAATAGATATATTGGGGCCTTGCCTGCAGTAATGTGTGTGGTGTTTCAGTCTGCCATTGTCAAGACAAAACTAAGAAAACAAATTCAAGGTTTTGATTTTCAAATGTGTAGATTCCAATCAATGTTCAGGAGAAGTTGATTATGACAGAAAAAGTAAGACAGTAGTAACAACAATTTGCCGAAAGTAGAGCCACTGCTTCTTCTCATCAAAAGGAGTAAAGTGAGGTGGCTCATGAATCTGATCTCGATGTCTCCTGGATGCCTCCGTTTTATACACAAATAGAATAAAATTCTGGGGCAGACCCAGAATTCACTGCTAGTATTATTTTTCTAAGCTGGGAATGCCATGGGATCTGCCAGAATTAACTGAGGAGTGTCACTGTGGGGAGGAACGTCTGGAATTCTGTCCTGAACTCAGATATGGGTTTGAATGTAGATGGAAAAGGTAAGTGGAGTGACAAAAGGGACATTGATAGTGGATGGAATTTGAATAATTACAAATCTATTTTATTAAGATTTGAATGAAACAGACTGTGAAAAGAAAATTATATTTGAATTTTTGTAGACAGTTCACTAATGAGATTCTTGCCTGATCTTTTTTAGTTGAATAAAAAAAGCTACTGAACATGTACATGCGCATGAGGACCATATGTTTGAAGTGACAGAGACAGTTGCTAGAGGAAGCGTGAGATCAAACCTAATCTCATGCTTTTCTTTTTCGAGGTTTGAAATGCATCCAACGGCCTGTTAGCGTAGGCTTCTGTTGCCTTTGATTACTCATAAAACACACTCGAAATTCCTTTTTGGATCCAAAGCAGCCCGTCAAAAAAACTAACCAAATGTAATGCAATGTGATGTAGTTTCTATGACTAAACTTCTCTTTGAGATTAAAAAAGAATATTCATTTCATCCATTCATAAAGGCAGAAGGATTAGTCCACTACAGAAATTAGCTTCAAAAAGTTCTCCATTCAGAACATTAAAATACATGCAATTAGTTAAAATCCAGTCTGAGTTGCCTCATTTAGCTTAATATTATAAGGACTGTGGGGAAATACTTCTAACAAAGTTATTAAAACTGCACTACTTGCTTCCTGCTCCATTTGATTCCAAGCTGCAGTGCACAGTCAATATGATCCTTTTGTCTTAGTTATACCCCTCCACCCCCACCGCTCTGGACATCATTGCACCCATAAATACATCCAAGAAATTAGACCGTAATCTCCCTGAGCAGCAGCATAATAACAAAATCCATTTCTATTTGCTGCCCAGTCTTAACAAGAAATATCCATTTATGAGACACAAAATAGGACTGCTCCAGTGATAACAGGTTACTAAGCAAGAGATGCATGAGCAATTTTATGCAAATATATATTTTTTGTTTTGTGACCTGCAGTAAACACGAGGTGCAAATTGCATAATGGATTTCCAAGACTTACCTGGAAATCCAAATCCGATTTATATGCATAATTGTAATGAGAGTATACAAATATTACTCTGCATGAGCTATCAAGTAGGATGAGTATACAGAGAATCGTATGCACAAACTCACAGATCCATAATGGATGAAAGTTATCATGGGGATGAATTATACATACTGTACATGCACTCAATTTATCCCTCTATGTAACCTTTGAAGTCTAATAAAAAGGGGAAGAAACACTCTGATCTCCAAAGGAGAATAACCCTGTTGGTCAGATTCACAGCATTCAAAAAGAATGTCTATTTCTCAATGTGTGTCAGAGGGAATTAGGAGCGCTGAATGAGAAATTATATCATACAGTATTTCCTTTCATCTTCTCTTGAATCAATGGCATGCCATAAAATGTCGAACTAGATCTTTCCCACATCGTGACATTTTCTGCAAATTAAGACGGCTTCTTTCTGTCTTTTTTCTTTTTAGTTTCCAACTTCTTGCAACACCTGCCACATAATTCGTTTAGATGTCAGGTTTATTCATAGTCACAGTAACTGGTTGAAATAGGACTGTCATCAGCATGGCTGTCCTTACAATACGCATATTTCCACCATCCAATTTAGTCAATTGGGGCTTCTCCCTGCTTCAGTGTTTGATGGACACCCAGAGTAGCTGGGCAGCGGAGTGGAGAGAAGGCTTTGATGTTTAGGCCCAGAATGTTGAAGTATTCAGGTTGACTTTGATAAACCATATTAGTGTGTCATCATCTCTCCTTCAGCTCTCCCACTCTCTTGCAAAAACTGTCAGGCTACGAGCTCTTGAGGAATAAGTTTGATAACAAGGTTGCTCCAGGATTGGATTGAAACTGAATAAGTCAGAGAACAAGAGGAAAGTCGAGGGGACACCTCTGCTAAAAAAAGCGTAAGAATACCAACAATAAATCATTAAAAAATCAAATAGATCTAAACATGCATTTTGTCTAGACACAACTACTTTTTGACTATCCTGATTGGTAATTTGAGATATCCGCAATTACATTATGACAAATAAGAACATAATGTAAGAATTCAATATATCTTTGATCACATTTTGACAGCTCAAATACCTTTTCAGATATCATATGCGACCCCACTGTATTTGTCACTTGAAGGGTCACACATCTGTAATTACAATTCCAGATATAGAAAACATAACTATTAATAGTCAAAATATATATTTTTTTAAATATCTGAAATAATAAATTTATGGTGACAGTGGAACAAAATATCATTTTTTTTACAATACATCCTACTATCCTATTGACCACTGAAAGGCAGGATGTAATTGTATTACGTTAATTTCAGATATCCATGTAGGAACTTTGAACCTGACGGTGGTACTTGGAGACAGTTTTGTTTCATTACTAATTCAACAATACAGCAATAAAAAAGTCAGCAAAGCAGAGCTGTTCCGGCATTCTTCTTGGTTGCTGCTGACTTATATGCCAAGACACAACCAGGGAATGGAGGATTTTAAGTCCAATGAGATTCATGTACAAATGATGAGAGCCTGCTTGCCTAAAAGTGAAAGGACTTTCAGAAAAAAAAAAAAAAAAAAGCTTTTTGAACCACAGCATTAAGCAAATGAGATAACAATTTATGTCTTCAAAGATAGTCTGCAGTTGAAAGAGGGCAGCTTGTCACTTCCAGTTTGGAAATTAGCTGGTACCCAAAGTAAAGTTGTGTAGGGGTCTTTCCTGCAGTTGAGTTAAAAGGTAGAGATCGGCATCTGCATAGTAGAAAAGCCTTGGACGCTGCTTGGCTCAGTTGGTAGAGCATGCACACCATATGAAGAAGCTTTAGTACTTGACATGTTTGTGCTGGGTTCAGTTCCCAGTCAAAGGGCATTTGCAGCCTTTGTTACATGTTTCCTCCCTATATGCTACTCAATAAAGTAGGGGTGTCAAACTCCAGTCCTCGAGGGCCACTGTCCTGCAGTTTTTTGATGTGCCACATGTCCAAAACACAGGAATGAAATGGCTTAATTACCTCCTCCTTGAGTAAATCAGTTCTCCAGAGCCTTGCTAATGACCTAATTATTCTATTCAGGTGTGGTGCAGCAGAGGCACATCTGAAAGTTGCAGGACACCGGCCCTTGAGGACTGGAGTTTGACACCCCTGCAATAAAGGCCATTAGAGCCTAAAAAAATTTGCTAGCCAATCTTTCTCCATCACCTAAATTCATGATCTGTGTGTAAGGACTGAAAGAATGAGATTTCCAATCGATGTAAATTGACTGTTTGTCTAAATAGACGGAAAGAAAGGTGTGGTAGGTCAGGATACCTTCCACAGGAGAAATTTTAGACATGTCCCAGTGAAAAACTAACTGGTAAGATTACATCTTCTGGGTAGCCTGGGATCAGCCAAAGTTATTAGAAACTCCAATCTTTTTTGACTTTGTGAACTCAACTGATGTGGCAATAAAAGCTCTTGTATCCTTCCTGCAGTCCAATAAGTTAACAATGGAGCTTCCAAGAGTTTGAAAGGGGATGGCATTTGCATAAAAAGCTGATTACATTTTTAGTAGAGTCAGACTGGTGGCTTGATTAACCTTTAAAAGAAGTTAGAGTAGTCTCAAGAGTAGGCACACCGCCATTCTTAAAATATTTCTGTCATGCTGCTACAGACATCTTTTTTTAGTCGTCTTAACCCATAGAGATGTGAGCTTTCATAACTTATTGTTTTGTCTTACTTGTTAAATTGAAGCACTGTTCATTATTTCATGTTTAACAACAAAAGATTGCTATTACTACTCAAACTAAGTTATGTTTTCCTTATGTTTATAAGAAGACTGATGTTTGACAAATGGTGTGTCAAGAGATCCACTGCTGGGGCATCAAGAGCTAAAACCTCCACAGTGGGAGCCATCATCAAATGAAAGTCTAAGCCACATCAAAACCCTTCTTTCTAGCCGCACGATTTGTGCATTTTCACTCAAAGCACAATTTAGTTTCCCCAAAGCCTTGCACTTCAGAGCACGATGAAATCAATGCCTCAAAAGACCCTCCTGATCAGTCAGTCCCTCCCAATGAGCAAGAAACGCATGATCTCTTATCTGGCAGTGTTTAAATCTAATCTCTCCTCTCATCTCTCAGCTTTTCTTTATTTCTCTGTCTGATTTTCAACCCTGTGATTATGTTTCAGGTCTTTCTTACCTCGCTCTGCTCTGTGGTGTTGTGAATTCACCAGTAATTCTGTGATGTGCATTTCATTGATGTATATTAAGAGATAAATGAAATTATGCTCTATCTGTAGTGGAAAAAACTCTTCACAATTTGATTGTATAAACCCTACAAGAACATGCGAAGCTTTTCACTTTCCTTTTGCTGACAATTTCCAGATAACTAGAGAACAAAAGACACAACTTTTTAAAATACTTAGAAAACTTTCTTGCCTTCTGGGCCACAAAATTCACAACCATGTTCCACCAGCTCAACTTCTAAGTTTTTAATTTAGAAGAAAGAAAATGATGTCTTTGTAGCACACAGTTATCTAAAAGTAGATAGTCTTTTCAATCTCACTAGAATTATACATCCTACCAGAGCAAGCTTCAAATAGAGTATGCCTGAATATTTAAAATAGTACAATGTACAGGAGGCTGGTTGTATTTCTTAAAAATACATTTTGACAAAGTAAAGCAGCATTTCTCAAGTGTATTCCAGAAAAAAGGAAAAAAAGCTCTAATACCCAGCAAGGTCACCTTATCCTTTTCCTGTACACTGCAGGAAAAAAGGATGTTTCTACTGCCAGCACACAAACGTAGAATCAACATCGCTCCATGAAACAAACTGGAAGTACAAAATGAAAAGGATTTTTTGATCTGAGAGCCGAGATGTAGCTGCAGTTTGGAGGTCCAGAGTGTGTGGCTGTGTTTGTGTGAGGGGATTAGGAGCAGCATACAGATTTAAGTAGTCTCCTTCCAGCTAAAGTCCAGCCAGACTCCAATCTTTGGTAAGAAATGTCCTTGCTAAAGACACAAGACTAACAAATATTACAATGAAATGATAGCTGTTGAAAAGGAACTCTATACATTTATTGATCACACAGAGAGCAATCAGAGTGATCATTAGAGAGTGCTGAGTCAGTTGATTTTCCAAATAGAACTGTTTGGCTTAGTAATGCAACAAAAGATGCCCTTCATCCTGTGAAATTCTATCTTTTACTGTGAACATGATTGTCCAGAATAATAATAATAAAAAAATAAAAAATTCTTATTATATACCCAGAAAATAGGATGCTAATAGGTAGAAGTGATAAGAACAGTTTTGAGTGGAAGTTGTTTGGATTGAATGACTATATATTAATATAACTAAATTGGAACTGTTTGTTCATTGTGAATCAATAAGCTACTATATAAAAAAAAACTTAATTGAATTAAATTTCAGCTGTTCATTCCAGTTGTCACTTCACTGAAACTGGCAGTCACCAGGTAGAAGGAAAAAAATATGCACATTACAGCAAAACTGTTGTTTTATTCTTTTGAATAATCCAATTCTATCTGCTGTAAAAATGCTAAATTTGTGAAAGTTGGCAGTCTTTTTAAAATCCTATATTGAAGATTCTGACACACAAATATGAAACAGATAAGCAACATTTGAAAACTCACTCCTGCAAGAGAGGTCAGACATAAACCATAAACACAGGAGCAAAATTGCCTTCTAACAGAGGAGGGTACGTTGGCAAATGAGATCCTTGTAAAGTAATGGATCAGGAATTGGCTTTAAAATCTCTAACATGTGTTTTGGTCTAATTATTAAAAACACTTGATTAATGAAGAGAACACCTGCTTTTACACTAAAGTTTTTTTTCCTACTATTTGTTCTAGCCCTCTGCGGCAGATCAAATATTCTATTGAACAGAAGGGATAAACAATGAGACGACATGCATGAAAGAAGATAACGTCAGCATGTCTCATTCTCACATAAACAGTCAAGAGGCAGTTTGAACAACATTAAATCTAGTGATGTTTTTTGTGATACAGAGCTATGTAAACACAACAGATAAAGCTTTTTTTTTCGTATTTTAACCTGTTTGATGCCGCTTTCTGAGAAAAAAAGGCAGCAAATATTTGTTCCTGAATATCTTGATGAGTGATTTGTGTGCATGTTAGACATAGAGGCTTATTAGAAGCCACTAGGTAAAAGCCACTTGGCATCCTTTTATAGACGATAGGGAGAAAAGCCAGTGTCAGCTCAATGAATATGCAGATAGAAGCAGCGCCTAGAGGGTACGCGGAACAGTCCCAGTCTTTTATCAGTCCTCCTCACAGCTTAGCCATAACCCACTCGCTTCAACCCACATCTGTCCGGGTATCACTGAATCCCTCTTTCTTTTCCACCTTCTCTGTCTCCTGTCCTCTTACTTTTATTCCTCATTTGTTCAGAATCTGCAGTGCCACAAAGTTCTCCTTGCTCTTTCTCTGCCTCAGTTGCCCCTAGCTGTACATTTTCCCGCGTGGGGGAATAATGAGAGCCAGTAACGGTGGGTGGCCATGTGCGTTGCATTATATAGGAGTGCTGTGATTAATCGAGCTTGCCAAATGGAAAATGAAATGCCAGCGAGGCCATGCTGTTCGTAAGGCTATTGGTGTTTGGGGGGAAAACAGAGATGAACTCACATGATCGACTTCCTGACTCTTCCAGGTCCTTGCTCTGGGCAGTCTGCCAAAAATACTCTAATCTGTCATTGGGAGGAGATGGTCCTAATTGACTAGGTGAACTCAATTGATGTACAGTTGGTGGTCTATGGTCCTCTTGGACCCTCTGCAACATAACAACCACAGGCAATAGTACTTTCAAAGCAGTAAAAATAAAGACTATTTACCAATAATGTCATAACAACAGACTTATGCCATCATTTCACAACTATATATCTACCTTTCAGTTCAATGGCACCTTTCAGTTCTTTAATACTTGACAAAAGCATTAAAGAATTAGGCTACAAATCTGACACTCCAGTACATAGAATTTGATTGGTTGTCACTGCACACTTACAAGTCTGATACAAAGTCGACTTAATAGTGACTAAATGATTGTGAGAATTAACCAAAACTATCATTACGTCGTTGCATACTACTGTGTGCTGACACTTCCCTCAAACGCTACATACTTTAAACTAAAAATAAACAAGACAGCACAAGAGACATTCAAAATAAATTATCTATTATTTATCTGATGTACTTAGCTTATTGAAATTACATTAGTAGATGGTTTGTTGAATGTTTTGTATGAACAAGCCGTTACAGGATGGTTATGCGATGGCAAATAAAATGTGCAACGTTAATGCAGTTGAAAGCATTGTAATCCACACTTTTGATTGAAATACACTGTAATATCCATAAATACACACGATTATAAATTGTAGTGCATCAAAAGAGACACATACTGTTCTTCAAAGTGTCAAGGTACCTGATCAGCTCCAGACTCCTGATGTGCTTGATTCTGAAGCTGAGTGAAGTACCACAACGCGTGGAAGACCTCTGTGCTCTGTGCCAAAGACCAAACATCCAAAGACCCTCAAGAGAGTAATCTCCTCTTCCTTTTGAGGTAATAATGGACTCTGCAATCCTTACATCTGAACCTACACCATGAGAGCTGGACTGCCTTCTAATAGGTCAATGTTTCTTTGATGTCACTACATTGACTGAGGCATCTCAGATAAAACAGTATAGGGATGACTTTAGCTTTGTAATTATTTGTTCATGTTATATATTTCTTATTTTCCATGTGAAGTGCTTAGTGAATAAATTGACACTCTGAGTGAACCTAATTGAATTAAAACAACCAAATGTCTCATTTCTACAAAGAGCATTCAAACTTGAATATTTTTTTTCCGATCCAACTGTTGCTCAAACCAAATGTTCAAATGCCTAGATTGTTAACTGATAGAAATATTTCAACAAAATTAATATGTGAATGCCAGTCATTTCTATTGCATAAAAAAGCTACAAGTCAAAGATAAGTTCAGTTACACTTCTGATAGCAATAGTAATTATTTTTAAATGATGATCACCTGCTTATTTATGGAAAATAGAAAATAAGCAAATCCGATCGGGAGACAAATTCAGTCAAGTTCGATCTATACAACCTCATGTGGTAGAAATGAAAAGCCTTAAACCATTAGCACACATCTTTGTGATCTTTTAACTTGGCTCCCACAGCCCAAAATGTGCTGATATTTCATAAAAAATATGTATAGTCTGCTCTTTCCATTTGCATTTTGTGTTAAGGGGCATAATATATGCACTTCTTTAGCTGTCTGGTTAAATCCATGACTGTTTTGTAATTCTAAAGTGTTGTGAGGATTACTGACATCCCATATTTCATAATCCCATCATGGTCTTGCCTTCCTTCATTGCTGGATGTTGACTTGATTCTCCTGGCAGCAAAACAAATGCTTTCCATTACCTATTAGATTACACTGATGCCAAATGTAATTTAGCTCCCTCTGGAATCAAACATTTGCTCTTAGATGATAAGCCGGGAATGTTGAACTTGAGCCAATGCCAACTAGCATATAAGAAAATCAAAGTCTTGAATCCATAAACAGATTATTCATACTCTGAAAATTTGCTTGTTTTGGCCAATGCATCTACTTTTTAAATGAGAAAAATGTAATCTACAAAAAACAAAAGTAACCACTTGTTCTGTTCTCAAGTAAAAACATCTTTAAGTTATTGCTGATGGGCTAGTCCCCTAACATACAGATAGATAAATCACACAACTTAGACTGACTGCTAATGGTAAAAGTCAGGCTCTCAGCATGACAGCCAAGCATCTGCCACAGTGATACGCTAATGAAAAACAGCCCTTAGCAGAATAAGGGGTAGGGGGGAGCGGGGGCAAGAAAAAATGCAATGCAACTAGGACAATAAAGACCATATACATTGTCTATAAAATATATTGTAGCTAACACCTTTAAAACATAATAAAGTACTCTGTTAAAGTTTGAAAAGGAAAGATACAAGAAAGATCCTGTTTAAAGGGGTACATGTCATACAAGCTTCCAGGAAATAAAGATGATGCATATGGGTGGGCATAGCAAACACACATCTGGAGTGTTTTACAAACACAGCATTCCAATCCAAGTGACTGTTTCCCTATTGTTTATGTTACAGCTGATTCCTAGATAACAGTATCCTGCTATGATTCCCACAGCATCTGCAGCTGAACATCATTCCTGGCTAACAAACTGCCACAGAGGACCAAGGCGGTAGGCAGGCGGAGCTACTGACTGATCCTCAGGGTAACTGGCTGGAAGCTACTAAAACAGCAAGAGAAGCAAATATTAGCCACTAGTAGTATCTACTGTGCATGTAGTATAGTGTGAACTGGCACTACATAAATACACTTAACTGAAATGAATAAAGCAAACCAATCAACCAACTGAACCAATCAACTGAACAGTCAATCTGATCAATAAGACCATGCTATCATCCAGCTAACTAAACTACCTGTGCAGTCAGTCAATCAAATCAACAAACCAAGCAACCAGTTAAACTTATTATTTACCAAATAATAAGTTTAAAGATGGGCCCAGCCCTGCCTTTCAGCTGGTCCCACCAAACATGTACACAGGCTACACTCAACACTGACAAGCAGAGACTGATATCTATCTCTGTATAGATACAGAGCCTCTATACCGGTAGAGGCACAGACCAAACCTACAGCATTCTGATGCGGGCCAAGTCCGTTAAGGCTCCAGATCCGCATAGCGGTCACCGGAGGGTTTATGCACATGCGCCAGCTCCGGGTTGGGCTGGGATCATGAGGCTGCCTGACACCTGCAAAAAAGGTTTTGGCTCTAATCCGGTCTGTGTCTGGACCAAATCTGGCTGAAAATGAAATAAGATTTCTGTACTTGTGCCACATCTGGCCCCAATACAGTATTTATAGGCCCTGTGGGGCAAATTAAATATAAAAAAAGAAGAAAGAAATAAAAAACACTCCTATGGTGGTGAGAGAAGAAAAGGAGTACTGTTATCTAAAAAAGAAAGAGCAAAGGGATGGGTCAGGAGAGAGTGGGTAAAGCTGACCTCTTCCACAGCTGCAAGATGTGTGATTGCAATGCTAACTTGTTCCTATCCAACTCTTTTTGCAATACCACAAGGGAGAAAAAAAAGAGCTCTGTTATTCCTTCCTTTATGCATAAGAGCATATGACATTCTTCTAAGATTGAAACTGACAGAATTCTAAAACAAAAATGCTTAAAGAGAGTGCAAAAAAGTCAAATGGGGAAACTTCTACTCTTTGAAAACAGCTCGGGTATTTTCTGGTAGCATAGAAAATTAAAGACACTCCCTTAGAAAAAGCCATGCCACTCTGAACAATCGGGGGAAAAGAAACTTCCATCTAACATAATGATAGAAAGAATGGTATTGATTATTGTTAAGAGAGATATCTCTTAACAAATATTTTTCTTTGTTCTGGGATTTAACGAGATTGACTACATTGATCCAGCTCATTCAGAGAAGTTCCAAACTATAAAGTGAACTCTTTCCCTTCCAATCTTTACCAGTAGATTTCAATTTACCAAATGAACCACACTGGAGCACGACTGAGATGAAATAAGCTGAACCATTTTTGAATCAATATAATTACTTTAAAACAATACCCAATGGGAATCTACTAAACCTTCCTCATGTTAAAGCCAAAACTAAAATCAGAGCTTTTATAGTACAAAAGATTGATTTTGCTGATGAATATGAACTTGTAACTCACCCCCTTGACAACCTGCAGTAGATCACAAGTCAAGTTGTAAACAACAGTAGCCTAAAGGACATACAGCTGCCTGCATCAGGGTGGTATAGGTAAATACACCTGGATCAGCAGCAGTTCCAAATGACCTCAAATATGTCGTTATGAAGGGCTGAGATAGCTGAATCTTTTACACTTATGGTAGCACCCCAGTAATGCTTGGCAGGCCGTTTTGTGAGCGCGTCCAAGGATATCATGCAGGAATGTGCAAACAGGATGGACACCATTTACTTTACAAAGATGTCCTACAGCATCACCTGGAGAAAACTAACATCCCAGAAAAGCTTGGGGAAGCAACAAAGCCCAAAATAACAACAGAACTGCACTATAACTTATGGCATAAAAACTGAGTTGGATCTGCTGGTTAAGAGAATTCATGAGCCTTAAGAATCAGGTTTGTGGGTCACCAAATGACCTCACCTCTGATTCCAACAAGATAAACAATCACATTCTTAAGGATGGATTGTCACACACTGTCTGAAGATTACAATACAAGACAAAATTCCTCTCATAATATCGCCACATGAGACATTTCTCTCACATTTTCTTACAAAACAAATAAATGACATGAATCCCTTAGTTTCTCTCTTTCTCTTTCTCTCTGTCTTTTACAGTCTGGTAAAGGTCCTTATCCACTGTGAATCTCAGTTTGTTCAGAACAATTAAAATAAAATGAAACACAAACAATGAAATGTCACATGCTGCCACTGGCAAATGCCTTTGGAGGGAGATGTGAAAATCAGAAGTTGCCTGACTTTTTATCTGGCCACAGCGATGGTGCTGTGGAAGTGGGTTACTTCCAAGAGGGACGAGTCAATCTCCATGGTTCAATTTCCAATTTCCCTGTTTGAGCCCATCTAGGCTCAATATCATGATGCTGGCTTCTTGATGATAGGCCCACATATCCTATTCTGGCCATAATCCTAAATGCCACTTGACTCATTTCATTTCAAAGTGCAGCTGGAGCTTGGATTGACTTTTTCTCTTGCATAAGTCGGTCACCTTAGTTACGAGTCATGATCAGGTTTTTAATTATTAGGAATCATCCCATAACATCGTAAGGGTGTTGATAAGTTTCAGTAATAGTTCTTCTGACATATATTATACATATATAAATTCCCTTCTCGCCCACCGCGGGTGGTTCTTATCCTCTGAGCTCGGGTCCTCTACCAGAGGCCTGGGAGCTTGAGGGTTCTGCACAGTATCT
This sequence comes from Poeciliopsis prolifica, assembly GCF_027474105.1. Lineage (NCBI taxonomy): Eukaryota > Metazoa > Chordata > Actinopteri > Cyprinodontiformes > Poeciliidae > Poeciliopsis > Poeciliopsis prolifica. Next base: position 8,860,399 of record NW_026562387.1, read on the forward strand.
TGGCTGTGCCAAGGACTGCACATTTCTGGACTGAGATGTCTGATGTTGTTCCTGGGATCTGTTATAGCCATTGCTCCAGTTTGGGGGTGACAATCCCGAGCGCCCAGAGGGCCCCGATGACCACAGGCACCACTGTGGTCTTCACCTTCCAGGCCCTCTCCAGTTCCTCCCTGAGGCCCTGGTATTTCTCCAGTTTCTTGTGCTCTTTTTTCCTGACGTTGCAGTCGCTTGATATTGCTACATCTACCACAACGGCTTTCCTCTGTTGTTTGTCTGGTTGGTTCGCCCTTACCATTACCGTTAAATATAAAATCCACACATTTCTCTGGCAAAAGTGCTTTAGAACAACTTAAAAAGCACTGTGCTTTTCAAATGTTCAAATAGCCCTAGGATTGCACATATACACTTGCATACTTTTACCACAGTTCCTGTGTTCTGTAATTTATCTACTGAACATACTTATTCAAGTCTTTTACTGACATAAGTTTCTGAAATAATGTAACATGTTTGTTTTCCTGTGAGGCTGATGTCTGTCAAGAAAAACATAGCATTAACTAAGATTAACTCAAAGGAATTGTCTAATGTGTAATGCCGCTTCGTAATTGCTAAGAGTTGGTTTAAATAAGTTAGTGATTAAATCAAATTTGTGCTGTAAAAAGTTAAAGGCTATTAGTGCAAATTATACGTAATGTCTGATTTATTATTATGAATGAAGTTTTGAATTTTGAAGAATTGACAAACAAGGAATGTCTATGGCAGAAAGGGCAAAAATGTAAATTTGAATTATGCAAATTGTGGTTTAATTCACAGTCCCTAAAACATGCAAGCTCACTGAAATCATTCTTCTCCTGGGCCAAGGAGAAAAAAACAAAACAAAAACTGGAATCTTGTTCAGTGGTCCAAAGTCCTATTTTTACAGAGAAGTAAGTTTGCATATCATTTGCAAATTAATGCACTAGAGTCTGGAAGAAGAGCGGAGAGGGACACAATCCACATGGGGAAGCTTCCACAGTCAGTGATGACTTAGGGTGCCATGTCATCTGCAGGTCTTGCTCCACTGTGCTTTCTGAAGTCCACACTCAACAGAGCCATTAACCATGACATTTTAAGCACTTCATCCTTCCTTCTACTGACATTCTTTATGGAGATGCTGATTTTATTTTCCAGTAGGAATAGGCTGCCCACATTGGCGAAGGTACCAAAACATTTGTGTTGATGCAGTAATTCATGAAAAAGGAGGTCAAACCAAGTGTTGAGAACAGAGAAATGAGCATATCTTTCAGAAACCTGACCTTTCTGGTTAAATTTAAATTTGTCATTGCTGTCATATAAAATTAAAGTTTTCAGACAATATTTCTGTTATTTAATAGAAAACTAAATAATATAAGGATACAATCTCCAACTGAATATACATCTCATCTCAAGTTAGATGTTTGCAGGGAACAACACATCAAAATAAATGTTCCACTAATCATTGTCAGTGAGATTGTAATTGGTGGATGGTAGAGCACTACAGGGGTGAAGATTCAAAGGACTTCAAGAAACCATTGCATTTTAAAATACAGCCCACGTGGTATTTAAAGTCATTAAGGGCATGTAGCTTCGAAAAATTGGAAATTAAAGGAAAAGGGGGAAAAAGAGTTCCTTTGTTGCAAAGAAACTAAGAGGTACAGATTCATGTCGCCTTTCTTTGCCACTACATTCCCATTCATCACAGGGCCGTTTGAAAAGGCGTTGCTAAGAGAGCAGCTGCAGATGCAAGACACTATTCATATTCCCAGATTTCAGAGTATCAAGTTGAGTGAATTCAAGACTTTTATCTTCTTTAATTATGCAAATTATACGCCACAGATATTTTCTATCAAGACGAGAGGCCTTTTCCTTTTCTATCAGCAATTTTTTCAATGAGACGTCCAAGTGAACCAGAGGGAACAAATAATCCTTGAAATGTACAATGCAGAAAAAGAAGTGTTACGGCTTATTTATCACTGCTGTTCATGAACTAGAAAATAGATGGATTTTTTATAATTTCATTAAACTGAACTTAAGTTTTCTTTGCCTTCTTGCTAAATCACATTTGAAAACAACACACAACAGTATAACACTGTGACTTTTATTGGTGCCTCATGATATGGACAGATTTCATTGCTACTAGTGCTTGCCACTTCATAGTAATTTGCCACAAAGGACTCAGGCATTCTGATTTCTCAATAACAGAAGTCATTACCAATAAATCTTTAGCCCCTGTTCTGCTTAGCCGCTTCCTCCTCAATAGCCAGAAGGTGATTCCATTTTTATTGAACAAAAGATCTTTGTACTCCAAGCATGTTCAACACATAAACAATTGACAAACCCTTAATGCCTGATAGTACTATGCCCATGAAGGGGCATAAGAGACATAGAAAGACAACCTTGGGATTTTTGGCACTTTGCCTCTCAAGAGTCAAAATTTTATTGTTTTTTTTTAAACTGGATAAAATGCAAGTGAAGGAATATAATAATTATGAAACTGTCTGATAAACACATTCTTTAATTCTGATTGATGTGGATAGTAATGAGCTGGCAATGATATTGCCATTTACCAAGTTTTTGACAACAGACATTTCAAACCACTATTTAAAAAAAAAAAAAATTATTGTACTTATGAAATTTTAGGTGTAAATTTAAGCTCGGAAACTCTCCCTCCTTAATGGCATCACCCAATTACCATGCCCCTACCTCAGCCAACCAGCACCGGAGCACCACTCCGGTCCAGCCAATCATAGCGCAAGTTCCTTCAAAATGACAAGCAACCTTGGGTCCACCTGGTCTGCAGCCACGCTTCGACCCACCTCCTCCCCTTCTCTGCCTTCATCCTGCCAGACACCTTCCAGGGTCCTTTGACACTCCTTCTGCTCCACCATCAGTATCCAGACCTGGAAAGAAGACTACCCTGAGCTTTGCCCCAAGCCGACCATCTAAGCTCGTGGTGATCCTCAGCATGCAGGTCTTATGCTGGTGTCCAAGTGTCAAAAAACTTTGGGCCAAATAAATCTTCCTAACTGATGCTTTTTCTCTGTGTGAGTCCCTCCAGATTGAATTTCAGTCACACTAGTGAGGAGGAACTTCTCCAGAGTTTCTTACTTGTTTCATAATGCAGTGGAGAACTGCCACTTTCACTTCATTTTGCCCTGACCATGGGTTTAAAGAAGGCAAGAAAACCTTGCCTTCACTCACACGAAAGACAAATGGTAAGTGCCTTTCGCAAAAAATAGAGTATCTGCCAGATATTTCAAATGCGTCCCACCCATCACTTTAATTAAGATAAAACTGTCATCCCGGTCCTTTTTTTTCTCCTTGTTTACCTCAGACCACATACTTTGCCCAGTGAGAAAAGCTAAGCAAAAGTGGAACATGCAACCGAAGTAGAAAATGGACACTAAAGTTTATAATCTGTATTATCTCGGTAAAAAAAGACTTCTCTTATAATATTGAGGATTTACCCACATTGAGGCGATCCACATAACTAACTATCTGGTGCTGCAGACCTCATCTTATACGAGCAAGAAGAAAGTTTTCAAAAACCTGGAAAATACAATCATTTAGTTTCAATTTGGGTCAAGCATTTAGGATCAAAAGAAGCACTAAATGGAAGTTGACTTGTTTCTGCCGGGTAAGTAGTGAATTGTGTTATTTTAAGTAATTTGTATATGATAATGATGCTCCCGCCAACAACAAACTAACCCATGTTATTTCTATGAGCTTAGATCTTCCGGTAAATAATTTATTTAGCTTCTGTAAACCCAGATTTATGCTGGAGTTATACGTTAATATTAAGTCGTTTTAAGACGCTGGAGCAAATCGTTGTAGGTCAAACCCCCATGTCAGTGTCTGGACTCTGGCGTTGTTAGTTTCTGCAGTCCCTGTTTTTAGCTATAGATTGTTGATCCACTTTTCTCCTCTTTTTTCCATAAGTTTTCAAAAATTAACTCCCTTGTGACCAACTACCTTCGAAACATGAAAATAATGTTTATCTTTCTCTCTATTAGTATGGTTGGAACAACCATACAGGACACAGACTTTAGACATTTTGATTCTGGATCAACAGTAATAAATGGGCTGCATTTACTTCCAGCCCTCCATCTGCATTGGGTGATGTCGGTGCTACGTCATCTGGAACCCAGCAATAAACAGAAGGGAAATAAAACCAGCAAAATAATTATGAAAAAAGACAAAGCTTTAAAAAAAAAAAAAAAAAAAAAAAAAAAACACATACCTGCTGTGAAGTTGTAACTTGCTGAAAATCCCACCCCTTCCAGTTCTCCATCTGTCACAAATTTTATCCACAAGTATCGGCCACTACTCCTGATATCTGGTGGGCTGTGCTGACCGCAGTACCGCCCAAGTATCGGGGAGAAGCCAAAAGGTCCATCGCGAACCTCAATGTTGTCAAATTTACATTCCCAAGAGGACTCAATTGAATAATTGTCCTCAAAGTGTAGATCAATGCACTGTCTTGGGGGAGCTGGAAAATAAATTGAAAAGTAATAAGCCCAAAGTATCATTTCATGCAGTACAGTCAATATTTTTATTGATATTGATAAAAACTCTAGCTGTTTAAGTAGCTTGGGGGTCATGAGATTTTCTCCAAGCTTTTTCTGACATTGAAACACAATTATGTCTCTCATCAAAGCAAAACCTTTCTCACCAATCAGTATTCAATTAAGTTATTTGTGCTGAATATAAACCTGAGTATTAATATTAATAACCTGTATGTTTACAACTATTCTTAGGAGCATTAGACTGATAAGTGGTTGGTATGATAAGCTCAGCAGACACACAGTTCCACCAAGTGTTTGTCAAATGCTGCTGCCACTAGTCTGGGGAAACTATGTGTGGTAGGTGTGTCCTGAGAGGTGGAAGCTCAACTGGGAAAAGCAGCTGCAAAGAGGAGCTTTGTGAGAGCAAGTGCTTAGGCACCCCCAAATGGCTGCCATGAGAGATTAAAGGATTTCGCAAACATACACAAAAGAACCAAAGCAACACTCCACCAGGTATGTTTTTGATAAATAAATAAATAAAAAAAAAGCATTATAGCATGATATAAAGCTGAAAAAATCAATTTTAACATAACACCCCACTGGTCCCAACTTATTTGGAATCTCGTTTTGGCAAAACATCTTTCTACTCAAAATGAAAACTTTAGGAGTTCTCTATTTACGGGGTGGGAGGACACATTTATAACACCTAGTCTTTTTTCTTATTTCCGTTATTGTGTGTGTCATGATCATATTCACCTTCAAGGATATAAACGCACTCTGTGTTGGGGGGGTATTTGTTTGGGTAATTGGGGGAGGTGAAGAGTCCTCCTTCTGCTTCTTTTACCCACGCTCCACACTGACCTGCAGGCTTTACTCCAGAATTGTTTTTCACTGAAGATTCATACAAAAAAATATATATAAAAAATCAGTGATAAATGAAGGTTTGCAAGGACCATATGTATGGGGTATAAAAATATTGATTTTTGCTGTTGAGATTACCTGTAGCCGTATCCTTTTTTGTTGCCCCAGACAACCCGAGTATGAGTAGACTTGCCACAACTGTAAGATCAGAAAGAACAATACATATTTTATTGTTTGGCTCCTTTTCCCCCCTTTTTTATGATTTGAGACAGCACAGTTCAGATTCCTTCAGCAATTTTTTTTACACACTAAAGATTTTTTTTTTTTTTTTTAAATACAAGCAAAAAATAGGTTTGAGGGGTAATATAACATAATTACTTCTCTTTTGAACTTGTTTGATTTTAATGTTAAATATTTAAAAGAACATGCAGCTAGAACTTATGTTATGACCTTCGCTGGTAAAATTGCAGGCTGCAAAATACAGCCTTACCATTATTTTGCTAAGAAGTAATTTCAGCTTGATTTGTTGCTCGGTTACTTAGTGTTCCCTTTCAATTGAGTTAAGGCTATAAAGAAGACGAAGAAAAACAAAAAGACATACGGAGCAAGTGTGGTTCAGTTATAGTGTCTTACCGTGAAGGAAGCTGTGCCCATGTACCATGTCTGTTTCTTTCACAAACGGCTTCACACTCAACTAATTCCATTTAGATTTAGAAATACTTGAAGAAGGAAAAAAGTCAAAGATAAGAAGGATTTTTCTTGCTAATTCACACTTTTACAAAACCTCTTACCGGAAGAAAGAAATAACGAAAATAAACCTCCTTAAATCTGTGAAGTTGAAGAGAAGAAAAAAAAACTCAAGAATTAATCACCAGTTTCATATAAAACCAAAAACAGTTCCGATTTCCATCCAAACGCTTCTAATGCCCCTTGGTGCTTTTGGTGCACTGAAAGGATTAATAGTCCCTTCATCAGCCCTTCTCTAATCGCTCCACATTTGCGATCTTCTTTAAGGAGAAAAAAAAGCCTCGTTTTGTCCTCTTTGGTCCCTTTATCAGGAGCGGGAATCCTTCAGAAGCACACCAGACCGCGCAACACTCATCTCTGCGGCGTTTTCTTTAGTCTTCTGGGGTGCGTAAAATTGTCCAGAGGAAATAAAAAGAGACAAACGAGTTGTGTCGCCTACATAATAGGTGGGATGTCATGCGGCGTTTTTTTTTTTTTCAGAAGGTTGTCTGTGGTGATCTGAGTGCGCCCCTCTGCATTGGCTTCTGTCAAATGGAGAGTCAGCAGGGGTAAATGCGTGATCTCCCTCCGCCTTTCGACTTCTTCCTTTCCTGCGTTTGGCACCGACTCTTAAAAGATCCAATGCGCAACGATAATCACGCTGCCTTTCACGCGCGCTTTGTGAACTTCTACCTCAGCTGCACGCGCGAGAAACAAGTGATAAACAAAACACAAACAACAATAATGCACCGCAGTGCGTAAAGTAGGCTATGTGCTCTACGAATATATATACACGTATGTAAGTATGTATAGACATACATATATATATTTGCCACTTGGTTTTTATATATATATAACAAAAAAAGACATCTCCGAACATTTATATATATATATATATATATATATATATATATATATATATATATATATATATATATATATATATATATATATATTGTTCTTTATCATTGAAAAATCATTTAACAACTATTTCAACTATTTCTTAATTGCATATAAAGTAATGCAGGTGCATTTCAGCAAATCAACACAAAAATGTAACACCCAAAAAAAATGTCTTACACGTAAACATCAGTGTTAAAGTTAAACCTTTTATTTCAGTTTGTGTGAATAATTATAGCTTACAGGCAGTGTCTCCGAACATTTTAATATTTTATTAGAACTAGTGTAAAAAAAATGCATTGAACTCCTGGACTACTGAAGTGTGGCATGGAGGCAGTATAACCTCTTGGCTGTATTAAGGTGTTTAAGATGACCAGGTTGCAGTGATTGTGTGTCAGCAAGTCTCCACTACTGGTCAGGCAAGCACAGAAACATTAGAGAAAGTAGCTTTGTTCGTATGACAGATGCCAAGTCCTACTGAAAAATAAAAGCAACAGTCAGCAGAGGTAGATTGTCAGCAGAAGAAAGCATGAAGTGATTTTAAATTTCCTGGTGGATGACTGCTCTTTGGATTTGATGATACACAGTGGAACAATGGCAGTGGATGAAATTGCTCCCCATATCATCACTGACTGGGAAAACTTCAAGTGTGATTCATCTGAAAAAAACAAACAAAAAACATCTTTGAAACACTGAGCAGATCCAGTCCTTTTACTTATTTGTCCCATTAATATGTATTGAAACACTACCCCTGTTTTATGTGTGTGTTGAGGATATCTCCTTGTGTGTACTGTCTCATAAAGCTCTGACTCTTGCCACACTCCATGCCTTTTTAATCTATACAAAATTCTAGGACAGGCTTCACAATTGTTCCTGCTGCTTGTGCATATGCGTACCAATCTTTTTTTCTTCAACTCAACTTTTCAATATTGTGCTTGGACATAGTAATTCTCTGGAAGAGTGCTTTTGTTGCAATTAGAATGTTGTAGGTTAAATTCCAGCTTCCTTCACTTCCACAATAATAAGGCACAAACTAATCTGATTGACACTACATAGGAATTTATATTTACATAACATCCTTTATCTAAGATTTGCCACACCAGAAGTATAATTTTTATCCAACTGGCTCCAAGGTTTTATGAGGTCTGAGATTTTATAGTGGTGATTCAATAATAACAAGTCAGTTTGATCCTTATCAGCAGTGGTGTTGACTCCTTCCAAGAGTTAAAACTATTCAATCTGTTGTTGCAATAGTTCTAAAAGTCAAACGCTAAAACTGCATACTACAAAATGTGTGGAATGTCATTTTGGAATCCACAAGACGCATGACACATTCAACCATGTTATGCAAGATACAATGTTTGACATTTAATTGTCTGAAGCAACAATGGAAAAAAGCAATTTCAACTGACTATCTGATCTTTTGACAAATGCAATATTTTTTTGCTGTTGTCCTTAAAACATTTGTATTAAATGTAGGCTAACTAATCCAGTCCAGATTTGACAAATTTATAAACAAATCTTGAGACAGAGATGGTCTAAACTGATTGAGATGCCAAAAAAAGAAAGGTTGGAACAGCCTTTACCATCCTGCTTGATTATGAGTAAATGTCAGTTATCTGTGATTTCTGGAAAATGGAGATCAGCAAAAAAAAAAAAAAAAAAAAAAAAAACAATAGGTGAATAGTTTGTCACTATTCTATTGTTGCAATTTCTGTAAAACTAAAAGAAAAAGTTTGGAAAAGTACTGAGTTTTAAAATGAAAATTTTGTTGAAAAAACAATTAGAGTTTTTTTTTTTTTTATATTTGTAGTAGTAAATAATATTTTTTTATTATTACCTGCATGGTCAGAAAGGCAATAGAAATAAATTGCTTTTTGAAGTTCAGCTCCCATAAACAAGAGCTACAAGCAGATCTTTAATTTATCAGAGCAGTGAGAATATGTCAGTTTCATTTGTCAATACAGCCTCTCTTGAACCTATCATAAAGCATTTAACTGTTCTCGAGGTTTGCTGCAACTCAGATCTTGGTTTGCATGTACTTTCCACATTTCTAAACTCTACATTAAAAAGTGGAAGATTAATGATGTTGGAAGAGAAACATCACTTTTTACATTTATTTATTTATTTTTATCTCAAACTTGCGAGATTACTTTCCCAAGACAATCATGTCAGACTGTACCTATACGCTCCTTCACTGAGTGCAGCGGCTCTCACGCCTGATGACAAAGCTGATCAGAGGGTGCTCAGGGACAACTCTGGGGCTGGAGAGCCCAAAAATAGTTTTGGCACTCAGGAGACAATATCCATCTTCTGATACTCCTGCTGCAGACGCAGCATTGGCCTCAGTCTCTCTTTGCACATACTGGTTGGTTTTACCTCACCAGTTTTGATCAGTGGACAACATTGTCTTCTTAAATCTTTGTGATATTTTTTGTAAAGTATAAACTTAATAGTAAAATTCATACCCAGGAGATTTAGTTTTTACATTGTATTCTTAAAGTGATTCAATTCAGCAGCAGTAATGCACACTTTGCAGGTGCCACATGGTTTTAAATGCATATATAGGGAATCTCAGAGCTCTTTTCACCTGTTACGGACAGTGATTTAAAGAGACTTGGGATTTAAGCCTTCCTTCAGATACACACACACCACATACAAAACATTCATGCATACAAAACAAGAACAAAAGTTTCTACCAGCTTTCCTTTTCTATACTTTAATAAATTCAGATAAATCTGTTGGGTAGTCAAGATTGTTAGTCATCATTTGGCTGAATATAACTAGGATGCATCTATTTCTCAAAAGCACATGTTTTATTTGCATCCAGCACGCAAGGGAACCAGTACACATGCTGTGCCCCATCACTTGTTTCATTTTCTCCAAAAATATTTGTGTCCTTCTGGATATATTGGATTTGCTCAAGCCCCCTTGGACATCAGAACTGATGAAGATCACTTTGATCCCACAATAACAATAACTACGTATTCAGAAAAGCAAAAATATTTGTCATTGTGTCCATTTGGCTGGGCAAAGAGCTGATGAGTAAATTAAGTATGCACCTTTAGTGGGACGCTGCCAGTTTTTCTTTGTCAATGTAACAGGGGACACCCTTAAAGCGGATAAACTCTTAGGCTAATGCCTCCTGGCCAAGGGGACTCGAATTAACCCTATTAGTGATGCATCAAGCAATGTGCTGACCTAAAAAAACAACAACAAAAAAGGAGAAAGAAATCTTTTTTTTTTTTTTTTTTTTTTGCAGTCATGAAACAAAGTCTGTGCTGCTCTTTATGCTGCATTAGTTGTCTGGGTCTGTGTTGATAGACTGCATTTATCCTGGCTGTGCACCTGGAGCACCAGCAGGAAAAAAAAAATGCCATCAGATGATAGTCACATAAACTACCTGTGGCATCATTTTTGCTGAGCCGCTTTTGTTGGTTTGAAATTTCTAATCCAATTTCAAATCCCTTGGTGCTGTTTCTCTCTTTTCTTGCTGTCTCTCACTTCCTCTCCTTCTTTTTTTTCTTGAATGCACACAAAAAAAACAAAAAAACAATTATAAAATAAACGGAAATGTGCATAAACACTCTTAATCATACCAGCGAAAGCGAATATATTTTCATAAATCTAAGAAAACAAATGTGCTGTCCCTTTCAAGCACATTAGTGTAATTATTTTGTGAAGGACAATAATGTAAATGTAATCACTAACCAGATGCACATTAAGAAGCAATTTCCTATTTGTAATTCTTATGCTGGATTTCTGAAATGATCAATAATTTAATAAGCTAATTTGATTTTAAAAACCAGGCAAAAAAAGTTCCTTATTATAGCATCTTTTTGTAGGTGTTTGAACCTTTAGTTTTATTTTGCTTACCATTCTCTATTGTTCATTTACTCATACCTTGTATTTTAGTTAATTCTACTGTGTTAGTACTTTCATGCTTTAAATCTTATCTGTACAGTTGGAGTTCTCTTCCTTATCGTTCCTTCTGTTTATTTAGTCAGTTTAAGTTTTTTCCCTTAGTTTCTTTGCTTTCTTCATCTTTCACCTTTCTCTCAGCCTGCTGGCTCCCTCCCTTCTCAGCTGTTTCCTAACCTTTAAGTTTCTCTACCTGCACTTTCATTCAGCTACTTTCCATTCTTATCTGATTAGCTACTTTGGTTTCTTTGTCATTTTCACCTCTCCCTCAGTACTTAAGCTCTTTAGTTTGATCCATTTGACCTCAATGGCTCTTTTTGTTGAATTACCCATTTTGTTATCTGTGTTGTCACTCTGCTGTTTGTTCTATCTTTGTTTTCTAGTTTTCACTGAGTCAAATATCATAGTCAGGACCTGTTATGTCTACAGTTTGGACCCGCCTTTTAATCAACAAAATATAACACCTGTATAACATAACACATGTAATAATTTAACATAAACTGTCAAAACCAAAGCTTTCAGTGTTTTGAAATGTGTTCACACTCCCTAATCTTTTTCTCAATTTGTATTATGACAGCCACAAACTTAAAGGTATTTTATTGGATAGAACTGCTTAAAGCAACACAAAGTACTTGATAACTGTGAGGTAAATAAAAATAGCTTTGCTATTTCTTTAAAAAATATATTAAAGTTTGATGTGCATACAATTCTAGCTGTATGTTGAAGGCTGTTTTCTGCTTGATGGTGAATCTCCACCATTTAGATTTGACTGTTTTCTACCAATTCCTATTGAGAAATAATTTCTTCCTGGAGGTGTGGATACAAGGTTTTAACTTGTATCCAATTACTGACATTTGCCATTGATCTGTGTAAGAAGCCAGTTTGAGGCTAAGCAACGTCTCCACTTGAGTTGTAAACCATTCATTAATAGATTAGAATTGACAATGTATATTTCAGCCCGTTTAATCATCAAGCAGTTCAATTGTAGCGCACTTTGTATATAAAACATTGTATGGTAGTTTAGGCAGAGAGATCTGCATGTCAGTCTTTTATGCATTGGTTTTTGTAGTGGGCAAATTAGCTAGGGTAAAACAAAAAAACAAAACAAAACTAGTTATTCCTGGAAACCAACACTTTACCAGCTGTTCTCAATGTCAGGTTGTTGCTTCCTTTGTTTGTCTGATTAACTTCCAGTGTTTCTTTTGAGAAAATCTTTTGAAAGGATCAAACCACTTACTCTTTTTTTTCCCCTTTAAGCTGCTTCTCATTTAGCTTTTTCTTTGTGGAGCAGCTCAACTGTCAATCATGGAGGTATTATCCATCCAGCAATTACTTCCTCTAAAGAAGGGCAGCTGCATCATCCATGAGCCTAAGTATCTGCTAAATTGGCATGCTTGATTTCTGCTCTACCTAAAGCTAGGGAGGAATTTAGTGTGCCATTGTACACCCATTTTTCAGGACCCTGTCTGTTAGTTTCAGCATGAAGCAAGCAATAATTTTCACTCTATTTGGGCTAACATGCCCTCTGCAATCTGTTCGCTATAGGAAGTCTCATTCCCCTTGGTTAAACCAACTGTGTAATTTGTCATTTGACCTCATTAGCCATTTAGGCAGGGTGCCATGGACACCATGCAGTGGCACTTTGTAAGCACCAACAACAGCGGATAAGGCATGTGCATAAGGGAAGTGCCTTCATTATTGTCCCATTTGTGCTGCAGGTAAAAAGGTAGAGATCTTCCAGGGCAGTGAAGACTGTGATTTTAATTATTTGATCGTTTGTTGGCTGAAAGCTAATGGTTTAATGGAAACTTTGATGATCGTCTTTAAGCATTTTTATTATTATTTTTTTGTTTTGTTTTTCTGGTAGAAAATATTTTATTATAACTTCACAACATTTTGAAATGTCTACTTTGGTGTTTTTTAATATGGTTACGTCTGTCAGGTGGTCGATGAAAGTCATACGAACATTTCTGGATTCAATTTGAAAAGTATGGTTTCAGATTGATGGCAAGGATCATCCTCTGCACTGATTTATTGTTTCTGGTGAATTCTTGGTCATTCTGTGATAGTGCTGTCATCAAAATAATCAAAACCGCACCAGGTTTTCACAAGCAGTAAGTGGCGTCAATGTAAAAATTTGGAGGTTCTTGCACTTCCTCAGTTTGTTTTAATTGGAAAAGAAAATACCATCGCAAGTTTGATAATGATAGGATTCTCAACCATAAGGTAAGAGATCAGATGCAAAATATTTGGCAGTTATAAAAATACTAAAAAAATAAAACTTCATGTTTTTTGAAGTATGAGCTTACCTGTTTTAGCAGAGAATAAATTAAGAAGGTATTCTCATATAAGCTGTAAAAAAGCTATAGGTGATTTTTTTTTCTTTTTTCTTTGGATTATCACTCGCAGACTGATGGGAAACAGTCCAAACTGAGTTGCTGGGCTCTGCGGAGTATGAGAATATGACCTTTCATATTTACCCCAGTGTCTGAAGATAAACATCAGTTGTATAGATCCTTTCACACTTAAACATCCCTGTGAGGCACCTTACTGAGAGAGCATAGTACATTTCACTCAGTTATGAGGCACTGATTTCTACCACTGCTGAAAATGTCACAGGAAGGGCTTCATTTCCTCTGAGGTAGTAGGTCAAGATGAGTTCAGAAACTCTTGTTTTCTTGCTTCACAGAATAAATGTTAGGTGAAGGGAGAAATAAAAAAAAAATATTTAACTGTCAGCAATCATGTGCAAGTTGTATGCCATTTTCATAATTAAAAATGTGTTCAAGAGTTTCTTTGGGAAACTTTAAAAAACTCTTAGCATAACAGAAAACTCAGTTGTAATCTGTCTGGCAGACTCTTCTCTTCCACCTTAAATGATATTAGTTATTGATTGCTAATCAATATTCAGTTTATAATAATAAAATCACATGACAAAAAAGTCAGAGAAGCTATGAAGTCAATATAGGAATTGTGTGACATCTTCATATAGCAGTAGAAGCTCATGGTTATCTACATATTGTAGCCTTAAAGCTTGTTCTGTATTATCAAACTGTCATTTTATGTTGGTCTATAAGAAGCAAACAAACACATTTACAGATTTCTAACAAGGGGATATGATGGCATATGGGTCCATGAGTGAGTCAGAGTCCAGACCAATTTTTTTTCCAATATGGCAGCTGAATAATTAATCTCTGAATGTGACTCTTGCCATATTGCCCATATTTTATGTCAGGATGGCCCATGAGATGATTTTTTTTTCTTTCTTTTTTTTCTCTTTAAATATTTTAAAATCTGCAGGAGCTGTTCAGATTCCAATTTTCTGTACTTTCTGTATTTTTTGGAGTTCTGAACTTATCGTTTTATCTTACATCAGTATAATATCTAAAACCCACCTGAGAAAAAGCATGCATGTGTGTTTTCATTAAAATAAAGACAAAAGGGCGTGCTGTGGTGGTATAGGGGTTTAGCACAACCAACGTATAGAGGACTTAGTCGTGGGCTTGACTACCGCCCCGGCGACATTTGCCGCATGTCTTCCCCTTTTTTCTGTCACCCTACTTTCAAAAAATACTGGCCACTGAGCCAACAAAATCCTCAGAGAAGAACAAAAAATAAAGACAAAATTGTGTGGAGCCTCATTATTTAATTTGTAACCGAGTTTGTTTCGCACTACAACCAATTTAGAAGATGTATCAAAAAGTTAAACAACAAAATCCGTCACTATTTAGTTCATAACTGCGACTCAGCAGTCTAACAGAACATCCACTCGTTAATTTTATGCAGGTGATTCAAAATTCAATTGGATTGCATTCTAGCCATTAGGCCCCTTTGGTCTTATCTCATCACTGCAGCACTTACACAAAACGCCAGAGAACACGGCAGCAGTAGAGTAGATGCAGAGTGGAGCAGGGAAATAACAGAAAAAATGTGGGAAAAGAGGTGTGGCGGAGCTCAGTAGAGTAGAGGAGAAAGGAGGAAAGGTAAGGAGAAAAGAGAAATGATTAATGACAGCAGTGAAAAAGGTAGCCGAGGTGGTTTGTGAAATTAACAGAGCCTTGGCCAACAGGAGCCCATAGGGAATAGAAGGTACTCAGGCTCATACCAACACAGATCAAGCTACTGTATGATTACCTGTTGTCGGCTCACCAGCAGCTGGCCAGAAAAAATAACAGGGTATTTTATAGCCTAATATAAATGTAAACCAAATAGAAAAAAAAAAACTCCATAAAATTAGAACAAATCTGACACATTTAAAAGCAACAAACTCGTATGATTAACACAAAATGAATGCTTCACAACAGTGGACCTCAAGGCATAATGCTCTTCATGTTTTAAATATTTCACTACTTTGACACACTTGATTAAGATGATTGCAGTTCAGCAAAAGCCTGTTAATCAGCCATCAACTGAAGTGTGTTTGTGTTAATATTGTAAACAGTGCAGATATTGAAGAGAGTTCAGGACAGAAGTAAACAAGTCATTTATTGCATATTTTACGGGTTTACAGCATGTTTTACCCAGGGATAAATACAACATTAAAGCTCATGCTGCTTTGCACATAAAACATTCCTTTTATTTCAAAAAATGGTTTTACATTTGTTTTTCTACATGAATAATGTTTGTAAGACTCAGCTTCTATTAAACTATAAACTTGTAATCAAAAAAATTATAAAAATAATAAAAAAAAAAACCTATGGGCCTGGCTTAGCAATGTTAATTAGAAATCCAAATACACTCTAATGTTTAGATTATTTACCCAAAGTCGGTTCTTTACCAAAATAAAATATATCTACTAGGTATTATTTACACATTATTCTGGTGAAAAATAGTTAATATTACTGCTTGTGCAAATATTCATAGTAGTCCAATGTACCATCAAATTCACATCTTTGCTGTGTAAGGTTTTAATGGCTATCTCTGTAAAAAAAAAAAGTCCCCTGCACCCAACATTTCTACTAACAAATGACAGTTTATTTTGCCAAGCTAACATCATATCAAAACTCTCTTTTCCCCTAAGGGTTTTTTTTATAAACTTGGGTGTAATGTAATACTAACTTGCACTGTAGAGGAGTCCTCACACAACAGGAATTCCCTTTTACCACCGCAAAAAATCAATACATCCAACTGTGCTACAAGGCAAGTAATTCTTGTGTTTTAATCAATCTTATCAGCATCCAATAAAAGCTCATGATGAAATCAGCTGGAACCCATTATTCTGAAGAAGGATAATGCTGTGCCAGTGGGACATTTGTGCTCACAAAATGGATTCATTATTTGCAAAAAAAAAAAAAAGCACTGTCATTCCTAAAAAAAAAAAAAGGAACAAAACAAAAAACAGATAACTTATGGATATGTACGAAGCAGTGACCTTGGTTTTAGATCACACTGCAAATATATTTTAATTTTAAAACTATCTAATCATGCAGAATGCCAGTGTCAAAACTAGAGCATGATATCTGGATTGATGCAATTCAAATATATTGTATCTTTCAGGTTCTTTGAGTAAAATAAAAGTGAGATTTTTGCACAAATTCTCCTCTTTGCTCTGAATATTGTACTACTTCACAATTCTTCGTATTATTTTAATGCTGATGCACAAGTGATCCAACAGCAGGTTTTACTTATGAGAACAGAAACAGTGTGAAGGCTTTACAAATTATATTTGATTTAGGATTTTGCTCCAATTTAATGGGAAAGGTTATATGTTAATTTTGATTAAGTTCAACTCCTTTTCCTCCATCCTTCATTCTGACAACTCAGAGCCCATGAGAAAACTGTAGCCTTTGTGGCATATGAACTGTCTGCCGATGTCAATTAGGAATTAAATTAGAAATGAACGTGCCGAGTGCTGAAGTCTGATAGACGGGTCAGGCCACAGGTGGGACTGTATGGTTATTTGGAGGTCTGATGTCAAAAGTTTCTAATTACGGATTCAGTCATAGACAACCTGTTACTGCTAACTTGTCCAATTCAATGGTGACGGCAGACAGAGGGAACAAGCCCAGAGAATTGCCAGCTGCTACTCCTAGCCTTGTCTGTTCACAGCCACTGGCTCTAGCTCAAGTAGTAGGTAGAGCAGAATACAGCAGAATGTGGGGAAATCAGCACAAAAGCAGAATAATTTGCACACATTATCCAGACTTGATCATTTTTAGGAAATGTAGCCCAACTAAGAGAACCAACAATGACTAAGGGAACACACCTTGTGTTTAAAGGATGGTATTACGTATTTTCGAGGCACACAGCATAATTTTATAGCACAATCAAGGGACAACGTTACCTTCAGTTACTAAAATTCAGCATATTTCAAACATGACCTAAAAGAAATTAGACTTTGTAATATAAGGCCTTGAAATTGGGTCTCTTTCTCTTTAAGAAGATCCTACTCTTTCTGGCACTGCTCCTTCAGCACATCATCCCAAAACATTGTGCTGTTTTCCGTTCTCAGGAGTGTTGGACTGAGAAGTAGTTTGTATGATAAGATCACCAAGCACACAGTTCCACATATCACAAGCATGACTTCTGGAATAAGCGCACTGATGCAGGTCTGAAGGCGGTGGTACCCGTTGTCAGGAACCACCTGCCCTGCAGCGGGATACCAGTGGAGGACCGCTGGGACAGACTGGGAGTCTCGATTTCACTGTTGTTTGCTAATTGCTGCCGCATGTCTTCAGCACCTTGTTAAACTAAGAATGGCAACCAAAGTCTGTAACTCGAAGCTACAACCATCCAAAAAAATCTCTAGAAAGCATTGCATATTGCTGGAGTGTCTTTTTTTTCCCCAAAATCCTGCCACTGTTGTGATTCACAATGTGTTTGAACTTTGTGTGTTACTTGGGTTTCTTCTTTGATCATTTCTTTGTTGTTTTCTTGCCAAATCAGTTTGTTTGTTTATGTGAGTTTTATTCTTTTTGCTTGGATTCTGCTCTCTCAGGACTGTGTTGTTCCTTTTTCCTTGTTCTAAAGTATTTTTGTTTTCCACCTCTATGTATGTCACAATCCATCCCTTAGTCCATCAGTTTGCTCATAACTGTTGCCTATCACCTGATTGTCATAACCTAAAAACGATGCTGTTCTCCATAATTCCTCAATGTATTTATAGTGTAGTAGTTTGAGAACTATTAATTCTCTACCTACTCTTAACTTTTGACTTTTTATAAACAGAATATACTCATACATCAGCTCTTCTATTTCTTTTTGCGTATCTGCTTTGTCTTTTCAAACCTCGGTTTGAGAAAGTTATTATTATTTCAGTAATCCTGAAGTTTTCTTGCCCCCCTGAACACTTCTTTTCTCAAACTTTCAGCTAAATATGTATTGGTGAATTTCCATAGTTTTTATGGAACTTTTAAAAATGCAATCGTTGTTCCTGTTGGTTTGCCAGTAACCACTTTTTCTGGGATTGGTTTAATCTATCCATGGCAGGTCTAACACAAAACATCACACCAGTCCTGCCATGCCAGCTCTCCTGTTTACGGAAAAGAGTTTGGCTCTGTGACAACCTCTCCGTAGGAATAAGAGTAACAACACTTGCTCAGAACACAGAACCGTGTTCTACATAGAGTGATGAGGTGCAATGACAGTGCAACATGCCTACATACATGCTGGAACATTTGGAAATCACCATGTGTTTCTCTCACCTTAAATGGCACTTTCACAATTGTATGCAGACTGTCATCTTATTCAAACATCAGAAGACAAATAAAACAAGTATTTTATTTTTAAGGAAGGAATAATTTAAAGACAGCATTTTTATCAAGAGACATAAACCATAGCAACTGGACAGATTGTCCTAATTTGAAACAACTCATCCCTCGTAGCAGCTGGTGTTTTTCAAGTGATTTTAACATAAAATAAACTTTTAAAGCTGGTATTTTTCTGGTTCTTAAAAGCCAAAATTTATCCAACTCTACCTATACTGAAATGCAATTAAAGGTGAAAAAAGAACATCCCTTACAGATGGAGGCTGGTTCCATTTCCGGCCGGAATATGTTTATTCACTTCTGGGGACTCTTTGGCTGTAATCAGCTTGCATAAATCTCTTTGATGATAGCCACAAGAACATCTGCTGAAGCACTAAAAAAAAAATTGAGGGAGGTAATAAAATGTCTGGTTGAACATATGCTAATGGAAATGTGAGTTCTTCTGTGAAGTTTGCTACAGTCCCAAAGTTGCTTCGGTGATGTCACTGCATCAGTATAAAATTTAAGCTCAGGTTTATTGAACATAACAAAGCTGATGCTGTTATTCCGGCTTCTGCAGAATTATACACACGTCCCAAATAAGGTGAGCTTTGTCAGTTGTGAGGCGGTGAAGGTTTCTTTTACTGCTGAGACAGCTTTGCCCTTCACTAGTTTTTCTTTACACCGTATTTACACTGACAAGCTCACAGGCACACACGAGTCTGCTGTAGGATCCACAATGGATGCTGTTTATTTCTGCCTACAAAAGTAGGGTTGGGAGAGATAACTTTTTGTCACTGGTGATTCTCACTCTGCTGCTCATCAGTATTTAAGAAGTACATAATCACATAACTTCAGTGACTGTATAACCACCAAAAAACAAACTGCAAGGGCTTTATTTTGTTGTTTATTTGAACTACATCATATATCGCATAGCCACATCGTGCAACTTTTGCATTTCTAATAAAAATACATTGTTTAAGTGTGTAACCTTACAACAATTTGAATGTGAATCTCAAAGTCCTGCCTTATATCTTCACACAAACATGACTTTGTCTATGTAATTTGCCAGTTTTGAGATTTCAATCTCTTACACATACACACACACACAAAAAAAAATGAAATAATAAAGCAAACTAGCTAAAGAATAAAAAGATAACCTACCTTGAATTCACATCCTGCCACCAGTTCCTCTTCCACTACCTGGTTTACAACTCTTCTGCAACGCTCGCATGGAAAACCTGCCCCCACAGGCAATTGTCACTGCTGCTATATGCTAGCTCATCTCACCACAACTCAGTTACCTGTCAACCCTAAAGGACAACTTCAACAACCCATAAGTCATTTTAAAAGGAGTAACAAAGACTAAACTCCTTTCACCTCCTACATGTATTCCATTTGGTTTATCGACCCTATGATGATCTGCAGTACATCAATGTGTCGGTAATGAAGCATCAATAAGAACAATTTATCATTTTACTTATATGTTTGATTATTTTAAGTAAATCCAGCTAATCCCAGCCTTTGCTTTTTAAGGCATTAAAAGAACTACTGAATGAGATCACTAACTTCTCAGATACATACAAACTTTACAATGAACATAATTTTTTGCTCTTACTTACCAACTTTTAGTGAGATAATGCAGTTCAGAGAAATTTAAACTTTCCAATCCACCAAACTAACAGTGAATGCAATGCAAACATTTTTTAGTATTCCAGTTGTACTTAGTCTGATTAAGGTCAAACTGTTTGAACTTTCTGTATTGTAATGTCCATGTTATCTGAGATTTGGGGCAGCTGTAGGTTCACTCTGCTGTGACGGTACCGGACTGAGGGTAAAACTAAAAAGAAAGCAATTTTTATTTTTGGTGAGTGAGGAAAGGGCATGCATTGAGATCGATTTTGTGGTGGAGGAAACTGTTCCCAAATCATCCAGTACTCTTGTCATGTGTCTGGTTGAGTTAATTGGGTGAGAGCAATGTGGATGGGTTTCTGTGACTAGATAATTGATCCATTTTGTGGGTGTGAAAACCACCCATAGAGCAGAGCTCAGATACTAGAAAGCGTACACAATGCTGTAATCTCCCCCGCTGGTTGCTGCAGAGCTGTGGAATTTGAGCAGCAGAAGTCCTGCAGAGGGCTTAGGAACAATTTGGACGCAGAGCTTTTCCATTTTAGCCCCACTTCACTGGGGAAATACCACAGTATATTTCAGTCTCAAAAACACAAAACAAAACACCGCACAGTTTGTCAACACTTTTTGCAGATGATTCAGATTAAACTTGGTAATTGCGTTATTGTTTTGTGAATATCATTAATATGGGTTTCATCAATACAATACCAGCTCTTGTAACAATGGGTAGCTTTTGAAAGGACATTTATTCATTTGACTGTGTTTTTTTTCTTCTAACCAAATGAGTTTTAGCAATATGGATATGAAACAATGCTGCTTGGGCACAGTGCCAATCCTAAGTTTAACTCACGTAGGATTTAATGTTTGCAAGTGTTTAAATTCTCTGCTATGGCATACTCCTATATTAAAACTAGTGGTGTGTTTCTCTCTTCCTGCTCAGAGTATAGGTGAGGAAGATTGACAGATACAAAAGTACTACAGCAAGGTTGAAGATTTTAATACAGGCTTAGATATGAAGGATGTCATCTTGAAGAGACTGCCCACACATAACAGAGTGATGGGTGTGTAGAGTAAGTAAAATGCACATGTAGGTATGCTATGACTGTGTTGTCATGGTGAGCTGCAGACAGCAGCATAATGAATGGTTGTTTAGCGAGGCAGGAGGGGAGACGTCAGATAACTTAGTGACACAGTGACATAAAACTAAATATTATGTATGATGTAGCAACATGCAAAAAGTCGAGTGGACGGAAAATAATATGTTCTAAAATCTAAAAAGTGTGGCAGGCATTTTTATTCAGCCAACTTTGCTGTTATGGCCATTATTTTAAACCCTATGTAAGCAAAAGCCTTCAGATTTAATAATCTATGGCAAATGTGCTGTGCTAACATACAAGCGATACATCTGCAACTCAGATGTATTCAACTGTTCGTCACACTGCAACAAACTTTGCCATCGTGCGTTTAGGTGACTTCTAGAAGAGCGAATATGTGCGCATCCATGCATTGGTGAGTCAGGTCCATTTGCATCGTGCTCTCAAGGCCACGTTGTCGGAGTAAGAAGGTTGTAATTAGTGAGCCCATGCATATTAAACAGCATCCATTCATCTTGAATAACAACGCTCTGCTGTCACTTGGAGCTGATAAGCCACAGATAATGTGCAGAAGGTTGCACATGTCACTCTAAAGCACCCATCATACAAATTCAGTAATACAGTCCCCCCCCTAACCTTTAATGTGTGATGTGGAATGTATAATTATGATGAAATTATAAGGATGGGAAGAAAGAAGTTTGACAGCTTCAGCAGGCATGACTAAATGAAAGTCAATATCTGTGAGGGATTTATTCATATGTTCAGATTTTTGTCTCTGGCTCTTTTTAAAAGTGGAAGAGCTACCATATTTTTAGATATGTTTATGCAGAAAAACAAATAAAAAGTAAGTACAAAAAACATCAAAATGTGTTTTTGCTGTTTCTATTGTAGAATATATTGAAGATTTCTGAAAATATATATTTTTTTCTTTTTTACCATTGGGTCTAATGGGGAAGAAGTTTACAGAGACATATGGAAGACCAACTTCAGTTGTTCATAATTGCCAATATTAGCGAAGACACATTGCACTAAGATTCGGGTCTGTCACTAACTTATAGCATCATACTTTTAACCATCAACAGGTACTAGAAGAAGGTCTAACATGGATCCATTAACTAAAAGAAAATACTGTGATTGCTTGCTTGTGTAAATTGGTTTGATATGACAAAACAAACAACACACAATGGTAGCCAGAAGGACACAAAAAATAAACAGCACAGAGAATCTCTGTCTTTCCATCATCTTTCATTTTCAAGACATTTCTGCTGAACTCTGTTAATATTTCGGCACATTAGAAGCTGTCTTAAGGCCTCAGGTGTGTTAGGAACACCTTTCATCTTAGAAAGTTATCGAGAAATCTTTGAATTCCAGAAATTCTACAATTTTTTTTTTTTTTATGAAATGACCTCACTGGGAACAACATGCAGTTTCCCTTGACATAATGGGTCCTGATCAAGATACTGGGACCTCTATGGGTCTGGAAGCTTCTCTTACCATTTCCATTCAGTCTTTATACCAGTATTTTGTATCTCAGTTTTGCAGTTCTCTAACCCTTTTCCCTGCCCCAAGAAGTTTAAGTTAACATTTGTTCTTGGGTTTGTCTTTTTTCATTTGCACTGCAGTCCCACTTGTCCTTTTCACTAAAGGAGCTTTTTAGTTTGGCAGACCTTTCTCTCATCCATTTTTCTCATTCAGCAACAACCGTAGAGACTCTAGCCTGTCCCTGTTCTGCTGCTTGAGTGTGGCACTTTTGTTCAAATGCGGTGAGCTGCACTTCTTTTCCACAGCAAGAAAAAATAGGAAGGTGAGATGAGCTTCCTGTTTACATCGAGAAAGGCAGCCTGTACATTTTGAGTTGAACAGCTTCCCTCGCATGTTTTTTTATCAGAAATTTTTTTTCCTTTGCAGGAAATTACAAGGTACTTTAAGAAAAAAAACACAAAAATCAAAAAAGCGTAAATATATTGCTTTGACATGTTTATAGCATTTTCTAAATTTAAATATAGAATATTTAAATATAACCTTTCTATGAACTTGACGTGAAGGCAAAAAGAAAAAAAAAAAATAAATAAAACCCAAAAACACAGACAGCCTAGTCTGGGGTTGTTTTTCTTGTTTGTAAGTAATTGGTTGCCCTTTTTCTCAACTGGCAGACGAAATGTGTAAGCTTATGGGCAAAAGCACTGATGTAGTGCTGGAAGACTAAGTTTGAGCCTCAACAAAACTGAAGAAAAAAGGGAAAAGCTGAGAAAGCTCTAAATGACAAACATTTTTCTTTCTTCTAAGGGCCCTTTCTAAATAGCAAAACTAGTTGCCACAATCAATGAATCAATGATCACTAATCAAATGGGCAGCGGAAGATGTAAGAGTCTATGCCTGCTGCAGGTAAATGCTTGCTGAATAATTAACATCCCATTGAAAAATTTAAAAGGGGGATAGACCTGAAACCATAATTTCTTGCGTGCTGTGCATAAGACAAGTTTCCAATGACATTCAAGACAGATTGCAAGAGCAAACTTGACAAAATATATATGAAAATGCTTAGTCACAACACTAATTTTTCAAAAGACGAATCCCATTACTTAAAGTGCTGCTCGTATGTCATTAGTAATAGTCTGCAACAGTTATACCTCAGACTTTTATAACAAAATTGGAAACTCCCAAAAGACATAAAACTGCACTGATTTTGGTATCTTTATATAAATTCTCGTTCAATTATTCTTGTTTTTTGTTATTTTTACAATGTTTGTGACTGACATTTGCTTTCATATGTAATGGTATTTGCATAAACAAGAAGAAAAAGTCCTTTTTCATGTATGCAGCATGTTCGTTGCCTATAATTCCCCTCCATTTTGTATGTTCTTTGTGTTGGATGACTGGTACTAATTATAGCCAATGTTATAGGGAAAGAGAGTGACTTAGTTTTACCAGAAACAGAGATAACTTCAGGTTGAAATTCAGCAGGAGCTTGGATTGGAGAGGCCTTTTATCCAATTACACAACGGACGAAAGTGGGACCATAATTCTAAAACAAAAGTATAAAGTTTAGACTGTTTTCAGTTGTGAGTGAGTCAATGAGTATTTTTTCTGAAGTGGTCAAACATGTGTGAAACATAATCAGAAAATAAGTTGGACTGCCATCCATTTTACTTATTAAAAATGACTCCAAATGTGCCTGCAGTGTCAGTGCAGTGGTGATGGCAATATGAAATTAATATCAGGTCATTCAGTGAAACATTGGAGTAGAATTTACATAAATTCAATAGCAGTGATGCATATGAGTGGAATATGAGATTTTTAAAAGTTGCAACATTGATGCCTGGGATTTTTTTGTCTAGAAAACATCTACACACATTTACTGTATAAAATAATTTTTTTACAATTACTTATGCATTATGAATTATGCATTAATTATAAATATTTATTTTCACAATTTTTTTAAATGGATTTTCGATTTAGGAACGTGAATACTTTCATATACTTTTTCAAAAATAACTTTTAATCGGCTATAATAACTAATGTGCTTACTTAGTCATATACTGTAGAAGGCAAACCTTTCTGAATTTTTTATGCGAGAATAATTTATTGATCTGCTGGTTAATAGCAGAAAATAAGAATCAGAAAGAAGTAAGAAGCTCAAGTCACAAGAAATGTCAAGTCTCTCGAAGATATGGTGATGAGGACTGACTAGCAATCAGTACTTCACATCAGCTTCTTGAGCTGCAGGAGAGAGCTAACATGCCGTTTAAATGACGAAGACAGTTACTGACTGACAGTTGTGTTTAATGGAAAAAGCAAGTCAAAAGAAAAAGCAAATTTGTTTTGACCTCCTGTAGTAGAACAACTGCCTCTATAATACAAACACAATTTCTAGTGCATTAGAGTCACAAGTGTTACAGTTTGTTCTATCATTTTTGATCTAATTCCTAAATAGCACTAACCTCCCCAATCCATACTTTGTTTTCGCTTTGCAGAAACTAAATTTCTTAGTGTTACTGTTATTTTTTCTTTTGCCAGACATATATTCAGAAGCCAATGACTATAAAATGATTCCACATTTCTAATGGGCAATGGTTTTAGGTGTACAAGTATTAACAGTTTAATCTTTGAGATGTGGTTTCTCTAGTGTCTTTTTCACCCACTCCATTTCTTTACATTGGCTTGTTGAAAAAATTATGTTTATTGCCTTTACTTAACAGTAGTGGATTAACCTTCCGTCATGGTTATCTTGTGGCAAAGGAGGAAAAAGTCATTTGTCTAATAGCCGACCCTATCTTAGAAGGACAGAAAAAAACACAATCAGTCACTTGAAGCAATGTACTTGCTTCCTCAATCATAATTTGTTGCTAGGTTTCAAGATGTGGACTAATAAGCCAGACTGACAAAGCAGAGTTGTGTCTGGCGACTGCTTAAAGCCTATATCGCAGCCACTGTTTGCCAAAGACAGAGAGAGACATTAATCATCATCCCAATCTGCTTTTGATGCCTGATGAATTGGCAGGCCACATTGAAGATGACAAGCATGCAACCACAGTACAGCAATTATCAATCACACATGCTGCAGGGCTATGGTCATATTTTGTGCAACCATTGTCAAACGGGATGTCACCCAGGTAGATTTATATATCACAAGACTTTATTTTGTCATTTATTGCAATATCTGTTGATGTATCTAAAAATTGCTTTTTATCTGGTTCCAAACATCAAAAATATTGGCGATTTTGTGGAACATCTGATCCTGTCAGTTACATGAAGCATGCCATGTTTATAATGGCCCCATTTAGTATACGTTACCTGAATTGAGAATTGAGAGGAAAGGTACATGTTTTAGGGTGTCAATGTGTTAAGACAAAATAAGTTACTCTGTACCCTGACACTATGACATTTTCTTTCTTTCTAATAATCGCCTGACCATTTTAGGGTCAAACTTCATTGATTTAAACACAATCTGATCAAATTATTATTAGCTGAAAAATAACTATTAATTATCCTAAATTTATTTAGTCAAAAAAGCCAAATTCTTTGGCTTGTGATTGATTTGCAAGAGTAATTATAGTCTGGGAAATGCCTTTCTTCACAATACACAATCATAGACATTCTTAATGTGCAACATTTTAAATGCAGTCAAGACTGCAATTAAACACATGATGCTGAACATCCTCTGTAGTTGAACTCACCATTGTCTGTATGTATTCTAGAAAGTTCATTAGCAAGAATCTTATGTTTTCCTAGAGAATAGGTCAGCATATAGTCATACCTCTGCATTTTCACCATTAGCCTCTGAATCCATGTTGACATCTCATTCAGATTCTTCTAAATGAGGGCAACCATTGGTCGGTGATTTACTTCCACAACAAAAGATGAAAATCCATACACATATAAAACCAGTTTAGTTCATAAACCAGCCCCAAGCATGCATTTTCTATCTGGACAGTCTCTTTAAGAAGAAACAGTCTCTTTCTGACACTCCATATTCAGCACACCCATCACAATAATGTTTCTCCATTAAGTCTTTAAAAATGTCTTTAGGAGTGTTTTGGAGCATCTCATTATATGAGAAGTAGCTCTCTTAATGAGCTCAGCTGAGGGGCAGTGGAAGAGACTGCAACTCCGAGGAGGAGCTGTGTGGAAAAGGCGGGGCTCAGTGAGACCAAGCATTTCGGCACCTCCAAATGGCTGCCACAGCAGATAAAAAAAAAGGTAGAATCAAGGTATATATGTGAAAAAGGAATAACATAAAAAAATATATAACAAAGAACCATCCATGTAAGTGGTCTCTGTACCGTTGTTTTGGTCCATACCTCAAAGCAATTATGTTCACATTGACGCAAACATGAAATGCACCAGTGGGGAAGGGGGAAACAAACCAGTTTGGTATAAATGAATCAAACATCTGAAGTGTGAAAACACACTATTAAAATTGACAACCCTAATTCACATGACGACGAGAACTACGAGTTTCTCCAGATGAAAGTATGCATCAATGCACTGCCCACTTACATCAGATGACATAAAAACCCATTGGATTAGACATGGAAATAGTTCTAGTGATGAAAGCTTTTTCTTCTCTCAGCCTGTGTACAGATGCCATGTTACTGTTACACTAATGAATTGGCTTTGAAAAATAGCTTTTGTTGCTAGGGGAACCACTTATTCATTCAGTTCCAATTTCTGCTTTATCTTGCTAACAGCTACAAGAGCGCTCGAGCCCTTTGCAGCGGCCATCAGACGAGAGGTGGGGTATAATCTGGACTGATCAGTGGGCTATAACCGAAAAAAGGCAAAGACAAACACCAATGTGTTCTCTTTCTGACTAAAAAAAATCAATTGACCAATTACCCAAAATGCATGTGAAAGGAAATGAAGTGATGGGAGAAAAACCATGCTGGTAGGGACAGCTTAAAAATTCTACTTATTGCCAAACATTAAGTTCTGTGCAGATAACCGTCATAGCAGAAATCATCTATTTGCCTTTATGGTAGTGAAGCTGTATTGAAATATGAGTAATATGGCTGTTAAATTTCACTTTACAAAGCCCTATTTACAATTTGTGCCCATTGTTGCGACAGACACTGACAAACACTGAACAATGAGAGTGAAGCTCCAGCTTTTAAACACTGAGCTCATTTGTTACATGTAATTGAATTAAGCTTGTCAAACTGAACTTACCTGTGTTTGTTGAATATGACAACTTATACTTAATATATTTATTTGGATGAACTTCATTTTATTTCTTGTTACAAATTAACTAAGTGGGATCACCTGTTTTCTTTTTTCAGTGCATCTAATGGAAAAAGCGGATGCACTGAGCTATTGTACAGTTATAATCAGCATAAAGTTACTAGTTAGCACCGCATATGTATGTAGGACGACATTTTCAGTTAAAATTTACTCTTTGTTGTATTTAATCCGTTAAACACACAACAAAGGCTTGGAAGCTAACATAAAGAAAGAAATGAGAGGACAATTCAGTCATACACAACTGGATTTGATAATACAGTGGATGCCAAATGTGCCTGACTGTATCCTTACAAGAGTTATTTCACTAAGTAGTGGTAAGGTTTTTTTGTTTTTTGTTTTTTTCACAATCAAAATGCCCCCAATTGTGACTTTGCTGTTTATTCAAATGAATTAATTTGAATAAACAGCAAATTAATTCAAATGAATTATTTTGAATAAATAGCAAATTAATTAATTTGAATTAATTTGATTTCTGGATAAATGTAGTAACTGAAAGTCATTTTTCAACAGCACTAATCCCAATATATGGCTCAAGTTCACTTTAAAGAAAACAGTCTTAGAGCCACCATATTTCCACCATCACGTTTCCACAAAGAAGTTGGAGAAAAAAACAACAGCAAAAAAACAGTCTGTAAGTTTACCTACTCTTCAAGACCAAAAGCAAATCACTTTTGCATTTGCCAGCATGTTATAATACACAAAGAAGCATACAGAGACGAAATAGAGGGGAAATAATTGCCCCTAGATTAAATATGTTTTGCAATGCTATCTGATTTGAGATTACCTTGGCGTTTTAGTTTTATTGTAAAACAGATTATGAAGTTTCTCCTCCCTCCTATCTTCATTCTGCTATCAGTGACATTGCCTTGAGGCTAACACAGTTTGGAATGGCACTGAGCCATCTCCCACATTAAGATTAAATCATCCATTTGATTGCAAATGATTCAAATTAAAATGATTTTAATATGTGTTTCCAAACGAACAATTGGATGCAATAAAGCCACAGACAGCTGGCAAAAAAAGGGTGAGAAAGTAGGCAGAGAAAATGAGAAGAGGGAGAAAAGAACATTTTTTTTTTCTTTTTTTTTTTTTTGCAGGGCCAGCCAAGCAGTGATTGCTCTGCACAGTTGAGGAGTAGAGATAAGCCACAAAGCAGATGCCTGCATAACAAGTGCTTGCCTAAGTTGCCACATTTGCAGAAACTGACTCACAGCTCTGATTTGCCATAGGATATGGCCCTATGGCTGTACAATAATTAGTTAGTTGTTGCCATTTGTACTTATGTGGAAGTTGGGATTACGTTGTATTTGAAGCTGTTCACAACAAATAGAAGCATTTTTGATTGTGTTATAGACTAGACATTAGCTTCTCTTAGTTTTGTAATAGAAGCAGAGAAGGCATTGACTTGTTATTCTGGAGATGTTGACATTTTTGCCTGATTCAGCTAAAGAAACTTTGTTCAAACCAATGATGATTAAAAAATACAATTATCCTAATTATCGATCATACATAAGCCAAATATTGATTTGAATTTGGATTTCTAACAATACAACGATGCATGCTATATGTTTTTGAAAGCTAGCAGGTATGCGAGGCTCAGTTGTGGAATCGCTTTTTTCAATATTCCAAATACCATGTCCAAGTAGACAGACGTGACAACTTTTTATTAATTGCAACAGTGAGAAAGGTCTTACACAATAAAATGTTTTACAAGAAAAGGAAAACTTTGAAGACTTGGCACTTGAAAAAGAGCATTACAGGGCATCTCAACCAGGTAAAGGTTCTCTACAGCAGAGAATAAAATATATCAGATTTACATTAGATCACAATGTTATTGCTGAATGGGACTTGAGAGAATTGAACAAGGGCTCAGTGATTTTTCTGTTGCTAATTAGGCAAACGCAAAGATGAATGTTGTGTGAAAACAACTCATTGATTTTACCTATCAAGATCTAAACTCTCAGAGGGACTATTGAACCTCCTCTGGTGAGCTGAAGCTGCAGAAACACATTGGTCTTTAAAGGTCATTGGAGATGATACATGTTTTGCCAAATCTACATTCAGATATTTTAAGGAATTGCCAAATTTTGCAAATTTCAATGCTTAGGACCAGAATAACTTGTGAAATGTTTCTCTGTTAATTGACTTGTTCATTTAAAAAAGAAACAGAACACATCAATATAAAAATTATGCAGATATTGACATCAGATATTATTGTGGCTATTATGCCTGGTGACCATAATAGAAATATTTAATAACTATATTTACCAATATTTCCCACAATTGTGTGCTGCATTACTATCACGTGACCAAAACAAATATGCCATTTCACTATCAATTGAAGGCCATATGAGCTGAAAATAACTTTAAAAAATCCTGCAGAAAAAATTGGAGATTTATCTGTTATCAAGTATAAAATGTTTTAACCTTAAATTGAAAAAAAAAAAAAAAAAACAGTTTGTACTTTTGAAATTTATTGTAACTCTGTCAACATCAATTAATGTAGAAATTATTTTGGTAGTAAATGCATGTCTACCAAAATACCGACATCACTATATTGGAAAGTGATGCTTTCAGTAACTAATATTGAGGCAGAGTTCATGTATTGCTATAAACAACCACAACAATCAAGCAGGCATCTGTGTGTATTTAAATCTAAGCCTCAAAACGGGATTCATTCATCTTTTTGTTTAAATTATCAGAAAAGCTGATTTGTTTTTTTTATGTATATACACCACTGATTTTTTTAAATGAGTTTAAGTATACATATACAATCTAAACTCATAGCTTATATTAGCCTCATACTGTGTAAGTATTTTTTAGAAGTAACTTTAGGAAATGTGAAAATTATCTTTAGAAAGGTATCAGACTAACATAAATTTTATAAAAGCATTTGTTCCTTTTTCAATGTTTAAAAAAGTTTGATATATGAAATAGTGCATGCTGTATATCACTAACATTATTTCTTACATTGATTTATTTGCACATCAACAAGCAGGCAATTTGTGAACAAGTGAAGGCTGCATGGCTTTTGCCTTTTGATCTGACAGATTCTTAAATGTATGACTCTGGGACTTTGCTTGGCAGTGAGGTTTGTAGACAAACTGATAAATGATCACAGAGCTGGGTGGTGGTAAAATCCAGAAGCGTAAAATGAACAGCGTTACAAAATCAACTACATAAATCATAAACTGCACAATATATCTGTGAGATTTCTGCAGCTGTCTTAGGATCAGCTCACCCAATGAGAAAAAAACCTCAAAAAACTAAAAAACAAAGATTGTGTTGATCTTTAAGACAGAGGATTAAGGAAAACCCACATTTTCTTAGGTTTAAGATTAGGTTTGATATCTTATGTGTAATACCATTTTGTATCAAGTCAGAGATTAATGCCCACATCATGGAAATACGTTTGAAGAAAAAAATTATCAAAAGGAAGCATAAGAGCAAGGTGCTATGAATAAACAAGGCAAGTAAGCATTCAAACACACACATATATATACAATATATACATCTATATATATATACAATAGATCTACAATGCTGACTTTTTTATTTTGTTTTCCTTTGTGGTATTTATGTTTGCCTCATGTGAAAGTAACTACATTGTTACAATGATACAGCAGTTCTCAAATGTTAATTCCTTATGCTGACAATCCACTGATCTCTTTTTCATGACCTCCGTTGTAGCTTTGTTGTGGATCCAATCTTAAATGACAAGTGCCACTGTTTTGCATTCAGAGCAGCAACATTAAAGACTGAGTTAATCCTCTCTGATTCCCTGCTCCTGTCACTCACACAGTCTTAATGAAAGTCACTAAACATTTCAGGATCAAACAGCATGGCACCATTCTTGAAAATATCAATGATTTTTTTTTTTAATTGCACGAATAGTCTGAAGATGAATGAAATTTAGCTTTGACATTAAGGCTAAAATTTATTGTCTAAAATGCTGTCGTACCATGGAAAATAATTGTCACTACTTTTTGCATCTCGGGAGTTAAATCTAATTATAGAAAAAGAGAAGTTATTTTTATTGACAATGTATTAGTGATGGTTGAGAATTAGGTTTTATTTTGTAAGTAAAAGAACTTACAAAGATGAAAGTAAATAAGAAGAATTGGACTATTTGTTTTCCAGCACTTTGCTGAGCTGTCTACTAACACATCTTTTAAAAACCTAGAGATTGGATCAATTTTTAGGTTAATTTGCCAGTAGCACTGTGTTGTTTCTGACAAAACAAAGCTGTCAAGGAACAAGCTAACACAGCCCCAAATGCTCTGTAAATGCCACACAGCCCCAAAGTTGGCAAGTGCAACAATGAGCTGGATTTAGCTGAAGTGACTGAAATAAAAAAAAATAAAAATAAAATAAAAAAAACACACAAAAAAACAAACACTGAACACAAATTAAAATGGAAATGCACATCTAGGTTTTATATTTCAACAAATTTACTTGTCAAATCAAAGATGAAAAAACATGTTGAAAAATAAAAGGTTAAGAAAAGTGTGTCATAATGATGAAACTACTGAATTAATTGCCACACAGCATCACCATGATTGATTGCATTTTACATCCTTGTCGTTATTGTGCTTTGTCATGGCTTCTTGCTATGCTAGTCACTTTACTATGAGACTAGCATGTCTCATACTTTAATATTAATATAGATGCTGAGCTGGGCAGAGAAGCAGTAGCTAATGTTGACGCAGCTCTAGCCACTTTGCAAAGAAATCTACATCGTCCAGAGATGATTTCAGAATTTTGAGATTTTTTTATTTTGTTTTTTTTTTGTCTGCAGGATTAGGGTTGTTTCTATTTTTCTCAACAATTGGATTAGACTAAAATATCTAAACTTGTTGACTTTTTTTTAAAATCCATAATTAATGTATACATTTATTGCCAATGTGACAATGCATTCAATTAGATTTTTTTTTTCTATCCTGATCAGTAAGTCATCTGTTGTTGTTTTTTTTTGAGTTTGTCTTTGACAGTGTCAGCTAGTGGCTGGCTCCCACAGAGTAAACGAAATGTGGATTAGTACTATGGGCTGTGGTGTTCAATAGACTCATATTTGCTGACAATGAGTGCAGGCATATATCAGAAAACAAACAAAAAGGTAGATTGCTTTTCTGTATTGTTTTTCTTTCTTATGCTCTCTACATCAGTGTTTATTTGGAATTCATTTGAACAACAAATGATTTGCCTGCTGGCCACAGATTCTGTTAAGTCAGATGCAAATATTTGTGGATTTTACTCCCACATAAACTTCTCAGTGGAAACCACATTAAAGCAGGCAACTGCCCCCTGCTGCTTCCCTGCTGAAAAGGGGAAAGCTGGCTCCCCTAGGCTTCCCCCCAAATTTGATGTCTTTAAAATTAAACTCATAAAACTAATTGTTTGTTTGTTCAGAAGCATCTGATTGCCTTCAAGCTAAATATTAATTTACCAAAAATTATTGTAAAGATAATCTTAGGTCACTGAACAATTATCCCCATGGCTGCACACCCTGATATGTTACAGGCACATTGGGAGGTAGACTGTCAACAACCTGACAGACTGGAGCCACTGAGCCACCAACTTTCTCCAGGTGATGTTTTATCACAAAGTTATGTATTTGGCAATGTATGAAATGTCTGCTAAGGGCGGCAGATGGTTGCAGTTTAATACAGCCATTAATTGCTTAACGACAATGACTCACTTGTGATTTGTGAGAGCATTAGCATATTTTCCTCATCAGTTTTGCTTACAATAAATAGAAGTTTACCTAAAATTTATGAATTGATTAAATATGGAAGGAAATGTTTAAGTCTTGCTGTTTCCACAGTTGAAGTTTGACCAATGATGCTGTAAGACCAATATCAAAACAGAACCAGATGTCACAAATAGAAAATAAAAATTATGTTGTATATCTACAGAAGAATTGGCTGTGCTGTGTGTTGTTCTTCAGTAATTTGGCACACAGTACCTGAGAAAGATAAAGTAAGTCAATTTGAAATGTTGGAACATTAATTATAAGTAAAGAGTAAAATAATAGAGTAATGAATCAGTTGCTTATATAACAGCTGAAACAGATTTGCAATTGATAATGCTAAAATCAGTTAAGTAATTCAGAAATAATTGATCATTATTGGGTGTGCTGTAACACACCCCTGTTTTATCACAGTGGATGTGTGAGAGTTTTCCTGGAAGTAACACAAACAGATATCAGGATAGAGAATTTAACAGCATCTCTGCTCTTAGTCATCATCTCCAGAACCAACTCCTATAAAAAAAATAAAAAAACTGGTTGGTTTCATGCAGCGCTGAATTCTGACACTCATCTCCAGGGCTTCATAAAATGCTGCAAAACTCCGAGTTGCTTGCAATAACCGAATGATGCATGATGAGCTCCCAGGGCAACAGGTTGGAGGGTGTCAAGTTGTGTGAAATTTGTAGTGCATTAACTACACGTTGAATGTTTATCAAAATCTGCAACCAGCAAACTGGACAAATATGTATGTTGTTATTATCCGAGGCTTTGGTAAAGTGCTCTCAGCAGTGACAGTACTGCAGTGATTTCTGTAATCACTTTGAGGTAATTATGCTGGAATGCGCTGAATGTGCTCCTTGGGGTGGGGAGCAGAAGACTTTCTGTAGTGCGACTGTGTGATCACAGATCCCCAGTGGCACCCAACAAATGCTGCAGCAGCTCTCTGTCAAAGAAAAGCTTCAACTCGACATTAAATATAGGCATTGCAGGGTGTTCTGCATACAGTATTACACTCTTTAGAGGTTTTTTTGTGCTTGTATCCCTAACTCTTGATCTTTAATGTCAGAAGTTTGATTTCAGGCAGTTGTTAAAGCATGAGGTTTAACTGTTAATCCAATTAAATATAAAATGTTGATCTTAGTTATCCTACTGGGGGCAAACAATCAGCATCTACAATTGTACAAGCTTTGAAAGAAGGAGGGTGTGTTTTACTTTAGGCAAAAATAAATAAGTAAAACCATCCATGTCATTTTTTTATGGTAGACACAATAAAACAACTTTTTAAATGGTTGATAAAGGCCTTGTGGAAATAAGCTATAATTTTAGACTCCTTCTCGGCTTGACATTCAAGCAGGAAAGACTTCACAGCGGCGTGTGAACAAAAGAATTAGCATTGAATTGCAAACCAACAGAATATATTGACAGCAACAGAAAAAATAAATGTTTCAGGGTTACATAATTGCAGTAATAATATTTGTATTGGAAGCAAGTCTCCCCCAGGCAGGATTTGAGTTATTTGCAGATTCTGAAAGTGTGGATCCTTAAGGTTCTTAATGATGTCAAATGCAAAAATTAAAAACTCTGCGCATGTCTGTGCTCCTATTCTAAAGACAGCCTGGAGCATATGAATGTTAATTAATTTTGAGCCTATGTAATATTTGGATTATGTCATCTGAATTCATTTCAGTCTGATTTAGGAATTCTGTTCATTGAAACATTGCTATTTTCAGTCAAAGTTACAGATCTCTGCTCCACTATGGCAGTAATAAGAAGCAATGTGTTCCTTTCAGACTTGCATTTTATTGGTCAAAACCAAAAACAAAAGAACATAAATATTCAAACAAAGCCGGTGTTTCATTCAGCTGTGGGATTCTGTGATTCAGATATTTGTGTTTTCTGGGACATGGCTGTTTGATCCCATGTTAAACTGCACTAAAGCAGTAATTTATACAAATGCAGCTTACCAGGAGGTGTTAAATTGTAGAATGCAAAAATCGAAATATTTGTCATTAGGTCCATGTTACTGCACTACTTAGCTAAAATGAAGAAATGGCTATCTATTTAGATGCACCTGTCCATGATCACTTATAAATGTTATGGGTAAACGGCTGCAGGAATAAATGTTAAAATCTTTTGTATCTAAGAGCTATTAAGATATCCACAAACAGTGCAAATCCAGCACATTGAATAAAGGGATTAGTAAATAAAAATAAACGTGAAACATGGGATTCACCCTGCATTACAACAGCTACGTTACCAAAATGAATCATGATATAATAAACATAATAGATGCTTGCTGACAGAGCTTGATGGCACATTTCAAGCGCATGTGACAAATGGTTTCCACTCAGTAAGCAGAGGTGATTTAGAGATGAGGGCTTAGACTGTTCCACTCAAGCTGTCACATGGAAGCTGGAAGCATCAGTTCCTCTGACACATCTGAAATTGGCTTCGCTCTACCTGTGTGCGAACATCAAGATCCAGGGCGACCTTTGGCAGCCTAATCAGCGAGAAGAAAGGGCAAAGTAGTAAAGGACACAGAGGGAGAAATGGCGTAGGCTAAAGGTGCACATTTTGCCACAGCATCACAGCAAGAAAGAGGTCCTAGTCATTTATCGATTATGTCATTTCATCAGGAGGAATATTTGCGCTGGTGAAGAGAGGTGATCAGGCTGATGCACTTTAGTTAGTATCTACATGGAACAGCATGGGCTTCTCATCCTCAAGGATTTTGTATGTATGTGTTGCAATCTTCCATCTTTTTCTCTCATGTGCTTTCAACAAAATCCCCATGGAGCTCATCTGCATATGCTGGAAGGCTGCCTTGAATACCTTAGTCACAGTTAAGCTCCCACTGTTTATCATGGTTCAAACACTTTCCATCCTCTTTTATTTTCCCACACATATCCATTTAAGATTTCCTCCTACAAAAGCCCCTAATTGGCAGTGATAGCACTCACTAGTTAAAATTCAGATAATAAATCAGATGCCTTGAAGTGCAGATGGTTGTCGTCACTCTTGCAGAGGCTTAGGTGTTTGAGCTTCTCCAATCAAAAGCCTTTAAAGCATTTAATGTGATTTTCGCTGTGTTGGCTGCAGCTCATACACCATTCCTTGAGAAAGTATGATTGCGATGAATTTTCAAAGGGGCATTGATCTTAAAATATTCTAAATAGCATGCAGCTCCTGAAGGTGTACTTTTGTGATCTCCATCTATATAATGATGTAATGTACAAGTGATAAAATGGTGCCACAGTAATTGGGCAGTGAATTGACCAAATAAAGTCTTAAAGTACACAACATAAACTAATAATGATATTTAGGGGAAAAAAAGAAAATATAAACAAATGAACATGTGATTAGAAATACAATACTCATTTTAATAGAAAACACTCAATACGTTCTAATGACATCACTACATCATGCGACTCCATCCTGGCGTGCCACAATCCGGAAACAGCCATGTTTGAAAATCTTACAGGGAAAATGTTTGAAACTGAAAAACAGGTTAGGATGGATATGACAACTGAAGCAGGAACACCGCGTGTGCACACACGACAAAAGTTTAAGCATCAGTTTAAGCTGCAACAAAAATGAATTGGCGATTGTATATGTTTGAGTGGGCCGGCGTGCTTAAATGCTGATGCGGACTACTCGTACTTTTGCAGATATGCTCTGCAGAAAAAAAAAAAAATAATAATAATATGCATGTTTTATTTGAGTACTTTGAAATTGAATTCCACAGAAAAATATGTGAAGATTGGACTGAAGATATGCATAGCCTTGTGGATGTTTTTTTTTTCTTCCATTTCACAATTATATAGTTAATATCCATATGATAATGAAAAGAGTACAGAACACTTCATACGCAAATTTTTATTTTATTTCCTTCTATTGAGCCATTTCATTGATCACATCCCATCACAAGTTACTGGATAGGTGGCATAAGTAGTATAAAACCCGTTAAATGAAACACACTGTGTTTGTTTTTCTTCAGTAAAAAATACAGACACGATCTCCTTGAAAGAGTTGCATCTCATGTGTTGCTTAAGGATGGCATTTCAAACAAGGCAGCCGGCGGCCAGAACAACTGAAATGGACTCTGGGCGTCCAAAGAAAGAAATGCACCACCGGCAAAAAGCAGGAGGACATTGATGAATGTTGTCCTCTGAGTGTTGGGTAATATTCGCTGATGAGATGCAGTGTGTGTCGTGGCTCCCAAGGTTGATAGTACTGCAAAAAGTCATGACGTGATGGTTTGGAAGTAGGCCAACATGAAGTAGCATCATAGAATCGACTGATTGGAGCAATGGACACAACTGGTCCTTATGCAAGTGGAAAAAAAGCACAAGTTTCTCTACATATTGGTAGAAAAATTTTATATATATATATATATATATATATATATATATATATATATATATATATATATTATATAATATATATATATATATATATATATATATATATATATATATATGTCTGTTTGAATGTGTTAATAAAGTTGAGCGAATAATTTTTGTCCAAAGATAGTGGACTAAGAAGAGCAAAAATATTAGAGAATCTGTGTGCCAGCACAATTGTGAAGGTGTAGGAGTAGTTTTGTCTGTGAGTAACAAATAAACTTACACAAGAAAATTCTGTGTACAATTTTATACTTCTGACAAATATATGTCCAGCACTCCTGAGTACGGTTATCAATGGCATCATCCAGAAGAAGTGATGACATGCTGATGAGGAAGAGTTGGACATTTTTTTAAGAGAAACATCAAATTCAAGGCATTGCATATCACTGTGATTCAAAGTTTCTGCGAGATATGGCATTTTCATCACTACTGAAGGTAATACAGTAACTTCATTGCGGAAAAGTCCAATATTTTTAGCCAATTATTCTGAAATGTCATGAAATCGAGCCTTGTTGACATTGCTCTTCCCTTTGCCAGGCGTGAAAAATCACAAGGTGTTTTAGTGATCTTGTGGTCACTGTAAACTTTCTATGGGTTACTGCAACCTGGAAGATGACTGTGTACACACAGCAGACAAAATAAATGACATTGCAAGTTCCAAAAACATTAAAATAGTCAATATGCAGATCTAGTGATTTTATTTGTAACAATTTTTAATTGAATGCAAAACATCTTATTAAAATGTGACATTGAGAGAAATGGATGGACATTGTCAGCATGTCACTATTAGAAAACATGCAAAATAACTGCCAGCATGACACTTTCCACTCTTTATTGCTGCATTGACACTTAAATGAGTGAGGCAATTCATCCTGCTAAGAAAAAAACAGAGTAATCATGTGAAAACAGTTTGGACTTAATATAATTATACATAATCATACCTGCAAATGAAGATCTCTCGTTCCACAACATCACTGAGGTGTTCCAGTTGATCTTCTGCAACCTGCTTTCATTAGTCATGAGTGTTGGTCATTATTTCACAAAAGCCTCTGGGATTGTTGCTCAGGGAAACAACATCCATCAGCACTGGGTAGATCGGACACATTCAATCACGGAGTGGGCGAGATAATAAAAGAAATCCATTTGATTAAGATAGCAGAGTAATGAAGTGAGGTGCAAAATACTTGACCTTTCAAAATTCATTCCAGTTTAATAGAGACTTGAATTAATCATGTTGCCACATAAGCTACTGCTACACACGTCACACTGGTGCCGTCTGTGCCTCTAAAACTTTCATTACTTTTACAAAAAAGGATTGACTGCATTCGCACACACAGACACAAATTTACAGTAACAAAGCTCTTGCTTTTGCAGGAAAATATTTCACTTTGGCATACAATTGCAAGATTTTCCTCAAAGAAACAGTTTACATTTCTGTTCACTACTGAGCTGCATTTAATGACTCTAAACTGAAGCATCACGTAAAACTGTCTCATTAAGTTCAAAGCCCAGTCATGAACATTTTCATTTGAATGTGCTTGTGCGCAACACTAATGCTTATAGTAAGCAACATTTGTTTTGCACCTGGAAAATATTATTCCCTTCGTCTATGCTTCTGTGAACTTTGTGCCCTCCGTTCCCTACAATAATTAGCAAAGCCACTTTTTATTAATCTACAGGAACACTCCATTCTGGTGGCAACCAGTGAGGAGATGTAAAAAATTTTCAAGCAGGAGGCAAAAAAGCCTGCAGGAAATCCAGGAACAGATGGGTTTTCAAATGGCTTGGAAGAGCTTGTTAGGCTTTAGCTTGTCGCTGTATTGGAAAGAAATTCTGCACTCAAAGGTTTTATTTTACCTTCATGTTTTGCTGGTGTTGCTACAGTGCTTCACAAGCATTTCTGTTGACTTATCTTTGCAGCAGCTCATGGAAAGTCCAGAATGCCTGGTAAACTGATTTCATCCTTTATTCCCATCAGATATCAGTGGCAGTGACTAACACCCTAAACACATGACTTAATCTAGTTATAGATGTAAAATAAAACAAATAAATAAATAATAGTCCCTTTTCTTCAAAGCACATGCAGTACAGAGTGTGTGTTTTGCTCTACTAATTATTTGATGACTAATGACTTATTAGCATTGAAATGCTTTCTTTTCATTGTTACAGAAAAATTTAATCCAATAAAATTATAAATTGACAGTTTTCAGGTGCATTCTCAAAATGCTACACTGCAGTAATGATCACAGCTTTTTATTAATGAGATATGCCTGCAAATAAAAGTGGTTTGATTTAGATGCTTTGACAGGTATTGAAGCAGACTGCTTTATGTCATATATTCTTTTTGTTGCTGCAACCACTGCATGAGCATTGAAAAGTCGTCCTGGCCACAGCGACTGCCTTCTGCTTTAATAGGTGTCAAGCACCAGTGGCCCTGCAGCGGAGATCTGATTAAAATGTAATCATCCAGTACCACATTGGCTTGTTTTCTACCCATGCAAAAGATGACTTTTATTGTTCTCAAGGGGACATCCAGATAAACGTATTTAACAAATGAGCTGCTGAAAAGAGAAAAATACATGTGAATAAATAATTATTTATTATGTGGATCTTACTGATTTTCAACAGTACATCAATGTCTTTACATTTTCTCCGCCCAGTTATCTTTTGTTTTGGGTTTTTCTTTCACACTTAAAAGTTTCAGATGATGAAATACATGTTTATCTCAGACAAAGGTCACAGAGAACAATTTTTTTATATTAAAATTCCATCTATTAAAGGAATAAAATTATGCAAAATACCTACTTTTGAAGAAAAAAAAAACTAAAAAAAAAAAACTAAAACTTATAACGGGTATGTATGTATTTCACTTTAACTGGCAATTTCTGTGGTGGAAATTTGACACATTCTTCTTTGCATAATTATTTTAGGCAGCCACTCTAGAGAATTTTCATGAATTTTTTTCGATATTTAGAAGGGGACTTGTCCATCTACATAGCTTGACCCAGTTCTACCAATTAACAGAAATCTGAAATATGTTACAGTTTTATTGCAATACTAGACATACCTGTTTGTTTACCATATTTACAGATAATGAATGAGACTTTCTTTTTTTTTCCAGTCTATACCTCTTCCTCTGCCTCTCGTTTTTTCCTCTGGCTTCCTTCTTAATGGCGGTTCAGATCAATAGCATTTGCCTTAGGCACAGACCTTTGCACTGATGCCAATTGTTCCAAGAACTCGCAGAGCCCAGACTGCTTTATGTGAAGCCCACAGAAGACACCACATTTAACATTTGACTTAGGCTGGTAGAAAACATGTTTATTCTGCTCAGTGTCACAATGTTGTCATGAATATACAATGCCTGGAATAAAAACAAACCAGGCATAGAAAAATATGCAAAAAAAAGATTGTGATTTATGCTAAAAATATATTATATATGAAATATTGACTAGGTACATTTACCAGAAATGGTGCAAGACAGGTAAAATGTACAACATTCACAGATACATGCAGGGCGATTATGATTTTTCTGGACAGTGGAGTGAAATAATTAATGGTTCAACGTATAAATTAATCCCACTAAATTGCATTTGAAGAACTGAGTAATGTCACTGTTTTACATAGCTGACAAGGCACAGAAATATTTTTCTTACACTTGGTATTTTTGGAGGATTTATGGTGTTTTTAGTTACCCGTGGTTGTTACAGTGAAGTAGTTTGTATTGGTAGATAATCATATATTTTGATGTGTATATTTCAAGTGACTGGTTTTGGTTTTACTGAGTTTCTTTGATTTTGTTTTTTTTTTTGTCCATTTCAATAACCACACACTTCCAGAGATTTACTGTCTATGGCTAATCCTAATCAGATTTAGCTTAACCTGCATCCTCAGCAGGTACTCTTAACCTCTTGCCTGAAAGGCAAGAGAAAATAAAGGGAGGATTTAAGCTGTGAAATTTAAAGTGTCAATTGACAACCCTCCATCTTTCTATTTCTTTACAACAAGCAAAAGAAAGATCTTCCTGTGGCCACATTCTCAACCTACAATAGAAAATTGTCACATAAAACAGTCATTACAGATAATTTGTGCTTTGCAATTTAAAAGCAAAAAAAAAAAAAAAAAGGCACATTCACATCAACTTAAGTTATTTTCAACATCATCTCCGTCCATAGAAATATACTCGATAAAGCGATAAATATGCTAGTATTCATAAGCTGAATCAATTTCTTTAGGTCATCCAACAAATCTCTTAAAGGTGGTGTAGCTATGATGGTATCATTTCATTTTAAAGTGTAAAAGTTAATATTCCTACATTTCAATAAACATGTGCTCCATAAAAATCTAGAGGTTGGTAGAATAGCTGCAAACACAACTCTAGAAAAACATTGTGTGTTGTAGGTTTACAATGGATATTTCTAAAATCCAATTATAATGCAGCTTTGCCACAATATGAAGTGAGCTTCATCTGATTTTAAACTTTAAAAGAAGCATAGTGGAGTCTTAATGAAACAGAGAGTTGCTTCAAACCATCTTAAAAAGGGCAGATTTGGCCCATTCGAGGTGGAGAGCCCCTTGCTTGATCTTACAGAGCAGGAGTTTTTAAGTAGCATTATTGGTTAAATGCTACAAAAACAGTTTGACCTGTGTGAGAAAAGGTGTTTGCTCAATTACTGGCTGAAAAATCTCTGGCATATAAATGCTTGTGGAATATTTACCTAAATACAAATTTTCCACAAGGAAATCAATTATTTTGCCTGTCATAATGTTGCTGACACAAAAAATATTTTTTGATCAAATTCACTGAGGGTAACA
This sequence comes from Poeciliopsis prolifica, assembly GCF_027474105.1. Classification (NCBI taxonomy): domain Eukaryota; kingdom Metazoa; phylum Chordata; class Actinopteri; order Cyprinodontiformes; family Poeciliidae; genus Poeciliopsis; species Poeciliopsis prolifica. The sequence continues at coordinate 8,903,449 of NW_026562387.1, forward strand.
ATCTTTGGTCATTTCATTTTGTCTTATTTCACATTGAAGTTTCTCTGCTTTGACTTCAGATATAGATTTTGAAGCATTGTGAAACTTTGGGAAGATTTTTTTATCAAGGTAAAGATAATTATTCTGGAAAGCAGAGAAGTTATCCTACTTGAACAGACTGTTGTTTTTTTTTTTTTGTTGTTGTGTTTTTTGAAGCATCACCTTTGTGCACAGCTATAAAAATGCAATTGATTTGTAAGGTGCAACCTAGTGCAGTCGACTCCTTTGAGAAAAGACATTTGGTCCAGGTTGTTTTTGTTCATTCCTTTGCATACTGATGAAAATATGACCTTTTTAACCAGCACTCAGCAGCAACTTGACAAAAGAAAATAGTTACACTTTACCTGTCCAACAAATGCTTGCTCTGAGACCTGGGAGACACAGGATGTTATTGCGAGAATAAAACCAGTCAACCATTAAATTACAGGAAGTGCTTCAACAATGTACTACATAATGTGCTGACACATGCCATCTTTTTTCGCCTTTTACAGCACCACTGCAACATGAGAGGCAAGGGAGGATGACACCAGTGTTGAGTTATTTCTCCTACATACTCTGATCTAGTCAGTATAGTTTTCTTAAATTCCAGATAATGTAAAGAAGAGAAACCAAATTTCTCAATGAGTATCAAGCAAACCTATAGGCTAGTGGTTATACATTTATTTATTACTGCAATGAGAAAATACACAACATATATATCTCATATTTAAATGATAAACCTTTGTCTTAAAAATATTCACATTATTTATAAAAATTCATAGCTGGCAGTAGACTATAACTGATACAAAGTGCACCGCTGCGTAATCATTCAGCAATCTTTTACTTTAATTACTGGTGGCATATATTTCTACCAGCTATGTACATCTAGGCCAACTCTCATCTAAAAGTTAAAATTTTATTGTATCATCGCAGAGTCTCAGTAGGGTTTTGGTTATCACTTAGACTATGCCATGCTAACACCTGAATACTATTTGATCTTAGCAGTTTTGCTGTTTCGCTCTCGCTCTCCCTCAGAATGCCTTTTGCTCATGCCTCACAGCTGCACAGGTCCATTGTTCCTGCAACAACACGCTGAGTATTTTAGCACCTCTCCTTCGCCTCTCACAGAATTCTACTGTTTTCTGCATGTACCTGGTCCCTGTTTCTTTCCTGCTATGGACTCTTTTCTTATTCCTCTGACTCAATCAAAGAAATGTGTACTATGTAAGAGGAAGCTTAATTTTGTCTGTTGCGGTTTTGTTTTCATTTGCTCCTCAACTGCATAAAACCTCATGTTAAATGGTTATGTTTCATTGACATGCATTTGAATTTACCAATGCTCTTTTTATCTACTCTCGCTGTTCAACTTTTAAGCTATTCAAGATAGAAGATGTCTATGCTCTATGCTGAGCTATTCTTCAAGCAAGAAGTTATTAATCTTGTTTACTTTCACTCTAGAAAGTTTAATTAAAATGACTGGAAATACTCAACTATTAAGAGGGAAAATGGGAGTGTTATTTGATGTATGTCTAGAATTCACCTCACTGCCTCTTGATGTTTAAACTAATCTCAGCTCTCTTTCTGTAATTTAATGGTGGCATAAATTACGATGTAAAAAGGTGGGAATCACTTAATCAGATCTATAATGAAATTCTTTAATTGAACCTCCAGATCTTGTGTGGTTTTGACGTAAGTTTTGACAATGTTGTGGTTTGTGACATCTTCTGAATGTAATGTGCCTATGTTTTCAGGCATCTGTCTCACATTTGCCTCAGGACTATGTTTATTGATACTTATGTGTTCTGCACTAAGCTTTACGTTTCCCTCCTTCATTTTTATTGGATCGCTGTTTCTACAGCTGTCCTCAATCAGCAGTGACCTGTAAAAACACTGAGAAGCTGCATTCCTGAGCCTTTTAGGCCAATAGATAGCCATCATCTGTGGGCCTGTGCAACCTTTATAGTGTATTTCTTTTATTATTATTTGTATGTATACTTTGTTGGGTCACATATTTAATTTTGACTCTGTTTGAAGTGGAATTTTTGTATAGTTTCCAATTTTATTACCCAGTCAGGGATGTTTTGTGAGCTACTTTGTCCTGAAGTCTTCCTGAAATGCATCTATTTTAAGAATTATGGTAATTTCTTTCTTCTCTTACACCATCAAATCAGGGGACATAATTGACCAAAAATTTAGGAGCTGTCTGTACACTTGCCAGCAAATGACTGGCTGTTATCTGTTATGACCTTGGCTGTTATCTCTGTGAAATAAGTTGTATTTACCAACAGATAATGTTATGATAATAATAAGTAAGGATTTCGCTAATCCCCATCTTACTATTTCAATTTGTCACTCTAATCTCTAGAAGCCTTCCCAGTTTCCTAGTTCCCCATCCCAGTAGGAACATAAAGGGTGTCAAAACAAGGTGAAAGAAAATGACAGTGGCGTGCGCAGTAACTACTATATAATTATGAAATAGTTCACATCCGGTATTGTAATGGGTTGAGCCATCTGTTAATTTGTAGTATCTACAAATCACTTTTTGCCTGATTATGGATCTCCTCAGGAGAGGATTCTGGCAAAGACATTTTGAGCTGTTGTCGCAGATGTTGCAGTGATTATTATATGCATAATTAACTTCACCGACATGCCATTCCAGCCCCACATCATAAACATGGAATATCAATCGTAAGGATTTGTAAGGACAAAGACACTCAGTTGTAGGAGAAGACTGTGGCTATACCTGCAAGACCTTTTGAATAAAGAATATGTGCTTTAAAATTAAAATGATGGTGTCATTTAATCTCCCTGCTGTTGAATTTCTTTAGTTGACAGAGGACTAAATGAGAGCTGTGTCAATGGCTTGTGAGGTTGAATTATTTGTGGGTCCAGCTGGTCACTCACAAGGGAGAGAATTAAAAGCTAAAAATGGAAGCAATTTTCTTCCAAGATTAGCTGGGGAGAAAGCTAAAGAAGATAAGTTTAATGAAGTATTGTGCCACTACATTTTGCATTTTCTTGTGGATAATGTTGCCTTTGTTTTTGATGTGCTGTTTTACAAGGCTTATAGGGCATTTATGAGAAATCAGAACTATATTGAAATGAGATTACTCTTACATTGTGCTGAGAAGAGTAAGGAGAAATGTTTGTTTGGAGCTTTTGTTGAACTGAGAATGAGGAGAATAAAAGTGGCGGTGAGTGCAGAAAGTTCATTGTTTATCAAAGAGAGCCCTCTGCTGGAGAACTGCCTTGTTTAAACTTCATTTAAATCTAAATTACATTACTGCTTGTGTATTCACGTCACACATTTTATAAAGAAGAATAAATATATTTGGATAAGTTATTACTTTTTGCAAAAGCAAACTCTGGGATTCACAGATCTTCACCCCAGTTGCACCTATACAGGCTTTTGAGCCATTATGTGTCTCAAACAACATGAATAACTGTCCCATATTTTGCCACACCATTACCAACACACATTGCCCTTGGGTCCTGCTTTTGTCATATAAAAAGGAATAAAGAAGTGCCAGTTTGCAGCATATGATGATGGCAGCAAACAGCAGTATAAAGGCCATTGAGATTGAAATGTGTGGCAACTGGAAAAGCCATAAATGGTAGATATTAAGTCCAGGCAATGGCAATTGAGTATTATTTGTCATTTTATCACATGCCCCACACTTTTTCAATGTGGCATCGTATGAGGATGCTGTTCATGGTTGGTTTTCAATATCAAATTAAGTCCAGCTTTGAATGTGAATGAAAAGCTGTGGAAAATACAAAATAAAGTAAGCCCTGGTGGTTTTCCCTGCCTTTTATAGCCAATGTCTGATTTTAGCTTTGAAACCTAGGAAAAAACAAATTCATCTTGCATTTAGTTTCTCCTAAATTTCCACTGAATTATTTCTTTAGGTAGTTTAGTAATCTAATCAAATAATGTACAAAACTAAGCTTTTTGCAAGGTGATGATTGCCCTATTAACAAGAAAAGTAAGAAATGCCTCTTAGTTTCAATAATCCAGAGGCCCTTCATTTTGTACTTGTTTTGCCATCAGCAATATTGGTTTATCATTAGCTTGGCAACAATATTAAACAACTGCCTTGGCAATAATTCTATTGCTGGGGCCACAGTTGCCCAAAGTATGCAAATAATTTTATTTCCATCTGAAAAGGAAATTAAACTGAAATAGGTTAGTTTTGGCAATGCAAATGAGCACCAAACAAATTTCCCAAAACATTCTACTTGATTATGAAGTTCAATACTAATCATTTCCCAAATCCTTTCACTGATATAGTTTATCAATGACTTGCATTAATCGACCCAGGTGGGACTTGAACCCACAATCCCCAGCTCCGGAGGCTGATGCCTTATCCATTAGGCCACTGGGCCACAACATCTGGTAATCAGACAGATTAAAAAGACTGATATCTCAGTTATTCATAAGTTGACATGTTTTTGAGATACTATATTTTGCAACTGAGCAATAAGGTAGTACTTTGTAGGTTTACAGACAGTTGAATACAAGTCAAAATAATGGTTACATAAGAGCATAATAGTATGGTATTTTACTATGCCAAAATAGTGTAAAATAGAAAAATAGGCTTAACAGATATAATTTATGTTGTATATGTCATTACATAATACAGGGTGTACGTGATATAAAATCACAAAGTTTAATTTTAAAATCAAACTATATGATTCTGTGCTGCAAAATATCTCTATGTAGAAATATTATGAACAACATTCAGAGTGCCTTAATTTCCATTAGCCATATCTTTCCCAAGTACTGTTTAAAGCAAAATTACAAAGGTTCACTGTAAATGTATGGTTGATTTTTCTACAGAGTTCAGGCTGCCTGGAGCTATTTGGCAATAGGATACGGAATGAAGTCTCAAAATTAATGTTTTTTTTTTCCCCTTTTATTGCTTTTATCCACTTATAAATGTAAAACTCAGAAGGACTAGCATGTCAGGGTTTCGAGCACACCATTTATTCAGTGCAGTAACAAGGCACTGTGTCAGATTTAACACTTCACCTAACAGTTCTCCACTAAATGGACAATTTGTAAAATCACTGCAGATGTAAAATACAACAGAGATACACACTGATCAGTAATCTCTGCTGAAATGTTTGTTGACAAACAAAACACTCACATAGACAATTAAACTGACGACAAAATGCTTCTTTGCAGTCATCTTCACAAGCTGCATTTTCACCTGAATGTTTGAGTCCTCGTGTTGGATGAGATAGTGTTCGCCATCATAGTCATATGAGACAGCTGCCTTCTCCAGCTCCATGGAAATGGGAGTAGTGACACAACTGAATTGGTTTCCGAATTCGTCCAGCAGCGTCAGAGACATAATGCAGCAATTCTGGCAAAGCATTGCAAAGCAAACATGAGTCAGCAGTTGGTGGATTACCACAGTTGATTTCATCACATCATTTTTCACTTGACACATACAGAATTTTTTTGTCAACCTCTGCAGGCATATATTTTCCCAGCAATTAGCCACGAAAAAATAAAATAAAATAAAATAAAAAATAAACTTCTGTACCATTTTGGTGCGTGAAATTAGATTGAAAAGTGAGAATCTAAACGTTCAGAGTATGAAAAATCCTCCTTGCAGAACTGTTGCTTTTATGGTGAACAAAATCTACTATTTGGTCCTAAAATTTCTACACCTGCTGTATAATATAACTTTCATAATGAAAACATCTCTTTGGCTAACTCCAGCCAGAAGAAGCAAGTAGAGCTTTTGGCAAAATGCAGGACATTTCTAGAGATTAAATGACTTCAGTTCAAGAAGACAAACTAGCCTAATCTGCATATTATAAATTACCGTTTGCAGATATTGGAATTATGGATAGATAGTTGCGATAACTGTGAAATGTCTTGAAAGAAAGGCTGACACAACAAGGCGGCATAATTTCCATGACAACAGACAGCGGGGGGCTACGGTTGTTAGATAGATTGACAAGTGGGAATAGATATGCCACCATTATTGAGTCTGATGCCTTATGCTTCAGGATTAAACAACCAGCTGCGTTGTCTCCTTCAGTATTTTGTTTGTGTGTTGCACTTCTACAAAATGTCAGTGGAAGAGGTAAACACAACCAGAATGTTTATTGTGAAAGTTTATGTCTGGTAAAAAAAACAGGTTTGATACAAATGTAGCAGGTTGGTTTTTAAAATCAACAAACTACCCAGCTAGTTAATATTATTCATCTAATTTTTAAGATGTAAGTGTATGCTATTAGTTTTTTTTAATTATTCTTTAATTGAACTATTATGTTAACATATTTCAAAATATTAAACAGGACATATTTGATTCAACACAAGATTTTTATTTAAATTTATAATAAATAGTCTGTCACCTGGTAATCAATCAATGTTCAATTTAACCACTAATTCAATATTCGTCAAATAATACTTGATGTACATTTACTGCAATATTGTGCATCATTTATATAAAACATTCGTCATCTACAAGCTTTCTCTGCCGCTCCACATTCAGATCTTCTTTAAACAGCACATCATGACAGTTACCCTAAAATTTCAACTTTTAAAATGATGTAGCTATGTTATTTATTTATTCTTTTCAGCGGTTCTCTTGCAAAATATAGATATTTTTTTAATACAGTGTACGCTAACAATGCACTTTCAGTACACATGTGGTACCTCCACTGTGCCTTCCAAGGCTTCACATCTCCAGTGCAGGTTTGGTTTCCCAGAAAGCTGCACGTGCTGTGAAGAGTTGGTTCTGCTGATGGCAGTGAGCTGGATCCATCCATTAGAGATGTGAGCTGGTCACAGACAACACATAACAAATGAATCTTTACACTTGAAAATGTTTTGTATATCCAAGTATGTATGCATATTAATTCTTAAAAAGCTATATTAATATATATATATATATTTAACATACTTATGTATCAAATGAGTTTAACACTTGAAAAAACTTAAACATAAAAATCTTATGTTTAACTTATAACACTTATTTAATCCCTTAAAATATGTTTCTTGATTAAGAAAAAATATTTTATGTCCATTAAATATAATGCATTAAGTAAGAAATTGCTAAACATGTTGCATAAAGAATTTAAAGTAGCTCAATCTTTTATTAAATAAATGTGGCAACTTTATTTGAAAACCTTATTCAAACTGTTAAATTTTCAAAAGTTTAATAGCAATCATAGCGTGACAATGCACTTACTAAGAGAAACTAAATCTAATTCTGTACAAACTGACAGTCATAGAGACCAAAACAAAAAGCAGTACTTGAAGTATTTTTAACACACATCTAAACAATACAGTATGGCTTTGAGGTTATGATGAGAAATAAGTTACCTCTGTGACAAAAAAGCTGTGAAAAGCTTTCTGACATGAGTTTGCATTCAGTGTTGTGGAGAACAATATGAAGTTTGTAACCATGAAGACCGTATTCAGTGTCTATATCATCAAAAGGGGGTTGGATGATTGGCTCTACGTAGGAACTGAAGCAGAGAAACAATTTAAAGATTACACAAAAAAGAAGAAAATTGCCATTGCATTACAAAGACATTTCAGAGGGGTATTTGTTTGTAGGACAAATGTCTATGCATACTGAACACTTCCTAATCTCCAGAAGAGGGAGCCAAATCCATAGCTTATTCAATAGAATTTAGACCTGAAAGTTGTATTGTTATATTGTTTTGTGTTCAAAATGTCATATTGAACACATCATAGCAGCTGCAGCAGCATCTGAAAACAGATGCATGTGAAACAGAACTGGAGTTTGGATCAGCACTAAGGTCAGACACTCAGTGGTGAATTTCATCTGTGAATCATCAACGAATTATCACTTATGCACTCCTTTTAATATAGCTCTCTACCATGTGATGACAATATACTGTGGCTTGCAAACCACAATACTCTTTCACATTTTGTCACATTATGACTTCAAACGTTGTTAGTGTTAGACTAACCTAAAGTTGTGCATACTTAATAAAAATAATTCTACTTTTATAATGTTTTATAAATTAAAACCATAGAATTGTAACAATTATAATAATCAGCCCACTTGAATCAAAACTTTGTAGAAAGTGGCTTTTTTTTTTTGCTGCAGTTTTCTGTCTTGAACAACAGCTTGTCATCAGCTTCAGACAGGATTTCTTCCACAATTTACCTCTATCAACCTGCTAGATAACTCAAACCAGTGTTCCTATTTATTTAAAAGAAAAATAGTCCTACCACTTGACGTGCTTGTTTCCAGGGTGATGTACAATGTTAATTTTCTACCACGCAAAGTGTTGTAACGTAGGCCAAAAAGTTAATTTTAATCATCACGCCTTCCACATGTTCGCTCTGTGCACTAAAATATCAAATACCAAACAGGACCTTTTACAGATTTGTTTTTGTTAATCTGCCATTCAGGACAGATTTGCTGAGTGCACAATTAGCTACACTAATTAGTTTTTATGCGCCTCTTGAATACTCTTCTGATCAATGCTATGAATGCCACCTTTTTCAGATATTTGCCACTGTAAAAAAAATATTGAAAACTGTATGTGTTTTAACATACAATATACAAAAGGTATTGCTGTTATTGCATGTATTGCAGTGGAAAAATGTGACTGCATTGCAGCTTACCAATCATGAGATCCACGAGTGCTTCTCTCCACCAGTTTGTAGAAGTGAAGAGTGAACATAATGAACGCCACAGAGGTCCCATCCTGAAAAAAAGAGTCATCTCATGGATATCTTGCAATTCTCCCTGCTAAATCAGTCACGTTGACCTGAATGATTACCTATCACACTGCTTTAGCCACAATAATTAGTGAATAATAATGAAGGAAGAAAACAGCTGCCTGTGAAGGTATTACCCTCCAAAGACCAATGATGATCCCAGGCTGTAATAACTTCAGCAGCACGAATTGGTCCTGTCCAATGACCTGTGCACATTTAGTTAGATGCTGCTTGTTTAGGTTTGCCACCAGAGATCTCTTGCTGGGTCTGACAGAACAAGCATAGAGCACAGATGGTTTCACAAAGAGATGAGAAGACAAGAGGGAGAAAAGGGGCAAAACTGCATACAGTAGCTGTCTTAACTTCTTTAGGTCGGGCCAGCTGAAGGCAATCCTCCTGACGCCGTGCAGTTGAAGGCTGAAAATCTCCCCGTAGTTGGGCAAGGAGTCTCCACCACACCAGCACAATGTCAATGAAATCTCAGAGAAGTGGGACCAGCTCAGCTCCAATGTAGTCACACGTCCAGACATATCAGTGATGGTCAGCTCCCAGGTGACACGCAAGTTCCTAGAGGAGGATAGCGCAATGTTAAAATAAAGCAATAGGAGCTGAGGAGTGATACACTAGCATATGAGAGTTCATATACTATTTCTCAAAGCTAGGTCTGACAAGAAAGGCTTCTTTATCTAAATACTGAGCAAACAAAAAGGAGAAGGATTTGCCAAAAGCTGACTGTTGCTTTTTAAAATCACCAAAATTGTAAACTCAACGGCTGTAATGTTTCATATGTCAATACAAGAGAATTGCACGACTCCTTTTAAGCTGTTCTGACTAATGAAATGATGTGCAACGAATGAAATGAAACAGCAGCTGTTGTGATAAATCTCCTGATCCAATTCTGTCTAAACTGTGATTCACGACTGCCCCCACTGTGATGTAGCCAGCTTCTCGCTGAGGCACGAACCAATATCAATTAGGTGAAGGAACAAAGCTTAAAAACTGGAGCAGCCCAGGAGGCCCCGAATGACCCAGGGGATTTCATTCCGCGTGATCTGTGTGTGCGATGTCTTGTGAAATGATTATTACCAAGGTAAATCTCATGCTCCTCAGTGTCTCTAACAGACAAAACCCCCTGTAGGGAATTGTCTCAGCTGGTGGGATGAAGAAGGGGGAAAGAGATGGCAAGGCGTGTGTCTGCATGTGTGTATTGGCACTGAGGGTTTGAGGGGGCTAAGTAATTTATTTCAACAATTCTGACAGCCTCTGCTACGAACACAATTATTTCTACTTCCCCTCTCTATAGCACAACAACTGCTTCAGAACTCAAAATTGAGTGCTGCACAGCCTCTAATCAGAGGTTATAAAACACACCAGAACCCACAGTAGAGAAACTGGAGGAGCTTCCCCCCACCACCTGTGAGTCAGTATCCCCTTTGTGCAGAAACCACATTCAGACGCAGACCTCCTCTCTCACCTTTAATAAGAAAATGTCATTAAGTGCGCACAATATGTAAAACTAACCACGCTCTGTTTTGGATTGGAGGCAGATTGTCTCTTCTGTCTGCCCTTGAATCATCTCAGCAGCAAGGCTGAATTTAAAAAGTTTTACTCCTTTTTTTTTAATGGTGGAAAAAAACAACAAACAAACAACAACAAAAAAACCCATCTAGGTCAGCTTAAAGTTGAGGAAAAGAATTAGAAACCTTAAAAGAGGCCAATACAGATAAAGTAAAAGACAAAGTATATCCATGCGATCCCAAATGAGTTGCTCATTTGGTTGGTTTTATTTAATGAGAACTTCTCAGTTAGTTCAATGATCTTTCAAAAACCACTAATCATGCTACTCAACTGATTTCACTTGAAAGACAGATAACATGTCAGGTTTATAACTTCTAATGTCCTTTGAGTAACTGTGCATACAGAGATGCATCCATCTAGCTCAGCTTAAAGTTTTAAAGCTAGAAACCATAAAAGAGGCCAATACAGATATTTTTTTTTCATCATTTTTGTAAATGACAAAAAGAAAAAATTATGTCCAAACATGATGTAGCACCTATAGTAGGTATGCTGGGTTTATCGATGGTGCTCTAACTCTGGCACAGAATAACGAAAAAAAAAAAAAGACTGAACTCCACCAAACGGTGCAATATGTGTTATTTGTGAGAGTGAGGAGCATGCAGGTTACACAGACAAATGAAGCTATCACATCATTACTTCATTTAAGATGACTTGCATGTAAACTCTGAAACGTGAAACTGGCATTTTTTTAAATCATTCACTATGGGGGACAGCTGAAATGACTAAAATGTTTTCGGATACAAATAGTCTTACTTCCATTTGGATGGTGCCAAAATGTGATTGTTTATCTGTTTTTAACAATACCTGAGGACTTGCTCTGTTTGGCTCGGCAAACCAGTGTGGCTGTTGATGGGTCCAAGAAGACGTTTCCATTTTTTCACTTCACGATGTGTTACTGTCTTTACATACAGCTCTTTCCAGTAACCCACAACATGATCCCTAGTCTTCTTGGATAAAAACTGGACATTCATGATGTCAGCTTTTTGCTTTTTATTGTTGCAGATGTCAGCAATGTATAGCTTCTTCCACAGAACACTGCATGAAGAGAATTGAGAGTAACAGAAGGCTGTTGACAAAAGCAAGGAACTGTTTTTACTCTTTAATAACTTGACAAGATAAAATATGTGTTGGTATATTGACTTTATAACCCATTTTAATTACATACCTACTACAGCTAACCCTACCCGATGCTACATAGCAGATCAAAGACTGATATTTAAAGTAAACAGACATTTTCTCTGGTGTGAACAATGATCATTAATGCATGCATTGACATATCACATTTTGTCAATCGTAAACTAAATATTTTATATTAGTAGGTTCTCAGTCCCTCATTAAACTTTCAGCAACTGCAACTCCTTTAAATCTGCATTTTAGTTTATAATCAGCTTTGGATTTTTTAAAACAACATTCGAATGCATGATACCATGAATCCTGCCAGGTATCATTCTCTTTGATGTGCCTCACATTAAAAAAAAGTGAGTTATATTTGATGAAGAAATACAGCCTTGCTATCACAGTTTAACAACATTTACATCTTGGTCTGGGAGTATAAATGCTCTCTTGTTTTACACTTACAAAAGTGTTGTCCAAAACTATCAATGCATAGCAATTCAGGTGATATAAACAGCAATGAACAAAAATTCAACACTCAATCCAGCATTATAAGCCAAACTCCTTTTTGTTTTGACTGAGAAGTTGTAAATTTTACATGAATAAATATATATATATATATATATATATATATATATATATATATATATATATTATATATATATATATATATATATATATATATATATTTCCTTTTGGACTGAAAAAATATAGTAGGAGATTTAATTGCATCTAACGTATTAATTATGACTGGGTGAAACTTACTTATTACTAGCAAGCTGATAGAACAGCTTATTAGTGTGACTCATGCTGAAAAGTGCAGAGGCATCCAGGTATGACAGAATTGTATCCAGTATCTCATGTGGTAATCTGCAAAATAGATGATTCCAAAACATTTTAAATGCTAACTGTTTTGCTTTTACTTCTTTTTTTTTAACACTCAACTCTGTAGAGCGCGCTATGCATTAACCCTCTGACATTACTTTTCGAAGATCTTCTGACTGGACGTTGCTGCAGCTCGCAGTCTGGAAGGTGTCGCTTTCGAAGATGCCATTTGTTTTCCCAACTTTTAGAACAGACAGAGCTGCCCAGTCACGTTACAGCACAAGTTTGTTACTGAAGCAAAAAAACTCAATAGAAAAAGTAAAGTTCACAGAAAAACGCGTATGGTAAGTTTCCTCATCTAATTTACTTCTAGCTCTGTGAACATAAACACTACGTAGAGGTTTAACTCTCCGCGTCTCGTTGCCATGGCGAGGTCAGAGCGTGATTCTCAAACGGGAAGAGGAGAACCTAAACTTCCGGTGCAAGGGGAAGTATTACACAGTGAAATGCTAATAAACCAATAGGCAGAACAGAAGTTGCCTTATGACACCGCCCCTAACCATTTGCATAATAAGGTGCAAATGCATCGAAAGTAAAAAGAAGAGGCAAGGAAATGTAAAAACTGCATGTTGAAAATGCACAAGATATGTTGATGGCAACAGGTTTAATGAATATATATAGCCCACATAAAAATAAATAAATAAATAAATAAATAAATAAATAAATAAATAAATAAATAAATAAATAAATAAATAAATAAATAAATTGGTTCTTATCCTCTGATATCCTCTGATATATACAGGCACCACCACTGTGGTATATATTACGTATATACAGGCATATATATATATATTGATGAAGAAAAAAAAAAAAAAAAAAATATATATATATATATATATATATATATATATATATATATATATATATATATACACCAGCAGTCCAGGTTGTCTTGCCTAACAGATGTGGATAGAGTGGGAATCAATGGGTGGGTTTTAACCTGAAACTTGAGTAAGATTCCAAAACAGGTAAATCCATTTGTCTCTTCACCCAAATTTAGTATAGAGGTGGCATCTCACACTGCAGAAACCAATGTTTCTCTATTCAAATTTAAACATTCCTTCAATATTGAGACCACATTTCAAATAAGAGCATACAGTATCATTGATATCTGCACAGATGCAATGAGACAGATGGTCTGGCAGATACTGTAAGTGGTTGCAAATATAAAGTGGGCCAGCTAGGAGTTTTAATATGATTTACTTACATTATGTGTAAAGATAACTTGCAAAAGAGTTAGTAAATAGAGATTTATAGAGCATAAAACAAAATAAAGAAAATAATAGATTGTTCCACATTTTATCAAATTTGAAGCAGAGCTGTAATCAGATGTAAGAAGAATGCATACAAGGCAAAGCATATTGCAATAAACTAAAATAATAAAATAACTAAAGCAGATGGCTCATTTTAAGACCCATCACATAACTGTCCTCCCCATTCAAGGAGGCCAGTAGGCTTTGCTTGCTGTCAGTGAATATAACCATAACTATGTTGTCAGTCTTGCCGATCAGCTTGCCTGATGGAAGCAAAGTCCCTTCCGGGGCAATAGAAGCCCCTGGTATGGTAACATTAAGTAGGCCACATCCCTTTTCCGAGTATGTCCCCTGTACTTGACATTTGATGTTTTCTGTAGTCGTCTGTCCTTCGGAAGGCCCGGGGACAGTTGTGGCTCGTGGATACCTGATGTCACCCTTCTGCATGATTTGCCAATAAGCTCTGACAGACCAATGTTTGACAAACAGTACAGAGGGAAGAGAAAAGACATTAAACATGATTAAAACTTAAATTAGGATTTTTTTTTAACATGGGGCATCAGATGTGTGGGAACATCTGGTTTCACAGGTCACAGATTCACATTTATGTCAATGAATTCCCAGACTGATCATAAGTCACAATTATTATTTTAACCTCATGTTTGATCCTCAAGTAAAACATACATCTGTATGCAAAAATACACCCTTTCAGGATTTTAATACTTTATCATCTCACATCTAATTAACCAATGGCTTTTTCTGTGACTTTATGAAATAGGCCAAGGCAAAGTAGCACATGGGGAAGTGGGAGAAAAATGATAAAATACAGTGTTGCATATATAAAAAGTATGAGTACTTTGTATACATCCCCTTTGCTTCAGTTAGAGCTGAAAGTGTTTTGGAATATATCTCTACCAACTTTGCAAATCTAGAAGTTTACACATTTCGCTCAATTGTCTTTGCAAAGTAGCTCAGCCTCAGTTTTTTATTGGATGTAGAATACCTGCAAACAGCACAGCACCTGTCACAACTTCTCAATTGGATTTAGGTCAGGATTTGAACTGGGCCATTCTAACACATAACAATGCTTTCATCTAAATCATTTCATTGAAGCTCTTTGTTTGGGATTGTTATCCAACCAGAAGGTGGATTATCACCATTGTCTCAAGTCTTTTTTTTTTTTTTTTTTTTTACCAATTATTGCTTTGTGTTTAACTCTATCCATCCTCCTATCAACTTTGACCTGTTTCTTTATCATCCCTGTAGAAAAACCTCTTCAGAACAATAGCAGAGCAAGATACTCCCACCACCCTCTCAAAGAGGGGTTGGTTTGGGTTTTGTGACATCTTGGCAAGTTTACACTTATAGAGATATTTATGTAGATAAAACACTTACAGTAAAATCTCATAAATTTCACAATTGGAAATCACATGCGAAAAACCATGTGCACCATGACTTATATGTTCATTGGTAAAATGAAAAAAACAAACAAAACAAAAAAAAACAAAAAAAATCACCATGCTTTGGTTTATTCCATTTCACAATTCCATAGAACATAAAGAAAACAGTTCCCTGAATAAATGCTCAACCTAGTTTGCATATCCTTAAATAGAAAAATGACAGCTCATTAAAGGTCTGAAGTAAAGGTTGTGAATGCCAGTGTTGTACGATTCAACTGTAACAAGCTTTTACATGGCTAATGAAATGATGGTGACATCTCAGGGATTGAAAGGAAAAGGTTAAAGGTTCATCAGACAGATGAAGCTCAGCCTCTGTGAACGTTTTTGGAAATGGGCCCTTCTTTCAGCTGCCCAATTAAATCATTCTTTATCAGTGTGACTATGAAGTCGTTTTCTAAACTTTCAGTACATAGTTGTGTTTTATAAAAGTTGCAGATTTTACACAGGTGTTTGTTTTGTTTCAGAAAGCTTTGTTTTTTAATGATTTTTTGGACTGAATCATTTTCTGCACAAATAAACTTAGCCACTGGATGGCGCACAAGTATCTGAATTGGACCACTGAAAGTATCGAAGTCCTGAATTAAAAACACAAGGATGCATGCCCAATGTGACATGCACTGCCAGGGTGATTCACCGCAAACTCCTTAATTTTAACTTAATTATTATACAGACACATATAAAACAAACAAACAAAAAACGTTAATAATAGAAAGTAAAAGAAAGCAATCCTTTATGTCCCCAGGGAACTTCCGAGTTCACGCGTTGAGATGATTAATATGTAAACAAACCTATTAGCCCATGCCTGTGCTCCTATTTGCGGGGCACTTGTAGAGGACTCTTGCTTCTAGCGGCTCACACACGAAGAATGGGCGTGAGTTGTCCCTCGGAAGGGGCACCCAGAGAATCGCGCTTTCATTTTTTCTCTTTTCTAACAATCTGAGCGCTCACTTCTGCGAAAGACAGTGAACACAAGAGCGGGATGGAGAGCACAGGTAAGCCAATAATGAGATTTCTTTTTTTCTTCTTTTAAAGAAAGCTTAAACCGGGCTTCTTTCAATGTTTTTTAAACAAGATTGTCATAGGTCTTTTTAGTGACTTACAAAGTGCCCCAAAATTATAAATATTGCTGATATTATCGGAAAGACGACAGTGAGATGATTATTCATTCTTGCCGAATGCTGTATTTAGTAGCAGCCGTTGCTGCTCACTTTACGCGCAAGAGCGTTTTTACGCACAAAGAGATTACTCAATAAATCAAGTAGATATTCTTAAACTTTCTACTGTTTTGTTTTCTAACCTGACATTTCCAACTTTTTTTCCTCCCACATCATTAGGATTTACAAAATCGACCGTTTAAATCCTCTCCCAAAATCTACTAAGACGCACAGGAGGGAGGGGAGCCTAAGTGCGTCTGTGTCAAGGAGCGAGGGAGCATCGCAGTCAGAGAACGAGAGAAAGGAAGGGAGAGGAAAGGGGGGGGAACTGAGCCTGGACCAGGTGATCAATAAACCTCCAAGGGGCTGCCGGGGTTGTCTCATTGTACCCTGGATCCAGTGATCCAACCATGGTGCCAGCGCGCTGCCCGGGAACCTGTGCCGTCCTGGCACTGGCTCTCTTCTTGGGATGCGGCGTGGTCCTGTGCTCCGGTCAGAACGACACGGAGCCCATAGTGCTGGAGGGAAAGTGTCTTGTGGTGTGCGACTCGAACCCTTCCTCGGACGGAGCGGTGACCTCCTCACTTGGCATATCCGTCCGCTCCGCAGGGGCGAAAGTGGCTTTTTCCGCCGTGCGCGGAACCAATCATGAGCCGTCGGAGATGAGCAACACGTCAATGACCATCTATTTTGACCAGGTAAACGTGTTTCCTCAGTTTAACAGTAATCTTTCTGATCAGTGTGAAAATAAGAAGTGTAAAGATTGTATTCTGAATGAGTTTCTTTGGTGTTTCCTTACTTTGCAATCCTAGCATTTGGGACGTCTCTAAAAAAATAAAGAAAAGGAAAAAAAAAAAAAGGTTCGACCAGTGTTGTGCGTAATTGGCACATTCAACGACGTGTTGCCAAAAAGGAGCAACTATTCATGCTAAAAAAAACTATCATATGTCATGATATGTCATGTGCAGCGCTGAGTGGTGGTTCCAAAAAATCCAAACGACTGGGGTCTTTGGACAGGGGCCTGTTATTACACAAAAACGGGAATCCTCCCAAGCACAGTCCTAAGCATTTGGCACGCGCCTCCATGCATATCAAATACCGAAATGTGTCTACAAAAGAGCTGTTGTATTGATCGAACTGCTTCGTCTCACTGTGCGCCCTTTCGGATCGCAGGTTTTAGTGAACATCGGCAATCATTTCGACCTAAAAGCGAGTGTTTTCCAGGCTCCAAGAAGGGGGATCTATAGTTTCAGCTTCCACGTTGTGAAGGTCTACAACAGACAAACCATACAGGTGAGCAAACATGAAGTAGCAGCTCTGCATTCAACATATGAAACATGAAAAATTAGGGCACTGAGTGTTTCTCTCTCTTTTTTTTTTCTTTTTTTTTCTGCTGCTCCCCTCTGCAGGTCAACCTAATGCAAAACGACTATCCCGTCATATCAGCTTTCGCGGGAGACCAGGACGTTACAAGAGAAGCGGCTAGCAACGGTGTACTGCTGATGGTGGAACGTGACGACCGGGTCTACTTAAAGCTGGAGCGGGGTACCCTCATGGGCGGATGGAAATACTCCACCTTCTCAGGCTTTCTAGTCTTTCCTCTATAATCCCTCCGTCGAGGATCGGTACTTTGCTTAAGTTAAGGAACAGGAACAACAACAACAAACATATATCCAAAAACATGCCATTTATTTTTCAAACTGTCAGCCAAGGAAGCCGACGAATATCTGTACACTCCGTCCAACTCTATAGTCAAATATCAACGTTTCCTGGGAGTTTCATATATTCAAACCCATCAACTTTTACGCAATCTGGATGACTAAACGTCTCGATCGGGCCAGTGGCTGGCATGTGCTTGTCGAGTGTGTGGATTTTTTTCCCTCCTTGCCTGGAAAACAAACTTTTGGGCAACATGGACAAAGGAAAGATGAGGATGAGGTGAACAAAAACTGACTGTATCATGCTTTATTTATGTTTGTATAGCCTTAAAGAATTTATGGTGAAATATCTACGGAATCATGCACAACCCGGAAGAAAGAAGTGCTTTCCAAGGGGCTTTCCCCCCTCCCACCACCTTTTTCTTTTTCTTTTTTTCCTCTTTTTGCACGAATGGAAGTTTCCCCTTTTTACGTTTTTTTGTTGTGGTGTCTATGGTGTTGCGTTTGGATGCCGAACATATTGAAAATAACCCAAAATGTAGGCAGCCGATGAGTTTATTATAAGAGAGAAATAAAAAAAAAAGGCGACATATTTCAGCCTCAAGAGGTGACTTAAAACCCTTTTATTTAACAACAATAACAATAATTTAAACAAGAAAAGAAGATATCTAATTTATGAAGTACATACTCAGTACTATGTGTTCTACAGTTCGGGATCTGCGTAGCTTTGACTGATTTTAATGTTCAGTGACTTTGCTCACTCAATGTACATTGTGGAAAAATAATAGAAGAATCCCTATATACATGTCCCGCTTAATAAATGATATTGTATTGTATAGGCTGAGCGCATTCATCGTTATTATTTAAAGAAGCGACTCGAGGTGGAGGAGTGGATATTGAAGGGGAAGGCCTGGAAGGGAAACAGACATGTCGCTGTCCGTGGTGCTGAAATTAGGAAAGTAACAACAGCTGTTGATTGAAGTGAAAATGAATGGATCTTGGAGAAAACAACAACAACAACAATACTACTACTACTAGTAGTAATAATAATAATAATAATAATAATAATAATAATAATAATGTCACCTTGTGTTTATAGACGATTAGAAACTTAAATTTCAACGCTGCAGATATACATGCATTTATTTCTAAAATTGTGACTACAGCATATTAGCAAGAGCGTCTAATGTCTAATGCACAACATTTAAATTACTGTGCCTCATTGCAGAAAACCCCCTTAAATTGGATGCTTTATAGCCTAAAGTTCCACCCCTTTCTGAAAAAAGTTGCTTTTTATATAAAAAAATTGATGAAGTCGTCTTGCAGAATAAACTGATGTTGATATTTCTGCTCAACCACCAACACACTTCCCCCTAACTCTGACGCCTACAGTTAAAAGACTATCATCTCGCCATCTGCTCTCCCCTCTATTCTTTGTTAAACTATGGAAAAATGCCACATGTAGTTCAGAAAGTCCAGACAAATAATTTCACTGAAAAATAGCCTACACCTGAAAAATGTGGACCCTTGACTATATACGCATTTATATATAAATGTATAAATTAACCCCACAACCAAACCATATACATTTAGTGTGACTTTGGGGTGCATCAAGTTGTTTTGCATGCAACAGATCACATGTGGTACTCAAAAACATAAAAGAAAATGTGTAAAATGAACAATTACTGCTTCATTTTGTTTAAATCAGTTAACTTGTAGAAGAAATGCTTTCTCATCTCAAGAAAAAAAGCACCAGAATCCGTTCAAGAACCAATTAATTATGATTCAATCACTATGAACAGAAAACTGCAAAGACTTTGCACAACTAGTGCAGGTGTCAAAAGGTCTTGTGTAAATTCAGTTTCTCTTGTGGCTCCCTGCAATTTCATAGCTTGCCAGCACTGTGAGTCAACCGTTGAAACAAGTTAATACTGAATGAAAACTCTGTCTTTGGTACTAAATAGACAAGATTTTACAGGTCCTGTCTATTAAAGTAATTTTGATTGATCTATGGAAATCACAAGAAAGTTGATGCATTGTTTTAAATGCCCTCTGAATTATTACTATGTAGGCAACATAAAAAAAAAAGATTTGTGTCAGTTACATGTGCTTCTCCTTAGCCTATGTGGAAATGGTTGCTGTTTCTATCAACATACGTCTCAGCTACCTGACAGACATGATATAAGCTCCAAATGTCTTGTTTGTAAGTCCTATTTCTGTGTCTAAATGCAATGCCCCATGTTCTCAAGACAAAACAGGAGCATCTGATTTAGGTTAGGAAAATTAGTTCTGCAAGACAAATCAAATTTTAAGAAGATTTTAGAATTTTAAAAAAGCGCTTAAGGTTCATGTATACAATTAATATCGTTTTAACTTGACTTTAAAAGAGAGACGATGTATGGAGAGAAAACAATACAGTGGAAACTTACAGAAACTGAAAGCTTTTGTTTTAGCCCATATGCAGAGTTGAAATTTTCTTTTTACAGCTGCCATTTGCTGATATATTTACAAAAGAAAAGCTTCAAAAAAGGGATGAAGAATCATAATTTCTAGCCCTTTCTGATCAGTCCCCTCTTGTTGATGCATGTTAATGCAGAACTCTACTGATCTGTGTCAAAACACAAAAAAAAGGGAGGAAAAAAACTGCTTGTTCAACCGGGGATTTGAATGAACACCAGCAGCTGTTGGGCAGCTGGGCCATCTGAGTATATCTCACATACAGACAGCTGGAAACTTTAGCTCTCTCGCTTGCATGCCTGAGCAGCGTGAATATAATTTTTTTGCTATTTTTTCCGTTTACCTTCATCCTGTGTATAACAGAGCACAACAGCTGAGAACAAAGAGAGAGTCCTGCTTAAATGCTGCTGATGCCAGCAATGGGCCTCCGCAAAGCAGCACAAACTGCCAGGAAATCACTGTGTTGTGGGGAGAGTATTAAATTGGCCGAAAAAGGGCCTAATTGTTTCCATGCTGGAATGAAAATTCTGTGTTCAAACGATCCTCCTTGGTTAAACTCGCTGAAATTGGGTGAGCATAATTAAATACACTTTTGAGCAAAGAGAAGATTCTTTTATTTATTTTTTTAAAGACATCAATTTAATGTTCATGGGCTTTGTTTTTCCACATCTATGAGAAAGCTATATGAGCACCCAAAACAAAGTGTAACTAATGCCTAAAGAATTGCAAAACAGCCATTCTAACAAGAATACTCCTTGCTTAACAATAAAAGCAGCCACCTTGTTACTGTACTACAGACTTGAGACTGCTTTCAGAGAAGCACAGATGGCATTTTACTCTACTTTGCAGAACACATACAGACAATTACCTAGCATAGCTGCCATTAAAAAAGCCCCAAACTCGTATCACGTTTAATGGTCTCTTAAAATATGTTCTCTTGGCACACATTATTTGAGGGACTCTGCCCTTTGATTTCTATGACTTTGGAATAAAAGTGAATCCAGCGATATCATAGATCAGCTGTGCCCTCACAGTGGGGAGTGGCTGGCAGGGCTCAGTGCATTAGAGCTTAAATGATCTGATAGGTTTGAGTCTGTTATTTCCCTAATGTGGTTGTTTTAGGTGATTTTATTTCAGGAAATATGGATCCATGTACACACATTTGGATAGTTCATCCCCGATTGCATGGTTTGATTCCTGCTCTTTCAGCATTTAATAAATTTGAAGCTGTTTTTCATCCTCCAGTGGAGATGTAAAATCCATCCAAAAGGTCAACTGAGGTTGATTCAAAAGATTTCCTCTGAAGAGCCACACAGCCGTTTGCATGTTTTTCAGCCTCTTCTGCAATCCAAACAAGGACAGTAATTATTAGATAAAATGTGCTGTTTCCTTTTTGTTTTCCATTTTCTCTTTTTAATTTTTTTTTTAATGTTAGAACATGTTAATAACAAACCAATGAGTAATTTGTGTGAAACATCCTCCTCTTTTGCTTTGCATCAAATTATCTTGAACAAAATACAGATTGTGTTAAAGACATGATATAAGCTCCAAGTCATATAAGGCAATAAATCTTGCCTTATATGACATCCAAACCTTAGCTTTGCTTGTAGCAAAAACCTTTTTCTGATAAAATCCATAACTATGTTACAGGGCATACTGTTTACATATGTAGCTTTGACATTACTATTTTTCATGTGCACATAAAAATGTTGTATATACCATTACGTTGTGATCCAAATCAGATCTAAACAATAAATATTGCATCTTATGTAAACAAAGAGCTCCTTTCACCACAGAGCATAGCTTGTCCAGAGAGTCACGGCTGAGACTGTAATTGGAGGATGCAGAGTTTTTCCTTCTGAATTAATATTTTCTCATTCTTTCAAATTCACAAGGTCAGATTTTAAAACCAACTTTGAACAACACATGTTTCAACCATTTATTTGTGTTACTTTCAACAGTCATGGCTTACAACTAATAAAAACAACAAAAAAAACAAAACAACAACAAAAACTTGACTCAGTAGCAGTACAAACAGAATTTGTTATGATCGTCACTATATGACGATCATAACAATTGTAAATCTACAATAATTGTAAATCTACAATTGTTTCACAGAAATGCTTTGAGGAAAGGGCAAACTGCAAAGGATCATTTATGAGGAAGATGGGTGTTTAGAGAGCTGTATCCAACCATATAAATGTAAAGTTGTGTGGAAGGAAAAAGTTGCACAACCAACACGGATAACCGCAGTCTTGAGGGGATTGCGAAGCAGAACTCATTAAACTGTGGTACCTTAATTTTACAGACTGATTGCCTCCATGTCAAGATGCACTGATGAGGTAATTAATGCAAGAGGAGAACCAGAAAGTATTGAAAGTATTTATTATACTGTATGCGGACATATTCCCTGTTATTAGGCTTACAATTCTGTATTAAAAAACAATTTTTGTTTAGCCTTTCTCACTATTGCAGTTTTCTGCCCAACTGAATTAGATTTTTTTTATTTAGTAGAAAAGTATACTCATCAAAACTAACTGAAGCAGATATTACTCTGTACAGTTAATCTCTGAGTTTCCCTTTTTTAACTGAAACACTTAAATATATAAACTTTTTGATATTAGTAACAATAATAAAAACTATTTCAGATGTATCTACAAACAAGAAATACCCACTCATAAACAATAAAATAAATAATAGTTTCAAATAAAGTGAAAACAGGAACTCTTGCAAAATGTATATTTTTGAACATTAAAGCTAAATTTTACTGTTTTTTCTACTGAATTTTCCAAATTCCTAATGTATTCTATTTCATATTCTTCAACTACCTTCTGTTAGGAACTAAATGATGGACAACTAGTATACTTTTTTGACAGGACTTTTAATCTCTCATTTTGGTTGCAAATGAGCTAAATACATTGATTCAATGCACGTAAGACAAAAAATAAAAATAAAAAATAAAAAAAATAAAGTGGAGAAATGTTTCTTTCACCTTATAATAATTTTCTCACAGTCCTACTCCCTGTTATGGGTGAAATTGCTTTAAGTGTGATTGTGAGTGCGAACGAGCCTTTCACAGCATTATTTTTATTCGAGCTGTTCTCAGGCAAACCTACAGGCAGTTCCTTCTGGGTCTGAAGTCGCAGTTAGGGGCCCACTCAGTCAGTCTGATATCTAATATGCCAGCAAGCTAAAAGGAAAATGCAAACTAAGTGTAATGGTTTATCTACAGTTTCAATGGTCCAGTCCTTTCAGTATCATCTTCAGGACCTTTTGCAACAAATTGCGTTATAAATAAGCTTCACTATTCTCACATAGTCAACAGTAATGACTGTATATTGTCAGCAGAAGTCCTCTTTACTGCAGCACTTATGTACACTATATGAGAACTCAAATATTCACTTTTTAAAGACAGTACCTCACATACAGAGCCTTGTAAAAGTATAACAACCTTTTAATGTTTTGTCATGTAGCAGCAATCTAAATGTTTAATTAGGGCGGTGCCAGATCCAGAAAACACAATGGACCAACACAACCAGATGATATTGCACACAAAATCCCGACTTAACGGACTTCCCACTGAACATTGAGCAATTTAGATTTTGTGTTTTTCTGCTCACGATGCTCATATCTCAAATTCCAAATTAATTTCAAACTTTATTTTCATCTGAAAACAGAACTTTGGACCATTGAGCAACAGTACGGTTTGGTTTCCCTTAGCTCATATGTGAATGGATTGACATGAGGAACTTTACAGCCTCAGTCCACTTCTTTCAAAGCTCCCTGACCCCCATTTTCTTGAACTGAATTTTACTTGAAAGCTCAAGGCTGATGCTATGCCTGTTGCTGATGCATAATTTCCAATCACACTCTTTCTTTCCACTCAATTTTATATGTATTTATTACTTTCTCAATATTAAGACTGCAAGCTATAATCTTGAAAATTAGGCCTATCATTACTCTAGAGGAAGCATAGAAAGCACGGATCACATTGCAGAGTGGGAGCCCAATCAAAAGCATTTCTGTCATCTCTCAGTTTGTTTACACTGTCTTTAGAACCACTGATAATATCTGGGCCTTTATTGAAAAAAAGATTCTCAGCGTCCGGCCTGTGAACTTCTTGCTTATCCCAAAAATTACTGCCTTTGAGTCTTAGATTAAGCCTTGTTTTGTTTGCTTTAATAGAACTCTGGTTCATAAATTCTGGTTTATTTGTGGAAGTGTGAATGCACAATGCAGCCCAAAAAAGCAAACTCTGGTCAGCCTAAAAACCTAGGTCTTGATCACTTAAAAAGCACAAAGAGGTCTATAGCATTGGACATTATGAGTAAAAATAAATGACAAGAGAAATATCTCATGGTCTTTTGCTAAGGACAAAAGAGAAATCTGATGCCACTCCATTTTGGTTTACATTTTTTGAAGAAGGAAGTTGCTTTCCATTTCTTCTTCAGTGTTTTAGCGCAGTGCCATCACAAAGAATTTAGTTCATTTGACAAAGTGCAGAGTGAAAGTGAACAGAATCACCTGAAAATGTAATAAATGTTGCAATTTTGGTCCCCAATCGAACCAAGTCTACCAGACTACCAGGTGTGAACCACCCTGAAACAAGTCATCCTGGTAAAACATGTCAGATGATAGCGAGATTCTATGATTGCACCGCAAGCGTAAACCTCTTGTTATATTTGCGTAACAGTATGTGACTGAAATTAACATTCTGTGTCTGAAGGCAGCATCATGCAGTGGAATGGCTTCCTTCAGCAGAGATTGAGAAGCAGATCAGAGCTGATTGATGAGCTACATACAATCCAGTATGGGAAATAAATATTTTTAGTTCCTGCAAAAAACTTGAGACTGGAGCTGAAGGTCACTTTAAAGCTGGACAGCAACCCTAAACACACAGCCTGAGCTCACATAGCAGGGCTTTGGTCAAAATGTATTCATGATTTAGAATGGACCTTACTCTAATTAAGACTGTGGTAATATCTGTAAATTTATTTATTTCTTTATTTTTTGACACTTCATTCTGGAGTAACCTGAAACATTATTTCAGGTTTATGCAAAGCTGAAGTGGACCTCCAAAAGGCTTGTAGCTGTCATGCCAGCAAATAGTGTTTCTGCTTAGTATTGGCTCATGGAGTCTGAAATCAAATGCATGCTGCACTTTTCAAATTCCAAATCTTGGACACCCGGTGTCAGTTTCCTTTCCCTTCATTATTATGCCCTATTGTCGCTCTGTTAAGTATAAATAAAAAAGGAAAATGTGGTTATATGACAAAACATTGAAAACCTAACACATTTTCTATGCAGAATAATTCTGTGCAAAGGCTGCATGACCTGTAAAGTCAGAAATTTCACCTTCAGTTTTGCTTTTATAGTTGTGACCTAGCTAATTTGCACTTGAATGGAAAGACACTGATGCCAGTGAAGAGAATGCGCTGAGAGGATAACATGTGGCAGTAGCTTGTTAATAATGTATTTGTTTGCCAAACAAATAAATAGACACAGAACACTGACAAACATCAGTCACAGCGCCGCCTCTGTGAGCAGCCCCATCCCTGAAGAAAAGACAGAGAAAGACTGTTTATTCCTTCTGTCACCGCCTGCAATATCCATACTGCTGAAACACACAATTCCCCAAAGAAAAAGACATTCTAGTCCAAGCCCACCCTTTTCCAACTTCCCATCCTCCTCCCACTGCCACAATCCTGCACAGACAGTAGACAACGTCGAGCCAGGCATACCCGGCTCATATGAGCTACTCCTTGATGTGATGGTTCCAATACATCATCTGTCTACACATTAGATTCCAGCACAGCAAGCCTGAGAGACAGCATCCTGGACCCAGCACCTAACCAGTTTAACTGCATTCATTAGAATCTGAAAAAAGTCCCCTGGCACAGCAAGCTGCGGCGACGGAAGAAACACACACCACGGGTTTCGGATCCCCAGGATCAGGGATGTGTGCGCACAGAAACACTCGCACACACCTTGTGGCTCCGACGTTTGGTGTGACAGACATGACAAGACTGGAGCAGCAGTAAAACTATTTTTACAGGTGCGATTCTGGTTATGAGGATTTCATAAATAATTTGGAAGGCCTTATATCACTTGTATCAGGAGCTTAGCTCAGTTGAAGTTGAATGTACAGTGTTATCCACATTAATTGATGCTTCAAGTAAAAATATGGAAAAATACAAAAAAAAAAAAAATCATCTTGAGATTATTTGTTCAACGGTGGAAATAAAGTCAATGTTGAAAAATATTCTGAAATTAATAATTTCACACACATACTGGCACCACTTTCTTCATCAGAAAGTCAGAGATCTGTTATTTTGCAATTTAGGACTGTGTTTTTCTATGAGGTATAAATCTATGTCATTCCATGACACAGAGGCCGATTTGTCTTAGAAACTCTTGAAAATGCATAAGACAGGAGGATGGGCCCTCAGGTGAGGTAAATGATCATAAAAAACGAGAAAACCTACAGACATAGTGATTTTTTAAAACATTTAAACAAGTGCAATAGCAACAAACAAGCTGCACAAGTTCAGTAGTTTATATAACCACACATAGTCCAGTAAAAGACTAAAATATCTCCAGATATCAATATGAGAGAATTGAATCAAAATATGTTGTCTTAGGGTGACTCAGTCTCCACTGAAATCTTTTACTGTAACACTTTTGTACAGATTGTCATCGTCGATGCCAGTTTTTGTGAATATTTTATCAGTTTCTATTTAAGCAGATGTATCCCAATGCATGTAGCTTTATAAAAAGTGTAAAGAATAACATGAGGGAAACAGGATTAATTAAAGAAAAAAAAACTGTAAAAGAAATATATAAATCAATGTCAAAAACTTTTCTGATCTCAATCAAACTTCTACTTCTATACTTATCACTGCGTCTACCATGCTTTGTAATCCTCCAGAATCCAGAGGAACAAAAGACTTTTTGATCTGTCCTGCTTCTTTTGTCTTGACATTACCTTTCTTACCTGGAACCCTTCTGAACAATCCAACCAAAAAAAAAGAACTACCTAAGAATGCAATATTACATGACCAGAGCATAAAATACAAACAGGTATAAGACATCAATTATTTGTAGAACTAAAACAAGGCAAAACATGTCAACATCTTGTTTAATGTCATGTGCAAATTTATTGATATAATTGATATAAACTTTTGTTCACATCTTTGTGAACTGGCATAGATTTATAATGCTTTCATTTAAAAATTACACTAACTCACAATCACAAATTAAAGTAAATATTTCTTTGTTTTTTTTGTTTTTTACATCAGGACTATTTTCTCCAGGGCAACATTTTGACCATTACCCTTCTTGCAATTACAATAAGCACTCTTTCTTTCTTTAAGTAATAGATCAGTGAAGTATACGTTTTGGATTAAAACGTTCTCATTTATTATTTGGAATTTAGCAAAGGCATGCAGATAGAGACAACATAAACATGTCAACACCCCACAAAATATTTGACTTTATTTATACATGTGAGAAGCAATTAGCAGTTTTGTATTGCTGTAAAAACACTTAATGGCCTCCCATTAGTGGAACAGTAAGACCAGCTATTTGAATTTCTTGCACTGAAAAGATGGCAGGCTGTCCAACAAGGAGAACTCTCTGATGCCAGGAGCCTGTTTGAACACTGTTTTGTGTTCTGCTATTGTGAGAAAACAAGCAGGCTGCAAAATCTTCCATAATTGCACGGTCATGGGACTACTGGCAATATTGTACACAGAAACAGTTCCAAAAAGAAAGACAGATAATCCTTGAAAGTGTGGACAACCTCAACCATCATTATTTTTTCCCCCGTAATGAGCGGTTGTCCTGGAATCGAGCATGATGTAGCTGTTTTCTAACAAGACAACAGGAGCTTGTACTTGCCTGAGAATATTGATTTGGACATGTTAACAGACACGCTAAATGTAGTCATTTAGAGTTGGAGATTTGGAGTAAAAAAACAAGCAAACTGTAAAAAAAAAAAAAAGGAAACAAAAATCCCATCGATCATGATGTAAAGGTTCCTTATTTTCAGTAGAGAATTTTTTTAAGAGCAGCTTTAAGACCCCAAAACATAATTTCAGCTTCAGAAGAAAGAATATTGCACAAAACTAAGAGGAATTAGAAGTGACAAGAAAGGGAATAGCATGGAGTTATTTTTTCCATAAAGGTTTTATGGAGTATGTAGACATTTTAAAAGAGTAAGTTTCACATTGTTCAATTTATTCACACTTAATGCAATTACTTTTTACCTATATGTACCTTTAAAAATTCAAGTATTGACAAATTGCATATCAGCAGAGGTTAGATCAATGTGTCCTCGGGAAAAAGGGAATAAAAGCTTGAGCATGTAAAACCCGCCCTGACATAAACATGAAGAAACCTGGTTCAGGGCTTGAATTCGGCTTGTGATCGCTAGACGTTCTCCACTGCCTCAGGCATGGCAGGGGACCTTGAGGAATGCTACAGGCGGGTTTAGCAGTGAAAAACCAGACAGAAGTCAGTCGGCTGGATCATGGAGGTAGGTCTGTGATCAATCTAACGTAGAGAATATGGAAATGCATCCAACTATCAATTATTGTGCTCATTCTCCACATTCTGAACAGAAAGACTCATTTACAGTATGTGCTTGCAATGAGCCTTGGTTTGATAGAAAATGTTTGCAGCCCAAATCTGTTTTAAAACCAAAACTCTCTTTAAAGTTATGTTACAAAAATAGATAAGGCAACCATTTATTTTGTTTGGATATTATAAAATTGTTGACATGTCAAATCTAATGACTAAGATCTTTTGATCTCAATAATTTTGGGAAGTTAATTATTGGTTGGATCCAAAGGTAATTTTTCAACTGGTGATGTTTTCTAGATGAATGCACCAGTCCTCTCGTCAGTTCCTGCTTTCAATCTGACTCATGTAAAACTCACATTCCGTCAATTTTCTTGTCCAGCAGGTTAGAAGACACAAGTGAGTTTGCTCTCCGTTGTTTGGGTCTGCATCCTGAGTGTTAAAGCAGGCTAGATGTCTTTTTTTGATCTTTTGTGCAGGGGTGAGGGTAATGAATGCTGGGAAATGCAGTCCAATCAGTCTGAGGAAAATGGCAGCCCAACATTAGGCTTCTGGAATTTGCTTCAAACTACTTCTAGTCTGCATACAATGAGACAGTAAAGCCTTTAATGCATGTTTAACACGAATCAGTGTTCAGTCAGGTGTAATCTAAGTTAACTAATTTGAATACTAAGTATGTGGTCTGTGGAACATTGAAACAAAATAATAGTTTAGTAGCTAAATTATTATAGAATTTAGTTAATAATATCTGCTAAATAAAGCTAACTTTCTTGCTAGAAGGAAACATTACTACCTACTACTCCACAGTGCAGCTGTGCCTCTTTTTGTTTCTGCATGGAAACTCCATGCAGAAACTCCATGCAGAAACTACTGCAGGCCAGGATCCAGATTCATGACTTTGCTGCAAGGCAACAATGCTAATAAGAGCGACATGTGCAGCCTTGTCAAATACATGACATCATAGTAACAATAAATTGAGCGTGTATGTGCGTGTGTGTTTAAAAGTTGTCATCATTGCCCTCTGTGAATATCTTATTTGGCAGGTTTTGGAACCACATGATATTTAAGAGTTTACATTAACATCAATTGTTAACACCCTGAGGGCATGTCCTGTAAAAACATCCACTGACTCAAATGTAAAACAGATGCCCAAAACAAGTTTCCTTTCTTATATTACCTTTAATATATCAACTTATTTCTGATATTTGGTAAAATCAGAGCACCATCATCATGCATCTGAGTAAAACTAATTTAAAACAGCCTTGCTGTTTCAAAATTATTCTGCAATCTTTCTTGACATAACCAGCTCTTTAAGCTGGTTATGTCATTAATGTGGCTTATGGCTGACAGAAAGCGTGTGTTGGCTCAGATAACACATTTAAATTATGTGATTGGGCCCACCTACTTTGGAGAATAAGCATGCCCCGGATCAATGCTGGCATGCTGAAGAGCTTTTGCTCAGGTGTTGCCAGAGGCACCATGATAATGGTCAGAGCTTGTAGTATCATTCCAGAAGCTCCAATAGTTCAGGAGGAATTAATTTCATGCCCACGCAGACACACACATTCGTCTGGAGTTCATGCTCTTCTTAGCTTGTGATGCAGAGACTTCCTAGTCAAAGGTGAAAGGTTGAGTAGAGTTTAATGCATGCTACCTTTTCAAAAAAATAATAACAGGTATCAAGGCTGACCCTGAGTATTATGCTCCAGAAACACAAGTATTATTTTCTTAAACTACAAGCACAATTTAAACTTTTTACATTCTTTAATATTCAGTGTATTGAATAAAAACCCTCATTTGATTTTTTATTTCTTTATTTTTTACAAAGATTAGAACCACATTACGTCACAGCAGCACAGTGCTCAAGAACCTCATTTTGTTGTTCTGCTACTGTGAGGTTTGTGTTGAAATTTGTGCAATCAGAGTCCATCCACCCTCCATCCACTCTACCCCAGTTCTCAAATAGTCCCCATCTGGTTTGACAATCTGATTTGATGGAAATCAGTTGTTTTTCCCCTCTCTCTCTTCTATCTTATCTCCAGTCTACTCTCTCACATCGTTTTTTTTTTTTTTTTTTTCCTGGAATTCCCTTACGCTCAGGCTAAGAAGATCCAGATGAAACTTGGATTTGTACACAGCTTCTTGACAATGTCATCTTACAATCTCAATGCCACAAAGGAGTTTGGTATAGGACTTTTTTTTTTTTTTTTTTTTTTTTTTTTAATCAAATTGACCTAGAATGGAAGTTTGATATAATTAAAAGGAAAACTTAAATGTTAGATTGTCATCAGTTCTTGATTATATTATTTTTAAAATCTGTTTCATCTTAATTGATATACAAGTGCTTTAGGGAACTAACTGCTGTATCTTTATCCAGTAATATCTGTTGATTCTTTATTTTATTCACTTAAGTTAAAGTTCAGATTATTTTATATATTTCCAACAGAGCTCTTCACTTTTGGACTGCAGGTTTACGGTGGTTTCTAAAATCAGAGCAGGAGGCAAATCATTAGGTATTAGGTGCCTCTCCTCTAAAATAAGTTCACAGGGATATCCTGGGCTACCCCTCTATTTTGCTCCTACAGACTTAAAGCTGCAATATGTAACTTTTATTTTTTTTAAAAAGTGTTTTTTAAAATATTGATTAAAAATGTCACTATGTCGTGACAGTATGGCATGAGAGAGATAAACTATGATCTGTTGCCATCTGCATAAATGTACTGTTCTTGGTCAAACACAAACAAAGTCAGGAAGAAGGACTTAGTGCTGTCAATTCTACTCATGTACATGCTGCTCAATGTGTTGATGGCAGAGAAACAACTCAGTATTCATAGTAAGTCATGTTGTAGGGAACAAGCTGTAGGATAGCAGCGAGCAAGGGAGAGGGTGTGAGCAGCGTGTACACAGTGTACACACGATTGTACACACAAAAAACAAATTGTTTTTTTGTTTTTGTTTTTCTGCAGAAAGTACTGGGAGTACTGGGAAAAGGCAGAGGAGCACAATTTCTTCCACAGGTTATCTTTCTCACACAAATACGTCTGTTTGGGAATGCATGCATCTGACTTTGCACAAGAGATTATTTTCATCTATAACACTAAGGTTTACATTTGGCTTGTAATGAAAATACTTCTGAAATTAAAACATTTCTTTAATCTAATATTTTCTTTGCCCTTTACAAATGTACACTACTGTGTTGGTCTAACAAATCTACGGTAATTTAATGAAAACAAAATATAAAAGGTTATTGGCGAATGAAAGCTTTGGAAACACGCTGTATTTCTAGAGAGAAAATATTTACATTTACAAAAGTTTTTTCAAGTGCAGCCTCAACCACTCATTTCCAAGTGTAACACTGAATTCTTCAGTGTTTCAGGGCTACAAAACTAACTCCCCACTCCCACAAGACCTTTCCCCAATTCACATACATAACTGGGATGTCCTATCTCTTACAAATGTGGAGTTAAGGGCCACAAAGTAGGAGTAAGGGTGAAATGAGACCAAATTATTGCTAAATAAAGGCCATGTTGCAGACATAGTGCCACATTTTCAGCAGGAAGGAAAGTTTCATCAGCTCTGCATACTGTTGGATGTCAGTGTTGAAAGAGTAAACACAGTTAAGAGAGTCGGAAAGACAACAAGAGCGGAGAGTCGACTCCCCCTCAATGCCCCGCCTATGTCTATCTCTGTGGAATAACTGGGTCTATCATCACAATCTCTGTCTCTGTCAACAACTGCCAATGCATCTTCAGACATTAAATCGTGATCAATGTGGAGAGATTCTAACCAGGCAAGAAGCGAGGCAATAGAAGAAACACTTTTTTTCACTTTCCTTTCCTTTTTCCAGAGGCAGTGTGAATATAGGTTTGTGCTCTGCCTTCCTGCTCCTTGCTTTTATTTTGAAGGTTTGGGGGTGTTTTTAAATGCAAAGGTGGAGCATTTTTCTTGTTACTCTCTTTGTACATTCTACATCCCAAAACAACTGCAACCCCACATTTCTATTAGTCTTTCTTAGATTTTAGGTGATTAAATATCTCTCTAATTATTTCAGTTTCGTTAGAGTTTTGACCTCAAATACCATTTCAGATGTTTCAAGGTATGTGTTTTCCTTTGCCACCTGTCATGCAAATGTGCATAACCAGCTGCCATTCCTGAGCGTCTACATTGTTGTCAAACATCACTCAACTCAATGGACTCACAGGATAAGTGTGCAAGACAGTGAAAAATCTCAACGGAGGCTTGTGCAGCACGCTCTTTCATGCAACTGTAGAAGAACCCTTTCTTGGTCCTTACTGAGAAGCAGAAAAAAACTACAATGCACCGCAAAACATGTCCAAAATCAAGAGTTCTGTCAAGCTCTGACACCTCATGTTTTCTGAAATCTGAAACTTTTCAGTCAACAAGAGACTTGTAACTGTGTTTAATCTATGTTACAGACAGCACCAGAATCCAGTTACAGCAAATAAATGTAGATTTATATTTTCTACATTTTGTCAGTTTACAAAAACAAACTTCAACATGTTTCATTTGCATATTAAGTCAGGGACCAACACACAGTGACATTTAAATGTGAAGTGGATGTAAGATGATATAAGGTTTACAGCATTTTTGCTTCACCACCCCTCATTGCATTTATATCTTTAAGCATTTTGGGGGTTTCACTCATCAGCTCATCTAGAAGCTGAACTGCGAGTATCTGTAAACAATAGCTTATAAGTGTTGCTATGGATTTCCAGATGGACTCATGTCTGGGCTAAATGACATGAATATGGTTTGATGTACAGTCACAGTGCTGATAGTTGACACAAACATCATAGTCAAGAAAATTAAACACAGCTGTCATTATCCCATTTATAGATCAGTCAGACTGCTGCAGCTGATCCAGAACACCGCTGCTCACGTCATCAACGAAGTCTGATTTCCATCCCCAGAATCAGATTCAAACATGCAGCAGAAAATGGATGGATGGAGGGATTTACTGGATTTTATTTAGGAGTATCTCAGTGAAAAGAATGTATTAGATACATCATAATTAATCACTACTTTGCTTTGACCTATCACTGTATAAAAATCATTGAGGTTAGATGTAACATGAAAAAAATTTGGAAGATTAAAAAATGGAGTTATGACTTTGCACAACTCTGTATTGAGCACAGAGTAGGATTTTTCAAACTCTGTTCTTATCTTCTCCTGTACACATTTGCATCTCCCTTTATAGGGTGTCTGAGGTGTTAATGCTGGAATCTGATTTAATAATTACAAAAACATTGCAGAGGAAGAAAGAGAGTCCTTGTGGCTACTCACGAGAGCCTCCGGCAACTCTTCTTTTTATCACTGATTTTACTTCCTTTGCGCATCCATGTCTGTGATGCTATTCTTTACTTTTATGTTATGTTTTAGCTAACAGTTGCCCCGTCAAAGGAAGAGACTATAAGAACATTAAAAGTTTTGCTTCCAGGAGAGTTTAAATCAGCCTTGAGGTAAAGTTGAAAAAAGAAGATATACACAAGGATTGCAGATTGTGGTGATTTAGGCAAGAAAATTTACCAAGGCTGCTTTTGGTATTACCACCATAAAATGCGACATCAATTACTGTATGATTGTTAGCAATCTGACAACATGTTGCCATTCAGCAGAATGGAGGGGAATGGAATGGATAAACAGTGATTATGCAGAACCCTCCAGACTGAGAATGTTCAAATTTAGAGAGTGACAGTGGAACAACAACAGCTGTATTACTGCCTGTCATTTATGCAATATGTATTTCATAGCCGAATGTCTCCAATTGCAGGATGCTTAAGAGACGCTCTTATACAGAGAACTGTGAAAGTGATAGATGACAAAGTTTTTACTATACTTTCATTCATTGTTTGTTTCTTGGTTGTTTTTAAATATTTTTTACCTAAATTCCTTCATATTTCATGTGTCCAGAAATTTAAAAATCTTAGATATCTCCTCGTAATTATGAAAGTAACTGCATTTATCTGCCGGATGTCAAGCCTACACTTTCCCATCACCCTGTGTTTTCTGTCTTTGTCTGTCCCCTCTGTCTAGCCCACCTCTGCCTTCGCGGTTGAGCCTGCTAAGTGATAGGCTGTGGCTTGGGTTCCTTCATTCAAAAGGCACATCATTAGGGAGCTGAAAAGTGCAGCTTCTGCCCCCGGGGAGGGATGACAGTCCTTCACTGCCTTGGGGCTTCCCTTACTGTGGGTCATAGATATCAAAGATGGTGCTGGGGAATTTATTCAGATAAAACACTCAAAGCTTTTTTTTTTTTTTTTTTCTCTCTCTCTGTCTTAGATTAAATTATGACTTTACAGGAGATAAAAAAAAGAGGTCAGAGTTAATGGAGTAAAATTGATCATTATTTGACAGTCTTTTTTTCCCTCCTTTGGAATATACCTCCACTTATCTGTGAATACATTTTTTGTTTTTGTTGTTGACAAACTTGCTGGAGATGGAACACATTCCTCAGGAGCAATGACAGAAATAATGCTGCTAAAATAAAAGGTGTTACTAATACGATAGTTCAGCAGACTCAGGGCCTCATCTTTAAAAAGCTTTTTGAAAAAGAGGTGCAAACTTGATAGCGAGAGGCGGGGTAACCCTGGACAGGGTAACACAGAGACAGACAGGACAAACAACCATGCACACACACACACACACACACACACACTCAAACTTAGGGAGAATTTAGAGAGATCAATTGACCTAAATCATGTTTTTGGAGTGTGGGAGGAAGTCGGAGTGCTTTATTACCCTAGAAGACAAAATATGTAATCCTACTCAACATGGCTGAAACTAAAAGTCCAATATCATAATTAATTATTGTAAAAGCAGAACCGAGAAAGTAAAAAAAATAAAAAGGTGTTCCAGGAGACACAATGGATTCTTACCAGCACATATTGTCATAAGAAATTAATTTAACATAATTTCTTCAGTACAGGGACCATAACAGGGCCAGGACCAGTTCTACAGGGGCAACTGGCCCTGTCTAGATCCGCCCATGATTAAAAAGTTCACTGCAGCAGAAGGAGGAATTCATTTAATCAATTTTCCTAACATTGAACTAATTAAAATGTTCAGATTCATTTTCTCAGACAGGTTATTAGTAGGAGTTGAAAAAACACATCTTGTCTTGTTTTTGTTTTCTTAAAAAGATGTTAAGATGTTCTGTGCTAAATAAGAGCCTATGACAATGTTGATTGAATAGTCTAATTAAAGTGACTCCAGCTTAGTGTTTACAACCACAATCGCTGTGAAATGAATCACACAACTGCAAATTCCAGAGAGAGAAAAGTGGAGGCAAGGTTTTGAACAACTATGTAAAATTAAGTAATGTCAACAAAACTGAAAAACATTTTACATTTGTCACTGGTTAGACCACCGTAGTTTCATATTTTTGGTCCTGAAAAGCACTGAGCAATGTTAGCAGTGTCTCCTTGTAAACATTACAGTCAGGATACCGACCTCCACAGTGTAATACAGCTTTATACACACAGTATTTTAGAAGAGTATACAGCGCTCCCCTGGTACTGTGTTAGCCCAGCAGTAAACCCTGAGATCTGACAGGAGAGTTTAACCTGTAATTTTACACAACTGTGCCACACTAGTCGGGACCAGGTTTCTTCACTGATTGCATGTTGTGCTGCGAAATGCCTCAGCTTCTTTTGCACCGATATTAAAACCCCTGATAATAAATCTGTCTCAGGTTTTCTGTACGTTTCGTAAATTATTTGCAAATCTATTAATCATGCATAGAGAACAGATTAAATGGGCCCAGATCACAGTGAAAATAGATTTTTCTAAAATATCATGCAATGCCCCATGTATCTGTCAGAAGCTGCTGGTTGGTGGTAAAACAGCAAATGCCCTCGTTTAATGTGTAACAATTCTTTCTGTGGCATTGTGCCTTCTTCTGTTGTCTAGCCTCTCTTATTAACATGCACTTAAATTCCCTTTGTTCTCTCAAGTGCTCATTAAAGAATTCACTGCCTTCTGATGTCTATAGTTTTACATAATTAGAACCCAAGAGGGTTCCACATGTGCACTAAAGTTCTCCATTTGTTTTACTCTGCATTAGAGGAGCAATTTGTTTAATTTCTCTGGAGTTTAACCTTGCTGACTGTGATGGAAATGCACCTGCAAATCTTGCATTCAGTCAATTTACTAGTGAGAAAACACTGCTTGTGACAGTTTTTTTCTTTTTATTTGTTTTAACAGCATCAGACATCGCAGTGTGTGTATTATTCAGCCTATCACGTACAGTAATATTTAATATAATAGAATATTATTGAGAAGTTAATAAATGAAATTACATGAAATTGAATTAAAAATTAGATGAAAATACATAGAATTTATTTAATCTCATTCAAAATATATTGAAATTAAAGTGTAAATGTAACAAAAATATTTTAACAAAACTCAGACAGAATGAGATTAGATGAAATGAGATTAAATAAGATCAAACGAAATGCATAAAAGTCAGGTGTGGTGACATTAGAAAGTGTGAAAAACATAAGACCAGAACAGATGAGATGACTTAGATTTAAATAAAATAAAATGCAATTAGATAAATAGAAAAGAAGTAGCTGTTAATGTCTCAGAGGTGACTGTGATTCAGATGAGACTAAATTAGATAAGGAAAAAGTGTGATTAAATAAGATAGATGAGAAAAGGGAACACTATATTAGATCAAATGATTTAATATGTATGTTTAAATACATATGTTGAAATATTGGCATGGGTTTGCATAATATTAGAATTGCTTAAATACATTTAGATTAGATTAGACAATAAGAAACGTGATGATACACAGTAAAATGTGACGTGAGATGAGAACAGATTTGATGAAATTACAGTGAATTAAAACAATGAAAGAATCAGCAAAAACAGAGCTTTGTGATAGGAAGCAGTTTACATATGTGAACAAGATCATAAATGTTTTTTTTTTTTTATGTGAAGCAAAAACACAAAAAAGCCCTAAATGCAGCCAGTTTTCATGCAAAGAATGTGAGGTTACTACTGATCAGCTACAAAAATATAACATAGAATACAATAAAAAGCTTTATTAGTTATCTATGTTTTTTAAAGTAAGAGGATGTATCTTAAATAATACTGTCAAGACTTCAAGGTTTAATTCTATGTATTACCTGCATTTTTTGCCATTGTTATGCATTGTATCACACACCTGGATTAAGAAGGACTCTAAATAGTGCTTACTGCCAATGTGCATAGAGAAGAATAAAAGAAAACAGGCATCTTATGTCCCACAAGATACATTTCTGAAGCCAGCAATTTTCAGATTCCTTCCTCAGTTAGTCTCTCTGTCGTTCTCTATTTCTCTCTCTCTCTATTTCTTATCCTCCAAGATGAATGAAAGGAGACATTTGGCAGTGTTTGTCATACCATAACTGAGGCCAACTTGAGTGGCAAGGGCAGAGGATTTATTTAAAGTCATGCTTAACATGACTGTTAAGATTCTTTTGCCAATCATTCAAAAGCCTAACATTGCTTATCTTCCTGGTATTAATGCTATTAATACTTGTGTGATTGGGTGCTGCTGCAGTTGTGCACACAAAAACTAACTTTCGTTCACGTATATCTTCAGATAGATGTGTGTGCATGATTGGAGGGGTTCAAGCTGAGTAAAACATTACAAAATATTAGGAGGAGTGGCCTTGATGTGATGTTCCAAAGTGAGTGGCCCGCTGAGGAACACAATAAAGCACAAATGACAGGAACAGATGGCCCTCTTTATTGTCCGCTGAAATGCAAACGCTGACTATCTTTGCTTGGTGGGAGGGACTATTTTATATTTATTTTCTCTCTCTTGTCCCCCCTCACTGGAAATAGCGCTTATGGCTGATCCCTACCAATATTTAAGAATAAAAGGTATAGTGAAGGCCCTGGTATTGGATGCTTATTATTCAATGCTTGAGATCAAATGGGCAATGATCCAGAACAAAGGTGTTACTTCTTTGTGTTGCCTAGAAATTAATTTGTCCTTTGCATAATTATCAGATAACAGAGCCATGTTACACATATAATCACTTACTGATATGATGGAAGTTATGTAAGCATAATACTTTCCCTCAATTTTTCTAAACCTCAACTGAGCATCTAATTTACTTAACCTGAGTAACTACGGAGATGTGCAACTCAACTTATGAGAATTTTTTTTTATTTATTTTTTTTTGAATATGCAGGTCATGCATAGCGTTCCGCTTTTTAATAACAAACTTAAAGAAACACAATCATTATAGAGTCAAATAGGATGACAATTAAAGTATTCGCCACAAATCCAGTCGATAAATTAAGTTAAATGCCATGTGTAAAGTTTTATTTATTTAACTAGAAGGTGAAGCAGTGTGAGTAAAATAAAATTAGGGAGAAGCTTTGTTTATTCTTCACACATTGTGTTAAAGCTTGTTGTTTGAGAAAACTAGAAGGGAAATCCCCTTCTTCAGCTATTGTTCTACTGTACCACACCTCATAAGGCAAGTATTTATCAAACAATCACTGACAGAGACGGAGAGCATTTTGGCTGTTGTTTCATAATAATCAACTGGTGTCCTGACTTGCTAATTTTGACTCAAATTACAAACTTTGTTAATTATTGTCTTTGGCACTTGTTATTAGCTATTTACGGCCAAACTAAGAATATTCTTGTACAATAATGCTTACCAAGTCCATGGGTCATAGTGTGTAGGGAAGCAGCTACAGTATCTTTGTTTGGTAATATTCTGAAAATTATCATCAAACAACCAAAATGGTAAGACTGAAAAAATAACAGTTGCAAAAAGAATGTAAACTGAAGCAAGGACATTGACCAAAAGCTGCAGAGTATTATATTTGATACAATACGGTAGAAAAAAAACAGACAAAAAACAACAAAACAATAAAAAAGATGACCAAAGTTGAAAAATTCAAAATAATAAGACACAGCTTCAGGGTGTACATTTGTTGATATAAAACAATGACATATTGCATCCAATTTGTTTCTATTGGGGTTTATTTGTCTCTTTTAGTCTGGGTGTTTCTATCCTTCATGAAGAATTGGGATGCCTTTAGCAGGTTTGTGCACTTCAGCCAGATATTACTCGTATTACTGTTTGTATTATTGCAATATCCACCAGAAACAAAAGAGATTGATATTATTATTGAAGTACTTTGTCAAGCTTGGACATAATAGAAGGGGAGTTTTTGGTTTTAACCCAAAGGAAAAACAAGGACTTCTACAGACAGTGAGAACTCCAGTGTCCAGTGCTTTGGACTTGGCCTTGGTATAGTGAACATATAGTAATAATCTGTAAATGAAGCACTAATGAAAAAATATACAAGCAGTTTATAATAGGATTAGAAGGATTACTGGTTTAAGCTTTTCATTACAGGGTCTTTAGCAAAGATACCTTCCATTTAGTAGAAGAATCCTCATATTTCATGAGAATGTCCAGATATGACTACATGAAAAATATTGACCTACATTCTGACAGTTTATATTGCATTCCACTGATTCTCCTCTTTATCCCAAAGACATTTCTCTTCAACTCATGTGTTTAACAGGACAGCCCAGCTCACTCCTCTTCCATCTGTTATCATTTGCCAGTTTTCCCTCTCTCATCTCGCATTGGCCTATCTATCTCTCTCTCTTTTGTTTCTTCTCCTCTCTGAATGAGCCCCCGCTACCTCACCCCTCGATTTTCACTCCACAACTGCAACTCAGTGGCACTGGCTGGTTTTTGCTGGTTCACTGCTCCTCTCGCTGATAATTCCCCTGTATTAACTGGCTGGAGTTATTACCCATTATATGAGAAGTCTATGTTGAGGGCGTTTTATGAGATCCTGGTCCCTGTGGATAAGATGATGGAGTTGGTGAGCGCTGTCATCCCCCAGCCGTATAATGGCATCAGTTGGGAAATACACAATGCCATGGATTATTGATAGAGCCATATCTGCACTTCTGCTGACAAACTCCTGGCCCAGGTTGAAGGGGGCACATAATCCCAAACAATATCTCTGCTAATATGGCCACCTCAATGCAGTTACACCTCTGCTCTCTTTGGGGTCCTTTGGTTTCTGTC
Organism: Poeciliopsis prolifica; assembly: GCF_027474105.1. NCBI lineage: Eukaryota > Metazoa > Chordata > Actinopteri > Cyprinodontiformes > Poeciliidae > Poeciliopsis > Poeciliopsis prolifica. Next base: position 8,944,410 of record NW_026562387.1, read on the forward strand.
CCCAGTGGCTATCGCTCAAGCCTTCAGAATGCTTCAGATGAGACGGTGAAGATTTACTTTGACAATCGGATCTCGTCCAGTGTATTACACTGAGATACAATCATAGGCTTTTTCTGCTACTCCCTTACACTAAAAATACAACCACATTTTAGGACAAAACCAAAAGAAACCTTAAAAGATGCACCATAAAGAGATTTTTTTATCCAACATATGGTGTAAACCTGAAGGATGTAACAACATGGCACCAGAAAAAAAGAAGCTCCTCTCATTAGCAGTCTACTACCCATCATAATAAGGTGCAAAGAAAGAATGTAAACAATCTTGCTCTCCGTTTAAATAGAGTAATTCTCCTGGCTCTCATTACACGCCTCCTCCCTCTCTATTCCTCAATCTGTCTGATGTGCTGCACTGGGAGCCGACAATGTTTAGTCGGCGCGAGGACCACAAGCTGCATTCACAGTTACGGCCTTGATTTTCTATCCCAGATGCAACCATTACGCTCAGTCACGAGGGGCAGCAGGTTGTGAGCAAAAAAAAAAAAAGAAGAAAAAAAAAAAAAGAAATGACGACGGATCAAAATCAAGCAGTTGACGTGGCAACAGAAGGATACTACGGGTCCGATTAACAAAATAATCAAACAAACAAAAAACAGGCATCCTTTTTGTCTGGAGCTGTTTCAAAGGCTCATATGTTTGCACAAGGAAAAACAAGCATTTTTTAATGCTTCTTCAAACTTTATTTGTTTCCAGAAATTGCGCATAAACGGTAGGGGCAAAAGTCTTGTTGCGAAAGGCTCATCTCGAGGAGCGAGCCTCGATAGCCACGTTGCATTTCAGACGAATATGAAATTACAATCACATTGAGGGAAATCAAAGTGTTGTTCTGCTGCAGTCCTCTGGGCAGCATTGTGCAGTATTGCTTTGGAAACAGGCCTAATTGGTATGTGTGGGCCAAACTCACCCCACCGCCTGAAACTAGCTGGCTTCATGTTCACAACAATTGGATTTGGAATAGCTGCCCTAGATTGTTTGTGTTTTGCAGTGTGTGTGTGCGTGCATGCGTGTATGGGTGTATGTGTGTAAAATATCAAGAGTGCAAAGCTAATCCCAGTCTCTCCTCTGCCTATCATATTAGAATGCATGACTCTTGTAATTGCTTTAAGTCCATTGTTGTGAATAGTGTCAACCATGTATTTTTAAAAAGCAGTAGGCGGTTGTGGTCTCCTGAAGAAAAATGGAGAGATTTGAATGGAACAATTAGTGGCACCCTCCATCTGACAAATCATATTTCTGCCTTTCAGCTCCATGTATGGCCTGGCAGTGCACCAGAATGTAGAAAAAAGTGGAACATTAAGTCACCTATAATTTGCTTAGCCACGGTCGGAATGGGAAATAGACACATGACAGCTTGGTGATTCATCTAGTCTTTTCACCCTCTCTGCTTTCTGAACGATGATTGGCTCTGGCACAAGGCTTGCCTTCACTGGGCAACCTCAGCATGCAGGTTCCTGAGTTAAAACTTGTTTCTTTTTTAATCGTGCTCAAGTATAATGCTTATATCTCAGAATATATTATGGGTGCAAGGACTTTACTCTTCCTCTCTGTCTGCATTCAGTAGCCTCAACAAAACCTTGCCACAAGGGGAACATGCTGGATAAAGACCTCCCCTGCTTGCCACTCACCCCTCATCTGAGGCTTTCAGTGCACAACTTGTAAATAATTATGAAAGCATATTAACACTTATTCTGTTGCTCAGCAAAACCCTAAGCACTGTCGGTAATGTGCATTGTGTGTGCACTATGCTCACCTCCAACATGGAGGTTTGCAGAATTAGCTTGCGCCAGTAAGTTTTTCCCTCCCAAACGCACCGTGGTGCAATATAAGAAGGGGGAGAATGTGATTACAAACACTAAGTTATTGCCTCGGGCGCAATTAAAACTTTGCAGACGAGCATTGCTGTGATTGCAAACTGAATCAGGTATGGTGTTGGTGGGGCGTGCTGCCTGTTAATTGGTTAATTACAGACGGCGGAGGCCTGATGTACAAGTATTAACTGGGAAGTCTGCTCCACATTTTCTGTCAGTCCCATGTTGAACTCAGTCACTGGGGCAGCCCGTTGACTAAAAATAAGCACATCAGCAATTTGGTGCTGTGTGGGCTGATTCTCATCAGCAATGGAGGAGCTCTCACAAATGGGCCACTTGCTGCTCAACATGCACCACTATTCATCAAAACTAGCATTTTAATAGATTGCTGTTGCCATAGAAGTGATTAGAATTTGAAAATAAAGAAGGTCTATGCAATTCAGTACAATGCCTTGCAAAACTACTTTGTTACATTCTATTAAGTTTTTATTAGCCTTTACTTTGTTGGTTATGTTACCAGATATTTTTCTGGGATTTTAGGCCGGCAGAAAAAATGCAAAGTTGGGAAATGGAAGAAAAAATTTGAAAATTGAGTAATTATTTCAAGAAATTCAGTTTATTGAATTCCTCTGGTTAACCATGGGGCCGTGAAGTGCACAACATCAGTGACTTAACATCATGACTTGCAGGTGTATTGCTTCATGCAACATGTTTCCGACAAAGTCAAAGGAAAAAACAGCCCAGAGCACAGTCCCACCACGAGAACAGCTTGAACAGGAACACACATCGACACAGAAGCATACATAAATGCATATTCACACACTGGCACCTCATACCTCAGAGGAAATGCTAGGATTTCTTAGTCAATGCCCCCACTGATCCAAAGCTTACAGGTCTTACTCAGAGCCAGTGCTCACTGTTGCTTGAGTAAATCAGAAGTGTTTTCTGACTGCAACTGCATTTGGCTTTGATTAAAGCAATGCCATGGGCTAAAAGCTGTCCACATCCCTTTATGAACATGCTTTTCTGACCTTTCTGTTCAAGCAAGTCTCCTTAAGACTGAGGACTTGACACAATATGACATGTTGCCAGGTCAGTAAACATGGTGTTGCTGTAGATGAAGCAGCAAAAGGCAGAAAACAAATTGGATATTTGGTGTATGCATGATCTCTGTCCATGTCTAGACAGTGCTTTTAATTAAGATGTGAATATGTGTGGTGTTATTGTTTTACTTTAATCTCAGGACACTGCTAGCTGACTAAAAATCACTCCCACAAATCTGTCTCTCTGGTCCTGAAGATGTTGATTTTATTTTATTGTAAGCCATGATCATTTTTAATTTTCAAGTGACTCAAACCCATAATTTATATTTTTGTTGACAAATTCTTTGAAAATAGCTGTGTATTTAATCTGTTTTTAAAAACCATGTCAACTAAGTCAAAGTAATTTCTGGTTCACATTTGTGCAATATTTCGACACAAACAAAATATGTTGCCTTTGTAGAGACAGAAATGTTGGCAGTCGTCACAGAAGTACTTAATATTTTTTCCTTTGATCTTTGATCCAACAAGATTTAACAACGGATTTCTTCCTCTTCCCATCAGGTGTTTTTTTTTTTTTTTCATTCGCTTAACATAATAAACCTAAAAATGGCCATTCTCCTGCTTGCCAGGAGAATGGACAGGGTCGTCAAAATGCCATTTTCATTACCTTGCATTTCAGTCCTAACATACAAAGCCTTTAAGGAAAACCCACTGAATACCTTGTTGAAATGCAAGTTTTTCATGTTGTTAAAATGATTTAGAAAAAAGAAAATAACATTTTAAACCTTACACATTCTGAGCTCTTTTTTCTGTACAATTCAACTGCAAAACAAGCAAATCAATCAGGGAGAAAATGTGAAATAGTTGCATTCTTGTTGCATTAATTTTACTGAAGCACCCATTTGTTAATTTTCTTCAGGTTTCACAAACTTGCACCTGCTTTCAAATGTATTGAAACTAACAAACCCACAAGTGTTCCTAGTTTTCCCAACTTTCAACATTGGTATCCTTTGCCTCAATCCAGAACAAAAGCTTTTTCTTCCAAGAAAAAAGACAATTGAGATCTCTTTAAAATCTCCAAAACCCTGTTAGAAAATGTTCAGTCATGAGGCAAAATGTTCAGTTTTTTAGAACAAGTCCAAAAGCTGCAATTGAAGCAAACATAATGCTGAATGTCATCTTTTATCATCCAACATTTTTTCTGATGTATTACACAGCTACATAAAATTATCCTTCCACCTGCTAGCTGGTCCAGTAAAGACCAGTTTAAATTGAGTTGTATATATACTGGGGAGGTTGATTACTGAACAAGAGACAGATGATTAGAAATGGGTTGCAGGTGTGAGGAGAGAGAGCAGAAGACAGGCTGAGGAGCAAGAGAGAGAGGAAGTGGCACACAGGGCGAGGAAGAGTACAGAGTGAACTAGGATATAAATCAAACACCAAAGAATCACTGAACCTAAGAAATGTAATTAAACTTCAGTAACAAAGGATAATTAGTCATAAGAAATAGACATAATGATAAACTAGAATCACTAAAGGACAGAATAAAATTAAAACAAACATAATGTAATCAGAGACTAACATTCAGATCCCTTTCAAACAAGAAGTTTTAAATTTATGACTTGATTTTAGACACAAAAATTGATTGCATGTTTTTATTTTTTAACAAAACTGGGCTTCACATGAATGCACCTGGTGCTTTAATTTAAGCTTCTTCTCCAAACTACATTTTTACATTTTCAATCAGAGAATGAGTAAAAAGCCACCTCGTCACCAGATTCCTGAAGTTTTCTGGAAACCCCAACACTGAGAAAACCTGAAAAATAAAAGAGCATACTGGGAAGTGCATTACACAACTTAATGCAGGATGCAAGTAATTCGAGAGAATAAATTCGTACTTCTTAACGAACAATGGACCAACCCCAGCTGTTTGTCAGACTCTCTCTGTAGCAGCAAATTTGCTCTTATATATGTTTATATATATATTATTTTCTGTCTGAATTTTTAATAAAAAGGCAAGAAAAACTGCTACCCACTCACCACAGAAGCAGACATATACACTTTACATATTTGGTGAAGGTAACAGACTGTTGAACTGAAAAAAAAGAGGAAAGAAAAATATTTGTGTTCTCCAGGCAACCAAAAAATGTTTGGAGAAAATGGGTTGTTTTAAAGCTCCTGAATGTGTGTTTCTGTGTATTTGTCCCCCAATAGCACAATGTGAAAAAGTAAAGGTCATTACTACAAACTGCTACTATTTCTTTTCAAAGTTTTAGCAACTGCCCTTGCATATGTAAATAAGCAATTAGAGATTCTTATCTAAAATCAAGCTTTGTAACTTTAATAAGCTAACTCAGAATAATTTATTATTTAGTTTTCCATCATGAATTAATACCCTATCTCCTTTTTAACACATGCAACTGCTTGTTTCTGTCTCATTTAAGTTACAGGGCAAGTAAACAAATCTGTAATTGCTTGTAAATGATCAAGTTATTAAGTGTAACAGCTGTTTGCAGGGCTGTATCTACATCAATCTGGTGAGAATATAAAATTAGTGATAAATTTAAGCTAAATGAGGCATGACAACAGAAGATTTGTAGCCAGTAACTGGATAGGTTAGCACAAGTCTTATTAAATGTCGCTGTGCTTTGGCAAATTTATGCCAGGGGCAGGAAGATGGATGTGCACTGTCGTCTTTATACAGTTCTCTCACTTAGGTTTGTTTCTAGGAACCAGCTGCCATAACTGATGAGAAATGCTTTTGTTTGCACTCATTCTAGATATTTATTTTAGCTTGACTTGATCAAATTATGTTTTTTTCTTTCCCTGATACAGTACTTTTACTAATGTCAGAAAACTGAGAGTGCCATCAGGTCTGCAACCTGACAGCATCACCCAGCTGCCCTGCAAGCTTATAGTTTGCACAGGTACAGGATGATGCACGGCACCCACGTATTCTTCTTATCCATGGCCAGCTCTGCTCGGATGAAACAAAACTGTTTTTCAGCAAAACAAGCCCAGAGGTGAAGTGTTGGTGGGGAAGTAAAAAACATAAAAATATCCTTTCTGTAATGAGAGAAGAGCATTCCAACATAAAGTCATGTTAGAAACATAATGGCAGGTATTTGGAAAAAAACAAAAGAAAAATAAATACATTCACTCACATCCACACAAATTGTGGACCTAATAATTTTGAACCATTATTTTTTAAGTAATTTTGAGAGTTTGAAATAAAAGACAACTGGTCTGCTCTTGTTATCTTGAAGAATTAGGCCAAAAACAAGAGAAGTCCTCTTGACTTCAAACTTTTAAGATGATCACGTTCTGGATTAATGAGAATCTGCACCAACATATGGTGCAGTAATGAAAAAATATGCTCTTGTGCTGATTTTGGAAAAACAGGAGTTGGGTGAATATGTTTGAATTTGTGGTCTGATGTGCCAAAACTGCAAGCAGTTTGTACTCTGATTTTTGGTTTTAAAAGCTTCATCTTAATTTTTCCAATACAGTTCTGGTCTTTTCTGACAATGAAGCTTCTTACGAAGACATTCGGTTTACGTATGGGGAACTGCAAATTTCAACTGAGTTCAAATATGTCTATTTTGGAGTAGGGTCATCCTACCACAGCAATTCAAAACTTACTTTATTTGGTTCCAGCTGCCTCCAATGCATGAGAATTTTCTATTAAAGTAACCAAAACAATGACAGTGAATAACCTGTTTCATAAACTAACTGTTGATCAAATCCAAAAATGAATGTGGTTGTGTGGTTAGTATTTTAACCAATGAGAGATGGATTAAATTAAGGACCAGAGTCCCAGTTGTTTCAAGATTTGACAATAATGCTTTGAATTAATTTCAACCCATAAACAATCACAGTTCAAATCACAGTCTTGTTTGTTGGAATCCCTCTACCCCTCACACTTAATCAGCATGTCGCAGCCGCCACAGCTACAAAATCTTAAGCTTGAAATCGCTCAACCCACACACAGTTATCATCCGATAAAAACCTTCGGATGATGTGAGGTTATTTATTGTGGCACTTGCTCATCCTGGCACAGAGACTTACATCATTGGCAGAATGAACTGGTGCCTTGCAGCTAATATCCTGTAGATTGATGGGATATTTTCTCCATGTCACTCTCAGCCTTTGCTGAGTTCCCTTAACAATGCCAAGAGGGTATTGAGATTTGAGCTCTGAACAAATCATGCTGTTGTTCTCGTATTGTTTGACAAACATCCAAGAACTTGGGGTAGATTGACTCAGACTTGCATATCATTCCCTGAGTTTGAAGACTGAATGGAGAATGCCAGGGGTGAAGTTAAGGCATGGGGGGCTATGAATGAGCAAACTGATTACAGAGTACAGGACAGACAGATGGTAGAGAAAAATTATGAAAAACATGAGGGGAAAAAATCTGAGAACAACCAGTTAATAACTGAGAGACGATCACATAAAAGGAAAAGATGGGGAAGAATCCCTTTGGTCAAAAATAACTGTGCACAGCTACTTTCATCCAGAAAACATCTTCAAATATAACTGTAAAAGAAATAAATGGCAGCTTTCAAATGTTAGAAACTACTCTCGTGAAACTAATTTATGTTGCTACCCAAGGAAATCTTTATACAAGTTCCAGAATTATGTAAAGAAGTATAATAATAACAATAGTGTCAATTCAGAACAGAAAGATTTCATACTTACATGTTTCTGACCACTGAAGAGGCCTGAAATGAACCACAGTATGACGACACAATTGCTGAGATCCAGAAGCCTTTTCCATTCTGCGGTCAACTAGATCTGAACTTCTGAAAAGATACCAAACACAAACTGTGCATTAGGCACATTTCCATAACCAAATTTTAAAACAAAGTAAGTTCGTGTCAAGAGAGGCAAGCAGGTTGGCTACAACTGTACTTGTAGTAGGCAACATCATTAAAAATACACTGAGGAATGTACGATAACTTGTAGTCCCCTTGCCCTAAAGAAAAAAGGATATTTCACATTTCTATCATGATTAATAGTGTAAAATATAAATGTTACCATGACTCTCAAAGTTACCCTTCATATCCATACATATAGATGATCACTCTCAGTTAAAAAACAACTTTAAGACCTTAATACACCACAATATAGTTAATTTGACAGATTATAAGCCCTGATGTAAACAAGATTTTCATTGGAATCACATTAAATTCAGTATATTGAAATAAATATTTCAAGCAATCAAAAATTGTTGTTGTCAAAGTGGGAAAGACACACAAATTGGTGCATGGTCAGTAGAAAAGAGTACCACTTTTGATCCTAAACTATCAAAAACTGTGAAGCTGAATGACAAAGGGGTAACTTTACCAACATCTGTCTATTTTGCCAGCTGCTGTTATGGATTTTGAGCAAGTTCTTTTTGTGCAATGTGTGTGAGCTTCTAAGGACTTTCTTACAAAAGTAATTGCACTATTTTATTTATTAAAAAAGAATAAAATCAGGTTGCTTTTTATTGTGTCAGACACAGCTTTGTTCTTTTTTTTGTGACACCGGTGTGCTGTTTGTGATCTTGTTGCTCCATTCTGCTGCCTCCTTTATGTGCCGTGTCTCATCTGAGAGCCTATTCTCCTTTCTCCTTGTTTGCTTTTGTTGCTTTTCCAGGTACTAATGAAGTATGAGAACGGATCACATCATCTGGATAAAAGTAAGCAGAAGCAGAGGTATTGTCCATGGACAGAAACAAAGAATAATCAGCAGATATTAAAATACATCTGAATCGGATCGTAGTGCATTGTAAGCTGGATTTAATTACAAAAAATTACAATAATTTAAGTCCCTCAATATATTAATTAAACATAATTATTCTTATATATTTGTCTTGTAATTTGCCTTGAGATGACTTTTGTGTGAAGATGATCGACTAAATGATTACATATTTTGATCCATGTATTTCATTTCCAATATTGGATGTTTTTAAGATCCAGTGTGCTGTCAGTACTGTTTTTGTAATAGACATATTTTGTCAATATACAATACTGACAAAAAGGTAGAATTGTGGTTGGATAGGAAAAATATAAAGGTTGGAAAATGTTATCATCATGTCATTTTCATAGATGGCTGTATTTCATGAGATTTCTAAATCAGTTGTTCACCACAAGGATACAAATGTGATTTTATATTGTATCTTTTTATTACACCATTACATACCAGAAACTACATTTTTTTTGTTTTGGGGTCATTTCATGCTTTGCAATGACAGCATACTGTCAAAATCAATGCTGTTAGTTGTAATTGAATGTCTACTTCCTTTTAAATTCACACAAAACAAATGGAGCAGATCACAAATTAAACACCATTAACCTAATCCTCAAAAATGTATCCACTAATTAATGTTCTTTTTTTTTATGCAAAAGCCTTAAACAGTTTAGTTTTATGCTAATGCCAGTGAGTGGCTTGTGTATCTTGATATATGCTTCATCCAGGCTGCATCACATCTCTATTCCTGCTGATCAGGATCCGCAGCTCGTAGTTTGACCAACAATGGGAAAATAGTTGCAGATGAGCTTGTTGTGCATGAGAATTGGGAGATACACAAAATTAACAACAGCTTGTAGCAAAAGGAGAAGGTAGACACCAATACATCCAAGGTCATAACCATTGATTAACCTGCTCCACCTGCTAATGACTGTGTTTGTATTCTGCTCCAGTACATGCCCCACCAGATGCATGTGTGTTCGATGTTAGCCCCAGTGAGAATCATTTGACTAATTTCAGTCTTTGTAACCATGTGTGTGACCATGAATGTGTTTGAATGCACATGAGAGCTAATTTAGATTTAAAATACTGAGCTGGCGTGGCACTTTAAAAGGATTTCTGTGTTGCAGCCCGAATACTTTCCTGCATATAAACTGTTTGTGGCCGCATGGACTTGATATTTGCATGCTTGAAATATGAAATTGCTCTCAACATAATTGTACCCATGGATGAAGTGGCATCTACGAAAGTGAGTGAAGAGGAAAGTAAATGGCACCAAACCAGCTCAATATGAGTTCCCGTGTTCCATACATTCATTATAATATTTTGACACACAAAATTGATTACTTTTACATATTCATTACATGAGCGCAATAATGGCTGCAGCCTTCTAAGTGAGACTGCTCACCTTAGTGTTCTTCCTGTAAAAGTGGAAAGTGAGCTATGAGGTGTTTTGTCACAAGCACACATGCACATACACCTCAATGCTGACTGTGGAGATAAATAAATGAACATCCGTCGTCCCTTTGCACCCATAAAATATAACCCACAACCCTTCCCCAGGTTGTTGTGATTTGGAAACAGCTGTTGTTGTGGTGGATTTGCCTCTCCCTTCCAGATCACGTTTCCCCTAAGCTTTTCCCCAGGGAAGCTCGGGTAATATTTTTGCTGTTAGGAGGGGTGTTGCAGGAAAAGGGAAGGGTTGGGCGTGCACAGAGTAGTCTTATCTCGTTCACTGTCAGCGCTCGAAGGCCCAAGGAGATACTTTAAATAATGGAACACCTGTGCCCAATCACAGGACAACTGCGCTCTCCTCTCATCATATATGAAGAATCAAGCAGTAAGCTCAATTCTGCGTTTGGTGAAACAGTACAGCATCTGAACAAGACAAAAAGAAAAACACAAATAGCTTTGTCAAGCTAGATGGTTAGCTCTATAATAGCAAACCTATTTAGGTGGTTGAGGTTTAAGACTTCTTTTTTTTATTGGATGTTTTTTGGTTTTTGTGGCCTTTATTTCATAGTGAATTGACAGGCAAGAGGATTGTGAGAGTAGAGGAATAAGATGAGCCAAAGCTCAATGGGTCAGGGACCTTTACTTGTACCTGCTGCATTGGACTGAGGCCTCCCACGCTTTACCCCTGCACCACTGCTGCACCCCGAGATTTAAGACTTTCAATATATTTCTCATTGTGCTTAAAAAAACATCGGGGGAGCTACGGGCAGTCTTGCAAAATCACAGGTTAATAGACATAGTCACCTTTTTACCCCCAATAAAATCAAAAATGAGAAAGTCATCTTCATCTCCTGTTAGTTGATTGCGCAACTGTTTTATGACAGTATCTGAAATGTCTTCTTTGGCAATCACTGATACACAGGGCACTCTGAAGTGAACAAACTGTCAAATGCTAGTTATTTTCACTTGAGTCAAGAAATGCAATATGTTGAGGCACCAGAAGATTTTGTTCACAAGACAATCTATGAGATGCAATGAGCCTAATGGTTAAGGAAGAGCCTTGCTCATAGTGGTGAACCCGTTATAGCCTGCAGATGTTGTCAAACTAAGGTAAGTTGGAATTCCTCATTTTTATTGTCAGTGTATTTTGTTAGAAACTGAGCAAAGTACAACTTCAAACCACCAATTTGTGAAGCTACAACCTCACACAGCTAAAAATATATAACATTTTTCTAGTTATAGCTACTGAGCCAAGTAATTGCTGTTTGGGATATCAGAAAGGATCAAAAGTAGCTAATTGAAAGCAGAATTGAACAAAAAACATTTACATCCACAAGTGCCATCCTGGCACTTATGGATGTAAAATAATGGCTGATTATTGTGTTGGGTTCTCTCAAAACTGTAACCTAAAAGATATACAGTTTTGCTAGCCAATTAGATCTCTCCCTAAAATAGTTGTCCACAACTATGTTTTTAATCTTCTCTTAAGTAAAAATAAAATTTATGTTTAGTTCTTTACTAAACCTCAATGGATATTCATTTGCAAAGCAACTTTTTACAATTTTGAATTTTTAAAATGTCTTCATAAATAACTAAATAAATATACTAAAAGTTTCACATATTACTTTAGAGTCTACAAGTCTTTTTCCAGTCAGACATAAACCAATGAATGGAGCTGTCATTGATGACATCATGTTGCAATTAGTCGATCAGATCAAGTCTTTCATAAGATACAAAGAAAAATTATAAGTAGAAAATTTTAAGCTTGCTGTACATTTTTCTTGCATTGTAATGTTTAATTTAATGAATTAAATTGGAAAAAGTATGTCTTGTTTGGAAGGTTAGCCAGCAAAAAATAAATAAATAAATGCTTGAAAGTAGTATAGCAGCATGACTAAGGTTTGTAATATTACATCAGGAAAAACAAGATACTCGGATCAATATTTATTTATTTATTTTTTTAATAGAAGCAAAATAAATTGTTTGGCTACAATGTCTTGTGTTACATAGGAATCTAAATCAACACAATTGCGTCATATAACAACTGTCAAACATATTGGGAGTTGGATTCCAACCAGAACTTCTGGGCACATTGATTCAGTCAGCCATGAACTGCACTATGTAAAAGTTAGTCAAATATGAGGCCACCTGACGTTTGATTAAAATTACATTTTTAGCAGTAGATGAAAAACAAACCATTCAAAGTTTGCAGTGGACTAGTCAAGATCAAGACAAATTATGATGTCATGGTACAACATTGAGAAAGCTCTGAGTAAGTGAATGACCATAGAAATCTGCTTAAATCATCCAGTGGTGGGAAATCCATCACTAAAGCTACCTTTAAGAAGCTAAGTACGCCATCAACTTTAGCTATAGCTAAATTTTACTCATCTACTTTATATCCAGTAAGCTGTTTAAATTTTTTTTTATATCTCTTAGCTTATCTGATATCTAATATCTAAATATTAGAAGAAAAAAACATGCTTGATGAACATGAGTATTTTTAATTACCTTCTTGCAGGTACTGATGGTTGAGTCATTGACAAAAAGATTTCACACAAGATAACATGCACAAAAGAGCAGCCTGTGTGTAGGTGTCTGTGTTTGCTCAGGAGCGCATTTCAATGTGCTCTCAGTATTATCCATTAATCTGAGGTTTATGGTTATGGTTGGTGCAAAAATTGCATTTTCTTTCCCTAAATAAGTCATTTTGAATTCTGCATCCTGAATATGTTTATTGCCATTGTCTGTGGAATACGCTGCAGCTTTTTTAATAGCCTGCCCAGTATGCGCTCATCAATCACGTAGAAAGAGCAGCCCTCTCGCTCTCTGCACAGTCACACAATAACTGAGTTACAGGGCCTGAAACTAACTCCAAGTTTTGAAATGTGATATAGCTAATCACATTTCCTTCAGTCAGGTTTCTTACAGATGTGAATCGATGGCATTAATTACTGCATCTTATTATGCACACAAATGACACTTAGTTCAGAGTTACTTATGAAAGATCACAGGAATATTTATGAGGGGTGGAAAAATTCTGGAACTTAAAGTCATCAAGAAAATTCTTCCACTTTAAATTAGAATTTTAAAAGTGATGCTTAAATACAAAAAAAATAAATAAATAAAAAATTAAATGTTTCTTGATTTTGTTCATGTGTTCCCTTTATCTAATATTTTTCTTTTTTTTTACTGAAGACAGGGACATGTTGCATATTTTATTGCTTTTTACATTTTATACAGTTGTGTGCATGTGTTACTGATGTAACTGGACAAATGTTAACATGTTTTATGTAGTGCCTTCCATATTTTATAAAATCACTCATTTTTTGCACTCCATAATAAAGTCATACTAGACTGCAGAGAAATGCTTTACTGGAAATATATCACTGTTCTTTGACAGAAGAGGCTAATTTTTCTGAAAACGTGTTTTTTCTCTCTTTCTGAACAATTTCAATTGCTTTCTGCATTCTTTAGAAATTGCTTTGTAACCTCTTCTAGACAAATAGATGTCAGTGACTTTATTTCTCAAGTGCACTGAAACAGCTTGATCAGCAGAAGATGAATTTAGTTTCACTGCTATTTATATATATCCTTATGAGGGGTCTCAAAAATGTACAACATATGCCAAAAACTAATGTAATCAGATGAAACAAACAGAAGCCTCAGGATCAAATGGCAGCAATTAAGTCAGATATCCAAAGGCCTAATATGACAGATGTTCTAACTAAAATATAACCTGTCAGACATCACAGAGGCCAGGGACACAATTAAGGTCAGTGATGCATGACTAAAGTCAAATGATTGTTTGGGTTTCCTTTATTATTCACTCTTTACTGCTAAGCGCTCATATGGAAAATAAATTATGCTCACTGAAAGACAATTTATGACATATGAAATATTAAGAAGCATCCAAATTGCAACCCAGTTCATTTAAATGTTGGGAGCAAAGACACTCATGTAATGCTAGCGATGAATAAAAGGGAAGATTCCCCATAGGGTCCCAGTATGTCTCCCCATTTATCCTTGTTAAAATTTCAATAACTCCAGACTCTTGCATATAATACTTTTCAGTGTACTCATCAATACAAACGGGTTATGTGTGAGTTTGCTATTGCAGATACTTTTTCCTCTTTAGGGAATATCACTACATTCTATTATTATTTTTTTAAAGACTTTCTAATTTTTGTGTTTCAATCTTCATGAATAAACTGTCACAGACAGTATGGTCTTTTTCACATATTCACTTAATTCATTTGAATATGCTTTGATTATATAGGAAAAAAGAGCTGCACTGCAATAGCACCTTGTCATCGCAGGTTAATTGCATTATGTGTTTTGTCAAAATACAAATTAGTATACAAACCTGATTTCCCCTTTGACACATCTTTGTTTTTCAGTGAAACTCATTACAGTAATGACAATATCTACGTATCTCTTTTAGTAATGATTATATTTAGAGAGCAAAACGTCAGAGTTTCCCTAAAATACCAGAAAATGCTTCTAAGAATGACCTAACATGACTAAAGCCAGGGGATCTTGGTAAACCCTTTCTAACCAAAGCATGTATCATTTCAGAAAATTAACATTTGGGTCAATATGAATTTATTTTGTTGAAAGTGAACACCAGAAAAGTTGCAAGAATAAACGGCTGAGTTGGGAGAATATGTTGACAGGAGAATTATTAGCTGTGAACTTTACAAATTTATTCTTAATAGAAGAATAGAACTGGAAGAATATGCTTGTGTGCATGAGACTTAAATTTATTTCCAATATTTGGTATAACCATGAACGCATAATACCAATCATAACATATGGTGGTGGCAACATCATGCTGTGGAGATGCTTTAACTTCAACACTCTGACAATAAAACACTTCAGAGTGTTGTTGTGGAAATGGAATAGCTAAATTTGGAGCAATCATAGAAACCCTTTTAGAGACTGCAAACGGCTTGAGACCATTGGGCAAATAGAAAAGGGAAAATATTTCTCTCTGCATGTGGAAAGCAAGTAGAAACGGACTAAGTAATTGGAGCTTAAGGTGGTTTTTCAGTGGTTGTTTCCGTGAGGCTGAATTCAGATGTTCCTTTAACCTTTCTTTTGTTTTTGGTCATGTTCATTACGCTTCACAATTATTCACTACAATGTGTTGTTGGTCTATGACATGAAATTTATATAATATGCATTACAGCTTATTGTTGAAACAAGACAAGATATATTGAAAAAAGTGAAAAGGATATCAATTCCTATACAAGGCCCTGGAAGTCTTAGTACTTCATGACATAAGCAAGGTGCCACAAACATTTTCAATTCATTTTAAACAGCTCTCTGTGGAGGGTGGTGAGGTGAAGAGTGGACAGGTTAAGAGGTTCCGAGCTACTGAAGGAGAGATGCAGGCTCTTGGAATGAGAGTGGCAGCCTGCACTCTGCGAGTGTGTCAGGCTGGCACTTGCTGCAACTTGCGGTATTAATAAGACAGAGCTAAGATGAGCTCTGGGATGTGGGTGACTCAACATGTGCTGGTGCTGCTGATGGGCAAGTGCAAATGAAATTAATGGGTAAGGGAAATCAAGTGAGCTAGTGCAGAATCAAATTACCAATCCAGCCCTCAAACAAATTAGTTGGGTGACAAAGTTGTAATTGATAGCAACGGAGGAGCATGCTATTGGATCAGACAATATGATCCAACGTGCATTGCCTGTGATGTGATTTGCTGCTGCGGTGTTATGATTGAATACTACAGATGTGCAGATGAGCGTCCTTTTTAGAATGCGAGGCCCCCGCCTCGGGAGGACATGTATACTTCTGGTTGGCTTTACAAACAGGTATCCAGCAAATGTGTCAGATATTCTTTCCTAAAATGGAAAAATAAAAGACTATCTCAAACAGAAAGTAAAATAAACTCAGCATCTCATCTTTATCCATCACTAAAGAGAAGCTTCAAGCTAAAGAGCTACCTACGCAGAAGCACAAAACGGTGTAATATCTCAGCAGAAAGACTAAATCTCTGTCTGTGTGATATCACAGCAATAAAACATTTCGTCTGACAGCTACAGCAGCTCTTGTGGTAGCATTTATTTGTTTGGTTTATAAATGCGTAAACTCTGATTTCTATTAAAGGCTTACTCTCCTCCAGTCAGTTCTGAGAGGAGGCTTTAGATGCACAGTTTTTCTTAATTTTTTTTTCCTCCTCCCCGGCATCGGAGAGAGAGCTTTTATAAAATGAACTCAGACGCATTTAATAAAATATAATGATCAGCTAAAAATTGGTTTGAAATCAAACACTCCACAGTGGCTCAGCAAAACGCGTATCTCTAGGCGCATCGACACTAGCTGCATAAGAAATTAGATATTTTTCTTTTGATTAGCAAAGCTTTAAACCACCTAAAACATCAAGTTTTTGTAGATCCCCTAAATTTCTTGTCTTTGTCCTGCACTTATATACTAGTAGCTACTCACTTTATTAATCCTGAAACATTGCATGCAACTGGAATTTCAATTGACCCATAATATACAAAGACAGCACAGAATTGGCATTCATTTGAGTTGGTTAATAATTAAAAAAAAAAACTGTTGCAATAGCATGCAATGCTGTCCCATTTGCTGCTTTACCTACTTAGAAATGCAGCTTCTCTGTATAAACAATATCAAAATAGAATCTAAATTTAAGAAAGAACTGGGAAGCAACAAGAAAACAGAAAACTGGGTAAAGTCTTTGTTATTATCCACACTTGCTAATAATGGATTATTTGAAAAGTTCATTCTAATTAGATCTTTCCACACAGCATGGTACAAAATCCCTTCAATCTCTTTGGGTAAACCTCTCAAACAAGTACTATACTCTGTGCATGCAAGCCCACATATTTACTTTGCACACACAGAGCCTCATGAAATAATTCAGCCTGTAATGCAGGCAGTCAATGCTGTGACATTTGTAGTTATGATTTTAAAAATAATTTTATATAAAAATTATTATATATGGTGGCGTAGTGGATAGCGCAATCCACATTTGGAGGCCTTGAGTCCTCGACACGGCCGTCGCAGGTTCGATTCCCGGACCCGACGGTAATTGCCGCATGTCTTCCCTCCTCTTCTTACCCACTTTCCCGTCAGCCTACTTTCACAAAAAGGAAACTAGAGCCCACAAAAACCCTCTGGAGGGGAGAAAAAATATCTATTATATATATTTGAGTTAAAAGCAGCTATTTGAATATCTTAACATAATGCATTGTTTTATGTTTGCAGCAGGTATTTTAATGTATTTGTGTATTTGTTCCATACATGCTTACCTAGGTATGTGTGGGTGGTCTCAAGCTTAAGCGCTCGTGTAGATCTGTCTCCGTTTTACTGCGGATCCAACTCCTTTGAAGTCTGTTTACCAAGCCGAAACCTTGCAGAGAACACCGGGATGACAATCTGTGACACTATCGACACTTGGCATGTAAACATTGACACTAACTCTGTTGTAAAATCTCCTGCAGATTTGCCCTTTACTACCTTCACAGGCTTTGGCAACAGACACGGTGCCCCCTTGACTCCCAGTTATTACCTTTGTTGACGACTTTATTACCCTTTACTTTTTACCCAAAACTTTGCTTAAGCCCAGTGTTGCAGAATAAATAAATGCAGTTGATTTGACAGTAAAGACAACAAGAAAAGTAAAATAAAAAACAAACAAACAAACAAAAAATAATAATAATGAAAGCCTCTTGAGAACCTGACAGAAGAAATATATTTTTGAACAGCGAATGACACAGTAGTCATCAGGTTTTGTCAATCATTGCCACCATGTTATAATGAAAAAATTTTGAGCTCTACAATTTTAATGTCGAAATAACCTTAAGGTCATACAACGTGAGTAGTTTAAAAATTAGTGTTGCAATGAAATGGCAAGTAAACACCCGATCTTGTTTTACCTGCAGATGTTAAAGGATTTTTGTTAAATGTGCTCCTTGTACTTTTATTTAGAAATTTTGCAGGAGACACAAGAAACACATTTTATCCATTTAGACTACCAGCACCCAAGAATAAAGTTATTTAATTTCTGGTGTGAAAACATTTTCTTCTTGCTTTTAACTTCTTGACAAAAAATCACCATTGCGCGGCTGTAGTGAAAACCATACATACATAAAATTTGAACAAACATGGGCATTTAATGAGATGAGGTCAGGAAAAGCTTGCACACACATACCTTAACTGTTGAATCTTATTGCAGGAGTGTTCATGCATGGGTCTTTATATCTATAAATCATTTAATGCCACTTCTCTGAGGTGAATGCTGCCTGTGATGACAGATACACACTGCTTTTAGTTGCTGCAAATAAAATAACAATTGGGCTAAAACACATTAACAAATGTTTTCTTTTATTATGTTACCCAGGCACAGACTGGCTAGGAAGCAAAATATAATGTATTTCAGAACTGCAATATTTTTTTCCATCCTCCTATTCTCCAGCTGTATGTAGCATTTACAATGCAGTGCTGCCTCTTCCTCACTTACTGTAGCATTTGCTGGTGAGTTAGCTAAAAATTAAACCACTGACTCTTATTTTTTTTCAAAAAAAGGCAATTTTACTTGACAAAAACTTTTATAATAAAAACACAGGAAGACAAATGAGTTCCACTTCTCTAATCTTGTCCAAAGAAATTAATATTAAAAATAAGTTTTGCTGCACCTTAGGAATATTTTTTGGAAAAAACAAACAAAAACATAATTTTAGGTCACAAATAGAGAAAAAAGTTTCATAAATTATTTCATGTTTTTCAAATTATATTTTTATAGTGTACTTTAAGGAAACTGTAATCAGTGTAAAATTATTCAGTTAAGAATAATTTAACCATATAAAATATGGTTAAATTATTCTTATATAAACACATCTTATGGTTTATAATATAAACCATAAGATGTGGTTTATATTTCTTGCTCAGACCATACAAAAATTAAAAGGTTCAGTCTTTTTTTTTTAACAAAAGTTTAATAACAATGTAATAAACCTGACACAAGATAAACAATCTCTTTGCAGTCTACAATTATCCAGCTTAGATTTGACTCAGTCACAGTCATTTTAGATTTTGGACGTTGGATAATCAAATCAAAAGCAACAGCAACATGACATGGTCTTAGAAACATATGAACATGAATGGAAAAAACAACAAAAACCAACAAAGTCAGTTTAAATTAAATAGAAACTGTATGTGCCAAGTTAAAGCTGAATATCATTCTGCCTCTTAACAAGGCAAGGTAAGATCTCTCGTTGCTATGAGTATAGCAAAATTAACAGCCATGCCATCATTCATAATCGCTAAAACACCAGCACCATAAGAAAGTTTGACTTCTTAAAAGCAAGAATGTATCACTTGCTTTTCACCAAGAACTGGGCTAACCTCTTGTCTTGTGTCACGTCCAGGTTCTATAATTTCACACTCACTGGTGTCCTTGCTCACACACAGGGGTCTTTTGAGAAACAATTTACTTTTTGAGTATAATTTGTCACCGGAGCGAAGCTGCTTCAGCAGGGTGATATTAGCATATCGTCCTGCTAACTCTTGCCTTTGTTATGACAGATAGCTTTCATAAGTCACTGGTAAAAACCTTCAGCGGACGTTTGGGGTTTTACTCACATAGGCTCCATCTGCTCAGTTTTGGTAGGGTTTTTATGCTGTGCCATCATTCACCTCCCACAAGCAATAAACACTATCTCTCCACACCCACCCTCCACTTACTCTCTCTTATGCTCCGATAGTTGCTGAGATCTTTTTTTTCCCTTTTCTATATAATTCTCTTTCATGGGGAGAAAAGACAACAGAGCAAAGAAGTACTAGGTGAATTGGTAACATCTAAAGGTTTGATCTATTAGCAGTGTTAAAGCTCATGACCTTATTATCTTCCGTTTTCCATAAAACATATACGGGAAGTAACAGTGTCTCTGTAGAGAAGAAAATAACTTCAAAGATCTGCCGAGGAATTTATTCAAATTAGAGAGCATTACTTCTGCAAAGGGAAACTCAACTCTTCCCTTTTTCCATGGTGACAATATCAAAGGTCGTGGCACATGAGTAGCAGCCTGTCGCTGCTTCTCTTATTTTTTATTTATTTATTTTTTAACACAGCTGTGATGAATACACAACATAATCAATGTTAATTCTTCTCCTTTGATTGTCTTGCATTCACACCACCTTTAACAAATTTCTGCACGACTGCGGGATTGATTGATGAACCTTCCCCATGACAGACATTAGGGATGAGATACAATTGTTTTTCCCAAATCAAAATAAATGGGTCACACGAGGCTCTCATATTGTCAAATATTTTGCCGTGGAGGCACAGCCCCGCCATACGGATCGCATAATTGAATCGTCTGAAAGCACAGTCGATTTAAAACAATAGATTTAAGGAATGAGAAAACTGTCAAGTCATGCATCATAGTCAGCATTTCAGCTTCGATTGAAGGCAAGATTACTTGAGTCCATTTCAGTCTTTCGTTTGCAAAACAGATTCACAGCATTATCATTTTTAGGGAAAACAAGCTGGTGGATAGGCTGTCACAGTGACAATTTTAATCAAATCTGAGGCTTTGATAAAAACATGAAAAATGCTTTTTTGAATTAACCCAAATTACAAAATAATTTCTTTCCAGGATATCCAATTGAGATACTGTATTAAATAAACAGCTTAAAATTAGGAAATTCAAAAAGTGGCATCATCGCTGGTTTCTTTTTATCCCATTAGTCTCTCGGTTGTTCTAATTTCAGTTTTGTCATGTCCATTTTATGCTTTTAGAAACCACACAGAGTGACTTTATCCATTTCTTCCACCTGAACCAATGAAATTACTTCATTCAACCCTTTGGTCCTCACAGGATATTATTAGAGAACCATTTCTACTATTACAAAAAAAAAAGCACAGAAAAACACCCAACTTCATTAATAATTCCCTTGTCATCCATCATCGGACTTCATATAAGAAGGGTGCCTGGGTTTTTTGATGAAGACCTAAGGAATTCTGGCACAAACAATATGAGAAATTGAAGCTTTGGAGTACAAGGTGGACCAATTTGTTTTTAATCAAAGGACAAAGTAAAACATTTCATCACACCGAATAGAAAATGTACCTTAAGTTCAAAATCTCATGTTTGAGCTGAAAGGGATAGCTTTGGTTGTTCGAAGTGACGTTTTTTTACCTGTACCAGAAAGATGTCATATCACAGTTAGCTTGTACAAATGTAAAAAACGGTTTAGAATAATGAAAGCCAGAAATTCAAAACAGTTACATGCAAATGATTAATATTGGTAGGTATAGCGTGAAATGTGCAATAAAAGAGTGTCTGCATGTGGGCATAATTAATAATCTGTGAAAAAAAAAAAATCAAGCTCCCTTGCCTCCTCGCACTTCTCGGTCAGAAAAAGAAAAAAAAAAAAAAACAATCAGAGCCAACAAGACGGTTTCAGCACTGTCAGCCATTCTTGTGTACAACAACATTTTTGTAAAATCTAACCACAGCAAACTACAGTTCACATGAGTAAAAATGTTCCATTTCCTGAAAAAATTGATGAATGATTGAGATCTTTAGGTTTTAGTTGTTGAACTATGAACATTGAATAAATCAGTTTGATTTCCGTTAACTGAATGCAGAAGGCCTTTAAGTAAGGGAGCCTATACTGATAATAAACATTCAAACTATTCCTTTTAATCATGACTGAAACTTTTCCCACTTTCAGACTTTTTATCAGTGACAACGGCCAATATGTTTGACAAAAGATACAAGCAAACACAGTTAAAAAAAAACCCCAACAAAAAACAAACTGCATCCAACCCAACATCAAGACATATGGCCAACAATAAAATCCTAACAGGAATATTGATTGTCTGCCATTTAACGGAGTCCCGAGAGTTTTCATTTTATTGCCAGACCCTAAATTTGATGTTTCCCTTTGGAAATTCATAAAAACAAATCATAAAAAATTCTACAGCTTACCAATTATTTCTGAACTGCTCCTAAACAATGCATTTTTTTCCTCTCATTTCCCTTTTGCTTTTCAAACAAGTACACATAAGAATATTCATTCCCAGAGCAGAGCTTGAGTTTTGTCTAAAAGGATTAAATTTTAACATGACTGCACAAAGAGCTGTATACCAAGAGGTTATATATATGTTTCAAGGACTTGTTATGCTAAAATGTGCCAAACTTAAGGTCTTGTGTAAAATCTTTTCATTAGAGTCGAGGCTGATGCTGCTCCTCGTTTCATCAGCTGTGAACCGTGCAGGTTGGTCTTCAGGATAATTTCTCAGCTTCCCTCCAAAGGATTATTGATCCCCCTGAGATGAAGGGGAGTTCTGTGTACGAGTGGTCCAATTACGGTTTAACACCTGCACCTAGCGCAATTGCTTGTTTTTGATCATTGTGTCAGGTACATTATAAGTAATTTGTCATCCGTCAGTAGAAATAACACCTTTTAAAGGAATGAAGATCTTATTTAGCAGATCAAGGAGGACTTCATTCTGTGCAATAAAAAGGTTGAATCTTTATTTTTAATTTTTTTATTCATTTAAGAATTGCCAGATATTCCATGCTCAAATCTACAAATTTTAATCAGTTAGTGAGTTAAAATTTCATTATCAGCTCTGCCAGGTAATGAATTTCTGACTCGATAGTTTAATAGGATTAAATTGATAGTGACTCACAATGGCTTAGGGTTGATGTTTTGCAGATAGATGAGTGTGAGGAGGCAGGTAGATAGACTGAGCTCCTGGACAGCAGGAAAGATTTGCCAAAGAGATGAGATAAATGGCCTAAATTCCCAATGGTGAAACTCCTTAGACCAGCAGCAGCCATACATGGCTTGGCACACAATTGAATGTGTTGATTTGGTTCTTGAATGTATTGATTTGCTTTAAAGTAAGTGAGCAATGCTCACACAACAAACAGCAAATATTGACTGAGACCTAGCACATAATATTAAAGAGTCAGGTGAGAGGAGAGTCGTGTCTTTAGAAGGGTCATTGTAGCAGTGTTTAAGCAGTTAAAACTTGAGTGGTCAATGAAGGGGATGTTTGCACTGTTTACCCTTCCTAATCAATGATTCCAGTAACAATTTCAGAGAACCTCATAGTTTAGCTGTCAAAAAACATATCTCAAATTCCTTCCTCAATTTGATGTGTAGCTCAAATAAGGCATTGGTGAACCCAGCAAAGTTTTTTACAAGATTTTGGGTCAATCCATGGCAGGCATCCCTTCATCTGGTTGCTTAGAAGAGTGAATGACTCTATTAAATAGCAAAGTTCTATGAAAGGATGAACGTAAATCTTCAAAGGAAAGATTAGGATCACACATTTTCAAATTAGGATTTATTTTGTCCTTGCTATGATCTGTGTTGATTAAGAATGTATTCTAGGTTCAAAAGTTTTTCTACTTTTTCATAAACAAAGTGCTTTGCTTTGAACATAATAAAATTTTATGCCTAATGTTTCACTTGCTTTCTGGGCAGCATTTCCTACACTGACTGGTGTATGGACACAAAATGAAGAGCACATCACATGCCACAGATGGGAAGTAAAAATCACTGTGGAGAGAGAAAAAAACAAATTATTAAAGCAAACACTTATTTGCTAGATCAGCACTATAATGCGGATGGTGTATAGCGCAGTTTTACAAGCCATCTTTTTTTCCTCGTATTGCTGGCTGGTTGCACAACTGACAGACTCTAGGCCAAGAGAGTTTAGCCAGGGACTCTTAAAAACAAGACAACAGCTTCAACAGGACCAATCCAAAGACTTGGATTGAGACATTCCCAGCTGAGTTTTTAAGAACTTGATGATAGTCAATTCAGGGCCTAACATAACTAGCAACTGGAATTAATGCTCATGTATTGTGTGAGTAGCAGATCTTGGTATTTAAACAACTTAAGACTTGCAGATAAGCTACAATAATTATGCAGCTGAATAAACTCAATATTAAACTGACATTAATGTTGGAGGAATTGTGTGAATATTTGCACAAGCAAATCAAAATTTTTTTGTGATATGACGACTCGGGCAACAGATCCTTTCTAGCTGCGACGCAGGGCAGAATCTACCTCACTGTCAGTCTGCCACCTGCATTGTTATGTTATGACACTTCAAAACATCTGGAGAACTCTTTATGTTTCGACACATCCGGTTTTCAGCAGGAAGAAATTACTAATCAACGAGGAAGACAGCTGTGGCATGAAGGCTCGTGGGATGTTCTGGTGAATGCAGTGCCAGTTTGACTCACCAGGCCGTCTGGGAATATATGAGATGAAGAAGGTGAACAAAAACACTTTCCCCTCTTTAACAACAGCATCTGTTGTTAAAGTCCATATGAGTGGGGCCTTGAATCGGTGTGAAACGATGGCAGCTTTCTAATAAAACTTGCCAGCTCAGCAAGAATGAGGGTTCTACTGTGCACAATAAGCAAGATAATATTGAATTAGCTTTCAGTCAACATATTTGGCTTTGTCTGACTTAAGTTTTAAAAAAAACTTGAAAAGAAAGATCTAATTATAAATTCTGAAAAGAATTGCAAGTGTGGTTACCATTTTATTGCCACAGTGTTTTTGCACATCTTAGCTCAAAAGAAAATAAAACCTTTTCATAAATGCACCATATTAAATATGTAGATTCTATGGGTGTGGGGGTGTGTGTGTGCGTGTGTGCATGTGTGTGCTTGTGTGTGCATGTGTACTGCCCAGAGAATCAAGTGCAGCATCATGATGGACTGGCAGCCTGTCCAAGATGTACCTGGCCTTTCTTCTGATGACTGCTGGAGATGGACACCAGGTCTTCCCGCAGGTATTAGGAGGGCATGACAAATATATTAATATGTTGCCATTGCTTCCAGCCACCATTGATTTTGTAGCTTTGACAACATTTTTGTTGCTATAGTTCTTCTGAATTATCAGCATAACGTTTGATCTTTTGTAAGATTAAGTAACATAGCTACTTTCATTAATTTTGATCTGATTATGCATGAGTTTGTTATTTGCATAGGTGATGATTCTCCCTTAAACTTTGATTAACAGTGCTTGGCAATTTTGAAGAAAGTTTTTACATTAAAGCTGCAGTAGTTTTTTCTTTCTTTTTTCTTTTTTTTTAAAGTAATTAAAAAAAAAATGTCACCATAGCCCTTAGTTGCATTATCTTAGGACCCCACATAATACATAAGTTACTCCCCAACTTATGTTTTTTTTTTTTTTTTTATGTGGCATATTCTCAATAACTGAAGCCTATTCCTTTTTTGATGTCGTATATTATGGGTCAGTAGGGTTTTGCTGGCCCAGGACCCAAAGTTTTTCAATGCACTCCAATGCAGCCTCCATTCTTAGCCTAAGACGCTGGAGAAAGTAGTGAAGGTTTCCATTATCTTGTGATAGTTGATATTTTTGAGTTTGCTAGTGTTCAACTTCCAGTTGGGAGTCTTCAACTTCCAGCAGGCCAGTAAAACTGACCTGTTGTTTTATTTACTTCCTATATAAGAATATAGTTTCTATTCAGGTTACTTAGCAACTTCTGTATTTTGTGAAGAGGTTTGCATAGATGTGGCCTGAAGAGAGAAGTCTGCAAGAGGGAAATAAGTGAAGTGCTGCACTTGGACCTTCTTGCTATTTTGTTTACTGCGAGGTGTCAAATCGCCTGGTGTTTTGGGTAGAGGCTAACCACTTCATTACACCCTCGCTGCAGTTCTAAACAAACTAATCTAAAACTAGTCTGTATTCTAAATGCAGAGAAAATAAGTAATGCCCAGCCTCCAGAACTGTGAAACACTAAAAACGACACAAACTAGAGTTGTAACACAATGATACTATAAGATCAGTGTATCTAATACTAAGCTGTAATTTTTCACAATAACTAATTTATTAAGACTAAAGGGAACACAAATAATGAGCAGAGAGGAAAGACAAGACAAACAGAAGGAACCATCTTAGACAATAAAACGGGGTGAGATGACTTTGTTTGTTCAGTCACACATCACAAACTGTTAATGTACTTTATTGTACATAAGGTTTCATTGGAGTTATTCAGCAGCTGTGCTGTGAACATTTTCCTTTTGGTTAAAGAAGGTGTTGAAACACATTCAGAGTTTTTTTTTTTTTTTTTTTTTTAATAATCTTTGCATTAATATACCTGTACAACTTACAGCACATATATAATAACATATATTATTATGTTAGTTAACTTATTAGTTAACTTGTCTGCACACATTTGTTTAAAAAGGAATGTTTTATTGTATATTTTTATCATTTAGCTGCTCTCAGTTGGCAATAAGTTTGATAAAATGCTCTGTGAAACCTGGCTAAAAATACACTATGTGGTATTAATTTAGCAGATGTGATATACCAAGTGATTTGTCTGTTTTCAGCATAAGATTTTACACATAATACCAGTTGACACTGTTGCTCAAGGGATACATTATTTTGCATAGTTGTAGAGGATATGCCTATGTGTAATTATTTAGATATGTTCAAAGGTTTTATTTTAAGCCTGTAAATCTAGGTATATTTCAATTGTAACAACAGTCAGGAGACCCTCTTTGATTTTGGCTAAAGGAACCAGACATAACCAAAAAAGTTGTTTGGGTTAAAATTATCTCCAGAAGTTGTCACAGGCAGGTATTCCCTTTGAATACTCTGAAGATTTAGCTGAATTTTATAACTGGTTTGATATTTACATTCTCTGTAATGTCCCAAACAGTTTCATATCTTATACATTTCAATATTTGTTCATAAGATTTAAAATCTGTAACAGGAATTAATGGCAATTACAACATTAATTTAGTAGTGAAGGTTTCCATAATCTTGTGATACTTGATATTTTTGTGTTTGCTTGTGTTCAACTTCCAGCAGGCCAGTAAAACTGACCTGTTGTTTTATTTACTTCCTATATGAGATTTTGTCTAAAAACTCTGAAAGTAATGGGTTAGGTATGTAAAAATTATACAGCAGCTTTACCTTCTTTCTCCTTTGACATGAATGTGAATGAAGGCAGAAGTCTGGCAGCTTAATTTAGTTAATTATGTATGTTTATGATGCTTACTGTCAGCTACAAAGTTCCACTTATTACAGAGTTAAGTCACTGTAAAACAAATTGTGCATGCTGTTTTTTATTACAATAGGTCCTGAGCTTCCTCAGCATCAGAACATTATCCATCTCCTCAGTTAATATAAACAGACCAAGTTTGAATACATTTTTCAAACAAATATTGTTCTTCTCTGTACTTCCATCTCAATAGACTTAATTTAATTTATCTATTCTGTATGGTAAACCTTAGCAGACAAACCACTGCTGCTGCTGCAAAAAAAAAAGGTTTTAATAAATAGCTACAGAATCTGCAGTTCTGAAATACAGTATGTTTGATTATCTGTAATATGACTCTATATGAAAATGTTTTGACCAAAGAACTTTAGGCAAAGGAGCATTTCAAATTGATCTCTGATTACACTAAATCACTCTTGCAAAAGAAGAGAGGAACCAAGAGTAGGAAGATGTAGAGGTTCAAGATGGTGGCAGTCAGTATTCATCAAAGATCTTTCTATCGTCTTTGACAACACCTCCTCTTTTGCTAAGGTGAAATACTGATTTTCAGGAGCCCATGCGGAGGGACAAAGACATATTTTTGGAGCTTCCATCGTGTGTAACAATTAATGATGAGTTAGCCTACAGCAAAAACAACTGACTGACAACCTTGGTTTTGTAGAATTAGACATGTTCTCTTTTGTAGCAATGTTCACTTAAATGTGAATATTGACTTGTACCTATACTGTTTAGTTCACGATTATAGAGGATTTAACATTTTTTTATTTTATTTTTTCAAACATAGTCAGACCAAATCCATTAGATTTGGTTCTTGAAAAGCCAAACTCTTTGGCTGCTATGATTGTGGTTGCCATGTCTCTTTAATGTTCATTCAGCACTTCCAAAGTTGAGGCAATATTTTCAATCAGAAAAGATGGACTCCTCCATTTGTCTGTGTCTCTGGTTTAAGTAAAAAAATTAAGACAATCTTATCTTAATTATAAGTGATGATAGAAGGAAGAAGGAAATGGACATATGGACTAAGCTCTTGTCTGCATGAACTCAATGTGGGCATGAACTCGGCTTGTACTCCATAATATGTTTAACATACACGCTTTGTGTATTAAAATTACAGTACTAGCCCTTTTGTGTCCACAGCAGCTTGTGGCCTAACAGGATGCTCCCTGAAACAGTGATGCGAATAGCGGCTCCAGCTGTCACCTATCAGGGAAGATCCTGTGTGAGTATATAACCGGTCGTGTCCCACCACCGCATCTTGCGTGTCCTTTCATTTCCCATTACAGCAGGGGGGAAAACATTGGTGAAGGCAAAATAATGGGCCCTGCTTAGATGTGTGGTTGGAGTAATCTAGGACAGGAATTAAACTTTCATCTCCCCAAAATAGCATCTCAGCAACTCGACTGATTTGTCGCTGCGCAACAGTGCCATTTGTAAACTCAGACATGAATTATTAAAGGTGGAGCTTTGCATATCTTTGAGAATTATCACACAGTTTTTACATCTTAGGCTGCAAACTTGGGTTGAAGCTGAGATGCAATGACATACAGCAATATAGTACACGAGAAGTGCATAAAAAAAAAAAATAATGAAAAGGTCCCAGCAATGTAAAATTCAAGGCCAAGGTTCATGACAAAACGTAATAAAAAAGGATTATTACTGTTTTTAGAATAATAATTTTTGTTGCTTGTGTCAAGAAACAGATTTCAGAACAACGCACCGAAATCCCAAACTTCATTTAGTCATTACAGGAAGGCAGCAGAAGGCTCCAGTTAAAGTTTCTGCTGTCTCTGCAGTTCCACCTGTATATATTGCCTTGTGTATAGGAATTGCCAACAAAGAGACGATTGGAGCCATATGCCACTCATTTATTGCTGTGTGTGTGGGGGGGGGTGTGTGTTGGTGTGCATGTGAGGGTGTGTGTGTGTGGGTGTGTGTGTGTGTGTGTATGGGTGTGTGTGTGTTCACCGCCACTTAGATGTTACCCAGTCATTTACATATTTGCATGCAAGACAAATTGATTATGTTTATGAGCAACATTCAAGTTTTTTTTAAAGTTTTTTTTAAGCAAGACAGATGGGGACACAAGATTAAAAGGGTTAACCATATTCTATAAATACTGTTAACATTTTGGTATAGGCTTTATATATATATAGGCTTTGGTGAGTCACTGTTAAGTGAGGTGAGTTAACAACCACCTAACTATCTCTGTGTATATTCCCCAAATAATGTAGATTCTTGCTTTAACTTTAGGATTGTAGGACTGAAACCTGTCCCAGTCCAGCAGGGCCTGGGACAGGCAGAGGTCGAAAACCACACTATTAGTCGCTAACAAACACACATATAGTACATAAATTAAAAAATAAAAAATAAATATCAGCCTATTTCAGTCACATTGTGATATCTTGTTGTACCACTGATCATCATCATTGCAAATCAAAACAAAACACACGTCTTTTGAAGTTCTCTGGACAAATACAAAAGGGAGACAAGGTTTGAAATGTGTCTTGTAGCTTGTTTTATGACTTTAGAATATGCCAAATTATATTCACATAATATGGCCATTGAATATATCCAGCATTGTCTGATTTAAAAGATCATTTTATGGAGATGAAATTTCTCCGCTTTGCTGGCCAGATTCAATTATTGACAAACCATCATATCTAATATTTAATTTCCATTTTTAATGTCTGTTTTTATTTACAAATAACTTTCAACTATTGACTTATGTGTGATTAAAAATTGATTGTCACTCACTAAGGTCAAAAATTCAATGCGCATCGCTGCTTGTTTTGAACCTTGGACAATTAAACCCAATGAAAGTAGATGAGTCTGCTCATGCCAGGGGGCCAGGCAGGGCGAATGGCCCAGTTCAAGAAGGAAGGAGGAGGAAAAATAAGCAATTTAGCTGAGAGAAAAGAAGCTCACCTTAAAGACCTCTCTTTGCAGCAATTCCAAAATCACTACCCTTCAGTAACATAGTGTTCTGTCAAAAATAGTGCTCTGGCATTTCAAGTCAGATCACCTTTATTATGTTGAATGCTTATCAGATGCTAAATAAATTAGACAATGATCTTAATGATCTAATTCACAGAGAGATTCTAAAGGACAACGATTCTGTCAGTGCAAAACATTTACTTATTTATTTATTTGTTTAGGTGTCTATTTATATCAAGATGAAGCGAAACTTCCAAGTGTGTAACTACTTAAAATGCTGTGTCTGTATGTGTCAGAGGTTGCTCGCTTCCATCTGTTTCTCCAGTCTGGTCACTGCTTGGGGCGAAGGGTCAGTCTGTGTGACAGGGGGAGGTGTCAGGTTATGACGAAGCGTGATAGCTCGAAGAGGTCAGAGGAGCTCAGAGAAATGAAAGTGGTCATGGTGGTTGTGATGGTGGGTAATGCTTCATGCCTGAAGGTCATGCTGAGAAACTGGTTGTGCTGGCTACATACAACTTTATTAGTCAAAGAGTTGCGTCTGTCAAGGTCAGTTATATGATTATTAAAATTTTTTTAGTTATTTCAAAGAATTTTAAAGTAGACTTTTTGACCTGTGCATCATGTCACAATGTCATTCCCTCATGAAAAACATTCCTAGAGGGTCGTTTTAATTCTTTTATGCATGTTTGAGAAATCCTTGAATCTCCTGTGGCAACCAAACCGAAGTACTTAAACGTTTGCTCATACAATGTGCCGCCTACTTCAGCCAAAGTTTCCTCCCCCCTTAGTTCCACAAGAATAACACCAGAAGCAATTAGCAAAACCCTGGTGGACCTGCAAAACTTCTGAGCATCTTCTCAGGGTCCAGAGAACAATGGAGAAATGTGCCGAAGATGGTGTGTCAGAAAGAGCAGGAGCTTCTTAAAGAGACAGCGGCCCAGTTTCAAGGCTTTAAAGCTGCAGTATGCAACCTTAAAAAATTTATGATTTCTTTTTTTTTTTTTTTTTTATGTGTTCAAACGGTCAAGGTGGTCCACATGACTGACAGTTGTAGACAAGAATTGCAGCAAAATATTAACATCAATGTTTTATGTATGTCATAAACTTTAAAAAGGAGTCCTACCACAAGGAAATGTATGTAGATATTTGACTTATAAGAAAGTTTGGAAACAATTTTGTTAAGAATTCTTACCCTAATTTAATTTAGAAAATATAAAGCTTTTGGAGACTTTTAATTAATAGGAAAAGTTTTGTCTGACTTTATGTCGGAGTGAATAAAAAAAGTTTTGTTTTTTTTGTTTTAATTTTATATGGAATCTTCTGATTTCGACTATTAATCCTGAACTATTAATAATCCATGTTTTAACCGATTACTGTGCCCTGTAGGTAATGAATTTGCCAAAAAATTGCCTAAAGTTGCATTTTTTTTTCACTTCCCTGTCTGTGGCTGTGGGCACAAACACAGACAGGAGAGACTCTGTGTGAATTTAGCTCCTTCTTTAACACTTAGCTTCGCATAGAGGGTCCAGACCCTCAGGAAATTCAGAAACAATTTCTTGTTGCAGGCATGCTGTTTACTTACATTTTGTCTGGATCAAAAGAGAAGACTGTGAAGTTCAAGTTCTGTGTTTTTTTTTTTTTTGTTGCTTTCATTTGTTACATATGTATTACATATAATACATATGTAACAAATGAAAGCAACAAAAATAAAAAAGAATATATATATGTATAATGTATAATCTTAAACATTAAATATATATATTTAATCTTGAATGTTTAAATTATTTAGCGTTTTATAACACTCAACAATTTAAGCCAATTTGTAATCAGTTTGTGTTTTTAGATTTTGTTTTTCCATACTATGAGAAAGAAAGGTTTGAAAATATGTATTTTCTATAGGTAGCAACTACATGTTCATGAACTATTCAGTCATAAAATGTAAATAAAAGAAGGAACAGAAAAAAAAATGTAAATTGCAAAACAACAACAACCCCCCCCAAAAAATCTCAATATTTAAAGTATTTTTATTTTTTATTTTTAACAAAACAATTTATATGTCAACTTGCCATCAAAACAATATACACCAGATATTGTCCTTAATTTCAGTTAAAGTAAATCTAAATAAACAAGATGGATTGCACAAAAATAAGTTACCATGAACATCCTCTAATGTTTCACCTTTTCAAATTCAGAGACATGACTGAAGATGAAAAAGGTGATTCTATGAAAACAGAATATACTCGTTTGAACATGTTTGTTTACATGCATGGGTGCTTACATTTGGGCACAAGGCTTGGGTGAGTGCATACAGAGTCATGTGCCCAGCAGCTTTTTGCAGCAGTCTAAGACAGCCACAGTGCTCCTCTAATTAGCTGACCTGTCACTATCCACACCCACAGCTGTGCAGCTCTCAAAGAGCAAGCTGAGTGCAGAGAGGGGCTGCAAGGTGCAGGGAATTTCTAAGGTGGAGGCATAGACTCTGATGAATACATCCAAGAAGCCTGTCATTGCCTTCAGGACAGAATGCCACCTCATGCATTTTGCCTGGGAGGCTATTGTGCAGCTTTACACAGTCCAAGAGCAACTCCTTGTTTCTTGACAGGGAGACAGAAATAGGTCATTTATTAAAACAAGTTCAAACATAAACAGAAGGACAATGTATACACACAACTTCCAAAGTTCGCACACAGATATCACCTTTATTCTTCCCTGAACATTTTTTTGGGTGATTTGTCATGTAATTTTCTGGAACAGTTCTCCAATCTGTATGAATGGGATTGCAAAACACCTCTTTTGATGTTTGCAGTCTTCTGTTCTGCTTTCTGTCCAGATTAGCCAGATCTGATCCATTGTGAAATTTATATAACACATAACATTTTCAGCACAGCTTAAATTTTTGATTGCACTGTTTTATCAATAGTAGACATATCTGTTGGGTTTCTGTTATAATCAAAATAAATCATGTCACGTAATAGTTATGTTAATTTTCTTGTCTAAATAACACATTTAAAAGGCCACTTCTACAATCTCACACTATCTTTTTGAAATGTGTCCCTTTTTAAGTTTTCCAGAAGTGTTTTTTTTATCGTTAAATTGTGTATATATGAGCTAAAGGAACGAATAATGAATGAAACTAAAGCCAACATGTAGCATTTTTAATGCGTTTCAATTGACTAGCTGCTTTTCAACTCCAGTGCTTGAATATGTTGTTGACTGAGTCTGCCTGCATGTGGAAACACGAGAGGGAGATGACGCCGGGGTAGAGATTTAAGACACGGTGCACTGCCTATCACAGGTCTCCTGGTAGGCCTCCGACACATTTCTTTGTGCTTTCCTTCTCCAGTCCTGAAGCATTCTCAGACTGACTCCCCCATAGAAAAATCCCTTATCTTGTATCTGGTTTAAGGTTCACTGAAATTGATGACAGTTGATGACAATCCAGCTGGGAGCAAAGGAATATCACCTTCAACTTAAGGTGGAAGGAAGAATAAAGAAGTGAAAATTAGAGAAATGTGCTCTCAAGAAGATTTCTCTGTGTTTTGGTTCACAAGAATTTTACACGATTGGCACACTATACAACAAGAAAACTGATTTTACTGTTTATTTATTTAAGTAAGTAAATAAGTAACTTCATCTTATTTAAACACTGCAATCATAAATTTTGCAACAAGTGTTTGTCCTAAAGGATTTCTTATATTTTTTTAAGTAGTGACAAGACCGATACACTACATCTTTAGAACAGGAAAAAGTATTGATTTTTCTCAAAAGCTCACACATTCACCTTGTCTTTTTGCATCCGCTGTTCTGAAATATGCATCGTGAATACACATTTAGAGTGGATTTACTTCGTTAAGCTTCAGTGATACAGTTTTATCATTTCAAATGAAAGGGAGAAAATCAATAAACCTTAGCTGACAGCATAATTCATTTTCAAGGTTTGGACAAATTATGAAACAATTGAGGGAAAAATGTACATTTTATAAAGTCTCAGGTCATGTAAAAAGTTTCTCCACTCAATTATATCTATTTTCAAGTCTTCAAATGCCAGCTCATTTTCTGGGATGCTTGTTTGTATATAGAGGTGTGAAAATAAATGTTAAACGTTTTATCAGTAAATATTATTCTGATGGGCCTATTAAATTGGAAATCAAATCTGATCTTTGTAGCAAACCAAATAACCCACAAACCAAAGATTGATAAAGAAATTAGCCAAGTAATTAAACAACCTGGGCATGTCACTTCTTCTTAGGAGTTCATATGCAACATCTGCAAAAAGTATCTTCTAGATGCTTTTAAAAATAATTAACTTTTATGGAAATAGCATAACAGAGGCCCGTCACACTCCTTGACGTGTGCACCCCTAATTTGACCTGTTTTTTCTTTTTGAGTGCAGTACATTTTAACCACCTTCCATTTTGGTTTTATTTTGGCTCACTAAATATTTTGTGGTGGAATAATTGGTAGGACTGTTAACAAAGAAACATTTATTAAACATTTTCAACACAGACCTCTGTGACATTACATATTATGAAGGCCAAAGTGAAACTGTTCTTGTTCAACCTGACTGCTTCAGACAAAACCCAACCATTCTAACCATTCTTCTTGTAGTAGAATGAAGAACTGCAATAAATTGAGAAAAACAACTACTGATGGTCTCTGCAGTAGTTTTTCTGGATTAATATTAAAACTCACTTCTAACTTTGATCTCAGCTCTTTTTAGTTCTTTCAACATCAAGGAAAGTACAACCCTTTTTATTCCACCTGTCAACTGCCACAATCTGTTTTCATTTCCTGGAACCATGTCTGTCAGAGTTGGAAGTCTGCCGAAAAAGTCTCACTTCCCTGCAAATGAGCCATTGTCAAGCAGGCATGGGATATGAAAAAAACCCAGTGAAGTAACTTTTTTCCTCTGATTTTCATGATTTATTCCCTGAGTGCCGTAATAAAAATAACATCGACTTGCAGAGAAGGATTCCTGTAGGAGTGGAGTCACTAGAGAGAGCATGATATAAACAGGGCTTCAGCATGAGGTCTTGTATTGCTTAACATAATTACAGGGCATACCATTTGGGTACAGAACAACAAATTCAATCTAAAGCTGTGAGCTCAGTACTGATTAGGCATTTTGATCAATATTGCAAAATGGGATTACTGCTGATTTGTAGCTGATGTGTGTAACTAATTTACCTTGTGGTAAATCATTTGTTCTTTATGAGCAGAAGCTGATATTAATGACCTGAACTCAGGCACAGAGATGGTGATGTGAGTTTGAACCTCTGACATAATAAGTCCAACTTAAGTCACCTAAATACCTTCAGGTTTGACTTAGACTTGCTCTCTAAAGACTCAAAACTTAGAATCATGGACCAAGACATGACTTCCATCCAATCTTTATGTCTTATAATCAGTCCTGAACACAAGCAAGTATGTAAGCTACATGTCAGCTGTCAGATGATGTCCCACTTGCACATGTTTATTGTAAAACATGCACTTAATTAATAATATAATGGTCTTCACAAATGATTAACAGTTAACCTGATCATGTTAGCGGTAGCTTGTTAATACTCACCACAACAATGATTCTTTAACAAGATACTGTTTTTTTTTTTTTTTTCAGGAAGTGAAAGTGAATATTTCAAGTTTTTTTTTTTTACTTTTTATGCTGCATTGCTGTGAAAATTAGATATCTTCACCCATCATACTGCAGAAATACACTTGTCTGTAAAGAGGTGCGCTGCGTAAGAGTGGGAGTATAAATGTAGAATCAAGGAAAGAGGCGCAGAGTGTTGGTGTTGGTGCTGATGCAGATGTGTGTGAGTGGGGGTGGGGGTGGTGTGTTTCAATGACACCTTTAATCTGATAGGAATTCATCCAGGCAGAGGATCTGAGGATCTATGCACACAGAAAACAGTGATATATGAGCAGTGGAACACATCCCAGATGCAGTTAAATGGATGAGAGCAACAATGTTTTTATGCCACTGACATTAAAGGAGAATTCCACCCTCAGATTCACCAGCTCTATACATCAGTTTGAGATACACAGTACATCATTATGATAAAGCACCCTAATTTACTTTCCTTTTGTATGCACTTGCAACAACAACCCTGTATGTTTTAATCCCAGCCATTTATTTAAGAAACCTGAATCAAAATGAGAAGTACACACCACAGAAGAAGGCAGTTATGCACTTGCAGACCTAAAAGCCGTAACAAACTTCTATGTTGTGAATTGCACTCTAAGGTAAGCATCAGGTGAGTAATAACAATATCAAAAAACTTCCTTTAATTCATTCATGACGTAGATCACTGAAAAGTTTCAAATGTGAGGCTCCCAACATATTCTATTGTTTAATAAAGAAACTTGCAAAAATCCCTTACCACACTTTTAAAAAACCAAGTTCAGTTTAACCTGCCATATTAAGCCCTTCAAGAATAGATACTAAAACATCAGCATTTGCATCTTTGACAACCTTATTTTTGTAAAATATTTATATTTTAACACAATTTTTTTTGTTTGTTTTAAGTTTTTCAACTACTTTCCTGTCAACAATCTGACTTTGTAGTGTGCATATTTATAATAACTATACACTGGTGCATAAAGAGGTACGGTAATAGCACATTCTATCCACTCTCAGTGAAAGGAAACTCCAAGGGCCATGCTGGCATGCATGTAGCACACTTTTCTTGTGTAAGCTGTTTCACATACAGGATGTAGAATGTTTTCATCTCCTTGATGTTCCACAGACTCAAGCAACACACGGGAAAGGCGGGCAGAGAAGAAAATGTTGCTTTGGGCTCTACAAATGACCTAGATACTTGAAAATGAATTTCATTTACCCCTATCACAGCATCTAAATATACCTCTCTTTCCTTACGTATAAATATGGCATTTATGGGGCTGCAATAGACACAAAAATAGCCCACAGGTAGGCTTGTTTTTGGATCAGCATTTACTTGCTTTTACTCCTACAGTTGCCCATTTGTTCACTATTCCACCCAGCACAAATGTGAAATAGGCAAGATGGGCACCTCCATGTTTCCAATCATGAAAAACGTATCTGCTCCTTGGCTAAGATGTTTTCCAATAAGTCAGATTTGGTCTGTGACCAAGATAAGTCAGACGTTTGCAATTCTGCTCCGGGACAGAACATTTCCCTTCATGTAATGCCGAGGTTACAGGAGTTAACCGCACCCAATGGAGGTATTGATTAATAGGAAAGGCAGTCTGGTGAGCCTTTTTAGGCCTCAAAGTGGCTGATCAGAATTCTAGAGCTGGCAGTTTCAACAGTTTCTTGCTGTGAAAAAATGGTGAAGACAGAGGAGGAGAAGAATAGCAAGAGATCAAGGTGGTGAAGGCGGTGGGCTGGGGGAAAGAGATATGACACACTGTGTAAAGATGGAGTGAAGATGAAAGTGTGGAGGGAGAACAAGTGAGGAGAGAGTGTGGAGTGGGATGAATTGTGAGGCAAAAAGAGATGTGAATTGAAGGCCAAGTAGAGTGGGTTATCATATCTGAACTGCGAGACATGAATCCCAATCCATCAATAAACGCTGCATTTTGTTAAAAAATACCCCTGCTGCTCCTGGTCTTAATGGATGGTGTGCTGCTGAATGCGTCACTTTTACTCTACCTCTGGAATAAGGGAGAGAATGGGCCTCACACCACAAAGAGATCTGAATCACAAAGGTAATAGTGGCCTCACTTTCCATACTTATACTTTATATAAGTGCCCAGTGATTAGAAAAGCTCCTGATTTCTAAATAGTTTTAAAAATACTCTTTTTTATGGTCTGAGCCTCCTTATTCTCAGAAATTATTTGCCATTCATGTGAAAAGGTAATTTTCCTAAAGAAATCTGCATTCCATTGGTTATGTGTGGAGAATCCTAGGAACTATGAAGAAATCAAAATA
Source organism: Poeciliopsis prolifica (assembly GCF_027474105.1). NCBI lineage: Eukaryota > Metazoa > Chordata > Actinopteri > Cyprinodontiformes > Poeciliidae > Poeciliopsis > Poeciliopsis prolifica. The sequence goes on from NW_026562387.1 coordinate 8,982,408, forward strand.
AGTCACTAGGATTCATAATACATGATACTGAATTCAACAGATTTCACTTTTCACTAGTTGATTCTGTCTAGAAAAAGAGAAACAATTCAACAACTTCTTCCTTTGTTTCTTGCCAAACAATAGTCTTAAGCATAGATATAGGCTACAACCAAAATAAAAGCACAAATTTTTACATGTGGCACTTATATTAATTGCTAAATTATACTTTACCACACAAAACTGCTTTGGAGAAATCACGTTTTTTTTTATGCTTTAATATTATAAAGCCTTGCTTCACGACTATGTTATTTTCATCTTAATCTGTAGGGTGATTTTAATTTTATGATACAACAGTTCCTACAACCTACAAGCTCCCTTTATAGTTTTTATTCCTATTTGGAAATGACAGCAGACAGAAACATGACACGCTGGAGATATCTGCCTTATAATCTGGGAATGTTTTGGTTTTCCCAAGAACTAGCCAAAGACCATCATAGCCTATACATTGTCATGGACTGACACAGAAAACAAATTAAATCAAATGGGGTTGACGGTTTAACTGCATCCATAAACTGCAGTCAACATTTACACGCAGTATTTAGGAGACTAAGTTATTGAGTTGTTGATTGACAGAAGTAGTCATTTTATGAATTGCAATTAATTGAAAGTGGTTTTTATGCTGCTTCTTCCTTCATCCATTACATTTACTGTCCTTAGACTTAACACAAGCAATTTCCATCCTGACACTTTTAAGTCACTAAAGCTGTAAGGGGCCAGAGTGAATATAAAGCTTCCTTGTTTTCCTTCAGCTCCATACCACGTGCAATTTAGTTTGCTGTCTTTAACTGATCAGAACAGACAAACACATGCACATACACAGTCAGATCAATAAAGATAGCAATGATATTAGTCTCACCCTCCTTGTCGATAAACCTAACATGGAAATACAAACTGCTTCACTGATAGAAGAAAGACGAGGTTAATCAGCCACCCAGAAGCAGTGGGTGGAGATTTCCATGCTAGCTTAGATTTAGTCATGCTGTTTGGGGGTCTTTATTGTTCCTTAGAGACTAAACTTAGTCAATTACTCTACCAGGAGAGCTATTTCATGTGCAAGCAGTGTTTGAACAGTAAATACTAGAGAGAGAAGAAGATACTTGCAGTCTGCCTACAACCAGAATACACCTCTGGAGCTGTTTGTGCAGAAATCAGATGAGCTTTCAGTGCTTTGTAGAGACACTTTTCATGTGGCAAAAATAATTTCAGACTTGTCTGTCCTCTTGTGTTTCAACAGAAATGGTAGGCGTCTTATATAAATGGTCTAGACAGAGATGAGGGTGACAAAACTGATTCCTCATAAATCCATTTTGTCTGTATTTAACATTGGTTTAACTTTCAGGTTTGTATTTTAAAAAATGGACAGACAAAAAAACAATGCAATATTCGAATACATAAAGTGCCTTTAACATTTACTGGTAAAGATGTGGTTTACTGCATAAAAATAAAACATCTTTTATATGCCATCCTAAATTACAATGGTTGACATCCTTCGCACACTGAGTAAATAAGTTTCTAAGAGCATCTAATTGGTAAATAAAGTATATATTTTTCTATTCCTGTCATAAAAAATGCATTATGACACACAGTCACATTGGTTTTCAGCCTGCTTTCTCTTCTAAAATTTCCACAGACCTGGCTGGAGTCCAATGCATCAATAACTTGTTGAATGAATAGAAGGAAATTTTAAATAAAATCCTTCAAAATCTATCTAAAAAATTAAGTGAACACAAAATAAACTATCATCTATAGAACTTCATTACATAATCATGACATTATACATAAACTAAATATTTTTACTTAAGTTTGATGTAGTTTTGTCAACTTATCTTAGTTTTTATTTTATTTGGCTCTGACATCAGACTAAATGACATTTTCTACACAAGTTTCTTAACTTCAATCCTCTTTGCACAGACGAGTACACAGACAAATATTATTCAGCCAAACACTGAATTACCTTTTCAAAATTTACTTTCCCAAGATATTTTTTCAAAAGAAGTTTGTAATAAATAGTGGAAAACTAACTTGCTAAAACCAAACACAAACCCAATAAAAAAATCTTAGCATCTAATGTTTTTGCGCTGAATAAAAGTGTTCAAAGTCCAAGGCGACACTGATTTATTTGTAGAGTTTTTACAAACCTTTATTAGAAGTGCTAATAAATGTGACCGACGCTGTCAATACACATGCTAGTGTATCACCTTTAAAGCTCTGTGATGTGCTTTGACCTAGACAGAGTGCGATTTCTCATTACTTCAACCATGTTTCAGGGTGTTGTGAGCATGTTCGTTTTAGCGAAGCATGCACCGAAGCAAGAGTAATCAGCACAGCTGGAGTCTACAGAGAATATCTTCATAAGGGTTCATAGGAAGACATTTTTGGAGAATACAACACAGAGAAGAGTCATAGGTTGTGGCAAGAATAAGTCCCTTTTGGGGATTGCGGGAAACTGACCCAGTGGCTTACAACCCAAGGCTCTCATTCCCATTTCACGCTTTGCGTTGCAGAAAGATACACAAGGCACTGGATATTATTCCCTCTTCTTAAACCCCGCTGAGGTCCAATCAAAGATTCCAGCCTTTGATGGTTTAACTCCCGGCTGTTTCCAGACAAAAAAAAATAAAATAAAAATAAACCCCTCCTCTGAACCAGACAGTGCCTGTTGCACGCTGGGAGCAGCCAGGCAGTGTTACGGGTCCCCACCTGCGGTTTTAATTACAGTGCATGACAAGAGGATGTGCTGGAGCGGAAGGAGAGAAGAAGGCAGGGGTGACCCTTGCTGTTTGGCACAAGGGGGAATCGAGGAGATACTGTATGTTCAGTGATATACAGATAAACTCTCTGCCATTTTCTTTTACTTAGCATGCTATTCTTTTCCCACCTTTTGCAGATAAATCAACTGGCAGCCCTATGCTGAATTTGAGTTTTTGTTAAAGAGGTTCTTTTCATTTGTTTGAGCTAAGGTGTAAAGTTATTAGGAGTAATTGTTCTCTACTTGTAGCAAGCAAATTTCAATGAGCTCTTAAAAATAAGTGAAAAGTGAAGTAATATTCAGAACACATACTTGCAAATACTAGATATTTAAGGCTCAAATCAATACAGTAATGCATCATTTTATTATTGTTATCATTATACTACAACTATTGTTATTGTCTCATGTAAGTTTATGAAGTGGTGAAGTTGTTGAATGAAGAACGTTTAATCTAAATATTACATAAAGTTGAGCTTAATTTGACACATACATAAAACTAATAAACCACCATCTTTTGCTACACTGCTGAATTGCAACCCGACCATGGTTTCTTAATTGTTACAGGATTTATAGAACATATAAATAGTGAAAAAACTGTTATTCTGATGTCTTGAAAATCTTTGAAATTTGAGACAGAAAATTTGTGAAATTTTGACATGAAAAATATAGAGGACTCCCATGCTAAAAAGTCAGAACTATATTAGGCTGAAAAAATGTAAACAGGAGCCAAACAGATACTGGGAAGCTTGCCATTTCACTTTTATGTATTCTATTTTTTAATTATTATTATGATTAATTTGGGTGCAAAAAAATCCACACAAAAACCTTTACACCACAAAACTGTGATAAAGATTTCGTGTCATGCCCTCAGCACATTCATGATGCCTTGTTTTATTTTTGTCTGTTCTCCGTCTCCTGTTGTAAATCATCTGAATTCCAAACACACGTCCATATATTCTCCTCCGTCTGTCTCCTCCTCTCAGCGGTGTATAATTTGTGCAGATCACTATTGCTTCTCCGCACGGCTCTCCAGCTCCTCTCCATGGATGAGCTCATATCAGATTAAAAAGGCACTCACTGATTCTGACCTCCTCACCCCCCCACACACACATACTACCCCACATCAGGTTCCCCACGGTCCGCACACACACACGCACCTACACGCAAAGCACACATATAAAAATACACACTCCCCAATATTTTTGCCAACCCCTCTCCCTCTATCCCTCTTCTGACATTTCGGCTCCTTCTGTCATCTGAGAAATCCCGCTGAGTGTTGAGGTGGTTCAATGGGACATGGGGGGGTAGCCCGAAAATCCCCGCAGGCCTTTATGCCTATATCCACAAAGGTTCTGAATATATGTATTTTTTAAATGTGGCAACACACAAGCGATGGGGAATTACATTTCTTGACAAATGCTTAATAGTTTGTTAAAGATTTTTGCTCAAAACAAGTCATGAAAAACATTTTGTATAATTTCCCCTTTCCCCTGTGTTTGTACTTTGTGTTTCAACAGCTGCATACCTGGACGCCACCTTTTGAAGATTAAAAAAAAAACACTAAAATGAAAACTTCATAAAGAAAGTTTTTATTTTTCTGTAATATATTCAGCCAAGATTCTCTGGGAACTTTTTTTTTCTTTCCTTCCTCTCCTTTTTCTCTGTGAGCATGCAGAGCTGTGTGTCAGATCTGTGGGATGCCTGTAGGCTGCTCCCAAGAGAGACACGGTGTGCTCATCCAACACAAACAGGGTCGCAAAACAACGACTCAGCCTCTTGTGCGGAGTTTACTTCAAATTAGCCCCAACTCTTGTCTGAGTGCATCGCGCCAATCAAACCAGTGTTGTGTTAGACAATGAGATGACAACGTGCGACGATGCCAAAGGTAGAAGCTAAAACAGAGGGCATCAAAGTCAAGTAGGGAGGAGCATTTCAGTCTGTTCTTTTTAAAGAAATTCTGCAGAGAGGAGCATGCTGTGAAAAAAAAAAAAAATACTAAATGCTCCCCTGGATAACAAGCTCATCTATTTGCTGCTCATTTTCTAATCCGCCAAATGATTCTTATTCCAAAGAGAAAAGCAGGCAGACCAATCCAAGCATTTGGATAGTCGGTCTTGATTGTGAACAGGTAAACAAAACAGGCCTCATTGGACCTTCTGAGCGTCACGAGAAGCTGTGATGAGCAGAATAAGCCACCTGATTAATATTCCAGCCGTATTTTCTTGGGAGGAAGCAGAGGGCACGGCAGCTGCTCCCGTATGGAGACCTTGCTGTTATGACCGTGGGGGTGATGTCAGACACCGTACTCCACCACCACCACCACACCCTCACCCTCCAACTCCTCTGCAGGAGACCCTCCCTTCTCATTTCATTTGCATTTTAACCTCCCCTTACTGATATTTTGCACCAACTTCGCCTCCATGTCTAAATAAATTGCAGGTAAAGAAAAATAAGAAACAAGAAAGCATCTTTAACTTTAGAATGATGAGAGTGATGGCGTCACAATGATGGCAGTCAAACAAATCTCGTTCAGTCTAAAACCGTGCAACAAATAATAAAAAACAAAAGAATCAATGGACATCAGTGAGATGTTGGGCTCTGATAATATGCAAGGCAGCTTCAGCAAGCATGATTTAAGACGTGTGAGGCTCACCTGAAGAGAATGAACATCTGTTTGGTTTTTAATAGCGTCTTAATTGAGTATTTTAATAATCATGCTAGAAATATTACCCATACACATTGAAACCAAATATTAGATTTTAGTTAGTTATCTTTCTGTCTTACACGCTTCATCCATCATGTCTGACGGTCGTGGTCAGAGGGTCCAGTCAGCCACTTATATGGAAACCGACTGTTCACTGGCAGCTGTGGTTACAATGTAGCTTACCATCATCAGTGTGTGAATGATTCAATCACATGTAAAGCGCTTTACTGTCTTATGGACCAGATAAACCGATATGCAAGGACAGGCTGCTTGCTATTTATTTTTAAAACTGTTTCATTTTTTTGCTCAGCAAAGTCATTATTAAATCTTCACCCTTCACACTTTCAAAATGTGTCGTATTGTGTACAAACACTCACGACTACCCCATTGATGTAATTATATACTGACTCAAAAAGAGGTGGAGTTCATCAATAACAGAGACTCAGTGGTAGTTGATGCAGCCCCAATGCTGTACACAAAATTACCAGGTGGAAAGATTCATATTGTATATGGCTACAGTTTTGCACTCTTTACTACATTGCTACTTTTGTATTCAGTTCCATTATGGAAACTCAAATATTTTATCAGTTTAATTTGCCAGCATCTTCTCACAGAAAATATGAAAGCATTTTTTTTTTGTGCCAATCACATTTTTTGTTTCTCTGCAACACTTGCAATCAAACATTTCTGAAAGGGATTTGTTAAACAGTGCCACCTCTGAAAGAATGAAAGTAAACCATTTGCAGATGCTACATTTCCAACACTTTTAACCTATTGAGTTGCCATGACCTGCAGTGCTCGGTTGGCCTGTGACCCTCACAGCTTGAGAATGACAGCAGGTTCAGTCTGGCAGAAATGAACTGAGGTTAAAGAGGGAGACATTCTCAACATCTATCGGTCAATCACAGTTCAGCTTTGACGCATTAAAACTGTTTCCAGGCCACAAACTAGTTCTAGGCAGGACTTTGAATAAGTTATCTAAACTCTGTAGAGGTCATTTACTGAATGTTCTGTGCAGAGAAATCATGTGGACATCTCACATGTTTGAACTTGCAAAACATTTAGTCCATTAATAATGGCATATTATTTACAAAAGTAGTCATTTAAAACCCCTTTCTTTTATAATATATGCTGGCTAAACTATGTTCTATCAAGGCAAAAGAAAAGCTAAATGTGGATCTCCTACAGAGTAGACAAACTGTCGTACATTAGAAAACACAAACTGGATGTCACTCAGAAAAGACAGGACACCACAGAAGAAAACCAACCCCAAACTACCTATATTAACTTTTGGTTCCTTGTTGCACTGAGCTGACATTTTAAAAGCTCCAAGAAGATCACCTCCTGCCAGTGGTGCAATGACATAGTCAATGACAAATCTAAGCTGTCCACCTAGCTTAAACACTGTTTTTACTTTAGTGAAATAAAAAAAAAACATGAAAATGGCATGAGTGTTGTTTATTTATGCCAAAGTCAAAAAGCACATAAGGTGCTAAGCAAACAAACTAATAAAGCTTGAATATGTCAATATAGAGGAACATTAAAGCCTTGGAACCTGGAAAAATAAAAAGAGCCAACTTTATGTAGTCATCTGGTGCTGAAGCAATGTAGCAATTACTCATTTAGTAATGTGGATTGGTGTCACACTGGGTCCACTGGTCCAGTGATATCTGAAACTGCAGATCAGATGGCACATCTTATTTTTCAAAAGCAGGAAGTAACATTAAATCTAGCGGCCGTAGCCTGATGCAAACTCTTACCTTAAAATGACTATGTCATGCAGAGCTAAAATAAAAAATAAGCAAGTATTGTTATGATCCAAGTAAAGGAACAGAAGGATCAAATAACACAACATGATAATCTACAAAATAATAATCAAATACTCAAAACCACATGGGAGCTGGGAAGGAAAATAAATGTGATAATGATCCTTGCAAAGCTGACAAAAGTTATGTAAAAGGGCATGTAATCAATATCAGAGTGAAGTTCAGCTCAGTCACAAGGTTAGCAGTCCTTGGCTATTTACAGTGCAGTTACAAAGCAGTTTTATTACCCATATTCAGGTCTAATTTCTTCTTCAATTAAACAATCAAAATATTGCTCAAGTCTAGTTTATTTGTCTGGCATATTTCAGCAAAAAGGCACTACATTTATGTGCTTTATATATAAGCATTACTGATTAAACTTCAGGTTTAATAACATAAAGCTCCATAATTTTTAATCAGACATTTTTGTCTATGTTAATGACAAGTTGTCATGACAGGTGTTATGTCATGTTTATAACGGTGTCACGACAGTCTTATTCACAACCCATCAAATAAAGTGTTACCCAAATGACTTTGTAGGAAAATCAGTGTTTCAGCAGATTGCTGTTCTCTGGAAGTTTGTTCCAGATTAGCGGTGCTCTGTTTGGTGGGAATGTTCTGTATATAATTCAAAATGTTCTCCAGTAGATAGAGGACTAACTTTGTAATTGCCTTTATGTGTCTGTGATGGTTCAGCTCTGAGCTCATCACTTCACCCAGATTTTGGCTCTGATCAGTAGTTTCTAGCTGTAATAGCTGAAGATTTCCATTGATTCTTGACTCTTGAGATCCAAAAATAATTACTTCGGTATGGTTTCTGATCATCTAAAGACAAACAACTGTATTTTCCCATGAATGTTATCACAATGCTGTTCTCAGATCCGTAGCTTCATTTCTTTCTTTTTTTTTATTTTTTATGGTTTGATTTTACATTGTTGTTTGACTTCTTATTATTGTGTCTGATCTTCCCCAATTCAATTTGGATAAATAAGTAAGTATTTATGTGGATGTCATTAAACACTGACAAAGGTAATCTCAGTAGAGTGGTGAGCACAACAACTGAATAATATGAAAGTGGTTGGTCATTGTTAAGAAGCTGTTTAACTGCTGAACCACAGCTTATCAATCGTGTTGCTGATGAATTGGAGTCTGGTGATTGGCCTGTAATTTTTCAACAGTGATTTATTCAAATTGTTCTTTTTATCAGTGGTCTGTTAACTGTAATTTTTAAAGCTGGATGGAAAACATCTAATGACTTTACAGTTTCAATTAGAGTTTAAGAGAATTTGAATCACTTTAAGCCGACATATCGCTGCCAGCTAGAGTTCAAGAGCAGATTGAAAAGTCAAGAAATTAAATTTGTCGGGTTAGAAATGGTTATAAATACATTTCTGACATGTAGTCCTCGAACATAAACGTCCATCTTTCCCAAAACGACATATCTAATTCTAATATATAGTTATCGTAATATTACTATGTGTGATAACAGTGCAAAAACTCTTAGGAATGGCATAAATTTAATCTATCAATACAAGTACTTTGCATCGAGGTGGCTCGTATCCTTTTTGGTTCTGCTTACGTTTTGGTTTCAATATACATTTCTTACATTAAGCCGAACAAAACAGCCTCAGCTGTGTTTTATTTTAAATCTTAGTGGTAGTGAAAACTCGGGAAAATGTTTTTTTGTTTGTTTTTTTTGTTACTCTTTTATATTTATTTCTTTTGCTTTTTACTTTCACAAGAAATGTAATTTTATTTTTGGGCTGACATGTCAGGACTCCTATTGTACAAGATTGTTGAAGGTTTTAAGATTTTTAGACTTGTACGCGTGTGTGTGTGTGTGTGTGGGGGGGGATGTGTGTGTGTGTGTGTGTGTGTGTGTGTGTGTGTGTGTGTGGGTGTGTGTGTGTGTGTGTGTGTGGGGGTGTGTGTGTGTGTGTGTGTGTGTGTTCTTGGAATCTACCCCTCAGTCGTCTTAGGTTACCGATCTGCCTCTTCCTTGGAGGTGTCAGGGCTGACTTGCCCTAAATATAGAAGCTGCCATTTACCTTCAATCATTTTTTATTCATAGTAAAATAAAAACTAATTGCAGCATCCCTATATAAGACAAAGAACAACACATTGTATGAACTAGATTTTTATTGTTATTATTTATTTCCTGTTTATACATTTTGCACATCCATATAAGAGCAGTAAAATCATTTTGGTGCACAGATTTTCTTGCATTCTGCTTGCTGTCAGCCACATGACACCCACTGGGAAGAGGTTCAGACTCTGCCTGCAGATAATCCCTTAAAAACATTTTCAACATTGTCTCATTTTGAATGCCAGCAGGTAATTGATAGCTGAACTTAAGAGAGCAAACTTAATGTACAAGATATGAGATGCAGAAATATCAAATCACATGCTTTGTTACTTCAAACACCAGGTGCAGGCTGTAAATGTGCCATAAGCGTAAATGACACCAATATCCTAATTAAAACCTATTTTTTTCTGTCCATTAAACCTGTCCTCACCTTCACACCCATACACTATTTCTGTTATCTTTACAGAAAGGACTTAACAGGAGCTGTGATACTAACTACTATGCAACAATTACACACAAGCGCTGCAGTTTCTACGGGTCACATATTAATAAGAGGGCCAGCGCAGTAAAGTTGGACGAAGAGTGTAATTGTGGTCATAGTGAAACTGTTCCCTGACATGCAGTCACACCTGGCTGGCTGGCAGCGTGGTGAGAAGGTGAGGATCCCCCACAGTCCCCTGTTATTGCTATGCTGAAATACTGCAGCATTACAGTGAGGGGAGAGAACAAGGAAGGCTGTGGAGCGCATAGAAAAGTGAGCATGTTCTTTCTCCCCGCACAGTGAAATACACCAAGAGGGCGAGACGGAGAGTGGGTTCGGCGGCCCAACAAGACATGTGTCACACTGTGAGGAACAATGACACGCATCTCCTCAATCTCCGTATCGTCAGGCTCCGCTCGAGACGTGACTACAGGCATTTAAGCTGCGTGTTCTGTGTTTTACAATGCACAAATATGTGTGCCACATCCAAAAAAGCGGTGTCAGACAGAAAGAAAATGATCCTGTAATGGTGTGACACAGGTGCTGCAAAAACTTTCGTGCAGCTTTTTCTTCCCTTCGTTTTGGGAGAAACTTTCGATGTGCGAGTGCAGGAAAGGAAAGGGAAAAATATAGGCTTCTTTTTTATGCTAATGCAGGTAAAAAAGAAAAGCAGGGAAGAAGCATATCCGACCCATGCACCGAGTTCGCAGTAAATCACATCCTGAATGTGTAGAAAAACACAAGGAAAAAGATAGCTTTATTCTGAGGAGAAAGTGCTTACTAACATACTTTTTTGAGATGAGCATGAGATTTGTGAGTGTAAGCTCTGTCTAAATGTGCAGGGGCTAATCTTAGATTCCCGCTCAAAAGGAGAAGGGTCTGATGTTGCTGATTTTCTTTTTTAACAATTTTATGGTAGAAAAATTTTAGGTGCTCGCATCTAAATAGTCGATCTCATTTGAGCCATGTCTTGAAGTTTGATATACCACAAGTCAGCGCTTATACTGCTCTTTTAGAAGAAGAAAGAAAAAAAAACTTTCGGTCACATCAAGCAGTGTCCATAATGGACCAGAAGAACTCTGCGACCTTTCTTCTTAAATTATGCAATGTGTCAGTGAGCCCTCATGGCCTCTGCACTGTGATGATAACACAGCCGTTTAAAACACAGTTATTTTTAAGAAAATTTACATTGCGATGGGTTGTTTCCCAATGAAATGGGAAGGCTTTTGATGATGGATTTAGAAAACTGGTGAATATATCAGCATGCCAAAAGGGTTGCTGGAACATCTCCAAAACATCTAATTTAATATGTATTCTTTTAGCTTCATTTTGTTCCTTTTTTGCACATTTCCAAGGTTATCACACCCCTTAAGATTGTTTCTATTTTATTGCTAACCCTAACCCTAAGATATTGATATATTTAAGTAGTATTTTGTGTGATGTATCAAAACAAATATTTATCATTGCAAACTGGAAGAAAAATTACACGGTATTTTCAGTTTTATTTATTTATTCTTTTACAAATAAGTACTCGTTAAAAGTGGGTTGCCTATGGATTGTATGAACCTTTACTTTGCTCAACCTAAATAAAACAAAGTACTAACTGCATTCAAAATAGGGCTAAATAGAGGAACAACTATTTGCAAAATTCCCTTGCAGCAGTGAGGTTAGATGTTATTCTCTGGTCTGGGATCTTCCTGGATGGAGCTGCCTGTACATTGTGCATCAACCCAAACACACCATTAAACGTAAATAGAAGAAGTATTCTCTTATGGGGATGTTTTTCTTCAACATCATCAGGGAAGCTGCCCAGAGTTGATGGGAAGATGGATGGAGTTAAATATAAGTCCACACTGAAAGATCCACTGCAAGAGGCTGAGTCTGAGGTGAAAATTGACCTTTAGTGATCCTAACCCTGAACAAACGGCTAGAGGTGCAATGGTTGAGATCAGAGAATAGTTATGACTAACAATGGTCAAATCAAACTCACAGATTCTTTCCAATCTTACTAATATTAGCTGGTTTATTTCAAGCTCTAACTGTAAAGAAAGATGTTTCTTTAGTAATCGAATCAGGTCAGCATAGCAAAAGCACATTTTTCAGATTTACTTTTGTGCAAATTTGTTACAAAACATTATAGTAGATTGAAGTGACTTTTTATTAATTTGAAGATGAAGCTTGAGCTGTTTCTTTCATTATTATTAAGCCTAGATTGCTCACTTAGAGTCACTATTACTAATGTACAGTAACAAAGGAATAAACTCACTGATACCAACATACTTTGCTTCATTTAATCAAAATGAAGCAGGGATCTGCCTCAAACATATTGTCAGAAACTCACACTGAAAGGCTCCGGACCCAAATCTGGAGTAAGAAGGGAAGGTCAGTAGCATGAAGCTGAGCGACAGCAGCAAGTAAACTCTTTGACAGTGGATCAAAGATGAATGGAGGCGGGTCAGAGTTTACAGCCGGTGTGGCAGAGGAGCACAAGGGAAGCAGCATATATAAGGAATCACATGGTGGTCAGAGGGATATTGTGAGCATATACAGACAGTTGCATTCAGAAATGCACACTTATAACTGAAAGTCTTCTGATCCTGCAAGACCTCTACCTCAACATGTCAGAGAGACAAATTAAATTCTTTTCAATCAGAGATACTTTCAGAATGTCAGTGCAGACTTATTCAGACCGATTTTAACCTTTGCACAAAGATTTTAATTTGAAACTCAGTAAGGAAGAATGGCACAGAGCGTTTTCATCATTGTATTCTACTCCGGCGCACTTCCTTTTGCAAGGTAACAAATTAGACCTCTGAGATGTGATGAGGGATCTTTCATTTTACAGCTAATAGTGACAAATGGGTCAGGGTGAAAGCTACAGCACATCCATAAATGTGTGGCAGTTTCATTTTGGCAAATGTCATTTGAATCCATCTGATTGACCATGATAATCACGATTATGGACTGTTTTTCCTCTTTTGGGGGTGAAAAGGTGTAAAGCTGATGATTTCAAGATCAAAAGTCCAAGAAAAGAAAATCAACTCTTCCTCTTCTTTTTGGTCACTAATTGCATCTTATTCTGAGCCACTGCTCCTTTTTTCCACGTGTCAAGGATGTTAGCGGAATATTTAGAGTGAAATGTTGATGCAGTCAACATAAGGGGAGCTAAATATAAAATGGCTGCTGTTATGCTAATGGATGCCACTGAATAATTCAAGTGTGGATGATAATAAAAATGGAAAAACAGGGGACCTGTCGAGCTACACCGCTGCATGTGTCACGACAGGGCACTAATTTGCTGTCAAGGCTGATACCCCACTTGACTCCTACCCCCACCCACCTTTACAATTCAGCTGTGAAGATTAGTAAATATTGTGCCTGTCTCCAGGCTTCTTGTACACATTTTAGAGAAGTTGCGAGCATGTCTGGTGGGCCCTGAAAGCCTGGGGAATTGGAGTGGGAAAGCCTTGCTGCTTTGCTCTCTACTCTGTCATGTGCTCTCAGGAGAAGCTGAGGCAGGGTGGGGAAGAACAAGCTCACCTCCTCCCTGCACACTGCAGGGCCTTCAGGGATGACACACTGGGTTGAAGGCCACATCAAAAGCCACAAGAAACACTAGAGAGACAGGAGCGGGTCTTCAAATTGGGGAAGGCCTACCCCTTTTTTGTCTCGCAATTACCTTTCCCTGCTGTTGCAGTCTTGTCACCCGAGCCTTTCTCTCTCAGTCAGTTCTTGACGCTTCCTCTGTTTTGTGGTGTTAAGCCAGAGCATTCCTACTATGCATGCATGCGTTACTTTCACCTTCCAGAAACAGTCACAATACACAACCATGCGTGAGACAAATGGTTATTAATAGTCCATCAATAGTCACCATGTTTTTAAATATGGAAGAAATTATTTATGTATTATAACATTTAGTCATTTAAATTTAAATGATGCTTGTTTCTCAGACTAAAAATACCTTTGGAACTTTTACAATAACCTTTAAGCGGACATTAAATATATTTTTTATTAAGCCTACAGGTGATATTTTATTGGTCTGAATACATATTCTAACTTAACTTTTGTGCCTGCATTGGCTGCAAGCAGGAAATCCTCATGATTAAGAGAAACATTGGCTTGAAAACATCAGTGTGGGTAATTAATCTATATAATGATAATTATGGTGAACTGAGTTAAGCCAAGCAACGTAAAAAAAGGAGGGAAACATGACAATGATTATTTTCGAAAGTTTGGATTTTTATGGGATCTGAAGACGCTCTACTGTGGTCTGCACTGTGGTCTGAATTTTTTTTTATTTATTTATTCGCATCATTGGTAGTCTTGTTACTCACAGCTAAAGCAGGTCATTCTCTCAACATTAGTGAAACATGTATAAATGGAGCATAAGGTATGACAACAGCAAAAAGTTCACATACAAATTAGTAATTATGTGATTAGGTAACCGCCAGGGGCGCAGCAGAATAGCTCTCCCATACTTTGAAAACCACTGTTCAGATTCATGACTCTACATCAATGCAACACAATGAAGCAAAATTGCATTTCTCTTGTGGAGAGGATTTCAATGAAAAAATATCTTTCTCCAGATAAAAGAGATCAGACACCACCAGCAGCAGCAGGGGAGCAGCACCTGTCACATTACTTGACGCCCAAGGAGCAGAATTGTTCAGCAACGCCTGTCCATGGGTCTCCGTTCAGTTTCCAAGGTTACCGACTGCTGTTTCATGACAGGCCAACGATAGTATGAAATCACAAGCATCATTCGGGGACCCATTTCACGCTATTCCATGCTGTTATACAAACAGAGCCAATGGTAATTTGTAGAGATTAGTACTTTACTCAACAACCACCACAAAACAAAGGGCTGTTACTCTTTGATCCACTTACAAACAATTATTGTCTGGATATAAAAAAAAACAAAAACAACAACAAAAAAAAACACTCAAACCATATTCTCATTAGGAGAACAAACATGAGTGGAAAACTGAAGCAGTGTAATTGTTTCTTGTGGTGAGCTCTGGTTGATATTATATTGTGCCTCCCTCGAACTTTGACAACAGAAATAGATGAATAGCACGATAGTAAATAAATAAAAAAAAAGAAAAAGAAAGAAAGAATGAAAGAATTTCCAAAACATGTAGAATTATACATCGCAGATGCATCTGCCCTATTGGTAGATCTATTGTTATAGCCAAATGTACACATGTACAATTTTGAGCACAAATCCTTCATCACAAACCAAAACTAATATAATTTAACCTGTCTGAAAAATATAAAATAGCAATTAATCTGCCACAAGAAGCATGACAGAATCCTCAAAGGTTGTGAAGAGCTAGTTTCTATTTCAAAATGTTTAGAACTCTGAATAGAACTGTAAGTCATAGGGCTACTGTATAAAAAATATATATATTTTTGCTTGTGCAGAAGTCTTAGTAACTGTAGTGTATTAACAGTGATGTCTCCTGCTTTACCTTATGAACATGCTATATTGCGTGAGCAAAGATGTTGTTTTATACTTACCAAAATGTAAACACAATGTTTAAAAGTGTATCAAGACGTGACAGTGCCAGTGGGAACCATTAACTTTTCATTTGTTTCATTCTCTTGTTTTGCTGCCTTTGCACTCTCTGTGTGCTGAATCCACTGCTGCTCTCATTAGGCACATCCAACTCTCCCCCTGACTTTTTTCTGCACTGTCCCTGTCCTGGGAATGATCTCACTATTTAGTATTGTCCCCAGGTATTGCTGCTGCATTTCCTACTGCTTAATCCGGATGCACCCATAAATAGAGCCCTGACTTCCTGGCCTAGCACTTCAAAATTCCCAGCTTTCCACCAGGCATGCCGTGGCTCTTTCTCCGACTCCAGACTCAACTGCGGAGAGCCTCCTGAGATGGATGCAAATATGCAGGTCTAATCTTTTATGCTCGCTTTCAGTATTACAGCATTAATGGTATTCCATACAGTCATGAAGATGAATCATGTGTACTTAGCAAAGGTTTTTGTGTTCAACAAAAATGCCTTAGAAATGCCAAATTTTTTGTCTTCGTCTTCAAACTTGATTGGCTGCTCCTGGGCTGAGTAGTGAGTCTTCTTTGCTTCCCTTGTGCCTCCTCTGACAATTTAACTATAGTCAGCTCATGGATTTTGGGACAAACTCCCACATCACCTCTATTTATAATTGTCATAACCTGACCAATTTGCCACATGATTTAGATCTTGTTTTTTTTACTATACAAAATTTAATTGTTTCCTTTTTTTTTCTTTTTTGAGATCAAATCTTTCACCAATACTGCAAGGCCATAGGAACCTCTATTCTCTGCCCGAGTTGCTTTGAGGAGACACAAAAGTCACTAAATACATTGTCAGTTATAATTAGTTGTCATAAAGTTGTTATAATTAGTTGTCATAATAAAAAGCAGAAATTGTTTCTCAACAATTTCTGCTTGAGTGTTAGTTCATGAACAAGCATGTTGCAGTAATGTTAATAAATGTTATGCAAACATTTTAAGCACAAATAAGATGAACAGCAAATATGCCTAGATGTCAAAAACAAACAAACAAAAAAACATCAGCTTTCAATATTAGATCATTCTTAATGCCTTTCAGTACTACCTGGAACATTTCCAGTATTTTCATAAAGACTACACTCCCACAACTGAAGTACATAGAACCTCAAATATACTTGACATGTTTTAAACCAGTGTAGTCCGTATGCTCTGCTTAAACATTGTGTGAAAAGTTTTTGAATGCCTTCCATAAATTAACAAAGTTAAATATTTTATATTCGTTGAAAATCCAAGTCCTGTGGTGGCCTGTGCATGCTCCTCTGGCATAGTTTTGTCATTACTTAACATTATGCTACATCCTAGAGGCATTTTGCTAAGATAAAAAAGAAATATGCAGTGCAAGTTGAGTGTTAGTTCATAATTTAATAACTGATTCTATAATTAAAATCCACATTATTGTGCAATGAAGATGATATTAATATAAAAACATAACACCATTTGCATAAGATTGCATTTCAGATGCATGCCTCACAGAAGCAGTATTATCAAAAGCTGAGAACTCAGCCATTCATTCATCCCTCATTGTCTTCATTCTGTGTAATAAATGTAGCTGCAATCATAAAGGCTTCTTGCTAATGCTCTGACCTTTAAAAAAGTGTAAGAATCTAATATGTAGGAAAAAAAAATATACTAATTTCTCAACAATTTCTGCTTGAGAAAAATGCATACTCTATTGTCCACACATAGGCATGAAAAAAAGAAAATCAGAGCCACTTCCATCTTTCTGTGGGCGTGAAAATATGAGGTGCAATATTAAAAGAAGGAAAATCCAATGTGTGAAGCAAAGACCTGTAGACCAGATAATGTAGATGATGGTGATGCCAGTAAAATAGTTGGCATCAGACACGGAGGAGAGATTGCCCTTGAAAACTAGGTTTGTCTGATGCAACAGCAAACTCACAGTGTATGTCAAGAGCCATTTTGAATCTGCAGCTCTGCAAATATGTTTAACAGTGACAGTCTTCATCTGTCTCCTGTTTTTGAAGTCTGACTCTTCACATTTCCAAGCAAAGTGCATCCTCCTTTGTTGTTGTTTTTTTTTTCTTCTTCTTCTTCTTTTTGTCATTTAACTTCTTTTAAAATTATGCAGGTCCCAGATTTTTTTTTTTTACTTCTTCTTTCTTTTTCGTCAGGGGATTTGTTCCTCCGAAACAGATATTTTCTGGCACTACCCTAATGAGACCATCTCACCGTTTCCATGGTGACAGTCGCAAAACTGTCAAGTTTCTGCTCTTTAAAAATCTTGAGAGGGATGTTCTGCAACTGTCAGAGCTACATTTTCAAACGGCACGTCGTTTCCTTCAAAGGTGAACTATTCAGGGTTTTTTTGGGGAGGTGGGAGGGGGTGAATTCAGCCAGTTTGTGACTGCTTTTATCAAAACACGCAACCCCACAATGTCGAAGAATGTGCCGACTGTTGAATAAATAAAGTGAAAACATAAGCGGCTGAGCCATCGTTAACTTGTTGGTTGGGGTTTTTTGCAATGCTTTATGCAGCTTACACTGCAGATTTTGACAATAAAGCGGATCATATAGTTAAAAACAAAAACTATTAGGTTTTATGTAATGCCTTACAAAAGTAGTTATGCCTTTTGAACTTTTACACATTTTCTCATGTTATAACAACAAACTAAAACAATCAATTGCCTTAATATTCCATATAATTACAGCTGCTCTTTGAACCAGTCAGAGGTTTAGAAACATTGGTAAACAAACTAAAAATCAATGATCACACCCAGCAGGTCATAGAAAGTATGGTTAGGTTATTTAGAAATCTACAAATTTTTCACCATCTCAGAGCGCTATTAACTCAATTAGAGCCGAGATTGGCACAATAGCACACTTGCCAAGACGTTACCATCCAACTTAACTTTTTGGAAGATTAATTGGAGAGGAAACCAATAAGCCAATCTTAATTGTGGTAGAGCAGAAATCCCTGGCTACTACTAATGACAGTGGACTCCACAAATCAGGTCTCTAAGATTGTCAAGGAGCAAGCAATTGTTGGGCACAATAATAACATGTTTTACAGAGTTCAGAGATATATTTAAAGAGATATAGAAAATATGTTCTATATCCAAGAGCACTTTACAAACAATACAAAGGCCCTATAGAGAAACATGGGGATGGGAGAATGATTTGAGGTTTCCATTGTTCAGCAGCGATGAGAGTAAATAGACAAAAAAACAATGAAATCCTGAATACCCAAAAGGTACTCAAATTTTTTTGTTATATCATGACAAAATGTGGAAAAATCCAGGGGGAAAGAATAATTTTGCAAGAACTGTAGAAATAAAATTCCATGTGCTGTTTCTGTAAAAACACAAACGGCTTCTAAGAAAACCGATATGGTCCATGTTCATAACTCTCACCAAACTGAGCACAAATTTTACTTTTGTTGCAGACAAGGCAGAGAATCTCAAACACCGGCCACTTTCCCAAAATATAGGAATCATGCGTTACCTGCCAATACCAGACACTTTCATTGGCTACATATTGTTTATTAAATATATCACCTATATACATAGGCAATATATTTTTTTAAGAAATGCTGTGCCGACCTTCACTGACATCAATAAGGCACAGAGTACTTTGATTCGTGCTCCGGTTTAAGAGCTACTGCCCTGCAACAAGGTGAATGTGACCACAGAGGACACTGAGGGGCTCAGGAACATCAAAGCTTAACACATTCCAGGCCTTTGTAGCAAGATGACTCATGTGTCTCTTCAGTTGGACTTGAAGATGGAAAATGGCATGGTCCCAGATGAACGTGTGAGGCCTGCATATGAGCCCTGTCAAACCACAGCTTTTGTACCTGTCTGCTTCATGTTGCTGACCACTTGTCCGGGTGGAGAAACATTACACAATCACAGTGTCCCCTTCGCTTCCAGTTTTCCATACGGAAGTCCATGCAGGGGCATAGAAAAGTGTGCACACAAAATGTAACTCAGGTTGTGGAAAATATATCCCGCATCTCCCACTAAGATATACTCTCACAAACATGCGCAGACCAAAACTCTATAATTGATCACTTTTTTTTTTCCTCCCTTGTCTTCACAGTTTCGTATTCTCCCTAAATGTCCTCATTTCTGTTCACACATATTTTGGCGCACTGAACAGTGTGAGAGACGGTTCCTTTTTGTCAGGCAGATCCAGACGTCAATCAGATAGCAACATGGCTTGCTTCCCCATGATTGGCAGGTGATGCAGATGCACATTTCAGGAGATGAATTGCAACGACACAGAAAACCAGCAGAAAAGAAAAAACAAAACAATGTGGGCAGGAGGAAAACTGGGCAAACACTGGGATTATTGCAGATGGCAGAGACAATGGGAAGCCGACAATGTTTAATGTAAGGACAGCAGTTGTGATTTTAAATTCAATCTATGTGAATGTAAAAATAGTAATAATAATTTTTAAAAATGGAAGCCGAGCTTTCTTTTACACTCATTGGGTCATTACCCTTCCTTGGTCATCCTAAATCAGTGTGCCAGAAATTAGAAGAAATAAATTAAAATTATGCAATAGTCTTATACTTAGAAAACCCCAATTTTGGAAAACCTCCACTGACTAAAACATAAAAGTAGAAAACTACTTTTGTGCTCTCAAAACATTTATACCTCTGGCCTAATACCCAGTTTGTTCTGCCCTGTTTGTCAGTTTTTGATTCAAAGAACATTTAGTCAGAGTTTTTCTGTGTGTAAGCTCTGCAGTCAGAGCTTGTCGCCCTGTTGCGGATAGAATAAAATAGAAATTAAGGGGCTAATCTTGGCCAGTGGCTGTCGGTGGGCAGCAGGCCATGGGGCAGGTGAAAGGTGAGACGCAGCGATGCAAGAGCAGAGGAAGGAGGGGAGGCATGGAGGCTAAAGGGCTGACTCAGGCAGCCTGAAGCTTCTGACCTCTCTCTCTATGCCCCTCCAACAAACCAAGACAAACAGCCTTCACATCTGTATTTCCAAAATTTGACTCAGAATATCAGGCTGACATTCATTTAGGTACTGAAAATTAAAATCAGTTATGTATAATCCTGCCATCTTAGAGGAGCAGAAAACTTGTCGGTAAACTTGTAGGCTAAAAATGTTTTCTCGACACAACAGAAGAAATTCAAATGTATTTTTCCCCTCCAGAATTGTTCTATTTTTGTTTTTCTTCACTCCCTTTCCTCTCCTACTACTGTCTGTCTCTTCCTCTTCAGCTGGCATTCTGCAAAGGAAAATGTCAAGGTCAGCTTTGTCATTCAAAATCAGAAATCTTCGTGTCATATTTTGCCGCTTCATGTGAGAAACTCAACTAGTTTTATTTTTTTTAGATTAAAACAGCAATTATTAAAAACACTGACTTTGTACAGGTGCATTTAAATAAACAGGGCAGATTATTAATGGCGGCTTAAATTATTTCATAGAGTTCAAAAATCATGTGAATTAATTACACTACTGATTGGGATTTGAAAATTCCAGCATGTTACCGATCCATGGATAAACATGACCTTGTGTCATTATTTATTATTTTTGAAGCAATGCTGTTGCCATTTACACACCAGTAGTTTATGTTACTGATATGTGGAGGC
The DNA here is from genome assembly GCF_027474105.1 of Poeciliopsis prolifica. Taxonomy (NCBI): domain Eukaryota; kingdom Metazoa; phylum Chordata; class Actinopteri; order Cyprinodontiformes; family Poeciliidae; genus Poeciliopsis; species Poeciliopsis prolifica. The sequence continues at coordinate 9,003,408 of NW_026562387.1, forward strand.
ATTTTTGTAGACTTTCCTAGTGAGTTTAAATTCCATTTCATACTTTTTATTTATTTTATTTTGTGAAGAGATTTTAACTTTGCAGTTTAAGAGACTGCTCATTTGGTTTTGTTTTGAAAATGTTTTCGCACTGCACGCTTCCCTAAACATGCCAAGTCATGCCCCTCATGCTGCCCTCTGGGACATTAAAAGCATATTTACGTGAACTGCAGCCCTTTAAGTGCCCCGATCATTCCCTGTGTCACAAGCAATCCGCCAAGGCCACCGTGTATTTAATTAAAAAGACAAGGTTTACCCAAGAATATATCCCTCCAGCATTCCACATACATTTCAATGAGATGCATCTTATTTCTGCTTCACAAGGAGAGTGATGGAATTTCAAATGGCAGCATAATTATGGTGTGCTTTTACTTCTGACAGAAAATCAGTAGCGAGTCCTCCAGGTGAAGTAAGCTTGGCTGACTTGAGCTTATTAGAGGCCATCAAGGGAGAGAATACACCTTTAACAACATTGCCATGAACTGTTAGAAAAGAGCTCTATTAGCATATATCTAAGCAATGTGGCACACACATCATTCTATTAGTTTGGAAGAAATTGTTTAGGAGTCAATTATATAAAAACAGCTAGCAATGATTAAGAGAATCTGTTGCTCTTTTGTTTAAGAGAAAAGGCACTCCACACCAGCATGAGCCTATGTGAAATACTAATTACCCCTTTTAGCCACCTTTTAGCCACTGCTAGCCAAATCCAGGCCTACAATTTTAAGAAATCACTTAAATGTGACCTGTCTGACAAGATGAAATTGAATATTGTCCTGATTAATTAGACTTTAAGTTTAGTTTGATTCTTTTGATTCTGTTGTAGAACCCTGTATTTCATTTTGTTGCTCTTTTCGATCAGTTTCAGTTTAATTCAATTCAGTTCCCTGCTCTTCCACAGCTGTTTCCCATCTGTAATCAACGATCCCAGCATAGAAACTCCTTTGTTCAATTACTCAATGTCAGATCCTCTGTTATCCAGGTTGAGCTGGCCATCTGGTCTTATGTCTTTATGAAATAAGAACATTTGTCCAGAATAGGCCATCAAAATGCATTTTAAAAAATTACCTAAGCCATTATTTTACTGTTAGATGCTCAGACTGTTGGCGATAAAACGCTGTTGCATGCTCCAAACTATGCTAAAGTTGTTTTTTTTCCAGATTCAGCTACACAAATAGAACATTTTTCACAGGCTGCTAGTAACAAACTGTGAAAGAATGTGTGGTTTTACTACTGCATAATGTGTCATGCTTTTATTCTTAGCATAGGTTAATAATTTCTCAAAATCAGTTCGGCTCAATTTTTGTTTGTTGTTACATGCATGACAAATAAGACCGGCATTGACATTAGCATTGAAATTCACACACTGTTATTACTGTGAGCCAAGGAGCCTCTCAACAGCAGCTTCTAAGCCTGAAAGTCCCCACCAGTCAGTTAAAAAGCAGTCTTTCAGATGAGAGGTATAATGTCTTGAAGAACCAGAATGGAATTCCAATTGGTTTCTACACAAGCCCTCAGGATTACAATGACCTGGATAGCAGAAAATCTTTACAGGAATATTTGTGTAACTGAAAGTAGGAAACTTTAGACAGATGAGGGAAAAGACAGTTAAGAGTCAAACTGATGCTTCTGACCATGACTCTTAATTAACAGTCGACCAAGCTTCTAGGCTAACATTTCCCCTGAGACAGCTTGTTTATCTGACCCTTTGCTGCTTCTCACATTCCTTATTTAGTTTCAAAGCAAAGCCAATGGAGGTAAAGAGAATGGAAAAATTCTGGCTTTTCCCCTTTTCTGATGGTCTGTGTTTCAGTCCATGACTTTATCATACTTTCATTTTGAAGTGCCTTTGAATGAGACACTGAATTCAGTAAACTGCTAATGCATTCATTGTTGTTTGTATGACAAAACATGTTAAATAGAAAAAAACATTTTGTCTGACTGTGGCTTGAAAAGAATTTTGAGTGGGCAAGAAAAATAAAACAGGATTTATTCAAATACTTTATCTTTCTTTTCAAATTACACCTTTCCTGTAGCATTCAAACTATATTCAAAATATGAACACATTTATTTTGTAATGCACACTGCAGCCTTTTTGGGATATAAAAAACAAGATTGTCATGATGCTGTTTAGTTAATTTACTTCAGATTTTTAAACCTTTGTGTTAAAATGTTTTGTCTTGCCATGTTGTCTCCAACCTTCAACGCAATTCACAATCAGCAACTCAAGGTCCTGAAATTTTCTGAGAAATGGGTAGTTTTTTCTTTGCTCTTCAGTCATCCAGCACATTGACATAATCAAAAGCCTATGAATCAGAAATCAAGGTTAGTATCTTAGAAAATATTTATCAGATTTACAGTATTAAAGATACCATTTCTCCCAAGACACAGAGTATGTGTCATTTAGATATATGTTCTAAAATAAAACATCAATTAATTGAACTATAGTGCCTAACACATTTCATAAATAATAAGATCTGCATTAAAAGATAAACTGACTTGTTTTAGCCTCCTCGAGGTCCTACAAATTATGCCACTTTGTGATTTTAAATGTAGCCTATAGTAATGACCCATATGCACTAATATACAACATTTAGAATTTGATCTTAATATCTGATGGTTTGAAGATTCAGCAAATGTCCAATCAAAAAAATACAAGTTTTGAAAACATACTGCCTTAATTTTCATTCATTAAAAGAAAGACTTACACATGATGTTTTGTGTATTTTTCAAATCTGAGTGGCTTGTTTTGTTACCCTAGAAGAGATAGAGGTACATTTTAAATTTACATAACCAGCTTTAAAACACACACACAAAATGATGCAGATTTACAGGTACAATCTGTTAATAAAAGCAGTAAAAAAAAAAAAGTACCTTCTTAGAAATTAAAAAGATTGTATTTCAAATCTAAGTGGTTAAAAACGTGAGCCTTTGAACTTTCTACTTTTTTTAGTGTGCGTGCGCCTGTGTATAAAAGAGTGAGATTGTGCTTCTAACTTAAAAAAAATATTTTTATATTTGGTAAAGAAATGGTTTAATATAAAGTATTTTTTTCTTACATTTTCTTAAAAAATGTGGAAAAACATTTCTCAGTAATCGATGGAAAAAAATATATATTTCCTGATGTTACAGCTATCAAACCCTTCTTTACCCTTCTTTTAATTGATGGGCAGCTTTGGGTTGTTTTCACTTGATGATTGATCAGTTGTGATGGATCTTTGATAATATTTTAGGGTGGAAGGCCTCCTCCTCATCACCTTCACCTTAATCTCAATCTGGGGATTTAAATCAAGATTATCAGACTCAAACTGGGTCTTGGCTTCAGCACATCTAAAATGGTAATATTACTTCCAGTAATAAAACACATCTAGAATAATTGAAAAGATTACATCTCCCAGGGTCATGAATAATTAAAGAGTTTAGTGTGCACACCTTAAAAGCTCTAAAACAGTATTTGTCTATATATTTGTCTATATTTTACAATTACTTTTCCTCTTTTATATATAGTTGGCAGCTCAAAAACCACAGAGTGTAAAACAACATAAAGTTCTTAAAAGAAAACTCTTGTTTTTGTTTTTTTTAATCCGTGTCTTGGTTATTTTAGTAGGCACACCACACATGGACAAACAGCGTCTTCTACCTCAATCACTGACACAATGCAGGCAAGCCCTCCATACCACTTCACTGTGATGGGCTGCCTCTGACTAGACAGCGCCCCACACATCAAACCAAAGTGGAATGATTACTGGTTACCCAGCCAGCCATGTGTGGGCTGCGGAGCTATGATTTGACAAAAAGCACAATTTGGGGAGACGTTAAGGAGATGACTGCTGTTGATGCAATAATCAGAAGTTGTCTGCTGAAGTTACAAGGTGATAGACATTGATGTACACAAATAGCGTACGTGCTTACAGACATTTAACAATTACAAAATATTATAACTCAAAAATAATAAAAACAGAGGTTTGTGTTCCACAATGTTGTAGAACTTTTCTCGACTTATATTCAGAACAATTTGTTAAAATTAATCTCTGATATGAAAGCAATGATATAAATGTTGTCAATCTAAACAAAGTGCAAAGTGGTTCAGCATAAGTGTTTATTTTCATTAACACTTAGCAGTTTCTTCTTCGAAGGCGAGGTGAGTGTCAGGCACTTGCAATGCTGTTGTTAGGAGCCATAAACGGAAATGTCAGTCGACTCAGCAAGTGATGAGATTTGACATATGGCATCAAAGCATCATTAGACTTGCACCTGCTGCAGATGAAGTCTGCTCTTTCACAAGGGGCTCAGCACCAAGGGGAGGCCAATTGAGGGATAGGGAAGGATACGATGACCGGTGACAAACATCCATTGTGTCTGAACCACAATCTGTTCTGTTTTTAAGGATCTAATGAGGGTTCAGCATGTGTAGAATGTCATTGAAAGTTTGGTTTTAATTAACTCATGACTATAGAAGGTGCATAAGTTAAATAAACTGTGACAATCTGGACTTTTGCATTTATTATAAGAAAGTTCAAGACGTACATAAAAAAAATTAAACAAAGAAATAGAATTGGAAAAAAGAGTGTTTTGACCAATAATGCTTTGGTCAAAATACAAATAGAGCAATATTATTCCTATGTGAAATTCAAATGTAACTGTACAGCAAGTTGGGTGATCCAAATAACTTAGAATTTAAATTCTACTCTATTTTTATGTGGGTGTTCCTTATTTGGCATTTATTCTAAAACTGCCATTAAGATTTTTGTTCACTCAGTCATTTGCAAAAATACAAGTAGTCACATCACAAAGTGTATGCTGTAAGGTTGGCAATAAACTGTACATTAACCGATACATTCATAAACGGATTTGTTTAACTGGATACAGTTAAAAATCAGCTAGGTGGCATTTTATGTCATCTCTACAAACCACAAATTTCTTATAAACTTGCTTGCATAGCTGAATAGATGTGTGATGAAAGAGGAGACAATAAATACCCTGGAATTTAGAAAGAGATTGCTCCAAAAAAGACAACATCAAAATGCAATTGGCTGACTTAAATGATGTTTTACCAATTGGCCTTACAAACTGAATTTCACACCATTGTATTATGACTATGACTGAAATGTAAAGATTAAAATCTCTAAGTCTGATTATGAACTAGACCACTTTGTCTAGTACAGTGTTTTGAGATCAAATTCGTTTTGAATTGGAGCTATGTAAATTAAGTGAATTAAGCAAAATAGCATTGCAGTACTATCTGACAGATTGTTGGCTCACCATTACTACCCCACGCATACAACTTTGCATAAATGGGGGAATTAAATGTGGTTCTCATGAGTCATTTACAATGTGGTGAATATAGTTGCTCTAAAAATATATATAAGAATAATCTAGAGAGTTAAACATTGATCAGTGAAACTTTAAGAATATTGTTTTTCAGTGAAGTTGATAATAACCAGTGACTGAAAAAAAAAAATTGTCCTTTGAGGAGAATCTCAAAGGACCTGCACAGCTAGTCCAACACAGCTGAATTAAATTACTTCCTCAGAATGCATTCAAGCTCTTCAAGATCTATAGCTTCATGCTAATGATCAAGTTATTTGAATCAGGTGAAGTGAATGCACATCTAATGGTTTCAGGCCACTGGCCCCTTTGGTCTAGAATTTGAGAGCTTTGCATTTAGAGTAAACTTGAAAGCTGTTTTACTATGTAAATCTGACTACACATTAACAATGTCTGTATCTTAACAATCCACAGAAGGTTCTTGGTTGTAGTTTTCTTTTGTTTTATTGAATTATTTTAACTGAGGGCCACCCAGGTAACTCAGCTGCCTAAGAGGAGTTGTATTAAATCAATCAGCAGCCTTACAGTGCTTTCCAGGATGGATTGCAATCATACTGCCAGCTAATGCAGACACAAGTGTCCCAGATGACCACAGAAGGTCACCTTCAACAAAGAATCTAGTGTGCATTCACAGTCGTTGTCAGCACTGTCAAGAACCAACTGCATCACCCAGGATGGATGACATCTCTTTGGCCTAAATTTGACCCTATAAAGCTGATAATCATTGCTGTCAAAAACCTTGTTTTTCCTGTCTATTGGCCCTTGAGAGTTTGTGTTTGTCTATGTGTCTATCCTGTTCCTTCATTTCATCAACCGGTTAAGAACAATAGTCGGTCCACTGGGTATAGTTTTACGCCACATCTCTTCTCATCAAAAGAAAGATTGTCTGAACAAATAGCCCCAGTTGACTGACATTGCTCTTGATTACAAAAAATTAAAGACTCTTGTCCATATATACTATGGTATAAAGCATATGAGTTGGCTCCTTAAACTAAATATGAATACTGATATTTTACACAAGTAGTCTTTGCATAAAAAGCCACACAGCCAGATTAAATTGTCACTTTGTCAAGTTTACAACCAATGATTTACGTTGTGACAGGAGGGTAATTATAGTCTGTAACATGTTTCCCCTTTCGTGCATTCATGCCTTCATGCCATTAAGTGTTTACTTTTGTTTCTAATCTTCAATCAATGATGCAATGTTTCTGTTTTTTGGCGAACTGTCATGTTCTTGATGAATATGATAATTGTTTTTGTTTTTCTTTTTGAAACCAAAATTGCTCTTGTCTAATGGCAATGCAGTTCAAGAAAACCAACGTCAAAAAAATAAGTAACACTTCATGTTTGCTTATGAATGATTAAATAAATATACCAAATCCGTAAGTATTTATTTATTTTTAGTCTGTTTATGAATAATCATCTGATTAGTGCAAGTTTTTCATATTTGCTGTGTTGATTTAGAGTAGCTCTTGATGTTTAAGACTTTCTGTTTATTCTTAAAAGAAAATTATTCATTGAAAATGAATCAATATATTATTTGTGTGAAAATTTTGAAAGCAGCTATGATGTAACTAAAGACTGAATCAAACAAAAGGCAATTGCACCTGATCTAACTATTGTGGAACCACTGGAGATGATGGCACAAAGAAAGGTTTTTTCATAAAATCAAGAAAGAGTTGCTAAACCCTGAACAACCCTGTTGGTCAGAGTCTTTTTCAGAACTGCTGCAACACAGACTGGTATAGGATATTGTTCTCAACCATAAACATCAGCATCTACAACAATAACTTTTTAAAGAACCTTGTTCAACATGAGTTACAACAACAAATGATTTTATGAAAAAACCTTTCTGAAACCCACCTGTTTATGGTTATTATGGTTTCTTTTTGAACCATAATAAATGGAATATTGATTAACATGTTTGATGTGCATCATTTTGATAATGGCACTTCCAAAAATGTGATGTTTGTTACTGATTTCTCAATTGTTCACTATTTTTTATGAGTTTTTATTTTTATGAGTTTTTATTTTTATGTTTTATGATGTAAAGCACTTGGAATTGCCTTGTTGCTGAAATGTGTTAAATAAATTAACTTGATTGATTTAATATTCCTTTTTGGATCAATAAATAATTTGATCAGAATTGTGAAATTTCACTTTTAATTCTTGTTGTTTATCAAGAGGGCAAAATTTTGTTGACCATTTGTCAAAACAATAAAAAAGGTGAAACATCCGTTGGAACAATTATGTTTCATCTGTACTTTATACATAAAATGAGATTTTGTGCCAAAAGTAAACTTTCTTCACCTTCTGCAGCTGGCCTAATATAGAATTTATATGACAGAGGAGAATAAAACTAAAGATACACTTTCTTTGAGGTCAGATATTTGGCTTTGGAGTATAAACATTTGCAAATGAGTATTGATCAAACCTAGAAGCACTGTAGAATATGTATGGCTTCAGTCTGTTTTCTATAATTCCCAAGATCTATTAAGAGTCAGAATGAGCAAGAAGATAAATGTTAAATGATAATGTTTTTGACTGGCAGCCTGCTTGGAGGGCACTCCATCTCCTACCCAATGACTACTGTGTTTGTTAGCTCCGGCCCCCAACATCACCCTGAACAGGATTAAGTAGGCAGGTAAAGCAAATGGATGACAGGATACTTGAATAACGCATTTCTGATAATTAGAAGAATTGCTTGTATTTTTCAAAAGCTAGAGGTAAGAATTCATCCATTACATATGTAGTATGTAGTTGAAGTTTACACTGTTTAAATAAGCATCGCCTTCAGTTTGACTCTGTAGTCTTTCTCAGGTTATATTGATTTAACGATTTATTCTCATCACAATTATTATATCATTGGGCCAGTTATTGAGTTAATAAGAGCTTACAGCATAGATAACAACACTTCGATAACTCAGAGGTATGCTCATGCATCTATGCACATGCACAAACGCAGTCACACAGACATTTAGTCATTGCTTGGTGGACACTGAAGCACACACATTTGCATGGCATGATGAATGGCTACTTCCCTATTTCTCTGCATCGCAATATGTTCCACTACAGTTCAGCTTTACACCTCTTTCTGCTTCTCTTCACTTATAAGATGACTCTTTTTCTTTATTAAAAGCCATTAATTACACTTGACACATCTAAGAGGTGTGAATTATCTGTGGGGTAAATATTACAATTTGAATAGCAGAAAAAAGGAGTCAGCGTATCCATTATTGTAGCCACAGATTAATTTTTAAACAGGATTTTGTAGTTTATTTTAGATTAATAAATACAAGTCCATGCTTTGTGTGTGGAATATAAACACATTTACTAAGAAATGACATTGAAAACCCTCCATTGTCTGTTGAAGATGTTATTGCACTGTTTTATTCTGCACAACACTCTAAACATATGCAGAAAGTAATTTAGAGATGCCTCAAGGTACAAAAAATGTGAAATTAAGGTGAATGATGGTACAACACCTCAAGCATAAAAACTCTGAAACATAAATAGTTCATCTTTAATTTTACCCTGAATGGCGATAATCAGAAGATGTAGAACTTGGTGAGCTGCAGATTAAAAAAAAATACATTCAAGACAAAACATGAAAATGAGGCACCAATGTTGATAACATTTACTAATAAGAATTTGAAATATACATGCATTTATTTTGTAAATAGAGATCAATTATCGTAGCACATTTTTGTGATACAAGAAATGGACTCTGATAAACAATTATAAAACAAACCAATTTGCCATGAGAAAATACAATACAACAACACCAGTGCACAAAACTGAACTCCCCTAAACTGACACTTTAACTCAGTGGACCCCAAAAATTTCCCTCTGGCACATCATCCTGCGTATTTAAGCTGTTCCCTTATTGCCACCAGTCATTTTTAAGTGAACATGCTTTACAGCATGATGACAAGGTAATGCAGAATCCAGTGTCTTGAGTCCAAATCCCTCAGGTGACAACTTGAAGTCTGACTTGTCTTTTGTTTATTATTATTGTTATTTTGGTGAAGCATAGAGTTGATAATTATTTTCATTGGTACAAATAAGATGGATTTTGTGGGACTTCTTCTCCTGACTGATACCTTTGTACAAATACATTTTTCCCAATAAATATATATCTTACTTTTATATTTTCATTTCACAAACATGTTCCATTGAGTAAATAAATGTTAAGACCCTGTTCAGTGTTGCTAATATTTAGTGATTAATGGGACAAACAATACAAGAAAATCAAGGCTATTAAAAAAATGTTTGCAAGGTGATTGAAATGATTCATATCAGTTTCCGCTGGAATTGCTAACCTCAGTCAGCCTTCACTACTACAAGTCCTCAGAGGTTGAGAATGCTTCAATCCTCAGTACGTGCACATACACACACATTTGGCTCCTTATCAATAGACTCCAGAGTATCTAATGGCGTTCAGGCCCCTTCTCTCTTATTGTGTTCAGCTCAAAGCACATTTTAGGTGGAGGCAATGAATAACTAAATTTGTTTCAGGTATCATTCAAAAAATCCAGAGAGGCTCTTAACAAGGAAATTAGATAAATGATTTTTTTTCTTTCCATTTCTACATTTCCATAGAGTGCGCTGAGAGTAATATATTCTTACTTTATTTATTTTCCTATGAGATTTTGCTTGAACTTAGAGGTCAAGGCTCTTTTCCACCTTTGGAAGTCATCTGGAGATAATCACTGAAGACGTTCAGAAAGAGGTAATTGGATAATAACAATAATTCTGACTGTCTATATTTATGCAACATTGTCATCTTGTAATGAGAAGTGATATATAAAAACTAATACAAAAATGAAATATCTGAAAATTATTGAGTAAGTTAATACATTCTCATCTTCTTAAACCTCAAGGAAGATGTTATTTCAGGAATCTCAGAAAGCTTGATTGGAAATGTACATGTCAGAGATTTTTCCTTGATTCCTTTAATTGTGCATTTGGAGTTTCTTCTGTTTGGTGGTTTTGACTAATTGATTCAAAAGAAATTGGCAAGTTTGACTGATAAGCCCAGAGTTACTGACGTCGATGCCCTGATTTAACTAAAGAAACTTTAACTTTATCAATAATTTAATTAATAATACATTTTTAATCATAATTATCATGAATTGCATGTGTGAAACATTGATTGATTTTGAGTCACAGTCATATTCTGCTAATTGTCACCTTTCTTCTTAATGGTGTCCTAGATAGGTTGTCCTCCAGCAGTCCCTCTGAGAACTTGCCAAAGAAACTCTTTGGTGAAGTGAAAAATAAAAACTCTTTCTTTTCAACTTGGTTGTCTGTAACAGTAGCCCACGCTTAAGTCTGAAAACCACCATTTTTGACAGAATCAGGTTAAATTGAAGTACAGTTTGAGTAAACATATGTAAAGCAGCTTGGAATGAACAAAGTACAAATGTCATGTTAAGACTTATTGACATGCACTTTGGTGTGAGATGTTATGAATTATTTTAAAAGCTGCATTATGCCACTTTTGTAAAAGTATATGGTTTTTACATATTTGTAAAAATTGTCACCTTGTCATGCCTGTTGCAATAGTAATCTATGAAAATGTCAAAAAATGTCAAAAACAACCAATCAGAGCCAGCAGGAGAGATTTAATGCTGTCAATCAAGCTCTTCATTCAGCCCCTTTGGTGCTAAATGAAGAAAAGCTCTTCATATTTTGGGAGAAAACTTTTAAAATTTTCAGATAATAAGAAACATGTTTTATTTCCAACATTGAATGAAATCAGTTAGCCCCAAAGTCCAATGTCAGAAATCAAAACCACATCAATAATGAAAGTATGTATAGCTATACCCCAAGTAAAAAAAAAAAAAATGGCAGCACAAACATCTGTATGGGTGAAATTTCTAATTCAACTACTGTGGAGTCATGAAGATGAAGTTGAGAGAAGGAACTGGGAGTCAAATCTGTCCTTGAGGCACAATATCTAACCAGAAAGCTGCCACACCACGTTGCAAGATTAGGTCAGAATCACATTTCTTTTTCCCTCCTTGACCATCTTTTTTATTCTCTGCCATGATTAGCATGAAATGTGAGGGCTGAAACCACTGGTACCCTGCACTTAGCTCCTTTCTTGCTGTCAATCCAAAGGTAGAGCAGAAGGAAGAGGAAAAATGTGAGAAAGAAAAGAATAAAAGGCAAAAAGAGGAAGGTAATCTGAGGCCACTGAATAAAAGGGTGACTAATGACATGAACACTTTGTGTGATTGGATGGGAGAAAGGAAAGCTGATGGCATTTGTAAGAGCTCAGTCAATGTGAGAACTGGCATATGTGTTTTGCATCCTACCAGTGCATCAACATCAGTCCTGTGTTTTCTGTGAATGACTGCTCTTATGGAAGACCTGTCATTAGAAAGAATAGTGGAACATGATTGATCTACAATGTTAAACATGTGACGCGCTACTTTCAGCAAAATAAAATCTAAGGAATGATTCCTTCTTACATAAGACAGGACTGAATATGGCCCTAATTAAATTTGACAATATAAATGTTGCAGTTTTTATCATCTATTGTATAGACCTTTACTGTAATTATCATAGTTTGTCTTTTTAAATGATCTGATTTATTTAGCTTTCGGGGAAGAAATGATTTATTCAACCACTTTTAGTTGAAAAATGGCTTATTTGTAAGCCATGAAATGTAAGATTAAGTCGAATTAAAAGGTCCTTTACGGGAAATTCAAATTCTTACAGCTTACATAAAAAAATCTTAACACCCTCTACATTTATGTACTCTTTGAATATATGTGTAAAAAATTAACTATATTTACTTACCTCAATGTCCTCAACTAAATGAGCTTCAGTCCTAAGCATTTGGTCACAGTTTTCACTTTTATTATATATATCACTGTTATTACTATGCAGTTAGCTGTAAGCTAATAGAGAGGAGTGGCAATTTTCTTGGATCTATTTCCTGACTTGTGAATGTCAGAAGATATTTGACTTACTTGAAAGCAAATAGTTTTACTAGCGTTCTCATTTTAATGAATTGCAAAATTAGCTGGGCAACAACCGCTGATCCATGACACAGTGGAATCTGGTGAAACGGGTTGACATAAAACTATTTATATGAATTGAACTTTTTTAGCATTTTGCAAAAAAAAAAAAGACAAAAAAAAAACATGTCATTATGTTTTAAAAAAAAAATTCAGGATATGTGAAAATAAAGCCTTGACGACTTGTAACAGGAAATTCTACATTTTTGCACATAAATTTGTACCATGTGGTCGTCAGCTTGCATTTATATCAGTACCCATGAGTAAAACTTCAGGCAAAATTATATAAATAACTTTAAGAAGATGTCTTGAAGATTGTATCCTGTTCCTCTAAAGAAAATATTTGAATTAACAAAAATAAAGATCAGAAAGTCTTTTTGTCCGAATGAGGACATGTATGCAGATGAAAATTGCCTGAGTGAGGATTTTTGAGGGAAGCGAACAGGATGGGTTTCAAACGTGGAACCGAAGATGAAAGGAGAGATATGGTGGAAAAAAATTATTTGGCGATTGATTGATAAGTAAATAGATCAATAAATGTCGCTACCAAAATGAAGCACATCCAACCTGTCCTAACAAAGTTTGCTCCTAACCTCTGGGAAGAAGTAAAGGACATCGATTTTGTCTTTTTTGTCGAGATGGAAAGAAAACTCTCCCAAGACATCTTTCAGCTTCTCTGTGGAAATGATGATATGGTGAAAGAATAGCTGTTTCAGATGATAAAAAGTGACAACCCAATAGTTACTTACAAGCTGAACTTACAAGATGAATTTGCAGTCACAAAAGTCAATATCGCAATAAACCAACAGGAAGTATCAAAATAACTGCCTCACCCCTTATTATTAAATTTATTCATAACAAAAACTTTACTTTTATTAAAGTACAAAACCCTACAATGAGATTTTGTAACTTAAAAACAAGGCAACTAAATAAATAAAGAAAAAATGACAAATACTGTTCTGAACACTCTGCATTCAAAGCTTTCTTACAAAACTAAGTCTGGATTAGATTTGTAATCTTATTAATTTATTTGTAATATATTGTTAGTGAATGATAGTTCATTACTTTATGAACCCCTATACAACCCAGAAAGAGTAATCCAGACAATGGCACAACAGAGTACATTCAGACCAGCGGGAGGCTGGCAACAAGAAAGCAAATGTCTTATGAGAGCAGATGGACCACGGTGTCCCAGTAACTCATCAGACCAAATGTGACTCATGACGTCTGTCTTTTAACTTGTGGCATCTGCTTCAAAGTCTGTCCTATTCAAAGAATAGAGGGCACAAAACACAAAAGGTTGCATCACAGTATTTTACACTGGAAGTTAAGCATTTGTTTTCACAAAATAAAACTTTGAAAACGAAAGCTGGATCAGTTTGCATGTTTTATCCGGCCAATTGGCTTTTAGTCAAAGTAAAAAGTTTTAGTCGCTTTTTTTCTGTTTTCGAGGGCTCAACGTGAAAAGTGCATGAACTAGATGAACTAGCGAGAGGCAAATTAATACAACTCAATATAAATGGTGGCAAAAAATAGACTGGTCTGCAAAATGACCACGGATTTAGAATGGCCAAATATTAACAATTTTCTTGTCAATGTTGTTCTAAAAATGTGGAATAAAATGCATTTTAATTCTAAACAATTCACATTACCAGTTTTTAAATTGTAACACAAATAAGAAATTAAATTGTTAAATATTATGTTGTTAGAGCAATGATGTCCTTTTACAAAAGCTTTAGAACTTTCAAAATCAAGAGACAGCAACATTAAAATTAATTATAAACATTATATATGGACATAAACGTAACATAAGAAAAGGCATTTTAATAGTATACATTGCAGAAGACACAAGAATATGCCAAAAAAGTCAATTTGTGAATTTAACATTAAGTATTGAACCCCATGGACTAAGACATGTTAGTGCCAGGGGCTGATAGTGGAAAATTTACCATATTCAGGTTTCCACTTACAGATTTTTACACATGCATGCACATAGTTTTCACTCAAGCACACAGTCTCCAACTGTGGCTTACATAATGTGACAAGGATATGTCATTTTCAGGACATTTCTTTAGTATAAAAATAAATGTCTTTACAAATTATGCATCTAATACAACAGTGATTGCAGTGTAAAGCTTTATAAGTTCATTTCCGGTTTGTGCAACCTTAGATGGACTCTCATCTTACTTCTCAGAAGTAAGTTGACATAACTTTGCACATTCCAGATAAATTGTATATATGCCTTTACAAAATATTACTGAAAAAGCTATCAGTGTATCTGTTCAAATCAGAAAATTTTATGTTGAATTTCTTAAAAAAAAAAAAAAAAAAACTGCTGTAAGAAAACATTATAATACATAAACTTTAAAACCGAGAAAAAAAAACTAACTTGTGGTGCAAAACATATAACAAGACATCACTTCCTAATAGTGTTAATTTTGATAATGAAGTACCTTGGATCCAGTTGTTAAACAATTTGTTGGAAACCAGATCATTCCTCTCATGAGAGTTTTGTTTGATCTGACACAGCAAAAGCAAGTTGCAAAGGTCCTTTTTCTGGTCCTATGTATCATGTTATGGTAGTTTTAAAGCATCATCAGACTTTTTTGAGAGTGCAAATACAGAGTATCGCTCTGTATTTGCGCTGTGGTGTGTTGTGATGCTCAGGGAAAAACAGCTCAGTTTATATTGATTTTGATGCAAATTTCAAAACATGTATTGCTCTAGAATTACTTATTTCTAAAAATCAGGCCTACTTCTCTCCTGCAAGCCCACAAGGACAAGTTTGTACAAACAATGGATGTGCCATTTATATTATTCTGACAGACAAATTTCAGAAACATTTATAATAGATTTAGGTCAGCTGGATAACGGTGCCCTACTGAGAGGTTTACAGCCTTTACTTGGAGCATTTTTGGAGCTATATAGATTGTGTGCAAAACTCCTAGTTAGCAACTGGCACTTTCATATAAAACATGCCAAGATGCAGCAGGCAGGCATCATGGATATGGACGTGGATGATTGTAATGGCAGGAATCCTTCTTTGGGGTAATAGTTGGAACTGCAGTGAAACACCCTTTCTATTTATATTTTCTAATTTTCCACGTTGTGAACCAGGAAGTTGGAAATTGTTTGCAATTGATGAGTGAGATGTGGACAGTTGAGTGGCATACAAAGAGATTAGAAGCAAGGTTAGTTTGGTACATTATGTAGTTTAACACTCTGTGGATGATTGGGCTTGCCTCACTGGCTTTTACATGAGCATGGATGTAGTGTTAGTATAACTTTTTTTAGTTTGCATCCTACCATTTGAAAGCATTGGTTATGAACATTACCTAGATTGCCGAATGGATTTTTGGTTTGGTTTTTAGAAAGTTTGTGACCATTTGCGGTCCGAATATTTTTCTTACACAAAATATATCATGCCAATTTGGCAGTGTCTCATTGTTTCACAAAACTAGATTGTAGAGGAAAGAGACAACACATAGAGTTTAATTTGTGGTCTCCTCTACTCTATTCAGTTATGTCAAAGCATATTGGCAGGAGGATTTTACCATTCTAGTTTTATGAAACAAGAACATCTAAAAAACTATTTTCACTAAACAAATTGATTTTTTAATATCAGAAAATCTGAATATTACATAGAGAAGCACATGGCAGCTATTTTCTTTTGTCCAATCATAACAAATGTCATACCTGTAACTTAAGATGATTATTTTTTTTTAACTGTATATTTAAACATTACTAAAATACTACATGACTGTGCACAGTTCTATCAGAACTGCTTCCCAGAGTACCATGTAACTGTTGTTCCTTGTCTGAATTCGTCAGGGGGAAATTTTTGCAGCTTTAATTAAAACCAAAGGAACTTTGGGGGTTGGTGAAAATTTCAAGCTCTTAATAATTAAAGGAGAACAAGTTGCAGCATGCTACATTCGCAGCGATAGCCTCATTAGACTTTAAAAAAATATATTTATGCATACATGTTAGATTTGTCATGGAAACCTTATCCAAGCACACAGTCTGGCCAACACATGAGCATGTTATCTGCTCATCTGTTATGGCTGACGGTCCTTTTCGCTCAGGTTCCACGTGAGCAAGAAGTGTGTACTGTAATGAGATCATAGGATCATTATCCTCTGTTATCCAGTCTGAGTTGCTCTCTGGTTCTCTGGCAACAGAAATTAGAAGATAGGGAAAAAGGTCTACTGAATATCTCACACATTTAATCTAATTGGTGTCACTTTTCTCCCTCCATTATGGTACTTTAATAGCCCTATCTGTCTCCATGCAGCTTAGCGCTGTTTAGGGTCAGCGGTCAGGGCCCAGTATTTCTGCTCATAACATATTAACCCACAGCAGGTTGTCAACATTGAAACAAACAAACAAACAAACAGTATTCAAATACACTTAAACATCAACTACGTGCAACTAATTTTCCTAATTAGATAGTAACAGAATTTGGTTAATTTAGAATTTGGGTGATACAGACTTCAAATTGAAAATCTGGAAGTGTTTAGAATGAAGATTTGAAATTCCCTCGCAGTTGTTATTGAATGGGGACTTAAGGAGAACTTATCATGGTCAGGGGTTAGGGTACGGTTAGGAGATCTGGAGATCTGAAGATCTGGAGAAAGCACTTTCAAGAATTTTTTGCAGCTTTTACGCTACATCACAGATTGCCTGTTTGACAGTAGTCTTGGATTTTTCTAAGAGGCTATTAGCTCCGACCCAACTGCAGACTTACTGTTATTTCTCCTGCAATCCGTTTGTGAGGAGGGCTTATAGGCCCCAGGCAATGTTTGAATTTGGGCTGCATCAGTGCTCTCTTGCTCTGAAATCTATTAAGCACTTTAATCCCACTGAAATCTAACCCCAACACATGTATTTGAGTCATGAGTAGGTTAAGTCTGTGTCCAATGCCACTATTAAGAAACTCCTTTGTTTTGCTGAAGCATATCCACAAAGTGTCTCGTCTTACTGTCAGTTTAATGTATAATGCAGGATCATCCGTCAGCTATGAGATGGCCACAAGGTTTCAGCGTAAAATGACTCAGTTGCCGTGAGATACCAAAGAAATCATCCCTGAAGGCTTGGTATGTAGAGGAAAGCAGTAGAAGACATTAGAAGACTAAAGATTTGCAGTGATGTCACACAGGAAGTTATCAGCGGGTCATATTTATCAGTGCTTGTCAAAGCTTAACTGCTTTAGGCAGCTTTAAAAGTATGAAAGAGTATGGTTTAACTTTCTTTGTAAATCACGAGCAAGAGAGAAAGATATCACAGTACGGCAATCGAATAAACAAAGGCAGAGATATACATATTTAATGGCATGCATAATTGATCGTTTTTGCTCGCAGGGAGTCCTTTGCGCTGAGCACTGGAGAAATAAAAATAAAACACAAAGCAGGGAAAGTCTTTAGAACAGTTTTAGAGAACTGGTGAGCAGAGTGCGACTGCCTCTCACTTGACTTGCTCACACTCCTCAGCCGGTGCTGGCAGAGGTGCCAGTGACTAATTGGTCTGCGATTAATCACATCCTCTGTGAACTCTGCGAACAAGGATGGGAGTCAGGGTCACTCTCCTCTGAGAGACTGAACAGGATTTACTCTATGGATTTGCGACACAAAGTCTGACACTGAAAAAAAAACAACAAACAACAAAAATCAGAGGGATGGCATTGACAGAGTCAGAAGACTACTCAAAGTGAGAAGACATGAAGTCATGAACAAGAAAAATACCTGCCAGGTTCAAACCTAAAATCTAATTGGTTTCGACTTATATATTCTTTGTTGATAGGGCAGGACCATTCTCCAAGGATGAGTGAAAATTTGTAAATGAGGCTTAATGGATTCTGTTGAATAACAGATATTTCTGCATATGAGATCTAGCACAATTAACATGTAAACCCAATATGGGGCTTGAACATATCCCAATCACGTTCACGCCACACTAGTGAGGCCACACTAGTGAGGAGTAGACTCTGAGTGTTTTCACTGTAACCATTGATGGGCACAAAATGGAATAATGAGAATGTCATGTTCCGTGTCTTTCTGTGCGTTTATTTTGAGTTTTCTGCGTTCCTTCGTCTCCTTGTTGTCCTGTCTTCCCCTCAATTACTCCCAGGTGTGTCTCGTCTTACCCTCTGTGTATTTAATCCCTCCTGTGTCCTTTGTTCATCGTCGGGTCCTCATTTATTCACGTAAATCTGTTTACCTGTCGTCCTGTCCACCCGTTTGACCAGCGTTGAGCCCTGGATTTTGTTCAGCCGTGCTGCCTGGCTGTGGACCTGATTTGTATTGTGTTTTTTGGATCAACGTCATCATTAAATCTCCTCTTTTCACCATATCCTAGGTCTCAAAGCCTCTGCCTCACCATCTCCACCACCACCGCTACCATAGCATTTCATGACAGAGAATTTAACCTTTTATAGGGCAGCACTTGGATAAGCCAAAAGTGTTAAATGTACCTATTTTTTCTGGTGTTATGCAAACATCAGATGTGACATTTGAACTTTTCTTCTTTTTTTCCAGGCCATTTCCAATTCTTGTTTTCAGGGAATCTAATTATGAATAGTTATTGTTTTGAGCTTTTCAAAAAATATGATGTCCTTAAGTAATTATAGATTTCATATTTGGAACAATTATGATTGCATTAATAGTTCTCATGTGGGAGACATTCTAAAGTTCCCTTTTGAATTAGAAAATCCTTTTATTCTTTCTTTATAAAGTAGCTGGTGTTTTTCTTTGACTTTTTATTCTATTTTTGTAACTTCTAATTAGGTGTCTGCATGGTTTGCAATATTTAGAAATATGTTAATACCCTCTGTGGGTATTAAAATATTTCTGGTTCTAATTTGAACAAGTATATCAATTTTGGAGAATTTTGTTGACATTTTTTGTGGGGGTCCATTTTATTGTCCAAAGTATTCACTTAGTCTTAAATAATTGAGTGTTTCATGGGTTCCTATCATTATATATAATTTTAAAATGATTTTTGCTAGCTATAGTCAAGTAAAAGATAAAGTATATTTATTTTGCATTCTCCTATGCCACAAACTTTTAAATCTTTTGGATGGGCAATGTCTGATTTTCATTCATGAATTGTCAGTCATCTTTATGAATCACTTTTGTCCATATCAAGTTGAGGGCTTATTGTTTATTAACAGAGGGGTACCAACAGTTTTGTATGTGTTTGTCACAAAATCTACACAGATAACAATGAATTTGAAAAATCCTGTAACTGTAGAATTTTATGAATTTTTTTTTTATTTCAAATAAAACAGTCTTAAACTCACTGTATTGTAGTCTGATAGATTAGGAAAGAATAGGAGTTAATATTAACTGTACATTATTTCTATCGTGACAAATTTATTTTAGCATGTATATAAGACCTTAGAATGCCATCAAAGAATATTTCGGTCTTCAATCAGCATCCTTAGTATTAACTATCTTCAATGGACATAAGAATAACCAGTACCATATTAGGAAACAAAAAGTCGTCTCAAAAGCATGGAAAATGTTATGCAAAGTATAGCTATGAATTCCTTGGCTAGGCTGTGTGATCCTTATTGCTAATGACTGTTACCAGCATCCCAAATAATGCATGAAACAAGCTTTTTTCTTGTGTCTAAAGTACAAATTTTGACAAAAATGGTTCGACAAATGGGTTCCTGGTACAGAGTATGCTTACGGTGTTTTTTCAACCAGCTCATAGTACCTTGGAGACAGCTGTAAAATGAGCCACTGTGGTGCTGCTGGCTCTGCGGACAGTTAAGGCAAGGTGGAGGTGATTCATCAAGGGCTCTGAGAGGCCATCTGTGGAACAGACTGACAAATGTCTCCCTCCTTTGTCATAAGGACACTCGTCCCACAAAGCTGGCGATTAATGCCCCTTTTACAACACATTTATTTGTCAGCCAGGTGTTTATCCCTTTAGTGTCTTACACTGTATTACCATGGTTGACAAGACCAGGAGCCATTTTTAAGTTGTTGTCCAAGGAGGAATCATTGTTACTGAATTTTCATGGCCTCAGCCTCTTGCAGCAGCCGTGTCCTTTTCTCCTCATGAGATAATTAAATATCAGAGGTTGAGATTAGCATTCCATATAAAGAGCAAATTCAATATCAGGTATTTGTGTACCACGCAACACAGCCAGGAAAGCCAAAATATAAAAGATGAAGAGCCTGCACCTTGTTGCTAAACATTTAATCTCTTTAATTTAATTGTGTTTGTGATCAAATCAGACTATAGAACCAGGAACTGATAGTACCCTTGTTCCATTGGGGGAATGGGATAGGGTTTTTTTTTTTTTTTTTTTTTATGTCAGTGACAGAATCCGACTTGTCCAACCTGCATCCTAAACAGATTGTATTTTGTTTGTCCCAGGTACTTATACACGCACTCCCAGTGTGATTGCTTTGTTCTCAATCTCTCCATCTGAGTGGTTGATTGCTCCAAATACCATTTGGTAAATATGACATAGGTGCCATTAGACAAGGTCGAGGCCACTTGGCTTGTTATCTCATCATATGGGTGTAGTGTTTTCAGTGCTGGGAGATCAGTCCCTGGCCTCTTCACCTGCTAAAAGGAGAGGGACTTATTTTCAACCAGTACTCTAACCACAGTGCCACAATGACAAAAAAAAAAAGGATCAAACACAGTTTATTGTGCATATTTCATTTATTCAGGCAGGTGGGAATGCTGTTTAATTGTATCTTTTTGACAAACAGTGCAAACCATCTACCTCTGTAAGTGTCACCCTGGCAGTTTTCATAGCATTATCATTTTGTCTACTTCTGCAAAACCGTCCGACTGCTTCTGTTGTGTGCAAAATGCAGAGGAAAAAAGCAGGAGACAGATACCCTTGTGTGTGCTTATTCAGCTCACACACCAGTGTGTGTGTGAGTTTTGCTTTGTATTTGATACATTGCAAGGACTATTTTCCTAACACATATACACTGATGTACAGTCTGCTCCTTACAAGGCCCAAAGTTTACTCCCCATTATAAGAAATGCTGTTTTGGGTTAGAGATTAGGGGTTGGGTGTAGGACTAAGGTGTGAATTGAGTTTAGGGTTTGGGATAGGACTGTATTAATAACAATGATTAGGTCTCAGGGTTAGGGTAAGTCATGCAAAGTCCTTGTGAAGACAGAAAGACATACTTACTGTTTGTGTGTGCGAGTGGGTGTGTTTGCGTGTGGGTTCATTCCATATGCGTGCAACAAAGGAAATGGAACAGAGTGAAAAACAGCTAAGATTCACACTACAAAGGATGTCAAACCTTCGTCTCCCTCACGCACGTTCTTTTTATTTTTTTATTTATTTTCTTGCTTTTGTGTGTGCATTCGACATGAGAGAGCCACGTACGCAGGCGAGAGTTATAGTGAAGATAAAACTTACACTCTGAAGGATCTGCCCGGTGGAGCTGAATAAGCACACACCAATACACAGTCACTTGTTGCTAATGAGGGTCTCAAATCAGAATCAATTATGAATGTTCCATCAGGAGGTTTCGGAGGGCCCATGTCAAGGGAGCCAGGTATTAGACAGTAATGAGAAATGGAACACGGAGAAGTATGGCCCCTGCAGACTCTGATGTCTTCAGGCGATGTGTGATTCACTGGTTTAAATACACGTGCATCCGTTTAAATTGCAGTATGGCCATATTTTGTGGAAATGAAGCGACTTCCCTTTATGCTCCTCTGACAATCATGCAGTTAGACAAAGCCTTTGATTCTTGGTTAGATGAAAACTGCCTCTTTTATGACTGATGTGAACCAGAACAATTCTAGCATAATGTGCGTGTCTGTGAAGATGGAGAAAAAGGGAGAGGGAAAAGAGTGCAGAAGCAGATAAAGTGAGTTAGTTCCGGCTCCACTGATTTCAGCCGTCTTGTTCTCCACTGGCCAGAACCTCATTTTCTCCAGCCTGATGATTGATTCTTGTTTGGAGCCATACCTATGGGCCTTATTAAATCAACATGTAAACTCACTCCCAAAACAAATTGCAGGGAAAATGCCAGCAGCCAGCACCCTGTTAGAGGTGGACCTGGATTACTTCTGATGAGCTAAGACGCCAATGAGCTTTCTGGGAGTTTACTAACCGACTCAAGAAAGCGAGAGTATATCTCCTGCAGGCCACAATATAACTATAAAAATGTGCCTTTGAGAGAGAGTTTTTATTGCTTGAAAATTATAAGAGCAACTTAAGAAGTTATCACTGATATTTAGTAGTTTATCTGATTGTCCTCCAAAAGACCAGAACCAGAGATGTCTCTTCCACTCATCTTCTGTTCTTCTGAATCATTTGATTTGACCAAGTCCTTTTACAGCTGATTGTATTGTTGCTCCATTGTTGTTGGTAAGTATTAAGAATTAATTACGAGGGCCACACTGTTGCACTGCGTAATGATCACTTTCAGCATTGTAAATCTGGGCAACAATGTTCATTATTTCTGCAACAAATCTTTTTTTTTTTTTTGTTTACTCTTTCTTGCATTTTTAGCATACTTTTACATTATCTTTGGTTTTATAGTATTCTCCTTCTTTCTCATTCTTCCATTTCACTAAAGTGAATGTTTATTTTCCTCTTTAAAGGTTTTCATTGTTCAGCTAGTTTCACATTCATAAATAGTTTCAGAATATGACACTATGTATTACATTTTGTAATTAGACTATAATGGAAAAACATTTCTTCAAAGCAAACATTAGCATTGCTTTGAAGAATTGTCATTGGCACAAATAAGTCACGTTTCCATTGATAGTCAAAATAATATATGTATGTAGTATCACAAAAACAGTTAACAGAAATGATGGGATGGGCTTCCATTGCCTAGGAAAAGTATTCAGAGTCATTTAATTTAATAAAAGAAATGTTATCGATTCATCTACCAAATAGCTCGAGCTCTCTCACAGAGAATCTGCCAA
This sequence comes from Poeciliopsis prolifica, assembly GCF_027474105.1. Lineage (NCBI taxonomy): Eukaryota > Metazoa > Chordata > Actinopteri > Cyprinodontiformes > Poeciliidae > Poeciliopsis > Poeciliopsis prolifica. The sequence goes on from NW_026562387.1 coordinate 9,026,735, forward strand.
CACCACTTGTCAAGCTATGGATTTCATTGCAAGAATCCTTAACTTCTACACCTCAACATTGTGGTACAGATACAGCAACACTGGTGCGTTTGAATAAAATGATTAATTTCTTCAGTGCATTGTCTCTGTCCCAACCTCCCAGGGATAAATTATGCCAACAAATAGACTACTGGCTCCTGTTTCAATAAAATGCAATTACAATGTGACTCTGCTTCAGAAAATGACTTATAGACAAATAAATGTGTGGCTGGACTTTATCGATAAAGAAGAGAAGCTGTAAAATAAGACACACTAAGGTATCACTGGTTTTAGTGGGATTTGATAACAAAAAGACACTAAACAGAAGAACACCTGAGATAGGCAGGTGTTTTTCATAGACATATGAAGACGTACCAGGCAGTTTACTGTGCATAACAGTGATCTGAAAGAGTAACCTGGCCAGCCATCTGGCCCACAAATCGGTAGAGGTTATTCTATTGACATCATTATTACTAAATACATTGCTGCTTTGCAAAGGTTGCCGGAAATCTGTTGAAACACATGTAAGGAACAGAAATAGAGACGTCACTGTGGAAAGGTACACAATTATTATGCTGAATAAGACATCCATTGCATAAAAAATTTATGCCTATGGTTTAAAATATATTGGAGCTGTAGTCTATTTCAAAATAATTGAAACAGAGTTCAGAAACATTCTATTTGGGATGTTTTGGTCCTCATTTCCTGCCTGAGTAACAGTAACAAGTAACAGTCCAGCACGGAACTAAATTAATGTGACGTTTGTGCTAAAAAACTCTACAATTTTAAAGTGCAAAAAATTTCGTACATTTTGAAAGTATTACAATGTTGCCCTATTCAACATACTTTCATTACAGTGCAGATATGCTAGATCTATTTTGGCATAATTTAAATCTTTTGCAAGGTTTTGACAATCTGTTTAAATAAACTATATTTCCAGCAAAGAGCCACGTAAAGACGCCTTGTCTTTCTGCTGCTTCTTCCTATGATGAATTTATATTTAGGAACACCATGAGGGCCACAAATCTAGTATTATAGTATACTTCATATTTTGAATATATAGTGAATAAATGAACTCTTGATGCTTGCCCCAGTGGTGTTAGTATAGGGCATGCTAGGATTTTAAAGACAGAAGGAAATGCAAATGCTGCTGGCGTTGCTCCAGCATATAACAAGGCAGAAATGCAAATGTTCATTGAAAATGAAGTGGATCATACTTTGTGAATAGAACTAGACACATAGCATTTTGCATTGAAACTGATAAAGAATATTCTTGTTCTTTATGTTCTTGGCTTTATCATTCTCATTTCATCCTTTAGGCTCCTCAAACACTAATTTATCAGTTTCTGCAGCATCCATAAAAAGGTGTTATTTTGAAAACTCCAGTCAGTCAGAATAATTTCCATCAAACCGATAATCTATACATGCTGAGGCTCTTATACGCAGACACAGAACCATCTAGGCAAGTACACACAAGCCCTTTTGAATGAGTTCCAACCTTGTCTGTCTTCTCTTCTTATAGTTCCACCATCAAATATATAAACCTGCAGGCTTTAAGAAAAAAAAAGATGTGATGCAAAGAAAAAAGAAGAGATGAGAGGTGTTTGATATTCACACTTGGAGGCAGAGCTAAATGTAATTCCTCATTAGATGCCAACCAAGGCTCTTTCCAGGTACAGTCATGCACCGTTGAGCTTCAGCCACTTAGCACCTGATTAAAACATGGAAACACTCCCTGTGGTGTTATGGGATCTGTGATAAAGCTACTCCCCCATAATGGCATTAACTATGTTAAAGTGCAAAGTAGAATGTCTCTTGTCTTTTCTGTGTTTCTTAATTATTTTATAATAACCAGATAGGAATTTTTTTGTCATTTTATACTGGGATAATTAAGTGCAACAGTTACATGATCTTCCAGTTTGACTTTTAGGTGTGAATATAAACTTTTCTAATAAATAATTAATCTTAAAGTGTCAAAAAGTCAAGGAATTTCTTACCATCTTACTGGTTTAAAGAGTAAGGGTAGTGGTTGGTCAGTTCATTGGACTTTTATTCTTCTGATTGCAGAAAGATTCATTACAGTGATCAAAAGCACAGTGAAACATTACAACCTTCCATGACATGTAGAGACAATAACAATTCCTTCCAGCCCTCAAAGTCTGTCAGATCGCATTTGGTCATTCTGAATCAAAACACCAGAGAAGCACTGGTAATACTCTAATGGCAAAATGTCAGGCTCTGTTTCATCTGAGGTGTAAGTACATAACGGCATTGACAGGTGGCACTTTCTAATCGGGTCATATTGTCAACAACAAATCTTTTATTCAATGGATTTAGAACCCTTTGTTCTTCTGGCTGTATTTTATGTCTCATTGGTCTCCGTTTCCTGTAGGTATGAAACAGTGACATGCTGAGAGAAAGTCAGCTTACTGTCAGACATAAAAACACATACAGATGCTTCTCAATAAATTAGACGCATCTGTATCATCAAAAAGGTATTTATTTCTGTGATTTATTTTCAAAAACTGGAAACTGTCATAAGTTGCAACTGTTTGAAAAATAGATTTTCAGGTTTATATTAGTTGTAAATTGTAATCCATAATAGTAAAGATGATCAGAAATAAATTTTGATATATTATTTTAATTTATCAATATAAAATTTAAGTACCATCACTCTGATATAGCTACAATTTTATTCAATAACAGGGAAATTTAAACTCAAAAATTTAAATTACCAAAATATCAAGGCAAAAAACATGAGTGCAGATTCCTTGTAAGTTAACTAACAAAACATCAGGTTTTGTTCATTATGTTTTAAAAACTTTATCTCTGTGACAATGAACAATGAAAAGGCTTCTCTGAGCAGCAATATTGCTGTACTATCGCCAAGGACGTCTCAAACACGCATTCTAAGTTTAGCGCTATTTGAACTGAGGCACTGCTGTCATGTTGTCAAAAAAAGAAAATTCATGCCCATGTTTGAGATTAATTTAAGACCAATTAACACAATTTCTTTTAGGTGTCAGACAGCATTATTATATCCACTCAGAAACAAGCCAAGAACAAACTTACCCAAGAATTTTTATGTTTGAAATACAAGGATCCAAAGCTCTTTCTGTCAATCACTTCAAGCAATATCAGTACCGTGTGCACCAATGTTTTTGCTGTTTCAAGCGAAATAGTACATTTTTCTATTTATCTTTATACCAGTTGTCCAAGTGGATACGAAATTTCTTCCTGAAATCTATTCTGACTGAAAAGCCTCTTTTGAGTGATAAATGCCACTCTAGAACAAGGCTGGAATACATCTATATGTGACTGTGCGTGATTAGCTACATTTTTCTTCTACAAACTGTGAGTTTATCGATTTACACTCACCAGCCATATGAAGTTCATCTCACTTTTTTAGAACAGCCTTAATTCTTCATGACATAGAGATGATTTTATCCACATGTAGATAAAATGACTCAGTAAGTACAGTTTCTTTTTTTTTTCTTTTTTGGTTGCACTTCTACTAAGTGGATCTCTTATCCTACCACATTGCAATTGCTGAATTAGAATGTAGTGATTCATGATGGGATGATTTGAACGTTGTGATGACGCACATGATCCTGTTGGAAGTAGCAGTAAGACAGTAAGTACTCTGTGGTCACAACTGGATTGACGTAGTAAATAACAAAACTCTGAATAATTGTGGTACTTAAATGAGGGTTAATGAACCAAAGGGCCTAAATAAGTACATTTACATCTACGTCACTCTTCACAGTTTACATATACCATAGATAGTTGCCATGCTAAATGTTTTCAAGGTCATTCTATGCTGTGCAACAATTTTTTCTGCACTGGTAAAGATTTACTTATCCAAGCCTTCCAAATATTTGGAGCAGAGAACATGGAGAAATTGGTCTTATTTTTGGTTAAATTCAGTTTATAGCAATTTGACAGCTCCTCCTAAATGAACTGTTATTGAACATCGTGTCACATTGGTGTAATTCGGCAGTATAAAGATAAAAACTGCAGTGATTTGATTGATAAAATAATATTTAAGCACACAACTGTTGGAGGTTCTAAAGAGTCAAGAGGGCCTCATAGGAACTGGGTAGACACAGAACAGACACTGTGCAATGAAATAGAGTTTAGATGTATATCCTGACCTGAAATTTGGGAAAGAATATGATTTCATTGGATGTCATTTGGATCTCGGCACCAAGACGTTAATCAAAAGCCTGAAGGTCACTCGTACAACTGCACACTTAGTCAAACTTTGTCAAAAAACACAAAAGCAAATTACCAATTTGGTTTTGGGGGTGTCTTGTTTGTTACTCAGACAAAAACAAAATCCACTGTCTTGTATGGGAAGCACAGTCCAAATCCTAATGGATGCAATTACTCAAATTAGATTTTTGTACTTTATGCCAGAGCCAGTAAAACAAACTCTATTACACCACATAATTATAAGACTAAAGAAACAAAATAATTTTAACCCAAAAAATAAAATTTCTTTGTGTGTGTATTTTTTTTATTTGTGAGATAAAATAGAAAAAAATCAATATGTTATTTTCTCACGTTTTATTTAGCCTTTAATTAGAGACTGGTATAACGTCAAAAACTGGATTTAAACTTCACTTCCTTTCTTTTATTAGGAACAAAAAGAAACTTGGAACATGAGGCAGATGGAAGTGGCTTATGTCTCCTTGGTAGCACACTGAGATGAAACCAGGATTGCAGCCAAAAACAAACACACATGCACACATGCAGACACCCGCTTGCAGCTATCCGCATGCACACACACAGACCTAGTCAATATTTCGCCCCTTGCATCTGCCAATTATGAACTAGATTTGTTTGTGGAGAAAACATACACAAGTATAAAGTTAGCAGCGTTCCATACACACACTGTGAGTCAGTAGTGCAAAACAGAACAATGGAGGACTCCCTCCCCCAGATGAAATCCCAAAATATCGACCGGATGATTCAACTCCTCAGAACTCTAAGGGTTTATCTGCTCCCCCCCACTCGCATCCTCTTACCCTATTCCATGCAGGTATATTCAATGTTCAGCTGAAATAACTGTATATATGACAGCACAGTCATTGTCGGATGCTGAAAATGTTGCAGAATGAACCAACAACAAAATCTCTGCATCTTCTCTCTATTTAGCAAAGAGCTTGCGGGTGGCATGGCCTCAAGGCTTCCTTGTGTTGCTTCATCCACATTTGGGCTCAATCGTTTGATCTGTGAAGGAAGGCGACCACATGCTAAGAAAAACTGCTAAGTTAGGTGTAAATTCCTTTCATGCTGGCCCAAAGGGAAAATTCGATTTGCACTGAATTGTGAGTCTTTGTTCTATATCCTTCCTGATGTGCTCACTATCCGTACATGACACTTCCCTCATTTGCTGGCTTTAGCAAACCGGAAAAAAAGCAGCAAAACTGGGGAATTAAACGTTTGCAATGCCACTTAGCTCATCTGCTTTAAGTTTTCAATGTTTGGGTTTCGGACCAGCTCCGAGCTTCCACTCAGCAGCTCAAACTTTGCTGAGTTTTTATTTATGTTAGAAGACTGCAATAAGCAAACCTACAGTGAAAATCCGCTTGCAGAAAATAATCCAATCACACAATTTGGTGGTGTGTTTTATTGTTATCTTTTGTTTTCCGGTATACAAACTTCATTCATTACATTTTTCCCCCCTTCATTTCTTCCAGGATGATGTCTAGCTTTATTAAAATGGTTTTTATGAAACTCAGCTGAGAGAAAAAGGGTCAGAGAGTCTGCTGAAACAGCTTATGGATGTAGCAACGTGCTCAATGCAATAAAAGCCATACAGTTTGAGAATGCTGTGAGAAAAGTCGCTGCTGGTAAATTTGTAAATAATGAGAGACAACAGTGCTTTCAAAAGTACTCATATTCTGAGCCTTCTCACATTTTGTTACATTAAATCTACACACCTTCACATACTTTATTTGGGGGGGGGATTTTGATTGCGATAGGTCAAAGCAAATTTGTGAGCAAATTGCAAAGTGAAAGGAAAATAATCATTTAAAATATGTTTAATTAAAAAAATCACCTGCGTGAACCTGTGTAATTTGATCACAGTTAAAAAAAAAAATTATAAACAACACTTAGTATAGTCTCCTTTCCTTGCCATTGCAGATGAAGTTCACATTTTGATTTATCTACCACTGTTTGCACCTGTTGAGATTGAACTATTTTCAACTATTTTCCTGTTCTTTATTGAAAGCTAGCTCAGGAGATCATCTGTGAACATCGGCGTTGAAATCTTACCAGTCTCTCAGTTGAATTCAAGTCTGTAAGCTGGAATGTGAATATCTGCCCTATATTCAAGTTATCAACAATAAAAATAATATTTGAAAAAAAGTGCCTCATAGCATGATGTTGCCACCACCCTGTTTCGCCATGGAGACAGTATGTTCAAAGTAATGTTAAAGGTTTCTGTCACATAAAGCTTTTTGCTTATGGACCAAAAGGTGCAGCTTTTATTGATTTGACCTGAGACGTTTTCACAAATTTCCGTGAAATTGTGTGATTTTGTGTCCTTTTCTCTGTCCCACATTTTCTTACCTATTGCGAGAAGATGAATTGTAAATGAATCCACTTGATCTTTGCACACCTCAAAAGGAAATGAGTAAAAACAAAGCAATTAAGCAACAATGGGTAGAAGTAGGAGCATGCATTCAAAGAATGTGAAAGTAGCGATTGGTTGGCTGAGCTTACGATGAATAAACAAGCAGCTTTATCTTGAGAGCAATAAAACCAGTAATTAGCATTCACTTTGTTTACTGCTATTAAACACAGCGGAAAATCTTCCTGAGAGCGAATCAACATTCTTAAGCTATGTGTATTTTTGAAGAAGAAATAATGCACACTTTTCTTCACAAGTCAGAATGACACAATGTCCCTTTTAAATATACATCTTCTCTGCACACATAATTAAATCAAGCACGGGTGTTAAATAAGCCATAAGTTTTCACATTAGAGATGTTTCATGCTGATGCAGCGAGATGCTCACACTTTCTGCTTTCACCTGTGAATTTAAATAAGCAACAGAGCAGCTGAATTAAAACAGTCTGCACATGCTTCCGTATAAGCAATGTAACCCTAGCGCCAAACCTGAAAGAACTCCAGGCACAACCTTTTCATGACTGGAAAATAGGAATATAGAACGAGAAGAGAAGTTTCTGTAGTATTAAATGGCACATTCAAGGAACATACATCCATACAACACATAATCTGGCCGCCATCAGATTTCAGTTTAAATATATTTATCAGACATTTGTGTTGTCTAGATGTGATACAATTTTGTTTTCTGAAGGCTCAAAAAAGAAGGATGTTTTCTCTCATTGAGAAAAAATGCCAAAATACACAGCACTCAACAGCACTTTTGTTTTCTTCAAGTGTTCAGAGTAATGCTCAATTGTGCCCAATTTAGCTAATTTGTATCTTGATCTCAAGATACAAATTATCAGGATATTATATATAAATAGACCACCTGTACTTAATTTAGCTTCTGTTTGACAGCAAAAAGCAGATAATTTTAAATAGATTTAGACATTAATGAGTAAACGCAGAGCAGCAAATACATGGCAGAAAGCATAGATAAAAGGATATATAGTTCTGCGCTATCTTTTTGCTAAGCTGTCAGGGTATTCAATGTCATTTTTTCACAGTAAACGAAGAAGAATTATGTGAAAATTGTAACGATTTTCATTATGAAATAAGGGTTTTAGTCATTTTATGCAAACCTGCTGTAAAGGCATCTCCACATACGGGTTAGGATTTTGTAGAAGCCACTGTAAATATTGCAGCAGTCTTCACTTTATTAATGGAGCACACAGCTGGCCATGCCACTACCGTCCTCCACAAGCTTGGGCCTAAACCCAAAACACATTACCTTTCACATCAGAGCCTAATCAGGGAGAGCAGTGGTGGCTTCTGCACCCCGCCAGTATCTTTCATTTGCCCAATTACTGACAGATCTGCAAAATCATATTCACCTTTTACCATCTTTAATTAGTTCTTTATCACTTTTTTATTCTAGATCCCCCACACAATCTTGTCAGCGTGCTGCGAGGAGGCTGCATTAATCAGAAGTTGATATCCTCCTAAGGTGTATAACCCTTTATGATCTGTCTCGTACGTCCAATTTCAGGGGCTTCTGTCACTGTGGGTTATCTACACTCAGCACATTTGTTGTGGGTAAAAGTGCAGCAGATACCATGGAGCTGGATGGAATAATGAAACAGGGAACCATAGAAAGAATGCTATGTGAAACTTAGTGGGGAATTCAGAGACAATCACAGTCGAGGCTGTGGAAGATCCACTGAAATCTGCTGAGTTGATAAGTGACACTAGAATAATTTGCACTTATCCGACAAGGAGAGTTAAGAAAACGACACAATTAATACTCCTTTGTTAAGTCATCACAGCAAATCAATTACCGGTCAGATTTAACGTAAACCAGTGGAGTAACATGCAACAATTTTAATTCCACATAAAAATCCTCCTGTTGGTGCAAATCAGGACCTCCATCAAGACATTCATTACATTGACCTATTATCAGCATTCGGACTTGTAGGAAAATGAGGTTTCTCTCCTTTATTTTTTTGTCTGTCTGCTAATTATTGAAAACGAGATTTGCCTCTAATTAAGAGAGCAGATCACGGTTGTTGCTGCAGAGACTCTGACATGCTACAAAACACCTGAGGTCTGGTGCAATGGAGGCTCCCTGGATACAGATGGCCCAAGGTGTTTCCTCCTTAAACCTATTAACAGAACAGATCCATGTTCTAACAAGGTCTGCAATAATGACACGAAATGAATAGAGTTGTGTTTCTGGATCGATTTGTGGCAACTTCAAGAGCTCGATGTATTCATTTTCCAAACACTATCCAGTTTTCTGATTTTTTTGGTTTCTTGAACTGTTTTTGGTACAGTATGACGAAAAAAAAAAAAAAAAAAGAAAATGTTCTTAATTCATATAATCCAAAAACAGACTCAAATCTCCATCTGTAGATGTGCAAAAGCTAGTGGAGGCACAACCCACACAGACTTGCAGCTCTTTTGAGGTAGAGCAAAAGGTGGTTCTACAAATTATTTACTCCAGTAAAGTATGGTGAAATTTGAAATGGTCCTAATCAATATTCAAATGTGAGACAAATACAGAAATGTAAGTATTTTTCAAAGAACTATTCTGGCCTTCATTGACTTTCATACACCTTGCCCTTGAAGAAAGCGATCTTGAATATATTACGGACTTGGGAGGATAGGGATAATTTTGCATTTCAAACATAGTACAAGTGTGGATTGATGGAGATTATTTATGTCAAATCCAATGCCATCAAGTCTGTGACTGAAGTCATCATTCATAATATGAAGCAATGCTGTAACTGTGGGGGCCTGTTTGCAAATCTTTGTAGTATCGTTTCAAATCAATGTGAGTGACAAACCAAAACACCCTAATCCTATTTAGTCTGAAAACATATTGATATGTAATCAAAATCAGTTTGCAAAGAATACGGGGAGTCTGTGTTTTGAAATTAGTGTTGCATGCATTATTCTTGCCTAAAATGTAAATGTCATTCCTCTCCATCAACTCCACTCATCACAGATAAATGTGACCTTTTGCAGTTGCCACCTGATACTAAACTGTGTTTACAGGCTAAACAAAGATGGTTGGCTAAAAGATTCAAATGAAAAAAATTTATTGTAAGTGCACATTGTTGACGAGTCCATTCTTACAGAACAGAAAGAGAGATTAATTAAATATGGAAGAAATAAACAAGTTTCACCATTTGCCACAATAGTTAGATAACTTTTAGATTTTTTTTTATTTTTGATTTCGACAACAACCTTTTTGTCTTGGATGCCCAGGTTTGTGAGATAAAATTACACTGCTAATACAAATACGTCTGTCCCATTTCAGGCCAGGCAGCGTATGATAAATCAGTAATGGGGGGATTTGATTCTAGTTTACCCTTTGGAGTTTCACCTCACCTCTCACCCTGCACCATAAGCAGCCTCTGGTCTCAGGAGGAACAAAGTGATTGCTCATTCTGTAGATGCAGAACCATGTGACCAAGTCACTGCTCAATAATTTACATGTGCTTCTGCTGCCTCATTTCAACATATCGTTGCTCCCTAAATTTTAACACAGCCATGTTAAAATGGTGGCTTTATATGTTGGAAAAAAGTAGGCAATGATGCAATGTTGTGAAGCACTTAATCTATAAAATTACATTCAATAAACTGGTGGCAGTATATAGGCTATATATGTTTTGTTTGTTTGTTTGTTTTTTTGTTTTTTTATATAAAAGTAAAAAAAAGCTGAATTAACATGATTACATAAGAATGCCCACCCACAGCACTCTGGTCCATTTTCATGTTTTAAATGTTCCTCAAAAATTTCACGTGGTCTGAATTAAACAAATGTTTTCATTAAATCACAATTTGATTGAACTAATATCAGGCCTCCCAAAGGATTTGAGTTCATCTGTTTTTGTTCACACTTTACACCAAAGGCTGCCATATAAATGCAACAAATCAAAACATGTTTAAATACCTTCATGCCTCTGACAACCCAGTGCTGTGACAACATGGCGTTAAGGAAGTTATTCAACAGACTAATGAAAATGCTCTTAAAATAAATACAACAGAAACTGCAAAAATTGTCTTTAGATAACTACTTAACTGCTATCAGGTTCTCCTTACCATCCATAATCAAGAAAACAATTGGGTACTTTTCTGTTTAGGAGTCATAATAGACGTCCTGTTGTCTTGGTAAAACAACATTGAATTGGCCTGCAAAACGAGAAATGAACGGAAATATATAATTTAACAACTAGGTAAAGAACTCTTGTTTTGTACATGCACCACATACTCTGTTCTACAGCTTTACTTTACTTTTTTCTCTTGATTTTTTTATTTTGTTGGTTTGAATGTGTGCTTAGACTCAAAATAATGCTGAAGAATGAAGTATTTTCTTATTCTGAGCTTTCAAGCAGAAAACTAAAAGTTTTGGGCCAATGATGACTGTTACTGTGTCCACTTTGACAAATGCATCAGTTTCAATTGAAAAGTGAGAGCATGATGCATCTCCTTCTTTCATTATGGATATCATGTCCCTTCTAGTCTTCATGAAGGACTTGGAAGTATTGTTCTGTGTCAAACCAACGCTTTGGAACAGTGGTCCAGAAGTATAAGTTTGGGTCCATTAAATTATAACACAGTAACACTATGGATTCTTTATTTTTTACTCTATCCTGGCTTTATTTTTTTTATTTGAATTGTTCAGGAGATATCTCACATTGCACATAAAAACAAAACAAGATATTTATCACAAAAAAATGGCATTTTAACAGAGATGCATATGCTTGTAAGAGGTACTGCATCAAACATTTAAGCAGAAACACCACCTGTGATTTGACAAAAAAGTTACTCCAATATTTGTGTATATCACAATTACTTTCAAGTTTTTTGTAAACATAAAATTATGTTTGGATGTTTTATTATTTTTTATAACATTTCCACAACTATTGAAACAAATTCTTCCTGCTTTTACACTTTTGATAAAGTAGTCAATCACCACATTTTTCATACCAGATTGTTTATGTCAAGGAAACATGCTAGTTTGAGCTTCTCCCCTTCTCATGGAGGGAATAGTATTTAAAGCGTTTTTTATGAGACTAACTCACAACGTGGAACAATAAAGAATATTTTTATCATTTTTCAGCCAGCTTCAGCTAACCCATGGAGCATACAGCATTCCTGCTGCAAGGCAAGACAATATTTTTTTCTACTTTAAGACACAAGGAGAGAGTTAATTGTGTGAGGGGCAAATGCATATGTTCGTTCCATGCTGCAGGGAATTTCTGGGTAAATTTTCCTTTGATGGAGCGAGAATGCAGAAACAGGTAGAATGCCAGTATGCACAATGTGAAACCTGTGGGGTAATTGATCTGAATTGCTGTCTGCTCAGGGCTTCACTGCAATATTTCTGGATCATGCACTGTTGTACAAACCCTTGATCAACATGCTGAATCATTATGGGTAATTTTCAAGTTGACTCATAAATCATACTTGGAAGGAAGGGTTGCAGCTTCTTTCCTTTTTGTTTCTCTCTCCTACATTTTTACAATTTAGTGTTTGCTTCTATCTCTTCTTTCCTCATTGCTATTCAAGTGCATCCACTTTAAAATAAAAGAATATTGTTTAAGTCAGACTTTATACACATAGCTTACTTCAGAAGCACACAAAATAGATTTAAGGTACAATTTAGTTTCTGACATCTATAACCCACCTAAAAGATGAAGAAAATCAATGAAGTCAAAAACAGATTGTATAGTCAAGCTTGGTGTTTTTTGGCCATTTTTTCTCCCTTTGTGAGGTTGAGACATCGTGGCAGAGGGAACACTCTCTTTCTTGCCTTTGCTGAGGAATATGAATAATGTATTTTTCATTTACGTCCGCCCTTATACTACACTATGGTAGGGGCATTAAGAGACAGGGGGATGTATAAACAGAGAGGTCTGAAATTAGATGATTCCAGGAGGACGGCATGAAAATACAGTGCATCTGTTGTTTTTATCAGGGCTGTATTCTTCTGCTGGCAGAAGGTGGAGATGATTTGGAATATCAGCTCTGCCGCAGTGCCATTCAGGCTGCTAACAAGTGAGGTAGTTAGAGCCGGAGACTGCGAGAGACAATCCTCTCAGTGTTTATCAAAGTGTTCTAATCAGGTCAGTTTCTCATCGCCAACATCACGTAATCTCACACTTGTGCGTCCCTCGCAGAGACTGATGACACTTTATGAGCCATTCCTTGCTGATATTATTTACCCAGGTGCATTGTTAAATGCATTATGTCATCCAGTAATATTAAATCATGCAAGGCTCTGTCATCAACTAACTTTGTACACTGATGTCAAGGGAGAAAAACAAACTCCAAGTTGTGGGGCTGGTGCTTGTGTCGATGAGTACTGTGGGACAGATAAGGAAACCAAAAATAAGCCAGATGTTGTATTCCTGGGTGTGCATTTGGAGCCTTGTCAATGATTTTTTTTTATTTTTTTTTATTTGTGGTTGCTGAGCTAAGCTATTTTAACACAAAGCATCATGGGAGCTGTGATTTCTGCAGTGCAGCCAAGGGAATTAGATGGTCAACACACACATACAAATAAATAAATAATAAATAAATAAAAAAATAAAATCACTGATAACTTTTATCCTCCTGAACAAAAATGAAACAGAACATTCTTGTTTGATAAAATGAATATGCTCTTGCTTAATTAAAACAGTTTTTTCAGCAGTCTCGCCAGACATCATCTGATGTAGCAACTTGCCATGTCTTTGATGTGATAAATTCCAAGTCAGACTCAAGTACACACAGACGAGAGATTTTTGCCAATAACGCAGTTGTGCTATTTGCGTGTGGTTCAACCCACCCACCCCCCTCTCACCCATCCCCCCCAATCCCGCGTGCCAGCCCTTCTTTTCCTCTTCCACCTTGAAAACAGAATGATGAGATTGTAGCTGCCGGGTTTCTTTGCATAAAAGTGCTTCATTCAGAGTCCGGGGGGCTTCCTGATCGCGGCCAATTATACCGCTGTGGCTTGAAATATGATGACTTGGAATAGAGAAGGATGCTGACTGGTAGTAACCTCAGGAAAAGGACAGTGAAATGAAGGCTGAAACATGTTCCTGTGTGAGTCTGTGTGCACATGTGTGGTACCGCATTTGTGTTTGAGTGTGGTCTCTGCATGTGAGTTACAGTGGAGTGCGTGTGTGTATGTGTTGTGCCATTATTGAGTCTTGAATCAGCCACAATCTTCTGAGGCCTTCCTGAAACGGCATGCATAAACATTAACTTTGCGTCAAAGTTTGCGTAAATATACGTACACTTTTTTGGCATGAAAATGTGCGGCAGCCACCTAAACTAAACTATCTTTATACGATAGTTTAGTAATAGTTCCGCAAATGGCTACCAATTTGGTAGATGGCTACAAAGTATCACTGTAGTGATACTTTCACTTAAATGGATTATTAATAAATGATGGTTCTGATCAATAGGAACCTCACAGTGTCTCACAATACACAGTGTGTCATTGTTGCTTGCATGTGACTTTTCATAGCAGCACCCAGTAAAGGTGTCCATGCTAACTGGAAAAAATGTTGGACAATAGGCATTTCCCAAAAAACTGAACATTTCTCCAAAATTGTGGCATTGTAGTATTTGATCTGGATTGGAGAATGAAACTGGAGGACACAGAAAAACAAAAATATGCAGAAGGAGAGCACAAAACCTTGAGACAGAAAGACAATGGCCACGATTTGAACTCAGGAGTGTTTACAGTTCAAGGTCAATAAAATATTTCCACTATTTCATTAGAAATATGTTTTGATGTTACTAGTCCTCACTTGTGCTGGATCTCAACAAGAAAGCGCAATGCTTCCCACTTCTTCCACTTTAATCGCAAATGAATCTTTTCAGATAACTTAAAAAAAACAAATGTAAATGTAAAACAAAGCACTTAAAGTCATTTTCTGGTGAGAAAAGGAGAAAACTAGAATGAGAAATATATACAGCAGAAGATCTGATACAGGATTAGTAAACTTTAGCTGTCAGAGCACACAACATGGTAAAACCACCAAAGATTGATTTTGTTACGCTTCTCCAGTCCTGGTTGGGTAAATATTATTAGATGTGAATAGAAAGGCATCAATCAAATATTTCTGGAGCCTCATGCATAAAGTGTCCATGCTCACAAAAAAATGTACGCCGCCAAGTCGGCATGCATAAACATTAACTTTGCGTCAAAGTTTGCGTAAATATACATACACTTTTTTGGCATGAAAATGTGTGGCAGCCACCCAAACGTTTTCTGTGGACAATATCAAACTATTAAGTGTCAAAATTCACCTAAATATACTGAAATCTAACGACATTCAGTTATTATTATTATTTTTTTAATTTATTTATTACATTTTTTTTTGCATTCTTCTGGATAAACGCCTGAGGTTCTGTGGTGGTTTGTGGATCAATAATATTGCTACATTGGTGAGTTCTTTGGTATGGGTGACACAACCTCGCCGTTATGTGGAATTGAATTAGAGGGGAGCGAGGGGGGAGGCAGAGATGATGAAGAATATCAATCATTCTGTCTCTTGAGTGAAGTTATTTGTTGGTCAACAGAATTTGCAATAATGAAAGTTCACTTGTTCACCACTGAGAATTTGAGTTTAAATTTACCTTCCCCATGGCAGTAGACCTGGAACAAAGGGAGTGGACCCTGGGTATGCGGAAAAAAAAAATATCAGGACAATCTGAAGGAATCTTACCCAGTGTTTTTCCTCACAGTTTTCAGTCACAAAACACTTAAGACTTCCTTAGTTTCACATTACTCATCTAAATCCATCCTGTATTATCACCCCTATTAACAGAGGTGGAGCTGCTGTTATCACTCTGTGATCACTCTACCTGAATCGCAAAATTGTGTGTCTTTGATCCTTTTTCAGGATTTGCTGAAGTTCACAACCAAAAAATAAAATAAAACAAGAATAAAGCTGCATTTACATTTATTTCTCGTTCTGCTTCTTACACAAATTGTCATTACCCTTCTCCTCCCATTTACAAAGTTAAGAGGTCTTCACAGCCCTACCACAGAGACCTGATGGTATTATGGTGGAACTGCCGTCTCTGCTGTCACCATATTAGAGAGCCTCGTTGTGATGGAAAATTCTTTAACTGAGATTGATGGAGACCAGCCGGTCTGGATTACTGGTGTGTCAGAGTCATTTATGCAGAGGCTGGCTCCATAACCTGTCAGTCAGATGGATGGATGGATGGACAAGGCGGCATAGCAGGGAGTGCGATTGAGAATGGAGGACAGAGAAAGTCACGTGACTGAGTGTGCCTGAGTGTGTGGCAGGTGCAGGGCGTCCGTTTAGCCAATCTGTCACACGATTGCCGAGGCAAACTGAGGTAACCTTCAGCCTGGCTCTTCATTTGCATAAACTGTGTTTTGACTTTATAAGAACATTATATATGAAACAAAATTTGAAAATATTTCATATAAAAGTATAAAAGTAGGTAATCGCAAGATATTGATGTTCCATTGTTAGCACAGTTTCAAATTGTATAATTACACATTCACAATGCGTAACTACACACAGTTTCAAGGTGTGTAGTTACGCATTCACAAAATAACAACCAACCTTATTTGGCCGGCTGATATTTTTCATGTCCTTTGCATGGAAACAGGGCCTGGACTTGTAATGTTGTGTTAGAGCAGTTGTGTACTCTTCAATTGTCTTCTTGGCCTAAATCTGATATAGATTTCAGTGGTCAAAATGTCATAGTAATCTATATTGTTTGCAGCATTGAAAGACAATGTCAAAAGTGTTTTGTGAGATTTTGTTGTTCTGTATAGAAGCAAATATGTCTAAAATGCAAGAATCGAGGGGTTTAAGCTAGTAATTTTTTAATTGACTCTCGCCTTTCTTTTCAATTGCAATTGACTGATGAGGACCAAATAGACTCGGCATCGTGTTGATTTAACTCTGCAGAATTTGCTGTGTAAATAATCTAATGCAAATGTAGTCATTGTTCAAACCAAATGCTTTGATTTCGTTTTAATTAAGTTATATTACATACTTTACCAGCAAAAAGCAGATGTCAAATGAAACCCATTTATTATCACAGAATTAGTACATTGTGAGAGTTCAAGCTTTTAGATCAACTCATTCTCTATGTAATGATGAGGATGTTACAAATGTGATTCTTAGTGAAAGGCTGCATAACTGCTTGACACGACACCAGTCTTTCATCGTTTGGACAGACTGTGTTTCTCAGTGTCACTGGCAGTGAAAACAGCTATTAAACTGTCCTAAACACCACCAAAGCACATGTCAGAAAGCACCTTCTACTCCTAAAGGCAGAAACATTTTTTTGTTTATCCCACTCCTGTTAAATAATATAAGTGAACCCCGCTGACATTATAAGTATAGAGTAGACTTGATCTGTTTACCAATTTATACAGAAATAGGGCTTTAAGCAGTTTACAACAGACACATGTTTTCAAGGTGTCAGAGTGATGTGAGCTTTGTGAATGAAGAATACATTTTGGCAGTGCTGCCCTACCCCTGCATGTTATCATGAAGCCTAGGCGTAAATTCAAACTGAAAGACTCTCTACCCCCACCTGTGTCATTCAATTGGCGCCCATCATCGTTGACCTATCAACGCTGGACCATCCAGCTGTGTTCAACCCACCTCCGCTCCTTCTCCACCTCCACTCTCTTGGCTCTTCGGCCACCCATCCTTCTTCGGCCACCCATCCTTCTCCAGTGTACGGACCCCAGGGGATGACATTCCTAACCAGCATCGGGAATCCTCAGCCGAGCTTATCGCAAATCACAGCTTGATGTTCTCCAAAGAACTTTAATTCATGTAAGTCAATAAACTTGTTTAATTGCTGTCATTCTCCATCTGAGGCTCTCCAGATTGAAATGTCTAACCAGTCAACTGACTGAAGGAAAGTTTTAACAAAGTTTGAGTGTTTAGAAATATATACAGTGTCACAAAAAATATGAATTGTTCTACTGTGGAAACTAAAGAAGCTATCATTTGTATTAAGTTAACATTAATACTACTAAACTGCTAAAATCTAAATAAGAAAATGAGACAAACGACATTGCAACAATAATTTTTTTTTCCAATTTTAAGCTAAATCAATTAGGTACATTTTTAAAATTTCCATAAACCCCATGAGGTTATCATATTGAGATCAGGTTCATGGCAAGAGTGTAGCAATACTCCTTAATGTTTCTGACTGTTTGGATCAATTGATTTCCAGTGGCAAAGTTTGAACCTGGTAAAAACTAAACAGCTCTAAAAAATAAATAAATAACACTCTTATTCAGCTCTTCGTTTTAATTTTTTGTATGCAAGAGTGGGTTTCCAGATGAAACAGCTTTCCGAAGTTCAGCAAAAAGACCAAAAAGAATGCTCTTCAAAGTTTCTACAGTTCTACAAAGTTAAAAAAAATTAGTAAGAATGTGAAAACAAGTGTGTTTTATTGATGTTTATTTATTTATTTATTTATTGCTAGTATCCATAAATGTTAGATGTGTTTTTATTTATAAAAAGGATAAATTCAAGCTACCAAGTTTATAGAGATTCCAAAGGACATAAATCCTTTAATTTTATCTTGGGTAATGCTGGACATAATAACAGCACTTGTAGTTGCACAGATCTGACAGACGTCCATCTCAAGGACAAAAAGTCAATTTATTTTCTCCATTTTGTGCTTATGAAAGTACAGGCAGAAGATGCCCTAAAATGCTTTGGTATTGTTCACAATCTGAAAATGGCTAGACAAATGACTGAGCTACAGAGACTGATAGTTGTCAATATGTTTGTTTTTCATTTTCATTTTTATTTAGCATTAAAAATAGCATTTGCAAGTATGGAGAATGAACTCTGAGTTGCTTTTGGGAAAATAAGGAGACAGAAAATCATGACTACTCACCAATTAGTTTGACATGGATGTCAGAGGACTGTTGGAATAACAGGGCATGCCTATCTAGAAGAAGAATCCCACACAGACATTGGGAGAACATGCAACATGTCACAAACAACTCAGAAGACAATTATGATACTTTATAAATCAATTTTTATTTATTGTCTTCTAAATAAAGCATTACCGGTAGTTAATCTAAGATTTTTCCAAATGTTAAAAACAAAAAAGTTAACTGCTTGTTTGTTTTTTTTTTTTAAATAATTAGCGGAATTTGACTGCATTGTTTGAAAGCTGGGATCAATTTGAAGGAATGGATGATTGGACTGAATATACTTTTTTTAATAAAATGCTTTGAGATGTGCTGTGAATGGTGCCATAGTAAGATAGTGTTCTCAGCATCCACTTCTGTTCCAAATGTAACACTGACAATTATGCTTTAATTAATGCTCTAATTTTAGTTTCAGCAGAGCAAGTTATATCTCTCCAAAACATTAAGGTTGTTTTCCCTGAGAAATGATGTCTTCCTTGCAGTGTGGCCTTTGGGCTTATGTTGGTACAGGGATTGTTATGTCCCTGATAGCTGGGTTGATTTCTTTTGAGTTTCCCATGAAGCAGTGTGTTTGAGGTGCTGCCTTATAATACATCCACAGCACCTCCAATTAACTCAAGTGAGCTTTCTCAAATTCATGTGATCATATGTACCTTCTGACTTTGAAGAAAATAAACAAACTCTTAAAAATGATCTAAAAAGTTTGTATCTACTATCTCAGCAGACACTGAGAAAAAGTATCACGTCTTAATTCATTCATTGTGGTTCTAATCCCTTTTGGATTGAAAATATGAGAGAATATGAACCAAAATAAACCATCTCCTACTTTTAGACATTATTTGTCAGATACACAGAATCACATCTGCATATAATGGATTACAATAGATTTCTCTAAGTCTTTGGCTGTCAAAACACACACAATAAGACATGAAGGAATGCATAAACAAGACAGCTTTTCAATTCCAAAAAGTGACCAGGAGATATCCATAGTGAGGAAAGAAGACAGCAACCTCTTGTACTGTCATTTAACTTCTTTTTTTCAATAAAGAAAGAAAACCTTGATTATTTTTCAAACACACTGCAGTCTTTATGACATGAGATTATAGTAAGAGCTGTCAGTCTTGAAATATATTTATTCTTACAAGAACACCTGAGCTCAAGTTTTCCAGCCTCTGTAATTACTGAAACCCTCTAACCGACTTCATTTAAATATGAAAAGGTCATTCAGGACTGTGAGAACAAAGATGCATGACACACAAGATTCTTTGTGTCTGTCCCAGCTCTCCATCACATGTGGCTCCCAATATGAAAAGTGAGGTGATGACTATAACTGGAAAAACATTTGTGTGATGTGATGTACAGAAACAGACTTCACACTACAGCATTTCTCTTTTCCTTTAAACATCCAAAGTTTATGTAAACCCCTCACAAAAATGAGTTTCAGTGGTTATTATTTTGGCTGTATTGACGGATTCCACTTTCTAATTTCTAATGTGAGATGATTAAGGGGGAAGGGGCAGGAATGCCTCCTGACTCTACAGTGAATAACCAGAGTATGAGCCGATAAATGAGGTGTCTGACTGTCTGGGCTACAGCGTTTTCTTGAAGCTGCTATGTACAACTGCCTGCTGTGTAGGTGGTGAAGGCAGGTGACAGTATGAGAAAGAAAAAAATGAGGGAAGAAGAGAGTTCGCTGGGTAGAGAGTGAGTGACAGACACAACGGCTTACCGAAGGTGGAGACAACCCGACAAAAAAAAAAAAAAAAAAAAATCAGAGGTGGGGGTGGATGTCCACGGATATCTGGTGTGTTAGGTATGTGATAAGTGATAGTGGATCTATTTTTTTTCCTGCCACAGAAGATAGTTAGGATGCCTTTGATGGTGCCACACCCCCCTCAGAGCAGACCACAGCTGCATTTGAATCCAACTCATGACTTTCCATCCCTTTCTCAGGATAAAAATCCAGCATGAGGGGTGGCTGAGAGTGAGAGGTATTCAGCCTGGGGATGAAGCCCCAGCAGGCACCCTTACCCTCAGTATACCGCCAACTTAGTGCCTCTGGTATTTCAAACGGAATGGCATACTTTTAATCAAATCACTTGTGAAACAATGACAGATGAAACAAAAAACAAGACGCAAAAATGATTTAAATAAAAGACCTCACTTTGCGGATGAATAATAAAAGAACCATTTGCTCTAACTTGGAATATATTGTCACTTCTCTCCTTCCAAGAATTTTTATCACATTTGGGAGGATTTTAATAAAGCATGGCCCACAAACTGCTGTCTAATATCTGAGTAATACTGTTTCATTTGCTATGAAAATATTCCTAGACCCGGCAGATTCACATCATTGCTGTGTTGCGGTGCAGCTGTCAACTAGATTATAATTTATGAGCAAGGAAATGTTCCACACTTCTCCTTACTTATCATCGAATGGAATATTAAGAAGGACCAAATCTGCCAGAATGCCCCGATTCAGCCTCTGGTCTCCAGTTACAATTATATTTACATTTTGCATGACCTGGCAAGTGCTTGTTCATTTTTGATTCTGTGACATAGCCAAATTTAGTCTTTTGTGAATACATTGTAGTATCTTTAGCAATCTATTGACACTTTGTTATTTTGTTGACTCAAACAGGCAATCACAATCTAAAATACTCAATTGTGGCTGCATTCCTTTTAGAAAATCCACACAGAAGATCAGCCAGAACTGATCCATGATGTAAAAGACTTATTCCCAATTAACACTAATGCTTTTGTAGGCCAGTTAAGGTGGTTCTGTCATCTAGTTATCAATATATTTTTTTTTTGTATATCATCAGTTTGGAAGGCTTTCCCCCCATATCACTGTGGATTAATTAGAGATGATTTTAATTGTGTCCCCTTTGTAATTTATTTTGCGAAGAAATTCAACACGGAATTTTGACTTCATACTGCAAAGTATGTTTCACGTTGAAAACGTACATTGCAAAATGTACGTTTAGGTACGTCTAAAGTGAAATCTGTATTACCAACCTTTTTAAATTGTTTACAGTGAGACTAAGTTGTGTCACAAACACTAAAACATGGCTTGCTTGGATTTTAAGATGACAAAATTATGCAATGTTGTGTGAGTTCATGACTAATCTTATTTGACTTTGCTCTGCAACTAAAATGAGTCAGAAAGAATCTAAACAAATGAAATGTTTTTACAGAGCTTTCATTACTAAAAGACAGGCAAATGTTTTCCCAATATAATTATACTTCAGTACGGTATTTCATAATAGCAGATATACAATTTGTGCTACAGCACTCTTCATGTTTCTGACACTCCTGGCAGATGTGTGTAAAACAGTCTTAAGATAAAGTTATCCTTCATAGTAATACACTATTATCTTCCACAGAGTTTTAACAGCTAAACTCTTTCTTGGGGTATATTTTTGTCAACATTTTAAAAATCATTCATTCGGCAATAATTGTACTTCTTAATGATAAACATTTTTGACAATGATACCAATTTTTCAAAATATATTTAAAACCTTTTTATTGCACACTATGTATTTGGATCAGAGTACTGAGGAACTTTCAGTATGTAATTATTATTTCTATCCTTCCTTGTATAGAGAAAACCATATCTGTCTTAACAATGGGAAAGAAAAGTGAGCATTAATTTCAAATAAGCCGGATGTGTCATTTCTCCCAAGTGAGTAGATATGTCTACAAGACATATTTACTCACATACATTTATTCACATCTGCAGTCAGAACAATTATTGAAGGGTTTAAAAGTGCTAAAATTGTAACAAAACAAGGCTGAACAAACACAAAGGTTAATCTTGTCAACCCTGACACCAAAGGAGAGTTAAAACCTCTTCAAGGTTTATTGACCTTTACAATTTTTTTTTCAGAATGAGACATTCCTCTGCAAAAGAAAATAACATTTTCTTAATGGTTATCAAGATGTTTTAAATGTAGAGTTTGTATTACATATGTGGACATCAGGGGTGTCCAAAATTCATGCACAAAGGCCAGTATGCTGCATGTTTAGCTACCTCCTCAACATGTCAATGTTCTGCACAGGCCTGCTAATAATCCATCATTTCGTCCAGGTGTGTTGAACCAGGCCTCAAATGCCCCAAAATGCACATATGCAATATTAGGTAAATGGAACAGCAGCAATTAGTCATTGGTGCCACAAAAGACTAATGCAATTTTCATAAAATAAATTATTTCCTCTTGAAGGTGTTTCCAACAGCTGTTTCCAAGAGGCGCTGGCTCAAGCAAATAGTTATTTTGAAAGGGATTCAGATCAAGAGAATCAAAAAAAGGGGAAATAAATATTTATGTGCTGGTCAATAAAGTATTAATTTCATCGATTTAGATTTCTAGTTTTTAGAAATGGGTTGACAAAAAAACATTTTTGATTACACCTAAACACAACACATTACAAATATTATCTTATTCAATATTGCTTCAGTTCCAAAAAAAAAATTTGAAAGAAAGAAAGTGTTTTCTTTAAAAGTTTCCAATGACTTCTATAACCGTGAAATAAGCCATTGGTGTGAGTTCGCTCACAACTTAGTCGCAGTCTTTTGACACTCCATCGCTCAAATCATCTGCAGATTGTACCAGCCATAAAGTCAGCAGCCGGTAGCCATAGGTTCCTTATAATGAACCTCACATTTTGCTCAGAATACATCTTGACACCCTTGATGAATAGAAGGTGGCTTCTTGTCACTACAACCCTGAATCTACAGCTGTATCTCCTTCTTGTCAAGATGTCTTAAAGCTTCTGAACTTTGGCTATGAACTGACTTTTCCAAGATGCATGATATTGGGTAACTTGTTAAAACCCTCTGATGCGTGAGTGGCTGACTATACAGTCTTGTGTGAGTGGGTCTTTTTTCTACTTAAATTGTGAAAAATGCATAAAATGCTCTTAAAATTACTTATTAACTGAGAAACTATGGAAAGTCCAAATATGATTTATGTATTTTTAATATTTTTACAGTTTCTCTAGTAAATAATAAACTATCAAAGGTACACTGTTGCACATCTTCCTGCAGCAAATCATTCATTCTGAATTAATTTACAGAATGTAAATACTTTGTGCTTAAACTATAAACTAGGAGGTTCACTCCTATCTGAAATCATCTAAAGCAGTTGCTCCAGATTTGTGCTAGGAATATTTCAGTGACTCCTGTCATCATAGCACTCATTTTCCTCTCATAATTCTCCAAAAGAACCAGCTTCGATTGAGTATGCCAGGAAAGGTGCCAGATATTAGAGGTGGCAGGAGGTAGAGGAAGAAAAAAAGAAAAAGCTGATAAAAAAGAAGTCAAGCTAAGAAAAGATGGATGGCATTTGCCAAGTAATAGAGACAGGCAAAAAGATGAGACAAGGATCCATAATTTTGTCAAACAGCAATATGGTGGAGCAACCAGCTTCAAGAAGAAGCATTTTAGTTTATGTTGTCATTAACCAGCAACACTTGAACAAACCAATCACCAAAGAAGTCAAAAATCAAATAAGGGTAATTTAGTACAGTGCAAACTTCTCAATACTTTTCAAGAGGTTCTTTGTGTTTAAGGAGACCCACTGACAACTTTCCTCTCCTTTGTTCTTCTACAGCGGTGCATGCGTGGGCGTGCAAGTGTGTGTTTGAGATGTGATCGGGCATCAGTGGTACACTCAAGTAGAGAGTGAGTGGGGCAATTCAGGGGCACGCCTGACGCAAGCAGGGGGGCCAGTGGGGCCCGGCGGAGGCTGAGCTTACAGATGGGCTCAGCAGGAAACGTGTGTGAGCAGTAGGAGAGCTGAGAACTCTGAAGCACGACTCCAGTAAACCTCAGAGGGAGCTGAAAAAAAAATCAGCATTCAAAGTGCAAATAAACTGTAGTGTGAGTGGGTGATATGCCATAACAGACCACCACTGTGTGAAAGTGTGGGTGCTTCTGTGAGGGCTCAGACTGGAACATGCATTTTTCTTTTTTTCTTTTTTTTTTTTTTGCTTTATGGATGTTACAGATTACTTCTGGTCATATCTGGTGTTTATCAAGAAAGACGATAGGGTTTTTAGAGATGGTGGGATATTTTAATATTTAGTTGTCACCATAGCTGCACTTTGCAATTTCTGATCTGATGAAAGTCACAGAGGACAGGAGCATATGAGAAACTCTGTTGAGATTCTTCTGGATTTCTTTAATGCAGCTTCTGTCACACAGTTAGCTATAATAAAATACATATAAGTACAACTTATTTCACAGAATATTTATGTTCCTGAAACAATTTCAAAATGTGTCTTATTGAAAACTCCATCGTTTAACATTTGAAATATCTTTAACCTTTCTTACCCAGAGCACTTGACATACTAAACTGTGCAAGACAATGAAGATACCAAAGTGCCCTATTCCAAAAACATTCATTTTATTACAACTTCATCAAACTATATTTCCAGATTAGCTGTTTGTTTCAGAACATGCTTGTTTAAATATTTTTGAAAGTTTATATTTTATGTAGTATCTTGTGGCTTAAGGAATAATATATTGTCATGAAAGAAGCCATGATGTATTTTGTTTGCTAAAACTCAACTACAACCATTTTTCACATCCCAGAGTTAATAGCATCCTTGTCTTTTTCTGTGGTTTATGTTGACAAACACATCTGTTTTTTAGATTGGTTGATCATTAGCAAGAATAATCACAAGTATGCAGCTCATAAACCCTTTTACTTGGAATATTTAATTAAAGTCAGACTTATGTGATCACCAAGCATATGAGAGAGAGGAGAAATTGAGAAGTTTTTTATTAATATTTTTCAAAAGATTTAGACATTTTTTTAAGGGAACTAAGCATTTTAATTGGAATATTGGAGCAGGGAAAGAAAAGAAAAATCCACAAAGAAATCAGTCCTGAGAGAGGCTCCCCAAAAAAGAAAAAATAAGCTCAGGAAAAATGAAAGTCTCATTTTAAGTTTGATGGCTTGTAAGGAAATTGCAAGGTCACGCTGTACTCTCAGATCTTTAAAGCAACGCAGAGAAAATTCAGTTTAATAACAAAGCAGTGGCAAATACTTTAAAAAACAAGCCAGTGTTTCACATTCCAGTTCAAAACAAAGCAATATTTTTAGGTTCTTAAACCATTAAAAAAGCAAGATCATTGGCTGGAACAAAATGGCCGGGATTCATTTTTATGTACAGACTTTTATTTTATGCGCAGACTATTTATCCTGCAGACTTGCAAAACTCCTGCCTCATCCACTATAACTCCATGAATGGTCGCCAAGAATCTGATTCAGGTAAGCAAAAGTCACACAATTAAGTCCTCCACTTTGTTTCTGCCATGATCAAGGTTATTTTCGCATATCATGTTGGATTTGTGCAATTTGCTAGTGAATTTGGTTTTGCCTGCATGCGACAGGTAATCAGACAGAAAACTTCAATGGGGAATTTAAAAAGATTTTTTCCAGTTTACATTCCAAAGACAATCATTATCATTGTCCTTGCAGCCCTCACTAATCAAATTGTATGTGTCAGTGAAATAGATCATTTGACTTGGTGAAAATCCCCTAGAATTTATGTTGGAATATGTTTATAGTGGCTTTCCGGGCATTGTGTTTGCTAAACCCAACAAATTATCCAGTGACCTGCTTCTTTGTGTTGATCCAAGTTTGTATGTTTTTTTTTATTTTTTTTATTTTACTATTCGTACAGCTTACTGTCAGTTCTTACTATCCCCTAAGTGATCTGGATGGTCAAAACATAATTTGAGCAAATTCTGCAACCTCCATCCTTGGTGTTTCTTTGTACATTCTAAAGTGTTTAAAATTCAAAGAATCACCATCACAATATCTATCTATGTTGTCCTATAAATTGGCATGGTGGTGGTCTGTCTCACCTTGGCTTACAAACTGGCAACAGACCTTGGGTTTCTGTCGTTTGATACCTGGTTACATGCGGCGGTTACCCTTGAAGCTCAACAGAAATAGATAGAAAAATAAGTGGATGTTCTTATTTTTGTGGACATTTAGTTGTGACTCCTGCAAAGGTCTTGAAACCTGTCAAGGGGGTACTCTACCTCTCGCTCAATGATCGCTGGAGATAAACACCAGCACCCCTCGCTACCACAATAGGGAAGTGTGTAAGATAATGAATGGATGGATGAATTTTTATGATAGTGTGGATCAATTAATCCATTGGTATGATTTCTGGCACATCTGCAACAATTATTTACTGCAGCTCTCTTTCCATGTTTTTTTCTTTTTCTATCTTTGGCAAAAATGAAGAGAATAAAAAATATATATTTTATTTTTTATTTTTTGGAGGGGTGGGGGGCAAAGGGTTGTCCTGTCTTAGCAATGCTCTGATACACATGTCTTTATGTCTTTTACAATATGTAGACAGACGGTGCATGCAAACTGAACTGTAAAACCGCAGGGAATGGATTTTAGTGCTTGTTAAAAAATAAACATTCTGTAGTGCTGGACAAGTCTGTATTACAAATATTGACCTGCTGTTTGTGAGTTTCAAACTGTGATTTCTTGGAGAAATAATCTGTGAACTGTGACATCTTCAGCTCTTATGTTTCCTTCAGCGCTGTTACGTGATGTTTATTTGGGGTTTTTTGTTTTTATTTCATTTTCTTTTCACAAATGCTTAAGATTTTCAAACAACTTTTAATATCCAACAGTGCTAACCTGATTAAATACAAAGGCAGTTTTTAAATTGTTTAATTTATGAAGAAAAATAAGCTGTCCTTCCTAACACCATCTAAATATGTAATTGTAATCAGACTTTTGTTATGACTAGTGGTGAGTTTTTCATTGCATTGAAGGAATTTTAGTCCACTCTTCTTTGTAGAATGTTTGTTTTTTTATTCAAATAAAATTTTTGGGCACAAACGGTGTTCTTAAGGTGATGCTACATCATTGAAATCAGATTTAGTTCAGACTTTAACTGTGCCATACCAACGACTTCTGCAAAAAGTTGTACTTTGTCTGAACTCACCCTCCTTATAGGATTTTCTGTAATTGTACAAACCTTTCATGCTCCTCAGTGCAGTACTATTTCTATTTTGGTATTAAGTTTGAAAAAAAAAAGTCGCCATTATTGTTGTCTAGTATTTACAACTCTAGTCATTTGTGAAGATGTGTTTTTGAAATAATTCTTTAAAATGTTTTTTTGGTTTGTACAAAAAAAAGCCTGACCTACTGGAAGGATGTATCAGTGGTCCTACAAGACGAGGGCCCAGTCCAGTTTTACCTACAGTACATGTATTCAATTCAGAATTCAAGACCATGTGCTTTACATGTTGAATTTGTGTGCAGCTCAAACCGATCTAGGGGTGTGCTGTTTTAATTACACCATTTCAGTAGAGATCCTGGGTTGCTTTGAAGAAAATTAGGGGTTGAATCTTTGACACCAAAATTCATGGGTTGTGCTTATACAGCGTCATTAACACAGTGTTTCAGTCTCTCTGTTCACTACCAGCATGGTTTAAAAGAGATTCTAAAGTGCTCTTACTGATCATGTCCATCCTCTTTTTTGGGTTTTCTGTAGGCCCTCGAGACTCCTCAAGTCTTTTGAAAATGTTATTTTTTTCTTTTTCTTTTGTGTTTGTTTTTTTACATCCAGACAAGGGAACCAAATAACAGGCATTCATTTTGGTTTATGACCCGCACCTGTGGAGCAGCTTTCATGAGGACATGAGGGAAAGCAAGAGTTTAGATACTTTCAGAACAGATGAGGAAACATCTGTTCAGTTTGGCTCAAAGTTCATTATTTATCATTATACTCATTATCTTATTTTTGATTTAGGTGCTTAACAACTATATATTATTATTGTACAATTTCTACAGTATTCTGCATTATCTTTTTTTAATTTGTTGGGGTTTTTTTTCAATTCTTTTCTATTTTTATGTTGTTTTATTTGTTATTGTGCAGTTTAGTCAGATGCACAAGTGTATTTCCTAATTTCTTCATTCCTTGTCCAATCTTGTTGATATTTGTGTTTGTTTTCTTAGTTAATAATTTCTATCGGTGTTTATATGTTAATACATGCATCTTTGATTTGTCTGTTTGAAAAATGCAGGTAGGCAAGTAGATGGGTTATATATTTCAAACTTTGTGATTTTACAGTTCTTACATCATTGGTGGAGAAGTAACAATATTTTCTTTGTGTTTTTTTTTTTTTTTTTAAACAGCTGCAAATAACCCAGATGCAAACAATTCGCAAAATGCAAAATGATGATAGTGGAAGAAACAGTATAAAAAATATCTTTGTATAAGAAGAAGTCTGTAGTAAAATAAGAGATGACTGCTGCTTAATAATTAATTAAGCCTGCACACATGAAACAGATTTGTTATTCATAGTATCAACCATTCCTCAGTAACAAAAATGCATATACTGTAGCTCAGAGACTTTAATCCAGTAAACTTTTATTGGCGCTCAAAGTGGTAATTTCATTTTATAAACATAATAAAAAATAAAAAATAAAATAAAAAATAAAGCACTCATCAATAAAAACAATGGAACAATAAAAGTGGGTGCATAAATAAACTACTTAAAGCCACCAAACTTAAATCGAAGTAGGACGAAAGGTCAGTTAGCACTGATAGCTCTATCTGAAATGCTGTGAAAATGAGTTTTTAACATTGAAAATTGTCTTAGACTCAGACTGCTTAGGTTCTAAATGATACCAGTTAATTTGTTGAATTGTTATTGTTGCTTGTAAAACAGCATAATAGAAGTTTGTGTCAAAAAGTTTTAATGAAAACATTGTAAACATTATGAAAAACATTCAGTATGGGTTGTTGTCAATGCGAACGTCTCAGGTTTATTCCTGACCTGAAGACGTTTGCAGCACGTTTTCCCCACTTTCCTGTCAATTCACTATCAAATAAAGACAATAGAGCCAACAAATCCCTTAAAAATTTCAATATTGTTTAATTATTTCAGAAAGTGAAAGTCATATATTATATCTATTCATCACAAATGGAGTGGAATATTTCAAGTCCATTTTTTTCAATCTTGGTGATTAGGACATACCTTTTACTGAAATGCCTAACTTGCCTTTCAGTTCACAAAATACTTATTTCTGTTGGTTTTCAACATAATAGCCAAATGAAATCCATTAACATTTATAGTTGTGACATAGCATAACGTAAAGTACCAGGAGAACTTCAGAAGACGTGTCCTGGTATCACTTTATAACTCCAAGCAATTTTTTTTTCCTGTACTGTAATTGACAAATGTCTGGTGTTCTTTCTGCGAAACACAAAGTGCTCAGGGCAAGGTCGCCATCTTCCCTCTTTGTAATTGGTTATGACAGCAAAGGCACAGGTGACGAGGTTGCTACCATAAATAGTTTATGCAAATGGAATGCAAAAAGGTCAATGAAGGTTTAAAAAGATGACAGAATCATTGCTTTTGAATTAAGTTGGTCGTTAGACCTTCTGAGATTAATGCGAACATTATTCCAAAGTTTCTAAATGATGTCCTATTTTCTGTAAGCTTGTAATCCATGTCATATAGATAGGGTCATATTTGCATGCAGACCAAAAGAGTCACCACCTTGACTACCTCCGCAAATAATCACAGCCAAGCTTTAGCCATGGCCACTCTGTCACGCTCGCCACAATGAAGCAGAGGCAAGCGGTGGAGCCAGAGAAAGGGAGGGTCTGCCAAATTGAAAACATGCCACTCCACAGCCCTACGGGTTCGCCTTTTTTTTTGTGCACGGAGCGTGCCGAGTGCTCTGTATTTGTGGTGGAAAATCAGATTCTACAAATAACATGGAGTCCCCTCCAGTGGCGCTGGAGACTCCTCGTGCTGTGCGGGCGCATGGTGCTGAATGCGGGAGGAACAGCTTGCCGGTTCCCTCAGGAACAAACCTGCCGACTACGTGCAGCTGTGCTGAGAATTGCCATTTTTAAATATTCAAATATTTAATCAGCTGAAAAGAGCTCTTGGAGAACACGTACACACTGCTGCAAAGAAAGAGATCTGTTTTAGTAAGAAATATGTTCATATTGGTAAGAGGCTTTATTATCAAACACAGTAAGATTTAGGCATTATGTAGCTTTATTCAGAAGAATTGTAACTATTTGCATTCTTGTATTATTCTCCAACAGGTTGATTTTTTTTTTCTTTCACACAAACCAACCAAATCTACTCGCCTGATATCACTGTTTGTTGATATTGACTGAAATTCTTTCTGGAATCATTAGAAATCTCAGATGCTAATTCCTCTAACCTTCAGGATGCTAATCTGTCTCTATGCTTTTGTGTTTGCTCTCTCTGCAGGTTTAGTTGACACGGAACAAGATTAGACAGACAAATGTCACAGTTTCTAAAGAATCGAGTGGGAGTATTTAGACAGCAAAACAGTGACTGCACTGAGACTTGCATATAGGTAATGTTTGATCCTAACATAGTGCAACAGACTCAAAATCCCTTGAAATCTAGGAGAAATTAGCAATTCTTACAGCTGAAAGCATAAATGGAAAAAACATTAATCTTCATTCTTTTAATATTTTTAATATCCTCATGGTAACTTTTTACTCATTTCAATCCAAACTTTTTTTTCTACAATGATTTTCTTCTGGTTACTTTTCCAGAAGTTAAAGGGTATACACAATTATTGACTGGTGGGGTGTACAGTTTAATAGTTTTGATGACCAATAACTATTATCTTTTCTGGCATCAAACATACCACACAAATATCAAACTGTTGCCGATAAGTGCTGTTCAAAGCTGGAAAATCAGAACCCATACTTAGTTTACCATTTTGAGAATAACTCTGCCTGCTAGCAAATAAAAAAATGTTTAAATGTCTGAGGCAGCGTCAATTAGTTGCGGTAAATTAAGGGGGTACCGCCCCACTGTTTATGATACACAGTGTGAAAGACATCATCCTTAATCATGCAATGTTTTCTTGTTCAGTTCTTTTTTTTCCTCTTTCTTTATTGGGTGTAAAAACACAATCCCATTCTATGCAAGGAGTGTGAAGTCCCCAGACAGCTGTGTTGTTTACTGCCGATTAACAAAGAGAATGGAAGTCAAGACTGTGGCATCAGGTACTGTGAAGGAGGTGTCACAATACCACAACAGAAACACAATAAGAAATTCAAAGCCCAGGAGACTTATGGAGGCACAGGGGAGGAAATAAAGAGCTAAAATTTAACACAGCGGAAATAACAAGGGGAGGAAAGTGGATGAGAGAGAGAGTGGTGTGCCCTAATAATCCTTGCTGCCAAACATTTTAATGTAAAATACTTAAAGAGCAGCTGGGAATATTTCCTTTAAATTGGTTCTGATAATCAGATACAAAAGGAGGTTGAGCGTTTTTTATCTGTTGTTGAATAAAAGCTGCTACCAGTGTACAAAAAAAATGTTGTAAAGTGTAAAAACGCAGCTTTTGAGTGTGATTTTCAGAGTCAGATCAATATGTTGCTTATCATGATTGTTCTGCATGCAAAGTCTGTTTTTTTTCATGCTGAAGCTCCAAAATTAGTCAGGGTTAGCAAATAGGAGCAGATTGGAATTCATTAAAGTTTATTGATCATGCAAGAATAAAAATAAATCAATTAATTTAGGCTTTATTGCAAATATTTTTTCTTGTCTAAATCCATGTTTCACTTTAATTATACTGACATAACATTGATTAAATCAACTACTTAATCAGGATTCTTTTTTTTCCCAAATACAGATATGATCAGCAAAGAAAAAAAATGTTCTGATTAACAGACATTTAGATCAACATAGCTGCTAATATTAGGCAATGAGGATTGAACATGAGCTTTTAAGTAAGAATATGAGTGATTGGTGTTCTTTTTTTGGCACCGGTGACTTTTATGTGACAATAATCAGATAAAATGGAGAAAAGATATACGTATCTGAGAAAAAAAAATAAAAATTCTGAAACACATCAGTGTAATGACCACAATAATGAAATTGTTTTAGTTTTGGAAAGTGGCCAACTCCTCAGATACCAACCTTTCAACCAAGTTGTATAAATACAAGTTTATTTTTGCCTCAACGCGCTGACACTGTTGAGAAACGAAACGGCACAAGGTGTTTATAAATACTGCTATAAACTATGTGGATAGCTAAAATTGCTGACCGACATTCACAAGTTCAGAGGGAATATTAGAATAGCTTATTAATCATATTAGCCTTTAATTTAATTGATTTTAACTGACTGAATTTTAAAAATCAGTACTATTTTTGAATTAGTATTATGTACTATTTTTGTAGTTTTTTTTCCATTAAATACTCTTCATTAGTAGTTAAACCTGCAACGATTTAATATGTAATATGTAAGATGTTAAGTTAAAATGACTTCAATGGTTGTTTTTTCTTTTTTTCCCCCTTCACTATTTTGTTCACCACTATGGGGGGCATTCTGTCTGAAGAGGTCCAAGTTAAAGATTATTTTGCAGTGATGTGATAATATATTGTGCAAATATTAAAAATATATTGTTTGAACATTGACAGTTTTACATGAAAACATGGTAGCATTTATTGTTGGAATATAATATTCATCTTATAACTTTGACGAAATGCAGATAATTGATGTGTTTACCTGCATCAATTTGCTTTTATTCAGCAGCTTAGACAGTATTGTGTTTATTTTGGGTGTGCTGAGAAGGAACTTAAAACACACGGGGTATTACAGGAGGAATAACGAGTCTGATCTGATTAACCAACCGGCTAATCAATCAACCAGAGAGGAAAGGGTGGGGGTTGTGGGGGGTGGTTCCACAGATACAAGCTACTCTTCCTGAACCGCATTCAGGTAAGTTTTACTGTCAAGTAGAGTACCAGCTCCACGCTATATCTGGACACATACAAGGTTGACCGAAAACAGAGTTGGCCAAAGATTACTTCAAATAAGTTGATGTTCCAGCTTGATTTCTATGACAAATTGAACCTGTTTCATTTAAATGGAGAAATTCATGGAATTTCTGAATGTGAAATGTGTTATGTTTGAAATGAAGCCTAGGCGTAAATTCAAACTGGAAGACTCTTTAGCCCCACCTGCATCATCCAATCGGCGCATCCCGCTAATCAACGACGACCTATCATCGCTGGACCAAGCCATGTCACGGCCAATCATCAACCATGCCCCAGTTGATAAGGACGTCCATCCAAGGCGTCTTCCGCTTCGCTGCTGCGCTCAACCCACCTCCACCCCTTCTCCACCTCCACTGTCTTGGCTCTCTAGGCATACTTCATTTACCGACCTCCACCACCAGTATCGGGTCCCAGGGGGATGACATTCCTATCAGCATCGGGAATGCTCATCCGAGCTTATCGCAATCACAGCTCGAAGACTTAATTTATGCATGTCAATGAACTTTTCTAATCGCTTTTTTTCTCCGTCCAGATTGAACTACAAAAACATACTATTCTAACATTTACATGACATTTGCATGGTAAATGATTATGTTCTTACAATATAGAAATTATATCATAAGAACATGAAAGTTTTTGTCATATTGTCATGAATATAAATGAGGCATCAAAGTGCTTCTGTACATTATTGTTAATTTAAAATGTAAAAATCTTAGGTTGGTCAGAGCACAACTTAATTATTCAACACTAAATAGAGACTCTTTGAGATTGAAAAACTCATTTACAAGAAATAAAAGTCTTTACTGTATGTGCTAATGACAGAGGACATTTCTTTTTTATTATTTTGACAATAGGACAACCTAAATTTACGCAAGTCTGTACCTATTTATACATCTGATGTAGAAAGTAAACATTATCTTGGGCAGTCCTCAAGCAAGAAACACCTCCAAGTGTCTGTATTTTCTTTTTGTGAGAATGTCAAATATTAACCTTTAATAATAATGTACCATGTCAACCGAATTCAGTTTCTGGATGTGCAACAAACGTCCTCTTGTTGTTACTGCTAAAATCCTAGCTGGACTTTGCCACTTTTACATAGAGAACAAAACAAGACTCTTCCAACAAAAGAGGAAGCATTCACCTTGCTTTTTCTGACATTCCATGAGAAACTAATGAGAAGTTGCTTGACAACTACTGAAAGCAAAAAGACACATCTACCCAACATTACTGCAGGGAACACAACGCTTCTTCAGTTTTCTAATATCCTAAAAATATACTTGAAGCGGGATTGGGAGTCTGCCAAAGGATCAAACAGGCACAAGTGGTGCACCAGCTGGTTCCGTGGAGAATACCTTGATTCTTGCTGCAAGGAGACTGACGTAGCACCCCACAGGTCAAAGGATTAGCAAGACTGTTAGTGACAAAGACGAGTAACAGGAAGGGAAAAGAAGGTAGAATGTGTCGGATTCTCGTTTGAGGTGCTTTCAGCTGCTTTGTCATTATGTGGCAGTTTGGAAACAACCGAAAAGCTTCACTAAAAAGCTGTCATGTGAAATTAACTGCTGTCATTTTCCACAGGAGAAAGGCATAAACACATTTTTTATGAGCTAAACTCTGTTTTAGGTTGTCTGAATGCAAATTGTTAAAGAATCATAATATATCTGTGTAATTCTATAGAGAGGCTGTTTAGCTTTTCTGTATCAAAATGTAAATGAACATGTTCTCTATTTGGTGAGCTTAGGCATAACAGCACTATGACTTTCTGAATCCCCTCTGTAATTAGGTTACCAATGCTTGTTCTCAAGAGGCTCAGTGTCAGTTGCTTGAATGGTCTATTATATTTTTTTTACCCTCCCTTTCTCATTTTGGATGTCTATCAGCACACCTGAACAAATATTGCAGAGCACTATACATAAGACTCAAGCTGGGTAAATATACTGGCACAGAGATACAGTCAGTTGGTAGGAAATCTTTGCTAAGACACAGCTTAAGTTTAATTTAAGTACTGTGAGAAAAAAAGGGCTTTTAATGTGAAAGTAGAAAATTTCCTGTCTGAATACACTGAAAATGTCAAATTCTAATTGCATGAAGAAACCAGAAATTAAAAAAATATATGTATCATTACAGAAATTGTTTGTCTTGTACATAACTAAAATGTAGACCATAGAAATTTGGTTTTTAGATGTTTTGTTTGTTTGCTTTTTGTTGCTCCTTTTATGTTGCTAATAAATATCTGAAACATGGGGTCTGCAATTGTCATTAGGTCTTTTTCTTAAATATATTGTCATTAGGTCTTTTTTCTGAAATATATTGTCATTAGGTCTTTTTCTGAGATATTTGTCCCAGATTGGAAACTACCCTGTTTCTGATAAAGAAATACAAAACAACCCCAGAATATGATTCTGCCACATTTGACATAGTTGAAATAACATTCATCAGAGCAACTCAACACATACCTGGAACAAACATACCTGGTGAAAAAGTCCAAAACTATTCAAGACAGTAGATAACATCCCCTTTTTAAGAGGAATTTATTCTTCCCTAAGATTGAATGAACCATAAAGAGCAACCGGTACAAACATAATTTTGCTCCAAGAATAATGACAGCTCAATCTTGGCATATTTTATAGATTTGTATCCTTATCTACATTTTGATTATTGATCAAGTATTGTAATTGTGTTGACATGTGGATGTGTTTGACTCTTTATCTAGAGATTTCATCTAGCTTTTATTATTTGGACAAACTCTTAACACTAAAGAAACAGATCTGATTCTGGGTTTTTTAGCTCGGTTTTGTGAGACGTCAGATAGGAATCTTGGCTTTACTTTTGATAGCTGTTTAAAGCTCGATAAACAAGTTAGTTGTGTCGTTAAATCGAGTTTTTATCACCTACGGGTTTTAACAAAAATCAATTGATCCATGCCTTCATTACCACTCGTTTGGACTATTGCAATTCTTTATATAGTGGCATGGTTAAGTCACAGATTCATCGACTTCAAATGATCCAGAATGCAGCGGCACGGCTTCTTACAGGAACCAGGAAGCATGACCATATAAGGCCTAAGCTGGTCAATTTACACTGGCTGCCTTTTATGTATTGAATAGATTTTAAGATTCTTTTATTAACTTATAAAGTTTTAAATGGGTTAGCTCCCCCTTATCTTCAGGACCTTTTAAAATTTCAGTCTGTGTCCAGCACCCTCAGATCAAACAATCAGCTTTTACTTACAGTCCCTCGGACCCGACTAAGAAAAGGAGATCAGGCTTTTTCTGTTTTTGCTCCTAATTTATGGAACAATTTGCCTTTTCAGATTAGATCTGCTAGCAGCCTGGATCATTTTAAATCGCTTCTCAAAACTCATTTTTATTCGTTGGCTTTTAACTGAAGCAATTTTTGATATTCTGTTTTTATCTATTTGTGCTACTGTTGTTACTGTGCAGCACTTTGGTGCAGTTCTATGCCTGTTTTTAAAGTGCTATATAAATAAATTTGACATTGACATTTGACATAGCTTTCTTTCAACGGTTGTCTTCCATTCCTCCTTGAAGCCCAGATTTGTGGAAACAACGACTTTGTCTTTTTCCTCTTTGTTGCTTTTCTGATGATACAGAAAGCAGAGGTTGCCCAAGGCCGCATTCCAGCAAGAAACTTTCTCCTTGGACAGTCATGTCCTTGTAGGTTTGCAGCTAATAATAATATGCCTAACTGTGAAATGTTCAAAACTTGGAATTTTGCTTTATGGCTTAGCTTTTTTCTAATTTCTCCACACCTTTATTCTTGACCTGTCTCATAACGCTGTGTTTTACTATTTACTTCTAACACACTTCTGTCTTCACATGATGGCTGTATTGATATTCAAAAACACCTTTGGCGTTCACCTGGACAACAGACTGAAGTGGACACTCAGCAGTGAAGCCATCTACAAGATGAGAGAGAGTAGACTGTATTTTTACAGGCTTGCATCCTTCAATATTCACAGTAATATGCTGCAAATTTTCCATAAGTCTGTTGTGGAGAGTATCATCTCCTCTAACAAAATCTGTCAGGTTAGCAGCATTACAGCCAAGGACTAAGAGAAGGCTCAACAAGGCGTTAAAAAAAGGCTGGTTCTGTTCTAAGACCACTGTGGGAGATCTGCAGAAAGGAAAAATTCTTCACAAAATCAAGAGAATCACAGACAACCCAAAGGTTCCCCTTTATGAGACTTTCTTATAGCAACAAAGTGTGTTCATTCAGAGGTTTCTTGGGAACCACTGTAATACTGACTGCTACAGGAGCGCCGTCCTGCCCACAGCCATCAACAACACTCTGAAGAACCTTCAATAATGAGTTACAATAACATTTAAATTTACTTCAAGATCAATTAAGTATTTTAATTGAATTTTATTTAGAGAAAACAAATTAAAGGAGGCTGAATACATGTGCAAACCACACAATGAAATATATTTTAGTTTGCGGTTGCAATGTGACAAAATGTTAAGTTCCAGGGATCATGAATACTATTGCAAGGGGCTGCATAGCATTTCCACGAGGATATGTGCTATCCATTTTAACAAGTACATGAGTATAGCCTGCAGCAGGTGGCAGGGACACTGTCCTCAGGGTGGTGAACCCAGATTCAAGATCTGGTTTGCCCCGGCGCTTTTGAAGTTTCCCCGAAAACACTTTGAATCTCAGCCAGCTCCATGGACAATGCTGTATTGGTGACCCTTCACCTGCCCTGTTGTGAGGAAAGCAACAACCAAACTGAAAACTCCCTCTGGTTGACACAAAGGAGGCCCAGGCTTGTTGCAGCACTGTCAGTTTGACCAGTCAGGAATAGTTTGATCAATATTTCACATGGCTGCTTTCTGCTGGAGCTTCCCGGTTCAGTTCAACGTGTATATCTGCCCACCCGTGAAAACGGTGAAATATAAAAATGAACTCAGAACAATTGTTAAGAAAAATGAATGCATACTTTATTTTTATGTATTTCTTTCTTAATGAATGCATTTTTAATGGCCTTACTGATGAACTGCATGCAGAATCACATTTATTAATCTTAATCTTTTTGAAGAAACTTTGTTGATAGTCAGAGCACTCGCAACACATTTTGGATTTTCTGGTGTTTATAAACCCATCCTTCATTACATCAGCATAGAAAAAGGTTTGAGAAATGAATCGCAGTCATTTCTAAGTTAAGATAGCACCTATCAGCCTAAAATGAAAGCTGATATTTTGTTTCTGCCATTTTGAGAAGAAATGGGTACATGTGTCATATATTTCTACTCCCAGCAGATTACTAATTACTTACTAATTAAAGTCCATTACACTCCAATCAACTTAAAAAGTAAAACATACATTTAAAAAACAATTACTGTGTCACTGAAGGTTTTTCCAAAATCAGTCAGTTTTCAGCTTGAGATTTTTTTCCCCAGTGCAAACTGTCACAAATTAAAGTTGTTTTTTATTTTAAGGATTTTTTACACATCTTTCTCCAGGTTGCCAATACGTGTGGAATGTGCTGTACTTAACGATCATAACTAAGTAATGTCTTCGCTAGCTTATAAATTACATTATTTCCTCAGTTTCAGCTTGATTTTATCAACTTTGTCACAGTCAGCATTTGGCTCCAGAGAAGACAAAAAGTGAGAGCTTAAGGCCAACAGTCAGTTTTGTTTTGTTTTTTTCACCATTTTAAATCTTTTAAGACACAGGGTTTTTTTTTTTATTGTTCTTGGATTGTAAGACATGGATCAAATTCAGAGAGTCAGTATTCTCCAGTTGGAGTGGTCAGGAAAGAAAGAGGAAGGAAAGATGGTAGCCTGACAAAAGACCAGTCGATAGCTTACAATCTGAGGGGGCTTTTTCTAAGGTTTAAAAGCAGGTGAGGATCTTATTAGTGGATGATTAGAAATCCAAGAACTCAAGGCTGCATAAAGTGTAACTCATGATTTTATTGTCCACTCAATTACCTGGCATCAATTCTGCAATCCAAGCCAATTTATAAGAATCTCCCAATGTTGTACTGTCCAGATTTGATTTTTGACAGGAACCCATGAGAAAACTGAAAAAAGTAAAACATTAATGCCACACAAAATAAAGTTGGACATCCATAAATCTAACTTGCAGTTTCATAGAAACACTTGCACTGATATTTAGATCTGAAAGTTATTATAGGCTACAGACCCACAGTCTGTAAATCCTTGCAGAGTGAGGTGGGAGGCAGAATGGACAGCAACCACAGGGCTACAATAAGCATTTTTAAATAAATGTATACTGTCTGCATTTATTTCTACTTGAGATGAACTATCGATCATTTTCCCAGTCAGCAACACACAGACATTGAAACACATAAAACTGATCACCTGGTAAACCAGACTGACATGGATCTTCAGGACTTGTTGAACATTTCCAAGATTTTTTACATTGTTTATTCCACATATGCACCAATCTATCTGAGTTAATGCATTTGTTACACAAATAGAAAAAAACAAAAAAAATTAATAGATATGATAGAACTGGGCTTGATGCAGCAGAATACTGAATTTCACACTGTTGATCCCAATATACACATAATATTTATAGAGAAACTTCATCAGAAACAATACATGTACTTCAATAATGTGACAAGATTTTGAGCAAAATCCTGCTACCTCTGCATACACCAATGAAGACTGCTTTAAAAAATCAACAATGCAAACATATTAGCATTCTTTTTTTTTTTTTTGTGGCTAAAATAAAAGTATGAATGATTTTTCTAACAAAAAAAATAGCTTGGTACACATGCATAGTACATAAAGAGAAATCAAAATTTGTATGTCAGCGCTATGCTTTGACAAAATGTTTGTCTCTAGTATAAGCGAGCATTTAGAAAAGAGAACAAGACAGTTTTAAATCCCTGGTACCAAATAACTCAAACTTCTTTCATTTTGAGATATTTGATTCTCGCCTTTTTGGGTTGGAATATGTAACTAAAAACCAGTGAATCACCTAAACCTAAAAATAGAATTAACATGAGAATACGTTGGTTGACACATTCCCACTTGTTTTATATAGACACCGAAAAATATGCTGAGGCCTCGTGAATGGAGAGATTTGTGTGTGGGAGCACAGTTGTCAGTCATCACTCACTTTTTGTCAATCGCAGGTTAATGTGTGACCAAAAAAAGATACACACAAAAAAAAAAGGAATCACCTTCATGAACAACCAGCGTTCGCTCCAATTTAAAAAAAAAAAAAACTCATTGGATCGGTTTACTTCAGAATGTATCACTCAGACTGTCTTTTACTAACATTTTTTTTTTCACCCAGAAATTCAAGGACAGAATGTTGCACACAAAATATATGTTCTGACGAAAATATGTAAAATATGGTTGTACTTCGAAATGAACAACCAGGATAAGAAAAATTCAATGCAAAATTTTGCAGTCATAAAAGAAACAGCTAAAAGCCATGGCTGACTGACTAGCAAAAGTGTCCAAAAAAGAAACTGAAATACAGCTTAAAAATCATCCAATTAAAACCCCAAGGTAACTTTGATATCAAGTTCAGATTAAGTGCAGCCAGCATGAATCCCAAAGGCGTTTAGTCATCATGGCATGTCGATTTCTGTGTTTCATCAGCTTGTTTTTAATTTCTTTACCATGGTATGAGGTGTTGCTTTTTAATATCTTTATGAATTGAGTGGGGGGGTTTCATCGCTTTTATTCTGTATGCCTGGCAGTTATCATGTCTGTGTGGTGACTGACATTAAATGAAAACACTCAGTTAATCAATTCATTTGTGTGTACTCAGATTATCTGTCTGAAATTACTATTGATAATTTTAAATATCTAACAGTGAGAAAAAAGTAAAACAGAAGAAATGTGCAGGACCAGTTCCTTTTCTTTGCACTGTATTTCCAATAGTGCTGTAAAAGGACCCCAGTGCACTTCAAGTAAGTTTCTGCAAAGTTTTGTGTTTAATAATGTCTTTTAATATTAAAGGATCTTGAGGTAACTGTAGATATTGGATAACAACAATCACTTTTGTCAAAATTAAAGCAATAGAGTCTGTCACTCTTGACTTACAGGGTCTGAACTCTCTGACATTTAATTTTGTTCAAAAGCAAAAATTATAGGCGTCAAGCATTGGTTAGTTTTTGCTTTGAATGGTGCTAGTCTGGCAGCTGTCCTGTGAATAATCCTCCATTAGCTGCTGCAGCTGAATACAAGCCTATGCTATCCACTTTCAAGAAAGAAAGTTCTTGAAAAATGAACAAAAAAGAC
The DNA here is from genome assembly GCF_027474105.1 of Poeciliopsis prolifica. Taxonomy (NCBI): domain Eukaryota; kingdom Metazoa; phylum Chordata; class Actinopteri; order Cyprinodontiformes; family Poeciliidae; genus Poeciliopsis; species Poeciliopsis prolifica. The sequence goes on from NW_026562387.1 coordinate 9,068,424, forward strand.
TTTTCTTCCTGCTCTTGAGGGATTGTCAGGTGATAGCAGATCTGAAACTAAGTACTTATGGTCCTTTTATAATTTAAAAAGCCTAATTTGAATAATGTTCTAAAAAAATGCTCATTTGTAGCTGGCTTTTATATTATTCATTCTCTGAAGACAGAAAAGAAAGCTAAATGTCTGAGGAGGTAACACTCCTAAAAAAGCCCTTCTTGTTTGTTTGAATGAGAAGCATTGTACACAGGCATATGAGTCCTATATGAGTGTCAAGTGTAATCGAACTCAGTGCATTGATAAGGTTAAATATGCATGCATGAGCTGAATATAAATTGAGTTCTGAGTCGAAGCCTAAATATTCAAGGCTAAACCAAGAAAATTAAGCAGCTTGTCCTCCATTTGATCTGTTTTGATTCATCCCACATGAGATAACGATCAGCTCAGTGATGTAGCTAGGATTTTATTTACTTATTTATTTATTTACACCTTTTATTTATTTATATGTAGTTTTAAATACCACCCACGTCTGCTCCACATTCTTCTTGTCTCCTCGCTGCTTAAGATCTAGGCACTGCAGCAGTGGAGCTGACAGTCTTTTTGCTTTGTGATTCAAAGCTTCAAAAGCATTGCTTAGTGCCTTTTTACATCTGCTAGTGGGGTTTTCGTACACATGCCAGTCTAAGCAGGAGACGTGTTTGTGAAATCAGTTTATTTTAGGGTGAAATATGTAATTTAGAAATTGAACAAATCCAACCGCAGTCAACTTACCAGGTAATCAAGAATACCTACGTACCATGGGTGAGACTGATGCTTGTCTTCCATGATTGCCTAGGGTTTGTAGGAAAGCTCGGGACTGGAGAATTCCCAATCACTGGATAGAGAAGACCATTGCTTTGAATGGAAGTGTGTTGGGGTCGTGTATTTGTGGATTCAGTTGAAGAGCATCTCTAGAAATGCAGATATTGGTCTGCCAAGATGAAACCAGAACCGATAAGGGAAAACTTATGTATAGATACAGTATTGAGCACTGTCAATCAAAAGTCATACGAGGTTTGTTCACAAAAAGTGAGTTTGATCTATCTTAGTTTTAGGGATAGTATGCATAGCTGACCACAACATTTTGCTGCACCATTTGCAGAATGAGATAAGAAATTCTGGAAGTGTTCTTAAATGATTTTCCTCCAGTCAAAGCAAACTAACATTTTCCATGTATGCAAATAACATAATGTGTTGTTGGAATGGTGTTCCTCAGTGTTCACTCCTAGTTCCTATTTTGTTCCTTTTATACATCAGCCCCTTGATAAGATTAGCAGTAACTTTAATAAAGTATCTTTCCATTTGTGTGCTGACAATATGAAATTTACTTGTCTTCAGTTAAATTCTGAAACTTTTATCATTGCTCCTGCACAGAAAGTCCCTTGGGCCAAACAAGCTTAGTGTTCTGTTTGACCAGGCAGTTTCTCCACACTAGCGCTGCAAAAACTCTTCGAAGAAAAAAAAAAGAAAGAAAGAAAGAAATGTTGATCTCTTATTCTTCAGATTGTGCTCTTTGGTCTTCTGAAGGTCCCTAAAGCCCAGATTAAAACTCCAGGTGACCTGTCCTTTCAGGCAGTAACCCGCCAGGCTGTGGAATGTCCTTCCCCGTCTCTCCTTGTAGTCGCCTCAGTTGATTCCTTTAAAAAGCAGATTAAGGTACTTTAAATCAGACAAGCTATTTGCTCAGTGTTATTGTTTTTATCAATTGTTCTTTCTGTCTTTTTTTTATAAGTCCGTATAAATAAATCTGTGAAGCACTTTGTTATTTTGTCTAAATCTGAAGTTGTTGAGATAAAGTTTATTCACTATCTCAAGGTTAACTCATGTCAAAAACAGAAGCCAGAGTTTTTGACTGACAGTGTTTTTGTCTATTTAATGTGTGAATCATATTCTTTGCAGACACGTGTCTCTACTTTCTTGGATCAACTTGTGTCTCAGATGCTGACTTAAGACACCTTTGTGGAGGCGACAGAGGAGATGAGCCTGCACTGCAGCTTCCAATAGGTCTCCCTCTGGAACACGTCTTTATTTAGACATGCAAGAGCTCTGCAGCAACTTAAGAGAGAGGAAGTGATGTTTAAAGACAATAAAACAAGAGACTCACATGTTATGTTCATCTATATATGCAACAATAAAAAAAGTGACATGAAAGATTTCTTTTTTCAGGTATAACATCAGATTTTTTTAAAAAATAGTAATGGGTTGTTGTTTTTTTTTTGTTTGTTTGTTTGTTTCCTAGATTGGGTTTACTGAGGTAGCTTAATTTTAAAACAGAATCACAACAGAACCACTTGCTGAATGAGGACATCTATGGGTCAAATTAAATATTGCAGTAAACATAACAGATTCTCCCTTTCAGTTGTGGCACGCAAAATCTGTAAAATAAAATGTAACAAGTTGCTATAATAAGTATGGGTAATTTAAGCAGGAAAATCAAAAAGACTGACATTCTGATTCAACTTTTTTTTTTTCTTTTTTTTTTATCACAGCAAAAGCAGGCTGAATAGAAATAAATCCTAAGGACGCATTCTATTATATTTAAACTAATAAACTTTAAGCTAAGAAAGAAATCACATTCTGCTTTATAGCATATATTGCCAAACCCACTATCCCCCATGACTCACTGCTGGTAGTCATTCATGTTCTCTAGCATAATCTTGCCCAGAGTGGGGGAAGCAAGTATGGCAAACATTAACCTACAGTACTTAAGCTGCTATTTTCTCAAGGGGATTTGGAAGGATTTTTATGCTTAGAACTAAGTGGCACACTTCAGAAGGAGGAGCAGACATGCATTGACTAAAGCTACTTAGTGGAAATGACACACTAAATTGAAAACGAAGGGTTTTTTTTAATCTCTTGAATAGAATTAAATTTCGTACACAGCATTGATTTCATTGTTTGCGTCTTGTGCAGATATATAGAGACTGCTCTAAGGTAAAAAAAAAATTCTGCGTGTGCGTGTGCGGATATGCGTCACAAATGACTTCACTCTCAACAAAGACCACTTGATTTCTCTTTCAGACTCTCATTAAACTGGTAACATTGAGAATACACATTTGTCTCATCATGTTTAATCAGGACAAGCATTGATTTTGATTTTGATTGAAGAACTTGCTTTCCCCTTCCAGACTTGTCTCAAAAAGTAAAAAAAAAGAAAGAAAGATTTAAAAAGGTAATTGTTTAATGTTTTTAAAAAATATATCTCCAAGAATTTGCTAACTTCTGTTGTTTCACACACACACAAAAAAGTCACGTTTTCTATATGCAGCACAATCTTAATGCAGGCAGAGTTCTTTTTTGTTTGTTTTTTGTTGCAAGTTTTTCATTATTATTTGTCGTTTGTGGTCAATTTATTGCATTCTAAGTAACAACCAGAAAGCACTACTTGTGACCGCTTGATTGGAAAAAAACAGTTCTGACAGTATCTGGCAAATAGTGTTAGGATTTAATTAAAGTGAGAACTGTAAGGCTTTCAGCATTTTATATACATTTTAGCTATGTTTAGGACAGATTGTCTTCATTTTTTGAAGCAGTTATTGTAAAATTGATTGACAGGAAAGACGGATGTCACATTCAAAACATCTATTGCCCTCAGTTGATCATGAAAACCTCGCTACAAACTCAAGTCTATTTCTGCCTAAAAAAGGTTTTCACGCAGGATTGTGCTTAACTCAATTCATCTTCTCATCAACTCAGAGTGCTGAGCACACCATCACACAAAGCAGCAACATGTGACCAGGAGTTACTATGAGTACTTCACAGAACAGGTTTAATCAGAAAATAAATTACACATAGGTAGACTTCATTAACTAATTAGATGAAAGCAGTAGGCTGTGCTGGATTTTATTTATGGGTGTTAAAGTAGAAGAAGCTACATAAAAAAGTCTTGCCTTCTTTTTGGACCTTTATTTATATAATTTTTATAAAGTGTAAATCCTTTCTGGTCCACTTCAGTTATGTATCACTTTGCATTGCTCTACTACATAAAACCATCTTAAGACCCATTACAGTTTATGGTTCTGTATATAATTACTGTAAATTAATTATTTGTGAGTGCATCTTTTACTTATTTAAAGATTACTAGCATGCTGAAAGAACTATTATTCAACAACCTACGACTTACTGTTTCCCCTGTTTGATCTAAATGTTATGACAGATACCCATTCTCTTTACCACACTTCAAAATGGAAAAGGCACAATAACATGTTTTTCAAATAAGAAAGAAGTGTGTTGATCTTCATGAGTTAGATATTACAGTAACAAGAAGCAGACAATCACCTAAATTTGCCCATATGTGCAATCATAGAAATATAGTGGATGGTAAAATACATAGCGAGCTTCAAATCTCACTTCTACAGAAATACAGCAACAAAAGATTCACTTATGTTCAGGATTTTTACTCTAGTTTTCCATAAACCCCAGTAATATTCAATAAAGGGACAGCTGCTTTATTGAAACATCCCCATTTATTTTCCTTGTGTTGCAAAATGTCTACAGACCACTCAACAATTTGTCACATCAATAATTAAAGAAATGCATTCTTTTATGTGCAGAAAATGTGTCTAATCGCAGCTGTGGATATCTCCTTAGTTATGCTTAAGCCCGCTCCCTCAGTTCATTACTATTTCATGGTCCACAGCCACTTTTACTCATAAAACTCCATTACATCATTTACAAACTGGAAACAATTTGACAAACACTGTACTACAGGACAGGGAGTCACAAATTAACAGTGAATTATGAATAAGTATTTCATTTTCTACACTTTGTTACATTAAAGTCCTTTATGTGGTGAGGAATAACCACATAAAGAGACATGTCCCACTGCTGTTTGTTTCTGTAAGATCCAGAATAAATATTTTGCTTGATTTGTATATAATTTAATGGAACTGAAAATTGTCATGCTAATTTTTTCTCTCTTCATGATCGCAGGGACAGAAAAAGAAAAGATGAAACTGGAGAGACAATGCCGGTACTATCGTCAGAAATTCCCCAGCAACAGGGGATATAGTAAGAATTAAGATAATAAATGACTCTCGTTTGCACAGTTCGTAAACATTGAAATGGCAAATAATCATTTGCCATTTTCTTCTTGACTTGTGACTTTCAACCAAGCCTGAAATCTGAGTGGAAGATTGATACACTGATGCTACTCTCCTATAAGTGGTGTCCAATATCCCTCACATTCCCTTCAGTTTGGATCTTTTTTCAAAAGACTTCCCTCCAGGTCCACTTTCAAGCTGGCTACTCCGGCTGTTTGTTCAGATCTATATCAATGTTAGAGATACGACCCATTCCTCTGATCTCCTCCATCACTGCAAAAAAGAGGGTGCATGCAGATGATAAACACCACACTTTGAAGGGTTTGTGAACCCAAAACGCTGATAGATAGATAGATAGATAGATAGATAGATAGATAGATAGATAGATAGATAGATAGATAGATAGATAGATAGATAGATAGATAGATAGATAGATAGATAGATAGATAGATAGATAGAGATAGATAGATAGATAGATAGATAGATAGATAGATAGATAGATAGATAGATAGATAGATAGATAGATAGATAGATAGATAGATAGATAGATAGATAGATAGATAGATAGATAGATAGAGAGAGAGAGAGACAGACAGACAGACAGACAGACAGACATGTGAGGCGCTCTCCAACAAATGGAGGGAATTTCATATCAGATGATAAAAGACTGCAAAATCTTGAATCATTCTCCAGAAATGATGAAAGTCGGTCTAAAAAGATTTGAGAACTCTTCATGTAGCTCATGAATGTCTTTTCTGTCATTTGTATAGTATTGCCCTGACAACATCAGTTACAGTTACAGTTTCCTGCAAAAGTATTCACTTTCCTTGATCTTTTTGTACTTCGTCACGTCACAATCTCAGACTTCAGTGTAATTTTTGGGGGGCCAGGGGGGCAAGTGAGTTAAAACAACACAAAATAATAAAAATATGTATTTGTTTTTATACACATATAGAGAATAAATTTCCTTTGTGTGTAAGTTCAATGAAACTGTATGCAAGAACACCAAAAGGCAAAGACAAACAAAGCCTTCAATATTTTTTGTTGAATCAATTAACTTTACTTTGTTTTTCTGTTTTTCCTTTTAAAAAACCTTTTAATCAGTCATATAAAGAAGCACAATTAAGCAAGCTCTATTAACTGTGATGATCTGATACAAACATTTGAGCATCACTGAAATGTAAAAGAATAGATTGTAAAACCAGTGCTTTATTTGGAACAAAATCAAATAAAGCACTAGTTTGATTTTAAGAGTTAAGCGATTTTAATGTTACAAAGTAGCAGCTCTGCATTGTTGTTGTATTTAGGAATGAAATAGAAAAGGTGTGCTGTGTTTTCAGAAGGCTGTGGCTACAGGTTAGACGGATAGGTAGGGGGGTGAACTGTCAATTGTAACCCTGCAGAAGAAGGAGTGTAAAGCTCTATGGGGACAGTGGTGGTTCAAAAAGTGACGAATGTGACTGCAATTCAATCAAGAGCAAAATGATAGCAGCCTGGCCCTTGACCAATAACAAATTGGTGGCAGGTATGTCACTAATTACATCGTTTTTATGTTCTAGCATTGCACTTTTTTTTTTTATCTCCTGGAAATTTTCAATTTTCAAATGAGCAGACAAATTCCTCCCAACATCATGCTCTATTTTCAGTAAAGCTGTAGCACTAAAGAGCTCTTGCTTTGTGTCAGATACAAAGATCTACCACGACATACTCACTGCAGGGATTCTGTTGTTAGGATAGAAGAAAAACATAGTACATAACATCAATTTTGGCCATGTTGCCTCAGACCTACAGGGGGAACTCCATTCCCGGTTAAATGACGAGCCGCCACCTGTTCTCATTTCATCTCTCTTGCATCCTCGCTGTGCCTGTTGGACCACCGGTGAAGGGCAGACACCCAGGTACTCCGTGAGGAATGGAGGCAGGTTTCCTATTCAGAACTGTCCCCCTGTCTATATCCTGATGGCTGCCACCTGTTCGCCTTCTTCCATCCCTTCCCCACCACTACCTCACTGCACACACACCTAGCTCTCGTTTGAGCTATGGGAAGATTTTCCAAAGGAAATGTTCTATTGTTGGAGTCTCACTGGGGTAAAGAAGGGAGGCGAGTTGATGATCCTCTATTTCCATATGCCTCTATTTTTGAATTATTACATAATAATGATCATCTTGTAACTCCATTTTGGTCTTCAGTCTATATAGCAATATTCATTTTATGTCTGTCTGGTGAATTTGGGGTTAAACATGTTTGTTCTTCATTCAGTGAAGCAACTAGAGTTGGACAGAGAGTAGTATTATTTCAAGAAACATTACTTATGTAGAACTTAAATATGATGCATTAAAGCTACCCCTAGAAGTACATTGTTTTCAAAAGGTTACTCAAGTAAATCCAGTTCTACCCCCTTTACCATCTTTGACTGATATTAAAATTAGCTCAATGATCTGACACCTTTTTTAAAAACCTTGTCAATGCAAAGTTGTATTAAGCATGTCATAAATCCACATCAATAATTCTTCCACAATGGAGGTCTTGTAACACTAAAGAATCTCATTTCCATTATCTCCTGCCATGGAATAAAATAATAAACAATCATGTACCACAAAAAAGAAAAAAAAAGTAAAGCTTGCACGAGGAAAAGCTTGCACATGAGGAGTTACTTCCTTGACAGATTATCAGTCAGATATCAAAGTGGCCAAATCCGTCTTTCCTGACACCCTGGAGCTGGGGCCATCTGGATCGGCCATTTTCTGGTCATTAACCACGCTCACATCTCCAGGATGTTCGATTTCTTGCTCTCTCGGTGCAAATGAAGCTGGCTAACTCAGTCTTTACAGCCTTCGCCTCTTTGTTTGCTAAATTCTGTCTGTTGCGTGGTGCAGGAGAGACGCCGCTTTTGGAAATGGACCGCGATAAAAGGCATCTTGATCTGGGCACCATACAGCATGACGGCGTGAGCTGCAAAACTGCAAAAGCTGAACTTCAATAAACATACTCTCTCTCTCGCATACATAAGGGAAAGTGTGAAGGATGATCACAATGACTACCACGACGAGGTGTTGCATCTGCGGGGACCTGCTAACGATGAAGGCAGTCACATCTCTAACGGGACTAATTGGGATTCAGAGAAATCGAATGTAATGATAGATGGAAAAGGACGGCGACTCAGCGGTGCCTGAAACTGCTGGCAAAAGATCAGAGGCGTGAATAGAGTTGAACCTTTCACTCAGGCCTCAAAGTCATCTGTTGCCAGCAGGCAACTTTGCTTTAGCATTACAAGCTTAGATTCAAGCATAATTTTCTTGTTTTTTTTTTGTGTGTGTGTGTGTGGCAGTTTTAAGCAATATATATGTTTGCTGGCCAGTTTAGACTGTCAACATATCCCCTGTTAGGAGGTGAAAAATGGGTGCGCCACACAGCGCAGCAGATGGCAGGAATGGATCATCGGTCTGAAACAGGAGACGAGTGATGTATGGATTCCCCCAGAGGAAACACTTTCAGAGTATGAGCCACACTGGGAAGACACTTTGCTCACAAACCAGCGGTTTTGTGTCCATGCTATGCACTAAAAGAAATATAGACATATTCAAGCTGTTCACCATTTGAGACTTAAATTACCTTGTAAAATAAAAAAAAGGCATCCAGAAGTTGAATCACTCAAACAACAAATATTAGTACATTCCACCTAATTTGCAGGGTTTTGCAGCTCCTCCACAGTTACCGTAGGTCACTTCCAGGTGCAACTCAAAAAATAACAATAATAATAATAATAATTGGACTGTTGTCTAAAAAGCTCAAAACTCATTAATAGCTTTGTTTCATAGAGTGAAATATTTCAAGCACTTATTTCTTCAGCTTTTGATAAATCTATTTGTCGTGGGTTTTGTTGTGCTGATTACAGACTCAGTGCACTTCTTATGAATCCACCCAAAAATATCCAATGGATTTTGCTTGAAAATCTTCTCAAATCTGCAATTATCTTCGTTGTCAGTGACAAAAATATTGAGCTATTTCAGAATATTATATTTTCTTTAGATGCCTCTTTGACCAATGCTTTAATTTTTATGGACGGAGTTTTATAGATAAGTGCAAGTGAAATAAGCTTATTACCAACACGTCTTTTTTTCACAGGAGCAGCAGATGGCATGAAATGAGGGGTGTGAAAAATATAAAAATGATCACCGCAAACAAACATTGCTAAATTTAATACTTTAGGAATGCTTGCAGGAAAATAATAAAGTTGTGAAAAAAGCAGTATCTGTATCATTGGAATGAAAACTTTAAACTTGAACTCGCAACAAAAATGAAAACTTAACTCTTAGCTGAAAAGTTTATATATGCTTTCCCTACCTTTTCAGGGTGATGTTAAAAACTTTGAAACTTGACAATTCACTGTTCTTTCTCTACCAGTCTAGTGCATTTAGACCTAGTATTTTTGCAGAATAACAGATGAATCTTTTGTGTCAAGCTAATATCCACTGGGTGGTAATTAAAGGAATGTTACTTTGAACAAACTAAGCAGATTGAGAGAAGGTGGATCTTCTCTATTGCTTTGTCGTGGACCCCTTTCTTGTTTTGGCTAAACCTGCAGAAGGTAACTTTTATTTTGAAGTTAATTTTGGGAGCACTAAATTACTTTAAAGAAGGCTTAACACAATAAAGGGAGCTGTAGTCGTAGATTTACTTTATGGATCTTGCATAATAATTCAAATTAAAATGTAATAAAAAGCCCCCCTTAAAATTCTGACTAACATGCTTTTTCTTTTTTTTTTTACGTTGCTGTCATTTATGTTCTTAATGAATGATGGATGAGGTCAGCTGGTGCAACAGAAGCAAAAAAAAAAAAAAAAAAACTAGAAGTAAATTTTTTTTTGTCTTACCTTTTAATAAACTCTTTAACCATAATTGAACCAATCAGTGCACGCGGGGTCTATAAGAAAGTTTTGCTAATTGCAGTTGTGCTCTCCAAAATTCTGCAGAGGCCATCCAATCTCTGGCTCATTCTTAATGTTACAGCATACACTCTAAGCCAAAGTGATAACCAATTATTTGGTAAAATGGATTCAGGCTATCACATTGCTGTGGGAATTTTAATTTGTCCCTATATGTGAAACCTTAGAATTTAAATAAGATGTACTATTTATTTGACATGCCTCAATACGTGTTAATTGACATTTTTCTGTTTCAATATTTCACTCGGAAACACACGTGGCAATGTGTCCTCCAAACAGCCACACACAAGTGAAGCACTGAAAGGAGGCAACATTAAATGGAAGAAGCAGCAAAGTTAGAGGGACAAACATCACATTATCCAGACAAAATTCAACACCGAAAAGATGGCGTGTCACCTCATGTCAAGTTCATCTCTTTGAAAGCTAACCCTTCCCAGTCAAACTGAGCGCACGGTAAAAAAAAACCAAATAGAAATAAATTTTAAAAAAAAAGAGTTTAAAAAGTTGCAAATTAGAAAAAAAAAGTAAACAGCAAAAACAGAGCAGAGTCCTTTTGTGATGATGAAGGCATTTCAATATGACATGCAACCACCAGTGCGTGCCATGAATAAATCATACTGAACCGGGCAGAAAGAGTAAACAGTTATGCATCTTCACCTCAGATGCCTGGAGAGGCCTGTCAGACAAAGAAGTTAACAAAGTCTACCTCCTCATCAGCATGCAAAGCACATTTCAGTAAACCAAAGTCCAATCCTGACACCGTACTCAAAACCTTCTCCACTGTTTCCCCAAAGATCTCACACTTTCAACAGGCAAGTCAAAGCAAGGCAACACTGCAGTTCGTTTTTACCCTGTGTCTGCTTCACTCTGATGTATTTAAAGAGCACCAAGCTTGCCTCTGTAACTTACACAGCCAGAGCTCAAGGTTTCGCTGCCAATTTGTACTTACTGCGGATAGACTGTTCAGACCTCCATAATATCACCTGTTAACACTGCTGCAGGCATGACTTGGCTCCTTACAGGTGTTGCTGCATCCAAGCTTTGCTCTAATGCAAACTGTCTAGACTCTCCTGTGGATGTAAAATTGTAGTTGAATCTCCATAAAATTAGCATATTGTCAAAAAGGGTATTTCAGTCATTCAACTGAAAAATGTAAGCTCATAGAGATTTATCACACACATTAATAATGTGTGTTGTAAGCACTTCTTTCAGTTAATTATGTCTACAGCCAATAAAAATCCCAAACTCATATTTCTCAAAAAGTGGTATTACATCACGTCAACAAAAAGTATTTTAATATAGAAACGTCAGCTTGCTGAAAAGTATATCCATTTAATGCAGAGTAGATGCAGAGTAGATGCACTCTGACGTTTTAGGGAAAGTAGGGTTCCTTTAAAGCAGAGTTCAGCTTGTCTAAATTACTGAGTCTGGTGTGTCGCATTTTGCTTTTGACGATACTTCAGACTCTGCTGGGTTTTGTTCAGGGGAATTTGTTGGGCATTCAAGCACAGTAACACCAGGGTCATTAAAAGTAGGTATTGGTGGTTTTGACGGTGTAGCCAGATGCCAATTTCTGCTGATAAAAAGCAGCATGATAAAAAGCAGCATCATAAAAAAAGTTTGTCAACAGATGAAAGCTGTAAAACTTCCCTGGTAAACCACAGCACTGATTTCGGACTTAATAAAATCCAGTGGGTCAACACCGGGAAACACCAGATTGAGGAAGCTTCCTCAGGGACTTTTATTTTTGTCTTCACTTTTTCTTTGGACTCTGGGAACTTGATTGTCTTACTGAAATGCAGAATTTCACTTTCTTTGAAAAGATTAATTGTGGGCCACTGGGCATTTGTCCGCTCCGGTTTCTGAAGTCACTGCTGCTTCAGGAGTGGCTGAACACAATGATTGACTAACCACAGGCAAAACCTTGAAACTCTTAGCCAAACTCTCCGATGCAGTTTACATCACAAATCTCTCATATCAGTGTTGTTTCCATCTTACTTTTTCCCCTCCACTAAACTTGCAGTTAACTAGATAAAACTTATTGTTTTTTTAATTCAAAACAGAATAGTTATCAGAGTAATTCAATTGTTTCTGTTAATGTTACAAGAAAATCATGTATGAGTGTGCATGAATTTTGATGTTCGTTATTGATGAATACATGTAAATCTTTTTATTAAGGCTACACACAACAATTCCTCCTTTTTTTAGAATATAGTTTTATTTATAATTTATAATCGGCAGATACAAAAAACTCTTTAACTGTATCCAAAATGTGCAATAAATCATTGATTTTTTTTTCTCCAAAAGAAAATACAAAAAGACTATCTACTTTGAAAAGTTGACAACCAATGTAAACTGGAGTGAACTGGCAATTCTACAGAGGCTCTACTAATTAATACTAATTCTCTTTTAACCGACTACAGTCATTAACAAATTGCAAGTTTTGCTTTGCTCTCCCAAGATGACAACCGAGTCATTATGTGTACATACATCTAGAGTGGCAACATTCTAGTTCCACCATTGTTAAATACAAGAAAGGCAATAATATCCAAAAGCAGCACGAATGTGTAGAACACATTAAAGGAATTTTCAAAATTGTACCAACATGATAATGTGAGGAAAAGAAAAGGGAAGGTTTTGTCCAAACATGATGTCGTAAACAATTACCTTCAATGACTGAGATGCACAAAGGAAAAAGGAGAAAAAGAAAGAAACTGGAGTATGTTAAGTGCTTAACAGCTGTTACTCATTCAAATCAGCAGTCTGAACAATCGTCAAATCTCTGGAATCGAACAATGAAGGCTTTAATGCACAAGCATACTGTCTGAAAAGGATTTGCGTGTCGAAATCAAATGATTATTTCAAAATTAAAATGGAATTATAATTAAGATGGATTAAAAACTCTATAAGAAAAAGAGACTAACATTTTGTCTTCACATTTTGACTGAAAAACATCCTCATACACAAAAGGGTAAAAAAAAAATGTACATCCACATTCTCGCTATGATCCCATATCTTAACAGCCAATTAGGAACAGCTTTGAAATTATGCTGGCATGTGACCCCCTTAAATCACACAGATATGACCCCCCCCACAAAACAACAACAAAAAAAAAACAATTTTACTCTTACAGTTATATGAATACATCATGACAAATCTGTGACTTTTCTTTATAAATCACCATCTGAGGGAAAACTTGAGGCAAAGAGAGGTTCAATGAATGTTCAAGTGCAAATTATGTGTCATTGTAGTCCTTATGTTCCCCATGCTTTCAGAAATGGGTCTGCAGGCAGATAACAGGATACCTCAAACAAGCGTACATTCCTTTTGTACGGCCCCATCCCCCAGATGGCAAATGTCACAAACGACAACAAAAAACATCTCTATACAGCCAAAACACATCTTAAATCCTTCATTCCTATACAACTCAAAGCTTTAAAACTAAGTGTTTAAACATGCAAACACCGTTCAAAGATCCTATCTAGTTTCCACTGTGCTTCCTCAGACAAAGTCTCCAGCTAACTACAACTAAAACTATACCCTAAAGACCTACCAAAGTTGCCAAAGACATTTTGCAATACTTTTAAGGACACTGATGTCAAAAAAATGATGACCACTCATATTGTGAGGAGACAATTCCCTGTCAATTATCCAAATAAAGCACTTGCGTAGCATACTGTGTGCTCTTCCCTTTACTCTGACGCCATCAGCTCATTATAACTTGTGGTAGTGCAGCTCTGCAAGGACAGACTCAAGACAATATGAAAAACTGCAAAAAATAAAATAAAATAAAATTTAAAAATAAAACTCTTCAAAATCTTAAGAACACCAATGATGGCATGCAGGTTTGGTTTAACTTTTATCACATGCCAAGACCCTGACATCCCTTCCAAGGTGGAGAAGACTCCTTAACCAATGTTTCCCAAATCTGTATTTCCCAAAAGCCTGCATCTTTCCTACGTCCGTATCTTCTTTCCAGCTTTATGTTACCACTAGTACTACAACTAGATTAGAGATGCACCGAGAAGTCAGTAAATCCCTCGATATTCTGGTACTGGTAACTAAATTGCCAGAAACGCAAATATATATATATGTTTTTTTTTTGTTTTTTTTCTGATCAGCTAAAATATAACCAAGCTTAACCAGATGGTGTTAAGCACATCGGTGTGGAAGTCATTGCTGATGGAAAAAAGTGTTAAAAACAGAAGCAACAGGAAGCACAGAGATGTTATTGGTTGTTTAACAGGAAACGGTTTTAAAACATGTCAAACCATGTCAGCGGTTCACTGAAAACCAGAGAAAGCAACAGGATGGCTGAATAGAATACAGCAAAACTGCTTTAACTTTTGTTTTTTTTGTTTTTTGCTTCTGTCTGCCATGGAACATGTTGAATCTATAAATGATTGAAGCCTTTCAGAATTCCAAAGATCCTACATTGTCTAGATACAGACCGTTATGCTACCTGTGCTCATTTCTACTAACATGCTAAAGGCAATTTAAACTTCGACACAATAATGCATTTTAAAATTATTAGTAAAGCCCTGTTGTACAAAGATGATTCTCTTTCACAATCACAATGTGGTATCACTCCTTTTACTAAAAAAAAATTACTTATTACCCCTCATAGCAGGAAAGCTAGGGGGCCGGAGGGAAGTGTTTGAAAGCTGTTCTTACATTTTCCTTTATTTTTGTACTTAAAAGATAAATAATCTCCATCAGCAGACAAAAGCTTTCGAAAAACCACCAATTGGAAATTGATTATTCTCGGTGCATCTCTAAAGGTAACTTGGACAAGATTTCACATGAGATGTCTTTTAGTTGCAGAATGTATGAGGGCAAGGCTTTCAGACTCCCCAAGGTAAATGCAATTGTGCATTGAATAACCAACCTCTGATACCAAATTGTTTTATCCCTGTTCAACACCTTATACCATGTAGTCTGACAATCTTAAAGGCTTTACTACATGCAGACAACACAAGCATTAGTGAAAAACTTAAACCTGCAGTGGAAATTTTGCAAGATTTCAAATGCAGAATTGTCATTATAATAATTTTTTTAGTCCATACATTTAGTTGATGCCTTTTCTAGAAAAAAAGCACCTGCATCCAGCATTAGAAGTACCATTAGGCTTGAAAAATGCATAATGACAAAATGCAGCCTTATAACTTTAAAGCTAATTCTCAGCCCCAGCTATTGAAAGCATCCTAGTGGCTGACAAAATCTGGACATCTTTTGCTGTTCAGCTTTACAGTTTGCCCTTGGCTTAGTACTTTAGTTAGCTTAAGAATTTCTGACACATAATAATGTCATTTATTATCTATGTTTATATATCAAACTTTAACATCATTATTTTAAATGCAAAGTTTCACTATCCAAAATCTTAAGTTGCAATTTGATCAAGACTAAAGAGGTAAAGACATTTCAACATCTAGAAAACTGATAGGCAAAAGATGTGCAAAAGTAGTCAGCCTGTAGAGATGAAAAACCAATTGTAGCAAACATTCATTTCTGTAATGTACAATCCAGTTGATAATGCAGCACATTTTCAATTGAAAGAGGAACCTTATTTTTCCCAACTTGCTCTACTTTACTGCAGATAATTAAGAAACTTCTGCTCCTTGTTCACAGCCAGACAGCATACATCCATCACAACTGTCAAATGTCTGATCTTCATTGTTTCCAACTAAGCTTACTTTGCTTTTCACCTCATCCACATTTTTGCAATAGATTAAGTATTACCAAATGCAGAACCTTCTGAACACCAGAAAAATAAAACCTCACAGAAGAGTGGAATGGACAAGACAGGGTCACTTAAACATAAATCAGGAGCTACCAGAACCAGTCGTCTCAAACTGTGGTTGTCTGTAAACCTTGTGTAAAAATCTTAACTGAACACAAAAGTGCAAACTGCTACCACTGCCCTGTCCTCAGTAGTGCTTCTCCTGTAGGTAATCTTTCATCTTGTTGGGTAAGGGCAGTTTCTGGATGAGGTCTATCCTTGTGTATTGCCTAATGACAAAGCGGCAAAGATACTGGAGGGACCGCACTTGCATAAACCGAGATACTGGGTTGGTTAGTCTGACTGGGTAGGTTGCAGACCCTGGAAGGCGAGACCTGGAGTAACAAAAGGCTCCGTTTTCTGAGTCTCTGATGGAGTGTTCAATTAAATCAACGATTGACGTGTGACCCTCGACATCAGGCTGCTCATAAAAGCTGAAGCGTCCGTTGGAGTGTTCGATGCGTGTGTGAAGGGTTTTGCTCTGCGATCGGAAGCTAAGGCTGAGCAGGTATCTGTCATCTGAGCTGTCTCTGACCAGGAACGAACCATCAGCCAAGTTGATCAGCTTCTCCTCCGCCTCCCAACGTGTGATTGGACCCCAGTACCAGCCCTGCCTTGCAAGCTTCTTAAGCTCCTCGGTCAGACTGGTCACGACCATCGGTCCGCTGCTCTGGACTGAATCGTACACTCGACTGACCCCAGGAGCTGAATTTGGGTCAAAGTTGAGGTGGTGTCTTACCCTCTCAGCTACCTGGCTGTCTGTAGAGCTGAAGCTGGAAAAAGTCCTAGGGATGTGTCCATTACTTGTCATGGGTGGCAGAAGGGGGCTGAGGGGAGGTGGGACATCCACCCGAGAGCTTTGGAGCACCACACCAGCAGAACCTAAAAGAATACTATTAACTGAGGTTTCCATAAAGAGGTCCGCAGGCATCCCATTAACCAGTTCATGATCCTCCTGTCCCTGCTCTGTGTGGAAGGACCTGCTGTCTGCCTCTGTCACAACCTCCATGGGAGTAGAACTGTCTAGGCAAAAGGAGTGGGACCCTTCTGGGTACATTCCATCATCTGAAGGCATTGTGTACTGGATATAGTCCTGGGGCGTCAACCCCAGCACCACAGGCACATCATTTTCATCGATGTTTAGATGCAGCTCACCATTTTGTGGTTGTTGGAGGTACTTTATGGACTCTGCTTGGTCCTGAAAGAGCCCTTCCATCTGGAAGTTATGAAATTCTTTATGAACACCATTTAAGGTGGGACTCGGGCAAGGAGAGTGGACCATGGCTTTAACCTTTACCTCCATCTTGATACATGCCTCGTCAGAGTTGACCGGTCGCAGAGGCCACGGCGAGGGGCTGTAATGGTGACTCCGCAAGGATGCAGATCTGAGGGGTCTCTGGGCTTTTACTTCATTGCTGATGGGCACAGAAGATGATGAAAAGTTGTCATCGTCATCTGCCGAACACAAAGCTGAAGAGACAGCTTTTGCTTTTGCCTTTTGTTTGGCAGACAGCCTCCTCTTTAACGAACCCATTAGGCCCTCACTTTTAGATCGACTTTTATTTTGGCCTCCTTTCTCGTCCTCACAACCAAGATCACACCCTGAAAGGTCTTTGGTGTAGCAGCCTCCAAAAAGCGATTCCTCTTTTGAAAACTCTGTTGTCACTGAAGGCTGCTGGAGCATGACAAAGTCACCCTCCTCTTTGGCCTTTATGTTGAGGGACTTGCGGATCGTCTTAAGGCTTATCTTCTTCATTCTGACAGGCCCTCCAATGTGGGGGCATGGGACGGCTCTCCTGATATCCTGATGAAAGCACTATCCACAATGTCCTTCCATCAGGCCACATGAAACAAGTCATCCATACAGTGGATCCAAAACTCCCTGAAGACAGAAATAGACACATCTTAGTCGCCTTAATAATAATAGAATCCAAAATAATACATTTTCTGGTTAAATTTTTTTGTTTGTTTTATAATTAACAAAAGGAATACCATTTCAAAGTTCTCAAAAACAAGATTGGAGCACTCACATAATTTCCCTAATGTGACAGAGATACTTTGCTACGTAAGATAAAGAATACTTCTATCCATATCATATTTAAACTATTGGCAATAAAGTCTATGTAGTTGAGATAAAGATAAATATTTTTTTCCCCCCCAACTATTATTGTAAAGGATACATTCACTATTAAGGGGTTAGATTTGATGCAACACAGATCAGATTACCCCTCAAAAACAAGGTTGATCACAAATAAATTATAGAAGGTGAGATGATAAATAGTCAGCATTGTAAGGTTATAAAGGCAAAGAGTAAAGGGAGACAAATACGGTATTTCACTCTAGTCACACTGTGTGGTTTTCCAACATTACACAACCTTACTGCCTGGTATTTTTAGATACTGTCCCTCAGTGGGGACATTCAGATGTATCACCAGCAAAGTTACAGGAATGTGAAAACATGTTGATTTACACAAAACAAAAAGTACAAAGGCAAAAGTTAATTATGAAAATTATTAAAAGGCTTTCAGTAGGGGTGCACCAATTGCAGTTTTCTGGCCAAACACCGATCTTAAAAAAGATGTACCTGTTGATTCTAAATCAGATTCTCTTTTTCTATAACAGACAGTGTCAGAAGGGGTGCCGATAAGACTTAAAAATACAATTATACTTTTGTTTATATATATATATATATATATATATATATATATCACATACACTTTTGATCATTTCCCCCCCTTGATTTCTTTTCTTAAAAATAAATTATAAATTAATGACAATATTTTAATAATATTACTTTTATTTTAAATTCAAAATCATTTAAAATCAAATAAATAGAAGCTGTTAATCAAAAGTACAAGTGTGGACCGAAGAGGAGAAGCAGGCACCTAGAAGGCAGGCCCTTGGTGAGCTGGCAAACTATGAAAACCCAGCACTAATGTACCCAAGAGTACATTAGTAAAAATAACAAATCCAGATTTTCCCAAAAAAATATATTCAAAAATACAAAATATGATTAATGGATGAAATTGATTTATTGCCCAGCCCTACTGTCAGATGTTACAAGATCACAATTCACCTTCAATGTTCCAATATTATTTTATTAAAAAACCAATAACAAAATCCTTGAAACAATGCAAACATCTTTTAACTGCATGAGGTAGTACTCTAAAATATAAATGAAAAGCTTAGAGAATTGTTGCCCGAACCACTAAATGATCTAAACTTTCATGTTTTACAGGAAAAAATGATGGAAGAGAGCTGATTTTCAGATCTGTGCAGAGGTAGATAAAATGTGTGAACAAAATGCAAGCAACGACCGATCACTGATCACTCAAAATTAAGAAAATTGGGGCAATCGAAGCATGAACGACTCCAATCCCAGAATTTTGATTTTTTTTACCCTGCCTGCATTGACATTCTGTTATTATTAAAAACATGATATGAATCAATAAAAACAGGACATTTTTTTCTTAAAATCAAAGTCTGACCGCAAAAGAGAAGGTGGGGGTTGCAATATACCATTTGCTAAAATAAGGAGGCAGCATCCTAATAAGAAAATGTTATCTATTTTAAAAGACAGAAAATGCGTGGATCTAGTTAGAGAAGATTTGTTTGCAGAAACAATCACAGAAACTGCCCAATTATGTACACAAAATGAAATCTGCTGTAGCCTTTCTGAAAGTATATTTGGCACATTTCCTACATTACCATATAAAAGTCAACTTTAGATACAAACAACTAATTAAAGAGTTAAAGATGAAAAGATCAGGTTATCCACAGGGAGTGGGGAAGACTAACAATGCACAAAGCCACAAAACAAGCATTTATGGTAAGAGCTGCTAAAACCCTCGCACAAAAAAGGAGAAGCAGCATTCAGCACCTATGCACCAAAAATCTGGAACAAACTTCCAGAAAACTGTAAAACAACTGAAACACTGACTTCCTTTAAATCTCAACTAAAAACATATCTGTTTAGAATTGTATTTGAAACATAATATGGATAATATTGTTTATTCTATGGTGCGTGACTTCGTGTTTTGTGTTTAGCACTTTGAAATGCCTTGCTGCTGAAATGTGCTATACAAATAACAATTGATTTGATTACCTATCTGAACAGTAATGCAAAAACTTAGAGGGGGCTTAGATTGAGTAATTACGCCAGAGAGTTAAAAAAAATCCTACTATGGCACTTTTGCTGGAAGAATTGGCAGAAATCCCCATAAATAGAAACAACTACATCACAACTAGTAACTATTTTATCTTCAGTTGTTACAAAAATGCTAGATATATCAAAAATAACAAAAGAAATGTGATGCCTTGATATTGACCTATAACACTTTAAGAAGCTCCTATTCTTTTTAACACTCAGCAAATCATCAAAACAATGCTCCTTTATGATGCCATTTACAACTGTCCTTAAGAGCATTTGACTGAGAAGTTGATTGTATGAGCTCAACAGACTAGCACTTCCACCAGATGTTTAGACACCCCAAAATGGCTGCCACAGGACATTCAAGGACTCCTCAAACAAGCATGAAAGAATCAAAGCAAACACTCCACATATGTTTTTGATGAGGTAATAAAATTATACATTTATACTTTTGTGTTTATGTATAGGATTAGTTTGTTTAGACATAAATATAATAACAATGTAGTCTTACTTAAACGTTAAAATAAATGCCATCCATCATGTTTCACTTTTCTAATCAGATTACCTGGATTCAGCAATAAAATATTACAATCTGTACATGTATAGTTCCAAAAAGAACTCTTTAGTTATTAGAAATTTTAAATCATTAAATATTGTAGACACTAAATAATATGGTAAATGGGGTATGTATATATAAATTTTCATTTGGCATTTATTTAGTGCCATTCGCCGTATTATGTAATATCTACAATATTTGACGATTCAAAAATAATTCATTATATATAACATTCTCCAAAATGGCATTTGTGGTATTATTTAGTATTAGTATATATATATTTAGAATTTTGGGAAATTCTGTTGAAAATTGTTCTAGGTTCTGATAACATGCTAATTGTTCTATGGGTGGTTATGCTGCTGATATTTACCTTCAGACTCCACCCCATCTACATATATATTTACCTTGCATCATGCTAACATGGCTCGACAGTAAAACATTTCAGTCTTTCAGAAAATATTTCCCAAATCATGTGAAAGTTGAATTGGGGAAACTGAATGTTTTTTTCAACATTCAGAGTCGTTTTTGTAAAACAGGACCACGTGACGCTCTGAAACAGCCGTTTGAAAATCAAGACAGCTGCAATCTGATTACTCACCATTATCTGCAGGAAAATGGTGACTCAGATGGGTCAAATTCCACTTCCACCACCTTTTATTTACTGTTGAAATGAGCAAAAGCATGTTGATATGCAAAGGTCTGCCGATATACCTCACAAATGAAAGGCACTATGAAAAAAAAACAAAGCATCTTCGGATATGCAAAAGTCATAAACGCCTTGTGCTAAACACTAAAATTAACCAGGTATGCCCTGACCTGGAAAGGCCTACGGACACAAGAGCATGCTTGGAGGTTAGCTACGTTTGTTAGCATTCTACTTATATGCTTTAAATGTGAATACTCCAAATCCCTTCAGTCGCTTTTTAATTTAAAGATAGAAATATCCAGGAGAGACGCCCATTATGTCATCAATGTTAAGACTGCGTGGAAGCCAACACAAAACTGCTGTTAGCAGACCTGTGAAAAGTATTTTTTATACGTTCAAACTTGTCTAAGGAATAATACAACATTGTCTCTTACCTTGTCGCTTCCAGCTTTTTTTTGTCGTAAGCAGCGTGTTAATGTTTAGTTATCTGTCAGTGAAAACACTCTGGGAAAAGATATGGTCCTTGGCGATTGTTGGCTAACGTTAGCGTAGCTACTGCTACCTTACTACCTAAGTCAGTTAGCTTTGTTAGCGTTTTATGTCGAAAACATCACCGCCACCGTCCCTTTAGTTCACTTCTGTGGCAAAACAAAGCACAAAAACACAAACATGGACGGACTTTGTAATTGTCTTCACACACGGGAACTATTAGCGGCTAAAAACGACATAATTTAGGGTACATCTTTCAACCTAGGTCAGCTAACTCTTTGTAGCTCACGGCCTCTTCCTTTCTTCCTTTGTTGCCTGTTGAATTGTGGGAGCTGAATCGGTGTGTGTTCACATGCAGCGAATCAAAAGGCAGCAATCACCACATCCTGCAGGCAGGCGCACTGAAAACGTCACTCCCATAATAATAATAATAATAATAATAATAATAATAATAATAATAATAATAATAATAATAATAATAATAATAATAATAATTTTATTTGTATTCTATTAGTTGGGTTCAAGATATAATTCTCATTTGGCCTATCTTTATTCATGACGTGTCAGTAAAAAGAACAAAACTTCAATCAGCATCAACCAGCTTCAAATAATAATCTTTTCTGTCATATGTTTTTAAATAATTATAAATATACTCAGACCAGTTACCACTCAAAATCAATTAACAATCTAATTTAATCAATTCAATAAAGTCACTTTTTGTGTGAAAGTATGAAACAAACTTATCTGGTACTAGATATAAAAAGCATTTGAGGGCCAGCAATCTGCTTGGACAATAAACAGAGGATGTGACTTATGGGTTCATCTTTCTAACACCTACAGCACAGTCTTCATTAATATTCCCAGTCAACTCAATCAGACCTTGAGACATGATTGGAATAACTCACTTGACACAATCAGGTGACATGTTTGGGTCATTAAGTGACAATTAGTCAAAGACTGAAAGGAAGGGATTGTATGCCCAGTGACTCCTGGGATTTTGGCAGCCAGGCATGCAGCGTGAATAGCCCTATTGTTTGTTCTGACTGTATCATATCAACCTAATACCTCAACATATGTTTTGAAATGAATAGGGTTTAAGATGAGTGGTGAAACTTCTTTAAGTATATGAAATGGTTAAAAAAAATTAAAAAGTAGCCATCAAAGACAATACGCAAGTAAGAATAAACATTATTCTGTGAAATAGGTCAGTTAAGTATTGAGTGGCTGGAAATAAAATCTGATTGAATATTCTACAGCGATATCATCAAATGAACAAATGACGACTTTTAACAGCATTGTGACTGTTTGAAGACTTAATATGCACAACCATAAGGACATCTATTTTCCAATTACACTGTGATTATTTGAGACTTGTAGAAGAAATCTTTCACTTTATTGTGTTCCTTGATGAGAAACCAAAGGAGGCAAGCGCTCTGCCCTGTATGTCTATTGTCATTCATAAAGCATGGATAAACTTGATTTGATCAAATTTTATTTTAATCTTGGAATGAATCCCAGTGATGTCTACCAACCCCATGTGGTTAAGCACAGTATCATCATTAGCTGAAGACACTTGATTTGTCTGTCTAAAATGCACAGCTTGAAACGCAAACAATGTTCAGACATTGAGCAAGCTGCTCTTCATGATGGCTTGATTTCATCTTAAAAGTGTCTGCCAATCAGTTGTGATGTTTTGGCCACAGCTTGATAACTCAATTCCCATGTCATAGTGTTTTTCCCACTGATGTCACCAGGGGAGCTCTGTACAAAGACAAACACAAGCACAGCATGGAGTGGAGTGGAGACAGAAGTATGGGATGAAAGCTTTCCAAAAAATAATTTAAGCCCCAACAAGTGTTTATCCGCTGAAACTGAGACCTCTCTATGTTCCGAATCCTCTCAAATCAGACTGTTAATGGATACAAACTAAGACAGGGTTTTCATCACTTGCCTACAAAGGGAAACAAATTTATTAGTGGTGATCAACATTTCTGTGTGTATGCCTCACGGGGGGTTAGCTCGAACCTTTGTTTCATGAATTTGTTTCAAATATTTTTTATTCATGAATTTGTTTCAAATATTTTTTATTAAATAAATGTGTTTTATTTTATAACATACTGTTTATAGATTAGATTAAAAGTAATGACTGTTTACTACTATATTATAATGGTGTTATCTTACACAAATATAATTTATTCTGATTCCTTTTGATAGACCAGCATTAAGTGGTCTCTGAGTGCTGTGGATGTGTTTGTGGATTCTTTGTGAAATCAAGAAAATTACAGACACCTCCGAGCATCCTCTTTCCGAGAACGCCATATAACAAGAGTCTTCAGTCAGAGGCTTCTTCAGATTCACTGTAATATTGACTGCTTCATTTATTTTCCCTCTTGGATTAATCAAATATTTTTTTAATTTAATTTGAATTTAATTGAATGAAAGTGATACATGGCTTACAATAGCCTTTACAACTAACTGTTTAGAAAAAAAATATTGATCTCAAAATTTATCTGTCAAAACAAACCTAAATTTGTAACACATCTTCAAAATGTATATTCATAGATATTATTTAAGATTGAGCTGTTTTGTAAAGAAGAATGGGTATAAATTTTAGTTTTTGCCCCAATGGATAAGAATGACTCTGACTTTTTCTTCTAAGAGATTGGTTTTAAAATTTGACTTTTTGCAATAGTACAATTTTATTTGAAAACAAAGTATGAAACAAATTCTCCCTAAAAGCAGCTTCTTCTTTCTGAATCATACTAAATATACAATGCAATAATGATTCCAAATATGTGTTGATTTTTTGTGAACTGAAGTGTGGAGTCCATGCTGAGGCAACAAAAATGTCAAAAAGCACGTCGGCTTAGGCGATATTAAGTGGTGTCGATTTTATTTCATAGCTTATTGAATGCAACTAGGTGATCTTCAAGATTTTATTTTACAGTCTTATTCCTCTACAGCCTGCAGCCTTTATTCAGGAAGGTCTCTTAAATTTGCACTCACAAAACCTCAAGATGGCTCTCTAACGATCTGCAAGTGTTTCACACAAAGGCAAAACTTGAACTCTGAAATGAAACATTGGTTCCCTAATTAGTGTCACCATTGTTTTAGAAGTGGAATGTGTTTACTGCTGCCGGGCTAATTTGGTCCATATCCCGAACATTACATTGTTTTTTCCACGCTGTCAAGTGCATGGCAGTCCTTCCCCAACCTGCTTAGTAGCTGTGCACAGACAGGTTCCATGCAGACTCTAATTACCAGGCCCTATTAGGGTTGATCAAACTGCCTCTTCTTGATGTGTCGGTGCAGGAAGGGTGGGCTTGTGAAGGGGGGGGGAGAAAAAGGGGCTCCAGCTATTAGATATAGAACCAAGGACACTGAGAAGAACAGAATGCAGTGTTTGAACAAGCTAAATTAGACCTGACAAACAAACTTTAGTGTGGTTGATATTTCTTAGTGGAGCGTAAAAAGGAAGTAAATATGCAGTTGTGGGAATAACCAAGCCTTTCTTATGATGACAGGGTAAACAGATCAAACTGTTTCTAATATCTGGACTGCTTAAACTTTGATTTAAAAAAAATGTCTGTAAAGGGATTTATGACAGCATATGAGGGCCTTAAAATGCATTTTCACCCCAAAATTGACAGAATATTCTGAATAGCAAGTCAAGATGAACAGCCTACACAAAGATTGGGCCACACCGTTTAATGAGATACCTCTCCATGTGAGGAAGCTCCTAGTGTTTCATCTTAATTTCAAATGAGCGCTGCATCAGCCATAAATTATTTGCACAATATCTCTGCGCTTGCTTCAGCTTAGCTGAGGCCTTTGACTCGACTACTTTGCAGGTGGGAGGTTTGTCGGAGTGTAGCTATTGTTGGAGGATGTGGACCTGTACACCAATCTTCATTTCCTCAGCACTGCAGAGTGTTAAGACTGGTAATGCAGGCATGTCAAGTATGTGGCTTGCTTTCAAAACAGAAGTTTGTAAAATGACTCTCTGGATGTGCTTTATTATTTATGACACAAGTTGTTGAACAGGTAGTTACATGTTTCATCTTTACATCACTCTCTTTGGGAGATGTTATTTTATTACCATGTAACATTAAAATCTGAATGGCTGAAAACATTTTATAGTAAAAAGACTTTTGCAATAATGATCACATTTTAGCTCCTTTCAACAATAAAATAAATGAATAAAATTGATATCAGAAGGTGCATACCTTTTATTTGTGCATAGATTTTTAACCACTATTTCTTGAAAAGAAATCATAATATTTAAAAGTTAAAAGACATTTAATGAATTGTTAAATTTCAGTATTTTTTGTAATTGGGCTTAAAGAAATAAAATTGTAAAATTGTAACTAATTAATAAGTATATTCTTCCATCTGGTTTCTGCTTCCATTTAAAAAAGCATAGAGTGATCTCTATATGTACTTATGAAGCGTCTCAGCAGGCGGTGTACACTGTGAACAGGTTTCTAGTCCATCAGAAGGCAGTGCTGAGAATTAAAGAACTAACGGTTAATCTTGTAACTTTTACTGTTGCTAAACTAGTCAAATTCGGATACAAGCCTGCATTGTTGTATTTCAATCCAGAAACTGCCGTAGCTGCTCCAGAGAAAGCTAAAGCTAAATGCAAACTTTTTAAAATAATTTCCTGAAGGTTGCTTGTGAACATATCACACAAAACTAACAAATGCCATTAATTTGCAGCAAACATAAAGATTAAGAAGCCCTCTTTGTTAATAACTTTGTTGTCAGTATTAGTGCTATCACTAAAGTAGTTAGCAAAAGCTTCTTTTTTTAATGCTCCAACACAAAAACTATTTCCTACAAGTCTTAAAATGTTTTAACTTTTATTATGCTGACATATTTCTTTTGAAAATAACACATGTCAGATTTCCAAAATTATTGCTTTCTCCTGGGCACTATACACAACCAATGGAAATATATGTTTTCTCTTTTTTTTAAATTTACCAAAATTAATGTGCTAATACTGTTAGGATAATTACTGAATACCAAATTGAAAAATTGTAATGACTAACATTTAATGGGTGTAATGACTCTTTTTGTGCTATGCCTCATTTTTAATATTTCTTAGAAAAGAATATCAGAGAGAAGACTAACAATGGAGAAGTATTTATCTTTGAGAAGGACAGTATGACCCAAAGGTTGAGCATAGGGAAGAGAAAATGAAGGATTTTTTTTTCTAAACTAATCTCTGCTAATTTTTATATTGCTCCTTTAGCATCTGTGTCCTGGAGATTTTTTATTTTATTTTTCTCTGCATTTGTATTTTTTTTATATAAAAAACAGTTAATGAAAATAGTTCTTAGTTTATTCAATTTCTTTTTGATTCATCCCACTAAGATGATTTTTTTCAACTTGCTTCCACATGTATTTAATGTATCCTAACTAAGATCTATAAAGGGTCTCAATGTTGAATGGGAAGACTAAATCATTTGATTGAGAGAATGTTTTATAAAGAAGCTCTGAACACTCTGAATCACCAAAAAAGATTCATTCAGATCCATTCAGTTAACTCATATATTTGAATGTATTTAAAAAATGGAAAAAAAAAAAACAACTTATGAAACCTCAGAAGCACTCACCCAACAAAAGATGCCAGAAGAGGCCAACAAAGACCCAAATATTTTAACTGTTTCCAAAGAAATTATGGTCTTGCAGTTAGAGTAAACACATGAACTTTTCAAAAGGTGATATAGTGTGCATGCACAAACAGAATAATATCGGTGGTAAAGAAAATGTAAGAAAGAAAGAACCAAAAATGTTCCATTATGTAAAACAATTTTGTTTAAAACATAAAAAAATAGCTTTTGCCATAAATTGTCATTTTAGTGAAAATCTGAAATTTTACATCTTTAAGAGACTGCAGCATTATTTGTTTCTAATCTTTCTGTCACGTTCATTCATTCAAAGATAGCGATAAATAATAGTTCCCCTGCAAACAGGGGTCAAAAATTATGGGGGCAAAAATTATGAGTATAGAAGAAAAAAAAATCTTAAAAGTTGCTTAGCTCTTTGTTAGTCCTTGATGAAAGCATACCGAGAATTTTCTCTGAGGTGTTACATATATAATCTTTGCCTGCAGGCTATATGCTCATTAGTCTACCATTATGTTAGGAGTTGAGGAAACCCATTATGGAAGGTTTTTGTACTTGAAAATTTTCGAACCAATGTTGAAATAATAATAATAATAATAATAATAATAATAATAATAATAATAATAATAATAATAATAATAATAATAATGTTCATTTCATTTCATGTTGGTGTTCCCTGCACCATGTATCTTACATAGTGCATGGCAAAACCATTGCCAATCCTCTATATCTTCTTGGAATCTATTGTAAAGTAATTAAAAGACATGTAAAAATCTCAGGGAAAGGAGAAATGCTCTAAATACTGTATAAGTACAAGTCAGTGAGACAAGTCTAGCAAGTGTATTTCAGTGGACACACTTCAGTCAAAACAATGACAAAGATTTATAGGAAAAGAAAATACAGCTTGAAAGGGGTTTTTGTGTGGAAAAAAAGTCTCCTTAAATATTTCTATCAACTGCTGGTCAAAAACTCATGTGACTTTGATCATTCAGCATACTACTGAATACTATAGTATGCTGAAATCAAATTGGTGATAGCTCAATTGACTTTGACAAATAGCAAAAACATATGCTTAAATCACTAGAAAACATTTTCTAGTTTTCGCCCTCTCAAGCTCTTAAAGCATCACTGTCTTAATATGTTTGTAGAACATTCACTGCAAGGCTCAAATTAATTATAGAGCCTAAATCCCAATGGAATTTTTTGAAAGTGTGATTACATTATAATGATATCAAATCTTTTGCTAAGCGTATTAATTATCACCCTGCAGACTGAACTTATCAATGTCACATTTCAAGTGTGAGATCTCATGCAGATGGGTTCATTTTTACACAAGGTGATATAATGAATGATAATTTTGTTTCAGTCAAATGCTTAAAAAAGTAATGTACAGACTTTAATGCTTATGATAATTACTGTTGACAGGGTTGAGTGAATGAATATGTGACTCAACTCTAAACTTTGAATCAAGGTGAACAATTGAGGGCAAAAGTTCCATGTGAAATAAATTTTTAACAAAATTAAATCAGAATTTAAAAAATATATAATAATATTAAAGCGATGCATAAGCATTTCTAATATGTCTGTAGATAATATAAGTAATATTTAATCAATTGATGAAATGTCTAAATCCATTAAACTTGTGTGTGAACTGTGTAAACTATATTTATTTCTGTTTTCATTTAGCTGTAACATATTTATTCTGACTTTTAATATCTATTATGTATTTAACAACTCACTAAAATGCATAACTAATTATAGGTAAATACATTTAAATTAATAATAAACTAGAAAATAAACTCTATGAATTTCCAGAGTTGTTCAAATGTATTGACCTAATTAGAAATGTTTGATGTATTTGTGACATACACTGAAAATGGCGTCTGTTTATGGAGGACTCCGTATGTAACGCTTTCCTTCTGCAATTCTGAAGAGAATAAATTTCCTACACAGTTGGTGTACCTGAATGCGCCTTAGTTCTGACTTGTACAGGAAGCGCGGTGACGCTGGCGCGGTTGTTGAAAACAAACCCGGGGAAGTTGTTGTTGACATGTCGCTTGAAGATAGTGAGAGTTCAGACTCGCAAACCGCTGCAGAGCTTTTAACACACGGTGTGTGAACGGAAAGCAGTGAGACATCACTGAACTAAACATGGAGTTATCTCCGCTTATAAAGAAAATAGGTAAGGCGAGCCGCTTGCTGAGTTTTGCTCAACTTATCGCTAACAACACTAGCGATGAAACCGTTAGCATTTCAGCTAATTTCCCGTGACTTTACGTGCATCACTTTGCTTAAACTCCTTCCCAACTGTCCATTTTTAACTCACTTGATTGTTTTCCTTAAATCTCAGGTCACACTTTAGTGGAAATTAGAGTTCGAGCGCTGAAGAGCATCTTAAGTAAGCTGGACCATTCCCTCATCACTGTGACTGACATTGTTCAAGAAAAGATGCTGTTTGTGTATCTGCTTGAGTGGTTCAATTTTCCGGAGGTTCCAATGAAGGAAGAAGTCCTTGGATTGCTTTTAACATTATCAAAGGTACTTAATGCAGAATGTTTTCAATTTAGAAAACCCTATGCGAAACTTTGACTGAAGAAAAACATTGCTATATTTTAAAGATCACTAGTTTGTCATTTTTTAAACTAGATATGTCAGCTGGACTGAATAGTATTTAATTGTTAAGTTTCCTGAAAGTCTTTAGTAAGCTCGATATTCTATTAGGAATATCTTTAGTTATCAATCCTATTCTTGTTTCCTGTGTTCCAATATCCAGCTGGAAATGCTCCATAAGCTTACTCATAACATAAGTAGGATTTATCTAAAATAAAAGCTACTGATTAAAGCTGTACAGTCACTATATTATATTTTATTGTCAATTTATTCTCACTGAACCACAGTAGTTAACATCAGTTATTCAGCCAGACACTATAATTGATCATTTTCACCTAATTTAACTGATTAGTGATTTGCAGATCAAACACTGAAACATAAACATTTTATATCCTAACATTCAAGTGCATAAAAAAAACAAAAAATCCTATCATTTTCAGCCAGTCAACAGCAACAACAAAAACCATGCATGTCTTGTTTTTCTTACAGAAGAAAGAGAAAAACTGACAAACATAATTGAGGCATATTTTGATGTTGAGCTGTATCGTATTTTGCATTCCACTAATATATTTAGCCTCTTGAATAGACTTTCATTGCCCTGAATGCCCAAACTTGATGTATATTGGTAATGATAGAGAAATTATTTGGAAGAGTGGTTTTGTTTATGAAAGTCATTTTAGTAAACTAACTTTACACATAGTACATGCATGTCCTATCTGACAGGTTAACCCTATTGCAAAAACAAACAAAAAATATCTAGATTTTAATTGTAACTGTCAACCAGTCTATTAAAAAAAAAGACCTAAAAGACCATATTTTAAATGATGTAAAATGCATTTGCACACATTTAGTGTACATAGTTCACCATCAACACAGCCTTGTGTTCTTCAGTTTTAAAACCACAAGATTACATCATTTATAAATTTGAGTCAAATTTAAAAAAACGTCAAGTACTGAAAGATTAAAGATGAATTGTATTTTTTGTGTTTAATTCAAGTCTGTTCATAAAATTCAAAATAAAGAAATATATCTGTCTTCCGAGTTTTCCAGTGATTGCCTCGTATACAACTGAATCACAAACTTTAGAGCATCAGACTGATTACAATTTTTTTCTTCTCATTTTGTGATTGTTTATTTTGTTTGCTTTTTATGTTCAAAGCATCCTAGTTCAGCGCAGATGCTGAGGGATGTTGGGGCGGTGGACTTTCTCTCTCAGCTTTCTCCTACAATCGAGCCCAGACTGCGAGCTGTCATTGATGGAACCCTGGACCAGCTGTTCCAGCTTCCTGAGCTAGTCCCCAGTCATTCAGCTGTCTACTCTCATGGACCGTGCAGCACAACTACAACAGGTGTCACAAACTGAACCAAACATTTCTTTTACCTGCGAATGATTTTTATTTCACTGTGCTAAATTGCACTGGCAAGTTGTCTTTTTACCTTCTCCGTTTAGCATAAAATAGATGTTGTGTATCTAAGATGTGAAGTAACAAATGTCCTGTTTCCTCTGCAGCCCCAACACTTGTTCCAGTTGACGATAATGTGCCTAAAATGGGTTATTTCCACAAGAGTATGCACTACAATACAAATGTACCACCTCAGAAGATGGCAGGTAATCTTTACCCGCCATTGCAGCATTGCTTTTTCTAAAGGTGTTTCCTATTTTTAATATAAAGATTGATTTGCATTTTATTTCTCTCCTTTTATGCATTCAGTGCGTGAATCTGTGAGATGTCTGAAATTTTTTGTATTTCCATGGCTAACTTTAACAAACACGGACCGACACATACTTTCTTCCAATGAGAGGTAAGACATAACACAGCTTTTATTTTTCTTGTTATTTATTCAGCTCCTGGCACGCTTCAGTTTTTAAGTTCCAGATACTTTTGAATTTATGCCCAGCTCTGCTAACAGGATCACATTTATTTTCTGCTGTTCTTTTTTTATTTCAATTACTTGGTTATATAATGTTAATATTCAAAGTTTGTTTTTTGCGTATTTTAAATATATCCGCACTCATTAACTCGATGCAGCTCTCTGGGGAGCAGCAATCCTAACATGGTGAGGACAACCTGTGAACTTTTGTGTGACGTCATTCTGCAAGACTTTCCAGCAGAAATCTTCCTGCAAAGGCCTGGAATTGTTAAGGTAGTTTGCATTATCATGTCTAAACAATTGTGTTAGTTGAACAAACAATGCTTTGCAAAAAGTATTTATAAATCTCAAGCCTTTTAACATTTTTGTCAGATTGCAACTAAAAACATTAAAGTATATTGGGGAATTTTATGTGATTGAACAACACAAAATTAAAGTCATGGCTTTAAATTGGGGAGAGACCAAATTGGGGTTTCCAAAAAATTTGTACCAATTGTCTAGCAGATGTCTACCTCTTTTGCTGAAATGCCTTAAATAAAACCAATTGCCATCAAATGCTTTGTTGTATTTAATTAAATCTCAACATATATACAGTGTTACTGCACCATTGATACACCTGGAAAATAACTTTACAAATCAAGAGTAAAGAAGGTCATCATCTAAAAATGAAATGTCTGCATTCAGTATTCCAAACATGAACAATTGCAAAACAGAATAAAAACCCCCAAAAAACTTAGAATCAATGCAAAGTTGAATAATGTTCATACAAAATGTATTGAGAAATATGTATGGAGTTTAAATGAAATATATTGATATTTACAGCTTTTTAAAATCTGCATTAAGACTCTAAATAATCTACACACCATTTCTTCGAAACCTGGTGATGGCAGCATAGGAATGCTTTTCTTGAGCAGGGTCAGATGATGAAGATAAAATTAAGCTCATGTATATAAAATTGTTGGATGTATAGTAAAAAATGTAACTAGACTTTATATATTTAATATTGTTTGTCTCGAAATTTGCATCACTTTTAAATGCCTTGAGAATATTCTTTACTTAAACCAAAAGCGATATTTAGACATACTGGAGAAGAAATACAAAACTTCCATTTCTGCAGTTGCTAGAATGACTTAATTTCTGTTAGATTTATGTGATTGTTGCTTCGTTGTATAAAAAAAAAATCAAACCAAAAAGCAATTTTCTTTTGGAAAACATCAGCTTTGGATATTGTGTCCTCGATCCTGTTGGAGCTTGTGGGGTTGCATTTCTCTCAAGGTTTCTTTTTCTTGTGGGTAGAAGATTGTTGTGAGGCTACATATTGGCTGCCATGTACATCATGGTAGGTGTGAAGGTCAGTGCTGCTCGGGCGTTCTGTTGCCTTACTTCTACCAAGAAATAGTCGTTCACACCTTGAATAGGCACTGACCTTTTGGACTCACTACTGTGGAGACGTGTCAACAACGGATGCCGACATTCTTAAGTCTTCATTCTGTGACAAGTTCAGACATTTCTCATTTACAGATGCCTCTTCATTTATCTGTTGAGATTATTTGTGTTTATTTTTGACATGTTGAGAAATATAGATTGTAGCTTGCTAGCATCAGAGTGACTTTGTTGACTGGGACTTCGTCTGAATGTTTGAAGGAATATAATTGTGCCCAAATGAGCAACTATCAGTGTTGCAATTTGGTTAATAAAGTGGGGCTTAAAATTACATCGGTCTCAGGGCAGTTTTAACACACTGTCACCCAGCAGTCTTATGTTTAGAGGAAAACGTATCTGGGAAATGCTTTTCTTTGTGTTGGTTTCCCCTCCTTTTGAGTTTGTACTTCAGTTAAGGGGAAAAAAAAAAGACTTAAACTCAGACACATGTCTTCATTAGCAACAGGAAATTAGAAGTGTGAACAAATTACTGCTTTAGTAATTAAATTTCCAGTTGCCCTTTTTGTTTATTGATTCCTCCTATATTTTCTCTCTCGTTGTCTGGGTCAAGATTATGTATTAAAAGATGTATATTGCAAACTAATACAAATCTTTAAATGAATAAATTAGATTTTTTTTTTCATTAGCTTTTCAGCAATAAAGTATAACAACTGATGCTCCCTTTTTATTCATTTTTCTTTTCTTTTTTTCAGAACCTTTTGTTGCTGCTCAGGGTGAGTTCAGGTAAAGGTGAGGTCAGCTCCCTCCACTCATCTGCTCTGTCCTGCCTGCGGCAGCTTTGTGTGGGACTGAAGAGGAGACTGCGCTTTCATCAAGATCCCGGCTTCTACTCAGCAAAACAGGGTAAAGGACCTTATTAACTGGCTTTATGTATAAACCTTTCTGTTTATGTGCTCTTTGCTATGTTCTTAGTTTTAATAAGACATTCTAAAGAAAGGTTTCGTTATGTATTGCCTTTGTTGTATTCTACAATGCATAAACAAAATTACATGTTCACTCATCAAAATATTTTTGGACTTTGAGTTATTTATTATGGAACCCTTAGCAAAATTGAAGAGGTTTAGATTTTTGGTTTCCAAAGTGTGGTCTGGCGGCCATACCAGGCCCTTGGAATGATATTTTTTATTATTTATTTATTCTTTAAAATTTTAAATTGTAATCAAATGAAAAATGTTAGATAAAAACACAATATTTGTCTTTTTATTTATTATGCTTTTAGCTTATTTTATAGATTCATAGTAAATGGGACCAAAAACATGCAGTCACATTAACTCAAAAGGGAGTCCATCAATTACAAATTTAACTAAAGAGAACAAAAGCGACGTATAGCTGAGAATAGACTAAAAAAGGT
Source organism: Poeciliopsis prolifica (assembly GCF_027474105.1). Lineage (NCBI taxonomy): Eukaryota > Metazoa > Chordata > Actinopteri > Cyprinodontiformes > Poeciliidae > Poeciliopsis > Poeciliopsis prolifica. Next base: position 9,102,963 of record NW_026562387.1, read on the forward strand.
CTAGATCAAAAAAATAGATAACAACCAAAAGGAAAAAGGTTAGGATATTGTAGGCCTTTTTCTTAGTAAGACAAACATTCAAAAATCCATTCATGTTTTGGATCTGCAATTATTTTTTTGATGATGATATTGTAGTTTGTAGTATTATCATTGAGCAGGTCCAAAAAAGAAATGACATGTTCTTAAAGTCTTTTTTTTAAATGAACTAAAAGAAAGTGACATTTTTGTGGTCTGCGAGGACTTTCAACTTAAAGCTATTGTTTTGAGTGTCAAAAATAACTTCTTTTGTGAAATGTATATATATTTTTTATATATAAAAAAAATCAAATTTAAATCTTACTTTTATAGACACTAATCTTTTATAATCAATTAAGAAAACCCCATATTAATGATACTATTGACCAGGGTTTATGCAAACTTGAATATAAGAATTAAGACAATTCAGTGGGACATTTTGCCATGTTATATTTTTCCAAGTATGCTTTTACGTAGAAAACAACCCAGATGACAGGAATAGTAATGTTGAATTTTGCTGTGACTGTTTAGATCCGGTGTCGCAGAACTCGTCCTTCTCTTACACCCAGGAGGTTTGGGGGAACCAGCGCTCACAGGCCTCCTCTCCTGTGGCTGAGTGCTCTCCTCGGCCCTCTGTGGTGGGTCGCACAGGCCAGAGAGCCAGGGGAGACGGTCAGGACGGAGACGCAGTCTCTAGCAGGTGTGCTTCTAACTAAGATTCTCATGTTTTTAACTTTCCAGCTTTTTTTTTTCATAATTTTTTTGATGCATATGTAAAATAGTAAAGTATGACTAAGAATATTTTCTGCTTTTCTAGCATTATTAGCAACGGGATCCCTCTCAGAGCTCCTTTTCATTCCATTTATGGCAAATCCAGCCTGTATTGCTTTCATTAGTTTGATCTGAAGGGATATTAAAGATTATGTGTGTGATTAATCCAGTGGCAGCTCACACGGAGGTGGGGCAAGGGCTCTGGCCCCACAACAGACGCTCCGTTCTCCTGCAGATGCAGCTCACCTGGAGCTTCCCGACCTTAGTGTGGAAGACGTTCTGGAGCTTCAGTTGCAGCAGCTCAGCGTGGCCCAGTTTACTGTTGCCACCATGCGGCACGCCATACCGCTACTGAAGACAGGTGGGAGTCTGTTATTTTTGCTTTCTTCTCTGCTTGAATAAACTTGAGATATTGTAAATATCCCCAGTTCCTGCTTCCCTACATCAACTAGATTCTATCCGGTTGTATTTTGATCTTGTCAGAAAAAAAAAAAAAAGAACCCCCTTCTTCTGCTTTTGTTCTGCTTCTCTCCTCCTCTCAGAAGGTTTGCATGCGTTCCACCGTGTTCTGGAGCTGTTGTGTGATGCTCTCCTCCTGCTCGGGGACAGCGTTTGCGAGCTGGTCTGGGATGATCGCAGCCTGGTGGGGATGGAGCTGGCAAGTCAACACAACTCATGACAGCCTCTTATGTAGATGAATGGATACACTTCACTGAAACGGGGAGTTGGCTTGGCCACCAGACAGTTTGTCACAGACACACAAGCATACGGTGCTCAACTGTCAAGGAGAACTGTGGGCATGCGAGCGAGTTGAATGAATTATACTCGCTTGCAAAGAGCTGTACATGCAAACTTATTGTCTGCAGCACCTGGGTTAATCAAGCATCATAACTGCTGGGTTAGAAAACTTCTTCATTCATTATCTGTGTTAAGTCAAGACAATAGATCGTGTTAAAAAGGCTTGTGCCTTTTAACCGCACAGGATTATTTATTATATTGGCTGGAAGCCTATTGAGTATGTTTTCTGCTGTGGGATTTACGCACTTGTCAAGCTGGGGCCCCCACGGCCCTCTGCTGTTTAATACATACTCAGAGTCGTGCAACCTAAGAACTATTTTGTTATCTTTACGTGGGGAGCAGCTTTTGTTCGCCAGACCCCTCTGTTTTCTTGTGGGATCGAGCCCAACCAAGTGATGCACAGGACATGCACTGCCCCCTGCTGGAGTATTCACTCTATTATTTTATGTCTGCATCCAGAACAAAGTGACTGAGAATAGATTGTTCCAATTTATTCATGCTGAGATAGGGTGGATCTGTATCTCGTCCCAAAATAACCCTGAAATCTGATTACATTCAATTCCTCAAACCCGGGAATGAACATTTTTTTTTTTTCTTTCTCTACTGGCTTCTTGCCAGAAGCACTGTTTGTGTCTGAGAAAATGTGCTCGCTGTTGTGTTGGTGTGTGTTTGTTGCATGTGTGGCTTTTATCTACTTTTCTGTCAGTTTATGCTTTGGTTTACATTTCTCTCTCTGTTCATTTCAGAAGGAGAAGCTGCAAGCCTGCATGGAGCAACTGGGGGATGTACTCTTCTTTCACCAGAACCATTCAGCAGAGGCATCTCACAGTTCCCAGGTCTCCCACAGAATGGCCTACTTAGGGACCGCCATATTTACCATTAGACTCCTACAGACCATACTCCCTCCAGAAAAGGTGTGTACAGTGCCTTGCCAGTTGTTCATGTTCATGTTTAAGTTACAACTACACTCCTTAATTAGTTTTAGTTGGGATTTTTGTGATAGACCAACATAAATGGTACTTAATTTGGAGGTAGGAGGAAAATGATATAAGGTTTACAAATTGCTACACAACAAGAAATCTTGTGTGGCATGCCTTTTTATTGAGCCCCCTTTATTCTAAATTCCCTAAGTAAGATCCTGGACAGCTAATTGCCTTCGAAAGTTGCATATTGTAGTCATAAGCCAAAACAATAGAGCATTTATCAGAAGAGCAAAGAAGAAGCTGACTGTAACTCTAAATTAAATTAGACTGTTTTAATTTAGGACTATTTATTGCTATTAGCTCTCCACTAATGAAACCTTTATGAAGTGGAAACAAGAAAGCTACTTGAGATAATGGCTATAATAACTGCCACATATAGGACACAGAAAACATGTGGACAAAGTTTTCTGGTCAGATGAGACCAAAATAGAATATTTTTATTGTTATCAACACATGCTAAGTGTGTGAAATATGTGTGAGTAGTTTTTCATGTAAAACATGGTGGTGGAAGCATCACGTTATGAGACAGTGACAGGGTAGAGGCTTGAGTTTATCAAATATGGAGAACTAAAGAGAAACATACTTGGATCTTTAGATGGTACCAAATATTTAAGTATGGCCAAGGATCATCTAACCCAAAAGATAAATGTAGGTGGACCAGACTGGTTAATATCTAAACATATCATCTTCTAGACTGTCCCAGTCAAAATCCTAAATTCATTCAGCAATAATTTTCTCTGCACTATTTTGTGTTGGTCTGTCACACAGACGATTCTGAGAAGATACTCGGTAGCTTTAGGTTTCACCGCCACAAAATATTACAAAAACCAGAATCAATAGTTTTGTGCTCGTGCCACCAAATGATCAGTTCATTGCTGTTTGTCTAAAAGTTATTATTTTCGTGATCTCTGAACAGGCCAGTGAAAACCTCCCTGAAAATGCAGCAACAGCTATTTTCCACTTATGCTTGGACTCGTCGCTGGGAAGTCTATTACCCAGCATGCAAGAGACAGCTGTGGCCTACTTGGAGCAAGTGGACTCAGAATACCACAGCCTGTACAGGAGGGTGAACAGAGCTGCATTTTGGATGGAATCAACATGTAACTTCATGAAGGAGGCACAAGCTGAAGTAAGAGCTGTAGAACGCATAAGCCCAAGATAATATTCATGTTTTACAGAAATATAGCTTACAATTATGGAAGTATCTCTTAACACTGTAATCGGTCACATTTTTCTTTCTAAAGGGGGAAAAGAACTGGTTGGACCTACTCGAACTTGCAGACCATGCAATAGATGGTCTTCCATTTCATCAGCACCTATCAATCGTCAAGGAATGTGTTCACATGTGCTCTTACTTGTAAGGCAATAAACTACAAATATGTTAGTCCATTTTCATTTTTCATAAGATGCTTTGAAATAATTTGACTTCCTTGATGAGGTGGAAGTTTGATCAGCCCAGCCCCCTCCTCCAGACTGAGAGCCAGAAACTCTTCCTCAAGCTACTGTCCCATCCTTCACCGCCTGTCAAAACGGAAACATATGAGTGTACTTTAAACCTGGTCAAGGTCAGAGCACGATGTTTTATAGATGGCTGTTGTTTAAATGAGCATAAAGGGTCATGGCTGAAATATACAAGCCTTATGTTGCTTGAAAAGGGGAGCTGCCTGCTCTCTCTCCGGTACCTAAATAAGTAAAATGGAGACAAATGAGGTACAGCTCTTTGACAGCATGCTATAAAAACCCTGCTTGACATTTTGAATCAGTCTCTCTTTTCATTTTGCCAATCAGAGTCTAGAATTGAGAGGGAATTGTATTTCATGAATGCGAGCACAAGTGAGAGGATAGTGATAATTTATGATGTGATTACATATACCCCCAGGACTGCCTTGGCATCCAGAATCTATCGAGACAGGAAGCAGCGGCATGCGCCAGCGTTAACTTCCTTCTCCACCACAGGGTCCTGTATGAAATGAGTGCTTTTGGACTGCAGGACTCTGCTCAAACGGTATTTTGATCTATGTTTGTGTTTTATGTTTAGATGTGGGAAGGGTTTTTGTGTTTTTTGTTCAGTTTTGTGTGTTCAGTGCCTTGACCAAGAATTTACACCCATCAAAATTTTCCACGTTTTGTCGTGTTGCCACCACATACTACAAATATGTTTTTGTAAGTATTACATGAGGTCATTCCATCAAATATTATTTTTTTAATTTTGGTCCCGAAAAAGTCTTAGACAGTCACTGTTTGTATTGAGTTATCTTCAGTTGGGGATTAATTTTTAACACTTTAATTCTTCTATTCCTTTCTTCTGGTATTCATTTATTCAGTAGGCTAGGGAATTAAGATATTACAACCTTAATTCCTGACATTCCACATGTCAGCAACATAGAGTGTTTCTTCTTATGACTTTGTTTCAACAATGACTTTCTTCCGCCATTAAAAATGTCAGGATTTTAAGTTCTACACCAAGATTTTAAGAAAGTTATGTATACTTTTTGAAACCCACATATCCTTTAGTTTCCTGTTCATAATTACATGCTATTTTGTGTTAGTCTAAAACATAAAATTCAGATGAATGGAGTTGTAGCATGACAAAATCTGAAAATGTTCAAGATTGTATGAATCCTTTGGCAAGACACTGTTTGTCTAGATAATTTAATCACCTTTAGTACTTGTCGCATCTGTTTGACTTGGGCTTGCTTTGTGAACTCAGCTCTTTACCTGTGATCTATAGGTGAACGTTGCTGCCAAGGATATCCTGCTATTCCTCCTAAAGGGACGATTAATGATGACGGCTGGAGCCTGGGACAGATTCAACGAGGCACTTTACCCGGTCATACCCATATTACAGGTGTTACTCACTTTGTGGAGATTACAGAGTAATTTCACTGCTGGGCTCTTAAACCAGCCTCCTGTTTGGAACTCATTGCACTATTTACATGGGGATATGACAGTGCGTGTTCAAAGAAGCTATCATCTGTAGGGGAATGTTAATATTCTCAGAGCATAAAAAAATGCTTATTGTGCCACCTGTAAGAAAAAAAAAACATGGCCATTCCCTCATTTACATACTTTATGCTATATTGTTTCCTGTTTTGGGTGGCAGTAACAAACTTTTATTACTTGCTCAGTTTCAGGCTAAAGGAAGCAGCCTCCTCATGAATATACATGAGAGTTTGACTAGGCTGTCATGTGTAATTTAATTCAAACAGGCCATTGCAGGTTGGGCCCTCTATGTCAACAAGAGATGAAATGAAACTACCCCTAATCAAAGTGATGCAGATTTTACTTACTGTTGCAATGCTTAGCAGGAATTCCCTGCTGTTCACTACTTTGTCTTCTAACCCACCCTGACAATTACTGGTGTATGTGTTTGTGGCTGTATTGGCAGGGCTATGCCAGCACAGAGGAGTCACTTGGAAAGTGTGTCCTGCTGATAAGTGACATGTCGGATGTGACAGGAGACAATGTTTTCCCCACTACAGGCAAGCTGAAAGCAGCGCTCCGACTCCTCTTCTCTAAACAGCCCACGTAAGTTGGAGCTCTGGGTCTTCCCATTGTCTGAGCTTATTTGATTGTTAAGTGCTCAGACATGTGTAGGTGTTCTTTTTGGTTTGTTTGTTTTCTTCCCTTCATGCATGCATATGTTTGCCTGGTATACGCCTTTCTGTGAAAGGTTGTTGGTTTAAATTTTTTCTGAGCTGAGTGTTTTGATTGAGAAAAAAACAAATGGCAAAAGGTGACCATTTTGCTGTTTGACACATTTAGAGGTTTTATTTTACTTCCCTTATAGTACTCTGCAAAATATTCACATTCCTTCAACTTTTTTACATTTTGTCATGTTGCAAACAGCAAGCGTTTGTGTATTTTATTGGGATTTTCAGTAAAACTGACCCCCATGATTTTCTGTTACTTCACATGCTGGCTAAGTCTGCACAATGCATTGCCTCAACGCAATGGAAATGTGTGAAAAATTTATAACACAAATAACTGTTTGGAATGCAATTATTGTTTTACTGACATATTTAAAGTATTACAAAATATCATTGTGAGGTAAATAAATTCACCAAATCTTCTATGAGATACGTGTGATTGTTTTTCTGTATATATATATCTTGATTGTAGTTAACACCAGTGAATATCAGATAAATTTTAGATCATATTTTTATTTCCACCTCTAGACATTTTCAATGTGGATTGATTGCAATGTTGGTATAATTTTAATAGAAGTGTGACATTGCAAAAATTTTATTTGTCACTAATTTCAAGCAATTTACCTCAAAGGGTTTGTGAAGGTTTCCTAAAACTTGCTCTCAACAGTATCAGAATAGCTGCAGTGCAACACATCCTGCCCCAGCTAACCAGCCATGCTGATGCAAACCCCACCAGAGTATTCGCAGATCAATCAGCGATCGCGTCTCTTCCCAACCTCTTCTGCCTCAGAAACCCTGTAGACGTCACTCTGGACACCATCAATAAGTCCATTCTAAAGGTATAAATCCACATATAGAAAAAAATGACTAAAAAAATAATTTTTAGGAGGCGAGACAGCTTATTTTGTGTATTTGTTTATAATTTTTTGTTTCTTAGGTGGAATCAGTCGAAAAGCTGTTTTGCATCCTGGACTCAGACACTGTAGACATCTCTCTCAGAAGATCGGCAGCAGAGCAGCTTTGTGTCGTACTACAGGGTGAGAAGCCTACAAAATCTTATTAGATTAGCTAAAAAAAACTTAAGAAATGTATTGTTTATATGATTTATATCCTTGCATTCTTTTTGAGTGACCCACATGGTCTCTTTCTTGCATGCAAACAGAAAGTAGTCACTAGCTTTTTTTTAATTATTATTATTTTAGTCCAAAGTGTTAAGCTTATTATAAATTTTGACGCAAAGTTTAAAAATTTGGTGACTGTGTATATTCCTCTTGTGAAAGCTGCAATTGGCAGATCCTTCTGTTGCATTTCTTTCTTACCGCTCTAATATGTTTAGGCAAACAGAAGACATAAACAAATGTCTGTTGCTGAAATTTGATCTCTTTCTGTCTCACAGACAAATCAATGCACCCAGTACTGGAGAATCTGGGCATCACAGAGAGAGTCATTTCTTTTATCACAGACAATGTAAATGGCAACAAGGTAAAAAAAAAACAACAAACAAACAAAAAAAAAAAACTACACCTTTGGCAAGAAAGTAAATAATGATTGTTGAATAAATCCTCTAGTCAAGTCAAATAAAACAAACCAGTGTACATGTGTTTGGTTGTATTGTATGTGTTCGTGCTTGTGTGGACGAAAGCCACTGAGGCGTCGATGATTGGAGAATGAAATGGCCTATGCTAATAGTGTCAGACAGGCTGTGCTCAACAGTGATTTCTGCCCTCAGCCCAAAATTACTTCAGTCTGCTGATCATTTCCAGTTCTGGAATCAGAAAGCGCCGCGGGTGATTGTCCAACAAGTCAAGCTATATGTAGGAGAGCGAATAATGACAACAAAAACTTAACTAAGCTATCATAAAAAGGCTGTTTACAGCTTAGCTGTTCTTAAGCTCAGCCACAGTCAGTAAGTTATGGGTTAGCTTAAAAAATGTTTTGAGAGTGTATTTGCGTTCTGCAGCTTCATATGTTATTAATCTTGCACTTATGACTGTGTTGCTCCCCAGAGCCTCGATTGTCTTCTGGAGCCGTGTGTATGCATCTTGAGAAAACTGGTGTATGCTGATCCGTCTCTGAGGCACAGCCTGGCGCAACACAACCGCCTGCTCCTCACACTGCTCAGGGGTACGCACAGCAACATACCTCATTTAGAACCAGCTACACACTCTGTGTTGAGTGGCTCATGAACAAAAATCCCAAAGCCGTCCACTTGTGTGTTTGTTTTAGACATGTTGTTGTGCTTCAGTAAGTGGCATATAATATGAAGTGTGAGTGTATATATCTATGATGCAACTTGTTGATGTGTTGCTCAGCTTTGCACCCAAACAGTGCTAACAGCCTAATTTTTAACAAGAGTTGCTGAAAAGTAGGGTTAAAAAATTTATCTTACAATTTGTAGCTCAGTTTTTGTTTTCTTTATATAATATGAAAATTCACTTGTACTAGCTGTTGACTAGAGTTTTAAGTCTGATTTGGAAAAGAGAGATTTTAACTAAATATGTATAGGGTTTTATACAAGCTAAATTTATTTATTTATTTTTTAAACTTCAATTTAAAGGTGTGAATTGGATTTTAGATTCTTATGTTAAAAAATGCATTTATTAACTTTGGTTGTTATATGAATGCTTTCTTCATTGTAGCTTCCTTGATATTGAAGGAGATCAATAGCAATAACAGTGAGGTGGTCGTCCTCATGTGTTTGCTGCTTTTTGATGAGATCGCCTGCATTGAAACATGGTTGGTTCATATTTCTCCCAATACAGTCAAACAATACATTTTCCTCTATCAAAGTTACATAACACGGTTTTCTGTGAATTATGTTAAACAAATTTTAAATACAGTTTGGCACCTGTAGTACAACTGTTATTAATCATCATTTATTTTAAAAAAATGAATAAACAATATGTGTTTATTAATGTTTATAAATGGCTTGAAAACAATTTTTAGTTTTTCTTTAATACCAAATACAAATCAGAGTACCTTTTTCTTTGCCTGTTATGAACTATATGAAATTTTGATGTGCTAATCAATATTTATGAACATAATGTGTTTTATTTGAATTGTACAATCATTTGAGAACAAAACGCCACTTGATTTTAATTTAAAAAATATATTTTTCATCCATGATTATTTTTCTTATTAGGTCAGATAAATCCACTACAGATGCGACTCTTTCACCATTTTCTCTGCCAGTAGCTGTAGTACGGAGGTAGGCCTCATCAAGAGATGTGGAACAAAGACAAAATCACTTTTACTTAGCTTTAACTCATGACATCATCTAACGAAGAATAATACCCAAAGATCTCTAACATTTGACTGTTGTATCCTGAAGGTACAACATTCCCTTCAAGACAGCAACTCATCACGCGGTCAGCCCGTACTGCTGCATCTTGGCTCCTTCCTCTGAGCTTTTGTCCCTGAGTCTTGCCCGCCAAGCCTTGCAGGTGGCCTGGAATGCTGCATGGCATTCTGGGATAGATAATCTCCTGGAAAAATCAAACAGTGTTGACTGTGATGCTGATGAGTAAGGCTCTGCCTTTAACTTTATATTTTAAAATAATTTTCAGACATCTCTCTCTCTCTCTCTCTCTCTCTCTCTCTCTCTCTCTCTCTCCGTCTCATTCTGTGTGTGTATGTACATATATATATATATATAAACAAAAAAAGCAACGCTTTTGTAAGTTACATAACATATACTAATATGGTCATATGCTGTATGTTTAGTGATATGGTGATATATCAAAAAAAGAATGCTAAGCAGATGTTGGATCAAAGGATCAGAGCAATAAGTCTATAACAGGATTTTCATGCGAACAGAGACCTTAACCTTCTTGAACAACACTGTCTCCAGCAGGGAGTTCAGCAGCATATTAGCACCAGAGTTGTGGCATATTGCATTCATCCGTCTTCATTTTCTCCTAATGTGACCTAATTCAAACAAATGAGAATGTCTCTCTACAGTTTTAACCAGCTTGATTAAGACATTTGAAACACACCATTGGTGGATCAATCCATCTGAGATCCTGTGTGGTGCTGTGACTGGGTAAAGAGCAGATGTTTAACATGCATTACTCTTAATATTTGTATGTGCTGCTCTGTAGCATTATGGTTTAATTATAGCTTGCTCCTACTTTGTGCTACTTGGTTTTAATTAGTGTAACTTACTAGGAAAAAAGAAATGTCTTATCTTCTGATGGTTTTCAAATTATTGTTGCCTGTGGGTTATTACAGCTATACAATCTGACCACAACTTACTTTTTTTTAACCATTCCAACTTGATTCCAACAGATTTCATCCTGATTTGAAGCTGTCGAAGTCGCAGCTCTTGTTGCTCCGGGCATCGCACCCGCCAGCTGCGCTTCGTGACTGCATCCAGGCCATTGAGACTGCAGCGGGGCACAAATCTGTGGCCTCTGCCCTGTCCAGGCTCAGCATCTACTTGTTCTTTAACAGACTGGCTCTCCCACATGTTCCCACCCACAATTGCAGAGACATCCTCCAGTTGCTCGGCTGGCAGGCAGTGTTGACCAGGTACTCTGCATATGCATTCAAAAAATATTATATAGTACTTGCGAATGCTCATGTCAGTAGTAAATGTCTGCTGTTTCTTATCAAAATTATGGGAATTATTATGTTTGGGAGTGCTATAAAACACTGATTAAATTGCATATTTGAACAAGTGCTAAATCGTTGTTTTTTTTAATCAAAAATCTTTTTTTTTCTTGGTTTGACTTCTTACATCTAAATTTATGAGAAAAGTGTAAACAACACAAAAGGCAAATATGTTGCATAGTACTTGCATGGAATATGCGAAAAGCTTTTCAGCAGTGCCTCTCTTGCCAGGATTGTCACACGCTATTTCTCTTCCTCCCTGCAGGTTTCTCCAGGTGCGCCCGGCCTCTGTTGAGGATGAAAGGTTGCTGGTGGGAATTGTGACATTTTTGAATGCCTACTTCAAACAAATTCCCACAGAGTTTACCTCTGACCAAGAGGACCAGGACCTATGCTGGATATTGAAGCTGCTTCTCAACCAGGTCCAGATCATTAAGCATTAAAGCATTAAAGTAAAACCTGGTGCACCAGTGTACTGCTCTGCTTAGGATTATGGTGCAAAGAAATACTCATGTTTTTTATGTTTTTTGCATCATGTTGTTTGAGTGATGCGATATTGTGATATGAGACTGCTAGCTTTAATATGCAAATATAAATGAGTAATTTCTCATCAGTCTCAGCCATCTGAACCATATGTGCATCATATCTCCATAAAGTAGTTTTCTAAATAAGTTCCTCCATGCAGCTGCTTACAGTATATACCAGCAATCAAACCCTGAATAAATCAGGCAGATTGATAAACACCCTGAACCTATTATGGTCTCAAAACAACAGAAAAACAGCTTTTCCCCTAACACATAGCAGATATTATTTCCTAAGCTCTTTAAAAAAATGTTGGGGCTCTTATTTGGAATTACCCGTCTGTTATAGTAAGGAGAGCTACTTTCTGTCTTTAATCAGTCTCACCTTGGTTTGCTCATTAATATGTGTGTAAACAATAAGTCCTCCCCCAGTGGCTGAAGAAGACTCAGATTTAATCCCTAGTAGGGGTTAGCCTCACTGTTCTCTATTTTTTTGTAATTACTGGGCTGTTTCAGGAACATCTGTCGCCTCATATACCCTCATGAAGTGTGCACTGATCAGTAATTTTTTTTTATTTTTTGCCATGTGGCAGCCAAGAGATTTATTTTTTTTCTTTTAAAGAAATACAAGTGTTTGGTGAAGCTGTGCTTACTTTAAAAAATAACTACTTATATGAAATCGAGAAGAAGCAAGATGAGATTTCAGTATGTTCCTTAGGATTCAGACATTTTCAAAAACGACACAAAAATGAACACTTTTTCTTAAAAATGTCAAAATTGGTGATAAAATTAAGAATCAAATTGACCTCTTAGCCACTTTCACTTAAACTTCAAAACAACAGACAAAAGATAAAACTAGCTCTGATCTAGATGCTAATAATTCAGACACAAACATTTAATCTAAGTTGATTAAAATTGATTATAAATCTAAGAACTCTCATGAGCTTATTGGTTTTTCAGAAACCCCAGGTTAATATTAGTTTATAACTTGTTTTTTAATGCCTAATTTTGATGCTCAAGGGAAGAAAATGTGTTAACATTACCTTCATGACCTATTTAAAAAGAACACAGACCGTTATTTGAAGGGTCTGTGACAGAAAATCTTGCAATGGTGATAACATGGATGAATATTGACTTCATCAGTCTTCATGAAATAGTCTAAAATAGTCCAATATATGATTTTTTTCCATCGTTTTGCGATTAATGCCATTTTGGGCAATCCAATTTGTGTCCATCGTGAGCATCTGCTGCTGTGAAAATATTCCTAACTGCATAAAAATTACATTCGCAAGTAAAATGCCTGTTCACAACACTCTAAATATATTCCAAAGATTATCGTAGTTTACATTATCAATTTATCTTTAAAGATGTTTCCTTTGGGTGTCAAAGATACTTTTATAAGATTCATCAATACAGAAAATAATATGGCACATACGTCATAACGTATGTGTGACTGACAATGTTTCCACTTTCTTTCATCATTATGTGATCCTAAGAGTTGGAATTACTGAAAAAAAACAGAATATTATTATATTATTTTGAATTAAGCAGATTTGCAGTTAAACCACTTAATTCATTTTTCAGTTTCTTCTCCGTAGCAAAATTCTCACCCCAGTAATGTATTTTAGAATATTCAAGTTGAGTAAACAAACTAATAAACACACTAGTAATCTATTTAAATAAATAATTGATTTAGATAAATAGAAATGAATTGCAAGACATTTAAATGTTAAGCACAACATCGAATTTAATCAAATCATACAAATTAATTCTGTTTATCCACTAATTTCCTAGGAGACTGCTGCTCTTCTTCATTTGCTTCTTGGTATGGAGTCGCAGATGTTGACTCAGAGTTTAGAACATCCTGAGGAGATTAAGAACCACATAAACCAGAGACTGCAGAAAGAACTCATAAAGTTCTTTAACACGCTTCTGATCAGGCTGTCAAATACAACTGACAGGTAGGTTAATATCAGACATAAATCTGTTCGTTTTACTTTAACATCCTAGTGTGTTATTTCATCATTGTTTGTATAAAAAGATCAAAATGGTAAAGCTTGAAGAATGAAGAAAGAAAATATCCTGTAATGTTTCTCAGCTTGCCTGCTGTGTAAGAATAATAATAAAAAAGGGAAAGCATACTAACATCAATTCCTAATTTTCCTTCCACTTTATTTCTGTCGCCTATTTTTCTTTCTCCTCTGCCTGTCTGCTTTGCTTCTTTTCTCGCTGTCTCCTTTCCTGTCTGTCCAGGCTATGTTTGGCATTAGCAGGCCCCTTTAAGAGCCAGCTGGCGCTGCGCTTGCTTCAGAGCTTGCGGTTGTCTGATGCCCCGCGTTTCTATGGCCTTCCCAGCCTGGAGAGGGCACTGCAGGGCATGGTCAGCCTGACTGCCCAGCCTGGCTGGAGCTCCCACTGCCCTGACCTGGAGCCCAGCTCCCTCTGCTCCAAATATCTCAGTGGATTATTAGAGGTGAGTGTGAATGCCCCCATCTTGTATTTGTGTGTGTGCTCATATGCTCGTGTTTGGAAGGGTCTTGTGCCAACCTCCCACTTGTTATGCAGATATTGAAGTGCCTACGGAAATGTTAAATGGTAAAACATGGAAATTTCCGAGGAATGAGTAAAAATGCAGCAAAATGGACTTGGTGAGACATGAATTGCAATTGACAAAAACCTCAGCGATCAGACGTGCCATGCCGAGAAGATGCTGATGAGATTAATCACCCTTGCTTTTTCCATCTGTTCAGTTGTGCAGCAGTGCGTGAAACAATCGACTAACAAAGTGAAGACTGTACAACAGTCATCAGCACAAAGGTGTCAAAAGTTCGTTGACACCCTGTGGACTCGCTCTGTTAATCATAAATACGCATTTTTATTTTATTCTAATAAAACAGTGTAATACTGAAACAAAAGTGCATATTTAAAGATAATTTCTTTTTTCAATTTACTTAATTAATCTAAAGCCACATAGTTATCCTCTTTTTAATTGTCTGACTGGCCCCACCACTGACTTATCTGGCAGCGTGGGGTCCTAGAGCTCTGCAGGCCTTTGGCTCCTCTCTCCTCATCTGCTCTTCTGTGCTGTCTCACATACTGATGGCACACAAAAACAAACTAATTAGTCTCTCAGCTGTATTAAAGTTTCATTTGGATGCAGTGCTTGACGAGCATACAATTGGCTCTGAATAAAAACAGAACGTACTGTAAGCTGAGGCTTTCGAGTTTGCTGTGTATTGTCAAGTAAATGTTATAATGACAGGCTTACAGTCTAGCCAAATCTGTTTTTGAATTATATTTTTGTATGACGTGTAATTTTTAAGAAGACATTTCTGTATCACTCACACAGGTGATTTCTTCATTTTACGTTGAGTGGAGAGGGAACTCCTTGTCATTCATGGGGAAAGGTGTGACAAAGAACGCCATTATTTGCTTACTTCACCTGTCCCATGAGATGATGATAGAAAACAAGGATACGGTAATGTAATGTTTTACCATTATAACCTGTTACATTGTAACTACATTGAAATTGCACAACTCATCATATTTTTATGTGATAAACCAACACAAATTACAACATAGTTGTTAGGTGGACAGAAAATGTTTTTAAAAAATGTTTTAGAAATATGAAAAGAATAGTGTGTTTATATCCATCAAGATATCAAGAACTCCTTTGCAATACTTTTGCAAGGCACTTTTCTATGCATCTATGGCACAGTTGTTTACAGAATGTTATATTTAAATTGAGCTTTTTTTTCCAACATTAGGACTTCATAAGCCAGTGGTTTTTTGGGGCTAATGGCACCACAGAGGAAAGTGGCAGCTCTCAGCTTGGTTTGGCATGGCTCATCCCACTTTGGGTGGACCGAGATCAAGAGGTAATGATTCACCTTACCTTCATGAACTCTCAACTTTTGCATGTACATTTTGAAACTAATACCAAACATATTACAAAGTAAAGTGATTTTCCTGACTTATGAGGAACCAGCGGGCTTTGATGTACCATTTTAGCATGTGTTTTCTCCTCTTCTGTCAGGTGAGGTTTGCCAGTCTGAGTTTAGGCGCTGCTCTCTCTTCCATGCCCAGCGGCTGCCAGATTCTGTGTGCCAGCTGTCAGAACATCAGCGGAGGTCTGTGGGGCACGCTGCTCAACATCCTCTTGGATCAACAGGAGAGCAGCATGGTTCGCAGAGAGGTGCGGTGGAAAAAACTCCCTTGTGATGAAAGAGTTCTTTTGTTATGTTTTTACTACATTACATGACTTTTCACAATGTGTCAAAATGTAGCTATTTGAGTATTTACCACTTTTATTTCAGGGTAATGTAACTTATGATCTGTCACTTTAAATAAGCAAAACCACTCAAGTGCTCAGAACAATGTATTACCAACCAAATGCAGGCAGATGGCACTGTTGCTGGTGCAGCCACCTTAACCAGACTGTATGTGTGTTTCTTTGTGTGCGTGTGTGTGTGTGTTCTCCCTCTCCTTGGTTTGTGTGTCCAGGCTGTGTTTATCTTGCAGAACTTACTGGTGATGCCTATGCCTGCCAACGCAGAGGAGGCCAAGGACTCCCACTGGCAGGTCAGCAGATCTGCCTGCCAGTTAAAAGCCCTTTTACAGACCATGAACTTTTTCTACCCCTTTTCTTTCTGTTTTCTTCCATCTGGATCTGCTCTCTTACCCTCCCCAGATTTCTTGTTTATAGAGAAAATTGCTTTTGAGTTCAGATCAGGCATGTTGCTGAATTAAATATAAATTTAGATTTAGGTGCACGCATAGAGAATTCACATCCAGATTAATTAAGCGCTCTGTCAAAACTCCAAAGGCTTTCTAAAAAAGGATGCAGTTACTCGGATAGAGCACTTTATGTGTGAGGCAGTTTATAAAGACGGCGCAGATAGAAGTTCTCGAAAGAGTTTGTGGGGAGTGTGAGGGAAATCTGAAAGGTTTGAATTTTGTGAGTAGTTGTGTGGAAAGCATTTGGGGAAAGAGTAACTAAAAATCTAGGACACACAATGTCATCTCTTAGACATTTTTGAAATGTCATCTATATCCATATTGCAACTTAACTGATGTCTTTCATCTCTGACAATTTATTTATTTTTTTATTATGTCAAAAATGTAAGACAACTCAAACTAAAGTTATTTTTTTCTTTGTTTTTTTCCCCTTCAGCACCCGTGTGTCCATGATGAGGTTTCCGGTGTGTCTCTGGTGGGTCTTCCAGCACTACAGGCTCTGCTGTACCACTGTCAGTATTTCCACAGTGTGGCTATCTATGCCTCGACTTGCTACCGTGGCAGGTACACCTTCGATCTGCTGCCACGGCCTGGTGGGAGCGGTAGTCTCAGCCTTCAGGAAAGCTCTTTAGCTGGTAAACCCTGTTTTCCTTACAGTCGTCATGATGGATTACAAGCAAAGAAAAGGATTATGCTTGTTAATACCCGATAACTATGTGTCACATTTGTGTGTTATTGTGTTTAATTCTGTGTGTATGCTGACTTAGATTCAGAAAATTCCCTGCTGCCTTGGAGATGTGACCCCGCACCTAGTATCAACTCTGAAAGAAGTTCCAGCTCCCTTTCTACTTCAAGCACTGCAGTCAGCAATGCTCTAGTATGTAAAAGCATCCGCTTTGTTTGTTCGTTTGTTGATTCATTCATTCATTTGTTCGTTTTCCATCCATCCATCTCAGGGCTTCCCACAAAAAACTTGTTAAGCCTGGTGCCCAGGGCGCTAGAGCAGTCATCCAGCTGGCCGCTATGTTTTTGAGTTAAAAAACATTTAAAGTTGACAGGAAATTTGCAAATACTACTTGATAGTTATGCATTTTTGGAAGACAGGACGATTAATACTTAAACACCAAGTATAAAGTCTTAAAAGACATTAATTAAAAAATAAAGATAAATTAAGCCCCCACCAGACTGATGCTAAGCCAGACTGATGCTAAGCCTGGTGTCTTCATTGGTGCATCCATTAAGTCATCCTTCCATCTTTAGTTTTTCAACCCCACTTCTTTCCCTCCTCTTCTTCACACTGAAAGTTTCACAGGTTCTATATGCACGTTCTAACCATAGTGAAAATCTGTACCATGAATTAATTTTTATTTTATTTTCATGTTTGGGAAATTGGGCAAAATGAAGTAAGAACTCAAAACCTTTGATGCAGTAAAAGTAATGGATTTTGAAATAGGGGCTTATTTTTCCCCATTTTCAAGGTTTAATATCTTACCAGGAAATGAGACATTTATAATTGATTGAACATTGGGTGAGAAAACCGACAGGATGACTAAAATGGGTTCTGTTCAACACAAGAAGGTATTATATTCAATAAAGTAACCGTACCTTTTTATAGATTTGTTGTTTTGTGGTTGTTTTTTTTACTTTTTTATGTACTAGAATCATATTCAATACAGAATAGAATCACATATTTCACTGTTGAAGTCAACAGTGAAATATGTGATTCTATTTCATCTCCTCCCGTTAGGTAGGCCTACTCAATCTACTAATTCCAAATGTATCATTATTATTCAGAAAGTGGCTTTTTTGATCTACACAAGCGCCTCCAGTTAGGAAAAGTTCAGGAATGCACTTTTGCCCACATGTAACCCTGTGAAATAATTTTCTTGTGGTTCCTCCTCGGAGATAAAGTTTTCATTCTCATATCTTCAGTTATATTTGCTCATCAGGAATAAAAGAAAGTGCTCAGAAACATTTCGGAAAGGGAAAAAAAAGAATTTGGTAGCTTAGGTCTGCGAGTTCTAATCATATATTCTTTGAACACAGTTTTGTTGATTTTCTGTTTTTCTTTGGTTTGCACTAAGTTTCACCTCTAACAGATTTCCCTCCTCTTCTTCACACTGACAGATCGTATGAATTAGAGAAATTTCCCTCAGAATAGTTCAAGTGAAATGAATCCTCATGCTCTCCTGTTTTTTGTAGCAGAGTAAAAGTTCACGGCTGAACACTCCCAAAGTTTCCTCCCCAGTCAACATCCCAGATGATACTCCTGCCAGGCTGATGGCTCAAGGTAGTACGAGAAAAATCTGTCTGGACTTAAACTCACCACATAGACTTGAATATTGTCTGTCTTTGGAAAATGTAACCTGTGATGTGTTCAGGAACAGTCATAAACCGAAACCACTGTAACATATACAGTTCCGAGAGTGAAGCTCTCACTTCTTGTAATTGTACCTCGGCCCAAGAGACACACCAGTGGCTTTTGACGTGTCTCGCAGGTCAGAGTGATAGAGACACAAGCAACTCGAGTGCCTCACAGGACTCCCAACCAGGCAAGCCCTCAGGCATGGAAGCAGTTGTCATAGTAACTCCTGACCTCTTGACGGCCCAGTGCGGCCTGCTTTATAATTTGCTGGCCATCCTGCCAGACTTCACCCTCACTGCCATCCTAGAGAACCAGCTACTGCCGGTTTTGAGCAGGTAAATGTTTGCAGGCTTTGTTCGTCTCTAATCAGCATCTTTCTAAAATATTAAAAATAATAAAAAGCTATGACTGGTATGTTTGGTGTACCATGTTGTACCTTTATTTCACCATTTACACTGATGACACTATAATATGAATGCTGTTGGTTCTCTATTCACTTCTTTGCAGACAGACTTATCCCATCATATTTATTTCTCCCTTTCAGTCTAGTAGATGTCGAACTCATGGAGAAATGTCTGAGTGAGCTCAGGACTCCCGGCATCCTTCCCGGAATCAGAGAAGACATCAAGCGTCAGGTAAACAGCACGGATCGGCTCAGCGTTTCGGGAAGTTTTCCAGTTTTTGTTTCTTTATTATGATCCACCACAAAATATGTGGGTTGGAACTCTGTGCCAGTTTCAGAACAGGTTATTTAAGTGCACCTCCACATATTCAGTGTGGGTGGAATACTTAACAAGCTTATGCTAGAAGCATACAATTGGGGTTTGTTTTTTCTGCAGAGTTACCATTTTCTTGTTTTTTCACTCCAACTTTGACATCTTAACAAATAATTTTTGTGGGGTAGGAGGGTGTTATTATTTTACCTGCACTTTGTTAATCTGTGTTCATTTGTGTGTGGCTTCTCAGTTTGTCACTGCACTTCGGTTCCTGTCGAGTTTTTGCAAACTGCTGCAGTCTTGTGTCACGACAAGCAAGGAGCTGATTGGCCAGATGGACTTCCTGAAGCTGCTGTTGCCTAATCTGGTGGCTGCACTTATGCTGGATACCAAATTTTTAGGTGGGACTCTCATGCTATGATTAAATAGATTGCATACAGAGCCTTGAAAAAGTAATGATACCCCATAAACATTTTTAATTTTTGTTATAGCCACAAACATCAACCTTTTCTGGGATTTTAAGTGATAGACCAAATCAATTTTCTTTTTCTTTCTGACAAGGAAAGAAATAGTAGACTATTACCTGAAGACCTTAGTTGCCTAAAAAGTTGATTCAACAGCAACAACTCTTAAATGTATTTGGGTACTAATCCATTCAGTTATTTATAAGCTAACAAAACTATTTTATTTAAAATTCTATGGATTTAAGAACTTGGGAGATGTGCTCTGTCTTCCTGGTTTTAGTGAGAACACGACCAGCAGCATTCTGGTTCAGACACAGACACTTGATTCTGGTGCAGTAATCAATGCCACTGAATATAAATGCATGAACACGTCTTGCTAACTGTGTTTGCCTGCCACATAACACCTGAGTTGAATGCATTGATGTTCGTGGTCGTAGCATTACAAAATGTGGAGCGGCTAAACCTACATGAGTCCTTTCTCATGAGGCTCTATATGCTCCTATTATGACCTATACAGATAAGTCGTGTTCTGTTTAGCCACTTTCTCAGCTCATTCTGCAGCTTTACAGTAGCTCTGATCTGTTTACCTCTTTGTGGTTGTCCGCTGTCATAAAATTTGTGAGTCACTCCTTCCCCTCCACAGACACAGGTACGTGGGACGCAGTTTGCGCGTGCTGGACAGACGTGTTTACGCTTCTGGCTACTCTGGTGAGGAGAGGCACCTCGGCAGCTCACCCATCTGTCTGTGCCACGCTGGGCAGATGCTGGCGGACATTCGCAGGTATACGGATACCCTCTCTGAGAGAGAGTTTAAGTGATGAATGTAATTTTGCTGGTTTAGAGGGCAAAATTATTTGTGTGGTATTATGGATTGCCTCTCAAGTTTCTGTCTCTTTAGTGAAATTTACATCTTCATTTTGGCAAACAAATAAAAGAATAAAAATATTAAGGATGCAAGCTGCATCCTTACTGTTGTATAAACTTTCTGTAACAGATGCGAGGATAGGATAATTAAACCACCTCTACCCCTCCTACTCATATCTTCCTCCCAGATTAATGACGCAGCAAGGACGTTTAATGAGTCCAGTAAAAGATGAATGCTGGGCCTTTGTGCTCATGTGTGTTTTTGTCAGCAAGGATGTTTATGACATCTGGGCGTTCAGACGAATTCAGATGATTAGTTTGTGCAAGCTGCCTCAGTCACAGTCAAATATCCAGCTGTCACTGGTTTTAAAGTTTTGATTTGCTTTTTTTTGTTGTTGTTGTACTGTGACTCAGAAAGCATTTGTCATTCATTACAGTCAGCGATTTTTAAATTTTTGTCTGCAGGAACACTATCACAGTGTCTGGATGAGAAAAAGGCAGATTTGCTGCTCCACACAGCAGCTCTGCAGTTCCTCTCCACAGTTTTCACAGAGGAGACGAGACTCTGCGGCACAGAACTCCAAAGCTCCACATCCAAACACAGCAGCACTCTGTCAGATATCCTAAATGGTCCCTCTGCCAGTGAACTGTGTGAACTGTTATTGCAGGTAGGTGCGAATGTTGCAGTGACGTGATAGTCTGCTCAGTTATTGGAGGTGCTGTTAATCCCAGGATTTCCTGTGGCCAGAGTTTTAGACTTCAAAAAAAGATGTTTGAATGTACACTCACACTAACCTGATTGTTGTTGTTCTCAGAGCTTTGAGAAAAGGACCCTTCAGGACCCTTTAAAGAAGCTCACAGCCAGAGCTCTGATGACGCTTCTGGCCTGCAGTCCCACAGCTCAAAACTACGCAGCCACCGGTAATTCCCCAAAAACTCAGCTGTCACCTATATGACTGATTCTAAAACCACAGAAATAAACTG
This sequence comes from Poeciliopsis prolifica, assembly GCF_027474105.1. NCBI lineage: Eukaryota > Metazoa > Chordata > Actinopteri > Cyprinodontiformes > Poeciliidae > Poeciliopsis > Poeciliopsis prolifica. The sequence continues at coordinate 9,124,442 of NW_026562387.1, forward strand.
TGCAGCAGCCTGTGGCACGTCTTCCTAAATTAAACTCCAGACAGCTCCCTGGCTGTTTGTGTTTGCGAAAATGTGTTTTAGCGGCAAAATGTACCACCTATTTTGTCTTATTGCATTATTAGTGTATGCATATTGCAAAGAACTGCCTGAACAACGATAATGCAATAAATTATACAAATAATTTAGGTACCAACCATTTAGGCTGCCTGTAATAGATTATGTGGCACTTTTTGTTTGTAGCGTCATAAATATTGTTAGGGATTGAAGAAAGTGGTAAGGTTGTCAAATTAGTAAGACAGAAACAAAGATTTTTTAGTTTTATTTCCCAGTAGCTGGATAGACTTCCTCATTTTCCGAAGTCTGCTATAACATCGAAGCAGAAAAACATCATTACATTTATTGCAAGCTATGCTGTTATTGCAACATTTACCAGTACTATTACATATTGCATGCTTTTCTTATTTTTGTGCACATACACACTGAAGAAAGATTTGCCTCCACACGTTTCTTCTTTCGCACTCAACTGTTCGTGTTACAGAATGAGAGTCATCTGAATAAAGGCAAGTTAGCTTCCACATTCTACCTCTGATTGGATAAAAGAAACAAACTATTTGAAGCATTATGGTAACCTAGTCAAAAGTCTGAACTTAAATCCAACCGACAAATTACCTCAACAGGCTGCATATGTTGGAATCCCTCTAACATTACTGATTTATAATAGTTCTCTAAAAAAAACTGGTGCAAAATTTCTCTACAAAAATAGAAAGATGGTTTTATTTTTTTTACCAGTTATTGCAAATACCTGATGGCAGTAGTGGCCAAGGGTAGCATGACCAATTATTCAGTTTCGGGAAAAATAACTTTTTTGCTGTTGCTGTTTGGATGGCTAATCTTTTTTTTCTAAATGAAATCACTTTTAAACTGCTTGGTTGAAGAAAAAAAATGTATGATTTATAAATTTTTGATTGCGACAAAAAGAGTAAGAAAAAAAGAATTTTGAGAGAGAGAAAGACCTTTTTTTAGCTACTTTAATGCTCCTGCTGTCTTGTGTTGCAGCCGGTTTAATTGACAGCTGTGTGGAACAGCTGAAGCAGACTCATTCCCACCTCCACCTGGAGTCCATCCGACCCAGCAAGGCTTCTACCCGCAAAAAGGTGAGCACAGGCCCACGGGAAACCTCCCATCTCAGCACATTTTTAAGCTCTGTGTGTTTGCATTTTTTTCCCCTCAGTTGGGTTGAATAACAAACTGAGGCTACATCAAAGTGTTTTTAGAAGAAATGCTATGAATACGTATTGTGCAGTCCCAGGTGTTCTCTTATTATTTTTCTCAAGTGTTTTTGAATGCAGCCACAAAAGGCTGTTTTGAATCCAGAACAATTAGACATGTTGCATTTTGTTTTGTTTGTACTCATATTTTCAGGAAGGGGGCCATTTAAAAGAAGTCAAGCTGACTGCAGGGATCCTGCGGAGTGCTCTTTATTGCAACGATGAATGCAAAGTGAGTTTCTTTGGCTGCTATTAAATTCCCCACAGTTAATTGGTTTTTAATGGAACTTTGCAGTACAGGTGCCTCCAAATGAGATCCAAATGTGCAAGATGGTGCTAGCATTTTCTCTGCTGAGCTCCTTTATTTCTCCGTTTTGTTACTTTTAGAGAAAATTAGCTGTTTTTTTCTTTTTATTCCTTGTCCTTTACATTTAGAAGATATTGAATCATTTTAGGCTGATTACAGGTATCTTTGTCAGCATGATTTTATTACAAATGTGCCTCTTTCACTCTGCAAATACCTAACTTAAAACTTTTTCTCTTTACAAGTACATCAATCTAATCTATTTCTGTGTATAGGCGGTTGCTATGGAAGCCCGTTTAGCTCTGAGACTCTACGCTCTGTGGCCTTGGCTCTTATTGGACGACCCCACAATGGAAGCGGTCCTGGAGCTCCTGTGTGTGTTCACAGCCGACAGCCAGCCAGGTGGGAACGAGATGTTGCGTCTCTCTGAGTGTTTGTGCCGGCTCTGGGCCTGTAATGTCTCCTCCTTCTGCGATTAGCAATCTCACTGAGTCATACTCACTTTGCATTAAAAGTCCCATTGTCATTTCCAATGACCACATTGTGTTTCACTGTAAAAGAGCAGTGCGTGGTTTGCTTGCCGATAACAATGGGCACCGTGTCAGAATCAATCAGGCCGCATGTCAGTCTCACTGCAGTTTCAGACCATGTGGGACATGATGTGGAAAACAAGAGAACATCTCTGCCATGTCTGAGATGTTTCTGTTCGTTCTTGCCAACCAGCTGATTTAGGAAAAAAAAACTACAGTTCAGAAGAACACATTTCAAGAGAACAATAAGTTGGGAAACAATCACTGATGCGTCACTTGATCTCTGTGCATGGATTCAGTTATGTATTCTTGATATAAAGTTTCTCACAAAAGTGTTCATTTCAGTTCAGCTCTTTTCGCATTTTATCATGTTCCAACTACAAATTTTAATACACAGTTGAGGAATTTATATAGCAGATTAATTGTGAATCAGAAGAAAATATATAAAAAAATGTTTGTAGGTATAAATGTACGAAGGCAACCTAACCATGAGAAGTCCAATCTGCAGTTTTTCAGTAGTCATTGTGGTGGACACAACAAATGGATGGAAAGATGTGTTCTGGTTGTGTTTAAGACCACAACTTCACTTTTTGGCCAAAAAGTGAAACAATATAATTGGTGAAAAGCTAACATCACTCCATCTACACAAACATGGGGATGGAAGCATTATCCTGTGGGAGTTCTTTTCAGCAGCAAAGACTATGAAGCTGGTTAGATTGTTGGAAAGACAGATGGCACTAGATGCAGACCAAACCTGAAAGAAAACCTGTTTTTGTGTAAACTACTGGTGTGTGAAGTCCAAACCTATATACAATTTAAGTTTCTGTGAAAAGTCTTGAGAATTGATTTTTCATAGACATGGTTTCAGCCAGAACTATATTAGAAAATACAACAAAACTTTCTGTTGTAGATGTTCCAAGCTAGATTAGCTTAATCCCAAAAGACTTTCAACTGGAATTACAAGGAATGGTGTTTCCGAAGGGGATAGAGATATAAACAACGGTTTTCAGATTTGTAAGCTGTAAAACAAAATTACCTATTTTTGTAACCTATTCCTTTCACTTTGCAATCATGTCCTGAAAGCTTTTACAAGATGCTGCAGTTGTTTCATCTGTGAATAACTGAAATTTCTCTTGCTTCACTTAGAGCAATTTGTGATAACCGAAGTTCATAAGCGTTGACAGGTTTACGTAAGTAACTCTAAACGTGATTGGCAGCAGTTCTTCAGTGGACGTGTGCACACACTCGGATCTAAACTGACTTTTTCTTTAGACCCCCCTCCCTTCCTCCCACCACACCCACATCAGCTCAAGCTGGGAAGCTGCAGAAATCAGTGAAGTCAGGCACAGTGTTTCCCTAAAGGTTAACCGAACAGCAGGTTGGATTTGGGCTTCACGCAGCCTGGCTTAGTATTACACCATCCACCCTGAGGCAACCACCGAGTCTCCTGAGACGCCTACGTTTTTATTTGCTCTTTCATCTCCTATCTACCGCCTTCATCCAAAACTTTGTTAGCGTTGCTAGTTTAAGTGGAACTGTTGTTTTTTTTTTTAAATCTGTTCCCTCCCTGCTTATTTTTGTAGTAGCCTCAAAGCTGGCTCCCACAGATACAAAGAACGCAATAAATAACTGCATATTTTTTTCTGCTCTTATTTGAGATGATTCCTTGTATTGCAGAGTACTTGATTAGATTTAACGCAGCACTTGGGATGCTTAAGATCTTATAATAAAGATCCTGCGTTACCCGCACCAATATCATGATGTCTTCCTGACAGGCATAAGCATAACCTGAGGCTAACAGTCGCATTTGAGGGACCATTCTAGGATTAGTGTAACCAACAAGTAACGATGCTGTCAAATGAACAACATCCACTAGTGTCAGAATGTCATGAGTGACTTTTTTCTTTTTCTTTTCAGTTATCTTTTACTTCCTTGATGCCTTTTGGTATTTGCATTCCGGATGTTTCTGCATAATAAATATCATCTACAGCCTGAGGCTGCTAAGCAAAATAATTTGCCTCCCACCAAGAGTCAGAACACCGCAGTTGCCATAATGAGGCACTCATTTCAAGGTGAACCAAACTTAGCAAATAAAATTGCCACAAATGTTTTAAAGCTCTCTTATGAATTGATGAGCTTCTGTTACATCTCTGCAATTAAATAAATTAACAAATTAGATATTTTTTCATCATCAGTTTGCTGATTGATGTTGACACTGTGTCAGTTTGTTATGCTGTGATGTGTAGATGGTCAGTCCGCATTTCTGCTTCCGCTGGTGTGGCAGGCTGCCAAGATCTTCAGCAGAGCTGAGCGGCTTCAGTAATGTTTCATTGTTGCACTTAACTATTCTCTCAAGGGACGAGCTGTGTGGTTGTTATCAGCGGTAACTTTAAATCACACTCAAAAGCCTGTTGCTGGCATGAAATTGTAATTCAGAATGTTAATTGGCCTGAGTGTTGTCTTATAGTTTCAAGAACAGTTTTTTTGTTGTTGTTTTTTTTAAGATAAGACAGATTGACATAACACAAAATGACACAAAAAAAGTCAATTAAGGAAATGTAAAATCCTTAAAGTCATGATCCGATTTTTAGGAAGCCAGTTTATCCAATAAAACTTGTACAGTGTGATGCAATTCTGAAGAAATGTGGCACTTAAAATGTCGGATGCTCTTTAAGCATGGAAGCTCTGACTTGATGATTTACATTTTATGAAGAGAGACAGTCTTTTAAATGCTATTTTCTTATGGTTATGAGATGCATAGTTGGTTAAATGTATCCTTTTTTTTCCCATTTATGATAAAACCATTTTTTCTCTGTTCCCAGCATGCAGTTCCCTCTGTGGCAGCAGCCCCAGTGGGGTGCCAGGATCTAAGGGCTCCTCCAACGCCTCTCTGATGCACTCAGTCGTGAAGCTGAGCTCTATTGCCCCAGACAACAGCCCCATCCAGAATCTGTCCTTCTCTCTCCTGACTAACCTGGTTGTGTCACGAGACTGCAGGTGCATCCTGCAGAAGGTACAACATTCTTAAAACTAAAGTAGCAAATCCAAGAGATTACATGAGTTATAGTTTTTCCTTTTTAGATGTAAACTAGCACAAAGTGCAACATGTGTTTAAATTACAGGATTTTTTTCGCTACTTAATAGAATATAATTTCTGTTGGTAGTTTTGAATGAGGTGATCCATAATGCTATGCAGTAATCCATCTCTTTTGTGATCATTTCCTGTGATTCTCAGAATAACTTCCTTCAAGCCTTCCTGCTGGTACCAGTCCCTAAGGTGCCTGGTGCCAAGGCCTCATCGGTCAGTGGTGGTGGGGACCTCCTGAGCCTGTGGCTAAGATTCCTCGTCAGCCTATCCGCCACAGAGGACGGGCAGCAGAATATTCTGAAAGTGTCTGGAGTTCTGGAACTGCTGGCCGAACTGGCACCGCATCGACCACACGCACTGCTCACCCTTCACAACCTCTGCTTCTGCCCCGCCATCAAATCACATGTCATGACTAATGGTACAGAAGACAGGTCGAGATTTAAAAAGCACTTTGGTGATTGTTACGGTCATCTTTTTAGTGTTTTGTTCATGAATGCCATTCAGTTTGCTCATTCCCCTTTTCAGCTGTATATCTAGAAATTGAGGACATTGACTGAACTTACAGCTCAGACCCCTTACACATTTACACAGTTTGTGAAACCTCTAAATGTCACACTACTGGAATATACAGTAGTGTAGTAATAAGAGAAGCAGCCAAAAGGCCTAAAATAACTTAGCAGGAGCTGCAGAGATCCACAGCTCAGGTGGAAAAATGACTTTAGCATTTTAATCTAATAAACATGTTTTAATATAAAAACATTTGGAGAAGTTGAAGGGGAATAAAGACTTTTTGTAGGGTCTGTACCAATATATTAAAATAAAGCCACCAGGACATTGTTTCTTTCTGAACCTAAACAACATTTCCTAATAAAAAGCCATTTGTCCATCTTTTATAAATCATTGCTGCATTAGGCTTTTGCTATCAATTAGTGAAGTGATTAATCAATTAGTCACAGATAAATTATGTTCAGAGCACTTGGGAAGAACCGAATACCAAATTATTTTTATAGCATATGGAATTCAATCTCTTATTTTCAAAATAATATATACATGTGACAAAAATTAAATGCATAACAGTTTGGAGTAGCAAAGTCAGACAAGGTAATTCTAACTTTAGCAGTGTTTTGCAGCAGTTTCAGTTGTATGAAGATGAAATAACCAAAGGCTGAGAGAAAATGAAAGCAGAGGAAGCTGCTGAGACTGAAGAAGCTTGTGCAGGTGGGCAGATGTGTCCCACACAAAGTACACTGCAGGTGGTAGTTGAAGGACCAGCTGCGTGGAAAATGTGGTGTTACCACACTTTTTTTGTTTCCTGTGGAAGATTTGACATTTCCTGTGTCAGCTATGGTTTTGTAGTGAGACTGAGATCATATTTATGATCACATCATTTGATTTGTTTTCTGTATACCAACATTTAACTTTGTTTTCCTATTTTTAAACAGTATAATGATTCAATTAATCATCATTTGTAGTTATTGATGTTATGAAGATTACGGATTAAGTGCATGTTTGTGTTCCAGATAAAGCCATGAAAGTTTTGTTATGGTGTTTGGGAAGTAAAGAGCTGGAAACCTGCTGTATCGGAGCATCTGCACTGTGGGCCTTACTCCACAACAATCAGAGGGTACACACACTAACACACACACTCACCCCAAATACTAATGCTCTCCAGTAAAGTCTTAATTTATGTTTTTGTTTTCATATTTCATGTTATGAATGTGAAAAACCTTCTTAACAGCTATTATATCCTCTCATTTACATGCACTCACTTCCTCAAAGTATTATAATCTGAAGTTATTTTTCTGAATCAGGTTTTGTTTTTTCTCTTGACAGGCAAAGACTGCATTGAAATGTCCATCTGTTCGATCAAAAATCCAGGAAGCACTGACCGTCTCCAAGAAAGGCATGCGTGTTTTTATTTTGATAACTAAATAATGTGACTTCCACACACCAGATTTTTATTTAGAAAATTGGATATTCCCATCAGAAGTCATTAGAGAAAAGGGGAAAAAAACACTTTATTAATTTTCTTTTTGAAATAAATAGTATGACATTGAAATGAAAACCTTTCTTTGATGAAACACAGAGGAATAGAAATTAAAATTTGGCTTGATTCCCTTCTCAATTTTAAAACAAAAGCAGTTATCTGAGAAAAACCAAACAGAAATCAAATTTTTTGTCATATTAATAGCCGGCGTGTGACCATCCTTTAATGTGACTGTTGGAGGTGCTGTTTCCTCCTTAAATCTGTTCACTGCAACACAAATAAATATGAAGTAAAACAAACAGAATGAGGACTTATATAAAATTGTGATGAGTTGGTAGAGGTCGAGTAGTTAAAAAAATATTTTTTTTTAGTTCAATATCAAAAACTCGCCTTCACCTGGCAGTGAATTCACAGGATAAAACTTAGATTTTATTAGTGCAAGCTGATAAAAAATGTAAAAACAAAACCATCAAATTGTCTCATTGTCTCATGAAACAATAGCGTAATTTAAATTTCTGCAAATTAATTTTTCCTCCACTAGAAAGAAAAATGGATACATTTTCATTTAAATTGTACTTAAAAAAAAATCAAGTAACCGCTTGTGTTGTTTTTTTGTTGTTGTTGTTTTCTTTTGTTGGTTAGCACTACTCTTGAGAAAATCTGATTACCTAAAGATGCATTCATCAACAACAAACCTTTTGTTTTGTTTTTTATTCCGTTCTGTAGATGCAGAGAAGAAGCAGGAACCTTTGAACTCCTACCTGCAGAAGTGCCTGGATCAACTTTCACAGCTGCTACAAAGTTGAATGTAACTGATGATTTTAATTGTGTAGTTTTGTATCATGTTTTTTTATCTATGAAATATGTAATTTGGATATTAAAGTGATGTCAACCTTTTGTCTTTGCCAGATCTGATTTATCAAAACTTAGCTGGCGTGTGGCTTTAAATTCGTCACTGTGGCGACAGTGGTGTTTTGCAGCTGGTTCACACGAAACGGTTTTTGTGAAAAGCCACAATTTCAAATGGTGGAGCCCTACAGTTAGAGGAAACACTCACATTTATTACTATTGAATGTTACTCATCTATTCATGGCAATTCCATAATTTTTTTAATGCATAAAAAATGCATATGAAAACCAGTTTTCAGTGTTGAAATCCATGAGGGGAAAACTTCATTATAAACCCCAACATGCAGAATGATGTCGTAAGTTTGCCATCCATCCCCAGCCCCAGTGATAAAGAGCCTCTCTGTGTTGAGCATGCCAGCAGTGGGACACCATGAATTGTGGCCCTGTAGCTGAAGTGCTTCTCTGTAGCCAGAGATGGAGCAGGAAGTGCAGCTCGGGCGCCTATGCACTCGTCTCATCAATGCAGCTTTCATTCTTCCTCGGTGGGGCAAGATGGAAGCTGTACAAAAGGACTACTGGTACTTCATGGTACTCTTCTTTCTCCCTTTTCTTAAAGGTAGGAATATTTTTGCTTTATGTCTACAAATGTTTTAATGCGATCAGGTTAAATATGTTTTGTTTATATTTGTTATGAAGTAAATTCCTTTAAAACTTGTTGATTGTGACTTTCTCAATCGTGTTTTGTTTAGTATACATGATGTAGTTTTATGAATTTAGAAACTAGATTTGGAAAAATAAAACAATCTGTTGAGTTTTGTTCAACCTTTAGTGAATTAAAACATTATGCTGAACTCAAGTAATGAAATATTTTCTCATTACGACTGTTGGAGGTTTTATTTGAATGCTGAAGCTTTATGATGAGCACACATAGGTAATTGTTCAGTTTGGCTCGTTTTCTTTCCAATCCAACAATATAAATTGTTATACACCTTGTTAAAAAGAAAAAGAAAAAAATATATATATATAGTTTCCTTTTTATAGACTAGACAATTTCTTTTGGGGAAAAAAAAAGATTTCTTCATCTTTTGCTGGTTTCAATTAAGTTTAGACTGCTTATAAAACTGATCAGATCAGTTACAATAACTGTAAGAATGTGAACCATATTTTTACTGACTTAAAGCCCAAAGTGACCTTCTAGCACAATTTCTAATGATCAAAAAGCAATTGCTGTCAATCTGATTCATATAGAAGAGCTGAATGGTTGCTTCAGAACAGAGAGGTGATAGTAGCTGTCGTTTCTTTGACACCACTTTCATTTTGAGAAAATCAGTCTCGGCATCATCCTTGGGTATCAAAAAAGCTTAACAGGCAAGAAGTTTGCAGCTCGTGAAATTGAACTAAATCAACCGTTTACTATAGGGAGAGTTTTGAGAGAAACTTCAGAGTGTCCAAGGAAATCCAGCAGGTGCTAGAACCTAAACATGGGACAACTTTAATTGAGTTGTAACTAACTGCAGAGTTTGCTATGAAATGGCAGCAGTCGGGTTCAAGTTTTTTTGTAGCCATAATGATATAGATACTTTTGAAAGCGAGTATGATGGAAAATAAGTGAATTGCGTCCTAGAAAAACACGGGAGAGAAATGTTTCCAAGGCAGCTCAGCATTGAAATTTTGTGAAGTATTTAATAAACAGTATACCATATAAACATTTGTCAAGAAGATCTAACAAGCCAAGGTTTTTTTTTGTCTGTCTACTTTTTTTGCTTAACAACTACTGCTTAAATCTGAACCATGTTATGGCAAAATCAGAATATGAACAGTGAAATTCTTGTCCAGTTGCTGTCCAGCAGACAGACATTGAAACGGTGCGGTTGGAGGAAGGGATGGTGCTGGCCTGCGTGTGTCCCTGGGACGGCCAGCTCAGCATGGTGTCCTGGACCAAAGCGCCAGACAAGAACCCCATTGCTGTGTTCTCTCCTGAGTTCGGAGTTTCCGTCCCTTACACCTACCGGGAGAGAATAGAGTTCCTGAGGACGGTGCCTATGGATGGAAGCATTACCTTGAAGAACGTCACACATCAGGATATCGGGCTCTACCACTGCTCTGTCCAGACTTTCCCTGAGGGACCCTGGACTAAGGACTTTCAGGTCGAGGATTTAGGTAAAGTCCATGTTTTCTAAGACGGTTCTGCCGCTACCCCAAAGAAACATGGGTCGTCTTTTAATGTTTTTATTCTGAGATGTATTTTCTTTCATTCTGCAGATGAGCCACCAGAAGACAACAACAGCACAGAGCCCCCTCCTCCAGAGGAAGTCATAGTAGACTCAGAGGTGGTGGCCGAGGAGAGCAGCAACCTGACCATCAGCTGCAAACACCCACACAACGGTACCATCTACCAGGTCATCCTGGAGAAGATGCTGCACGGCCATCCGTGGGTCATTATTGGCATCTGTAAGAAGGTGGAAGGGGGTCTGGTGGGTGAGGACTACACCGAAAGGGGCAGGGTGAACTGCGCCGACAGCCTGGATCTCAGTCTGCAACTGACTGACGTTGCATCGGGAGACGAAGGTTTATATCGCTGCACCTTTAACACGGATGTGGGGGTGCAGACCACCACAGTACTACTCAGAACAGCTCCTCCAGGTACACGAAGCAACACACCGAATGTAAAGTCAGCCCCTCAAACATACCGTATCATTCCCCATGCTTATTGCCATTTGCACAAGTATGCTGCAGCACATATAGAGAAAGAAAAAAGGCTTACGTTACAATCAGAGGTGTGAAAACCACAGAATCCTGTTCTTTGTATCAATTCACGGTTAGAGCAGCTGTGACATGGTGTTGCATGCAGGTCTAGTATGGTTTAATTTATTTGGGTCATGATAAATTCAGATGTCATAAGAAACATACAAATCTATCATAAACTAAAGAATCCATGTAGTTGAATTTTAGGTGGTTTGCCTCGTCTTATCTACAGTCATGTTGAGTAAATTCGAATATTTAGTCCAATAAAGCTCATTTGTTAGATCAAAGGTACCTTTTGAAAATTGACAACCTTTAAATACACTTTTCATTTAGACACATTGCTGAATTATCTTGTTTATTGGTCTGATAGAATATTTTTCCGGCTCTAAGTTGAAATTGATCATAATTAACAGAAATGAATTATTTAAAGCATCCATCTGTGTGTAATTAATCATTATGTGTTTCATTTAGTGATAAAGTTCCTGAAATAAATGGTTCTTTCAATAATATTCAAATTTATTGAATGGGCCTGCAGATATTTGATATTAAACTATTTCTCTTTTCCAATCAGGTGGATTCAGTCTGTCCCTGTACATGCTGTATGTTTATATTGGAGCTGGAGCTGCTGGACTTGTTCTATTCATTGCTTTCCTCATACTTGCCCTGAGGCTAAGGTATCGCCAGTTAAGGCAATAACTTATATTCTTGTTTTAAATTTGTGTGCATTTCATTCTTTTGGCTCACGCGTGGACCTATTTGTGTGACAATCAATCACAGGAAAAAAAAGCGGCGAGAGGAGTACCGAGTTAAACTGCACCCCACTCAGAGACAGGTAGGCGTCAGTTTGTTCATTGTATCAACTCTCGTCTTTACACTCGACTCCTTCAAAGCTCTCCCTCACCTCCTCATAAGACTCGCGCTTAACTACAAGGCTGTTCCACTTTACAACTAACGTTAAAGCAACACATCCCACCTGATACAGAGAGCTTAACTGGTTCCTCACCACTCCCAGCTGTGCAGTTTGAAGAATTTGGAAGAGGGCTGGTGTCAAAAGCATTCAGATTTAAAAAAAAAAAAAATAACAACACAATCATCAGTTAGTCATGAATTTTGTTGGTTTTGACATCTGCAGGACCTTCAAAACATAATCACGCTCTTCACTTTTACCTGCTGCCGCAGTAAAATCACAAAACTCATTATATTCCCCTGGGACTATGTGATAAACCAAAATCTGAAAGTGTGTTGTTTGTATTCAACCCCCTTTAAGGCCAGGAAATATATTTTCTTTTTGTTACCTTTAAAAGTGTATTTTGTTTCTTTAGACTTCTTTCCCTTGGATATAAAGCAGGTTTCTCTATTCTTAAGGATCATCAGGGCTTTACTCTGATGATCCTGACTACTGTAGGTGGTGGCAGCATTATGCTGTAAGGACGCTGCTCTTCAGCAAGAACAGGGAAGTGCATCAGTCTGAAAATGGGGTGGACATTTATCCTCCAGAAATGAGTATTCTAAGCATAAAGCCAGAGCTACAAAGCAACGGTTTTAATCAGAGCATATGCATGTGTCAGGAGAGAAAAGAATTTGTCAAGACTTCAAAATAGCTTTAACTCCAGTCTGACTGAAAAAGAGAAAATCTTCCCACTGTGGAAAGTTGGTAGACACATACTCCAAAAACGCTGTAAACTCAGATGGACTGAAAAGAAATTTTTAAAATGCTATGTGTGTTTTGTCACACAGTACTTTGTTGATTTATCATATATTTTTGTAAAATGCCTTTAAGTTTATGATGATAATGTGGCAACACGTGCTAAAAGTCTGAGAAGTGTGAATGCCTTTGCAAGGCCACTGCATTTTTCTTTATCAACCAATCAGCTGCACTGCTGGTGAAAACCTGTCATGTTTGTCTATTATCTTAAAGTCAACTAACATCCACTACTACCTCCTCACAGCCGAATATCTATGAGAACGTCCCTCTGTGTCCCAGGATGGTGAAGAAATCCAAGCAGAATAAGAGCTTCCCCATCTATGCCAACCTGCCGGCCGGGCGCTCGCTCCAAACCAAACGTCAGCTTCAGGATAAAAAAAGAAAAGGCGTGCTGTGACTGTCGCTTTCTCACATCTGTCAGCGCGCTCTCAGCTATTCACACCCCATTCACTGTACATCAGAGCGAGGATAAATAAATGTCAGCAAGCGCAGACTGTAATTATCCATTTGAGTTTTTAATCAAATGCGGGGATCATGCCGGCACTGTTTAATATTCACAAGGCGGTTTGAAATGAGTTAACAAGCCGGTGCTCATCTCGGAGTCAGAAAGCTGACGGGGCCTGTTTGGGACCGGCCTTGCTCCCCCCTAATTAAATGTACTATGTAATTATTGTTGAGGGGATGTTTGCTTTTTCGGCAAAACAATATTTGACAGTAACCATCACACAGAGGAGAAAGACAAAAGCCTGTATAATCATTCTTTTCTCTTCTCTAACCCCCTCCAAGTAAAACGATTGACAAAAGCCTGTGTAATTGCCCTCTTTTCACTTTCATCCCTCCTGGTTTCCATTCAAAGTTTGACAATAGTGTCTAATCATCTAACGGAGAAGAAAAGCAGTCGCTCAGCAATGTACCATCACTTGAGACGGCTTCTTTCCCCTTCCCCAACGGGCTCTGTGTCTGCATTCTAGTTACAGCACGCCCTCAGTGTGAAAGCTGAACTCTAATTAGCAAATCCTGGGCTGCAGTTCATGTCTCTTTTTACTCCCTCTGACTGCTTTCTGATGAATATCCATGTTCTTTTTTTATTTTACCCCCTCCTTTGGTGTATAAAATGTAAAAAAGATCAGCTGTTGAACATTATTTCCCCTTTGTAAGTTTGCTTTTGTAAATCAATATTTGCAGTGTATGGCAGCTGCTGTAAAATTAAACTCTGTGCTGTTTGTGTAATTTAATTCATTTATCTCCATAGAAATGGAGGCAGTGGCAGAGGCAGTAATGGATAAGCGGGTTATTCCGCTAGGAAGCAAGACAAATGTGGAACATAAAGGGACACTACACTTTTGGGTTCATGTGTTTTGTTGTTGTTGTTGTTGCTTTCGATTTCCCTTTGTGATGTTTTCTGAAGAAACCGCAAATGTACATTTGATGATACTTGAGATTCTGTGTTCAACCAGCTGTATTGATAGTTATGACTGATAAAGACTCCTTATGACAGAAATAAGACCATGTCTATGTTTCTCTGTCTTATCGTGTGGGCGTCTGTGGAAAGAAACAAACCCTCTATGCTGAGAAAATATGCAGCGTCTAGAAGAATTAAAAATGAAGCATCAACCATAAACCACCACCTTTTGGAAACTTGAAAGCACTTCTGTGGTGTGGAGTCTCTTTCTCCTTTTTAGTCAGCAAATGCGGTTCATTTTCTATTTGTCAAAAAAAAAATAGTGTAAAGCTCCTTTAGTTCATGTTTTTTTTTGTTATTATTATTAAAATGAGTGTTTTAAAAAGCGTTGAGAAATAAAAATGCATTGGAGCCCTGAAAAAGTGATAAAGTACCTTCTATTTGTATTCAATCTTTGGTTTTATCATAGGGCTATAAACTATGGGTTATGTTTTAAGTAGCTCCTTCTTTTTCTCCACAAATATGAAAAAGAACTCAAGTGGTTTTGGTCAGTGTTAATATGTTTCTTTCCTTTGTTTGTTTGGAAACATAAAACAATGGAACTAATATAAATATGGTTCATTTCAAAAAACATTATTCTAGCATACTTATAATGCTTGATGAATTATATATAAAATATTACTCACTAGCCCCTGTTCTTGGTAAGATCTTGTCTGTGTTTGTCTTGTATGATCGTGACTGGTATGGAAAAACTATAAATTTGAAAGCTGCCGCTAGTATCTAAAGCAAAGTTAAATAGGTTCAATGTTAAACAATTAGATGATGTCATGTCAGATTGCATCCAGCTCCTTCCTCAGATATTTCCCCCAATCTTTTTTTTTCTTAATAGCTGTGATTACAGCGACACTCAGAATAATCTAGTTGTCAGGACAAGTTACTGGTTTAAATTTTGGAGAGCATTATTTGGATTTACTCCAAAAACAAAATAAATAAATAAAAACTACAGCTTGCTCATTATATGTTAATTTCCCATTTAACATATAATTAATTCATCTTGGTGCTCGGAAGAAGAACGTTTTAGAAACGGCGCAAACCTTCATATTTAAAGACACTCACTGTATTTCCTGTTGGTTATTTGAGACATGTTTACTTTCAGGGCTTCCTCGGTTCTCGTTTCTAGGATTGAGACGCCTTCGACTTATGCCTTAAGAGAGGTTGGTGTCACACTTGTGTCACTGATCTGATTTACCACACTAGTGGGCACTGGCTCCTGTGGGTTGTTCACCTACTTGAAACGTGAAAAACAAAGGCCACATGAATCAAGATGTAAATGAGTCTGCCTCTGTACAGGAGTGCAGGCTTGATTGTGTGAGACCATTGCCTCTGTTCAAAGCAAAATGGTTTCTGTCTTGTAGGACTTGCTTTACATTTAAAAACACATTTTTAGCTGTGGTTCTGGCATGTTTGGCACCATAGGTAAACTCCACCCAAAAACAAGAAATCATGACAATTCTGGAGCTAAATAGAATGTGGCACAGTCCTTCAGTGAGTACATAAGAAAACTTATTTCAGCAATTCACATAAAACACCAACTCCAATGTTTTCCCATCCATAACAGCAATAAAAGAATTGACCAAGACACAACCAACAGATTGTTTTTTGGTATGGGCTCCCTTTTCTAATACCACCCGGGGTAACTGCCCATATCAAAAACCACCACTGGTTGTAACTTTTCGCTTTCCCCAAATGTATTCTAAACCCCCCTATAGTATGAACATTCAATTTATTACCCTTATGTTCATCAAAAACATTACATATGTACATTTGTGAAAACTGCAGTCCTAACCAGTTTATTCAAAGTGCTATTAACATAGAAAGTTAGGGAACACAAAACATAACGACATCTCTGCAAACAAATGAATACAGGAAACGACAAAAAAAATGGCAAATGAGCAGAATCAGCTGTAGCTTTTATCCAGGGGATTCAGTGAGTGCAACCCCAAACAGAAAGGGACTATTCCACATACATTTCACCACACTGCAACTAAAACAAGACAACTAGGGCACTACTGTGACCCAACGTTTCAACATATGTCTTTCTAAAGTGAAATGCTTGTTAAAGCATAAATAAATCAACATTTAAAAAAAAACAAAAGTATCTTAAGACAAAATGTGCTTGTAACTTTCCAACTAATTGGGTATAGGAGTGAATTAGTGGGCATGAAGCGGTGGCACGACAACATCAACAACAAAAGGACTCAAACGTGAAGAAAACTGCTTGGCAGCCTACATTTGATTGTCAATGAAAACCATTTTGTTTTTCCCCCTTAACTGTGCAAAACAGGAGAAAAACCTTCAATCTCTGCACTAAATATAGGCATGGGCCAGGTACCAGAGTCCAAAATGTCTCGCCATAGCCTACCATTCCTGTTTTTTCTTAAGAAGCCAGGAAAATCTTTGGGAGTGATTGGAGTTTTCTGAGGCTAAATCAGGGTTGCCTTTCCCCCACTCAGTCCTGTACACTAGGACATCTGGCTAAACTGAAGCTGAAATGTTTTTTGCTCATGCTTGAATTCTTTTAAAAAATATTTCTGATGAGAGAATAATTTATCGTCCAGATGTAAAAGTCAGCCTTCACTTTAAGGTTACTAAGCTAGAGTTGCCTTGCTTTTTTTAAATATGATCAGTTAATTTGGGTAAAACATTTTTTTTTTTCCACAGTGACTACCGTAGATAATTAATATTTTAAGATCATCATGAGAATCTCATACCAGCCCATACCTAATCTCTGGTGATGGTGGACAGTACAGTCGAAAATGTAGTCCTAGTCTCATGGCACATGGTCGAGAATATTTCCAAAACTCTTCTTAAGTTGTTTAGTTTTTAAAGTAAATCACAAACTAAGGTAACAATGGCTAACTTAGAGAGTCCAGTGTCTGCTTTGGTTGGCTGTCACCATCCGTGGTCAGCATCTGAAGGCACTAGTCTTTATCATGTAGAGTTGTGTGTTTTGAAAAAATATATTTGATTCATTCAACAGAATAAGGATTTAGTATTATTCCCATATTTTAACTACACTGCTAACATTCCTTCTCTCGCTCATTCTGTTACTAACACATGAGATACTTCAATTCACCGTTTTAAAATAGCTTAGCAAAGTTTTAGGCAATGTATTGTTAAAAGGAGATTAATACCATATCTGTTTCTGAGCTATCGAACTCACAATACAGTAGAGCTTGGCAATGAGAACATAATAGAGCAAAATTTAGCTTCCTTATGAGCCTCTTTAGAGGCCCTTGTACTGCAAAGATAACCAATATGAGAAATAGTGGTGACAGGCAATTTTTTCCCCCCAGCTATGAGCTATACGAAATAGCTAACTGATTTTACAAATCTGGGTTTGTTTCATAAATCAAGGTAAGCTATTGTGAGCCCTAGTATGGTTAGTGCATATTATCTCAGAGCCTAATCTGTATGGGGCACTCATATATATATATATGTCAGTTTGGATATATGAAAGCCTCATATATCCAAACATTACAGTAGTAATTAGCCAATAGGTGCACACTATGAGTATTGAACCTAAACCGTTCTCCACAGATGCCATTAAACCACATCTGGGGAGTTTGCAAAACCAATAAACAACTCGGACTTATTGTATCTTTCTTTGAACCATTTTTCACTCCTTTAGTACCTTGTAGTTAACAAAGGGGCTCCTCATTAAGAGTTGTTGCTATGTTTAGATCAGCGGAACGTACATTAGTCTCTACTTTACACCCTTAGTGTTTAAACTCAACAAGAAAATAGAAAGGGGCATATTACAATAGACCAGGTATTTCTTTTACAATAGAAAGTTCCCATTTAATGTACTTTGCATTAGGCTCACTTTTAAGAATCATTAAATCATTTTTTTTTCTATAAACACTGGGAAGAGGAAATGTATCTTGTTAGTAAAATGCAGCGCTGCCTTGTTAACCTACCGTTTCTCCTTCAATGACCTCTTGTTAGCAGAGACCGTGGGCACAAAAAAGTCTGGCTGACTGATTCTCTGTTTGACATACATATTGTGCAAGTTGAAATGAATGATCCAAGACACCAAAACACCAGAAGCCTACCAAGTATTGTTTATACCGCCGCACTGTCAGAAGAGCTGCAGGAACAGATGGATTCGTAATTGAGGCTTTCTGTCTCTGTCCTGCCTTTCTGTCACTTAATTCTTGGATCAATGATGTTCTCTAAACTATTTTAACCATTTTAGGAGTTTGTTTGACAGTAATGATGGTGAGAAAGGCAGGAAATACGAGCAAAACAGAGTAGGACAATGAAACTGCAGATTACTCAGTGTAATTTCTAGTAGAGGAGTTGGTTAATTGAGTGAGTAAAAAGTTTTTTTTTTGCTATCTTTATTACGATGTGCTCATTGGAGAGGTATGCATCTGCTTATCTGAGTTTTATGTTCTACAAATCATGATTAAAAAAATAAAACATAAGAAGTGGGGATTCTATTCTGCATTTTAGTAAAACTTGACTTGATATTTGTTTAAAATCTTGGTCTCAGATAGTCCAGAACAGCCAAGCTCACAATTTCTCACATTGCTACAATAAACTTTTATGTATTTTATTGGGAATAGGATCGAAATTGTGAAGGAATCCCAACGGTATGATGCTGCTACCATCTCGTTTCACATTAGAGAGTGGTAAATTCAGGGTTCAATGTTAATTTTTCTGCTGCACATCAATTTTTGTATGCAGGATGAAAAGCTTTTGACAACGGAATAATGAAAAGGTCCTGGAAATGTAAACATTTAGAAGTGATAAAAACTAACTCCATGCTTCACCAGTTGGAACCCTGGAAAGGCTTATATTTGCGGTTGTGCCGAATCACAAATATTTCTTTCACAGACACAAAAACATCAAAAACAACTTTCCCTGAATGCCTGATGTCATGTTTTCCTCCTCAAGAAACATTCTCTTAGCTTATTATGGACCCCAAATATGAATTTTATCTCTGGTTTGCATAACCCATCATCCCATCGGGTGACCCTTTTTTTAACACCTTTCTGCTAATGAACGGCTTATCAGTAACTTCTGACAGACAGAGCTTCAGAAGAGCTCAGATGCTATTAAAGTCAATTTGCTGTAGTGAAGAGTAATGCCAGCAGCTTAAAGCAGAGGCTGCAGGAGGGCTGCGCTTTTCATCATCTCTGACACGACGGTCCGCCCCAACCCATTTATGAATGACTTTTTTTTTTTTTGCTGGTTGAAGCTGATTAGAAAAGTTTAGCTGATTCATCGCTGCCATGGACATCAAGCTGTTTTGTTGTGTGAGGCATTGATCGATTTCACATTCTCGCGACAAAGCAGACGGGGGGAGCGGTGGGTAGGCGAGGGAGGGATTTGTGTCAAAACTAGTGGAGTTTCTCTTGAACTGGCTGCTGAGGCAGCACCTTGCCGGATTACGCCTGATGTTATTTCATCAACTTCAGACAAAAAAGTTTCTTAAAGCTGTTTTACAGCAGATATTTAGGTAATAGTGCCTTTAACTTTTCTCCAAGTGCTTTGCCTTAAAAAAATAATAAAATAAAGTAGAAAGTCATGCAGAGTTAAACAGAACAATGGCGACGAGAAACACTTTAAATAACACATAGAGGATTTTTGGTGCACTTTTAGAAGCTAACTCTGCAGTCGCAATTCACAATCCTCCAGGAGGATCCTTCTACAGCTTCTATAGGTATATTACACGTATCACTATACAGATTGCTGAATCCTCTCTACAGTGACGGGTTGAGTGTCCACAGCTGCTGAAGCTGCTCCCTGTCATTGAAGCGGTCCGAGGCTGCAACTGGATTCGCAGCCACTAGATGGCGACGGCGCCTCTTCTTGGTGGCGGTGACTCCTCTCCTCCTGCTCAGACAGAAAGCTGGGGAACGTCTGTGCCCGGGGGATAAAGGTCTTTGACAGCCCTGCTCCTGTTGAGGGGGACAAAAACAAAAAACAAACAAAAAAAAACAATTCAGCTGAACACATCGAAGAATATTCTTTAAAAGATTCCTATCAGAATAAATAAAAACTGAAACAAGCCACTGGAAACATCTGCAACGTCAATGTGCACTTCACTGTCCCTAGGAGTTCGTCACAATGACTGTTCCCACACTAGGATTATTTTGTAAATTCTGTGTGCCTTTAAAGGCAGCTAATGCGTTAGTGTGCAATAGATTCTTATGATTTATGACTAAATCTAACTTTAGTCCAAGTTAGATTTTCTTGTCAGTTGAACAGCTTCATTTCCCTGCGTCATTCTCCTAGGCCTGCGTCCTGCCGGCTCCCTCCGCACCTTAATTCAAATTAATTGAACCAATTTGCTCCGCAGTTCATATCGGTTAAATGCACTGAGAGGGAGTAATGGATACTCGACGGCGAAGGGCTGCTCCTGTCTAACCGTGAGAGCATTAATAATACATTAGTGCGCTGTTTGGAAGTGTGCACATAGAGGTGGGCCGAGGATAAAGCGACTGGCAAGCCGCTGACGGTGCACAAAAACAAGGAGGAAGTGGCCACTGATCAATATTTAAGGAGGTACGAAAAAAAATTAATAAATAAAAAAAAGGAACACAACGCTATTATAAACTTTAACCTGGCGAGTTCATGCTAACAAAGCCGGCCAAGAGAAGTGGCTGCACTTCAAAATATTGCTCTTTTTAACTCCAGAACTGTTGCAGATGCAAAAAAGGAGCTGATAACTGAATCAGACTGGAACCTGGGCAAATCCAAAAGCACGAGTATTCACACACAGCTTCTCACGCATTCAGTCACAACACAACCACAGACTTCCCTCAATGTGTTTTACTTAAGTTTCTTGTGATAAATCTGCTTTCATGTTGTTTCTGGGCATAGCTTCACAACTATGCACAGAGGCTGTGAGAAGTGAAAGAAAGATGCTACATAGTTTTGCAGTGAGAAATATGCAAATTGTGTTTCGTTTTGCAGTAACGCATTTTCACTGCATTTTGGACGATATCTCTATCGCAGTTTTACAGACCTGAAAATTTATATCTTCGTCAATTTCTCAGTTTTCTTTTTGCTCTTTTTGCTCAGTGAAATGTGAGAAAATGATTTACAAGCCTTGTCACAGATTACCGACTGGATTTAGAACTGGACTTTGACTGGACCATTGTAAGCCGTGACTGTGCTCTGGGTGTATATTCAGGGTTTTTTCATGAACCACCAGGACTCTTGTTTCCACCTAAGACAAGGACCATGCTGCCTTGGTGGTGGCAGCATGTTTTTTTTCTCACCATGTCAGTGTTGCCTTTTTGTTTACATGGTTTTGGTCTCATCTGACCATGCAGTGCACCTTATATCACATATGCTCCCATTGCTTGTGGTAGACTTGAAGCAGGACTTTTTTTAGGCCTTCTCTTCTGTTCTTCTACAAATACATTGTTTTTCCAAACTGAAAATCAAATGTAAATAATTATACTTATATTTTCCCCCATAAACAAACAGCCCTGCAACAGGCTAGAAATGTTAAATTTAGCCTCATCTCACCAGAGTACCTTCATTCATCTGTTTATAAAACTGTATAATTTCCCTTCCGCTTTAAAGCACCAGTTATTTGTGTTGGCTTATTCCATAAAATCCCAATTAAAACGTTGGAAGTTGGTGGTTTGTACGTGTTTATTTACCGGGATTGCTTCCATGACTCCACCAACTGGGACTTGGAATATATAATACAACATGACCCAGTGAGGCTGGTAATCAGTGTCAAGTGACAGGGCGAGTGTGTGTCAGAGCAACAGGGAGAGACAAGTCTAGTTAAAAATAAAAATAAAAAAAGAGGTGTTTGGGGGAAGGGGTGATATGCAAGGAAGGAGAAGGAGAAAGTGAGAATGAAAAACACAGAAAAAGCATTTTCATGTGTGAGCGGAGGGAACGGTTAGTGGGAGGAGGCACGGAGGGGCTGGCGTGGGTGTGAGTGAGGATGAGAATGAAATGGGATGCTCGGCGGCAGGTGAGTCATGCACACACACCTCTGTCTGTTAGTCTTTCCTCTCCACCACTCCCTGAAACAAAAGAGAAATACCAAGTTAGAAATGCAGCTCAGCGCATGCTGCAGGAACACAGAGACGGGGGTAAAGATGGAGGAACGCTCCTCTCTTCCCTGCAAGTTGAATTTAATAGATCGCTGAAACGACTGGTGTGCAACCAGGCATATCCTTTTCACATCTTTGCCAAGACAATCCCTCTCCTCAACCACGGCCAATTAAGGCTAAAGAAAAAAAAAAGAGAGAGAGAGACAGAAAGACGCGAGGCACTGAGCCCAGACAGGAAGGAGAGGGTGAAGCAGAGCCCATCATCCTCTCAGTCATAAACACGGCTGTCTAGGGACAGACCCCCGACGAGAGCCCTGCTTTTGGACGAGAGACAAACATGTAGACACACTTGCGAGAAAATAACAACAAAACCACAGAGAACCGCACAGAGGAGACGAGAGCGGGATGATGTTGGCGTCAGCATCCCTCCTCCTGCGCTCACACTATGAGAAGCAGACAGTGATTTGTCAGTGCCTTTTCATTACTGGGGAAGGTCATGTCGTCCTATCTGGCCTGGGGTGGCAGCTGCTGGGCCAGAGCAGACAGGACAGGCAGCGAGAAGACACACACAGACACACACACACACAGACACACAAAGAGGGAGAAACAACAGACCTGGATACACAAGCAGCTATTCATGCATGCATGTTGACACACACCTGTCCACACCTTCCTTCCTCCAACTGTAGCTGCCCAGATGGCAGTCTAGCAACATCTGAGACGCTCCATGTAACGCAGGCTCTACATTATGTGAGATAGCAGCTCCTGTGCCTTATTTTGCTGGTATTTTATATGACAGAGCCCATCATCCAGGTGATGCATGTTGGCCAGGAATGTTAAATTTAGTCTCACCTGACCAGAGCACCGTTTTCCAATTGTTAAATTTAGTCTCACCTGACCAGAGCACCGTTTTCCATGCATCTCCTACATGGTGTATGGTAAACTACGAATGGAACTTTTCTGGGTTTCTGACCTGCAGCTCCTCCAGAGTCATTATGGTCCTCTAAAGTGCTTCTCTGATTAATGCTCTGGTTTTTTTTGCCTGCCAGGCAATCCTGTTTTGGTTGCTGCAATCCCTACACTATTTTGACTGTCAGATGATGGATTGAACTTTGCCCTCTTGTCAAAAACTTGATTTAGTCAACATAAAGTTTGACAATAAATTAATCCAGAACAAAACAGCTGAACTGAAATCTACCATTCGCAAATTTTCTTTTAGAAGTTCATATTTTGCATCTACATCTACATATTGTTCACGCTGCCTGCTGGAAGGCAGGGAAGTGTCATCACCCTGTTCTTCCATCATTCTGTCTTTTGATTCTTTCCACCTCTTGGTAAAATCCCTTTAGTATCACCCCCGGGCGGATCAAACAGAGTACAGCGCTCCATTTCATTAGAATTGCTAATGCTCCAGCAGTAAACTTTGGAGTGCAATAAAGCACGGAGTGAGCAGGAGGATGAAGGGACAACTTGTAAATGGGTAAACAAAAAACAGCAACGACAAGAACGTATGGATTACAGTCCCTTTTCCCTTCCAGTATGAAAGCTGGTAATTGAACCATTTCTGACAGGCATGGTAACTTGCTTCTCCGGCTCCAAAACTTTAAAGTGCACTTATTTCTTTGCATCAGCAAACCTGGAGAAAATGGCAGTTTTTCACTGAAATGCAAACGAGTGAATCCCATTAGGAAAGCAGGGGTGGAAGACAGCGGAAAGTAGATATATTGTATTCATGGAGAATACACTGCAAGTTTCCGGGGGAATAAAACATTTATCTGACATCTTTCTAATACGCTCTGTTCTGCTTTGTAATCGTAGTAAACAAAAGTTCTAGGAGGGATTTCTAGGACATTTTTAGCTGCAGAAACAGAAAAGAAATCTGATGTAAAAACATATTAAAATGAATCAGTTCTGCTTCTTCAGTGCCTGGTTCCCCGATAACTCAAGCAAACAAACAGGTGAATCAACCTCAACAGGGCGAAAAGGAGCCATGTTCCTTAATTATTTCTCCATACCCACAGGGTATTTGAAAGCAGCCCAAGCATGACTCAGCAAATTGACTGTGCTGATTGGATATTCATCATGTGTGAGCTGAAAGAGCCAAGGAGCAAACACAGCCAGCCACAGAGGTCCAGAAAACCTGTTTTCTGACTGCCATTGAGAAATAAATGACACTATAACAATAATGGCAAAACTGGAGAGAAATGAAGCATTAAACTTTCACCTTTTTTTTTCTTTTTTTGTTACATAATGTGTATATTTCTTTTAAAATGCTAAGTGCTTTTTTCCCCTCAGATTTGAATGATTGCTGATCTTTTTCTTCCTTTCTTTTTTTTTTTCTTTACAAACAACCACAATTTGAACTGTAGTTTGAGGGATTTTATGTGATTGAACAATGCTAAATAGCACATTTTGAAATGAAGTAGCATAGCAACATGTTTTTGTTTTCTTGTTTTGGTAGGAATAAAAATCCAAATCATGTATTTGCATGCAGCACTAGTTATTTTTATGCCCTTTATACCCTTTACCATGAAAAAACCCCCAAAAAACCTATTCTCGGTCAACATTAGCAGCATTATGCCTTGAAGATGCTTTTCTTTAGCAGGGACAGGGAAGCAGGTCAGAGCTGATAAGAAGATGAATTGAAATATATACTGGTTGATTCTGCTAGAGGCTGAAAAAATACTTGAGACTTCGGCAGAGGTTCACCTTTCAGCTGGACAACGAACCTGAACATACAGCCACAGCCACATATGGCTACTTTGAAGTGAAAACAAAGTGTACATTTCTCTAAATGTTTCAAAGCCAGTGTTGAAATACCCTTCTACCCTTAGATGTAGCAAGATGTGGTTCTTTAATGCATCAAGTTTGCATTCGTAATGTGGTAAAGTTCATTAAGTATGAACACTTTAGCGCGGCACTATCATTCGGGGAAAACCCATATTTACTTGGAAATATTGCTTCAATTCTAAATTAATTCAAGCCATTTAAGTTGATTCAAATATCGAGTCGGCTGGGACACTGCATCTACGACTTTTCAGTGTGCAAGAGGTATGCAGAAATTAGTGCATTCAAATAGAAGATGAACACTTGGAATAGTCACTTAAGGTCATTCTATGTGTAATCGCAAACAGAATGAGTATGAGGTACAGAAAAGAAACAAACCTGTAGTCTGACTGTCCAAATGTGAAATTCTGCAAATTGAGAGCAGAGGGACTATTTTATAAGTGTACAGTTCAAAAGTTAGCACTGGTCATTATACAGGGATAAATTAGAGCACATAGTGAGTAAAATTCATGTATATGTATTGATGTTGATTAAGTTAGGTTTAAGAGGAGCATAAAATACTCAGTGCCAACAACATTCATATTTTTTGGCACCCCTGAAACAGGGATGTTATAAGACTTAAAATGAATTAAGCTTTTATCACAGTAGCACAGTATTACACTGAGAATCTTCAAAAAGCATTGCCTTTAATTTTAGATAGGTTATTTAAAATGAAGTTATTTCTATAGGAATCTTCTGCCTTATTCTCCTTCTATGTCAGCAATCGTCAAAGGCACAAGGACCTTTGATGATTCCTCTCAGCAAAATCCCTCTGGATTGTCCTGGCTCCTCCATTTCTGCTCACCCTGCAGGTTTTCAAAAGCATTTAAGTTTGGGGACTACGGTGGCCAGGAAGGTGGTGTCTACTGTCTTCATCTGGCCAGATGTTTTGCTCCATCATCCTGCTGAAAAACCTAATGACAACCCCTGTTTTGCTCTCTTGTCAAAGACCATCAGATGTAAAATTTGTTTATGATGCCATGCACTATACCAAGAGTTCATTGGAAGAAAAACAATCCCACAACATCACTGATCGTCCACCGCTGGCAGTGGGAATGAAGTGCTTTAAGCATAAAGGTCAACTTTAGATTCATCCTATCAAAGCTCATGATTCCAGTGGCATTTGGCAAATTGGCAAGTTTCATTTGTAATAATAGCATATAAAATTGTTCACTTAATGTACATGCCAACAACCAGTTGGCATGTACATTTTGTCTAAGGGTGGATATGGTCTCTTTCTGAGCCTAAGAAAACTCTGTTTGTTGCAACTCTTAAATAGATTGAATTTATTATAACTAATTTATGAAATTAGGTATTTTATTTGATCAAGTCTTAGTCTTTTTTGTTTGTTTCCTTTTTTGGTAAGATAAACAATACCTTTATTTAATGGCATGTATTTTCCATTTTGAGGAGTGGCTGAGGGAATGTGATCTCCAAAAGTTACTATGGAGTCTCTGATTTACTTAAATATACTTTACACATCGTTATAAGAGATACCATTATGTGCGAAGACACTGTTCTAAAGAAAATAGAAAATAGTGTATTAAAATTATATAAAATCACCAAATTTTTGATGTTTATTTAAGAGTATCAGAGTAAAAGATGCTGGGTAGACTGTAGGGTAATAACCTCTATGCGTGGAAGCAGAGGCTACAAACCACTGTGCCTCTTGTATGTCCACATACAGAAACAGGATGTAAATTTCCTCCCAAAAGTTGGAGACCTGTTGTCCAGGCGGAATCGATTAAGTAATTCTGTGGTTGGATTCATCCCAGAATGACCTGTTTCCGTGATAAAGAAGTTGTGTGTCTTCTTGTGGCTTTTTGCAGTCCAAACACTTGTCACAGTTTGAATTAAACTCTCAGCACCCCCCACGAATCACCTTCTAGACCTCCTTGTTCGACAGGACCTCAAACACACTGATGCGTTCAATTTATTCATGGGAAACGAGGGGACGCAATGACAGTGCTGCATCCATATGAGCAGAAGACTGCGGAAAGGTTGCTGCGAACCGGACAGATACATGAGGAAAGTGTGGGAGGACCGAGGTGCCAAGGTGATGGATCACCGAGAAGCTCGTCTGCTTTCCGTAGTTTAGAGAGCATGAGTTTGGCAGCAGTCTTTGCAAAGAGGGAGTCGGCGAAGAATTAACCCTGAGGTGAACGTTTTCTACCGGTTGGTTTTTTTGCGATGCACAAACATGTTGATGTTTGGAACAGAAAGCTCACAGCTTGCTTTCAAGCTTATCAGGACACAATTAAATGATAATGAGAGGGGAAAATAACAGTCTTCACTTTTAAAAAGAAAATGATGACGTCAGAGCGACTTTCATCTTTGCCTGGCTTTCGTTTTTTTTTTTTTTTTTGCTCTATCAGTGAAAACCAAAAGGCCCATAATCCTCAGATAAGTCTTCTAATCAACTAATACCATGGACAGAGGATAATCGCATCAGCTCACTAATCAGCTTCCTGCCTCTGGTCTCATATAACGTGCAAATACTCTCACATTTACACTTCCTTACATACATGTGCAGAAAATGAGCATGGAAAACACATAGTGCCATCCTTGGATGCTACAGAGTAGCTGCTGCATTATTAATGTATTTGTGGTCAGTTGAATGCATTTGTTGTAGATTAATTACAATCAGTTGATAGTCACAGGCAACTTCAAATCTTGAGTGAGATGGAGGTAAACATAGGAAAGGGCGTTCTTGTTATTGATGGTGTCTTATTCCTGCTCCGACAAGCAGCCCACATTATCAGTCTACCTTCACCGTGCTTTCTTACTCAGCAGATGTTGTAAGACCTTGTTTTTAAAAAGAAAAACAAGGACATGTTGACATATCCAACAAACAGTTTTCAAATGAAGTTATGAAAATGCTTTGTTTTTGTCTGTGCAGGCCCGCCGGATAATTCTGCACAGCAAATTTACAAACATGATGACTTCACAGAGGCAATTTGATCCTTCTGGTAACCCACGTCTCCCACCGCAACTTTCTCCATTGTAGCTTTAAAATAATCCACAAGCAGAACCAGATTGTTGTCATGGGTCAAGGTTTCGCGTAGCACAATATAGGATAGAGATTTAGGAAAATGTCAAATGCTGGGTCTCTTTTCACTTCTTTTAAACAGAAACTAACCTTCACAGAAACTAGGAGAGAATAACAAACACCCCTTGCTCATGAGTAAGATCTGCGTACGGCAAGAACATAACTGTTTCCTGGAAAATTAATTTCAATCCAACAAACATTCCAGAAATGCCCACCCAGTTTGAACTAAACACTTTTTTTCCCCATTTTCTTGTTATGTAAAAAGGTTAACGTTTCGATTAATACAACCCTAACTTCAAGGTAAAAAAAGTAGCTATAATGAATTGAATAACCACTCCTGAAACAAACAGACATTAAAATGTCTATGCTTACCTGCTGTAACAATGTTTAAACACTAATTGGCCTTTGTTATAAAACCAGTTAGTTTCATTTAGCGTTTCTGATTAAACTCCTGAGAATAACGATATTGCTAAAATGCACAAATGGCCTGCCAGCACACAACGCAAAAAAACGTGACTTGGGTTCCCACGTGTGGCACTTCAGGACGAATCGGTAAATAATGTCCATGGCAACAACCAGGTCTAGCTGCGAACCAATGGGAGGAGCAGCGATCAAAAAGTAGTAATAAAAGTTGTTACATTTCTTATATAAGATAAGATAAATACTTCTTTGTAATATTAGGTGCTCTTTTCTGTTCATTGTTTTGTTTCTAGCCTGAATATTTTTAATTAGATTATCACAAAAAAATAATTAACCATATAAATCAAAGAGCAAAACTCAAAGAGTCATTACACTGGAGTGATGAATTTTATGTTTTTAATTCTGTCAATTATGGTGATTATAGGTTACAGCTGATGAAAACCCAAATTCAATTCAATTTCTCAGAAAAGTATGATATTACATAAAGAATTTTAATGAGAAATGTAATGCCATGACCTTGTTATGGCCTACACCAGTGGATGAATAACATTTTGGTAAGTAAATCAAATAGGGACATAATAACAACACAAACAGCATTAAAAACAATATATTGTTTTGTTTCTTTTTTTATCTTTTTCGTTTTTTAGTTTGATTTCTTAAGAGGTTCTCAAGACCCACAACTGGCTGATTTTCATCAACTTTGGAAACCACTGTATTATCCAAAACCTTCACCAAAAAGGTTGACGGAAGGTGTCGTTGCATCAAAAAGTGCAACGACAGTGACTAATAAAGAGTGCTATTTGAAGCACATTAAGTGAAAGTTGAGCAAAAGGAAACATTTTTGGTGAAAATGGTGCACAATAACATGCTTATGAAGCAAACCCAAGCAAATTTTAGTGATGGACTGTGGGTACAACAAAATGAACCCTGAGTATGTATTGGTATACATGGATATACTTTTCAACAGGCAATAATTGCTACATTTAAATCCTACTTTTATTTTTCTAATGTAATATTGTTGATAAACTAAATTTTGGGTTTTCATTAGCAAAGAAATTACCATCCCCAAAGTAATAAATCCCTTTAATACATTTCTGTCATAATCTACATAAAAATTTAAATAGTATCATCAAAATACATAAACATTTTATTACCTTTTTTATGTATTGAATGCACTCTCTGCACAGCGCAGCTAAAGCTCAGTCATTGTAAAAGTCCTCATTAGCCGTGTTTGTTATGATCTCCGTCTCAGTGTAGTTCCAAAGTCGAAGAGCTTCACGGTGATTTTGATAATTAGTAAATTCTCCCGTGTACCTTGGTAACTGTAGAGATCCCCCACACTGGCTTGGCGCGTGATGTGCTGCCAGTAGGCACTGCGTGGCAGGGAGATGGACTTGGTTAGCGTCTCTCTGGAGTGAAACTGAAACAGACAGAGTCAGAGAGAAGTGCATCTCACTTTTCTGTCACTTTCGGGAGAAAGCTGATCTGCATTTGTCAACGCATGAAGAGGTGTGAATAGTAGCACATATTGAAGGCTGAGCTGCATATCTCCAGGCTGAGAAAGTGTTTGCTAGGTTTGAACATCAAGACACAGATTTTTCTTTTCTTTAGCCTATCTTCTCTGCAAAATTCTTGAAGCTCAAATTTGTAGAGTGCACAACAAGTAGAAATAGGACTCCTGTTGTCAGATTCTCCCACCTGAGCTGAAGCTCTCTGGAGCACCTCCAGAGTTACCATAGATCACTTGGCTGCTTTTCTGTTGCGACTTTTGAGGGAAAGTGCTTCCTCTGAATTATGACTACAAATTAGAATCAAAATTTTCATTGATTTTTACTGTTTCTTCCACCTCCCAATTGTGCACTATATATTATGCACCTACTTCGTTTAAAATTCCAATAAAATACATTGAAGTTTGTGTTTGCAGCGTGAGAAAATGTGGAAAAAGTGGTAAGGGGACTTTTGCAAGGCGCTGTACATTCCAGAAAGAAACTTTGAAGATGTAAAGTGTACCAATGCCAAAACAAATTGCAATGTACGCACAGTTCTTATCGCTGACAGCGGCTGCTTTTGGAAATGTTCCCTAAATTGCAGGGTCCAGGAGAATGGCCATATGGTCAAGGCTCATCAGACACAGGGCATGGCGATGTAAACAAAGAATGCAGATGACAGTGAAAAGGAAGGAAGGAAGTGATGAATGATTGTTGTGAGGGAAGGAGGGAGAGAAGGCCAAAACTCTGGGGTGTCTGAGAGCTCCTGGTCCAACACACAATTATGATCAAAGTCAGGACTTCTTAATTACACGTCCCTATAAAAAACACAATTCTGATCATCCAAGCAGAAAGTGAATCCATTTCGTAGCTTTTATACACACTTCTCTGTGTTTCTTTGAGACTGACGTGACGAACGCAATGTAAGGAATAATAAAACGAACTCACTCTGAAATATAACCACAGTAATGCCATATGCAGCAGCTGATAAGAGATAAACAAACCCAAAACACATAAGCGTACCTGGGAGCTCTTTTCCATCTCCTCTATCATCCTCTCATGCTGCTGGGCGATGGCCAGCGTGGCCGAGTGGACCCGCTGGTAGATCATCTCGCCCTCCCGGGTCTGGAACGTAAACAAACCCTCTCCTGTGTCACACATCCTGTGCCAAGAACACACACACACAGAGACACACTTTGATTGTGCTCACTCTCAGATTGCTCATTTACAAATATGCATGGTTGAATGTTAAGGCTGCAGTGAGGACGGCGAATGCAAGTGGACTCTTCTCTCCTCTCCCCGAAGGCAAAAGACATACACAGATAGAGACAGTTTCAGAGAAAAGTCTGTCACATCATCATCATCATCATCATCATCATCATCATTGCCTGAAGGCCTCAGCAGCACATATCCCACCTGGTTTTCAAAGCTTCTTTGTGAAAAGTTGTCATTGCGTTTCCATAAATGTGTTGTTATTGCTTTTTTTGTTTTGTTTTTTGTTGTTGGTGGGGGGGGCTTCTCCCTCTTGCTGCTGGCATTTAAATTACACAAGCTAGCGGAAGCACACACACACACACACACCTTCCGGACTCAAACGTGAACCAGGTGGAGTCCCGGCCGTATCTGCGCAGGGAGCTGAGGGGCCACATGACGAGCTTGAGGCGGGCATTGTGAATGTCCCACAGGTAGATGTTTTCGTGGGTGATCTGCATGGTGCACTCCCCGTAGATGTCCAGGTTTGGCGTGGGCATGAGGTACACGTTGAAGCGCTCTGAAATAAACAAAGTAGAAAATCCATGTTTTGAACACCATAGTTAAAGTTCAATCAGAGAAACCACTTTAGAGCAAATAGAAATCGGTGTCGGCCCACTAAACTGTGATCGAAGCATCTCTGGTCTTTTTAGCTACAACTGAACATCTGCCAGCTACTAAATATATTTATATGGACTAAAATCTCCAAGACAAAACAAGAATGCACAAATTATTCTAATTCTAATATTTTTAGATATATTTAGTTAACCCTTGCTCTGGATAATAATAAGTTCATCACAATTAATCAGATTAATTTTGTAAGCCCTAAATCAGAGTGATCCAACTTGAGATCACTCAGGATTACCAAAATATTCCCTGTTTAATAAATTATAAATTAAAGACTTAAAGAACCAGCAGAGAGATTGTTTTATTACATTTTTTTTTTTATTCAGAAGTTGACATACACTACGATTATTACTACACCTTTGGGCAATTTCCAAATGCCTAAAGGTGACACGTTCACCTGTTTACACAATTATACACAAACAAAAACACCATGTCAATGTTCAGATGTGTTCTGTGTCTCAAAGCTGAATGTGTTTCGAATCAACCCCAGAACAAAAAGAAGCAAAAAATAAAAACCTTGTCCCAACAGGATGTGGAAGGCCATTCAGTAAGAAG
Source organism: Poeciliopsis prolifica (assembly GCF_027474105.1). Lineage (NCBI taxonomy): Eukaryota > Metazoa > Chordata > Actinopteri > Cyprinodontiformes > Poeciliidae > Poeciliopsis > Poeciliopsis prolifica. The sequence continues at coordinate 9,156,627 of NW_026562387.1, forward strand.
GAAACCATCACTCCAAATATGAAAAGCCAGATTAACTTCTTCAAATGCACTTGGGCATAAAAGTGAAGACGTTCATTTTCGGAAAAATGTCCTGTAGTTTGTTGGAACTAAGACTGAAGTGTTTGTCTGTGCCAAACATCATTACATGTGGAGGAAAATAGAGGAAAGGCTGCCACTTTGAGAAAAGCATCTGAACTATGAAGCATGAAGCATGAGTGTGGGGACCTCATGTTGTGAGGGTATGAACTTTAAAAAGAAAATAGATCACTGAATGGATAAATGACATGATTTGGAAATATTGAAGCGACATCTTAAATTATCATCCAGGAAGTTGAAGAGTGGGTAGCAGTGGATCTTCCAAAGACAATAACCCCAAGCATACTGCCAGTTGTTTACAAAGTGGGTCAAGGACAAGGAAGTCGGTATTTTGGAGTTGATATCATGAAGGACACCAAATCATCCGACCCAAGGCACACAGATGAAGCGGCAATTCTACCAAACACTAAAAACTGCTTTTACAAAATATGTAAATATCCGGTTTCAACTGCAAATTCATCAACTTGCTCTGGCATGTCGCCCAGGTGTTTTTGCTGAAGTGATTCCATTCCCTTCCTATTGCATAATTATATAGTCTGAGCTTCAATACAGTCACTAATGATGGGTTTCAGTTCTTAAATTCGCTTGTTTTTCCAATGCAAACGTCTTTAAATACACACTTTCCTACGATGAAGGAGCTAGTAGAAGATGACCTAAAAACAAAGTTTTGAATTAATTGCCTAAATAAATAATTTTGAGCAACCTTTCAGAGGAGAATCTTTCCTCCAGGTTGTGAGGAAGAAATAATGTGAGGAAGAAATTCCTCAACTGGGTTCGTTGCTTTTCTTCATCGCAAAATTGTAGCTTTGTCACATCATAATGACACAGCAAGAACTGCAAACTGAAAAAAAAATACTATCAGAGAACAAAGGACGAGCAAAGGAAAGACAGATGGAAGAGAGGTAGGTCATAAGGACAGAACAGAAGAAAATACAGAAAGGAGCAAAGACATAAAGAGAGAAACAAATGAGGACTCAAGAAAAAGAATTAAAAAAACGAAAGAGGAAGGGGAAAGAAAAGTAACAAGGGAATAAGAGATGGGAATGAAGGCAGGAAAGCAGGAAGGAACAAATGACCATTTAAACGAGGTGACGGGGAATAAGGTTTGAACAGATAAACATTTTTTAAAATTTCTATTCAGTCCAAGAGAATACTGAAAACAAAATGTAGACTCTTCCAGAATCTAGTTTTATTTGTCAATTAATTCTCCATCCAGAAAGCGGAAACATAGCGCCCTGCTTATAGACAATGTCATGATCTATGTTCCCAAGGCACTTCACTAACTCTAGGGTATGGAAAAATAAACTCTGCCCCCTGCTGTTCTGGAGGCATTGAAAGTTTAAACGACAAGCTGGAGATTCTGAGTTCACTCAAAGCAGCAGCAGAAATGTGCTGGTTCAGGGAGCTTCAATGTCGCACGGCTTGAACGCCTTATTTGAACAAACCAAAGAAGGGTTGTGTCAAAACCTTGCACTCTGATATCTTACATAAAAGAGGCCAAGTATAGTTGAGGGGTACAATTTCGCTTCATAGCTGCAGGGAAATGAAATCCATCAAAATGAAAGCAAGTTTTTCTTTTCTTCTTTTTTCAATTACTCGCTCTTTTAAAACTCTAAACTGCTCCGTTTGGACTGTTGCCTTTTCAATTTCCTTCACAACTTTACAAATTATACACAGTGAATGAGCTGCTCCACAATAGTGCCTCCTCTTCTTTTTTTTATTTTATTCCCATTTTCTGAGAGTGGAATATATATTTATTTCGCACGGCTTTGGGAGCCATAATCTCATCCATCTCAATGACAAGCTTCATTACGAGGGAAGCCAGTAATGCACAGCACTTCTCATTAGGCCTGGAACAGAGCCCCTGCCAGAGCCTGTGACCTGTATTTCCACACACACAAACACGCGTACACACGCAGGTTTCCTTTGACGTCCCACATTAAAAACAAACCTCTGAAGCCCAAAGCTGGAGGATAGTGAGATCATACAACGAAACTCTCCAACAGGGGACTTGAAATCAAATATTGACAAAAATGGCCCTTATTAGCAGAGCCTAATTGGACATTGTCCGCTTCACTCCCCTAACCCTCTGAAGTCTCGGCTGCTTTAATGCAAACAGGCCCCATACGCAACAGATAAGTGCTTGGAGGAGGGCTGATTGAGAGGGATTGACCCCGAATAGCTGCGTGTGTTAGCTGGGACTAATTGGGCACTCACCGTTCTGCTCCCGCTGTACTCCTGCTGCTAACAGGTCCGGCTCTCCGAGGCTGATGTCGTTGAGACGGGTACCCAGGCACTCCACGCACAGCAGCTTGCACCATTCCTCGGCGTCCAGCTCTGCTCACAGCAGTACAGAGTCAGTGCAGTTGCTTTCATACAAACATGAATCCCTTGAGTGAGTATTCATAATAAAGTGATGCATGGCAAAAAAAAAAAAATACAGTTACAGCTATCATTCACTGGTAGATAAATATGAAAGTCAGAATTATATTTATACAAAATTTGAAGCCAATCATTAAAGAAATGGTTCCAGTATTCCAATCTCAAAGCGTGTGTCTGATATTTCAGTGGCTTTTTGTTGGTGAGGAAAAACTGATAATAGTAGTCAGCCAAACATTCAAGCAGAAGCCAAGAGGCTCACAGTAACTCAAATGGATCACAGCTCAGGCAGAAGATTCTGATGACAGAACAACTATTAATTGTGCTGCTACAGTATGTGACCTTTTAATCAGTGTACAATTAATAAATTAAAAAATCTAATACAATTTATGATTCATAAATCTAATACCTTGCATAAATTTGAACACGTGTTGAAATGGCCCAATCAAAGTGCAGGTCTATATCCATTTGAGAATCTCTGGCACTGACAATGTTTTTCAGATGAGGAAAGTTGGGTGTAATGCAAAAACTTGTAGCTATGATTAAAGCAAAAAAATGTTTCTACGAAATATTCCCAAACTGTTTCTATGTCACAATCACATGTGCTACTTTGTGTTGGCAAAACAAGGTTTGGATTGAAAAAATGAAAATAATGTGGGAAGGTCTAAGAGGAAGTGGAACTGTGGCACTGTACCCATTACTGACCCCTTTTTATTTCTATCAATCAATACAGATAGATCAAAAGCTTACGGAACGGGTGTGAGAGGCATTCAATCGCTGGGGAGCATTTGGTGTAAATGGTGGCGTTATGCAACAGCCTGTTTGTTAGATCAACTGGAAAATGCAGATTGGACAGAAGGGTTAAGGAAAGGTTGGCGGCTTTTCGAAGCACTTTATTCACACAGGAGGAAGCAGAAACACAGCAGCTCCGGCAATTCAGCTCTTTCCTCGTGCTTTCATTAACTCCCCTTGCTGTGGCCTTTAAGTGTTTCTAAACTCCCACACTTTTTTAAGGCCACTGAGTGGAAAGTCAGCCAAACAAACACTTCATCAGCACAGCGGCGTCCAGGCTACGCTACGTTGTGGCGCATCAGGAGACGCGGCAGAAAGACGTCTTCCGCGTGTGCATGTGTAGGTGAGTGAAGGAGGAAAAAACACGACGGTGCTTTTTGCGTTAATGAGTGTTTACAAACACACGGCAAGCCAGAGTCAGGTATGCAGGAATCAAATCAGGAGACGCTTTACTTTTTTTTTTTTTTGTTTTCCGGCAGCAGAGCAGCAGTCATTACGCAGACGGATACAATATGTATATCTGCTCGCATTCATATCTGTCAGGGGCAACTCCTCGGTGGATTTTGAGGAGCTGAGATTCTCAATGGTAGTCATAACTCAAGGTCACACTCTCATCTTTCTTTATGTGCATATTTGACAGTTGCACCCAGACCTGTCAAAAATGCGCGATTATTTTATTTTATTCGCTCGCTTCCTTCCGTGCCTCATTGACAGCACGCTGCTAGGGAGGACGCAACAAAGCTTTTGTGTTTTAAAAGTAACATAATAGGGGAGATTTATAACTGCTAAACACTCTTTTTCTCCCCCCTAAATAAAACATGCAAAAAAAAACCTTTTTGTTCATGCATATTTAAATGATGCCTTTGAATAACAGCACAATCATTGTTGCATTAACACACCGTTTGACATTGCAGGCCAGGAGGCCAAATTAGGAACTTATGAATTGAGTTCTTACGCAACACACGTTTACCATTTTAATTCTGTAATATGTAATAGCTGGGAAAATGCTCAGTTCTGATTTTCAGCTTAGCCAGTTTGACAAATCTTTTGCGATCAGTGGAGATCACAACAGGTCTTTCCATGGCTTATGGGTTGCACTAAGAAAAACGCTCTTTACTGAAATTGTTACCGATGCAAAGAGACCTCGAAGTTAGTCGAGTTTAGTTTTAGTTTAAATATTAAGACTATTCTCTGGAGACCTGCTTTTGACAGAGACAGACTTGCAGAGCTCTTCATCAAAGATTTTACAATTACTACCGCAAACCACACTAACTACTAGTTTATAGCAGTTACGTTTTAGATGAATTTGCATTAACCAGCTCTCATTCAGTGAGTAATGCAAACCGAGTGCGATCTCGTATCAAAAATACGTTTTAAAAAAGAAAAAATAGCCAAAAGAGATTTTTCAAAACTTAAAAAAAATATTAATGTACAAGTTCACCAAACAGGTGCTGGAGAGTTGGTACTTTAACAAGAGAAACAGACCCACTGTGCGCCTATTGTACCTACAAGTGGCCATACAGTGTTTTCTCTAGTTATTCAACTTTTGTTTCACTTCAGAACCACCTGGAACATAAATAGCTTAAATTCAACACAGCTATTTCTACATGTCTAACCACCAAATAACACTCCAAAGGCAATGTGTGTTCAAGCGTGAGAGCTTGTCAATACTCAACAGGGTGAATAATATCTGTATCTATATTTGGTTGGATGTCAGTTCTGTGATTTCACTACTACAGGTCAACTATGGCGTTTAAAGGCTGCGAGGAGCATTCCGTAACATTTGAGAATTAACATAAGAAAGTACTACTTTGAAATGAAATATCACAATGAGAACTCAGGAAGCTAAAAGATATTTTTTTGTGAGAAGGCAAAACAAAAATAAAATGGGGAATCAAAACCACATTCATGAATAAGATCCATATCTCTGTAAAGTCAGGGAACCCAACTCCACAAATCAGCTTAGCGTGAAATAGCACAATAAAATACATAGATTAATTTGCTTTGCCCAGCTTTAGGCTTTAATAAAGCTATTTCAACTTGTTTGAGAAGGTCTGGAGCTTCTCAAGCTCAATAGAGCTTGAGAATCAATAGAGATTGCATCTAATGCATAACAGGGTTGAAAAACACCACAAATTATGCCCAATATTGGTTTTCATACCTGCACAATGAAAATCAATATTTCAGAACCCATCTCCCAACCTCTTAATATGGCGGCAAATGAGCATCACTTGGCTAAACACAGATCCACCATGGCCCCATCACTTGTTTTTTTTTTGTTTTGATATGCTTCATTCTTCTACCACATTTTTATTTATTTTTTTTTCCAAAAAAAAAAAAAAAATAAACGTGTTATGATAACATAACACGTCTTCAGGAGCAAAACCTTTCTCCCCTTATTTCCCCCTACTGTGGTTGACAGCAGCTAATTAGATTTTTGCACGAAGAAAAGGACAGTCACCTGATTCGCAGGCAAACGTCTTGGATGTGTCATCGCAGAAGATGATGGCGACGGCGTGCTTCTTTGTCTCCCGTGGCATCCGCGTGATGTTCTTGATGTTATGGAGCTCAGTGATCTACAGAAGTCAGGGAGAGCAACAGAAGTAGCAGCACATGAATGAACACTGCAGCAATAACGGCGCCGCTTAATTGGTATCCTCCACAGCTTTTGCTGAAAGTGCAGTGGGGACTTAATGACGACGATGTAGAGCTGTAAACTTAAACAGAGGAGGTGATCCTAAAGAACAAATCGCACGAAGCAATTTTATGAGGCTTAAAAATCTAATTTGAACGGGAAGAAATCACACACGCCTGCTAGCTGCTCCTCTCCTGTGTGATGTTTAATATGCAGCTGCAGAGGTTTGCTGCGTACAAGGCATCCTCATTGTTGTGTGTCTCCTTGAAAATACTCTCCCAGTTAATACAGAGGAAACCAATCATAAGAATCTAAAATCACTTTACCAGGTGGCTCATAGTGAATGAAAAAAGGAGGAAATAACTTTTTTATTGAATATCGCCAGCATTCACTGGACATTTCATTCAACAGCCTGCCTGGTACTCGCCGTCTCCAGCAGATAAGGCCCATTACATTAATGTAGTCTATTGTGTTCTAACTATAGGCCTCTTGCCAAACTGTTACAAATGAATTAGCTTGGCTCATTGCCCATACAGTAAGGCTTGACTGCTAAAGGTTAAAGACCGTTTTGCGCACACACCGAATTTGGACCACACATTTCTTTGTTCGATGGGGTGACATGTAATGAATTTCTCTCTACAGTTTGGTACCCAGTGCTCAATGTTCAGGCCCAGCTGAGGGATTTCCACAAGCCTCTGGGTTTTTGTTTTTCTTTTGTCAAACTCAAACTATACTTTTATGTGCTTTGTCCTAGCCACACGTACTCAGTTTGTTCATTACAATTCAAACAAGAAATACATTTTTCAGCTTTTCGAGATCCATTCGAACTGCTCTTTTTCGGGGTTAACCATTGATACAACAGCAACAATGAATTTCAAAAGCAAGAATTTTAATTTTTACTCATCCACAAATAAGCTTTTTTCGTTCCAGAAACAGCGTATGTTTGGGATCAATGTCCTGTTGGCTGGGTTCAGTTTACACTTGTATTGTAGCTAAAAACACATCATTGTCTCGTCTCAAATGAAATCATTTCTTCAGAAAGCAATTGTCCATGGAAGAAGCTTTTTGACCTTAAAGGTATTCATTTTGGAGCAGTGGCTTATTTCCTGATTTCTTTGGTTGACAATGCAAGACTTGCATTAGGATAGTAGCACTAATGCTGTAGAAGTTTCTAGTAAATGGTGGGATTTAGTCTTGGGTTATTGCTGAACATCTTAACCAATTTATATTCATACAGATAAATAAAGGTGACAGTTTGGCTGAAATATAAGTTGTGTGTTTCGGGGTATCGTTAGGTAAGTAAGGCATTGCATCGATATCACCTTGAGCTCTAAAACAGTTTCAAGCCTTTTTATAAACTACTTTGTTTCATATTGTGATAAGAAAATGTAGTCAAGTGTTTTTGGCATTTGACTTATTTCCTTTATTTAATAATTTAACTTCTTTTTTTCATTATTTTATTTCCTGCATTCAATTTCTTTTTGTTTTCAAGGGAATCAAGCTTGTGCACAACATTGTTCTTGATATTTAATGACTATGTAGCTCAGACGTTTTGCATAACGCTCTTCCTGTTGCATAGCAAGCCTTGGCAAGAGAAAAACTGCTCGAGTTTTCAAGCTCTACACAATTATATACAGTAGCTTTACTCAGAAATTTTTTTTGAAATGCTTTCTACAGATCATTAATGCACGATTACAAAACTCTGCATTCATGATTAAAATCACAGCAAGAAATATTCAGTTTGCATGCTGCCTCCATGCCTGCTTGACTCCTCCAGCTTTCCCCCTGCAGTCAAATAACTTCCGTGTCAGGTGAATTGGCACTTCTAAACCGACCTTAAGAGTGAGTTTCAGAATGTGTCTCCTGTGACTGTGTTGGCCCTGTGATGGACCAGTGACCTGTCCAGGGTTACTATGTCTCTTGGATAACCTCCAGAATGATTAATGTTGTGCAGCAGCATCCTACTGGGTGTTTTTTGGGCTGTGGGATTTCAATGTCAGATGTGTGGAGGAAAAAAAAAAAACAGGGCAACATCCTACTAGAATCTCAAAGCACCTATTTATTTCCAAACGTTTTTTTTTTTTTTTTTTTTTTTTTTTCGGGTGGGGGGTGGGGGGGGAGTGGGGATTGGGGGGGAGGGGAGTAGGGTTACTTATAAAACAACTACTTTTACTGGTCTGTTTTTAAGATGCATCAAATGCATTACAAGTTTTCCCTCAGGTTGAGCAATGAACATTTAATTGAAAAAGAGAACAACTTTTATCTTGCAATGAACCCGGTAACTAAAGAAAGTAGATAAAGATGTTATGAAACATTTATACACATGCAGCAGCAAAGGAACATTTGTATTTCTTTACAATCAAAAGTCCTGGCAAACAATTTGGCAGGTGTATGTTTCAATTGTTTCCATAATTTTTTACGTAACTCTCATCTGTCATGTGGGGTACATCAGACCAATGTTAATTGCATTTTATGTGTTCCATTCATGTAAATGATTAAAAAAGCACCTGTACGTTATGGACAACAAATTAAATATGAAAAGATAAATGATCTCCTTAAAGATGCCTTTTCTGAGTCAAGAATAATTGCATGTTTAAGATGCCTAAAAAAAAATCTTTAAAAAACCATCATGCATGCCTTCATCTCGAATTACCTGGACTATTGCAATAGTTTTTATGCTGATATTGGACAGATTGATCAGCTTCAATTGGTCCATTGCTGCAGTCTGACATATTTAGCACACACAAACAAGACCATTACTTCCATGCCAGCTTGTTTTGCAACAACTTCATTTTAGGATTTTACTGTTCATTTTATTTTTACCTTTAAATGAGGTAGCTACATCAGGGATCCTTTAACTCTACATACTCCAATTAGACCACTAAAGCCTGTAGAATAATTGGTTGTTGTTTCCATGTCCAGGTTGAAGCATAAAGAAAAATAGTCATTTGTTTCTACACTATTGGATAAGACAACTTCCCCTGTGCACAAGAACCTTTGTTACATAATGCATTTTTAAATCTTGTTTAAAAAAATTGTTTTGCTCAACAACTTATAGAGCACTGGAAAAAAAAAAGAGACTTTGATTGTACTTTTTACAGGTGCATGTTTGAGTAAAATGAACATTGTTCTTTCATTCTATGAACTACTGACAACATGTCTCAGATATTCCATGCAAAAATTTAGTATTTATTTGCAGAAAACATGAAATGGTCAAAATCATAAATAAAAAAAACGATGCAGTGCTGTCAAACCCCAAATAATACAAAGAAAACAAGCCCATGTTCATTTAGAAACAACAATGCTAATGTTTTAACTCAGGAAGAGTTCAGAAATCGATATTTGGTGGAATAACCATGACGTTTTCAATGGGGTTCAGTGCAGTGGTCTCTTTTCCCAGAGCTGCATGCAGAACCTAAACCTGTCAATATGTGACTAAATCTGATCATGCCTTATTGCATTATTCTTAATGGCACAAATACGCAATCTATCCACTGGTGCTCCAATGCAGCTTGACATTTTCGCAATAGCTGACTCAACCCAGTGCTCAAGAGGCTTCCAAGACAACTCCACAAGAAGCTAAAAATATACCCAAAAATATGCAGGATCTTTCTTAAAGCATGGACCAGTGATCTGCAGAGAGAGAATGCTGCAGAAGGTGGGAGAAAGAGAATGGGGGAAAAAAAATGAAATGGGAAAAAGAAAATTCTAATTCCTTTTGTGTTGATTGTGTAAATCAGCCACCAGTGCAGCCTGTTTCCCACCCACAGCACTGCAACGTTGAATGAAGCCCTTCTCTAGATCTCGGTGGCAATGCATTACCAGGTTTGGCAGTGCATGCGCGCACCCATCATTCACTACAGTGTGGATGTATGCAACGCCTCAGAGAGGGGCGGTTCACAGCAACTCGGGTTCCTTCATGTGACAGCATGATGTAGTAGGCAGAGATATGTCTAATTCACAATGCATGACTGACACTGTGGCAGCAAATGGTGCAAACAGAGTGGATCAAAACATCAAGACGATTTGTGGCTACATCAATAGATACAGATAAAAACAAAACTGGAAAGAAAACCGCACCAATTTGCCTCATTATCACAGGAAAGAAGAAAGAACTGAATTGCCTCTCAAACTACAGCCACAAAGTTTACTCCGCAGTCCTCTATTATCTCCCCTTATCTCCTCTCATTAGGATAAAACATTGTTCATGGCGCTGCTCCTTTAAAATCATCTTCACTTACCGGGATAATGAATCATAATTGGTGCATTTCAAGGGGCTTAGGAGGTGTGGAGAGAGATATTATGTTGAGGATTACTACTTTTCAAAGAGAGGAGAAAGGCCTAAGGGACGAGATAAAGTCCCAAAATGTCCCTTAATAGTTCTTTAACTTCATCATCTGATATCATTGGACAGAAATGTAATGCAAAGATGAAAACAGATTTTCCACTGCATGTTTAAAACAGCTTAGTGCTCCATGAACCACAGTTGTGCTCACAATAAAAGCAGTACAATATCAATAACCAGATCAACCTAATTTTTTGGTAGAAAATGTCTTTACATGTGGTATATAATTTACCAACAGATGTTGTAGAGTAACAGAACACTAATATACCAATGATTTTCATTCCGTACAAAAAAACAAACAAACAAAAAAAACAAAAAAAAAAAAACAGGTGGCGCCTTATTGAAGGAGGGAGGCAGCCAGTGTTGGTTTAACAACGATTTATTGCTAACTGACTGAAATGAGATGTTTAAACGCTACGCTAATTAACAGCGTGATTTAATGAAAAGGGGGCTAAGAGAGAGGGGAATGTGATACGGCGCTATGCTAAAATTATCCAAAATGCTGGAAAATTTAGGAGACCAACAAATGTTGAAGAAACAGTTGAACTATCATCCAATGTGCCAAAAGATATGTTTGCATGCTTTGAATAATATTGAAAGTTTTAATACACGTTGATACTTAAAAGGCTTCAATTTTAAAGATTTTTTATTCACCCAGTAAATGTTTGAATTAGTAAAGAAAAATTTTGTAAGCTATATTTTGAACACTGATATTTTGATCTCTTATTTCAGCAAATTTGTCTGTTGTTCTTCAAGCTTTATTGATTTGAAATGGAGTAAGCCATGTGTATTATAAAAACACTATTACAAAGAATATGTAAACAAATATAAAACTAAGAATAGGGATTTCTTGCTTGTGTTTTTCAAAGATAAATCTTAAGCTTAAATGTTATTCACTTGTTGGAAAGGAGGTCTCAGCTAATGTTATCGCTCAACACTAATTAATTTGTGCAGTTTGCCAAATTGCAAAATGAAACTCTTGGCTGTTGCCTGGTAATTATGCTCTGCATATCTGTGTCAGAGGCATTTAGACTTTTTTTTTTTTTTTTGCCAGAGGCAGCTGCCTGAGGAGCTTTATGTACTTGAGGACACGGCGTGGCCAGACGGGCATTCACATCCGACGTCCTGTTAGCACCACCTGCACCCACAGCGTGCTGCAGGGAATCAGACACTGGTAACATTAACAAAGACTCAAGCAGAGACGGTTATCTAATGATGGCAACAAACAAAAGGTCAAAACATTTCAGAATCAATATAGATCATACTTTGTAGAATATCAATACTTAATTTCATGGCTGTGTAATTGCTACATGATGCAGCTTCCAGAATATTGAATGGATCAGCATCATCAGCATAGTAGAGTACACCACTCCAAACAAAACTGTAGATTTGACTGTCTGAGCTCAATGAAGTCTGGTTTGCACATTAAAAAACTGTCAATAAAGAAACTTATAATCTAGACAGCATGATTTACATTGTTTTCCTTTTCTTAGAACTAATTATCTAATTGATAGCTGCTTATATTGAAGTATTGACGTAAATCATTTATTTTAAGCATACTATAGTTTTGGTCTCTTTTTCTCTTTGATCTGTTTTTTCTACTTGTTTAATGTATAAACAAGTGTATACATTAAACACTTGTTTGGTATGTTTGGTCCAAAATATACATACTAATATGAAATAAAATCATCATAATACCACTTTCAGCTTCATGCTCCAACGAAATACAAAGACGGATAACACAACCGCGTGATATGGATATTAGAAAAAAAAAAGACAAAATTGGGGGCTATCAAGAATAAATTAAACAAATAAAATATTCAAGACTTTGATGAGGATCTTACCTTGTGGAAACTTCTAAAGTAGGCTGCCTTTTCATCGGGATACTTTTCTAGCCTCCTGGGTCCTTTACTAGAAGCCTTTTTAAACACCAGCCAACACCTCCGGAAGATCTGACAACAAAGAATAACGCTGGCACAATTACAAAAGCAATGCACAATGATTACTGAAAAACACTAGGAAACAACAACAACAAAAAAAAAACTGGAGGCGTAACATCCACAGAGGTTGACTGTGACGACCCAAACACCAGGGAGTCTCCTTCTGTGTGTTTGTCAGGTTGGCCCTGCCGTTAGAGGTAAGAGACGCACCTGGGGGCCGGTGCGCTCCTGCCTGTAAGCTGTTCCTGCCTACTCTTCAGTGGTAATTTTGTAGCTGAATTTATCTATGAATTACAGCGTTTTTTAAATACTTTTATGAACAAAAAGTAGTACATTAACCAAATGATTCAATCGTACAATTACTAAATAGTTAAACACATATATAACCATTCATACACATATTTGTGCAACTTTAATGCTTAAACTGTTTATAGATGATGTCATAAAAATTTTTGTTGTGCCCAAAAAAGGCACCGTTTCACCAATTGTCTGGAACTGGCACAGTTTCCCGATTTTTCAGCAAACGAAGCGCTCTCTTTGTAATATGCTCAAGCTAGTAGCACCACACAAAAAAACACACCACCATACGGAAATCATTTTTGGCACCATTTTGCTTATGATAGACCATATTCTCTCCTGATATTCAGGGGTTTACATATTTTGGACTAAAAATACAATAACTGGTGTTAACCACTTAGCATATTAACTAAATATTTAAAGTCTACATTTTGATGAGCGGATATAATACTAGTGGTCACCTGGTGGGCCACTAGGCTTTACTTATGCCCCCACCAAGCTAAGCATTGCTTATTTATTTAAGGGTTTTTTAAATGTTTGCATTTTTGAGACTTTATAGTTGGTGTTCAGCCATTAATCTTCCAGTCTTCCAAAAACACATAATTATCAAATTACAATTTCAAGTTTCCTGTCAACTTCAAACATTTTTCAACTCAAAAACACAACAGGCCGCTGGGCAGATGACTGCCCGATTGCCCCAAACACTGGGCTTAGCAAGTTCTCTGAGGGAAACGTTGCTTCACAGTACTTATTAAGGCGACTCAGTGCAGTGCACAAATCCTGCTACCTGTGGATTAATGTTACTGGTTTTGTTCTGTAAACTTTACCCAGTTAACATGTGTGAACACACAAATAGGATCCAAAATGTCCTCGTGGGAATGGGTTTAACAAGTAAATGTACATTTTTTTTCACTATGAACATGAATTTAGAAGAAGCTTAAATAAAAGAGCCACGCATAAATCCATTCACTGCTGAACACCCCTTCATTATGCAACTCGTGTTTAAGGGTTGGCATTTGTGGGGCTGTGATAAATGATATAATTAGACTGAACAGTAGTACAACTAAATCTTATTTTAAATTCTCTAGCCCTGCTTCAGAGGAGCCGTCCTGATCAAATTTAATTGAAACCGACTGGAAACGAAAGACAACAAACCCCCAGCTGTCACAAGATTCAGGACTAACATGTTGCTCGAGCCTGACTGGTGCACAGACATGACATAACCTTTTCCCTGCGGAGCACCCACCTCTTCAAAACAAGGATGAAATAACCAAAACAGTTCTAACCTGACACACAGAGAAGGTGATTCAGAAAAGGTGTTTTCAAGCCTTTTCTGTGCTGCTCTGGGGCTTTTGCTGCTACACAGAGGCAAATTCTGACAGCAGTTGTAGACTGGAAGAGAATTATCAAAGTCCCTTTGAATGCAAAAAAAGAATAATAATAAAACAACACTTTTCTTCATGGTTTTTCTCTGTCATCTGGGAATAAAAGGTTACATTTAAATATTTAGATTGTGGTAAATTAATATGCTATACTTAATCTTTACTCACATCTGCATTTACCTTCTTTCAGTCCATTGAAAGTCAGGGAAATAAGTCTTGAAAACTCAATAAAATCTGCTTTCTTCAATGAAGGAGGAAAAACAGATATTTTAAAAGACAAAAATATGTATTTAAGTGTTCAAAGTGCTTCAAAATAGGCAATTTAAACCTGAAAGCTTTACACTTTATACAAGCGTAACAACTTTATAACTTAGTTTGAACCTTAGGAAATGGGTTTCCATTTTTAGGTGTTCAGCTGCACATGCTGTTCCTGCCTGTTATGATGTAATGTGCAGCTAAGCACAGAAACACACACACACCAATATACTGCGAGTCACACATTTGCCCTTTTTGACCCTGAAGATTACTGTACTTTAGTAATTACTAGACCGGTCTGGCCCATATTCTCACGGTGGCTGACACCAGTGCAGCTTGGAGTACCTGCTTCAAGATCAAACCATAAATAGGACACTCGACACTGGAAATGGGTCGGCCTGAGATTTCTAGGTATACTGCAGTTTTAGCCAGTCGCGGTTTCAAAAGGGCAACATTTTTGCATCATCCAATACTGAGAGTATACCTTATTTTCAATGAGATGCTGCAGTCAGTGATGTTAGAGGAAGGTAAAACTACTCCACCACATTAACTTCCCCAAGCTGTCAGTCTATAGTGTATGACCAAAGGAAAGGAAACCACCATTATGTTTTTTTTTTTTTATATTGTTAAAAAGAAAATCTATTTTACGAGTTATCCTGTTGGGACAATTTCAATGCTTGTTTAAAGGTAACAACAATGAAAAAAACTGTTGGTAATAAGTCATGTTGTATAAGGATACAGAAGAATAGGCTGTCTTACTGACCTTAGACATTGTGCATTATTTATGGTTACTTCAGACAACAAAATATTAGAGAACACAGAAGAATATTATAGTAATTCTATTTGTACTTTCCTCAGTAAAACATATGTGAATTGCCAACAGCTAATCAAAATGCAGCTGCAATGCTTCTGGCAAGATTCTCCAACCACTCCCAGGTGACACATGTATTGATCACGCTGCACTGGCTCTATGTTCAATATAGAATGAGTGTAAGCTTCTGGTTTGGATGCACGGCGACACATCTTCATAAAGTTCCAAACTAAATAGAGTATTTCACCAGCAGGTCTCAGGAACAAGGCTGCACAAAATATCACTACTTTGTCTTTACTGCAATATCACTGCACACAATGCATATCACAGAGAAACACCTTGTCTTATAACTTAACAAATAATTATCATTATTATGCATTCAGACTGTATGGGTGAGACTTGTTGTTTAATGAAGCAAGCAATTTGGTGTAAAGCCATCAAGTCATTAACAACTTACATTTATGTTGCAAATGTCAAAACAGCAACTTTGTGAATAAAACCTTGTTGTTCAGATTGAAATATTAAATATCACTTGTTGTCTAGTAGTAGAATATTCTACTTTCTGTCTGGGATCAATGTTTGCCAACAACCCTAAGAAAAAGACATGAGCACTTTTGAATTATTTGTTACTTGTCACAAGTTCATTTTTTTTCTATCTACTGCTTAAGCCTTTATATTTTGTATATTTCAAGAAAAAGCTACTTATTTTGTTTGACAAGAAATAAATGCATATTTACTCATTTACTTCTTAAAATTTCTTTTAGTAAACTCATCTACCTACTGAAGCAGAGAACAAAGCTAAATATGTAAAACTTGAGGCTCTCAATTTATCTTTACAGAGATGCAATAGCAGTAATGTTAGCTGCATTTTATGTCTTTTTAAGCAAGCACCTATTTCCTGTACATATAACTAAGGTGACCAAAATCTGTTTTATATTGTCCCATGCCAACAAAAACGTGAATGTCGAAACCTATTCTTTTGATATTGGTTTCGATCAATGTGCAGAACTCTTCAGACAGTCATGTGTTTAGCTACTTTATTATTCTCACAGCTAACTGAAGCAGATCAGTACAGTCGAGAGGCAGAATCAGTATGAATGGCGCAAACCAGCGGGTCCTCGGCGGTTGTCTGTCTTTAATAGTAGAAAGCTTTCTATTTCCAGGTGGCGACAGTTGCTATCACTCTGTCTGATGTATGATTGCCCTGGGCTGCATGGTTGTGCTGGGAAACCATGGCTGGACGATTAATTTGTTTACCCAGCTGGTGTACTCTATAAAAGGCCCACTGAGTTGAACTTGGCACTTTGCAGTAAATGACTAAAGTGGATCCCTAGGTTCTTATTGGTCTGCTTAATGGGTCTCAATTCTAGTTAGGTGTTGCACAGGCCCATAATAAGCAGCACATAATAGAAATGCCTTGCAGTATGCCGTCTACTTTGTTGTAATGTACTGCCAATAATTATAACGCCCCAAGGAATTAAAGAAACACGTTGGGGTGACCTCCATTTATCTTTAC
This sequence comes from Poeciliopsis prolifica, assembly GCF_027474105.1. Taxonomy (NCBI): domain Eukaryota; kingdom Metazoa; phylum Chordata; class Actinopteri; order Cyprinodontiformes; family Poeciliidae; genus Poeciliopsis; species Poeciliopsis prolifica. The sequence goes on from NW_026562387.1 coordinate 9,173,075, forward strand.
TCCAGTTTCTATAAACATACACCAGAATTGCTTACCTAATAAAAGCACACATATATGACTCTCCAATGGACACAACTACATTCAAAACTTTAGAACAACCAAATTAAAAGTAGCCACAATTCCCTTTTGGGGGCTTGAGTCAAACGAATGCTCAATGCCTACAAAGTAATTCAGCTAAATACTGTTTGGATTAAGTAACAATACAGCAGTACAAAAGCTGAGAGAGCTTCTGCATGATAAGAACAAGCGAGTATGAATAGAAAGTACTTAATTTTACTTGTTCCACAGTTGCAAGTGCTTTGTCAATGCAGCCCTATTCTCCAGCTGCTGGTTGGGGCCTATTCAGTGTCACTTCTACACTGATTGTAATTACACAAAGGGAAAAGGAGTCTCTTTATTGGGTTGGTGTGACTCGTGATGCCACAAGGGTGAAAAACATACTGTTTGGCTTTGCAAGTCAATTTACTAGTACAAGAAAGAAACAATGGGATGAGGAAGAGGGGGACAGAAAAAATAAGCCTCGAAGATTAAACCCTTCCTTGAGTTTTTCTTCAATTGTATATCCGTCTCTATGACCTGCCGCATACTTCCGAATAAGCACACAAAGTGTACATTACTTTCATGACAGTTTCAGAGAATCAATAAAAAGAAAAGCGAATTGAGCAAATTCAAAATGAGCCTTTACATAGATCTCATATGCACAGTCTGTGAATTCAAGTAATTTCGACAACTCTGAAAAAGCCATCTACACTATTTATGTTAAGTAAATAGGGGTAAGAACTGGGTGGTAATACAATATGAAGCTATATCGAAACAAGGACAAGTTGCTGCATTCATGAGGTTACATTGCAGAGGTCATAGGAAAACAAAAAAACAACGCAAGCTAAAATTGAAAAAATAAAACTCTGCATGAGGTAGCCATGAAAACATTAATGCATGTGAGGCAGAGGAACAAAGGTTAAAAGAATCAGTGTGGAGTGAAAATTTGAGAGAGCCTGTAACACATGGAGAAGAAAATGGTATGCATGTTTGCCTCTGTGTAGCCATCTTGAAAAAGGTCTTTAACTTGAAATTTGCAGCCCAGTGAAGAGACAAAGAACAGCTCACATGCAGTTTAAAGGATGAAGTCACATCCCTGGACAGCAATTTGAAAGAAACATCAATTAAGACGTTTTATAACTTGTTATTTTGTAAGATGTTGTGATACAGGACCCCACCACTTTGCCACTGCTAAACAACTTTTAGAGGACAGGAATGCTTTACTTTTGTCCACAAATATGAGTATCATTTTGCTAAATTATAGACCAAACATTTCAAAAGATAGGACATCTTTCTTTGCATGACAACCAGTTGGAGAGAAACTGTTTTTCTGACTTGATCTGCTGAGTAATGAGAAGTCAGAACAGGAAAGCTTGCAGACTTGACCTGGCAAGAGACTCAACACAGTAGCACATATTTAGACAGGAGGAGAAGGTATTTAGTTTAACTCACACTGAAAACCAGCAGCGAATCCAAACTGTTTCTCTATCTGATGTCCATCCATAGAGCAGTTTTGTGTACATTTTTGTAATTTACCTGAAGGAAATAGCTGAAAATAAAAGTAAAGTTTTCGCTTCTTTGTGCTTAAAATGGACACATTTGCATTCTCACACCTATTGATCCTAACAAATATATTTGTACAATTCCACAACAAAAATTCATAAAGCTGGGCCTTATTGCAAGATCCTCAAAATTTCACAGATCCCCCACCAAACTTGTCCTTAAGTTTGCCTCAAACCCTAAAAGCTCCTTGCATGTTTGATATCAAAAATTATGAATAGTTTTATCTAACCGAAGTTTTTTTTTTAATGCTCTAATTATATGTATTTGAAAGAGATTATCATGAGTACCAAAAAAATTACTAAGAGCAATTTTTATTTTCTTGTAATTTTTTTTTTTTTTTTTTTTTTGCAAATGGCATTTTCTCAAATTTAATGTTGGATATTTTTTAAGATTTTCTGCATGAAATAATGCCACAGCAGTAAAGAAGTTTGTTTTAAGGATGTTTTCACATTTGCCAAGGTTGGCAATAAATGTGGCTGCTACTGAGTGCATTTAAAAACAGAAAATCCGAGGTCTCTTTTAAACTAGAGAGCCCTTGCGGAAACACCTGCTATAAAGAAATCTATATAAAGACCTATCAGCATCCAATGTGACAAGACGCCTGAAAGGACTGCTGTAAATTTAGAAATGCATACACCTCATGGGACAAAATAATGAGCCATCTTAGAGTCATTGTCATTTTATATAAATGGCCTAAAACACAAAGTCCATTCACACCAGGAAAAAAAACAACAACTGAAACTTCTGGCATTATTGAGGAACTGTCTTGGCTCAATAAAATATGGGTCCCATTACCCCTACAGGCAAAAAAAAAAAAAAAAAAATCGCTCATCATTTGGATGAACTGAGGAACTGTCTAAAGACATGAAAATGATTTCCAATGACAGCTCGTCTCAGCTTAATGACTAATCACGCAGCGGAATAAAAATAGCTGTCTGCTAGAATGGGAGAATCAGTGAATGATGAAACACAAATCATAATACTTAAGAGGTGCAAATACATTTACGATTCCTTTAAAAAATGGAGAGGTTTGAGGGTTAGCACCCTCTTGCAGATTTGTGTCCAGCAAATGATGGTTTAAAGATGATTGCTGCTGCACTTAAATGTAATACAAAACATGAGAACACTTCAATCAAGGTAGCCCCTATTCACTACTGCACAGTGGTAGCAGGCTGGATTTGGAAAGCGTTAGGGCTGGTTAATATCTTGATTTTTAATAGCATTCAGAGAGAATAACTTGACCTTGAAGTGATATGAATCACTATAAAGCATGGGTCTGTCTGTGCTGTCTTCTGGCAATTTCCAAGCGGGAGAGTGAGGGCTTCATCCTCATTCAGGTCTGCATACGGTTTAGGGCTCCCCTGGTGATAATGACGTCTGATGGACTATGACAGACCAGACCCGGCAATATCAGCTCCTGGTGCTAGCAATCAATTTCAGACAGCGGTGGGGTCTGCGCTGGGGTGTCCATCTTTATAATTTGATTTGTTATCCCGTCGGACAGTTGTTACAGCAATCATTGTGGCGATCGCTACTCAAGCCGTGACCCCCCTAGCTTACTGCTCCCCCCACTGCAAATCCCCTCCTGGCTGCTTCGCCATTCCGACAATTCTCAGGCAAATGCAGCAACCGAATCAGAGCAGGTTTCTCCTAATTGCGCCGCTGTTTCCTCAGTCGCCGGCTGTCACCTTTGACTTCATGCATGACTCTCATCCGACAAACTGCCTCCCACCTGTTTTACCAAAATACATTTCCTGCCGCATCTAATGTTTGGACATCCCATAATTTTGAAATCCCCCGACTACAGCTGTTGGCAGGGTTGCACGCCAGCTTCGTCCCAGTTAATCATAGATTACTTTATCTGGGCCATCTCAAATCCTCATCTGTAATGCAGTGCTACCTCTGCAGCAAATAATCACACCCCCTGTAGACACACGCATACAACAACCCCATTCTCACTTTCTGTCCACTTCTGATTTGCCTTCTTGCCCTTCCCTTTAGACTAAAGATGAACCTGCAGGGCAAGAGCCTGCAACTTCAGTCCTGCAGTGTTTCCGTCTAGCAACTTCTGGCTGCATTTCTGTTCCAACACACCAAAATGAAATAAGGAATTGACAAGCAGGCCTTTCTTCCTGCCACACCAAGGAGGTAATTCAGCCTTTTGATTCAGGTGTGCATCCAAAGTTGCAAGACAGTGACACTCAAGGACAGGAGTTACAGACCCCTGTTGTAAAGCTTAAGTTTGGTGCATTCACTGACCAGGAAAAAAAAACTATTTGTGCTGTTTCTTTTAATATTGCATGTTTCATAGAAGATCAATTAAAAGCTTTACAAATAGCAGTTCTTTTGGCTTAAATTTTAGATTTAGACTTTGAGTTCAATTTCTGAATTAGTTTTTTATTAATTGGTGAAAAAAAATTATTCTGCTTAGAACATCAACATATATAAAGATTTTAGACCTCAGTTGGTTCAATTCCTGGTCTTGGTCCTGCAGGCTCTTGTCTCTCAACTCTTTATTTTGTCAGCTAACTGTACAATAAAAGGCCATTAATGCCAAAAAATAAAAAATAAAAGTCCTTGAACAAGGTGTGTGCAAATTGCTCCGCTGTCCAGTAAAGTGAAACATGTTCAAAACACAGATTGCTGCAGTTTCAAGTGATGCTGTTGCTAAAGTTGTATTTTAATCACATTGCAACCACAAAATATGAGATATATATATTATGTAGCCAACCAACATAAATTATATCATCATTCTGAAGTGAATAGAACATTTTTTTCATCTTATTTTGAAAAAAAATATTTGCAACCTCAGGAATCTAGAAAGTGTGGAGTGTCAGCAAGAAAATGAATGAAGCTAAATAGAAGTTGATCCTGTTAGACTGAAGTGAAGGTTCACCTTCCAGAAGAATAAACATACAGCCAAAATAAGAATAGAATGGCTTAAATCAAAACTATTAATATCCTAGAATGGCCTCAGAAGAGTCCAGACTTAGTCCATTTACAAAACTACATAAGGCAAGGCTTGAAAGCTGCTGTTAGCATAAACTCAGCAACGTTTCTGACTGAGCTTGAGCCATTTACAAACAATAGGAAAAAAAGCAAGTCTTTAATGTGATGTATCATTTTATTTCTGCTTCACAGTTATGCACTGGCCTGTGTCCGTCTGTCACAACAAATCCTGGTAGAACGCATTCAAGTTTGTGTTTGCAACTTGAAAATTGTGTAAAATGTCAAGTGGTATAGATACTTTCCAGGCACTGTGAAAACTGATTTGAGAAGAAAATGATCTCCTTGTGCTGTGATTCTGTGATTTGGAGTGATCCTCACTTGGAGGAAGAATCAGAGCTCAGTGTGGCAAAAAGATATGCCTATAATGTGGAAAACAAACTGATTCTCACTTTCTTTTACAGAACCAGCCTAGGACCGCCTCTACCACCTGCCCCGGTGCAGCATTGGAACTCATTTACAGGAAAACTATTAGAGGCAGCAAGGTTTATGTTTTGATTCAGGTCTAAATCCTGTAATGACAACCTTAAGCTGTAGAGTTCAAAGGAAACCCACTTCCATCATAACAATGTAAAAGTACTGATCACTGGTTTTCAAAGTGTCTTTTTAGGGAAAATCTTTTAAAGGTTATTTAAAGAACAATGTTAAGATCCAGGGAAGTGCATCAACTTCTTCCCTTTTCTGTGGGGAGACAGGAGAGCTTTTTTGACATAACCCAGGTTGTGCAACCTTTAGAAGAAAAACTTTCTTTTTTTCTTTTTTTTATGTCACATGCTGTGTGTGTCTCTAGCCATTATGCATTTGGCAAAGCAATGTTTTAAGCACTGAACAAAAATATCAGCCAAATTATTCTGAGAGAGATGTGGGTCAGAACTGAAGTTTTCCTCTCAGGTACGAGGCAGTAAAGTGGAATAGTGGGGGATTTTTTTTTTTCTGTTATTCTATAAACAAGTGATACATTTGCTTGCGTTGGCTTAAGCTCAATAAGCTTTTACTCTAGGATCCTGGACGTCTAGACAAGGACGGTAAACACTCATTTTACAGGAAGAGAGAGGACAAAGGATTATACTGTAATCATAATCCTATAATCTCCAAATACAGCTTCATAACACCGCTTCCTTCGCTGTGATGCAGTTATTGTATTGTAAATTTTAGCAACTATTGATCCGACTGACATCCAGGTTGGCAGGCACAGTCGGTTACGGTGCTCCGGGCTGAGACAAACTCGCATGGGAAACATCTTAATGACGGGACTGTTCTGGTTTAAGTCATCATTATGACAATTGCCCGCTCTTTAAACCATCCCTCTTTCAAAGCTCTTTATGTATTGCCGCTTTAGTCAGCAATCCACTGCACGTACACGCACACAAAGACACACACACACTGCAATTTTCATTTAATCCATGTACAAGCTGAAGCTTTCACAGTCAATAACACACAGACAAAGAGGAATTTGACTATGGCACAGTGCCCTCGCTGACAAGCATACTTAGACGACCACAGGAAAAAGTGCACCAAAGCAGTGCAGGGTTGTTTTCTTTACACCGATGTCCACTTTGTATTCCTCCTCCAGAGTGAATATTGATCCAAATTAAATCCAAAAAGTAAGCAGAAAATTGTCTGATTTTGTCACTTTTCTGTTTTAATGGATGCGGTCTATAATTTAAGTCCTTCTAATGCTCCCTAAAACATTATTTTATCATTCTAAAGGAAATTTTTCATATCATTGGTTTTATTGTTTTACAATGTAGCATACTCAGAGTTTACAAAGAACACAATCGTGTACGATATTAAAAAGGTAAAACTTCAATGAAAATTTTCTCTCTACGTTTTGACCCATATTGAAACTACATTGCTAACCCAAATATTCTGTATTTAATTTTAGATTTTGAAAAAAATTAATCAAAATTAAAGAGGAAGTTTAAGAACGACTCATTAATTCTCCATTTATTTTGGTGTTCAAGGGCACGATTCCGATCCCATCTTGATTTTACTATAAATGCCGAGTTTAGGATCAATATCCATAAAGTACATTTACTTTCATTGGTGTGCTGAGGATGCAATATTGGATCATGACAGAATAGAACAGAGATGTGATATTGTCTAATCAGATTTTATCTATTGCTGTCCCATACTCTTGCAGAAAAATCCATTATTGTTTTTCTTTCCATTTTATTTTAGCTTCTTAAGCCACTTTTCTGTAGCAAGGCTGCTCATTGCTGAGAGTTGTTATTTACCTTTAACAAAAAGAAAATATATATATTAAGTGTAAATGAGTGATCTTCAAATTTTAACAAATTGATTTGATGTTTGTCTTACTATACAAGAGTTGCTCAATATTAATAAACTAAAAAAAAAAAAGATATTCAGAATTTGATTTGGACTAATTGCTATAAAGTTCTAGTTTTGACTATACTAATAATTTAAAGTATAGAATATTTTTTTTCTTGCCATGATGTATAGCACTTTGCTATTGGCCTACATATTTATTCATATTTAGTAGTAAAACCATGTATCCAAAGTTTCGTTTAAATCTTAGATCTTTTAAATAAGAAAAACAATTAAGCACAAAACGACATCAAAAGACTGTCAATGCTAAGGCTCATCATTCTTGAAAATTTATATTCTTGCTTTGCCCCCAATAAATTGAGACAAGTGCAATTCTCTATATACTAGCATTGAATAATTATTTTTTTTATGGTTTAGAGTTAATCAAAAATACTGCAGAACTTCTTTTGAAAGCATAATTTTACCAAGCCCAGTTTTGGGAGAGCTAAACTGGCTGTTTGTTTCTGCATTCATTTGAGCATTCCTTAAACTTACATTTGAAGTGTCCTTGTCAATTTTTGTTCTATTATTATATGCACTCAAAAATAAAAATAAAAAAATAAAAAAGAAGATGAAGATAAGCTGCAAATCAATGAAGAAAACTCATTTAAATTTTGGTTTAGGGTGGCAAAATCTTTTTTTCCGTCTTTTGCATTTTGGTCCTCACATCGCCTGCAGCTTGCTGGGCAGAAAATTTGCATTTACTCCAACAGGTGAGGAGGTAGGAACATGAAAACCAAATGCCGTTCTTTAGAAGTGACCGGCTTGTTGGAGCAGGATACATGCGAGGAGATTTTGCCCAACAACCATCAGGTTTCTCCTCCGAGCCTAATTTCCATTTGCTGACCACTTGATTATCACATCAATAAAGATTGTAAAATCAAATGAGGCACAGACCGCTGCTCAGTGTTCCAGCAAATATTTGCATGTTGAGCAGGATGTTACAAAACAAGTGTTTTCTGGGACACTTTATTAGAAATTCATTAAACCCCTAAAAGCAATACGCTCTGGTGCAGTGATCAGCCGCCCTCCACCCTCTCCTCTCTGAGGATTAATTCTAAAGAGGTGCCCGCTCACTGATGTTCTGGGCAGCTTCTCTGATATGGTTAGCTGGGAAAACGCAGGGCGCCGTGTCTGCTATAACGGTCCCCTCACAAGCAGAAAGCAGAGATTTGTGCTTGCTGGAACTAACTTGACTCAGCCACATTTCCTCTGCAAATCACAGGCAAAGCTTCTTGGAAGAGGGAGGGGGCGGGGATAAATTGTGCATGTGTGTGCAAGGCCAAGCAAATGCAGACTTTTATGTCAAAGAACAGGCTCCAATGGAGTTTGTCATATTGTTTTTGTCTCAATTCCCCCCAAAGAACACACACTCCCTTGGAATAAGTGGGCAGCGATTCGGTGTCATTCTGTGTCTCAGCATGAAATCATGGAGGAATGCAATTATCACTTTGCCCAACAGACATTTCTCTGAAATGAGAGCGAACAATTGGGAGCATGAGAGGGGAAAGTGGAAGGAGGGGTAAAGGGAGTATGAGCAGGGAGGGGGGAAGCGGCATCAGCTTAACCGACCTCAGTCCCAGCTCTTCTTCAAACTTCTTTCTGTTAACTCTGCTAAATGCGGAAGTGCAGGCAACTTTATATCACATTAGGAGTGAAATGTTTCCGGAAGGACTTACATCCTTCTGTTTACTTTTTTCTCTTCTCAAAATGGGGTCCAAAATCGTGACATGGATTGATCAAAATATATATTAAAACAGGGTTACTATCATAATTCTTTTGACATAAAGAACTCACGTAACATGTAGAACCTGATATAAAAATATCAAAATGCTGCCAATGTTTCCAAATCCTGCAACTTCCATCACAAACACAGGCTGAAAACAGACAAACAAAAAAAGAGTACTTTTACCATATTTCATTCAGCCTTGCTGTTACCTGCTGCAAGTGTTGCTCTCTTTCCAGTAGCATAAATAACCCACAGATAGCATAGGTTTTAATATGTTGCTGAAAATATGAATTCTTATCCAGTTGTCATGAGAACAGTGCTGTACTAATGGACCCATTGGCAAACATGTAAGTGTTTTGGGTCTTTTTCTTTTTTTTTCCAAGGGTTAATAGCTTTGTGCATCTTTTTGATTTCTGCAACTGCATTTTTAACCAATTTAATGATTCTGATCTTCTTTAACCAATTACCGCAACCACACCAAAGACTGTTGCTGGTCAGAGTCGACTGACGTAAAAACACCACTTCCGGTCATCAGTTGATCTCAGTGCATGTTTATCCAAATAATTGTGTTTTTATAGCTGTTAATTAAGAAACCGTCTCAAATCTGACATTAAATTGAACTTACTTCACTATATGGGCTGCTGAAGATGCTTTGATGAAGATGCAAGCATTCACAAGCTCAACACATCATCAAGCTTGTTTCAATACATATTAGACTTCCCCCAATTACTGATCAGATTTGTTTTTATGTTCATGGACAGGATCTCAAGGCGTAATTGAGAAATGGCCAGTGCCTGGTGTGGGAACTTTAGGGTCTCAGCTATCAGTTTTTGCAGATGATGTGGTTCGGTTGGTATTTATAAGTAACGACAATCAGTGTGAACCGAAACAGTTCTCAGCAAAATGTGAAGCACTTGAAATGACAATTTCAAGTGCTCAAAATTTTAAGTTCTCAGTGAAAAAGGGGCTGACTGTTCCCACTTCACCTGGTCATTGCCTTCCTACGCAATGTTGTTTGATACTCGTCCTGTCCTTCTGTGTTCAATCTGGGATCTGGCTGAACTTCAACCAACTTCAGCAAACAGAAGGAGTTGTGAACGATTGACGTTAACTGGATTTAGAATAGCAGTCTGCCATCGTTGTAGATTAGCAATAGTTTGGCCTGGCTAGACTCAGAACTTGCTGGAGGAACTATATGTCTTCTTTTATCAAACTCTGTGAACCTTTTACTTCTGCAACCTGATATTTAGTTAGCTTAAGGCGGCAGCTATGAACTGATATACCAAAAGTCTTACTGTTACAGCTACTTTTGTGCTTTCCATTTTCTCTTGGAAGAATGTGTACCAAATTCATTGCCAGTGCAGTATTTCATCGGCAACACTAAAAGCTGTTAAACAGCAAGAAGCTCAGATTGCCTTGGCTTACACTTGAGACTATTTTGGTTCATTAGGAAGGAGGGCATATTTAAAGAGCATGTATCTTTTGAGGCCAATGTGAGCCAGTCAGCTATGAGTGTTTCAAGCTGGGCTGGCCAGGTACCAAACTGTCACCCCCCAGAGCTAAGTGAGAAGTAAACTGTCACCTCCTTACTATTAAAAGAAGCCCTCCAAGAAAGAAGAAGGTAGGGAGGCAGGGCAAAGCGTCCAAACAAATAGAAACAGAGTGCTTCTGTTACTTGTTGTTGTACTAAGCACCAATAACTCTGAGGTCAAGCATTTTTTTAAAGCCAAAGAAAGACCTCACAATCAGCCTTGAATAGATGACAGCAGAAGCAAGGTCTTCACCAGAGCTACTCCTGTATTTAATGTGGAGCAGGTGTGATGTGTTATTTGTTTAGCAAGGCCATAATAGTGTTTACCTATGCACTACAGAGAGTAAATTAAGAACACAGACACAAAGACAGGCCCCTTAACATACACAGACACAGCTGAAGCTATCTTTGGCCTCACACTGTACTGAATGTGCTTGGCAAGCAGACTGATGAAAGGTAACTGCAGGAGACAAACTCATTATAGACACTGATTCAAACATAAAAGCTGGGTGTGACTTTTTTCCAAGAATAACTTAATCTGACTCCCCCAAAACCTCTATGTGCACACATGTATGTTTTTTAGTTTTAGTTTTTTTAACACTTCTCAAAAGAGGGTGATTTTGAAGATCAAATAATGACTAAATAGGTTTTTGAAGAGAGATAATTGGCTGATGGAGGACTTATCAATAAAGCTCTGACAGTTCTGTTGTGCATTGTTAATAAACTGAATACTTAATTTGGGTAGAGACCCTAAATTCACTTGCATAAAAACTAGAATTATTTCCATGTTGATTATTAACATACACATGCATAGACTCCTCTGCACATGCAATCGCATACAAATACAGTTGAACACAATGCCCTAATAATGTACCCCCACGCATAAAGATGCACACTGAAAAGAGAGCTTAGCTGCAAAGTAGAGCCCCGGGGGCTGGTCTGCTGATTAATGAGGGGAAGAAACCAAGGAGAGGAGGATGAAACTGAAGTGTTAATGGACCTATGATAGATTCCTCCAGACCTGTTGTTTGGTAGGCGAATCCCCAGAGTATCTGAACATTGTAGCATCACAGTAAAACTCTGCAAAGCCAAAGCCCAGACTGGAGGTAAAATATGTTGATCAGCCAGAATACCTTTACTCTCCAGAATTATATCATGCATTTCATATCACTGAGAGAGGAAATGAGTTCACTGCCAGAGAACAATATTACTGTAGATTCGCCTGAATGTTTTGTTTTTTTTTTCTTTTTTCCATCCACTCGATAAAGATTTAGCTCCAAAACAAATCTACTAAAACAAGATTAACTCCGTAACACACTGCTGAGAGACCTACACTCGGAAAGCCAACTTTCTGATAACACAGTGAAGGCAGCTGGAGAGATTCTGCATGAACAGCCAATTTGTTCATGACTGCAGGCAGGAGAGGAAAAAGCTCAATGAGGTGGGATGACAGTATTATGATGGTCTTAAATATAAATAGTCTCTTCCTAAAAGTACTTACTACCTTGAAAAAAAAAAGCAGAAAAATCCAGGCGCTGAACGGGGATTTGTTCTTTTGGGAAGTTCTGGATTGCAGTGGGGTCTGCTCAACTGTTTCAAGGACAGGAAGAAACTCGCATACCTCGACAAACTGTCAAAATAACAAAGTGATAAGTTGCCATCCTGGACAGTTATTTTTTTATGCATTTTATACAAGTGGGATGAGAATTGGCTAAAGTCAAATGATTAGGAGGAGTGTGTACAGGACATATACGTTTTGCTTAGCTGACACTGATCAATGTAAAAGAGAGAAAAACTTTTGAAGTATGTAGGTACACGTACTGTGATATATTACCTGATATATGACATATTATAGCCCCTAATTAAACCAAAATATCTATGAGTGACCTTCTGCTGATAGATTACGCAGTTTGGAGACACAGAACCAGATGTCCTTATAGTCGCTTTTGCAACATTATGGAAACCCCTTTTTATTAAAAGGTTATCAACGAGATACGTGTTCAAGGTGAGTGCAAATTAACTCAGAAATGACTCTTTTTGAAACCCAAAAGAGACTGGAGAAAAAGGATAAATTAATGTACAAAATTGAAGAGTTGTAAGGCTTAAAGACATGAACTGAAAAAAAAATATATAACAATAAAGAGGCATTGCGTTACTTTACATCCATTAACAGAGCCTTACTAGATGAATACAAAATTGTAAATCTGCATGACCTAATACACACATTAAAAAACGAGCTATTCAACATTTATAAATGAGGACACCAGAAGTTTTGAGGACACAACTGAGAAGTGACATCATATAATAATTGACAAATGTCAAGGAAACGGAAAGCCTTAGGCTGAATATTTCCATGAATCCCCAGAGATACAACTACAACATTTGAAGAAGATTGAATGAGCGGTTGAGGGGAAGAAAAGCTCGGAGCAGGGTTGTGACTGCAGCCACTTAAGGTCAGTGGATTGTCAGTCTGCATGTTTCTGTTAACTATATCCAGGTAGTAGGGCTGTGAAGGATGGGTCCGCTAAAAGCTCAACGTAAAATGGATCCTAGATGATGATTCACCAAAAGCTTATATTAAATCTCGTTTAATTTGGTGACAACATTCAAAAGACAGACTGCCAATAACAGAGGCAGAAACAACACAAATTGCAAGAAAAGTTGTTGTTACGACTTTCCAATATTGCATTATTGTGAATAACTATCAGTTACCTTCTAGACATTATCCATGTTTTCTATTTTCTATAATTAGCAACAGCATGAATCACTGACAGAAAATATTTAAGTGCGGTCTAAGCACAGATTTATTCATGAAAGCGACCAAATAATAGAGGCACATTTTTCACCATGACTAATGACTGTTGGGCTGTTGTTCCCATATCCTGCAAGAGATGCATTTCATCAGAGCCAATAAGTCTCGGTGATTTGTCTTGAGGTCTTTGTCTGATGGAAGAAACTGATGAAAAACCAAAGAAAATGACCACGCAATTTATAGCCCTGCATATGTGTGAATTAATGCCCTGAAACCCAAAAACATCCATCAAAAAGAGGAGGAGCTTAAAGTACGCCCACAAGGCACAAGCAAGGTAATAAACAGATGATGACACATTAAGTTTTTTTTACCCGTTTCAAGTTGAGCATCTGTTTACTAGCTACAAAGAAAGGGAAGAAAAATTTAGGACATGAGTGATTTTTTTTTTGTTTTTTAATTGATTCAATTCGTTTTCATCCTGTTTATCAGCTTTTTGGAAGTCTCATTTGCAGAAACTCTTGACACTTTGTGTTTTTGACAGCTTTAAACTGAATGCTCAGTCCTTGAAATGGGATGAAAGAAAATCTGCTGACAATCACTTCTCCACAGTCTGTCATTGTTAACAGTGAGTGCATGGAAGTGGTAAGATAATATCTTAAATGCCTGTGCCACCTCTCACAATAGAGACACTGTTTTCTAACTCTCCATCTGCTTTGTCCTGTGCTTGTCGGCCGTCAAGGTAGAAAATAGCCACATAATACTACAGAGCTCACACTCCATTTATAGACCACTGGTTGCAAAACTGAAAATGCAAGTAACAAGAACTTGGAATCCAAAATGATATGAAATAATTGAAAGGAACAAGAGGTTATAGTTTTTAAGAGACAAATGGTTGTAGAGAGCAGAACTGAGATCAGAAATGTGGTAAATTCCCATCTTTTGAATAGCTTCACCACAAACACCTGCTTTTTGTCTTCACTGTAATGAGTTGTGAGCCACAATCTAAGTTTTAAACAGGTCTTTGTCAGTTGCCAGTACGCCAAGATTACATATCTGCTAAACTGTCTGTCAAACCATAGCTGTGAAAAAGTCATTTTAGCAATCAGAGAGATACATGAGTTAATCCAAAAGCTGCTGAGAAATCCCAGTCAGCTGGCTGGAAATAGTCCCTTTCCTGTGCTCAAAAGAATAATCAATTTCTGTACTAGTATGTATTTCACATTTATATTATTGTAAAAGTAACAATCTCTGATCAGCACACTTGGCAAGCTAAGAATAGTATTTCTATTGTACAGTTGACTCCAGGCTGGCTACAGGAGCAGATCACTTAACTAAATTAGGTCATTGATATAACTTTGGTATATATCAAAATATGTGTGCTTTTAATAGAACTCTTCTGATCTTTAAAAAGCAGAAGAGAAAAAGAAAATAAAAATTCAAGTGAATATTCAGCCGGACAAGAACTTTGAAAACTGCTACTGAATTTAGCAGGTGTTTAATCTCCTTCAAACAACCTTATATCTGAGGGGTGCTGGATATTTTTGCATCTTTTTATAACTTTGCAATGTTTGGTTGATTAGTATCTAGACATTTTTGGGAACCAAAGGAGCCACCTGCTTGATGTTTAACACTGGTAATCTCAGTTCTTTGCAGCATATGGGGTTTATCTTATACCTACTAAAACAACAATTTATTGCAGTTTTCTACATTCCTCTTGTTTTCTGCAATAAATAAAGTTAACTAAATACCTATCAGCAAAAAGTCACTTACACTTATTTTGATCTGATCAAGAATCCTAATCTATCAAATTTCATAAAAATCAACTACTCCAAAAAGGAATCAAAACCAAAATGAAGTAAAATGGGTCTGAAACTGTTTTCACAAAATAGTATATAATTAATAAAATGTAAGATTTGAGCCTGTTATGTTCAAAACAGATGCAGATACCGAATTGCAAATAATAATAATTGGGATACAAAGTGGTTTGCTAATGTTTGAAGTAAAAAGAAAAAAAATGGTAGTCCACTTTCATAACCTTAAAATAAGATATTTGACTATTCAAAAGTAAAGAATATATACTTTATTTCCAATTTTAGAAATGCAAAATACTTCCATGAGAAGCTAAAAAGTAATTATATGAGAAAGATGTTAAGTCAAGGATTGCATACTAATCTTTTTAACTTTAAATTGAACTGTAGCTCATCTGTACATTTACAATCTTCATTTCCTCCCTGACAGAATGAACATGAAAATACTCATTGATTAATCAATTCCCATCCTTCGTCTTATGGGTAAACATTCATGATTAAGTGTGCAGCCAGAAAGCGAGAACAGCATACGCAGGTATCGACATAATTGGATGCAGTTATTGCTTACAGTCCTCTGGACCGTATTTGCATGAAACGCTTCTTATCTTGTGTTTTCTCAGTGCCTGAAATCCTCTCTTCTATTATAACAAACACTGTTTAAAATCTAATATTCTGCAGTTGTTTTTTTGTTTAATAAAAAAAGTGCTATTCGGGACAAACCGTACTGCTTGCATGCACATTATTGTGAAAGGGCTTCCTCATAAAAAAGTAATTTTTAAAACCTTAAATCTCTCTAAAGATGACAGATAAAACTGCGAGGTCTGAGAAGATGAACAACTTCAATTAGTCTGCATCCCTGCTTATTGGTTTGCTGATTATTAATTTGCAAACACATGCTTATATTTTCACTCCTCCTCCAACACCAGTTTTGATGTTTTCTTAATGTGTTTGTTGCTTTAGCATTTTATGGCTCCATTTGGTCAATAAGCTCTCAAAAACAATCTTGCTATTGTGACTTATTTTAATATTTTACTATACACACTATATGTAAAGTATTTTTTGTTTTTTCTTTAATACACAAGTAATGTTACTGCTTTTTGTGCCAGCTAAGTGAAGTGAAAGCTAAACCAAAGAAGTAGGACATGATTCTCTATTTGAATAGACCAGTAGAAAATCAGAATTTATTACATTAGGTTGTAATATATTTTCCGTAAAATTAGTAAAACATATTGTCAGACTTATGACACAAAAATAAAAAAGGAAAGCAATGGTATCGAAGCCATTGCTTTCAAAAACAGTCATACTTGTAAAATTAGTATACAAATACTTGGATCTAAATGAATTAGACTATGATTATAAGTTTATTTCACAAACTCAATTTTAAAAAAATATTACTTAAATTGATTCTTTAGACAGAATACAAAGACATAATTCAAGTGTTTATTTCTATTAGTTTAGATGTTTATCGTTAAAGATAGTTAACCATAACATTTGATTATTACATAAGATCTAAAAGAAAACGATGTAACACAGAAATGTGACATGACGGCCATTGTTTTGACCCACATGTTCTAGTGGACGGCAATGCTGATTTTAGTCTCGACTGTGAAAACTTCACACTAGACCTGATGCAACTTGGATATTGTGCCTCTCCACTCTCCAGACTGTGTGACCTACATTTTCAAGGGAAATGCAAAAATGTACTTTAATCTCAAAAGAGGACTTTGGATCAGTGAACCTCTGTCCTTTTTCTCCTCAGTCCAGATAAGACACGCCAGATCTTGTTCAAAAATGACTTAGTAGTTACAAAGTCAGACAGTGAGTGGGATCCACGCTTTCTAAGTCTCTATAAAAAAAAAACTTTAATAAGATTTGGTCATCACTTTTGGTTGGGGAACTTTTTGTATCATGCCATTTCCTTGTACTCTGTGACTTAAAAGCTCATTCTTTAGCATTGACCTTTGGCTGCTTGCGTCCTTCTCAAAGATTCAGTGACCGTCTTCAAGACAACAGTCTAGCTTTTCCAGTTAAAGAGGTTGGTTATTAGCTATAAACATAAAGAAATAAACACTTTGAAAAAATAACAGTGTAATGAATCCTCATTAGTAAAGTTTTCTTATTTACTGAATTACTAAAATAGATTAATTTTTCAATTATTTTCAAATTTATTGATATGCAGTAATACATATGAGCTCTTTAGTTCTCTATTTAATAATATGAAAAATTACCTAAAAGAGGTTTCTTTAAATATGCCTGCCGCTGCAGAGTTTAATGTCTACATTTTAATAAAATGTGAAGTTTCAGTTGCTAAAAATTAAGCATTCTCACAGCTGACTATGTTGCATTTGTTTCTGTAATTATCCCAGTTTGCTGATAAGAAAGATACATCTCTTGAACGTGAGGTCTATGTGCTCAGATTTCTTGTGTTCTTTAAACTATCACTCGCCTTCCTTTGAGTCACTATCTAATCTCCAGAGCAATTAACGAGACAAAACCACTAAGAATGAAGGAACTAACAGCAAACTGGCAGTGGCCAAAATTGACCGTTTTTGGTAAAGCTGAAAGAAAAGCTGGGCAGAAGATCAGAAAATATTCAACAGCTGACCTTTTCCGTTTACCGCAGTGATCCTAAGCCTGAGAAACATGTACCTGCTCAGAGACTGAAACACACACTCAAAGGTCACGTTATTCAGACTTTCAGGAGGCGCCCCATACCACTGATAAGCATCTGTTTTTTTTGTTTTTCTTTTCTTTTTTGCACTGATAGAAAAGGAGCTTGCATTGACCACAGCAACATCACATCTATTGGTGTTTTCAAGGCATTTTCTGTTTTTGCTCTACTGAGAGACACTTCTGTTTTTGGCTCTTGCAAGCATTCAGTCTGTCTTTGTGCAAAAAGAAAAATATTGCCGTATGTTGGAACGCAACAGGGTTAAAATTAATTGAAAATCCACAGTGTTTTTTTGGCAGCAGATTGTTTACTTGTTTGTTGTGTGCATGTGTGATGTGTGTGCCAGTCCTTCGGTGTTGAACCGAGCCAATTTGTGTGTGTGTGTGTGTCAGGGGAAATAGCCTGTTGGGGTTATAGAGGGTGCAGCGTGGGGTGATGAATAGGATGCTTTTGTGCTCGCTCCCACGGCTGTCTACAAACCGTGGAAGGGGAGAAAGGTGAGGAAGAAAAAGGGGTAAGGTTAGGTAGATAGCCAGGTAAAATAGAAAAGGAAGGAAGATAAAAAGAGAAGAGAGATGAGAGTGACACTGTTGTGTGTGTGACACAGGGGGGAGGAGAGAGGTGACAGTGAAGGTTTAGAGTCGAGAAGGAAGGAGGGGAGAATGTGAGAACGGAAAGAAAGCACTTTTGCATTCTAGAACACGGCAGCTTCTCCAGTCACACAAAGAAAGAGACAAATAATCTGGCTAATATAGGAAATCATTGACATTCAAGTCACTGTAAAAAATAAAACAAACATCCCAGAACAAAGAGAATCAGAGAAACAAAGAGTCCAAGTTGGTTATTGTGAAAATTGTCTCGAACACAGAACTGATCCCATGATCTAAACCTTCACACATGATGGAGTTTGGGAATGAGCCAGTCATGGCGAACGAAGCAATAGGTTCAGGCCAAAACCATTTGACTTGCTACGGCCACTTTCATGCATACTGCGTAAGGAGAACCTAGTCAACTGTACTACATTTTAATAAAAAATAATGTATAATTCATTTTTAAATGGCACAGTGTTACATTAGAAGCCTGAAATGGGAGCAGCTGAAGGTCAAATGAGATCTAAAGTCCTGATTTGAGAGACCTTTAACGCCCTCATCTGATCATATGCTCATGATCTTCAGTAAATGCATGCATTTATATATATTAAAAAATAATAATAAAACACTATGGCACTACGTCACTGGTGAAGAGCAAATATAACAATTTGTTAAATAAAGAGAGCATATTTGTAAGGTTTCTGCTTAAGTATAAAATAAAGGAAGCAATGATCTATCAACGGGCATTTGGTTTGTTTCTTTGCTATTTCACAAAGACTGAACTCATTGTTTAATTACTGCTCTATCTATGGATTTTGGCAAGTGCTGCATGATGTACACTTTGCAATGACAGTACAATCTGCAGACATTGCAATGGTGATGATATCTTCTGAAATAAATAATCGTACTCCTCCCTCTTTCATATGTGATTCCAAGACTCCCTACGACCTTTAGCATCTTGGTTCAGTCAGTTGTGAGCATTAACTCCAGTGGGACGGCACCCAACATGCCGGATGATACATCGGCATGCAATATGGAAACTCACAACATTTGGGATATATTAGTCATGAAACAGTCCTTTGAAATATTAATACTGTGGGCAATAACATTACAACAATGATAAATTCACAATATGTTGTGCAGTCTTCTAAAACATGTAGCTATTTTCTCTGTGTCCTTAAAGACTTGAGAGAATAAGAACAATAATTCAATATAAGAAGACCAAATACTAAACAATATCCAGATATTTTCCAGCCTCTACCCAGGAGCAGTCATTACGTAATTGTATTACTGAGCAGTGACAATGTGACACACTGTATATGTGAAAGAGATGGTCTCATAAAGCAGAATTTACTATTTTAAGCAAAAATAACATGGTTGCAGAGTTGACATTGAACTGGCTTAACATCTCATTTTAAACAATTAGCATACTGAACACCATTAGAATCACTAATTGTGTTTTTCTCAATGTGTATTCAATTGCAGGTATAAACCCTTACAGAAGCCTTTTAGACTCTTCAGGGATTTTATGTTAACATCATTAAATCTAAGTAGGCTTTAGATGACATCTTTCTTTCCTGATTATTCAAAACCTTAAAAGTGAGGAAGGAAATGAGGAAAACTGGGAAAGAAATAAATGAAGAACAAGTAAAATACCGTAATAGGCAGACGCCAAAATCTCACTCTGTTGTAGCGGACATAATGAATAAAATGAGCATGCTTTGGTAAAGGGAAAAAGTTTCCTTTTTAAATAGCTCCCTACACCTTTCCTGCTTGTACTTTGCTAGCACTAAAAATCGATAACTTTTGACTTTTTTTCTCGTTGCAACAATTTCCTTCACATATCGTCACCCAGGGGATAATCAGCTATCATCTGCCAACACTACCAGAACATAATAGTTGTCACTGTTTTAGGAAAATTCTCCAAGACACATCGCACCCAGGACATGCACTGCTTGAATGCCTGCCTTTGGGCAGACGTTTCAGCTGCATAAAGACCAGAACCAACAGACTGAGAAGCAGTTTTTACCCATCAGCCATCACCATGCTCGATGTGGTCAAATTGACTTTGCCTATTTTTATATCCATTTAAGTTTAAAGATACATTGTTTTTTTTTTTGTATTTTTTAAAAATCAAGAAATAAGTACAATGTAAGTAATTATTTGTAGACCTTTTTAAAGCGAGACATTGTTTTTATCTGGAGAATTGCACCCAATGTTTCATTTTTTCAATGAAGATAATGTTGCGGTTAGCGACACTTCACAGCTCCTCAGTATAATCCATCCAGTGATTTTTGAAAATCATGTCAGTCACGATGAAAACTGCTCAATTCTAATCACCAGCTGATTTCTTGGTAAATCAGCTGGTAAATTTTCTAGACAAAATTTACCCTTACTTCAATGTTTTCTTGTCTTACTTATTTTGAACAGGGGATTCATGTCACTACATACTTGTTATCATGGAAACCAGAAGTCATAGATTTTTAATTAAATGCTCCTTGGCACTCCAATCAACCTAAAAAAATTAAAGTTTATACTTTAAATTATTGTATTGGAGTTGATATGGGCGCCATTTTATATTTCTCCACATGGGATTGTTTTGGGCTTTTTTCACGACATAATTTGTTTGTGTGTGTGTTTAAAAATGACAAACAGAGAAAGGGAAGCGGCGATGACAAATTTTAATAACCTCCCACACTTCATTTGTTAGGTGTCGAGCTAAACTTTGGAGACAAAAATGAGTGTCTGTGCAAAGACAAGCGCTCAACTAAAACTCGTTTCAAAAGGCTTTATAAAACTCAAAAGAATAGTTTAAATCATCATTTACAAACTCCTGCGTTTCTTTCATGGGTACATGTCGTTTTTAATACAACAAATTTTTTTTAGTAATGCCATCTGCAGAATTTTCTGGGAAGACATCAAGTTGATCTCCGCTGTTCCTGTTAACAGCCACTAAAATACATCATGAACAGAAGATCAACGGGCTAAAAACACTTCGCTTTCTTTCTAAGCAGCTCTCTTGCATTGTGGACATGAATTTTTATTATGCAAGGACTCTGACGCTGCTTAGAGTCCCCCATGGCCTCTGATTGTCAGGACATGGTGTGAGTCACAGCATTCATAAAGCTTTGATATTTACATCGCATGGCCTTTATCTGCTGCTGAATAAGGCAGTCAAAACAAGCTAACTAACTTCTTGGTGAAAGTTATCTGACAGCGCAAATCTGTTAGGATCCCAAAGCTTTTCGTTGGGATTTCTTTTTTTTTTCTAAAATAAATAGGTGTGATTAAAGATAATGCTTACATTTATATATAGTGTTCTTCATGTTTGTATATGAAGAACATAAGTACAATGTAAGTACTTATGTACTTACTTAAAGTGGAGTACAGGCTCCACTTTAAGAAAAAAAAATACTATTGACAGCTTCAAGACAAACAGCAAAGAAGTCGTCACATCTCTGTGCATGTTGCTATATTTGAAAGTATAAATTAAACCTTCTGGTCTGAATCTCTGTATATAGAATATGAGGAACAGGATGACTCACTTCACACCCTTGAACATCACTGAGCTGTGAAATTAACAAAAAAACATGCATAATTAAGAAAAATATGATGAATTTAAAGCAATGCTTAGATTTACATTGAAAATAAACTCCAAAACAAAAACATAAAGGAACAGTTTGTCTGTTCCTTTAAGCCGGTTGTGAATCATCTCCCACACCACATTATAGTCTAGTAATCCTATATGTATCTATAAGTGCCACACATGAAGATTTTCATATATCCAATTTAACACCTTAATTTTATATAATATTTTCCCCCTTCGGAGAGAAAATGTTGCATACCAATTTCAGCGCACAGATGCCTAAAACTACCCAGTTATCACTTGATTTTGTCTGAATCAGAATGTTAATCATGCTGGAATAACTAACCCTACCGTGTAAAGATAAATCCTTTCAGCCTGCCCACACTGGGGTCTTCCGAGGCTATCGCAGCATGACTTTTTCTATGATGAAACAGCAGCAAGCGGTGGAGGGGCTGAAGGGAGTGGGCGATCAGGACACAAACAGTTTTTTCCTCAGCAAACAGCAGGGATGAGATGCAGAGCTGGCAGCGATATGGCATCCACACCTCAAGCACAGCCAACACGGCTCCTCGCTTGCCTTGGAAAGTCATAGGCCATCCACGGTTAAAATAGCTTATGCAAAAAAGCAAATAAACTGACTTGAGTGGATCCAAGCTGGTTCGCATGTTGACAACTAAACTCTTTGGGTATTTGTGGGCTGCTGAGAGCACTTAGGGGGAAAAAAAATCTGCAAAATTGCAGTATTCATTTACATATGTTTCTATTTGAAACAGAAAAATATTCCCTCTACTTCTAAT
This sequence comes from Poeciliopsis prolifica, assembly GCF_027474105.1. NCBI lineage: Eukaryota > Metazoa > Chordata > Actinopteri > Cyprinodontiformes > Poeciliidae > Poeciliopsis > Poeciliopsis prolifica. The sequence goes on from NW_026562387.1 coordinate 9,195,475, forward strand.
ATTCTGGTTCTAATTGCCACCATGAGGTTTTTCATATAGTATTAGAAAAATGTAGAAGCAATCACTAAATTTATGGGGTGTTATTCAAATACTCATTGCACAAAAAATAACACATCTTCTAAAGAGAGTGATTCATGTATACAAAGAAATTATTAACTAGTCAGACTATCTGCTTGAGTTGTCACTTGCATCTTCCTTCCTGTAATTTTTCAGGTTTGTCGTAAGTGAGGCGAGCTGCACAGTTTATTTTTGAGCTACGGACAATCTTTGCTTTTCAAAACAAAACAAATTAGTCTATTTTGTAAGAGAAGAAAAAAAGTTTAGAGGGATGTCTGTCAGCTTCTCAGGCTTGAGAAGTTGCTATTATTATTAATGGGACGAAAATGGTGGTATCTCTGGCACTTCCTCATGAAAAAAAGACTTAAAAGAATGTTTAGCAGCTCTTAGACGATAGCTGGAAATAAAATTGTGAAAAAGCCCAAATGCACCCTTTTTACACCCAGCTGACTTGTAATGCCCAGAAACATATGGAGGAATGGCACTGCTATATTTCTTTGTGTTCCTCCTCGCAATCAAACACAATCCGTGTCTCCTGTTAAAGATGGTTTGACGAAATTAGCCTCAGCAGTGACTGTAATTGTTCAAAACCTTCATATGCAGTGACTTTAAAAGTATGGACACCCCAGTTAAAATACCCAGGTTTTGTAGCATTAAAAATTGAAAGCATTACAAATTCTTTCAAAAACCTTTTCATGCTTACACCAGCGCAACCTTTAATGAGTTGAGAAACAAGCAGATCTCAAAGAAGACAATATAGGAAAAGCAAACACCTGCAATAAGTTGGTTGCAAAAGTGTGCACACCATTCAAATTGCACTTTCTTGAACAACTATTGAGCTCAATTTATGCATTCTGTCTTCTCTGGTAGGAGTCTGTCAGCACCCCTCGTTCGGACTTCGAAATATTTACCTGCTCTGCCTTGAAAATATTTTCCAATTCTATCATATTGTGATGCTTTGTCCACAGTCTCTGTCACCCTAAAGATCTTCTGGCTTGACCAGTTCAACACTTTATACATGAGACCTAAAGGTTTTTGGTCAAAATTGACTTTTATTTAGAATGGTTCATAATCTAATTTGGCTTGATTAAAAGTCAAGCTCCATATCAGAAAAAGTGTTCCCAGAGCTTGATGCTGCCACTTCAATATTTCATTATGGGCATGGCATTTTTTAGCTGTTGCACAGCTTTTATTCTTCTACCATCTTCTTTACATGTCGCCAAAACCTCGCTGTTTTTTTTTTTTTTTTTTTTTTGTTTTCTTGTTTGTTTTTTTTACATGGGTGTATGATCTACTTCCTTCATGTAATTTCTTCAACATAGATTAGAGGTTAATCTTTGCTAACAATGATTACTCTAAGTTAGCATTGGAAGCTGCTACAAAAGTGAAAATACTGTTGATGAAGCCAGGTGATGGTGTGAGAGCGAAGACATCATTAGCCTCCGTCATCACACTTCATCAGCGGAGAGGAAGTGTGACCGCTCTGCAGGCATAATGAGCTGGAAGTATGAACAAAAGCAGATGGCTTTATGAGTCAGACAATGGGGTGCTTGTGATTGAACTATATCATTCATTTCAATTTAGGCATTTAGGGCATTTTCTCTCTCTCTCTCTCTCCTCCTTGCTGGATGTCAGTGCGAGTCCATTACCAAGGCACCGATGAGCTGCTATCACTCTGAATCAGGCAGTAATTCTTTGATACAGAAAGTGCACAGTTAATCTGTGAAGATATATACATTTCCAAAGCTCTACTATGAAGTGTAGTTTTTGGATGAAATAAGTAAACTTTGACTTTCCCCAACAAAACAAAAGTTCTAAACAGAAAAAGCTGCAAACATTTTTTTTTTTTTTCACAAACACATGACAGCAGCTGTCAGTCATTTCCACAGTATGTCTTTATTGACCAAGCAGCACCCAAAGAAACTTAACTGTTCCGCTGGAGGAGCCCACTACAGGACCGCTGCTATGGAGCAATTAAGAGCTGTTTCTTAATCCAGCCGCCCTCGAGTGCCATAAGAACGGCGCTGCTCTCCTTCCGCCTCCTTCTCCGCCCGCGGTAGACAGCAAGTGCAACAGTGGCTACTCACCCCCAGTTTCTTACTCCGTATCCTCACGTACCCCTGCTTCACTATGTCGTTGAAGTTGGAAGCCATGGTGAGGGGAAGCGGGTCGCTTCCTATCCGAAAGACGCGGTGGGAAATAAATAGCGTCGTGTATGTTTGTTTGTTTGTTTGTTTTGAAAGCTTTGACTTCAGGCTACGTCCGTCTGACATCCAACAGGAGGAGAGCAAGCGGTGCGAGCAACCCCACAGTGTCAGCTAGCGCTCGGGCTGGCCGGGCTCAGCGGAGCGATCCATCCGGGAGAGGAGGGAGATACCATTCGTCAGCTGATTCACTGAAGCCGGGGAGAGGTGGGAGGCAGAGGCGCTTTCTGGACCACACCATCCCGGGAGAACGGAGGGGGTGGAGGAGATGGGGGGGAGGACAACCTGGCTCTCCTTTTCTGTTTTGGTTTGAGAGAAACAGAGACAGATAGAAAGATGTCTTCATTATTAGCCATTCGTTTAAAAAAAATCAACAAAGTAACAAAATGCATGGCTTATAAGTACTTTTAACTTGAGGATTTTGGCCAATGGGACAAAAGGTTTACAAACCGCTGGCCAATTGCAATATTGAAAAGAATTTCAGAATGTTTAATCTAAATTCAACAGTAGTTTAGGTTATATGCAAATACCTCATAGTTACTATAGGATCTGAAAACCTGTTATATCTTTATGCCTCATTAACACACCTAAACTGAGACCCTTTGCAGGGTCGTGCACTTTCATATGGAGATGGGTTCCATCAAAGATCAGTTTCAAGTTTTTTTATGTGTGTACACAAGTTAGTATAAATGATCCCAAATATAGGATGCTGTTCATGTGCTGTCTGCACCACTACAAAGAGACAGAATATCAGTAGTTTCGGGGTGTTATTTTTTTACTTAGAGACTTCGACCAGTATGCATCTCTAAATTTTGGCTTGCTTAATCTGAAAATTTTGGATTACTTAATGAATATGTACTTATTTCACTCTGCCTTACAGATCCTTTACTTAGACATCTCACAGGGGGATATTATAAACAACACCCATAATAAATAAGTCTGAAATATATAAATACATTTTAACGCAAAGTGAACTTTTTAAGTAAACTGAAAAGGGGCTGCCTTGTGGTTTTTAACAGGATTAAGTTCAAAACAATATGACAAAATTAACATAGAAATAGATAGACTTAATATTAAACTTTTTGCAAGGCCATCTCATTTTTAACACATGAATCTTGAAGAGAATCTGTGGAGTTTTCTGGTGACAGTAACACTTACAAGGGGGTCTTAGTCTCTGACATCAAATGCTCAAAAAGCAATGTCAAAGTTCTGTCTGTACAAAATGTCAAAGTTATACACATATGTTTTCTGCTCAACTGCCAGTGATTGCTTAAATTGTTGCAGCATAGAGGATATTATTGAGGCTATATTGGTTCATCATAAGAGTGCAAAGATAGTTTCTCAAGAAGTGTAATCGCAGGATATGAACTGTGCCCAATTTGATTTAAATAATAATTCAAGTCTTTTTAGAAATAGATCTTTTTGCTGCCTTCAGCTTCTTTGATGTGAGAATTTTGCTGCTTTTCGTCATCCTGCATGCTAATAATAATATATGGACTCTTAAGTGAATAGATAAGTCAGTAAAAGATGACCTCATTCTTGGAAGGCATAAGTTGTGGATGAAATGTATCATACATTTTTCAAATAATATTACTTTTTCATTTTCATCTTTTAAACAGGAGGGGCTCACGCTTTGGGCAATATGCATGGTTAGTATGAGTACCAGCATCTTTAATAGATATTGTAGCCTATAAATAATTTCTGCTGCCAAGTTTTTACTTTCAGAAGTTTTGTTCTTTTTTTGTACATTCTAAGGTATGCACAGTTGAATTAAATGTATGGGATTTAAAACCTTAACATTATTGATTATAAGGTGTCCTTGACATTATTTTTTATGAGAGTCATTCTCTTTCAAACTTTGACATTTTTGGTCAGACTACCGATTGAAACATAATATGCAGGTTAAACCGCATTGTCATCTCCAAGTTTGCCTTATGGTTTAAATTCATCTGGATTGCGGTTACTTTGTATATCCTCGTTTCTGTGTAAAGACAAACATGATGCTTCTATTTTCTCAGCGAGTACAAGAAGATTGAAAAATGCACACAAAATTCTATATCTGTGTTGCAACTAACAACTGACTACACCACTGGACAGGACACATAATAAAAGCTGGCTAATGTGCAATATGGAGGTGTGTGCCATTGTCTCCAGCAATGGGGACCAAATTCACAGGGGAAACCTATGTGGTTCTCTCAGTGTGAGAGGGTTATACTCAGTCCAGAGACTGTGGATTGCTCATTTTATGTGCTTGGTTTCAGCTAATACAGTGATCAGTAACCCATTGTGCATAAATGTAGCAATAAAATGCTTGGATGCTGGTATAGTTTTAGCATTTTTGCTTGTAAGGCCTTGGATTTGCCTTTCTAAATGAAATTTGCATGTTCTCTCCTTGTGCTTGGGGTTTTATCAGACTTTCTTCTTCCCTCAATTAAAAAAAAAAAATCAAGGTTCCGCCTCAATATGAGTTATGTGTGTTTTGTTGTATGTTCTGTGTCTCTGTTTTGCCACAAAAACACAAACATTGACTGGTGGCTCAGTACAGCTGGAGCCGTTCCATCTTCTTCACCAAACGTTTAACATAAATCCTTTTCATCCTTGCTTTGTTCTTTGCCATTTGGTTGCTGCCTGCCTGAGCACGGATATCATCTTCACATTTATTTTGACCGATAGCACACAACTAAGTGAACACAATTTTAACCCACCACTGTACTTTGGCTTTGTTTTTCATCATTAGCAGGCGGTTCTGAATTGATGTTGGCCAACACTTTGAACAATGAAACTATTTGTATGATGTAAGGATTGGCAAAGAAAATGTGAGTCAACCGTAATATAAAAAGCATCCAACGACATATTTTACACAAAGATAGTGTGGCAGATACAGTGATAGTGAAAGCACAAAGCTATAATTTTGACTTGGTTGTGATATGAAATGTTGAAGTTAATATTAGGTGGCAGAAGGCACAGGTTTATTGATTGGAAAGGCTACTTGTGCAATGTGAAATCCAACATAGAAGTGGCATATGTAATAGAGTTATGTATGCTGCACAAAGTGCATAAGTACAGTTTATGATTAAGGGTTTATTAATACAGATATTTGACAAAATGTAAAATGTCTTTGTTTTCATCTTCTGTCCTCACTCAAATAAAAGTTAGAGGGGAAAAAGGATTTCTAAATCTAGTTTCTAAAGTGGAAATTCTTGTTGTAATGCTTCCACTATTATTTTGAAAATCCATCTTTGTTGATGAGCTTCAAGCCTTTAAGGGACAACATGATCATCCTAGGTATTATGTTCCCCTGACTGAGCTCAAAAGGGTGATATTACTTGGATTTAGGGGAAACTAGTTGTTAACAATCAAAGATTACTACCTTAAACCTAAAACTTCCAGGAGTCTGAATAATGATGCAATGTTGCAACCAGACATGCACCAAATAAGAAGACCTTTGTAGCAAAGCTGTCTTGTTTTAGGCCAGTTAAAATTACCCAGGAACAATTTTTTGATATTTTTTGTAACTTTCTTTGAATTCAAAAGTTTGTATACATTTGGTCAGTATCAGGGATAACTGTCTTTTAAGCTTTATGACTTGAATCAAAACTTTTGGCCTTCCTTCCACAAGTTTCTCACAATAGTTTGCTGGAGTTCTGGCTCATTCCTTTTGACCACATTTGGTCAGATTTAACTTCAGACAACAAGGAAAAAAGTGTCTTTTTACTCTGTGAATGTAAGTATTTGGTTTCAACCATATATATCAGAACCTCTGAAAATCTAGAATATGTTTTAGTGATAATGGAGATAAAAACCAGTGCTAGAGTAGCCACTGGTCACTTTTTTGAGAACGAGATGGTAGAGGGACTTGAAAACTCACTAAATATAATGACTAAGTTAGAAACAGTGTTTTTGATTAGAAATCCTCAGATAATGTAGACGGATTTAAAAAAAAGAAGCTGGAGTACAGTAGCTAGGGTCTAAGTGATAATTGAGGTTTTTCCAATTCAGGACATCAAACTGACTATTTGTTTGACACTTTTCTCTCAACAAAAAAATTAAAACTCCCTTTCATCTCACCCTGTCTTTTTTTAATCAATTAAGTGAGTGCAGCTTCTTTGTAATTGTAATTTCTCGAACAGAAGGCAGTTTGACTTTTGAGGACCAAGAGAGGAAGTTTAATTGCCGTCTGTTTCAGCAAGTAGAGCAATCTATCCACAATTACTGTTTCCCTCATGCTAATTCATGTACTTTTTTTTTTCTCTCGTTTTACCAAAACACAATCCCTCCTGCTGAGAGGAGGCTTTATCCAGTCTGCCCCTGACAGGTGCCACTTTCAGAAGCGTTATCCTGCCAAGTGTCAGCTTTTGAGACTGCAGGTAAATCTCACTTTCTCTCTCTCTCTCTCTCTGTTTTTCTGTTGGCTTTTATAATGTCACCATAGTGTAGAGAATAAACCTCTTTGAAACGAATGGCTTGACTCTGATCTTTTTCGCATCTCCCTGGACGTGTCCTCAAATATCAGACTTGTCAGCGTTGTTTTGTCTCCATAATCCTCTTTGTTCAACACGACCCTGTTGCATTCCTACTGCCTTGACACCAGGAAGAAAACAAAGCTGACAGGAACCTTTTTTGTTTATCCATTTTTGCCAAATACCCAGTTCTGGCTACTGCCATTTGTCATCCCAGTTTTTTAAGAAAAGCAATTACCTCCCACAAAATAACACTAGCAACCAGTTTGGGCTCCGGTTGGACTCAGATGAATTGGTTGACTGACCACTGCTTCTCCAGAGTCAGAACCAAACATGGAGAAGCTGCATTCATTGTTTGTGCACCAGAAATCTGGAACAAGCTTCCAGAAAACTGCAAAAGAGCCAAAACTCTAACTTTATTTTAAATCTAAAAATCCACCTTTAGAGTTGTCTTTGATTAATAATTGGAAGTGTATATTTGATTATGATTATTATTGGTGATTTTGATGAAGACATTTGTCTGTTGCATGTTTTAGAACTAGCTATATAAGTTTACCATGTAAAGCACTTAAAAACGCCTTCTCCTGAAATGTGCTGTACAAATCGACTTGACTTGACTTGACACATAAACCAACATATGGCCCTGACATACATGAATGCTTGCCAGTGGGGTCAGATGCGTTGAGACTCACTCAAGAGCAACTAGACCTTCACCAAGGACATATGCAAAGCAGCCAATTTCTGCTGAGCTGTGGAAACCAATCCACGTCCAATATGGCAACTTATCAGCCCGGAATCTCATAATCATTGCCATTTTTCACTCTCGTCTCACATCATGTATCAGTCCCTTCCTGTCTATGATGATTGATAGTGAGAAGCTGTACCATCCATTAAAGAAGCAAGCGTTCCTTTTTAAAAAAAAAACCCAAAAAACAACTTGATCTGTTTATTCAGTCGCTACAGGGGCGAAGATGATTTTAATTGCCTGGTAAAATATTAAAACCGCTTTCACATTAAATGCTTAGTTTGCCTGAGTGCTCCTTGGCTCATGAACACAAACAGCTAAATAATTAACACTTTCTAAAAAGATAAGCAAGGAAGAAAAAAAGAGGGAGCGGAAGTGAGAGAGAAATGCGACTCTGAGGCGAGCTGTGTGCCAGGTAAGCATTTTTACATGTAGGCGATAAAAAGAAAATAGAGATCACACATTATGTTAATGTTCTGCTTTGGGTGCCTGTACTCAAGCTTTTTACAGCAACTCGTATCAGCCTGATATGTTAATAGTCACAATGGGACTTGGGGTTGATTAAATGTCAATGCCTAGAGGAGGAAAACTTGAGTGGAGAAAGGGAAACATTTCTTCAAATAGCAGAAATAGTTAGATCTGTGCAATGCGGGTCCTTAGCCATGCAAGAATGATGCAGGTTACATGCGTGGTATGTAGTCTCAGGGGATCAGGCTATGATATGTTTGCCATTCACCCCATTACATGCTGAAGTGGTTGGAGGGCTTCACTGTCCTTCTGCAGAAGGTGAACCCTGAGAATGGGTGAACCAAGAGGGTCCTTTACTTCAGTCAATGAACGAACAGAGTGTATAAGCCTTTACAAGCTCTCCTCATATTACCAGATTAACACTCAGAAAAAGAACAAAGGATCTGATTAAATTTGTAGCAGTATGCCATGTCTGCCTCTGTGAATTAATTTGCAAGATAATTTAGTAGATAGAGCTTCACTTTTCAATTTTGTTCCGTCAGGGTTCAAATAAAGAACACATTTACATTCAAAAATGATTTGGACCATTTTTCTGTTCATTTGATCAGTTATTGAGCTTCTGGACCTTTTCCCGTTTTGTTTTCTTGCAGAGGATGAATTTTTTTAGAAGTTGCAAATAAAGCCAGAGGTGATCACTCATCTAGTTAAAGAGACCAAGCATGGTTTTGAATGATTTAACATTAATACATGTAAAATATACATACACATGATTTCCAATCAGTGTTAAATTTGGGATTTTCATTTCTTTTTTTTTTACGTCAAAAAAGTCTGTGGTGATGGAATTCTGTTTGTTAAAGCTTCAAATGGTACAACAATGGCAGATACAAAAGGTTTGACCGGTGCATGATGTTCAAAATATTTTTTTCAATAAACCTCTTTTAATTTGTGCCACCTTTTAATTGTTTTGTTTTTATTGTCTGCACTGAAGCAAACATTGGTCACACAATTTTTTTAGTGGTGGATATGGGCGTTTAAGCACTGACTGATTTCGCCCAGCAAGCAAGCTCTAGAGCTACTTGCTGCTTGGACAATTTTTCTTTAAAGTCACATGACAGTAATTCTTGAAAGTTGCTGAGGACCCAAAAATACAGCTTAATTTTTAAAGAAACTCAATTCACTCTGTGTCTAAATTATCCTGTTCAGGACTGCAGGATGATAAGAATCAACTTTTGTCAAAAAAAAATAAAAAATTCTAAATAAATTTAAGCATATATTGTGGAAGATTAATATGTTTTATGTTTTTATTAGATGATTTTGTAATCACAACATTGTGTGATTATCATCTAACTGAATCTACAGTGTCAGACAAAAAGTAAGACAAAAGGTATCAAATTGACATCTTTCCAACTCTCCACCATTATACTGCAACCTTTAGTAACAGCCAAAAAATGACTTTCACATTGCTCCAGTATTTAATCTTTCACTGTCAGATAAACACTGCTATGAATGTAGAATTATATGGTTGATTTGACACAAAATGGTGAAGTCCATCTTTTTAAATGAGCACATTAGTCTGGCAAAAAGCTAAACTCAGTGAGCACAGCCGAACACATGGCAAGACAAAAAATGGATAAACACAAAACAGAATAAAGTGTTGCGGAAAATAAAAGAAATAGGAACGAGAGAGGAAAGATCACGTATAGAAACACAAAAGAAAAGTTGATCACTCTTCGGAAAGTAAAAGCTACTCCTCCCGTTGGTTTGACCCAGTCTTTGTCTCCTAAATTGGGGTCCATTCTGCGTTACAACAAGGCTAAACCCGAGGCGAGATCTCTGGAGTCTTTGAGTGTGTCGCGCTTGCTGAACTCTACTAAGATTTTAACTGTGTGATTCTTGTCAGACGAGGTAAAGATTGAACTTTCTGGTAAACAAACATGACACAGGGGTTTTCAGCATGAAACAAAGGGTGAGTAGATGTAAATGCCAGGTGCAGAAGAGTGTGTGAGAGGCTGTCAGTTTCTTTGTTTCTGAGAGCCTTGTTGGATTGCATTGCGTCATGAATAATTTGAAATAACAGGAAAAGTGCAGGAGAATGTAAATAAACATCTGATCGACTCAGAACAGTAAGCTGAACAAATGGCTGAATTAACTTATGTAATCCCAATGTTTTCTCAGACATGAAAATATTAAAATCACATGTCATTGCTTTGATCTAATCAAGGGTAAGTGTTCAAAAAAATTGTGGAAAAATATATGAAAAGCGTGTTTTATGATGTATGGTGCGGTCGTTAATGTGAGCTAAAAGTGTGTTTTTCCAAATAGACAAAATCATAATATGTGAATATTGTTTCTTTTAGTTGAACATACCTTGCCACAGCATTACTGTAGTGCAACAAGGGAAGCGTGACTAATATCTATGCCCTGCAGAGGGCAACATTGTCTGCAGTGCGAGGAGAACCAAGTGAAGCTGAAATGAGGTCCGCTCATCTTTTCTTTTTATATAAAACCAGAACAAGTCAAGTCAAATTCATTTTTAACCTTAAAAATAGAAACATGCAAAGATTTTATTAATATATTTACTTTGTAATCTCCCTTAATCTAGATATTGGAAGGGTAGATTCATATGGTTCTGTACTGGATAAAAATGTTTTTCGCTCAATTCTTCATTTCAAATAAATAACACTATATTCAGTGTTGCAGTGGTGGCATCTTAAGACCCTGCAGGTTATTGAGTTCTGTGTTTATTCTGACAGAATTTATATAAAACAGGTGGTTTGTGTGCTTCTCTCAGCCCCTGTGGCTTTTGAGTCCTACTTTAGAACTGGCACAGGGACATGAGTCCAGAGCTCACCAGCCAGGTCGGGACAAAGTTACTCCTTTTACCACTGGGGCGGTGTCACAACGTCCCATCTGTATGAGCATGGAAAAACTAGTGGAAATCAAACATCTTCCATAAATATATGAAAGGTCAGCAAATTTATCCCAGCCCTGGATTCTGCAGATCATCTCAAGCGCTTTATGTTCCAAGAAACAGGAAAATTACCCAATTTTCAATTAGTATTGCTACAAATTGTGGCTGTTTTGTTTAACCTACAACACATTTGCAGTCTCAAAGTTTGTACTCCTTTATGTTGTCCTTTTGTCACATTACTGTCACTGACCAACAGAATTTGACATCAGCATTTCACACTTTTTTTGGCTTCATCATAAGTGAAGCCAAAGAGCAAAATGTTTCCATTTTCCACATGACCTGATTTTTAGCTATATTCTTAAACTTGGCTGTATTTAGCTTTTCAGATTCTTTTTTAGTTTGTACGAATAAATATTTCTAGATAATTATTCCAAACCCTAGACAAGCTGCATTTATTGACACAAAGTCAAATTTTGATGATGATGAAGATTTATTCCTTAACCCTCAAGTATATAATAAGTCCCAGATCACGTCACAAAGATTTCCTATGCAAAAAGCTATTTGTTGGCTTTAGAGCACAAGTCTGACCATTGTTAAATACAACAAGAAGACATGAAAGAAAAGTTGTCAGAGAAGGGTGATGTTGGGTCAGTGACACACACCCAGAAACAAACATCATTGCAGTGAGAAATACACTTTTTGTTCCTGTCTCTATGAATTGTATGGTCCCAAATTCTCTCACAGAGAAGAACATGTTATAATTTCTTTTAATGCCTAGATCTGATGCAGACCTCGCTTTATTTATTTGCAGTAGCAGAACTAACAGCAGTGCAGTCTGGGAGGCAGCCAGCCCCTCCTGGAGAGGTCCCGTAAGCAAAACTTTCCCCTCTTGCTTGTTTTAGGAAGACTTCGACATGTGGCCCACATCTGTATTCACAGCGTAAAAGCAGTCTGACTGACACCTTTTTATACAGGGACAAATGTCAGCAGTGGTAGTACACGTGCACAATCTGTTGACAATAAATCATCTTGTGTGTGATTTCTCCCCCTCTCCTAGTTTTCTAATTGAAATTTTCAAAAATATAGTTGAAGCCTTGCCAGTAAGTGAGATGAATGTAGGTCAATCACTGTTTGAGCACAGCGAGAGAGGTGAAATTCACGAGACCAATTTTGTAAATATGCCTTGATAAATCATATGGCGTTTTGTATATTTTCTGACAAATTGTTGCTAACTGCTGCAACATTAGTCAACATTGTATAATTTTCATCAAAGAGAGGAAACTTTTCGTCTGAACAGTGTGTTTTTTTTGTGTTGGAACAGCACAAATATTTGATCAAAGAGCCCCAGGCAATTAGCTAACACATGTACCGACTCTGATTTGCTTATATTACAGCTATTGAGACTTCAGCTCCTTCCAAATGTACTCCAATTGCACTTAAAGTGCACATATATTTTAGAAACGGAAAACCTAAAAACCTGTAAAAGCTAATACATAAATGAAACCAGAATCAGCCTCTCTGTCGTTTTCATAACAACCAAGTCACTTTATCATCTATGCAGGAAGTGTGTTTAAATTCCATGGGGAGAAACAGATGAAAATAATAGATTTTTCTTCAGTCACAAAATACTGCTTCTGCACTGGAGATGCTACAACCCAAACCCAAGAAAAGAGGACACAAAACAATGTATGCTACAGGTATTACAAAAAGCTCAAGAGAGGGGTGATCGACAGACCACCATGAAGCCAGGGGGTATTGTTTGTGAGCAGAACGTTTATTGGATAACAAAATGCATTTTAGTGAATTTGTAGATCACTATTTAATTTCCTTTCCACCCACCACATGATTGAAGTGACTTAAGGCCAAATTTTAGTTATGTGGTCATGAAAGTTTAGTCAGACTTTCATAACCGCAGAATGCACACTAATATGAAGTGAACTATTCCAATGAGCTTGTGCGAAGAACACACTGTACACACAATGACGGTCAGAGCAGGGGGGAAAATTGCGTTAATCTGAGAATGCTTCCAAAATGTTAATGTTATTAATTTTTGTCACACACTATCGCTGCTTAATGATTGTCACACGCAATCATATTCCTCCAAGGGGGGTGGTTTTAAAAGGCAATCCAAAATGACAGACAATATTCTTCAATGTTTCTTTACATAGAGTCTTCGTTTTGATCAAGTAAATAAATAGCTCATGACAAATGCAGTTAAACAACCGGTGTCATGTTGTTCTAATAATGGTGCGTGCCAATTCACTTAAAAAAGTCACCCAAATTAACTTGTTTTTCACCATCAAATTCAAGTGGATTGCGGTAGCAATTTTAGTACACATTACATGTTTCTAAATTGAATGTGTTGTAATGACTGATTATTATAAATCAAATCTCCGAGATTTTACAGAGTCTTAACATAACTCAATAATTACACGAGTCACCTTGCCACTCAAGAAAAGCTCACTCTTCCCTCACCAAAGTACTCTCATCATCGTTGCAACAACAACAAAAAGAAAACTCTCCTTCACAGTGTGGCTGTGCACATGCAATATTTTTGGATCACGAGGGCAGCGCAAACCCACTCCCTGTCAAGTGTTATGTTTTGTTCATCTGCCAAAGTAAAGGTTTGACAAGGAGGAACATAGTCATTAGCACTGGCAACCATAACTTCCTACTTCACTTCTGACTGTATCACCTCCATCTGATTCCCATCCAACTGTACACCGGCCCCAGACAGCACCAAGAACAAACAGGTAAATGTAAAAAAATAAAAATAAAAAAAAAAATAATAATAATAATAATAATTTGAAAGTATACATGTATCACATCTATTTTGACTTCACAAATTTACAAGCACATCTGGACACATTGACTTGCTCCATCTCTCTCTGTCTTCCTCAGGTATAGATGGTCTCTTTGACACAGCCTGCCAGTCTGCTGCCATGTAACGCCACATTTAGCTCTGCAACAAGCGCCAAACTGCAGCGGAGCACAGCACAGTGAGGAGGTTATTAATGGCCTTCTTTATTTCAAACGACAGTCTAAAAACACTGGTGGCACCATGCAGACCCTGCTTGCTACAAGCTTGTCTTTCATCCCATCTGTCTTCACTCCCTTCACTCTCCTTGGTCCTAATGGCCCCATGGCTTTCACTCTGTCACTTTTGCTCCTAATACATCGTTGTCTGTCAGGTAAGCTCCAATAGAAGGTCTTATTGACTTAGTGAAAAAGCGTCTAACAATCTTTTAATACCACAGATATGTTGCAATTTTTCTTTAATTATGTTTTCTATAAACTGAAGAATTTTGAACCATTTCTTCTATAGACTTAACCAAAGAAGAGAACTTCTGAGCACATAAAGTCATGCTCATAAAGCCAAGAGATCATCAAAACTTTGTAGTTTTTCCCCTAACCTTCAAGTTATCTCTGCTGACCTTCTTGCCTTTCATTTCTCAGAGCCTCATACCACCTATCCCTTCACCCTGCTGTGAATTTTGACACCTGTTTGATTTATTCCTCTCTTTACTTTTGGGTGTGCAGGAATGGCCCATCCATCTCCCAACGAGAGCAGAGCGCAGCCAAACAAGAGCTAAGTGTTTCTGTTTGATAAAAAACGGATATGCTTATGTGCTAACATTATTGTAAAAATGTTTTTTTATTTACATATTTGTTCATACTTGCATTCTACATTCATTTCCAAGAATGTAGAAAGCATGCAAACTCGTTTGTGCATATGTTTTAAATTTAGAGAATACCTCTGGTTTCCAAACAAGTTTGCATGTCAAAAAGTAAATGAGAAATGTCTGTAAAGATAAAGAGCATTAGCCCCATGTATTAAGTATTATGAGTTCTAAATCTCCAACATGCATAAAGCAGATTATTAACTCAGCAGGACAGTTTTCATATTCCTCTCATCCTGCTGCAGTCATGTTAATACACCCTAAGCCTACATGGTCGAATTTAACAGCACTTCTCTGTGGAACAACAAAGAATGACAACTAGAGCCTAAGCTTATTTCAGTCTTACAGGCATCATAACACTCATGGACATGTAAATGTTGGAACCCATTATGCACCGGTCGCTTTTTTGCACTGTTGCTCAGAAACAAATAAGTTTCGACGAGTTCAAGCCATCACTTGTGACTGGGAATAATATGGGAGATCTGCTGACCTAACAAGACATGACTATATACCTAAACTGAGAGGCCAGCCAAGCAGAGCCTTAACCAGAAATGCAGCCGGAGGCTCCATGGTAACTTTGGAGAAGATGCAGAGATCCACAGCTCAGAGTGGGTAAGCTGTCAACAGTACATCTAGCAGCTATAAATTCCACAAAGCTTATAATATGGAAAAGTGACAGAAAGTGAATTGTTCAGATGAAGCAGTATTTTCTTAATGTAAAAATAGGGTGCAGAGAAAATTTATGGAGGAGGCTAACCTCACCCTGCACAAACTATTTCCACAGTGACACATAGTGGTGGCAGCATTATCCTGTGGAGATGCTTTACTTTAATGGAAAAACGAAACCCTTAAACCTGGTTGAATTTCTAGCAGAGTAACAAGCCAAAACATGCAACCAGAGCTACAAAGTAATAATTTAGCTGACAGCATATCCGTGTATTAGAATGGCTTAGTCAAAGTTCACTCCTAAATCCAGCTGAGTATGTTGACAACATATTGGGAACAAATGTTCACAAAACATTTTGAAAATGAGGAATAATTTTTCTTTCCCTTTTCAATTTTGGCCTACCGTTGGTCTGGGCACAAAAATGTAGAAAGCTTTGAGGGTTCTGGATGCTTGTAATGCAAACATATGATTGAGATTTAACATTGTTCTACATTTTTATTGGAAATAAAACTTCATTGTTCTTCCAGAGGAAATAAATGTGAACATTTTAATGCATGTATGACATGATTGATAACAGCACAGTTAACTGTTATAATTATTACAGCTCAAAATGCAAAAATTGCTACATTGCTTTATTTCCGATTTTATAAAGAGTCCCTTCAAAGGCAATGCAAAATATAGAAACCACTATTTTGATGAGCATGAGACCACTCTGTGGGTTGGGTGGACTTCCCGACCTGCAGGAAATTTTAGCTTAAGTTCCTTATTCTGGAAAATAAAAACAAAAGCAGCCAGGTGGGAGAAAACCATACACAACACATTCAGCAGCATCCAATACAAATTATATTGATACATAGCATAAATATGTACAAAAACATGTATATCAATTTTCCCTTTATTAAAAAAAACTACCAAGAGAACTGCTCCAAAGCACCAATAAAAATATGCTGTACATAAAATAATAAAATGGGATTTCTCTTGTATGTGCCATTATGATTTAGCATTTTTAAAATCCATATTTAGACAAAGATACTGTACTTGGTAAACAGGTAAGTAAATGATGCAATGGAAATAAGAAGAAAAAAAAAAACTATGTACAAATATGTACAGCAAAAATTCAGCTATATTTACAATTTACCATAAAAGAAAAACTACATTTTGAAGAGGTGGGACCTTTTTGAGTTTTTCTCCTGGGTTTGCGTTGTCAATGGTAACAACCTTTCATCCTTGAAACCTGGCACAGCCTGAATGATTTCAGTGATTGTGTTCGATAACGTGGCTCAATTTTTGTCTCGTCAAAAGCTTCTAGTGCCCCGAATGATTCGTTTAAAACGCCTTCTTCACAGCTCAGATCACTGAGAAGATCCGGAACGCCTTCCCTCCAGGAGGGTTTTGAAGGCTGCAGGGGGAGAGAGGGACAAGAAGAGTAATCAGTCTTGATGCTGTGCCGTGTTTCTCTCCAAACATCCACCAAGACATAATTGATAGGACCATTCAACTGCAGTTGAAAGCTTACAGAAACTTACAGAAAACTATGGTTACAAGGTAGCTTTGTTTTCAGATAAAACTAAGTTGGAGCTTTTTGACAACAAACATTCCAGGTAAATCTGGACATGAACAAAGTGTGAAGCTGCAAAACAAAAAACTTGATGAGTTGATTAATGATTCACCTCAGATTCTACGTTTTAAGCAGCTGTAATTTTTCCAATACTTTATGGCTGCTCTAACCGCATCATACAGACTGTTCCTCAGTACTGCGGGAGAAAAAAATACGACCCTCGAGCAATATAAGAGCTATCGCCCCCGGACTGAAAAACAATCTGGAGACAATTATTATCACTTTACACTTGGTAAAGACTAAAAGAAATGCTTTAGATTTTATTTTTTCAACAATATCTCACAAGATGGAGGAAATGCTATGTTGTGAAACAGCATCTTGCAATGAGGGTTTTCTATGGGATAAGTGGTGACATGAGGAAGGATGTCCCAGACAATTTAGCAAATGTGCTCAAAACTTGAAGAGCTTTGTCATTACACATTTAAAATGTGTAATTACTTAAAGGATATTATCTCATTCAGGTAGTGCTGTTTGCTCAAAACTGACAAAAAAAAGAACTAAGATAACTCTCACTCAGAGACACATGAGATGCTACACTCGTCTCCTCAACAATAATTGCCCAGCTTTTAATTATGTTCAATTAAAAACATGCTAATTGCCCTCTGAGGCGTCGTGTATCGGAGTCTTAATAAAGTGTCTGTATCATGAAAAGATTAGGGCCTCAAAGAGGAAAGAGTGTTTGAATTTCTCTCAACCTGAGAATCATTCATTCAATTCAATAACAAAGACCTCATCAACTGTAATTCTTTACATTGGGTTTTTCTTTCCTGTTAACTACTGCTCTTGGTGTTGCTACAGTAAAGCTCCATTTGTTAAATTAGTGGCTGTTTGAAGAGCAAATTACAGAAAACATACAATACAAATACAACTGTCACCCTTCTATTGGTTTTCAAAATATTTGGAATGAGCATAACATGAGCTAAAAGTCAGAAGCAAATAAAAATTATACGTTGTGAAATAATAAAATGTGCAGTTTAACTTCATGAGGACAAAATCTTCAACTGAAAATGCACATATCAATACACATTTGTCTACACACTACATATTTATAGATAAATCCTGCCATACCTCTCAGAGAAAATCCCGTTTTGGTATGAGGAAATATAGTGATTCCGCTTGTCCACTGGCATCACATCTATGTATCCACCCACACCATTCCTGATGACTCCAGCATGGACAGCTGCCCGACATGCACTGGACTTCTACAAGAACAATTAAGAAGAAACAGGATGATGCACTAAAACTTTGTGGACGGTTGGCTTTTACACATCTTCAAAAAACGGGAACTTACGTCAGAGTATATTTTTGTACCAATGACTCTGGACAGACGAGGGTTCTCCTCTAAACAGTTCCTTGGGCAATATAATCTAAAAATACAATCATTTCAGGAGTTGACAAAACCAGGGAACAATACTGGATACCAAAGACTAGAAATATACTTAATGGTCAAACAGTAAGTACATTAAAGTTCAAACCTTGGACAGTGTCTTGAAGGCTTTTCATATGGACACAATTGTTCAACTGTGGTTTCACATGTAATGGCTTTAACTATATATAAAAAAAAGCACACAGAAAATGTCTTCAAATATTGATGCAGCAACAAACCTTTTAATGAGCAATTCTATATGTGTATAATACGTAACGTGTGTCACACTCCTAGCCTTACCTGCCACTCTGGAAACTGTGAAGGAGTTAGCACTGTGATATTTTCTGTCCAAAGGAAAGGCGTAAGACACCGTTAGATTTCCTCTTTTCCTTTCAATTGGACTGTAATGAGGTCACTCGCAAGTATCCCAAGTGTACCACATATAAATGCCAATTTTGTTTCTAAAATCACTGCCTCACCCAAGAGACTGGACGCCGTTCTTGTTGGATTTGATGAAATAGTTCTTTCTGCCTTGTCTTGTCACGTCCAACCAGCCCCCATCGTTATCTATGACACCAGCATGTAGACCAGCTCTGCACACACTCGATTGCTGCACAAACCAGAGATATTTTTGTGTACATTTTGCTGACACAGCAGTTAGAACTTACAAAAGTTGTAGAAAAAAAAAATCAGTACAAAAATGTAGGACGTTTGTGTTTGGCTAAGTATTTCCTTCCAATAATTATTGTTGTTAATAAAGATTAATCGGCCAGTTTATTGAGCTGTTTCATCTTAAACAGTGGCATCTTATTAACAAATAAGTAACGTTATCTTCAATCTACTTTTGACCTTTTTCAAAGTTGACTGACTAAGCTAAAATTGGTACCTAATGATTGAAAGACTAACTATATGTTTTCTTATATATATATATATATATATATATATATATATATATATATATATATATATATATATATATATATATATATATATATATATATATATATATATATATATATATGTTTTCATCAACTGGTAACCCAGCACTTTATACAATAGATGACACTTAGACACTATAAGCCACTAGAGCATAATTGAGCCATGATGAGTAGACTCTAGTGGAAAAGGGCCAGTGGGCTTATTTCATAACAAAATTATACATTATCTCAACGCTTATATTGGCAAAAATACCTTCATGAAGGCTTGATTGGTATTCAATCAAAAATATTGTAAACTTTGATCTTAGCATGGTTCAGACTTTAAAAATTGCATAGCAATCTGTTTACCCACCATTTCATAGTACACTGTTCCAACCACTTTTCCTGTTGCATCCAGGCATCCAGCTGGACACTCGTACCTGCACGTCAACATAGAAAAAACCATAGTTTAAAACACTGTTCATTTCTCTTTATATGTCACTGTTTGGTCTCTGTTTTACCTATTACATGTTGTTCCTTTGCACTGATCTCGCAGTTTGGTGTCACAGGTGACGAGCTGAGCTGAAACACAAACATTATGACTTCTCAGAAAATG
The DNA here is from genome assembly GCF_027474105.1 of Poeciliopsis prolifica. Classification (NCBI taxonomy): domain Eukaryota; kingdom Metazoa; phylum Chordata; class Actinopteri; order Cyprinodontiformes; family Poeciliidae; genus Poeciliopsis; species Poeciliopsis prolifica. The sequence continues at coordinate 9,215,184 of NW_026562387.1, forward strand.
CTCCTGCACAAAACTGCGTCCGTAAGTCGGCTGTTTTAAATTGAGTATAAGTTAGTTTTGAAAATCGCAGGCTGAGAGAAACCCAAGGGAAAGGGATTGATGCATTGCTTCCAGAACAAAACACACACAAAACCCCCCACAACATATTTCAGGGTGGTCAGCAATACTAGAAGAAGTGTCTCATCTTACACTCTTAGGGCCCTTGCACTGCAGGGAGGAAGCCGTTCAAAAACCACAGCGAGCCCCTTTCACTCCCGCTCAGCAAGCCAAAAACAAACACGTCCTTGGGGATCACGCTAAAATAAAGACCCCCTCCTCCAAAGAGTGACTTGCAGTATTGGGCCGGGTTTACAGACTGTCAGAATCGATCAAGCGCATAACAAGTAAAGGCTACAAAACATCAAAGAAATCTTACATAAACGGTAAGTAAAACATTGTGCAGTTATGACCTGTTTTGTTTCTATAATCCAATACTGCCACTTCCACACAAAAAATTCTTATTCTCTGGTTCTAGCCCAGCGTCCAGACGTTTTTCTTTATAGTACATACCGTACTGTAGTTCCCCAATCTGCTGGTCCCACCCCTTAAACCAAGCCCAAAAGCCCCCAAATTTAAGTTGAAACTTGATCCAGAGCAAACAGTTAAATGGCAACTTACACATCTGCTGAATGTTGACCACTTCATTCTTCTGCAGGTCCTCTGTGGGGGGCAGAGTGGGGGCCGGGGCTGGGGCAGGGAGGCTGGGAGGTGCAGGCTTGGAGGGCCAAGACCAGGGATTCGTTCCTCGAGAGCCCTCTGGCTCAATAAAGTTGCTCTCCTCTGTTTCCTCCAGTGGTGGGCTAGATCTGTCATCTTCAACTAGAGATACAGAAACAGGGAATGATGAGTCATTTCATTTAACTTTTTTCTGGGTTCTTTGCCTTTTCTAATGTGACTCATGGATACCTTTGTAGCAAAGATTATCCTTGCATCCTCCTCCGTAGCTTGGAGGACAAGAAGAGCATGGAGTCCCATGTTTGTAAGGGGAATGTCCCCACCAATTCCCCCTGTTATAATTGATATTCAGTAAAACTGTTCAAACATTGCAAATGAAACATGTTTTTTTTATTTTATTAAAATTTCCGAGTATGACTTTATTCTGCTGTACATACTTTGGTGAATAGTTGCAGACCAGATATACAGCTTTCTCCCAAATTTGTCCCCACACATTCATGTTGTAGCAGAGATTGATGGCACAGCCAATTCGGCTGCTCGTGGCCCATACCAGCTACAAAACCATGACATAGTTCATTATACAACAAAAACAGCTGGCACAAATAGCATAGTCAGGCAGGGTACCTGTGTGTAATGTGTGCAAACAGGTCCGGAGCACTTGAACGGGCAGTAGGGATTGCACTCTTGAGGATAAGGGAAGGAGTAATCTTTCACTTCATCGTACCAGGCCTGCACATGGGAGGTAGGGGGCCGATACCTAAAAACAGCCGTGAGTATTATAAGTCACACGAAGCTAAAAAAAACTGTGAACTCTGTCTCATAGTGAGTCCAAGGACTCTTTGAAGCAAGAAGCAGAAGGGTTCTATATAGTATGCATACTCAGTCAAAGTTGTAATGATTAATTAAATGCACTTACAAGCTCAGCAAGGAAAAACATTGCTCTAAGTAATACACCTCCACCACGTATAATTGCCAACCACTGATAAACACACCAATTCAGGCACTTCTGTTATGATGGCTCTAATTGGTAAGCACTGCTACGTTACCAAGGCCACAGGCCTGGAACCAGGTGCTGAAGGACAATTTGATTAAAATGAAGCATCTTGACGGGGAGTAGAACTGATTAGATGCAAAAACAAGGTTTTCTTCTGTGAGACACTGACGTTTCGAGAGATTTTTTGAGTAAGCAAATGGAAAAACAGAATCACTGTCGGCAGTTGTTTTGTCTATGCATCTATGTCTTATTGGTTGGGACAGGGAAGGCTTTCTGAATAATAACAGACTCACACAGGGATCGTTTTGTGTCAAGAGATGAAATGAGTCACCTCATAATCATTTAGACTGGTCAAAACTAAAGTGAAAAGTTCTACTTTGACAGACTTTATACCAAAAATTTGTTAAAATAAAAAAAAACTCATTTAATATTTGTGAACCCAGTAATTTGTGCTGTCCATTGGACAAAGAAGGAGCTGCTCTCCCAGGTCAAAATTAATGTTAGAATCTCCAGTGTTTGAACTTGAAATAAGATGGTCAGTTTATTTTAAAGTGCCACATTATTAAATCTTGTGTTTAAGAAGAAAATGGGACAATGCAATCCAAATGATGAATTAAGACAGCATTCTGTCATATACTGTCTATACTGTGGAAGAAGAAATGTCAATGTTCTCAGGGTAATCAGGAAAGCCCATTATATTTGTAATGCCTTCTGCAGAGAAATGACAAGGAAAGTAAAAATGAAAAAGTCGCTAACTTTTTAAGAAGACTCTAACTTTTTATTGAGAGATTATTTACCTTCCCCAATGCACACCCAGGTTCTGCCCGATCTGTGGGAGTAAGCCCGCAGGACCATGCTCCCACAGGCAGGTCTCTGCCCACTCCTCAGCAGTACGTTCCAGCTCTGTGTCCCACACCTGATCAGAAGATAGACAACAACAAATTGCATCATTTTGCAGAATATTTAGAATAAAAGCTGGAAAGCTGACAAAACGTTATCCAAAGCCAATTAGATAGAGAGATGATGATAGAACATGAGGTTTATCAATGTCAATTAGGAGAGCTGGTAATGAGCAAAGACATTTACAGCCATATGTGCTTTTTCTGTGGGCAGTGATGTGCTAAACCCATATGATGAAGTGCTAAGTAGCTTCATCATCTTCACTTTAGCTGTATCTGAAAACTGATGTCAATGTGGAGATTTTTTCAATTTATTTCTGCCAACCAGCAGTTTCACCTTTAACAGGCCTTCTTTGAATTGTTTGTAAATTTATTAAAAATGAAAAAAATAAATAAGTAAAAGAATCCTGGAGCATTTCTTTCACTTTACTGCTTTGCGATTTACACACCAGGTCAAGTTCTGGGAATGCGAAGAGAACCACCATATATATACAATATATAAAAATTTAAATTTCTCTGAAGAACAGTATGTTCCTATCATCAGTCAAAATCAGAATGTACTAAAAGGGAAAATTGCTTATTTTTTGACAAGCTACTCTGTCCAAATGCTGAGTATTAGCATATAAAAAATAAGTCTTAAATTATAAGTAATTTCATTACACACCTTTTTATTCACATTCGGGGTGACTTGTGTTTGGAAAATCAATAAGAGTGTGTGCATGTGTATGTGATGTTAAAAATGTAGTTAAAGCCTGCTCTAAAATGAATAGCTGACACAGGTGACGTAAATACCAAGCCTGTAAAATGCAGAACTACCAAATGTTAACTGATTGCCTGTACCCCTGCAGGAAACAGAATACAGCTGATGCCATTTAAAGTAAGGTCGAGTTGTTCCATGCTTTATAATGACTTACTGAGTGTTGGTTAAAGCAATAAGGAAAATTTGTTCAACTCAAAACTGCACTGCCCTGACATGACCTCTATTTGGGGTGCGCAGACTGAAATGTCAGCATTATCATCTGCTTTGACATCTGTCTTGGTATTTTAAAGCTGCTGTCACGCCGTTTCTCAACTTGACACGTTTTTTCCTGTATCTAAAAACACATTTTGTTTGTCGAAACATGAAGAAATTAGTGCTGCAATCAACTATGATGTGCCCTCTGCCTGTGTATTGGAAAGAAGAAAGACAGACAATGCGCCACTCAAAACTGAGTAAATAACTTTTGTTGCTTCATTATTTTCATTGATCACCAGATTGTCTTGGGTTAATGCTCTGTGCTCCATGAATAGCTTGTGAGCATTCCTTATATATCGGTCAGAATTGTCAACCATTCAAAATGCATGCATCTTCTTCAGTGCAGACAGTGTGTCTGCATAGTTTAGTATGACATTAGATAATCTTATTATTTAGTCAATGCTAAGACCAGTTTATTTTTAAAAATGGGTGAATAATGTCACAAATGTTCTACTTTGTGGGGCTCAAATGATCAAAATATTCTTAAAAAGCAAACTGGTTGATGCTTTCCGATTTCTTGCAGTTAAGAATCCAACAGCTTTCTGAAAATGAAATTGATCTAAAGCAAATGTTTTCTGTTAGTTACTTGGCAAGGAGTAGTGCACAGCCATGATGATGGGAAAACAGCTAGATTTGCCATTCAAATTATTTTCACATTTCCTTTTAGATGTTGCATCTGTACAGTGTACAGCCAGGCTGTCAAAATGCTGTTGTTTGCGCAGTCAGCCCAGGAGGAGGAACATTGTAACCACAAACCCGATCCTGTCTGCCTCCTGCTCTGACAACAGAACCATAAAGAAAAGCGCCCCCACCCTTGCGAACATTTTTCAGTGTAGCTCACATGGCATTGTTTGTTTCGTTTAACACTTCATTTGCAGTCAGGATTTCTTGTATTTTCTTTTTCACTTTGTGTTTGTCTGGCTGCCCTCACAAGATACTTCCTTTGCAAGTATGAGTTTCCTGTGTATAATCAATGGACCGTAGTGAGACTACTGAGAGGCAAAGGAAAGATATGGGAACTCGGAAAATAAAGTAAAAGGGAAAGTTAGAGAAAATGCAAAGATGTAAATGGTTGACTTTCTGTCATGAACTCTAAAAGAGAGAAGAGAACAAATTAAAAAATATATTGTGAAGTAATTTACATGTGTGAATTTCCATTCATGTTTTTCAAGCACAACTTTCTAGCAAATTCCACGAAATGGTTTGAAAATGGCAAATGAAAAGATTGCACAACCAGACAAACTTCAAAATTTTTCACATGGAAGTCAAACTCTACGTGAAATAACTATTGACAACTGCAACTGCAAACATTATATTTAATCTGAGTAAATACAAAACTTGCTTATAAGGAGTTAAGGAAATGAAGAATTTATTCTGAGTAGTTTTGCAGTGAGGGAAAGGTTGATTAGAAATACAAAGAACAGCTGCAATTCTTAAAACAACTGTAGATTGTGTTCCTAATTTTTACTTAAAATCGTACTTCTTGAAACCCTAGTATTTGTACTCATATTCTAAAATGTTCTATAAAAAATATAAGAATGAATGTTTGCAATTATGTCAAATAAGATGTTTTTTTACAACAGGACTTTTTATAGCCAACAAATACTATGTCAAATGGAAAATGAGCTGTCCATGCTGTTCTGTATTTTTTGTGCCCTGTGTCTCTTCAAGGATTTGTGAAGATTCCTGGACACACTGATGACAAGAACAGTGGCCAGGGATTTAGAGCGAAAGAAAATTTGGAAAATAAAGGTTTTGTATTCATGCAAACTGTTACATAAAGAGGGTGCAGCAAGTCAAAGGGGACGAAAATCCAGACCTTCAGGTTTCAGAGGAGGCAAAGATGTGATGTGGAGTCCAGGTGGTGCACAGTAGGTATTCTGGAGCAACTCTTTAAAATCAAAGTTTCCATCTGATGTAGTGCTGGTGTGGAGTCAGCGGATAACCTCGGAACACCTGTTCTGAATGCACTCTGGCACCCCCCTGTGGAGATCTTCTGAGTATAACTAATCAATTCAGATTTCTAAAATACTGGAACTACTGGGTCTCTAAGTTGACTTTCAGGGTCCAGCAATATTCCATGCCACTGTTAATCAGTAGTTGCCAGATTTTTTTAAAAGCCCTGGACTTAGATATTGTCTAACTGCATTCCACATTGACAAAAAAAAAAAACAAAAAAAAATCAATAGAGCTTTGTCACTAACAGCACCACCACAGGCCCGAGTGTGGTGCAGCAAGGCCAAGCTAAACAGCAGGAAACGTGAGGCCCTTTCCCCCCACCAAGATGCCGTCTGTTTGTCTTCTACTGCTTCAAACACTGACACCTTTCTTTTTATACCACTCAGATGTTATACCTGTTGGTCAACATCTGAGTGAGAGGCAGAATTGCTGTCCCCGTGTTGAAGCCATTGTGAAGCGTGAATGCTTATTCAGGGAATTTTTGGGGCCTCTGTGGTGCATAATGACAGAATGGGAACGAAGCCATAGGGATAAGGAAGGGAGAAGCAGAGCAAAAGAAAGAGAAAGGGAGGGAGGGAAAAAAATAATTAACAAAAAAAAAAAAAAACAGGCAGATGAAGGGGGAGATAAAGCAGTGGATCTAAACTGATGTTATCTTCAATGATTGCCTCAGAGGGTCACTGGGGTTGTGCTCTAATACAATGGAGGACAATAAGAGAGCTGATGGGCAAACGAGTCTCTCTGTGCACATGGTTTTATGCATCTCTGCATGCATGAGTGTGTAACTGGAGCACAGCCAAGCACATCTATGAAGTCTTCCAGCAGAATGAAGCTTTGAGCCTTCTGGAAAGTGACAGCAGTAGGGAAAAAAAGTCATTTTGAAATAAGGTGGAAATCAGTCACAAAAGTATATGGTCTGTAAAGCTGATCAGAACCTCAAATATTGACAACTACTACTACACATATTATTTTCCACAGTCAAAGAATATTGTCTTTTCTCTATCCAGCTATACACATAGGGTGATTATTAATATCAAAGCATACCAAGGTTTTTAAAAGTAGTGGGTTTCAAAACAGTTTCGATTGTATAACTTTTTCTAAATGAAATACCAAAGAAAGAGCCAATACAGTTACTATATAGTTGCTTCTCATATAGTTACTAATGTATATTAAATGCTTAACAGCTGAACTAATTTTCTTGCCACCCTCCAGGATGGAGGCTGTAAAGTTGTATTAAGTTTATGGACATGCATGGTGTGTTGTATTCATACTTAGATTTAAACCCCACAAAAAAAAAAAAAAAAAAAAAAACAGAAAGCTAGAAGTGCTAGTGTCACTTTAATTTCTTGAAAACGTCTTTTTGCATTTATTTCAAAATGAGATAGGTTAAGTTTGATAGATATGGGGAATGCCTAAACAATTGTCAGACTGAGTATTTACACTGAAAAGCAATGTCAATGTCTTATCCTTTTAAAGTTCACTTAGATTATAAACTTGGTGAAGTGACTCAAGACTCGAAGTTCAAAGTTAAAAGATCAGGAACTGACTTGAGATTTGACTTGGAAAGAAAGATGTCAGACCTAAAGCCTACAGATAATCCACAAAAGTCAAGAAAAGTCTTCGTTCTCCATTTTCTCGTGCCAAAGCTGTACCATGCTGAATGATGTCCTTCAATGTTTTCCATTGATGTTCTTTCTCACTGATGCCGTCTATTTTGTAAATCACTCTGGTCAACTCTGCAGCAGTACGGCCACACATAATCCAATACAGCTCCGCATTCAGGCTTGAATTCTCAAAACATTTTCCTCCTGATGTAATAATGACAATCATTTTGCACAAACACTTCACGTTTAGTTTCACCAGATCAAGCACTTTGCTGAGAGCTCTTTCAGCCAATGTTTGTACATAGCTTATTTTACTGTAGATAACACCAGCTCCAGCCAACATCTCAATACGAACTTTCTCCTTTGATGTGGGTTTCCCACTAATCAAACAATTTGTTTTTTCTCAGAGTTACCATATTGTGATGCCTCCTTTTATTTTTTTAATTCTCGCCATTTAATGTTTACCTTCCATCCCCAGTTATCCTTCACTCTGTCTCACGCCTCACATCCTCTTGTTGCATACCTCTACGTGCTTAACCCCACTGTGCCCTCAGACCCCCAAAAAAACTGCCTGCTGTAACTGGAGATGGTGAAAAGAGCTACACTCTGCCTAACTCAGCAGTTTTTCACACCCGTGCGCCTCTGTACAGACGTACGAATGGCCCCCTAGCATAACCTCTCAATTACACAATTACACAGTCCAGCAAATGCCCTCAGCAGGAACTGTTTATTTTATCTTACTGGAGAATAATGCAAGCTTTTGTTCTATTTCTCTTTCAGTGAGAAAGAAAAGGTGATAAAACCTCATTACTGTCTCCACATTGTATTGATTTTGGTTTTTCTTCCACCTGAGATGTGTTGTTGATGGCCGTGCACCGCGGAGGCCAAACTGTGCCTACACGTAGTATGTGATCTGGAAAAAATCCAGATCTGCGCCTAAAGGGTGGTGTATGCCTGCGTGTTTAGCCAGGGTAGTTAGACAGCTGGTAAAACAAGGCCCTCTGTGCTGCACTCTTGATTCTAATTGCACTGTGAAAAGCGATCTGGCGCTGCACACTCAAGTGATGGCCAAAGGATAAAGTCAAACAAATCTCTAGGCGTGAGTGTTGGGGGTTGAAAGGAGGGGCAGAAACGCAACAGAAATGTGATTATTGGCAAGTTGGGAAAATTCTTCTGTTTTTGCAAAGCAGCCGCAGAGTCATGGGAGTAAAAAGTTATGGGTTCATGTGCAGAGGTGCTTTGGAGGCTGGCACTTTGCACGTTTGAGCAAAGTTAGACTGCATGGGGCCAAGAGGTCTGGAGACTGGTTCAGCTCACCAAACTGCAAAACTTTTCAACAGTCAGAAACTGCATTTTCTCTAAACCCTCTGCTGAATCTGACCATAATGCTGCAAGTAACAAAATATTTACACGATTATTTATATTTATGCATCAAAGCATAAATTCCACACCTTGTTTTTAGAATTACATGCATTCACTAAATACAAAAATAATATTTTTTTTTACAGTTTTTACAGTTCCTCATCCAGATACTTGTCTCTACATATAACACTAGCTCATTCCAGCCTCTGTCATGGTTACTGGCATATCTCCAATCTGTAAATTTCTTTTCAGTGTCAAACATAGAAATGTCACATCTGAGTAGGTAAGGGCCAATTACCAGTATCAAGGTACGTTGAGGTTGTAAAATGTTTTTAAATCTCTCTGGTACACTTCAGCTAGCACTTCCTATCATTAATGCTTGGGCTTGTTAATACAGAACTAGCCTGTACTAATGACAGCAGATAAACTGTTTATCTGTAATGGTTAGTTGTTTTTCTGCCACTAGCTCATTTAGCAGCAAGAACATGAGGCTGACTGATAGTGCTAAGACACTCCTGAGTTTGGCTTTGATGCTAAAGTAGAGATCATGGTGATCTTGATTTCAATCATATATTCATATATTTTCATTTAACATCTTTATAGAAATCGTATTCCATTAGAATCAAATATCAGCCTATGCCTGCTTCATGCACCTACCATGTACTCCATGTTGGAGGCAGGGGGGTAGACCTGGCCTCGGAGCTTGTTGTGCAGATCCAAGATGAGCTGAGCGTCACTATTGGTGATGGCCCTTTTCCCCCTCTGCTTGGCTTGCCACCAGTCTCCTTCCTCATCCAGATACTTGTCCAGCATCCGCTCCCATCCTGTGGAGTTTGGAAGCAGCAACATGGACATGGAGGCTTGGACCAGTAGGAGCACGGACACGCCTCTCAGACACCTCATCCTTGGAGATAATAGTGATAAGGACAGGCTTCTCAAACTCCACCAGAAGGAAGCACAAATCTTTCTTTACCTGCACAGGGGTGAGAGTGCAGATTCATTGGAAGAATTAGTGCTCTCCACAAGAGTTGTTGAATAACTTATGTCAATATTGAACTTGGTAGGAACAGTACATTAGCTTGCAGACACATGATCTGGGGAAGTGCTGTGGAAAAAGCTAATGGGAGTTCAGTGAGGGTAAACTGGCAGACTGAGAATAACTGGAATAAAGTAATTTAAACTGTCCTTGAAAAGTTTTACAACTCACTTTTAAATCCCAAACAACCTAAATGATCTTAAACGATTCGGAAGGAATGCTGGTTGCAAGAGGCATGCAGTAATTTAACAAAGTCCAGAAAATTGAAGTTCATTTACTTCTAAAGCCATTATTAACTTAAGCCTTTTAGTATGCAGAAAACATGACGATATAAAGAGCCAACAGAAGTGAACACGTATTGGAACAGCAAGTGATTGGAATAAATTTATGGAGACAGTGGAGGTAATTTACCTTGAATGAACTGGCAGTGAGGAAATCTTCAGCTGCAAGAAGAAAAACAAAAAGTCAAAGTTGCAAAGCTCAGGTGCAACTTGAACCGACGTTTTGCTCCTTTTTTCCCCCCTCTTTTTTTGCATGAGTTAAAAATATGCAATAGGGTCTCCTCTCGTTTTCTGCGGCTTAAAGAACAACTTTTAAAAAACGGCCTTTCTTCTTGCGGGTGTTGTGCGCCAAAGCCGGTAAAGCATCACTTGTCCACATTTTATCCTCAGTTTTGCTGATCCACGAGAGCCGCCCCCGACCCCGCCTCCTGTCAAGGCTCCTGTGCGCTGATATCGTTCGTGCATGAAGTGGTTTATTGTCGGAATATCTCTTCATTTTCTCTTCCCAGAAACTCAAAGCTGAACTTTTATGGCACAGGGAGACAGAACCAGTTCAGAAATACTGAAATTCTGAGGTAAAGCCGTTTTTTGTCCTTCTTTTTTTTTTTTTGACATCTTTGTGTGTGTTTATCCAGTTTTTTTTTTTTTTTAAGATAACATTGGTTCTCAAACTGAGGGGCGGCCGCCACTTGCTGTACTTGTCAAATGTTCAGCACTCGATAGAAATGAGTGCTGAACAGTCATAAGTCATTCACCAATTAATTTAATGCATCTAATCAACAATAGCAGTCAAACAGATTAGTTCTCAACTTGGACTTGTTTTTGGCATAATTGCAAAAACAAGCAAACACATAAAAAAAAATTAAACACGTTGATCCGAATTTTCACTGGTTATTGTAGCTTTGACAATGAGATGGCCTGGCAAACCATAATTAGCAACACGAGCTGACATCCAAAATGATTCCTGAGCAATGCAGCAAGAGGAGAATCTGCTCCACTACTTTTCTAAGCTTGGTCCAAATTGTACTACTGATATAGAACTTGGAAAACCAAGTATTTTCAGAGTAGAAACATTATAAACCACGGGTCCAATTTGTTCACAGTATAACCCTTGAAGTGCTAGGAAGAATTAAAATTCAATCCCTGTCTTTCTGTCACCTGATTCTGTTACTGTTTCCCTGCTCTTTGCTGTAATGTAGTCTCAACTCTGTTATGGAAACAAGCAGGTCGTTTTATCATTTTCATTGGTTGCTATGGCACATGTAGAAACAGATGAGGGGCACCAGAATGTGTTTCCCACCTCCCATAAGGGGGAAAACCCAGCATATTCTTGTTTCACCTAAGCCAGGTCATAAGTCAAACATGGACCAAAGTGACGATGAGTGTTTTGGCCAATTTTTAGGTTTCTTACATAATTCCTCATCAGCTCATATGCAAGACTTATCCTGCAGGTCAGCCAAGGGTCTATTTTACAATATGTGGCACAAAAGTCCTGCGTTATGTAAAAGTTTTCATGGTAGCCAATCGTTGCTCTGTCCAGTGGTTGGCAATAGTCTCTTCTACTTTTATTAGCTTTATGATGTAAGTTTTGGCAAATATTGAGCCACAAATGCTGAATATTAAGTCTTATTTGAGCATGAATCAACACAGTGATGAGACTGGGTAATTGATTAAGTGATTTAATAAAAATAAAAAAAGATGAATTCACATGACAAACCTGGAGGTGGCACAGTATGAAAAGAAAAAGAGCTAATTTAAACAAACCAACAATGCACATTGACAGTATTAGTCGAAAATAGGCGTGATAATGGTTAGGAAAGAGGAAATGACCCTTGGTATATAACAGAAAGAACTTCGGCAACAGAAATTTGTTTGCTGGGAAGATGATTCCTGAAAAAAGAATAAGGTAGGACTGATTAACTGAATGGTAAATTAGTGCAGGACCCCATATAACAAGATGAACCTGAGAAACAATGAGATAAATTACTGAACACCTCAATAAAGGGGAGAAACACATAAACAAGTTTTACAACCTGCAGTCAAGAAATACTAGACCAGAACTGACAGAACAACACAGGAAAAGGTATTCAATAGAAAATAGGAAGGAAAGTTTGCACACAAGAAAACAGTTCATCAAAATAAAGCAGGAGTTATAACTACACATTATACAGCACTAAAGTAATACAAAATCAAAGTAAAATTAAACCCAGATGCAAACATACTGTATGCATGTTTTCAGCGACTGTCACTGAAAACATGCATTCATGAAGATGATCAGATTTTAAATCAGAAAATTGTAATTAAAGTCAAATGGGTTTCAACTTTACTGATAGTTTTAAGCCTTTATTTTGTGTGATACTTTGAATGTTTTATAACCAAAATTTTTAAAAACGTGTAAATTCTGTGTAATCCTGAATCTGTTGCTGAATCAGTTTCTTGTGTATGAAGACAACAGAAATAAAGATGTTTGGTGCCTTCTAGTCATTGATCTGTCTAACCTCCTATTCTAGATTTAACACAAGAAATCTTACTCTGGAGACCCACCGCATGCACAATGTCCATAAAGCCAGTGTTTACCGTCTGCTCTTTGGGTCAGTAGCACGGGCCTGGGCCATGGCTCCGGCACCGTTCCCTTCTCTGCAGCAAGGCCTGGCAGGACCCCCAACCCGACTCCTCCACTTTCAACACAGCTGAAATAGCAACACTCTACCTTTGCTCACACGTCCCACGAGGAAAGCAACACTCATTCATCTGCGGTGGAATTAATGCTGTAACTGCGTTTAGAACAAATGTCTGTGACAATATGAAACCGCAAAATGAGAAAGAGTCTACAGGAGTGTCTGTTTATTCACAGTTGTTCAAAACCTTACACACGAACTAGATATTGAAAAAAAAAAAAAAAAAGAAAATTATCTCAAGCACTGCTAGAAGGTTTGGAAATCTAAAGAATGTAAAGAAAAATACGTATTCCATGAAGTGAAATACATAAACACTGACTGTGAGGAACGTTTCAATTCCAAGTAAAAAAAGATTACATTTTTAAAAAAGATATGTATATATGTAAAAAAGCAACTAGAGAAAAAATTTACCAACTGGTGAAGGATTTATATGACTGACAGTGCTGATTTAAGACAAGCACTTTGTAATAACACACTCCCTGCTGATTTTAATCACACTGCCAGGAAATAAACAAACAACAAACTTATTTACTGAGAAGTCTGGTTTGTGTTACTTACAGTGCTATAAACTTGTGCACAGTCATTTCTAGTTTCTATTCCCAAGAGTTCCCGCCATTCTGCTTTTCTCTCCCCCCACCCCCGTGTTTATATCTCACCAACTCAGTCTCGGCTAAGGATGGAGCCCAGGAAGCTCCATTCTTCACGTCCTGTATTCAATGTGATGTCTTGCGACATCCCCCACAAACCCAGCAGAATGTTAGAAACGGTGCCAGGCCTCTGCATCCACAGCCCTTCTTTTGGACAGAGCCGCAAACCACACAAACACTCAAAATCGCATTTTCTTTTTGTTGGCCAATGCTATTCAGCTCATTACTCCCTAATGGTTCTGGTAGAGCTGGACCAGGGTCAGATTGTTGGAACAGTGTCAGGGTGAAGACGGGAGTAAAGAGCACCAAGTTCATCTGGCAGATGTTCAACCTCGCCGCTGCTGTGACACTATCGGCTGTGCTCAGCAGAGGGCTGTCTGAGATAGCCTGCTAAGAGCTGGGCATCTCAGAGCATAGGCTACTCACCTGCACCCCCTGGTGGTACAAAAAAAAGCCAGTGCATCTGGTAGAAAAGGTGAGGAGCCTGTAGTGTCTGAGTAGGAAGAGATGCAATCAATGTTTCTGTTTAATGTTTCCAAACAAGGAAGAGAGAAAAAAAATCACACATGAAAAAGTATGTTTGGCACAAAAAGCCCCACAGAACATCACCAAACAGAACCATACGTTCAGTAAAATATGTCAGTGAAAGCATTGTTCATTTTATTGTGATGGAACCACATTTTTGCTGAGGTGAATGAATACGTCTAATATCCAACTAGTTTTCATTCAAAAATCTTAATCTCAGGAAACATCTGGATTTTTATAGGAACAAAAAAAAGACAAAAGGTTCGCCAACCAGCAGATGTCAGTGTCCTTTCACGATAAAACACGTCTCAAAACCAGCAGGTCAGACGATGTGAAAAAGATTTGGTTCCAGTTCAATATTAGTTCATTGTGATGAATTAAACTGCTGCCACCCTCCCCAGCTTTTTACCATGTAAGGAAGAACCCATCCTTGTCAAGATAGGGGATTTAGGACCTGGTAGAAATTGTGCAATTGTGTAAACAGTGAAGAAATCGTGAAACTCCAGCAAAAGATTTCATTTTACATAATTCCAGTTTGCCTTTAGGTAAAATGCATGTTGACAGAGTTGCAACTTGTTGATAAAACCAAGGAAGTCAAAGAAATCTCGTCGTAATGCCAAAAGCATTTTTCTTTGATGTCACTCGATAAATTGTGGGTGGAATGGAACCGTCTTGTGTTTTGTTGTATTTGTTTTGAATGTTGGATCCAGTTTAGGCCTGCTAAACTGGGTGCTGAACATCTCTCAGCAAAAACTGACTGAATGGTACAATGACCAACACAAAACGTTGCTTATGTGCAAATAGAAGAAAACAATTCAGGAATTTCTTTTCTAAAAATATATGAAATGTGTGGCTTTGTGTTGTATTTAGCCCCTTTCACCCTGCTACTCCTAAACGAGACCATCTAATTGGTAAATTAAGTTCACCTGTGTGTCTCTTACTCACAGTATAAATACAGCTGTTGCGTGACGATTTGAGGGTTGATAGAACTCAGCTGACAAACAGCATCTTCAAAAACAAAAGAAAACACAAGAAATGTCAAAGAAAAAATTGTGGGCCTTAAGGTGGTCTTGGGCTGTAAGCAATATTTCAAAACTTTGAACATCTAACATAGCATTGTTTATTCATCATGAACGTATGGGTGGATTATGAAAAAACTGCAACCAAGACACAGTTTTCCACCTAACTTGCCAGTGCAGACCCACATTCATCCTCCAATGAGGATTCTGGAGCTGCTGATCCACGACTCAGGTGGGAACGTGAAGGAATAAAGTCCAGCTCGTTTCAGATGAGGCCAAAGTTAACATTGTTGGTCTACATACAGTACACAGTGCTTTGGTCATGATCTAAAAAGACTTTTGTTTGTCACATTAATGGCTTTGACCCTTTTATGAGTTCTTCAATGTTTTTCCTCATGTGTTCAGTCATTAATTTACCCGCTCTTCTTGTGCTCATCATCTTTCTTTCTCATCTTTTGCTTTATAGTCTTCACATCTCATCTCTGGTGATTCTCTCTCTGTAAATGAGTTCATGCTCCCGCACAGCTGTAACTCATTTAGTTTATTGGACTCACCAGCTCTTTGTTCCTCTAATTAATCCTTCCAGTATATTTATGCACCCACTTTCTTTGATTCCTTGCAAGACGTTTATTTCTGTCATGTTTCCGTGCTCTTTGTCTTACGGTTTAGATTTCTTTCCTGCCATTCTTATTTATGTATGTTTTGGAGTATTTATCGAATCTCGAGTTTTCTCATGACTCTGCCCGACTCGTGCTTGTACTTGGGTCCAACAACCTGCAACATGGCAGATATGTGGGAAATAGAAGGAAAGATGATAGTGGCAGAATCATGCAGTGGGGATCTTTGACTTTAGCATAAACATTGAAGCTGATTAGCATTCACGAGAAGGTGGTGGGAGGGAATTACAGAGACATACCAGAAGAAGCCTTTTTTGAGTTTGCAAATGATTGATGACAGAAACTTACTCTCTGACAGGTCAATGAGTCTAAATGTTTTGGAAAAAGCTACAGTAAGCTGGTTCAAATCAAATCATACTAAGAAATCTGATGAAGAATCTTTGCAAAGAAAATTGATGCTCAGAGATCCAATTTGACAAAGAAGAATGAGAAAACAGACTTCATATAAGTCCTTAGGATAAGACATAGGAGCATTGAAATCAGTGAGCAGGTTCAAAGTCTCTCTAAGCTTGGCATGAAACTGAGTTGAGAGCAACAGGACGAAGCCCATCTGATTAAGCACCAGTTTCCCAGCACTGTGCTTCTCAGAGGACATTGATTTTGGCTGGGATCTCACAGCTCCAGGATGTCGCTTTGCTGAAGTCCCTGCAAGGAGGCCCCTCATGGGCTTGTCCACGACACAGACTGCAAGAGGGCAACAACTGAACGTGGGCCAAATGTGCTTTAGTTTGGGTTCATAGACAAAACCATAAGTGTCAAATCTAGTTTTATTTCAGCATAAGACATGTTTTAGGTTTATTCTTGTCGTCTGAGGCTCTAATGTGTTCGGCTCACAACATACCATTACATTTAATGTCACATATGAGGTTGATTATAGACTATACACTTTTATGACATAAGAGCAGCTTACATTCTCTGCTCTAGCAAGCAGTATCTACATTGAAGTATGTCAGATATGATTTATGTATATTTTACTGGAGCATTTTGAATGAAAATCACCAGACAAGAAAAGAGACCATAACATAAGCCATTGAGCTCAAACTGTATCCTATTTCAAGCGTCTGACGATTGCAAGCAACATCGTCAGACGC
Source organism: Poeciliopsis prolifica (assembly GCF_027474105.1). Taxonomy (NCBI): domain Eukaryota; kingdom Metazoa; phylum Chordata; class Actinopteri; order Cyprinodontiformes; family Poeciliidae; genus Poeciliopsis; species Poeciliopsis prolifica. The sequence goes on from NW_026562387.1 coordinate 9,231,685, forward strand.
TTGTGTGTTTCAAGCACACGGAGTCCATATAAATCTAGCCATAATAAGCTCAGCGAAATGACCCATATTACCCACATATTATAAAAACCTCATCCTAAATAAACAGCATCAAAAACTAAAATAGACAACGGAGAGTCAGAAAGACCGCAAAATGATCTGTGTAGCTCAACATTTTTATATTTTACTCCTTGTTTGAGGTAACGACACCCAATTTACAAAAACAGACACAAGAAAAGCTTACTTTTTGCTGAAAGATATATTTATATATTATATATTAATAGCAGTAAACATTTCACCCGCATACACATTTATTTAACAAAATCTCATAACATTATTCAAGAAGCTGAGATCCAATTTTTGGAGACATTAATCTCAACAAGTCCTCACCTAAGTTGCGCAGAAGTCAGAAAGATACGAATTTAACATATTTTTACAGTAAACATATGTTAACTCTTTTTTGGAGAAGAATCTTCACAATTTTTTCAAACATTGAAAAGGTTTTGAATGCTATAGCTCTATTTAATGCTGCAGAGCTGCTTTGCCAAAGAAGGATATGGAAGGGTTATAAAGTAAGGCTTGCTCAGGGTACTGGGTGCATTTCCGCTGGCTGAGCTGCAAGAGGGAGCTAAACAAACATAGCTGTTGTGCTTCCAAGAGGGGACTGAACATAAAAAAAGAGAGAAAATACAATGAATTAGAGAGAAATCTCCTCCAATAACCCTCTGGAGGCACAGTGAGGCCAAGTTTTGAAGCATTCTGTGAAGTCACGAAGGGCAGAAGAGGCTGTAGAGTACACTTACAGTAGATTAAGAAAAGATTTGATGCAGCTGTGCAACAATCAGCAGAGAAGTGTCCCTCTATAGGTGTGCAAAGTGCCAGCATACTGCATGAAACATGATTTGTGAGAGTGAAATGTTTACAGTCATAATTCTATTATTAGATTAAGCCAAAAAACGTAATATGTTTTTTGGCTTGATAACAAATGTAAACACTCTAATTATTATGTCATGGCTTAAACATTAAACTCAATTCAACATGAGTTCAATGTTGAACTGTGTAATTCATGATCTTGAGGGTACAGACATTTCCCATGGGAGTCCTTGCTCTGTGTCAGCTGCGGCAACAAGGGTAGATGCCCAGGGCGGCAATTGGAGAAGGTTGCACAAGCACCAATTAAAAAAATGTTTAAGAAGACTTGGTCCACTGTTTAACCCTGATAGAGTTTATGTAGCATTTATGTTGCAGCCCCCTGTGATAATTAGGTGTTCCTATAGGTATGTGCTATCTTTGATATCTCTCATATTCTACAGGTGTGGGCCCTGATTTAGAGGAAGCAGTAATCTAAAACAACTTCCATTATTTACTCTCTGATAGTTTCTGGGTCATGTACAACAAGGGTAGTTTTTTTTAATCACACAAACGTTCTGAATATTTTCCTAGCTTTCACTAGTCTAACGTTAAACTTGCAATCTTCACTGCATTGATGTTGTAGACAAAACAATCCGCTCACTTTCTGGATCCTTGGAATTATTGTGATGACGATGACAGAGATGTCAGCCTTGTCAAAATGGTGCTGTGCGTCATTCCCAATCAAACAAGGTTTCATTACACAAATTGAAAATGACATTACCGATGACTCTTGAGCGTTTTTAAAATTCAAAACAGTTCACTTAAATAGTCGGAGAAAAACTTCCCTCCTCACTTATTATCCCTTCTTTTTTTTTGTTTTATTAATCATTACTTGCTAGAAACTATTTCTCTGTCATCTCAGCACAACAGGAATGTAATAACCCCTTGCCGACTTGGAAAAGAACCACCCTAAAATCACCCACTGCTGTCTGTCAGTCTGCCATGACCCATGTGAAGTCTCGGTCTTCTTTTCAAATAAACATTTCATCACGTTCTTACTTCGAGGGAAACTGGTTCAACAAAAACAGGTCAGTGAGTCAGATGAGCTATCAGGGAAAAAAAGTTTACCTCAGGATTATACAGATGTGTGACAGTTGCCACGGTAAATGCTGGAAGTAGGTAATAGCACTACATGGAAAGGTACTGGCGGCTGGAAATGTGCTGTATTTCACCATTTCCCCTTGAGTGATTAACTGTTTTTGGTCTTTAAGTGAGTTCCCTCAAAAATGTTATTCCTTTTGGTTGGATTTTCAATGTAATGCATGACATTACCCCAGTCACTGCACACAACTGCAACACAACACATGCCACAGAACCACACTGGTTCCCCGTCCCAACACTAGAACAGGATCGACTCACCAGTTAAGAAGCCCCAACCAGCTGGCATAAATCCACGGTCATCATTGATACTGCAAGATCGGCCCGGTTGCAAACAACATTAATTGTCACTATCCAACCAACTAAAACGACAGTGAACCCACATTCAAAAAGGGATGCAGTCATGCTGTAACCATCCTTCCACCTGGCATCATCCAAACAGCAACACTGGCATCTCCCTCTGGATGCCACAGCAAATGGAGCAGGAAGAAGAGGACAAAGAAGACCAGAGGCTTCTTCTGATGAAGGCAACTTTTCATCAGCGGGTTACCTGAGGTTCCATCTTCATTCCAGTTCTACAGTTTAGAGGACAGACTTCAAAATGCTTTCAGTGGTTAATAAATCTCTTAGTGCCTTAGCACCACAATACATTGTTGTCGTATCAGCCTTCAACAGGTGAACCTACTTTTCATCCCCAGGACTGAGGCAGGACCAGGTTGTTATGCTCCACTGATATGCGACAATTTCCAGAAAAAAATGCAAAGGTGCCAGAACTCTGAATTTATTTAAAGCACTAATCTAATCTTGCTAAGAGCTGACTTTGAATAACTGGAACATGAATAGTTTTAGTCTAGATTGCAATTTGTTTACTTCTTTTTTTTACCACTACAATGTAATATTTATTTTTTGTTTTGTTTTTCTGTAATTTGCTATAAAAATAAACTTTATGTTGATGGTTATGATGAGAATGATGATAATTATATTTACCTTCTGTTGTCATTCTGTTAGGGTATAAATATAGCAAAGGGCATAAAAAAACCTGCTTACTGCTTCATATCCATATTGTTGAGTTAGATGGTTTTCATTTGTTTATTCATATATCAATTCCTCTCAAACATTATATAAACTATTAACTTACTATAACTTTCTATAGAAAAAAGAGGAAGAAAGAAAACTAACAAAAAAACTCACAAAAAACACAGTATCATCCCAATTTTAAATTGAAATAAGAGTGAATACACTTCACAGAAAACATTAACCTAGACCCCAAAAGCACCATTAAAAACAGGCAAGAAAATGAACGATAAAATTAAACATCTTAATACAAGTCCAACACATAAAAAACGGAGTTTACAGCATTAATATCATTGCTGATTTAAAAACTGTCAGTGCTGAAAATGTGATTCTTCCTATTTTTGTACTCTTCAGTATGTCGAATATGTGCTACCATTTTACAAAACAATACAAAATTAATATAACTTAAACATACAAAAATGAATAACTTACGGTTTAACTTTTTTTAACATAGTCAAGGTATAATTATGTACACATTTAAAAAACACATTTTTTTGTTGCTATTTTAGAAATTTACAAACAATTAAGGTGCACTTGAGTGCCTGAATCCTAAATGAGTGATCATATCAAAATATAAACAACATCAATACACATGAAGGAATGTAATAAACCAGAAAACTTACATGGTGATATAATTATGTAGGTGTTATCACAGAGCAGATATGTATCAGACGTATGTCTAACATAAATACAAAATATGTGAATAAAATCTGTGAAATGCCCCAAAGTATTGTTATTGATATGACATTGAGGTGAATTAGTGCAGATAAAAACTGAAAATGTACTGCTTTGTATTTCAGGAGGTCTTTCAAAACACAAGTGTTTTCCTGTGCTGACATCAGCCTACAAAATTATGTCTCTCCAGTTGGCTTTATTTAATGCATGCACCATCGTCACAAGAGACTGAAGCCAGAACTGGACTGTGACAAAAAGGTAGGCCTGGCTTAAAAATCTGAGACAACTCAACCGTAAGTCGGCAAATTCTGATACATTAGTGAACCTGGCATGGAAACGCTGCAAGTGGAGGTTCCCCTCTAAGGTCAAACGCTTTGAACCTTTTGATCCTGTTTGATCAAGACATTTTTGTATAGGCAGAGCACCCACCATGAAGGTGTGATACCTGTAGCACCAAAATGAACCGAAATGAGGAGCTGTGATGGCTGCTATGTCCTTAATTACCACATTGTCAATTGGTGTTAATACTAAATAAAGTACGCACTGTTAAAATGATCTATTTGTCATATAAATATGTTTATGTATTTCATCATTTCTGATTTATGTAGGAAACTGACAAAAGAGAACATGACTCGTTTATTATTCACAAGTCGCTAAAATCATCAGGTGCCTTCAGTTGTATACGACGCTCCTTAAATAAGCCCATATATACAGAAAAGCGTTTTTGCTCAACTGTTGTGCAAATCCTTACTTGATTAAAAAAACAATGTCTTTGCGGTACTGTGGGTTGTCGGCTCATGTTGGTAAGAAAGCTTGTATTTATTTGAACCAGTGCAGGTAGTTAGTCTTGATAGCTGGGAAGCACATATTGTTGCTGCACGATCCTCCGTAGCTGGGAGGGCAGGCAGAACATGGGACGCCAACTTTATAAGGAGCTTCTCCAATCCAGTTACCCCTAAAAAAACAAAAACAATCACAGTGAATACAGTGGTTAGGAAAAGGCAAAAACAGTAAAGTATTTTACAAACATCGTGCTATTACCATTGCTTAAGTGTTTTGTTTGCCTATAGCACCTTTGTTGCAGGTATGTTTGAATAGTGCATCATTTTAATGAATCAAACAACTGTACAGTCAATGGTTAAAATAGACAAGGTTCAATGAACAAGACTAAAAACATTCTTAAAGAGTGACTTAATTATTAGATATGCAAGCAAAAATTTTAATATTTTACCTAAAGAATTAGGCAATTTTTTAAGAGTAGAATCTTTTGTAGCAAAAACATGTTCCCTATCTTCATAAAATGTTTACTCGAAGATTTTTTTTAAGTGAGGTTCTGGTAAAAGTCCATAAGGGGTTGATATCCTACCTGCTGTATCTTTCTTACAAAGATACAGAGGTGTATTTACGCTTGAAGTGAAGGAAGGAGGTGATGCACACTAAAGATCTTCCTGTGTGAAACACTTCCGAGGAACAGAAAATGTAAGAAGAAAATGTCCAAAAAATGTTGCTAAAAAACAATAAAATATTTTCAATCAGTTATCATAAAATAGCAGAAATGCTGCACATGTTCTGTTCTTCGGGAAGTTTTGATATAGACAGATTATTTTTTTGCAAACTCCAACAGTCCTAATTGTGGTCTCTTTTTAGAAAATGTATGTTGTTGACAGTGTTGTTACAATCATCAACCACCATTGTCTGTCGAAAGCAGCCCACACTGCAACACCACCTCATTCCCCCAATTAATATGTAAATATCTGGATCCATCCCTTCTTCAGCAAACCCAACTTATTTCTTTGACATGTCAGCAAGTTTTTCAAGGGTCTAGTTATGAACCATTCATTTGATTCGGGCATCTTGGAGCAGGGAAGCAACCAAACGTTGCAGGAAAGTGGCACTCAAGAACTTCAGTTGCACACCCATGCATTTAGCAAAAAGACCCAACGAAAAAAAAAAAAGTATTCTTATACCTCAGATTCATTATATACATGTCAAGCAGGAATTATTCACAAACGTTGAGCCTTTTAAAGGTGACAACAGTGACTTCTGCTGACAGGAAAGTGGGATTACATCCAAATTAAACAGCTCTTCTGTACTGCATGTTCCAAACCAGATCATGTGTGAGTCACAAGTTTGGCCCTGCTTAGGATCATTTTCAGAATGGTATTGCAGGTTACCCTTCATCACCATGGGTGGCATTTTATAACTAAGCACAGAATATAATGGGCACACTTCAAAAATTAAAAATACTTTCTGCACTGTGAATAAACGCTAAACCAGGTTATGAAATATGACCCCGCCACCCCTACTTACTTTGGCGAATAGTTGCAGACTAAATATGTTGCCCTTTTCCACACAGCACCCCATACATTCATATTGTGGCACGTGTGGACAGCACAACCGATTTTGTTAGATGTTGCCCATACCATCTGCAAAAATCAACAAGAAAGAATTTGATTACAATCATAGCTGCAGGAGTTTTACTAGTTAAAAAAAAATGCTTGATAGATATATTTGTACCTGTGTATAGTGGGTACACATGGGCCCATAGCATCGAAGAGGGCACCGTGGGTTGCAGTCACGGGGGTATGGAAATGAATAGTCTTTCACTTCATCGTACCAGGGCTTCACCAGCTGGAGGATAGATCGATAGCTGCGAGCAGAACACAGACAAACTGAACGTGTGATCATTTAGCATTTGGAGTGTTTGTAAATTATTTTGTTATTTTGGTTTCTGTGTTTTCTTCCCAAACCCCTTAATCTCATCCCATCTAATCCCATCCTGTTACATCTGATCTAATCTGACCTGATCTGAGACATTACCTTATTGTTTCCAATAATGTAATGAAAACAATAAGGTTTGTTGACGTGTTTGTTTTCACGTCAACAAACACTGACTTTTTGGTTTCATGGTTAATACATGGGCATCACATTAATTATGTGTGAAGCGGACGTGTCCCCCTCACATTTGAAAAGCATACGTTGGGAGACCCGCTGATTTACAACGGAATACAATTTCCCGCTGTGCTGTTTCCATTGCTTCTATCATTCAGATGGACCTGATTCATTTGCAAATACTTATCCAGCTAAAACTCCACTTTGAGTTTTTCTGGTTACCAAGACAAATCACAGCACCACATGCTGCCAAGATGAACAACAAAGTGAAATGCTAGTGCAAGCTGCTGGAAACTAGAAAAGATAATGTCAGTCTCCTTGACATCTCAAAATGTTTATCTTGTGTCATGGGGTGATAGAACACTCTCGTTTAACTGTGCAAGTGTTCATGGTTAAGTTGCAGTAAATGCAGTAGAGATGGTTGGACTGCAAACATGTCTAAATGGTCTATGATGGAAAAAAAGTTGAACAGGAGAGAGCATGTGGCGTCAGGTCAAGATACACCACTTGCTTCTGGCTCTGATCCTGATGAAAACATTGTGAATTGATGGAGCGTTCTTGATCATACTCGCAAGATTGAGTATTCACACAAGGATATATACACTGAAAACCCAGACAGCATAAATACAAGCTGATCTGACATTTGCCATTTGAACAAGCTTTTTTCTCTGTACTTTTTTGAGCTCCTCATAGTCGGTATGCTGATTTTATTGGAGAAAAAGATTTTACTTTGTATATTCCCTGAATGCATATGCATTTCATTTTTCCACGTGTCTCGCTTCCTGTGACACTCATGACATTCCCATCAAACTGCTGTGTAGTTCTGACCAAGACAGACCTGGTTTCTGATTTGGCATCACATCCTAAAGAAAAGTGTGTTGGATGTATTCAGGAAATCGAAAATATTAAAGTTTAAAGAGGTGATTCCTTAAAACTCTGTCTCTGACTGTCCAACCAAAATAGTCCTCAGTGATTAAGATGGAGCCTGCATGTTAGAAAAAAATAAATAAAAAATCAGAAATCAGATCAGAATGTGAAGAGTTGGATCCAAACAATGTGTCTTGGCCTTAACTCTAACATGTTATAACTGGTAAATATGTCATCCGGTCTGATTCAAAATTGGGTCAAATGCCAAATCAGATCAGGTGTATCTTACACTTTAGCCACTCCTACTCTAGCTAATCTGTCCAGCAAATGCTTTGTGGATTAATAGTTGAAATGTGAGTCATGATGACTACTTATACTTTAGTGCAGCATTTTTACTGCTTATTTAGATAACATATCATTCAGAAAGTCTATGCGATAACTGTCACTTTAAACTTTATCTGGTGTTTTGGTGTGTAGAGACAGATAGCAAAAAAAAAAATGTTGTTGACTTTTAGTTTTACTTAAAATGTTGGGTTTGTGCTGCATCTCAATAAAATCTGAAAGTTCAGGCTCACATGGAGGTAAACAAACGAAAACTCAAGACCGACCACAGGCCCGGGCTTTTTGTCTTCATGGGTCATAGCTGAAACTGCATATTCTTTTGTTTTGTTTATAGAAAGGGTCACAGAAGCATTCCTATGGCAGTCTGCAGGTCACAGTTCACAAACCTTTAGGAGAACCAAGAAGGAGGCAACAATAAAATGACCATTACCACCAAGAAAGCGCTCCATCCTGAGAGGAGCAGCAGATGTGAGCAAAAAGAAGTCTGAGGTCACTCACCGTCCTGTCCTGACTGAGAGGTTTTGACCCAGGAACCTGAGAAGATGAGGAGGTCCGTGTTCCCAAAGACAAGCATGTGCCCAGTCCTCTGCTGTTTTGGCCAAAGTCTCATCCCACACCTAAACACAGTCATACATTGGAGGCAAATAAATAAATTATAGAAATCCAAAATAATTAAGCAGGGTTTTCCATTCTCTGGATGGATTCTTAAAGAATCCCATAGTGCTATCTTATGACACTCATTAAAAATGATTTGCAGGACATACCAGAAGTTCAAACAGTGGAAAAGACCATATTGTTATGTTTCAATTGCAAATAATGGAACAGTGAAGAAATGTTTCCAGGTACAATAACATCTGCATTAGACACATTTATTTTTACTGTTATGTCTAATTTATCACTGCTGTTTTGTCCAGGTTTTACTGGCAGTTTCATATACTGGCACTGCTTGGACTAAAAGAAGAAACTGTTTGGATGAAAGCTTTGACTCACCATGTATTCCATATTGGAGGCGGGAGGAAACACTCTGCCTCTGACTTTGTTGTGGTAATCGAGGATGGCAATCATGTCATCCTGACTAATATACCGCTTCCTTCTGGTTTTGGAAACTGTTTCGCTTTCTCCGCGGCCGCGCGCCGCGCCAAGCCCGGTGATGTTGGCACCTGGCGCGAACGTTGACGCAGCAGGAATGCTCGTTGCCAGCGCACTTGCTCCCCAAGATATGCACAGAAGTAGTAAATCTGTGGCTAATGACTGGAGCTTCATGTTCGATTTCAAGGAAACTGCAGATGGAATGTTTCTGAAAATAAACCCACAAAGCAAGACTTTAATCTGATGCATCCAGTCAAGCTTATCTGGCCAAAAGAACATTAAAAACAAACTCTTTTACCTTTTAAAGAGCGTCGCGACCTCCTGTTGGCTTTGCCAGCGTTGGCCAGAGCAGTGTCACTCCTAAAGCTTCTGTAATGGGTCGCAGCGATGGGTCTCTTCTTTGCAGACTTTGTAAGAGTTTCAGGAAGAGTCCGTTTTTGCGGGTTTATATAGTCTATTCCCGCAGTGGACATTGGAGGAAGTGCGCTTGCCTCAGGGGTAAAACGCACAGCCCCTCCTTGTCACATGAGACGTAGCATCATTTTTTAATGTTTTTTTTTTTACGTTTAAACTTCCAAGAAAACTTGTTTTCGGTGATGAAACGATATTTTTCTTGAAAATGAGCAAAAGGGGGTGTTGCTTAAACTCACAAAGACAAACATTACAGTGCACAACTTGATCATTTGGTTTGGTTTATTTTACAGGCACAAGTGTATGACTGTCATATTAATCTAATCTGATATGTAATATGGAATATATGGAAATGAAGTTTACTTATTTTTTTTTCTTTTTTAATATTTGCTTTCACATTTTCACTCAGGTGAACATCTGTTTGATTTTAACAGACTAACAATTCTATTCTGACTGAAAACTCTAAAGTAAAATGTATATTTATATCTTGATAACTAATATGGTCACATATTTGGTCAATTTCCAATAATGGACATGGGGAAAAAAAGTTTAAGAAAAATAAAGATTACTCGACTTACGCTTTTTGTCAAAAGTAACAGACTAAAATAAAGAAATAAGGTTGCATGTCAGGTCCCTCCTAACCCTAGAATAACCATATACAGACAATAAAAGGATAACTGATAACTTATCTGATGCAGAATTATACAAATCAAATGACTCCCAGAAGTTATAATTTTCAGCCAGACATGGTCGAATGAAGTCTGGACTCCAAAAGGAAACGCTGGAATATCCCATTAAATTATTCAGAAATTATGAGCTCTGTGAACCATGAATCTCCACTTCAACGTCATCCAACAAGTTCAGTCATATTGCCAATGACTGAACATAGAAGTAAGCAAACAGGACAACTGACACTTTGCTTTAATTGCATTGTGGTGCAACTCTGCTCACCATCTTGACATACTTTGTGTTAATAAGGCAATACAAAAGGCTGCATGTCAACACTTGATCATGTAGACGCAGGTTAGGTTTTGTTCTTGCACATCAGCTTCTTGTGTAAATTAGTGAATGTTTCATCGAGATAGAAGGAAGGAAATGGAAGGAAGTAATTTTACAAGTAAAATCAATGCAAGTCCTTTTTGTCACATGCTGTACAGTATAAAGATTACACTTGTTCAAAGTGTGGTTTTAGTTGTGCTGTTTGCCAAGGCAAGGATGCTAAGCCAAGAAAGAAGAAGGAAAAAAAAAAACCTTCTCATGGTTTTCATTGGCAGCTGGAGAAGAAATTAAAGTATCGTGACGCAGAAGCAGCGTTCCCTCCCTTCCTTTTTTTGCTCTCCCTTTTCTCTTTCTTTCTTGATACAGAGAAAACTGTTGCCTTCCCAAATAATGATAATAAAAAACCTTCTTGGAAGTGATGAACTTTTCAGGTGCTGGATTTGCAGTGGAGGGAAATATATATCACTCGAGGGTGGAGCAGGGCAAAGACTTTTCCCCTCGGTTTCACTCCCTCTATCCATCTCAGCTCCCGCTCTGAGCTGTTGCTTTACCAAGAGTTTAACATGCAGACAGAGCATAAATCATGACAAATGTGTTGAACACGCTTACTTCAGAAACCAAAGCCAAATACTTTGCTTGACATGATGCAGGGATGTCCTTTAGTCAAAGATTGTTTAAAACAATTTATAAAAATATTGATAACTTGCAGATAGCAGTAGATAAATGTGTTTTTTAATGGATTGCAAACATTAAAAGTTTGAAACTTAGCTATCAGTGTTTTTTAATTGATTGATAGGAACTTTTTCCAACAACGTACAGTCCCGCTGGACTGATTAAGGAGCTTGAGATTCCCGGTTTGTTAGTGTACCAATGCAAATGCTGCAACTGCACAGAACTTTACCTGGGATCAATCATCATCCACCAGCCGAATATGCAGATGCAGAAATTATACCCACTAGTTTGATGACTGTATGGAATTATACCAAGCTAGTTATACTTACTGACGACATATTTTCAGTTTACTTCAAGATTAAACTTATCTTCACAGCCAATGTGTGGAGAGAATTTTGGTCTCAGATCAGATCAAAGTTGCAGTTTTTGACTGATGAAGCACTTTGTTGGAAATCTGATCATCTCCATAAAAAAAACATCCCCAAATTGGGAAACATGACAGTGGCAGTATCGTGCTCTGGAGATGTTATTCTTTGGCATGGACAGGAAACTGGTCAGAGCTGTATTTGCAGTGTGGACAATATCTGTGAACATGCAACCACAGCAACAAGGAACTATTTAGTTATAAGCCTTGTTGTGTGCTAAAACTGTTCAGTCACAGTCCAGACCTAAACCTTATTATGAGATTTTGGTGAGACAAATGCAAATATCACACTTTTATGATTTCATTTGTAGACCTTGTCAGTTTCTTTCCACAGTGCATGAAACTTTTTTTATAGGTTTACAGCTTAAAATCACAATAACCTGTGTTAAATTGAGTGTTTCCAAAAAGGTTGAAATGTGAAGAAAAAAAAAAAGTTTGCAAGTTTAAAAGGACACCTGTTTCCCAGCCCTTGTCAAAGACAGTGGCTTCAGATTCAGGATTAAACAACAGTTAACTAAGTTCCTCTACAGCTGGAAAAGCTGGAAGCAGAAATACTGTACATCAAAAGTGAGTATTTTTCCCTCCTTTGTTCCAACAGATGCATGGACACACACAAAATCCTCACGTGCAGTTTCTCCAAGGCCCCAGATGATCTTCTCTGTCTGTCTCAGATGGCTGCTCCTCGTTTCTCTGGTGAACCCAGTGACTCCAAGAGGGGCCGAAGAGCTGTTATCATATTATCAGAGGAGTAATTACAGCATTATTTGTGTTGCATGCTTCTCTGAGAAGGCTTGAGTGTGTTTTGAGAAGGCATTCTTTTTCAGACAGGGCATTTATTTACCTATAATATATTGTTTCAAGTCTCCCTCTGTGCTCTCCCCCTCCAGAGGCCTCCTTGAACCAAGAGTCAATGCCAATACAACAGAGGGAATGAGGTGCAGTGTTGAGTAGAGGGGAAGAGACATGAAACATACAGACTCAGCAAGTGTTTCACTGGTTTTCTCGATGGCAAGAATGGTTAAAAAATGAAATGCAGGAAGGATTTAAACCAAATGGAATGGACAAGATTTTAAAAGGACACTGTGTGCTTTTGTACCTAAAAATGAAGTATAGGTAAGATATAAACCTATGAGGAGGCCCAGTGTTGTCTCTTATTTGTTTTTATTTTCTAAAAGGGATTTGTTTGTCGTTACAAAAGTCATCATGTATTTTTTGTCAAAAGAAATAAAAAGTTTGCAAAAAAGATACTTGGACCATTATTTTAGATAGTGACATCTGTCACCGATGTGGCTCTTGCTGAGCTGACTCAGTCCATTCCTTGTGAAGGTCTCCCGGAGTCTTAAATTAATTTTACTAGTCAATCGTCTTAAGTCTTTATCCCTTGATACTGGAGCACTTTTTCCCTCCCACTCAACTTTCTGTGAATATCCTTTTCATTCCTAAAGACGTCAGGAAAAAAATATCGGAAAAGACAAAAGTGTTGCCATCATCATTGTAGAAACTTTCTTGGGCTTCAGAGGGATGATAGAACGGTACCAAAGTATAGGCAGGACTGATTTGACAATAATTAGCTTTCTAAGATATTAGTATTATTTCCTGATGATTGTGTGGTAATGGGAACAGATGAGCATTATAAAATGCCTGCAGGGAGGTTTCAGGTCAACATGTGAAGTTTGTGGACTGCCTTTTATACAATTTCAGTCCTTCTGCTTGTTGACAGTGGAAAGAAGAAAACATCCATCATCTCCAGTTTTAGAGGGAAAGAGACTAACTTTCCTTCTAAAACTGACTATAAGAGTTGGACCAATAGTGCTGCTACTATCTCGCTACTAAACACACACACTATGGAATTATGTGTAGTAAAATATCGATTTTACTGTTGTGACTTTTATGTCACAATGCTTTGATGGGTCTCTCTTTTTAAAGCTTTGTTAACAATACAGCAGCATAATTTAAGGAGCTCATATATGTAACAACCAACATATTGTGATGCATTTAAACTTAATGCACTATTTTTGTGCATCAGTTGTCACCTCCAATAAAAGGTTGATTGGTGTCCTGAGATTTTGTAAAAGGTAACCATGAAGCCATGGTTAGTACAGTGGAATAGTGATGTCTTTTTTGTTTTGGCAGACGGGCTAACAGAGGGGTTTACATTGGTAAGAAGCCCAGTTTCTAACATCAGGTCGGCCAGGCTGATTTCATCCACACACATCTGTTAAACATTTTATCTTTTGAATATAGAGTTACACAGCAACTCCCGTAAGTTTCACACAGTCTGCTTCGTTCACAGCAGGTTCAATGGTGAAAAAAAAAAAAAAAAAAACTGTGTGAAAATAGTTCAGCTCTTTGTCCCTGAAAGAAGTTCAGTAGTAAGCTGCTGTCCAAGAATTAATAATAGTAATTTGGTCAATAAACATTCTCAAATTGAAGCCTTTGTTTGGATATTATTTGAGCTTGAGCTATACATGGAGTAATACATTTATAATAACAACTTCTAGTTGCTGGTTATTGTATTGAGGATATAATAACTTTTTGTTCAAGAAATTGGATTGGCAAGAGACTAGCCACAGCTGGTGTTTTTGAACTCTGAGCTACCATTGGGTGTTTAAAGAACAGCACCTTCCACAAACATGATTGTCGAAGATGTACTGCACGTTGGATGTTTCTCCCTGCTGTTGTCAGGAGAAACCACGCTGCAAGCCTAGTTGCTGTTTGACTGCTCTGTAGATTGGGGAACTTTTTCCCCAGCATTTTGTCACAGGGAGGAAGCAGACCAGAAGACAATGAAGGCAAGCTCAAGGACAACCGACTCCAGCTGTCATTTTGAAAGACTCGGGGTACAACCTGTACAGATAGCCAGTCTATTGCAAAGTAGAGACACACTAGACAAATAACCATTTATGCACACACTTGGTACTGGAGTAACCAGCTGACATAAAAGTTTTGTTTTTTGGATTATTTGAGGAGGCTGGAGTACCTAGAGAGGCCTCATATACTCTGGAGAATATGCAAACGAGATCCTAACGCTGTAGCTTCTAGCTACCCCTAACATACTCCCCTGCGCCATTAATTTCACACAAGAACCTGTAAAGTACTTCAGAGAACCATAAGCCACACTGAAACTCAGTTTTTGTTTTTGTTTTTTTCATAATGTTGCTTACAATATGTAGGAAAACACTAAAGGATTTCTAGGTGGGGCAGAGTGAGGAAGAAACATGTTATTTTTCAGGAATAAGTCACTCAGTGTGTGTATGTATCTATTTTTAACATGTTACATTCCTTTGCTCCCACATATTCTCACCCATCTATAAGACATTTACGGCCATCTTTGAATCCAGCGCCTTGTTAAACTGGACAGAGACGCGGCTGTGGTCACACTCAGACGTTTCTCAAGAGGTTCAGATGTCACCTGAGAGAGACAGGCAAACATGAAAAATCCAACAGGGTCTAACATTGGAGCAAAGACTTTTTATGATGTGTGTGGGTTTTTTTTATATATATATAACAGAGAGAAACAAAAACTATCACCAGGGAAACCAAAATGAGCTGCGGAAGCTAAAATAAGCAATACAAACCTTAATTTAAAAAAATTAAAACGTTCAGGGTTTTTTTGCCCACTAATTTGAAATATTTTTAGATATTTAAAATTAGTAGTATTTCTTTGAGTGGGACAAGAAAGTTAAGTAGATCAATGTTAGCTAATCAACGGCTTCTGTGACAAAACGTTTGCAACATATCAGTACTATGGTGAGCTTTTCTAAATAATGCCCACAGATCCCAAAGAAGTATTGAGTAGAGCTCATCCTGAAAAGAAAAAAAAAAAAAAAAGATTGTGAAACTATGTCCACGTTGGATAAATATTTAACATTTTGGCAGTTCGCTGTACTGATAAAAGCTCAGTCTTTTCTGTGAAAGAAAGCACAGTGTTATTTTATAACAATAACAACAACAACAAAAACTAGATTGCTTGAAGGCATTTAAAGCCAGGTGGGGTTTTGTGATACTTTACGATTGGCGATGCCAGTGTAGACCCTACAGGCAGTCTAGACAGGAGATGAGCGATAAGCTGGGTGCTGGTATCCTGCCTGGTACTCTTATGATCACGGCCTCCGGGATTCAGAATTCAAATAATATCTTATTGCATTGCAGATATGTTCCACCCTTGTGATCAAATTAATTCATGCGTAATCAGGCCATCTTTATAATTGCTTGTAAAATAAATCACATGCTAAAGTTCAAAGGTAATAAGAAACAACCAGAGCCTATAACTCTGAGGGCGATTTAAGCCCTGACCCTTGGTTGTTTGGCACATGCTAAGAGCTTTTGAGTGCTGGGAAGCACAGGCGATGCCTGCCACCTGTAGCTCTTGTGCTCAGAGTGCAACGGTGACATTTGGTGAAGTGTACCATTCACTGTTAAAGACTATGCAAATTGTAAAGTTGGATTATTTTTTATGTCACACTTACTTCCTTGATCCTCTTAGAGGTCATTCAAGTAGCTTCCTGCCAGCAAACCCGTGCAACAAAGTACAATAACACGAGTGATACCATTGTTACACAGCTGGTTACTTGTCACATGTTTTAGGTAGAAGCTGTTCTTTCATAAGTTTTGATTGCATGTTGCTTTAAATCTGGATTTCAGAACTATCTTTGGTAGATTCAGAGAGATCACAGCTGAGGGTCAAATTTACATTTTGCTATATTTCATGCATTGTTTGAGGTGGGAAATGCAATTGCTTATAGAGCTTCATGTTAAAGCAATAACTTGACAAATTGTTTTAAAAATTAATTTTTACAGTAATTTCATGCTCTGTAATTGATCAAATCATTTAAAGTCTTTAAAATCCAAGTTCATGGGGCATGCTGTGGTGGTACGCATGTTAGTACGCCCCACGTTTGGAGGCCTCAGTCCTCGACACGGACCTCGCAGGTTCAAATCCCGGTACCGCTGACCTTTGCCGCATGTTTTTGCCCTCTTTCCTGTCTGCCTACTTTCAAAAATACGAGCTACGAGCACTGCAAAAACTCTGGAGAAAAAAAATTATGAAAAAAAAATCCAAGTTCATCTTGACGTCAGCATATTGCTTCCCAAAAGAGGGATATTACAAATAATCAAAACATTTTTTCACTCTCTGACTTGATTTTATGAGTAGCACTGTAAAAGAAATATTGGATGTTTAGTGTTAGACTGGCTTCTTGCATTTTCATCTCCTTTATCTCTGGGAGAGTTCGGATCAGTGACGTTGAATATACAATCATCAATCCAGCATTTGTTGGCTCTTGCCAAGGTCATATTTATAATGGTATCAGAGTTTGTTTTGGATCCTACTTATCAGTACAGCTCAGGCTTTCTTGCGTTGACTATGTTTCACACCAATGATGGCTTCTGAGTAAAGACGATAGACGGGTCTCCGAGGAGTTCTGGGAATTCCCTCTTTTAGCCCCTCGTCTTCGTCAGTCCTGCACTTGACTCTCCAAAGTCCTTCCAGACAGTTATGACTGGTCTTAATTTCTGAGTATTTCCCATCAGACTTGCCAGAACCTACTCAGTGTTGCTGATAAATAACGAGGATATGGCAGAAGATATCTCTTCGGATGACTTGTGGTGGTTTAAGAATGCATTTTCTCCTCTTAAGCATAATTCAGCTTTTACTTTTCAATCCAAACAAAATATCCATCACGTTCTCTTTTTTGCCGTTCAAATGACACCTCCCTGATCAGGTCCTCCGATTGTAGCAAACACTTGATGGAACTACAAATCAGCTGAGCTTGTCATGCACTCTCCAGTCCATTGCTTGGTTAATGGCATAAGGAGAAGCATTGTTTTGATGATGTCTCCAATGTGTAGTGTCAGAAAGAGCAGGAGGTTCTTAAAGAGACAGAGGCCAATAGCAAGGCCTCCAGTTGCAAAATCTCATTTTTTTCAAGTCGTGTCTTATATGTTGTACATGTTTATAACAACTGGAGGGGAAATATTGTTCATGACATAAAATGGCATAAAACTGCCCCTTTAAAAAAATCAATAGTTACAAATAAACTTTTTTACATTTTACATTTGCTCATAGTGTCCAAAAGTCTTTAAGTAGTAATACATAACACTCAAGGTCAAAGGTGTGACTTGACACACAGGCCTTTTTTTTTTTTGCTTAGTCCTACTTCAACATGGGTAAGAAAAGGGAAAAAAGTCATTAAAGGAAGGAAGGCATGTGTATTGATCTTTGAAAGTCATTAAATTGTTGCAAGAAAATAGATCATCACTTAAACCTGATTTGGAACAAGGTGATAATTGAAATAGGGAAGATGAAGATGCTTCTTCATAAGGCATTCTATAAACGAACATTATTGTACATAATCAAGTCTCATTTTTCACTAATTGTATCGAGTAGCATATAACATCTATTTTTATATAAATCTAATTTTTCCAAATTTTTTGGTTTCTATTTAGTTGTATTTTCTCATCTTTTTCTGTAAGTACTTAATTAATTTAAAATTGTTTACATTATTTTTGCTCTTTTTTTTTTTTTTTTTTTTTTTTTTTTACTGTGCTGCCATAGCAAGTGATTAATCCCACTGTGGAATAAAGGAATGTTCAATTATATTCTGTATATATTCACAAATGTAAACATATGGTGTTAGTTAAATGGTGCTTGGTTTTAAACTGGAATAGAGTGTTTTGATCATTTCTTTTACTTCTGGGTAGTTGCTCAATATTAGCTGGTGTGGTCAATTTAATTCAAACAGAAATAGGTCAGACAAAACAGGTCATATTTAACAAAAGTCAGATAAACAATTTCAGGTCTTTTTGTTCCTCTTTCAAATCACCTCCAGCATTAACTCTGTAACAACCCACTTTTTCCAAGAAAATGAGTCTCCAAATGAACGCGCACTGAACGAAAGCACAATCAACATCTCCTTGAACTCAATTTGGCTTTCTGTATCTACGAGTGCTGCCAAAGTCTCATACACAATCAGGCATCATACATGAAATGTTTTGAAATTCTACTATTTTCCAGCCTCTCTGCATCGTAAACCTCTCCTTTGTTTCCAGAACCCTATAAGCCATGCGATATGAACTTGCAGACATGTGTCCAGCTGCTGTGAATTTCTGTCTCTGTTTCAATCTGCATTGCGTAAGACTGTTTTGATTTTTCTCCATTCATTCAGGTATACTGACGTTGGTTGCAGCTTTATTCCAATCTTCAATGACGCTGGAGCTTCATTGACTTAAAATGTTGGAGTCATTTCAGTTAGTCTTGACTTTTCACCTGCAGAGATAATCAGATAGCAGACTTTTCTGCCAAAACTAGTGAGGCAAATATTCCTCTGTTTTTCTGTAGTAGAGGAGCACATCCAAAGTTCATTATATCAGAGAAGGGGAACATTACATCAGCATTGCAGAACAAAAGATGGCTCTGAAATTTTAGTCTGATCTGAACAACTTGTTTTGCTATTTTTTTTATTCAATTGAATTCAGTTTTAACTCTATAACATCAATTAACAACAAATATCATCTCGAGGCACTTTGCAGAAAATGTATGTCAATTCAATCACGCATGTGTTCCAATTGATCCTAATTATCAAACAGCAGCATAAGCTCAATTAAGTATTCAAAATAGTCTGAAAAAATTATACCTATCAGATTGCATTGAGTTTTATTATAAAGCTGTACATTTTTAGGAATTTATAAATGATGAAACATCCCAAAATCCAAGTCAAAATTCGTAAAATATGTCTATGGGATAATTTAAGGTCTATCTGCCCTAAACTGCAGTGCTCACCCTGACAGGAATCATTTGTTGTCAACCAGGAAATTTGTCTGGGTCTTGTTGGACCTTAGATTGATCAACTTCGAGCCAAATCAAATCTGACCAGCTGTTGGATTTCACCTCTGGTTTGTTCAGCAGTGAGTGTGAGCAATGTATCCTGGCCTCCCCAAAGCCAATGCACATTTCCTGCCCCTGCTTCCTCTTGAGTATCAAAGTGCTATGATATTTGATTTTGCTGCTACACAAGAGCTGCTGCTACACAGCCTGTCTGTGTTCCCAAAAAGCTGCACATGGTCATGATAATGGCGAGACCATTTGTTATAATGTGTTTTTATTGATGTTAAACAGTTGAGTACCGTCTAAAGATGTAAAACAAAGATTTAGTCTTGACACTAGGCCCTTTTCTCTCTGACATGGCAGTGCAATAGAGACTAAATCATGTGCAATGCTTAGAACAACCGTATTTCAAAACCTTTCTTGTTTTTTTGATCCACTAAAGCAAACCATGTGTTACATAGTCCCATATTTGTCAAAACTGATAAAAGAGGATGAGAACAGAGTAATTCAAATTTTACTGAGACAGAACACAATCGTCCTTCTACGGTCTGCCATGCGCCATCTTAAGCTATTGATGACATTAGACAAATACCGACAGTCTGAATTAGTATGACACACAGTAAAATGCAAAATATATCACAAATACAAAAACAGATAATCTTGATTTAGTAGATAGCAAGTGGCCTACAGAGCCTGTCTGATTTTTATATCAACAGCCAAAAGATGACTGCAGGAATACACTGCTGCTTCAGAAAAAACCAATCAGAGTCAGGAGGAAGGTTTGATTTTCTATATTAACCCTACACAATGATGCCAAAACAGATTTCTACTACAGGTAGGATATGACATCTAAGCAAAACATTATGGTAGTATTTTTAGCTACCCGGTTAAATATACTATCTAAGGTAGCATATTTACATTTCTACATCATTTTGAAACTCACCTTTGTCCTGATAAAAACAAAGCCTCCTATAAAGATGTTCCACAGGATTAAACTGATTGTTTAATCAGTTTTGTCTCATGTTGGTGAAATATGACATAAAAAAATTGGACAGGAAGAGATTTTGGACTGTTAAGCTGTTAAAATATCATATTGTCATAAAATTGAAAGTATCTTATCCAGAAAGAATCTTCGAAGCAAAGGGGGGAACATGTTTTGAGTTTTTCCAACAGTGTTGAAGTCTTCAACATGGCAGAAAGACTGTAAGCTTATATACAGCTTAAAGATGAGCACATACACACTGTCAGGCTGTGAAAAAACTATAGATCACGCTGCATAGTAAAGGCCAAGCAACAAGATCTAACACCAACTTGCAGAAAAAACAATTCTGCACAGTTATGCTTTAGCTGTTTTTGCATCAGCATAAGTTATTGCGACTCCCACAATTAAGCACTTCACCTCTTCAATTACGCATCTTTTACTGCTTGATGAGCCACAATTCAACACAGTAGTACATGTGAGGTATTTCTCAACAGCGTTTTAATGACAAACCTTTCTCTGCCCTTTGACCTGTGCGGCTGAGTCCCCAGACACACAGCGGCAGAATGATTCCAGATGGAGGAAGTCTGTGGTGGGAAAGGTTTTGCCATTAGAGCATCACCACATTTCATGTTTCATCCAACACAGGCCAATGTCAGGCGAAATGGTTGTTGGTTATTCTCATTTTGCGATGTTCTCCAACAAATCTTGAAAAGTTTCTCTGTCAGCGTGAGAATGGAGCCTATTATCCATGCATCAGGAAAAGAATACGAAAGAGCGATTTTCACATTTTGTTCCCTAAAGGCCCCTGGAAAAGCCATTTCAGCCAATATTTAGTGCATGTGTATTAAGTAAAGCACAAAAAGTACATGCTATCATTGACTTCTCAACCAGGTACGTTTTCCCTTGCTTCAGTAACAGTCTGTGAACTTTCCTAATGGCATAAACATGGATGTCAAAAAGAAAAACAGGTGCTTTTTTATGTGATACGTTCATGTCAAACTTCACTTTAGCTTCCTTAATTACATTCAGTTTCAAGAAATATGTGCTTCCAACCTCTACAGCTTCAGAAAAGGTGGAAGCATTTCCAAAATATAGCTTAATCACCATAAAAATGTCATTCAGTCACTTTGTTCTCACACAGCGAGTTTATGTCCAACTTCAGCTGGAGAAATCACTGGACAGACACCCAAGTGGTGTCAGCTGCTGCAGGGATGCATATGCTCAAAGAATTATGTAATATTACCTTCTTTCAAAAATCTACAGTAAGACCCATTGGCAAAAATATTAATTTCTCTTTATATGTCTTTTCACAGTGCCTCGTGTGATTCGGTAGCGGTTGTCTGGACAGGATGATCTTTGGATTTGCTTGTGGACAAAATGAATTGGCTAAGTTTGGCATGTGAAATCCTCTAATAAACATCCACACATGCAATTAAAGGTGAACAGTGTATGTTTTATATTACACTTCACTAAGGTAATGCAGGGTGAGGAAAAAGAGGAAGGAGCAATGAGCTAACAGTGGTTGAAACAAAAGCCAGTTTGTTTGAGGCAAGCCATTGATGTTTATTTTACACTTAGACATCATTCAGTTTTCAAAAAAAAAAAAAACATTCTGTAAAATGCAATGCAGAGCCCTCATTAGGTGCTTTTTTCAACATGCATAGGCAAGTTAAATGTGACTAGTGTGAGCCAATGTGATTGCTTTCAAATTGTCTTTTTTGTCTTGCAGGTTGGTGTCTCCAAAAGCATGTTTTATGTGTATTGTTATGGCCCCAGGTATCATAAGCTGGACTACAGGTGTTTGTGTGTCTGGCCTTGAGCTCCTCCACTGTTCAGGCATTGGTGATCTGGATCCAGAGTGTGGAGTATATAAAGCTGTCTGTTTTATCCCTCCGGGTCGCTCTCCACCTCCGCCCTTTCTGCCTCCTGACTTGTCAGTGCTCTGCTCTGCTGCCAGGCTTCATCTCCATCTTTTATTTTTTGCCTCTCAGCACTCATATACACATACATGCAACACTTCTAATCATGCACATTACACCATTGATATTCACACTCACATTTATCTGTGATAATTTATGCACCTTTACTCTTAACATGGTCTCCCATTTTTACTACATCACTGAGCCAATCATAATAGCAGCTAAACACAAATTAATTAACATATATTTTTTATATAAACAGCAATATGTGTCATGTCCAGTATTTGATATCTACTCTTTTTGACGGGATGAGGGGTGTGATGTCTATTTATGGCCTTTGGAAAGAGCAAGATAGTTTTTGCCATGATGTCTACATTCATTTTTTTCCTCCATTTGTTTTGATCCAGTACAACACTAACTAGGACCATGGTGGCAACCTTATATACCAAAATGATGGAGTAAATATCATTTAAAAAAATACTGTGTTTTTGCAAATACAAATTGTGCATTAATATTTTTGGTCATATTAGAATTAATTTTTTTTATTAATTTCTGTCAGTAACCTGAAAATAAATTATTTACCCTTCATGATAAAGACACTTGCTCAAAGTTCATTTTACACCTAGTGACTTTTTTTCTAAACCTTACTAAGTTTAGGCACCTAGCACTCCAGCAACTAGGCTTTTTACCCATAGTGAATAATGCAATGTCTTTTGTAATGCATTACAATGCCACATAAATGTGATGAGTCTACATAGTTGTTTAATGGAGCCAAATCCCATCTATAACGACAAATCTGGGATTGATCATTGTGGTTTGTTTTGAACACTTACAATTGCTTGGCCCTCAAACACAAAACCTTAAGACTCAGGTATGTAAATACTGGACGGGCTGAACATAAACACCTCTATCCAACACTAAGTTGGCTCAAAGTGGCATCTTAGTGAGTTTTAACAGACTGTTTTATTTGGAGAAGTCTAAACAGCAAAGAACATACAGCAGAAAACCTGGATGGCTAAAATAACTGGGTGTGAAATAAATCACTTAGTGTTACTTGATTCTACTTTTTTCCCCTATCAGTTCTTTTTTATGCATAGAAGAGTAGAATTGCTATTGGATACAGTAAATTAGTTGCAAACAAAGTTTTTTTCTGTTGTTGTTCCAACTCTGACTTCATTTCTTGTAGTGTATTATTTCAGATCTGAGGCAAGATCTCCTTCCTCGTTTTATGTGGTACTAAGGCCAAGTCACGATCCATACAATTTCCCTATACATATATGGAACGTTTCTGCGCCCCTCATTCACATTTAGACTAAAGGTTAAAACTAAATACTCATGAAACATGAACATCAAAAGTATTTGTATTAGATCACCAGCCGAATGAGTTTTATGTACTTCAGCAAGCATTTCATTGCATATGGCAATACCATTGATCAGAAGTCAGAAGTAATCATGCACAAATGTGAATCTCAGATGCTATCTATTGATCAGCATGAGTCTGTCACATTCAGACTATAAAGCTTAAGGATGACTGATTGTTTTACTTTACGTTTTTCTATGTCTACACAACAAACTCTCCTTGGTGTCTCATTGTTCTCCTAGACACAACTGAGTCGTCTTCCTTTTCCACTTTTGGAAGAAAGGAAGAGGAGGAAGAGAAGAGACCAGAAATTAACTGCATCCTAAGAAAAACTCTTGCTTCTTTCTTTGGTCTCCTAAAAGTCTATATTAGTAAGAAAGGGCACAATTTTGAGTTAAGTGCACTTCTCTGTGGTTCTATCCCCTATGCCAACAACAGGCACAAGGCATATTTGCTTGCTTGCAAAGGTCTTGAAGAATGTTTTTGGCATGTGGAAAGTATTCACTGGCAGTTCCTGTTGTGCTCTGAGAGTGAAGCGAAGACATGCTATCTACCACCTTTAATTGTTGTTAGCAGAGAGGAGGTTGGGTACAACAGCCACGGTTTCCAAGAACATGACAATAACTTACTTGGAGTACCACAGGAATGGTGTGAGCATCAGGGCAGAATGGACAGTGAACTTATAAATTATAGCTCATCACTAACATACTTATACTATGGTATGCATGCACAGAACAGCTGTAACCCTCATGTTTCACCAGGAGTTATAAAATGCCCACTGCAAACTATAAGACCTCTCATAGACCCTCCAAATATGATCTGCATTTCAGCTGAATTTTGTAGATTTCTTTACTGCTTTAACAATAATGTAATACTAATAAATTACTTATTCATATTTGCTTTAAGGTTTTTAGGAAATCACAAAGAGACCTGGTGCAACGGTACATTTTATATAACTGTTTAAACTCAGGTTGTTGTGTAATTTTCCACTTTCTTTTTAATAAACGCGTTCCATTTTCTCCCACCAAAACCAAAGCAAAGTCATCTTGTATAATTGTCACAAGTTACAGTTGATAATCTATATGGTTTTAATGTTGATAATCCAACACTAGAACCAGCTAACCTCCTTCCAGTACATGGATTCTCTGGTCTCTTCTCAGCATGTGCAGTGTCAGTTTTGTGACCCTTGTCATCAAGAACAGGCAAAGGAAGCACATTCCTGGAACTCAACCATACGCACAGGCGAAACGGTGGGTGGTAATGACGTAAAAGGCCCTCAAAGAACATACTATTAAGGCCCCACCAAAACAACATTCGCTTACTTGCTGTCTTTCCTTACATCCCCCCTGTTGCAGAATGAACAAACCTACCAGACACCTAGAAAGGACCTCATCATATAGTTTCACCAGTCATCAAAATCTTGCCAGTCAGGCAAGCCATAATTGTCATGTTATTGTAGTGACATTTTGAAACAGCAGGAAATAAATTTGGATTAATAGCAGTAGAGATGTGGTGTCTAATAAACAAAAACAGACATTTACTGAACCAGGGTGGTTTTAAGACAGTTGCTTTTTCCTAAATCTCTGGGATTTATTTAGTTGATGTAACTGTGTTATTACAAAGAGTCATTAGAGGAATGACGTAGCCTGGCACAAAGACATGCAGTTAAATGCATCCATTTCAAGGAAGCACTACATACACACTCATACAAACCACAGTGTATGAGTGGTTTGGGGGAGAGATTATTAAATAGACCCATGGGGATT
Organism: Poeciliopsis prolifica; assembly: GCF_027474105.1. NCBI lineage: Eukaryota > Metazoa > Chordata > Actinopteri > Cyprinodontiformes > Poeciliidae > Poeciliopsis > Poeciliopsis prolifica. Next base: position 9,256,989 of record NW_026562387.1, read on the forward strand.
GTTGGCAGAACCACCTCCAGCCGACTAAGAGTAAAATTGCACAGCAAAAGGATACGTGTATTTCCGTGCACATGCACAAGATGGTCACTCCATGTACTGGCTTTGTGTGCTTTGTTCGTTTCTTTTGGCATTGTCAGGTTACTTTTGGTCCCACTGGGTTCCACTATGCAAAGCCAACAGTTGTAACGTCACATATGAGCAATGTTCAACTCAAGCATGCCTGTGAACTTCCCATATTGCATAAAAAGCTGAGATAATATCTGCAAGAAAAAAACAAAAAACAAATATATGCACCCAGTTTTTTACAGTTTGTTTTGAGTTTATGACTGTGATTTCTGGACAGTGATTGGACAACTGGCACCTGATAAAGCAGCAGTTTTATGTAAATAAAAAAACAGTTTGTGCTTGAAAATGAGCCCTAGTTTCAATATTTATCATATAAGCAGAGGTAAAATTGTCAAATTCGATAGACAAATAGATTGCACATTTATTGTGTCAACCAAAACATAAATGTTATTTTTTGCTTACTTATATCAGTAAGTCGCAAAGTATTTTAATCTTTTTTTTATTATTCATATTGTGTCGTTTTTGTGTACCTTCACTAAGTCAGTCCTAGACGAAAGGCATGTCTATTATTAATTTTGAGTGTTTCCACTCATATTTGTCTGTGGAGTCATTCATGAAGTTGCTTACGAACTTTGCACACTCATTAAGTTATCAGTTGTAGAGCGATATGTTTCTCTAAACATCTTGAAAATAACATTTTTTCACCCTACACATCAGCTTTTTATAATTTGTCTTCGCTGTGCTGCACAGAACAGCCTCAACAGTGGGTCATTGATGGGTTTCCCCAGATGAACTGCCCTCTTCAAGCCGTTGTGCAAACATTTATTTTGGATTAAGGACTTGGCTTTTAATATTCAATTTCGTCTTCTGTGTCCATTTTATGTTAAATCAATCTGCCTGCTTAGCTGCTGCCCTGTTACATGACTCACTTTTTCTTGTGGTTCAGGTCACAGAGACATTAACGTGTTGTTTTCATGGCTGTCAATATTTTATTTATTTATATTTTTAGGTTCTTGGCAGGTCAGATGTGTCAGTTCTGTATTTGTTTCTTACATTTTTAAGACTTGTGTAAAACTATAATCATTTCAAATGGTATGTTTTTAAGAAATATAAATCCATTTAAAGAGTTCACAAATCTTCAAGTGACAATATTACGATCAGCCATTAAAATTACCCGACTAATATTTTTAAAACTTGCAGGCTTCTGCCAGGTGGCCGATCAAGCAGATGTGGAGATCCAAAATGTCTCTACAAAGTGGTCCTGCCTTGAAACCATATCTTTTTAAATCCTTTAAAAATATATAAAAAAGAAAAAGCACTAATCTTAAAGTGAAATGCTTAAAGTTGACCATCTCATGGCTTAGGTTTTGAGAAATAAAGTTGTTTTAAAAAGACGGAGAGGAGTGGGGATGCTGTATATCTTACATGAGTCTGTTGTGGAGAGTCTCGTCTCTTCTGAAATCATCTGTCTTATCTACTTAATGTTTGTTATTTTATTGTAAGTAAATTATTTGGGCATCTCAGAAAAAAAAATGTTTGTTGGGAAATACACTTTTTGGGTTATCATTAAATTTCAATAAATTGGTTTGATTTCATTTGAACAAAAATGGCCCCATTCTTTCCAGCTGTGACACCACCATGATTTATTTTATAAAAAATATTTCTTATTTTTTTGTCTTTTCATCGCACATTATATTGTCTGCCTCATCAAAAATGTTAATATTAGACAAACAAAAGCAGAGGAAATACAAAAAGCCTTTCTATAACAAATTATGATTGTATTTGTTAGTGGAAAAGTAGTTCAAGTCCCTTTAGCCTTATTTCAAGACATTTGATATTTGTCAAATGTTATGAACCTCTCTGCTATGATTATAGCTGTGAAGTATAAAAGTCCCTTGATTTGAACATCCTTGACATCAAAAAATAAGGCTAATTTTCTCAAAAACAAAAAACACACTTATCTTTCCCCCACCTAATGAAATCCAAGAAAGGAAGAGAAACAGAGTTATTGTTCCCTGTTGGTCCAGAAAGGTTGACAAAGGATATTTCTAAGACTTTGGAACTGTGCAATTACAATTGGAGTCATTGTCCACAAGTGGAAAAACCATTGAGCATTGGTTTTTTGTGATCCCTCCAAGGAGTGACCAGAGTACCAAAATTACTTGAAGCACACGTCAATAATTTATCCGTGACTTCCCAGAAAACCCCACATCATGTAAAGCGGCACAGGCCAAATAAGGTCAAGTACAGTTTTAACTTTCTTGACTGGTGGAAGATTTTTAATTTATTTCTTTCCCATTTTCAGTTTTATTTTTCTCATTGTGATTCACATTCACCCTGTTTGACAAAAGCATTTTTTTGGGGGGTTGGAAAGTGTTTTAGTTTTTTTTTTTTCTTTGATACAAGAAGCTTAATGTTTCCAAGACATATAACCAAAGAAATATTTGGATATTGTAGGCGCTACCTGGCTCGCCCTCACACTGTCCACTGCTTGAGCAAAGGGACATATGTGGGACCTGTGGTGTTTAGTTTAAGGGACAGTGGCCACAGCTTGGGTTGGATCGAGTCTTGTCTAGACTGCTTCTGGTTCAAACAGAGTAAGGCAGGACTGAAACAAAGAGTGGTAAGAAGTCTGCATGATGGAACCTATATTACAAAGAAAAAGAATGTTATAGAAAATAAATAATTCTGTTCCTCATTAAAAGTTCAAATGGGGGCACTGTTTGAGCATTAGGGCGTCAAGTCTAAAAATTCCTGAAGTCAGTCTTTGGCTGGAGCAGCTGTGCACCCTATCACTTGCCAAAGTTCAGAACATCTTGTTACCACTAGTAGCCAAATGACAGTAGGGTTCTGATGTTTCCCTTCACCTCATCTAAACTTAAACATGATGTATTTGATAACCCAGGATGCATATTTTCTTCAAGGACATCTAATCTCAAGCAATCTGTTTTCAACTATACTTAAATGTTGATTAAATTTTGTATGTTGAATGTGCTGTTCTCATCTAAGCTCCACAGAAGCTGGTTATGATATTAGGTTTTAGACCACAGGTCTCAAACTCCAGTCCTCAAGCGCTGCTTGACACCCCTGTTTTAGGCAGTAGGTTAATAGCCACGTCAATAAACTTGCAATGCCATGCAAGTTCTGTGTAATTCTTTTTTTTCCCCCTTGTGGCTGCAAATTATAATAAAATATGGTCAAACAAGTCAAATCAATCAAGTTTGGTTCTATAGCTCATTTTAGCAACAAGTCAGTTCAAAGTGCTTTACATCACACAAACACAACATGCAGTCGACAATCATCCACACGCGTCAAATATATTGGTGAGTGTTCCAGCTGTCATGGTTCAAAAGCTACTCTAAACGGAAGGGTTTGCATGTTTCAAGCAAATATAGGAAGGATATTTTAGCAACTTATTTTCTCAATCAATCTGGTATTTTGCTAGTCGTTTTTCTTGTATGTAATTTCAAGATCAGAGATATCAAACAGTAGGAGGAGAGAAATCTTTCCATTGGGCTGATGCTAATGGGTTCAGGCTACCCAGGGAAAACAGAACGCTAATCCTCCATGGATTCAGTCACATCAATAAATCTGGTCCATCATTTAATACCTCCCTTTGAAGCAATGAAATACTGTGGAGATTCATGGCCAAACAAGAAACTTTAACCGGTTTTATTTTTACTTGACGCAACTCTTATGTGTCTCAGTTTTAAAGTGAGCAGAAAATAAAAAAGGCTTTCGAAAAAACTAATCAAACAGCAATGGCTAGAGACAACGTTGGGATTTCTTAAGGCTCATTTTACATTGCAAGCTTTTTTGGGGGGCTTTCCAGGAAACATGCTGTTTGTTCATTTACTCTTTCTGTAGCAGTATCTCGTGTTATCAGGAAAGGAGTCCAGAACTGAAAAGGTTTATTGTAATTCATCCATAAAGCAAGAGACCTTGGAAGCAGTTATGAGTATAGCTTTCATAGCAGTCTTTATTTCCTTTGAAATGTTTAGTTTCCTCCTCAGTGTTCTCCACCTTTCAGACAGTTATAAAACAGACAGACCTTTAATTTTACGGGACGTGTTGTATGGGAATATTTCTCTGGCTGTGAGCCAACTCCACCAAATAAAATCAGCGTTAATGATGTAGAGTAAAATGTAGCCTCCTATGTTTGCGTTTGGCTTGTGTGTGGTTTGGTGGATTGTTCATTCTGAAACAAGTGTTTCTCATTATGTCGAGTATTGTGCTTGGCAGGAGGCTCCACAAATCCTGCCAACGCTTAATCTGCTTTCCAGAGCCTGCCTAGAATACCATATATAGTTTCACCTGTTATCCTACTCACTGCGTCGAGATAATCCACAAAAGTTTTCATGTGTTTTTTAAATTTTTACGAGCTGATATCATGTCAAACATGACGTCAACGTGTCCGCCAGTTTTGCTAATATTTAACTAATTAAATTTTGATGTTGACACATTGGCACAGATGTAGAAAACAATCCTCTGAGCTTACTGGATTGTATCCAGTGACCTCTGCAATTTTGCTGGTCTTAGAGTTCAGACAGAGCTGAACTCCACAAAAAGGGAATGCTATTTCAGATGAAAATAATAAGAGCATCTATCAAAAGTAAAGAAACTGCTCTTAATCAGACCACACTTCAATCTGGAAATCAGATGCTGTGATGGTTGATGCGTCACAGCAAATACAACAGAAATCTGCAATATAACAAATTGGCTCTCTTGCAGATTCCATCTGCTTTTGCTTTTTAAAATCACATTTAGATGTTTCAGATTATTAAACAAATTCTAAAATCACACTTTGGAAACCAGTGAACATACAGCATCCCGTTTTTAAACGTCATCTCAAGTGTGAGGTACAGAGGTGGCGCCACCATGTTGTGTAGGGATTTTTTTGAGGTTGGGGTGGAGCTCTGTGCAGCAGAGGTGGTATCCAGAGAAAGAAAAATGATGTGAAGCTATTGAGGCAATGTCTCAAGGCATCAGCCAGGAAGTTTAAAGCTTGATACCCTAATAATACAGACAAGTCAGTTGCAGCCCTCTCTGAAATATCCTGCAATGATAAGCAGATACATCAAATAGATGGATGGATTTCATTGTTGCAGTTTGTCATACCAATGATTCCTGCTAGCAATATTCAGATTTTATCCATATTCCACAGCGCAACTTTTCTCTTCTAAACAGGCATGCTGCAGTGTGGAGCAAAGCAAACAAAAATATAATCTAAAACATTTGGGAAAGTAAGGTGAACTTTAATCACCACAAGCTATTTTCTAACAACTGCAGACATAGAACTTGAAGTTATGGAAATGTCTCCAAAAGTTATGTCTTCAAAGTAACTCATATTGTCTGTGGTGTTGGTTTTTAACAGTGACGTGGAATTTGTAGCACACCGGTGAGAGCTCTGAAGCTTTGACCTATCTCTGTAAATAGAACGTCTCTTTGAAGAAAAGTGCACATTTAACGAACTACAAGATGCTTTCAAAGGATTCACGATCAAAGTTAACCTGAGATCCTTGCAGCTCTCAAAGGCCACGCACAGAACAATTGAACAAAAAAAAAGATCTTACAGAAACACAGAAAGCACAAATCCCTTTCCAACTGTCCCCACAACTCCCACCAGGAAAAACCTCTTAGCTATGAACAAAAGTCAGATTGTTTTTTTGTGTTGCTTTCCCCCAGGTCAAAGAGGACAAGCTGACTACGAAGAACAAACTGCACAACTCAGCTGATTTTGATCAATACAGCAGTTCTTTGTTGTTAGAACAAAAATAATTCATAACATCACAACTGCAGAATAAAAGTAGGCAATTAAAATCAAACTAAAAAAACAAAAATCATAACATCATTTTGAAAGGAAGATTGCCAGCAGAACCCAACCGGGAACAATGGGCAACGGAACATGGTTAGGCTCTGGGATTGGCTGACTGAGAACTAATGCTGGCCAACTGACTAATAATTCAACAAATCATTCAACTATATTGTTTTAAAATCTATGTTTGAATCCACTTGCATGCTCAGCATTTATATATTGAATTGTACATAAATCCAAAGTCTGTTGGGTAGTTTTAACCAAACGTTGGGTCAAATGATTGTTTATAGACATCCACAATCTGATCAAATGTCTCTAAATTTCTTTAACAGGCCTAATTTTTTGGGATCATAAAAACTTAAAAATGTGAATGTTAGTGGGTTGTGTTTGTGACATTAACTTATACTAGAAAACAAAAGTGTTTACTTAATATAGCATTAGCCTGCTGGGTAAGTTAGCACAAGCCAGCTATGTTCAACAAACATTTTGATCAAAAGGTTAGTCAATATTTCATTCAGGGTCATATACTGACATACATTCAAATTGTTGATCAAAACAAGGTTGGTGTCATTGCTTTGTAACCATTTGTTACAGAACAAAAGCAACAAGTGAAACTTTTTTTAATATGAATTTCTGATCTACATGGATAAATCAAGTAAATGGCACCCTTGTGTAGCCTTAAAAATTACAGATTTAAATTTTTTGTTTAGTTTGAAAATCCTCTGACCTAAACCACACCCAGACTGCTTGTTCAAACCCATAGCTTAACCCTTCTGAGTTAAATCAACCCAGATATGGAACAATCTATTTAACTTAGGGCTGGAATCTTGTTAGCTTAGCAGTTTTTTTATTAAGTTTAGCATCACTGGATTTCAATCTTTTAGTATCGCAACTTATTATCACACATTACTCTCATCTTCTTCAGTTAATGGTGATAAATGTCACTAAACTGGAACCCAACTGGCCTTGGGTTTCACATTAGCATAAGATTAATGGAAACAGCACAGTTCTGATAATGGCCCAAAAATCTTGGTTCCATATTTTTTTGGTTTTATTTTAGGTCTCTTCCTTAACATGACACAAATTTAAAACATTTGCCTGAGACTGGACCTTTTTCACAGTTCAAACCCAAACAGGCAGTGAACTGATTCCAGGGGAGCTGTCCACATAAGCACTACAGCTTCAGCCTCCAACTCTGGAAAATTCAGGGAACAACTAGTACAGACTGAGAGCAAAGTGTTCTCCCTGACTGATAATGGACAATGAGTTATGTAGATAAGACTCACCCAGGCCATTCAAGGCTTTAACGCCACGTTTTTGTCTCAATTTATGTCTTTTTTATGTCTGAAAAAGGCATAAATTGACTTTTTCAGATGGTTTTATGTTCTATTTCTGTGTTTTGTGAAGTTGCAAAGTATGAGTTATTATTTCATTATGTTTCAGTGAATATTTGTTTTATCAAATGTTTTCTTCTAAGAGAATCCTACTGTGTTTATTGTTGCCGTGTTCTGGTTGTGTTTTTGTATTTTTAGTTTTGTTAAAGTCATTAGACGTCATCACTCGTCCTTATTTTCAGGTCCCTATTTCTATACATGTATTATTATTCTGGAGTTGAGGAGCTCTGTAAAGATCTTAACTGAGTCTGAAATGGGAAATAAGAAAATCACTTCAGACCACAGGAAACATCGTGTGTCCTTTTTCACTGGGAGGTATTCTCACAAAAGGTGGAAATGTTTTTTCTTGGTTGATTAAAAAAGTTATTTTACCTAATTTTATTATCTAGTTATTGACAAAGTTGAATATAATTTATAAGGTTATCAAGTTATCTTTCTTATTGCATGCATTTCATTTAAGCAATCGTGATCCAAAACAATTATGAATGCAATTCACTGAAACTTGCAGAAACCCTTTGCTTTGTGTTTAGACTGTCCAATATGTTTGTTTTGGATATCTGCCCTTGTAAAAAAATAAAATAAAATAAAAAGGATGCTTCACAGCTAAGGAATAGATTCAAATCACTTCACACCTTGACGACAGGCCAATTCTAAAAATGTTCACAAGATCTGGTCCTACAGTTTCCGTTTTGTTTGCAGATAATATTTTGGATTTGCTCCTCAGATGTTCAGACCTCATTGCCATATCAATTCAAAGCGGCAGAACTCTTTTCAAAATGAGTATTTACACTTACACATTAATATGACAATTTTAGACAAGAATTCTGATGTTATTTTAAAATGAGCTTTCATATTTTGGTAGATAATCTCTACCAAAATATGAAACCTAATCTATTGTTTAACAAGGATGTTATCACAAATAGAATCAGGTCAACAGAATAAAAAGTGTTCGGTGTGTTTGACTTGGCCACATCCAGCCAGTTGACTAAAGATTTGTGATGCTCCAAATGGTGCTGGGTATCATCTATCTGGCCCTACAGTATTTGTACAGGGCACGGTTAAATATTTGAGCAGCACATGTTGCGATGAATGGTGACACGGGATTTCATCATAAAGACGGGAAGCATGAGTCAGCGGGGGGTCATTTTAACAGTAGTGTCAACATTGTGAGATCCCTACTCCGTCCACTTGGCAAACAGTACATCGCAGACTTTCTGAAAGGTGGCTGCTTTCTGGAAGGGGCCGGTGCTTTCTCAGAACACCTTTTCAGTCGAGTCAACACATTTTTGACATTTGCTCTCTTTGATTTTACATAGTGGGTCCAAAGAAACTGGAGTGCTAGAGAAGAAGCAGGTGTAACTTCTGTGCTGCCAGGACATTTTCTTTGTGTCAATATGGAAAGAGCAACGCGCTATATTCTCAATTTGTTTTAAGCAATCAGAAAATGCATCTCTGGTGTATAGCACCATTTTCTTCTGATTCTAAGGTTGAGTATTTCTTTCCCCACTAACCCCCGGCTGCAAAATGTCTGATGGAAGTTTCCAAGATCCCATTTACTTGGCTGACTTGGTGCATCAAGCTGGCCGCCAGCTGACCATTGCGGGGGTTTCTGTTTACCCAGCCTGCCTGTCTGTGAACATCCAACACAACTCAAACACGGTCACCTGGCAGTCCACCTGCTGTCCTGTTAGCAAGTTCAAATTCAGCAAAAAATCCTGCTTAAGCTAAACTAAACCAAGAAATTTAAAGTAAAATGATAAGAGGACAGTTTTTACGTTCTCTCCATTCATGCATGCATTTCTGGGTTTTCTCCCCCAGTCCAAAAATGGGATTCACATTCGCACTTTCACAAATACGAATGTGAAACTTTCTATGTCCTGCTTGTCAATGTGCTGCCCTGAAATGAATTGTGGGGTTGTTCAGTGTACACCACATCGGCTGCTGGAGATACTCTGCAAGCTGCGTACTGCTAGGATAGAGCAGGGATAGAAAGATGTTCAGAAGCACTTCGGTTTGCCCCACCTGCACTACTTACCTTTACTCTCTTGATCCCTGACATTTCAATGTTCTGCCCAATTCTTCCTCCAATTTTCAGCTTTCACATAAATCACATAAATTCACTATAGTGCAAGCCTTTGTGTTTGTCTTCTGGGTTTTTCGATGCAACTATCTATTTCCAAAGCAGACACCTGCTCTCCTTCTCCTGACGCAGACTATCTACCAGAAGGAGCAAAGGGAAAGGGGTTGTGGCCAGAGAAAAGCAAGATGTTGGATGACAAATCAACAGAGGAAAATGAAAGAGTTGTTGATGCAGACTGCTTTATTTTAACAGGAGAAAAGATGAGCATTTCTAATGTTTTTGGTGGTCTGACTGGATGCCAGTCACCATCTCTAACACACACCAAAAAGGTTAGGGAGGATAAATGATGTTTTAGTTGGCCTGGTTACATCCCACAAGTGGCGCAGAAGGACCAGTGAAGACGTCTTTGATGCCACATCATCGGTGTGGACAATCTTCTCCATGATGCCTTTTTACACAGAATTTAAGATGGGAGATTGCCCCTCATTTCAAACTCATCTGCCTCTAAGGACATTAATAAGTTCCAAAAAAGTTGCTACTTTGTTTAAAATGAAGGCTCTGAATAACATTGGTGATTTGCCATTTGGTTTTTACATGCTTCTAAGTTTTACCTGCTTGGAATACCATGTACCTTGAGAGCAGAATTTTGTGCTCTCAAGCAGAAAATCCAGAAGGCGAATACCAAGCTATCAGTTCCTGACTTTAAGTACAAGCATGCTTGGTGTTATGCAATAGGACAATGGTCCAAAGCACACAAGCAATCCACTTCTAAAAAGAGATAGGCACCAGCACCACTTGCAAACCCACCAGGGAGGAGCGTGTTTGAAAATGGATGTATAGATGGCATTTAGCTAATTTGGAAATGTGCTGTTTTAGAGCTATGTCACTATTATGCAAATAAACTGCTGCTAGCCAAGCTCCCCCAGCTCTGTGTTTACCTTAGACAATAAGCAGATGCTTTTTGCCATTTTCGGTAGACTTTGTTAACTAACAAGCTAAGTTAATGTTAGCTTGTGCTAAAAGTCAAATCATGTTCACAAGTGGGAGGAGCTCCACTTGGGTTGCCAGGTGCTGGGGCAACAAAATTGTGATACAACATTTTAGAGATTCTTGAGACAGGTCCATTTGCAAACTCGCTTAGGTAAAATATTACTTTCAGTTAAAAAAAAGGTTATCCTTTTGTAATGTTTTTATTTTTTTAAGCAGCATCTTTTGCCCCAGTCTGAAAGAACCAACCTTACCTGCTCACCCTTGTCAGATGACTATGAGGAAACACTTCCATCTAGTGGATAAAACATACAATTGCTAGTTTTTGACCACACTGACAAAAGTATGGATTTTCAAACTGTTGGCTTAGAAAGAAATAAAGGGGCCTGTAATAGGACCTCCGTTACGTAACTCCAGAACAAAAATGGCATCATTTTGGTTGATACTCAAAAACACTCGCATTATTTTCCAAAGCTGATGTGCTTGTTGTGAGCTAATGTAAAGTTTTTGAGCTTTTTTTCCTTGACATCTCAACTCTCATGTGGCTTCAACATGTGTCTGGAATTTCCTTTGACAGCTCCACTGAGCAGCTCCATGGACACCAAAAAACAAAACGGCAGACTTTGCTGAAAAATCCCTGCGTCTGTTCTTATATTAGGCTCAGCTCACGTGATGCGAAATCTGAATGGAGGCCATGCACATGTTAAATGTCAATTTGTTGAGGCGTGGGGGAGGCTCTGACTGGGAAAACAGATTACTGTAAATGTTGACTTACCGGGCTTCGCAGCTTTTCACTCATAGCGTTTCACATTTTTTCACCTTATGACCACAAACTTCAAGGTCAAGGAAACTATTAAGAAAGTAAAGCAAAAACACCCATTGTATCTGTGGAAGAACTGCAAAGATCAGCAGAAGCAGGTGTGCAATGTATGCAAAATATCAAGGTGTGATATTTTCCATATTTTTATTTTCTCCTCATGTCATGCGCACAGGTTCATCTCCTGTATTCTAGTTTGAATCAAAATAATCTCTGTCTTCAGACTGAAAAGAGTTCTTGGGGGAACAGTTGATTGTGCTATTTTCAGAACATCCAGGGTTAAAATCCTAACCTAGACATGAAATTTACATGTTCATGCCTGTACATGGATTCTCTCAGTGGCAAAATGAATGCAAGGTAAAACTTTGAAGTTGTTTGGAAGTTTATTTGTCAGACATGTATATTAGACTAATACCCTGCATATGTACGTTAAGCTGTAAACACATGCAAGACTGAAAAACCAACTAAGCTTTCAGAAAGCATGAAGCCATCTGTTTGTACAATTGAAATACGGTGGAGAAAACAAGTCTTTGCAAAATATAGTGCAAAAACTAGACTATGGGCTTTCAGAACAGTTTCTTTTTCAAATTCTTACCATGCAAAATTCAGTATAAATCAAACAAGCCCATCTTTGAAAAGACATATGTAAATCGTTTTTACATTTGAGGAGAAAATGTTAACACTTAAACATAGTTTCCATTTTTCCTAAAATGTTTTTTGATGTTTTCCAATCAATATCAACTTTTATTTGATCATATTGTATTTAATATTATATATATACACTGTTCTACTTTAAGGGTTGCCAGGCATAAATGTGCAGCTATGGTGACTTCAAATACATTTCAGAAGAAGATCTGTAGAACCTATGAAACCAAGAAGTGGTGATCCTTCCATATAACAAAATGCTGGCCTACTTAATATAATATTTTTAGCTTAAATAGTAAATGTTCTGTTACATGTTACTGAAACTAGCAAACATCAGAGCACAAGTACTGTACATACCTTAAATCAACAGTAATTAAGGATGGATAAAAGTGCTTCGAGCACAACCAGACAGCAGAGAAAACAGTGCTGAATAGTTGAGTTACATATACTAGATCTGTGTAATACGATCAATGACGGTTTAAATCAGTTTAATACAACTTTCAGCTAAAGAGACTGAGCCTCTTCTTCATGTAGAGAAAGGTGAGATATGTAGCTCCCCCAAGAACCCCGACCAGCAGAGTTGTGCCGACTATAACAGGAGCGTTCTTTCTGGCGACTCGGAACGCCACAGGAAGGACAGCAGAGATCAATATGTTGTTGACGTGGCCCAGCACCCTCCTGAAGGCCGGCCGCTCCACAACACGCTCGTAGTATGTTTCCACGTTGACCCGGCTGCCGTTGCCCCAGTAGCGTCGGGAGAGACCGAGGAACTTCAAGCGGTGCAAGGTGACCGCCAGAGAGACGTCGGCAATGCTGAAAAAGTCTCCGCACAGCCACGATGGTTTGCCTTCCTCTGGAAGATGAAAGACGGATTTAAAGAGAATAAAAATAATAATAATTTGATGCTAAATGTTGCTTGCAGCGGTTGTTTTCTGACATACCAGGTGTTTCCTCTGCTCTACTCTGCAATTCTGTCTCCACCTGGTCCATCACACTTTCCAGTTCATCCAGGAGCTTCTTAAGATACTTCATGTTGTCGTGGTCAAACAACTTGGACTACAGGGATTAGAACAAACTTAGAATACAGAAAAACTATTTGAGCAACTACTTTTTAGACCCCTGTCCTTCCAACAAGGAATTGGACCAGAGGATATGTATTAACACTTATGTAGCAACCCTGAACATGAGTATGTAGTTTATATACTTTATATCAACTTTTTAAGATTATTTTTCTTCTTTTGTTCTTTCCTTTGGTTTGTTATTTTGTTTATATTTCTTTTTAATTTATGTAAAGGACTTTGAATTGCTTTGCTGCTGAAAATGTGCTATTTAAGTGAAATTGTCCTACCTTACTTTACCTTACCTTAAAGAGATATTTGATTAGAAATTATTATGGAAACTACGTACCTTTATTCTACAGTGCATATTAGCACACACTGAAAGAAATTAGGGCTTTAAATAATCAGTCTGACACAAATTCTCCAGTAATGCCCTCAGATTGAGATGTTTTAGTTCATATTATTAATTCTAAGGCCAACCAAAGAAGAAATAGTTTCCAAACATTAACGCAAGCTAAGAATGATTTTTTTTTTTTGACTTATTCACATCTGGCACATCAAAATCAATTACTAAATGTTTTGAATCTATACTTAATCAAAACCTGAGTGTAGATCAGAAAAAATCTCCCCAGCTAATCATAGAATCTCAATTTTTTTTTGTGTAAGTTATGACCCAGTTCAGACACAGTCAAAAAGAAGTAGAATAGGCTAAGTGATTAGTCAAGATGTCTGGTTCTAAATTCTATTTTTGCACATTTGGCACTTTCCTAATATTGTTATCCCAACTTACTTTCAAACGCCTCTCTTTTGCTACGTAAGCATCTTTAAGCTCCGGGTTCTGCTCAGCCAGTTTCGCCAGCTCCGTCTGCGTGTTTCCAATCTGTGCTGCCAACAACAAACAGGCACGAGCATCATAAAGCATACTTTCAGTATGGAATCAGATATTTTTATGAAAACATTATGCTGATAGAAGGTTCTGGTATTCACTCACAATGAGCCTTTAATGGTGCCTTCGAAATGTTCCTTTTTAGAGGTAATTAAAAAATACTAGCAAATACAGAGCAATAATAATTAGAGTTTGGAGGAGGCAAGTTAAAGCTTTCTGATTAAAGAACATTGTGCTGACTGTCAGTGATAGCAGTGGAAGCATCATGTTTTGGATTTGTTTTGATGCCATTGGCACAGAGGAATTGCACAAAGTGGAGGGCGAGATGATATCCAAGTCAAGAATAAGGAATGGTATATATAGGGTGTAAACCTTAAACTGCTCTGCATCTCAGGTTGCCTTACTTCGTATCGATGCAACGGCAAATGCAGGGATGTGGGAGTCAACAGTGATCTCAGGATGAAGAATACAGCCGTGCGTGTATGCATCCATGGGCAGCGAGTCTAGCAGCTCCCTGTAGTGCTGCACTCTGAGGTAGTACCTGCTGCTCTCCTCAGGAACCAGCCTGGGAGTTCCCTCTGGAGACAAACAGACCAAGGAAGCAGTAAAAATGTGGACATCAAAACAAACTTCAAGAAAAGCTGACATGTTAACACAACAGAGATTCAATCAAGAAACAAAAAACTCCTGTGATTTTTAATATACTGAAGGAAATCTAACTATATCCGACGATTTCAAAGCTATTCATTGTGGTCCAAGTAATTCATACTTATTCAGCCTTACTAATATAAACTTAAACATTTGACATGTTCTTAGACAGGCCTTTAGAAGACGTGTGCAAAAAAGGCAGTTTAAAAATGCAGTGATGGAATGCTGACAACTGACGATGATATTTTGAAAAGTTGCAATGATTAAATATGTTCACGTTTCAACTTAAGTAATCTCATACTTGCCTGATTTGTTTTCATTTGCAGTGCAGAATCTTAAGAGCACGTGGATGAATGCAAACCGAGACAAACATCAAAAGCAAATAAAAAAAAAAAACACACACACATGCAGTTTTGAACAAAACTGAACAGAAAAGAGAAAAATAGACAAATGAACTAAAAGAAGCAAAATGTTCTAACATCAGCTGCCTTGCTGCTCTCTTTTTCAAACTTATCAGAAAGCAATTCTGAAACTACTAAATCAGTAAACCTGGCCATAATTTAATCTTATTAATGAGGTACTGCAGTCTTACCGTAGCTAAAGTTGTCCTCCAGGTAATCTATGATTTGTGTTGGATCACAGATGACTTTATCGCTGTGGACCAGAACCGGAACCTCACCCGCGGGGTTCAGACGCATAAACCACGGCTCGTTGTGTTCACTGAGAGGAAGGCTCACATCATACTCCTCACAGCGCAGACCTTTCTCTGCTATACACAGACGCACCTAAATGATAAACGTAAGGATCAGTAGAGATCTTCTCTTTTCATACCCCTGGAATAATTTAATCCAGTATGCAACGATTTTAATTAATAAATATCGGCGAAAATAGAACTTTGTTGTCCATTTGATAATGTTTAAAAAATAATATCGAGCCGGTTTCGTTGTTGCAGCTGTCATTAAATCCACATCAGGGAGCTGTCCACCAACATTTGGTGCTGAAACTGCATGACACCCACTCACCTTCTGAGAATTGAAGGACTGGGTCCAGTGGTACAGCTTTAGTTTGTTACACAACTCTGTGCCACCCTGTTGTTGCGTCTCTTTATCTGAGCTGGCCTGTGTAACAGCTGCTTTCTCATCTTGGGTTTCAGAACCGTTTTCCGACGCCATTTTATTTGTTAGCCTTACGACAGGAGGAAAGGAAGGCGCCACGTCAAGGTTCAGATTGTTGCACCCCCTGCTGGCCAGGCGGGGAACTTGGAATGAAAACACATTTTGTTTCACTTTAATTTTACTCCAGTAAGTAAGTCAATGTACTCTTTAATCATTTTTTTATTTATTAGCGAACAGAATGCAATTTTATATTAGAAAATTTAAATTTCAGTCATACCACACAATTTTGTGTAGACAGCCAACAAACAGCCAAAAAAAAGTCTCCGCACAAGGCTTGCATTTCTTAACTGATCTTTTACAGTTTTTTTTTTTTTTTTTGTAATTGACATACAACGAAAGGGGGAAATGCGTCGCAAATTAATACGCACATCTTAATGCTCCCCTCAAAACTTTTCTGTAATGGAAATAGAACAGAAAGAAAAATAAACACTTACAAAGTCGAAAGTTTTCCGAGGTGCAAAGCATTTCAAAGTACATTCGATGTTCAAGAGCTGTTTACCCATGCCTAAATTCTTGTTGACTAGGTTACCGGAGAAAAATACGTCAGAGATAGTTTGCTCCCCACAGCGGCTCACTCGGTCATGTTTCTGCGTAAACAAAATGACAAAGATCGTTTTTGCAACAAGCGTCACACACGAATTGAATTGAAGCCACAACTTTTCATGTATTTCATGGGGGACCTATGGGCAGAAGAAAATGTACACGTTGTGTTTATTATTTCAAAACAATAAAAATCTGAGCAGTGCGATCTGCATTTTGTATTTATTCACAAAGATACATTTTGAAATAGTTTTTAATAATTTATAGGCAATAACAATCATTTTACAGCAGAGGGAGCCCTATTCCTGTTTTTCTATCTGACAACCGTCTCTTGGGCTTTATCAGCCCTACAAAATACTAAATAATTAAGTTGATGGATCCAGCTTATTAAAGTTGCGAGCATGATTTCCTTTGATTTTATTTTTGAGTCCCGTTGAAATTTTGATATATTTAATACCGCCAAGCCTTTTTTTTAAACATTTATTTATTTATTTTAAGAGTGCGCTCTGCTTTGTGCCGTCATCATAATGATACACTCCTATTTTACGTTTTTGTAATAGTCCAAAAAAAAAAAACATAAATAATAAAGGTATAATCTCATCACTGATAATTACGGTTAAACGTTGGGTGTGCAGCTACTGTCGACATTTACACTTGTGGCCTGCAAGGCGCGTCTTTCAAAAGTGACACAAATATAGAGGTGCCTTATTTTGGTAGGGCTGAGGCGTCCAGGCTATTCAGCGAGGGGTGGTAGCGCGACAGGCAGAGATGAGAGTGGGAGGTCCTCTGTGGCGTGACGTCGTGATTGGCCCGGTGCCTTTTTCTTCAGCAGGGTCTCCATACCTCTCTCTCTCCCTCTGTGATCAGTGGGCGAGAGGGGGGAGACGAGCAACACAAAGCAGAGAATCCGGGTGTGCGCCTCCGGTAAATGACGCCCACCATTCATACCTTAACTCTTACCGTTACGCGTGCCATTTGCATTACATATCGGTGTCTGGGTTTCCTCATCCTCTCTGATTTCTCGCTCCTCTCTAGTCATCATCATTATCAACATCCTGCTTGCCATCGTCCTTTCCATCACAGCGCCAGTTCTGGAACAGCCCACTTCGGTCCTGGAGACGCCCGAGTCTGCAGTAGCAGCAGCAGCAGCAGCAGCAGCGCGATCTGCGTGTCCCCCACGCCCCCCCACCCCTCCAGTCTTTTATCTGAATGACGGGCGGAAGGTTTGACTTCGACGACGGTGGCACTTACTGCGGGGGGTGGGAGGATGGCAAAGCCCACGGGCACGGCATCTGCACCGGACCCAAGGGCCAGGGCGAATACGCCGGGTCCTGGTCGCATGGCTTCGAGATCGTAGGGGTGTACACCTGGCCAAGCGGGAATACCTACAAGGGCTACTGGTCCCAGGGGAAGCGGCACGGACTCGGCGTGGAGAATAAAGGCAGGTGGATCTATCGAGGGGAGTGGAGTCACGGCTTCAAGGGTCGCTACGGGGTCCGACAAAGCCACAACACGCCTGCCAGATACGAGGGGACCTGGAGCAACGGGCTGCAGGATGGATATGGGGTGGAAACGTACGGCGATGGCGGTAAGAACCCACGAGCGTCCTTGTGGCTTTAACACATCATGTGTTACGCAGCTTGTGTGTAGGTTGCTCAGACTCAGACCAAGGGAAGCTGTAATAGGCTACATGTTTGTGTAAGTCTTCATCGGGTGTGAGCTGAGATTGCGCGCTTCATTCTGTAGCCAAGTGCAAAATCCGTTCCTCTGCCCCCAAAACTGTTTTTAAACTCATGTATATATATATATTAAAATAGAAATGCATCTCATTTGGCAACTACCGGTTGCTCCTCTTCAGTGGCACCATGCCTGATGAAGAGGGAGATTGGACATCAAAGCAAATCAGCCCACTTAAAGCATAGCCTGAATATAAATGGTCTCCCTGTTATTCTCTTTTTGAATATTCTATGTGGAGCCATATTCCCAGCCAGCATGTATATGTGGGGCCCCATATTGCCTTTGCTTAGGCTGAACTGGTACAATTTTCCTTTGAGGAAGCATTTTGTACCTTTTTGTAGATCTCTAAAATATACTTAGAAAATCAGCTGATTTAGCCAATGTATGTATAATCTTTGTGGGTGCCTCTTTTTACCTGTACAGTTGACCTATATAAAACCTGTTTCAGAAATCAACTGTAGGTCATAAATGATTCACAGTTAATTCTGCTTGAGGCCCATTTATAAGCCACTTTGAAAATGTTGGTTGGGGATTTGGGTACATCCTTTTCTTATGGGGTCTGTTTGGGCCTAAGCATAATTCAATTTGAGGACTGACTTCCAGCCAAATACACAGTAATTATTACAGATTGAGAGCTGAGCAAACCCAAGTTATAATAAAACTAACCAGCTGCTTAAGGTTGCCCAAAGTAACAAGACGGCCCCTAGAGGTCATAAGTCCGAATCTAAAAAAATATATATTTTTTTTTTTCAAGTGCATTGGAGAAGGATGATGTACAGCCCATAAAAAGTGAAACTCATGCATATTGAGTAATTTGTGAAATTAAACACACCATGATTTGAACTTTGTTGAGTGGGTTGCACTGCACACACGAAGACAAGCTAAAACTAGCATCCTAGGCACGGACAGGTTGCCCGTTCCACAGGAATACGGTACTTTCCTTTTTTTTGTATGTAAATGAAAACTAATTATATATATATATATATATATATATATATATATATATATATATATATATATATATAATATATATATATATATATATATATATATATATATATATATATATATGTATGTATGAAATTGTATTTTGTTTTTCAAGATTTTTATACTGTGAGACTGTGATAGTCATTTACAAGCAGCACACCTGTGGTTAAGATAAAAGACAATTCATCTGCATACACCATAAGGTTTGACAACATATATAATGTTTAGTCTATAATCCATGAGTAAATACCTCTCATAAGCCAGACAACTATCATTTCTTATTAAATACAGCGTCTTACAGTCTTTTCTCACCGTAAGACATCCAAGACACTGGTGGATTTATCTACTCTTTAAGTGAGGCCTCATGGTGCAGAATAAATGCTTTACATATGATTGTTGCAGATTGCTGGGCTCGGTAAATCAGCTGATCCCAGAGGATCTACTCAACATCTGGCTGTCTGACCCTGTTGCATCCTGATAACTTGATCTGCAGGGTTACCAAATTGGACTGCAGTGCGGAGCCAGTCTGTTAATCACACTGTTTATCCATCTAAATTCCCGCTCAGGCCGGTGTAGCTTTTCTTCCCCCCTTTTTTGTGTGACCATAGCAGCTTACTTCATTGTGTTACAAAATGAGATTGGAGCAACGTATTAATTAGGATCAGGATTGTAACGTGATGCTTTGAAGAAGGTACAGAAGACCTGCACATGCTCAGCAGCGCTGAATAGGAATAATAAAGTATTCCTCTCATTATGTGACTAATAGCAATTCCCTGTCATCACAGGCAAACAGAAGTGAATTTGCATATCGTCAGTGAGGAGAGTTAGTCGCTGCCTGAAAACATAATCCTACCCAAGTGATTCTGGTTTATACCAAGTGATTCACGGTATCTGATTGTCTTCAATAAAGCCTTTGATTCAGTTAGCTGTGTTTGCCATCACTGATCTAAAAAAAAAGAGAAAACATTGCATTAGTTATATATTGGACCCCAAAGCATGGATCCTTTAAACTGCTGTATGAGTAAGTGTATTCATTTCAGCACCTTTGTGAAGTCCATTAATATCTGCCACAATGCCTTACATACTCGCCTTCAATGTATGTACCCCAAGTCTTATCATGAACTGATGGGTAGCATCAAGAGATTCTTAGAAGTAGAGGAGCAGATTTTGTTTGACCAATTACCACTATTAAATTTCCTGCCTCACTATGCTAACACACATTTAAATAAATTACATTAGTTTTCTCAAACAGTTCCCCGACCACCAAAAATTAAATTTTTGTAAAATGCCAACGTATAATTCATATTTCCAACTATTTTCACATAGTAGACACGACATAAGTGAAATATCTTTAGAGCTTATAAGCAGAAAGTGATTTTGTTGAAGAATAAATGCTAAAACCTTAGGGAACCACAGCAACTCACTGGTTTATGTCTACATGTTTCCCAGGAACCTATCAAGGCCAATGGATGGGTGGGATGCGTCATGGTTATGGCGTCCGTCAGAGTGTTCCCTATGGCATGGCCACCGTAATCCGTTCCCCGCTTCGTACGTCCATGGCCTCCCTGCGCTCTGAGCAGAGCAACGGTGCAGTCCTCCATGACCTCTCCTCCCCTGTGGACACTCCGACGGGCACTCGCGGTGGTTTCGTCCTCAACTTCCACTCAGACAGCGAGGTCGTCACCGGCAAGAAGAAGGGCCTGTTCCGCCGGGGTTCGCTTTTCGGCAGCCTTAGGCAGTTGCGCAAGTCTGACTCTCGGACCTCTATCTCCAGCAAACGCAGCTCCGCAAGGAGCGATGCCACCATGAGCCGAATCAGTTCCAGCGATGCCAACTCCACCATATCAATCGGTGACGGCGAGCTGCCAGACGAGGACCTACCTCTGGAGGACCACGTGGATGCGACCACGACTGAGACCTACATGGGGGAATGGAAGAATGACAAGCGTAATGGATTTGGTGTTTCAGAGAGATCCAACGGGATGAAATATGAAGGAGAGTGGCTTAACAACAAGCGCCATGGCTATGGGTGCACTGTTTTCCCAGACAGCACCAAAGAAGAAGGGAAGTACAAAAATAATGTGCTGGTGCGTGGAATAAGAAAGCAGTTGATTCCTCTTAAGAATCCCAAAACCAAAGAGAAGGTAGATCGTGCTGTGGAGGGGGCACAGCGGGCTGCAGCCATTGCGAGGAGTAAGGTGGAAATAGCCTCTTCCAGGTACTGTGATGTCTGTGTGTATGTGTGTTTTCATTCATCCTCCTGTACATGCATGTGTGTGTGCACTGTTTAAATAGACAACAAAGACAGGAGAACACCCTGAGGCGGGTTTTCATAAACTGAAGGCTCTGAGTTGTCTAAAGACCTGTTGTCCAATCTTTATACATCATCAACAGTCAAGGATTTTGTGTTGCCAGGGCAATAGTCCCTGGGAAAAGGTTCTGCTTCTATTCTCTGCACAAGTTTTTCATTCCCAGGGGGAGGGGTCGGGCGTCTTTGTTTGCATTGTATGCGTGATTCGTGTGTCGGAGAGCTCACGTGTGTGAGCTGTATGACCCATAGCTGTGCGCGCGCTAAGTATTGCTCTGATGTGGCATCTGCTCTTTAACAGGTGAATGTGATGTGACCTTTTCATCCAGAGTCCCCCCTACCACCGACCTCCACCACCACGCTGAGGCTCACAGCATTGCTTTGACATCCTGTGCTTTCATTGCATCAGGGAATTGTATGAGTGACGACTTAGGGAGCAAGTACAAGCTGGGAAAAGGGTTTGATGCAATCAGGCATGGCTGATTTTGTTCCTGCTCTCCAAAGGGGGTCACATAAATTTGCATGCATAAACATATCAGCGACAATTTATGAAATTCAGAAGCTCAGACGTGTGAGGGCAGTTTAAACACTTGGTTAAATCACAGCACAATAACTGATCATTTGTTAATTACAAGCTAACAAGACTTAGATTTTTTTTGGACTGCTTAAAATGTTTCAACATTTTATCTGGAAACATACTGCATCTCCCTTTAAAACTTAAATAAAAAGAAAATTGAGCTTTCCCCTTGCAGGTAAAGTCCTTACATATATTTGGCTTATTGTCTTTGGATATGTTTATGTCCGGTCATCATCTTCATGTATGTAATATCAATGTGAGGCTTTTATTGTTTTATTATTTCATTTTCAGGGTGGGATAAGCAAACTTTTTTTGGTCTACACAAAATCAATATTGTGAGTACATGCACAATTATGTCCCACTAATATGTAGCTAAATGTCCCTTAGCAAACTGAAGCCATCTCTAAAGACATTTAGCGCGAATGGCCACTCTTGTCAGATTTGGTTTATTTACATTGGTTGGTTTCCTGGATACCAAGGGCTAAGAACTTGTTTGCATGGTCTTTATATTCTAACTCTGTACGAATAAGAAAAAAAATCTGTTGTAATTCTTATTCTGTAAAGCTTTTTTTTTTAACTTGGTTAAAAGAGGAGTTCAAATTCAAATAATTAAAACTCTCAAATTAAGAAGGCATTACTGTCTGTGAAGAGATGTAAGCATCTAATTGAACTCAACTTTTTTCTTTTTCTGTCATAGTTCAAATAGTTTTTTTCAAAAACAATAAGAGCCTTGTTTTGTTATGAATCAATAAGAGCCTTCTTTGAGTACTCTAGATATGTTTATTCTCCCTTTAGGGGTTTGTGATCTTTGAGCAAAACTCGTCATATCAGTAAGGAAAGCAGACATGGCATTTTGATGCATTTAGTCTTGACAACATAGGAATTTAAAGAAACACACTCATCAACTTGTTAGGCAGAAGTCTGCTCAAGATTCTACCAAAACTTTCACTGGAATGGTTATTGAATAAGCAAAGCTGTTTCAGTCAGCCATTTAAAGGGGTTTTGGTGATTCTTTAGTAGTAATTTGTCCAAATAACGTCAACAAATAGATAGCAATTAGCAAGACAGACATTCTCAAGAGGAGAAATATCTTGATTGTTTTATTTTGTTTTTAATATCATGATGCTGCAACACCTCAAGAATTTAAGTAGTGGGAAAATGTTGGGTCAAAATTCTCAGTTCACAGGTTTTCTGCTAAACATTTAAGATTGGCTTTAAATAACTGCTTTAAAAGACAAAACTGCATAATAATAGCAGACACTTTGAATACAAGGAATTTATGATAGTATATCATTTATATTACATAAAGAATATGTTTATTTGAGTTTAGAGATGTAAAATAATGCAAGGCTGACTGGACATGTGTCATGTAAAATGTCTTTATTCCTAGTTTGTCAACAAAAGAACATGCATTATGGTGAGACTTCGTGCATGTCAGTGAAAGCCACTGGGCTTGAAATAATTATACTGGGAATAGAGAAAAATGGCGGATGCTTTTAAAGCAAGAGACATCTGATCTCCTCTTTGGTTGTTTACACAGGGAATCGACAGGAAAAGGTTTCAGTTTGTACAAAGTGTTTATATCATACAGCAAGGTTCCCTCTGCTGAACTGAGTGATCAAATTACAGTCTGCATCATGTGCTGAAGTCTTCAAACTGTCTGCCTCCTTTCAAGATATTTTTTAAGAGCACATTTCTGTTCTGAAGTCCACAGATCAGCGAGTTGTAAGCATGTTATGTAAGTCCGGTTGTACAGTACAGGGCACTGTGAAAGACGCACTCGTATTGATCTGGTCCGAGTCACATGACTCTCTGTCTTTGATTGTGCAGCGTTCCCAGAGGACGCAGAGGGAAGCAGGCGAGCTGAGGGAGATGAGCGCATGTCGAAGAGTTAAATGGATTAAATCGTACGAGTTCTAATAGAGCACAACTGGGGAGGCTGCATGTTTGCTGAGCTGATGGTTTCTGAAGAGGAGGGCTGAGGTGGTGGAGGAGCAGGATAGGAGGAAAAAAGGCCATGGAGAGTAACACTCCCCTGTGGTTTTACAGTAAAGAGGAGCTATCCCATCCGCCTCTGGGATGGAGCTGATGACCTCATGCTTGTGACGAGCTAATCAATAGGGAGCCAGTGTGATGCAGTGGAGTGAAGTTCTCTGTCTCTCATTCACAGTTACTGTGCCCACCTATCTTTGCAAAATGGACACCTTCACTAAGTCTGCGACGCGTGCGCGTGTGTTTGCGTGGCGTGGTCAAATGAGGCCTGGGAACCGAGATAAGTGACCAAGCGGCTAAAAGGTTCACAGACTCATGAAGCTTCTCCCATGAATCGCTTTTTGTTACAGTTCAGCAGTTTTGGTATCTTGGTAACTCAGCAGTTTTGCTGTATGTACACACAGAGTGTGCAAGGTACTGTGAGGGCCTTTGTTATCTCAGCTTCCTATATAAATCTCCTCTGAATGTGCACAAAGAACAGAATGAAATCGACATTTTAATAAGATTTTTTTACACGAAAAGAAATGTGTCTAGCTATTATCATTAGCTTACAATTAATGAAACCTTCAAATTATATATATTTTTTAGAAAAAACACTTTTAATATGTGCGTTGGTTATTTTATGACAATTTTATGACAAAGAGAGAGCACAATTGACTCAACAGTTTTCCAGCATAGAGCCTTTAAGAAAGAGAAGTCAGTTCCTAAAGAATGGAGGTGTCGTGTTCAAGTATAGCAATGGCAACTTGAGGAACATTCTTGTTCTCTCCGTCTATTTATCACATTTTACTTTTCCACCAGCTGCTCAAAACCTTCTACGCAAATTTAAAAAGAAAATTAAAAGGGGTTTTGGTGATTCTTTAGTAGTAATTTGTCCAAATAACGTCAACAAATAGATAGCAATTAGCAAGACAGACATTCTCAAGAGGAGAACTATCTTGATTGTTTTTTGTTTGTTTTTAATATCATGAAGCTGCAACACCTCATGAATTTAAGTAGTGGAAAAATGTTGGGTCAAAATTGAGCAAAGAAATTATGTAAAATAGTAAGTTAATCTCATTTCCAATACTTCCCTTTACATAAGAAAGAAGTGGAGTGTTTTGGGTACACATGCACCTCTATCTATATACATTCACTTATTCAGAGCCCAGCTATTTCCACTCATGAACCGCTCGCATACATATACGCTGAGATGCACACAGTCTGCTACACAAACACATACACAGTATATGCACTGTGTGTGCCTCTGCTAGTGTATCAGCACTGAGCGCTGCCTAAATAAGGCAAGGCATCAGTTGGCTTATCAGCACCAGCCAGAAATATATACCCATCCCAACACTGATATAGCCCCCCGCCATGTCTGTGACACTACCATCTCTCCTGAAAGTGTGTGCACGTGTGTCAATGTGTGCTCGAATGTTTAAAAACGCGAGAAAATGATTCAAAGCAAATCTGTCTAAGTGAAGAGATGTGAAAATATGTGTGGAATGCGTTTGTGTCCGGGGTGTTTGTTCATCACCTGCTGTGCGAGGTGACCTCAGCCACACACCACCCGCTCCTTTTTTGGGGAAAGTTATTCAACGACACGTGAGTAGAATAATTCCAGCCCTACGTACAAAATCTACTGTCCCACAACAGCAGGGGCCCCTTCTGAAGCAACAGTAAAGTCGAATATGTTGAAATAATTCATGTTCTGTTTGTGATCTTGTCTTTTTGAAGCACACTTTATGTCATGTTTGCAATAAAAGACATTTACAGTAGCAAAAAAAAAAAATACAAATCACATATAGAGCCTAGAGGTAAGAAGAACCATCCTATTATGACTGTTTTAACGTCAGAATCAAACACACAGATAAGATAATTAGCCAAATAGGGTTTGTAGATTCATATTTATTACCAGGGCCAGTGCCAGCTACTACATATGACAGGGCTATAAATAAACCTGCTGATGCAAAACACATTTTATCATAAGTTAGTTGAGTGGTTTTTAAATGACCCACTGTGTAATCAAATTACACTGTGAAATTTAGTCTTCTGTACCTAACTGCATTACTATTATATGAAGTCATAACTAACAGCCATATGCCAGTGGAAGCAATTAAATAAATTATTTAAGAGCTATCTCATTATTAATTAGGAGCTTTTACATGTATACATTTAAAGCCGTCTCCATAGTTATTGGTGCCTCTGTTAAATAAATTTCAAAAGACGCGTTTATTCATTATTGTTGTTCTATAATCTAAGTTTAACAGGAAGAAAAATATGACATCATAATTGAGAAGTGGAAGGAAAATGTTGCACTTTTATATTGTTTTACCAAGGAAAATCTGAAAAGTGTTCAGTCCCACTTATTTCAATAACCATTCAAAGAATCCAGTTGTCCTCAGATGTCACTTAATCAGATGTCACTTGAATTTCTGTGTGTAATGCAATCTCAGTATAAATTCAAATGCTCTGAGAATACTTTAGAGTCGGGGTCTCCAAACCTCGTCTTTGAGATCGACTCTCCTAAAATCAGTCTGCTTCAAACACATCAAATTGGCTAATTAGCAGGCCTTTGCCAAATCTGAAGGTGTGCTGAGGAGGTAACACAAGTATTTCATTCAGTTGTGTTGGAATAAATAGTTGGAAAAAAAAATAGAGGGATTTAAGATTAGAAGAAAGGAAGAAAAAAGAGGAAATGCAATAAAATACAGTCAGAATCTGTTTCTACACCTGCAGAATGAGTAAAAACAAACAAAAAAGCTCCAAGAAAAAACAGAATCAAGAAATCACAGCAACAAATCCATTTACCAAAACATGTATTCAATGGGAAACATTGAATACTGACAGTTACTCTCTAAGATGGAGTGTATCTGTCAGTATAAGAATCCATACCTGAATGAACTGGGTGCAATGCTACTTGACACTATTCTATTGGCTGGCCATTACAAATTTGCCAATCCAGGAGCAGCATTTATTTTCCTTGTCTATGATTGGCTGCACCTCCAACAGTGGAAATAAGGAGATGCTAGCTTCTGATGTACACATTAAGGTGTATTTGATGTTTGAACTCTTAAGTCGATAAGCATTAGTGGACCAAATTATTCATAGATTTTAGTTATTCACAGGCTGCTATGTTCTCTTTATCCCACCATATAAATCTTACCTTTTTTGAGAAACATAGTATTTATTCAAGTACTACAGACAAGTAAAGACATTTTCAGAGTGAGAGGATGAAGCTATTTTCTTTTTTTTCTTTTTCACTTCCTACTCAGATATATTTCTTCTCCCTAGTGGGAGACGGTAAGAAGGCGAGAAAGAAAATATATTTTGGCAGAAATCAGCTCCTAGCCTGCAGCAATTTGAGTTTGTATCAGTTCCAGAACATTGCATAGACTGATGATGGCAAGCAGAAGTAGAAGCAAGTGTACAGTATGTGGAGACCAAGAATGAGAAAGTTTTTTGGGGTGATTTATAGCCACAGTGTTTGAGCTCTTTGTCCTCAAGTGACTATTTGGGAAATGGTGGAAATGACCTGAGAGAGGATGGGAGGGGAGCGCTGTGCTCTGTCACAACCCAATCCTATCGCCGACAGGACCGGCGATAGGATTGGGTTTCACCTACATTCCAGTGTTGTGTATCTGTGGCTTATAATCTTTCTGAGAATGGCACATATTTCTTCAGCTTCTCCAGAAAGGCTGGGATGACTCAGCCAAGTGGGAGGGGAAGCAGAAAAGGAGAGGACCGGAGTCATGTGGTGTCTCTGGCTGCCATCTATTTCATCATTTGGGGAACCTGCCATTGTTAAAAATGTAAATATATGTATATATATTTCTGTGTTTTTAACCTACCTCATAAATGTCTCTTCAGTTTTGCTTTCCTGCATTCAGTTCATGCTCAGTTACAACTCAGGGGAGTGGATTTTGTGTTTTCAGACACTTTCAAATGCAGAAATAAACAATGCTTCTGTTCATCATGCACATTTGCCGTCACGTGTGTGGAAGGGGCTGTGTCATACTCAAAGAGAGTTTCAAGGTAAAATACTGCCCAATGTAGTCTGTTGCAGTGTGGTTGAACATTTTCAGATGTTATTTCATGTAGCCATCGATGCACTACTTCAGAAAATGTTCAATGAGATATGAAGGAGAGTGAAGTCCAGATCAAGTGGCTGAATTTCAATGAAAACGTAATTGCATCAGCTGAAGGTACAGCAGCCCAGTGTCTGAAAGAGCATGTAGACTGTAGCAATACCTATAAATAGAAACATGCCAAAGAGACAGAGCGTACACTTAACCGCTCAATCGAAAGCACTTTCTATTAAGTTTTGATTCTTTTTTAAATGATTTCCATGTTTTGTTGACTGCTTGGAATTTGTCAAAGTATTTGAGGATGTGAGTGTCTGTGTGTGTTAGCTTATCCCTGTCAACACCAATTCGGGGAATGTGTTTGTGCAAGTAATTTAGAAGCTGCTGGTTCCCCTGTCTTTTGTACTTCTAGAACTTTATTCATTTTTAACATTACGGTCTATTTTATGAAGATTTTATGTGACAGACCAACACAAAGTTGGGCTTAATTGTGAAGTAGAAGGTAAATGAAATATTAGTGACATGGGCAATCACGGCAGGCATTTGACCTGCAAATGGTGAGTTGCTGGTTCAACCCCTGCTCTGTTGTAGTGTTTTTTGCCAAGAGACGTCGCGCACCTTTCCTGCTGGTGATGGTCAGAGAACTCAAGTATGGCAGCCTCTCGCCTGTCAGTTCTGCCCCAGGTCAGCTACGGCTACAACCAGAACCAGTGTGTGAATGAATGACTACATAGTGTGAAGCACTTTCGAATAAATACAAGTAAGGGCTCTATCCCATGAGTTTCCTTTATTTTTTTACATTTGAATGGTGTGCAATTGCATTTATTGCCTTCATTCTGATACATAAAACCCAGTGAATCTAGTTACCTTCAGAAGTCAAATGACATGTTATCTGTGTGTAATTTAATTTCCAGCTGGTCTGTGAAGTCCTCTGAGGCTTGTGAGTTGTTTTTTCTTTTTTGTTTGTTTTCTCCACCCCCCTCCAAAAAAATAATAAAAATAAAAAAATCATGAAAACCAAAGAACACAGCCAACAAGTCAGAGATAAAGTTGTGGAGAAGTTTAAAGCTGGCTTAGTTTATGAAACAGTATCCCTAGCTTTGGATGTCTGGGAACACACTGTTCAAACCATCATCCGAAAATGGAAGGAGTTTGCGACTGCAAAGCTACCATAAACATTGCCAACTGTGTCCACTCTGAAGAAACTGCAGCGTTTACCAGCTCAGGTTGGATTATCTGTCCCTCGGCTATCAGAGTTGAACAGAAGTCAGAAGGGGAAAAATACAGATTATTCATTGGAAAAAAAAAACAAAACACAGAGGTTGTTAAATATTAGAAAGGCAAACATAAAGCCAGAACTACAATCAAATTGTTTAAATCAAAAGAGTTGTCATGCTAACACAGCCTAGTCAATGTTTACCCAAAAGCTGGTTTAGTGTGAAGATGTGAAGATTAATGTTAGTAGAGATGGAGCTTAATCAACCTCATAGTTAAATATATTCACAAGACACATTAAAGCTTGTTATCTGTAAAAATATTGAAAACCATGTGTGCATTTTCCTTCCACTTCATAATAATGCACTGCTCTGCTTTGTTCTGTCACATGATATCCCAATAGCATACATTAATATCATTAAAGTGACAAAATGTGAAAATGTTCTAATGCTAAGAGGACAATTACAGCAATAAAATGTGCTTCCCTCAAAGTAGTTTGACTTACAGGACACCCTATATATTTAAAGAAGGGTAATTTCACATAATCCTGAATAAGAAAAGTACTAATTTAGTCTTGGATTTAGTCAGCAGGTCCTGTCAACATATGATATCAGCCTTGTGGCAATAAGACGAACATTTATCTTTCAGCGAGCCTAGCTTTTGCTGACCTGGTCAAGCCAAAGAAACGTTAAGGATAACCAACTGTGATGAAGACAGAGGCACCTGAATATAATCCTAAACATATTGTATAATTGTACACAGAAAAGTCACCAGAGCCACGTGTCTTTCGTCTCTGGTTACTGATGTTCCTCTTCTAAATCTCTTCAGCTACTCTGATTGGCTAGCTCGGCTGTTTTCACTCCAGATGTTCACGGATTGGATTATGGAATTATCACGTCTGTTGCTGAATCCGACTTTTGCTTTTCCACATTGAATCATTTCTTCATGAAGTATATTCAAAAACTGCTGTAATCAAATGCGAAGATGGTCTTAAAACATTCCTGCTATTGACACTGGAAACACTATTGCCAACATCTCTATGTTTGTCGTTCATAAATTCATATAATACTTGACTTCTCTTGTGTTTATCACATATTATTTTCTAGGTCTCATCCTGTTAAATAAATAGCCAGAAAAAAAATAGACGGTGTGAAGACACGTCTTAGTATTTTTGCTGTGAGCAGATGTAACTTAATGCTAATGCTGCTTTTGGCTTTGCGCTGAAAAGGAAATTGATGGTTGCGTGTATGTGTGCGTGCGTGTGTGTGTGTGTGTGTGTGTGTACGTGTGTGTGTGTGTGTGTGTGTGTGTGTGTACGTGTGTGTGTGTGTGTGTGTGTGTGTGTGTGTGTGTGTGTGTGTGTGTGTGTGTGTGTGTGTGTGTGTGTACGTGTGTGTGTGTGTGTGTGTGTGTGTGTGTGTGTGTGTGTGTGTGTGTGTGTGTGTGTGTGGGTGTGTGTGTGTGTGTGTGTAAGCTCATTTGTGCGAGACAGCAGGGCGAATGGTGGCAGGATTGGAGAAGACCATAATTAAAAGTATTGCTTGAGCTCAAATCGTTGCCAGGACAATCTGACCTTTGCTCACACAGGTTGAGCTTCAGATGCTGAGGTTTGTAGTTCGACCAGATATGCTGTAGAAAAAACGCATATGCTTGTTTGAGTCTGTGTTTAATGTGTCAACTTCATCAGTGCATCTTTAACCTCCCTTATCAAAAAAGTGATGTGCCTATGTTGATATAAAAGCTCATTAATAGAGGCTTAGTTGAAAAGTTGTCTCAAGCATCTGTTGGTTTTCTTTATTAAGTCGCCAAGTTAAGAGACCTGTCAGTTTATAACTGGGTTGTAATATACCTTGAGAATTTGACACTGTATCAGTTTTTTTGCTTGAAAATTGCAGGGGGAAAAAAAATGCTAGATAGTAAACACTGTGATGCAACTCTAAAAGACGTCTTTGTGCATTTCTTTGCTCCCAGCTTACAAGTCGGCACACGTTGCAATAAATGTTCCTCATATTTGATGTATATTTTGGTTGCATTAAAGTCATTTGCATGACAGGTAGTTTGTTTTCCAAGGATCAGGTCAAATGGTTTTGCATGAATGTGTGGGTGTGTGTTTATATTTTTGCTTAGTCATGAAACCCTATGTCCTGATTTGCTTAACAAAGCCCCTTTTCTTCCCCTCATTTGTGTGGTGAGTTGTGAGTGATGAAAACCCAGCTTCAGATGGTGTATTTGCCTCTGGACTGATGAAAAAGAGAGAAAAGAGATTAAACGGTTTGGATACATATTAATTATTTTATGGAAAATGGAATATCCATAAAATTATCAAAATGTAAGATTTTCTTAGTCTTTACAAAATGGAAGATTGTTGGCCTCAGTGGATGGATGCCTTTGTGGGTTGGTTTCACGATACACTAAGTTGTTTGCACTAAGTTTCTCGACTGGAGCTAAAAAAACAAGGGATTGGCTCATTTTTTAACTCTAAGATGGTCAGATACTGTTTAAAATGGTAAATTGGTGTGTCATACTATTCCTTTGGTTTATCTTTTGTAAATATGATTCGAGAGAAGAGTTCTTCCTCCCTTATGGGCTATAATATAAATTTAAAACCTTTGTTGGATAGTAGGGACAGAACGGACATTCTTCTCAATTTTTCTACTTTAAACTGAGATTTATCTTTCTACCTACAGGAAAGGGTGACTCATCTCTTTCAAAACAGAGTTTTTAAACTTCAGCCCCTGCTTGGGTTCTTGCTCAAAAACACCAGAATCAATTACCAAATTACTGTAGAGAAAAATTTAATGCATGAGGGACACCATCCCTTGAGGACTCCCATTTTAAAGTAAAGCCCAAAAACTAGCAAATGACGTGATATCTCAAATTATAAAACAGTTAACTTTACATATTTTGCCACATTGTTTACATCTGTTCCAATCTCTGAAGGTTTTATATCAGCCTGTAGATTATATGCAGCTAAAGTCGATTTTTAAAATTCAAATAAGAAGAAAAATTGTTTGGAGTCTGAAAATAAAGCATGTTCAGAGTGAAATTATGACATGTTAAGAAACAGCCTATTCACCTGTAGGTAGAGGGTTTGGATACATATTTAAGTGTAGTGAAATACTTAGAAAAGTACATCCATCCAGTTTAACACATTTTCAATTCTGTTCAGCTTCACCTGGGGTCAACTTTTAAAAAAAGACATATTTTCCAACAGCATGTAATTTTACTTGTGCACTTTGTATTTGGTGATGTGATTTACAAATATCAGCAATTATTATGTGACTTTTGCCAACTAAAAAGTCACACATGACACCTCAAATTGGTGTCATTTGAGGTGGAAAAGACTGTAAAACAAATCCCTGTAAAACCAGCAGTAGACACAAATACCAAATCTCTGAAATACAATTTTAGCTGATCTATAGGTCTGCCAGCTCAAACATAAGTCTGAAGACCCCTGCTGTATCGGTGTGTTGCTGCTGTTAATGGTTTAGCCACCCAGGCTCCCTCCCTCTGCGTGTTTTAGCTGTGTCAGCTGTGGCTATGTTTCACTAGCAGTGCTGACACGAGGGACACAGAGATGAAGTCTGAATCCCAACCAGTGCCCTTTTCCAAAAACCACAGGGGTCATTTTCATGACAGATTTTATGTCACTCTTTAAACACACACACACACAAGGTTCAACCCGTATTATAAAAATGTAACAATGCATAGCAAAACAGAGTTGTACGTATCATTCATTTACTTTTTGTTTGGGATGGAGGCCAACAGAGGTCTTGGTAGAGAGCTCAGTGAGAGAGGCCTTGGAGTAGGGAACACCAGAGGGAGATTAGGTCTGTTTGTAATCCATGGAAATAACAAAGTTTAGGGATTTTTCCAATTTAATCAAAACTGATTCTCCTCATTCTTCTTCTCTGAAATGGGGTTTGTGTAGTCAGATTTTCAGTCTTCTTCTATTTGCCCCGTATAACAAATGGCATGATGCAAAATCAGTGGAAAAATAAAGACATCCTACACTTTAGAGTTATGTCATA
This sequence comes from Poeciliopsis prolifica, assembly GCF_027474105.1. Taxonomy (NCBI): domain Eukaryota; kingdom Metazoa; phylum Chordata; class Actinopteri; order Cyprinodontiformes; family Poeciliidae; genus Poeciliopsis; species Poeciliopsis prolifica. The sequence continues at coordinate 9,290,014 of NW_026562387.1, forward strand.
CTTAAAGTAATGCCAAATGGATTCAGCGTTACCTGTATTATTTTAGATTGAGAAAAGCATTTGCAGAAGTTTTGCTGGGCAAAGCGAAAGAGGATCTTAAAGATTGTACAATGTAAGATATGAAATTAATCACTACCCAGATGTACTACTATAGTATGATAAGGGTGATGACTCCTTTAAATATAACGTATAGATAAACCGTTAAGTTTGAAAACATTTAATGCAAAATTGTGAATTGAAAAAATATGATGTATGGTTTTAAAAGTTTTTTTTATATATAGTTTTGATGCATTCCTTTACTTACAGACGTCTCCTATTAGCAAGCTAAACAGAGACCAGCATTTAATTTACTCTCAGTAAAACCTAGCTGTTCTGTCAAAGCCTTAGAGGTTTGCATGTGCAGTGAGAGTCCAATTGGCAGTGGAAACATAAAATAGTGTATACTGATCCGAGCTGTCCTGTTCAGTTAGAATAAGGCATTCAGAGAACATTCATTAACATAAAAAAACTCATGAAGACAAAGGCAAACACAAAAAAAGTTAAAGTGGTGAAGTTCAAAGCATTGTTAGGTTAGAAAGTGACATCCCAAGTTTTAAACATTTCACAAAGCTCTATTATCTGAAAATGAAAATAGTAACTAAGAGATGGCCATTCACCAAAACTGACAAAGAAGGCATTGACCAGAGAAGCAGCCGAGTGGCCCAGGGTAATTCTGGAGGAGCTGCAAAGATTCACACTTATCGGTAGTAAAATGTGCTGACATTAAGTACAAGTTGTGTTATTACAAATACGGTCTGCCTGGAGGATTGGCAAAAACAGCATGTGACACAAAGCAAATATGTGGAATAAAGTGTTTTGATCAAATTGAAAGACAGGACAAAGCTGCAAACCACTGCAAGGGACATGAGTGGAATGAGGTTCACTCTTCAGCTGGACATCAAGCCAAACCATGGAATTGTTTAGATCACAACATATCCAAGTGGTCCAGGAACAACTAGACAAGGAATTACTAGATGCGCTAAGAAAGGACTGAACCAAAGTAAAACAGAAACAAAGCTGATCCAATCAAAGAAAAGGAGCAAAGGAATACAGAAAGTAACAAACTCAAAACCAACTGAAAAAACCCAAGACCATGACAGTCTGTGTGACTTTTCTTTACTTTCAGTTTTTCAGCTGCTTGCTCCTAACTTCCTCATACATTTTCACTATCTAATAAAGACCTACACATTAATTTGAAAAGAATGTATGACTAACGACCTGCACACTTTCTTTAAGGCCTTACACTAACTGCTAACAGGTAAAAATTAAAAGTTAAAAGCTTTCTTAATTCCTAAAATTAAAACAGCAGAGAGGTTCTTTTCACAGAGCATTACATCTGTTTAATTAGTTTTTTTTTTGTTTTGTTTTTTGCTTCATGCTTCGGTGTCATAACTCCATAATGTTTCTATTCATTTATATCTTTGTAACTTTTATTAGCTAACTTTGCATTACCTGGTTCTGTTTCATAATACTCTTTTCTAGCTCTGCCGAGCTTACAGAGAATTTAGGATAGAAGAAGGCAGGTTAACACCAAACTTAGCATGTCATAAGACAGAAAAAAGTCTAAGTAATGGGTTTTACTGGGCGTGAATACTGGCCAACATTTCTGTCGTACAGCCCGGGAGCTTTCTCTCCTGCATATATTTAGCTTATCTCTTAATAACAGCCACTCTGTCTTCTGTTTAAAACCTAATTTGCTGTCGCTTCCACCCTCCAACCTTTACTGCCCCTGGTAATGTGAGCCCATAGTATAGCCCAGAATTAATTCCTCAATAATTTCAGAGCCGCTTTTCAACTAACAGCTAATGGTGTTAGACATGCTTGAGTAATCCTGAATTAGTAACATCCAGCAATTCAAATAGCGTGCCGATGTCAGGACAGCTAAGTGCTAATTTGTGCTGATTGTCTGTCCTGATACCACTGAGGGCCGGGGAAATTATTTTTATAAAATATAGATCCAGTTTTCAGTTTCTAATAAAGACTAATTTGCTTCTGTGACTGAATTTGTCTGGGAAGACTGCAAGCATAATGTGGCAAATGACATAAAATAGGTGTTAAAAAAATAAATGTTCTTTTATTTACCTACGTACTGAAAAGATTGATGCATGTCTTATTTTCTTACGTTTGTTTACTGTACCAGTGAGCATTCAAGTTACCATTTAACTGGGGGAAATAGATGGCATATTTAATGGAAAATGTATGTGAGGAAGGGGTAGAACAAGGTTTAGAAGTGTGTCAGCATATGTGAAGGAGATTTCTCAAATAGGCCATAGCCTGGGGCTTGATGGACTGAATCCTCTCTCCAAGGAATCTACTGTATGCACACAGATAAAAAACTAAACCCAAACATAAAATACCTGCTTACTGCACTCAGATGGAAGAATGACAACCCTTAAAGTGGGGAGCACAGTGGGGACTGGTGGGGACTAGGGTTTGAAATTTAACCCTTCAGTAAAATTAGAGAGGCTCCGGTGCATACCTCAGCTGTTCTGAATGTCCGAGAGGGTTCAGAGCAGTGATCTGTCCTGGTCTCCTTCCCTGTCTAATTTTGTCATTCTCTTTTGTTTCTTTTCCGCTTTTTCCGAGTTCACCCCAAGAACCTCCATTTTTTTTTTTTTTTTGAACGTTTCGTCTTGACATAGAAACCAATGTTTTGATTCCAGATGGAAAACGCAATTTGTCCTATTCACCCTATGTTCAGGTCACTATCTCAACACTGTTCAGAATGTATGTTTGTGTGATATTTTGCAGGTTCAGGTACCTTGATTTGCTTGGACTCAACCCCGAACCAGAGTGCTTGCAGAGTCCAAAGCTAAACGGGAACAGGTGTTGCTTTATATTCAAAGCCAGAGGACATTGTGAGGCTACTGGCCTGTTTGACAAGTTAAACAGCTTAATACTTTTCTTTTCAGAGGTCATCGGTGAGTTTGCACTTTGCTGTAAGTCAGATACGTTCTTTGAATTGCTGATCGACATAATGTTTTCATAATTTTATCTCTAATAGCTTATGTTTGCTTTAGCACTAAATTGGTAAAATGATGGAAATATTGGTGTTTCAATAATAGATCCAATTTTATAAAGTATAACATGTCATTTCTCAGATTGACAAATCAAAAATACATTTGTGGTTCTTTGAAAAGAAAAAAATGCACAAAAACCATTAGAGGTATATGTATGACATTTGTGCTTTCAACATCCCCTTGTTGATAAGGAAATATCAGTATTTTGATTATAACCAGCTACTTGGTTTGCACTAATTGCTGGAATGGTAACTAAATCAGGACAATGTTTCATTTGTTTACCTTGACCCTTTAATATCAAGCATCTGATATTGAATGTGACGAAAGTGCAGCCTTGGGCTAGCTTTGGCTTTGTGTCGGTCAGCTTCTGTCTTTGAATGCAAATCCCTTATTAACATGTAGATCGTAGATATAGCCATACGAGAATAGAATGGAATATTTTTTTCCATGTGACTATGTGTGCTTTTTAAGTTTTATAGAAACTTGTTTAAAAGGAAAGAACTCTAGTCACTTTCCGTTGACTAGAGTTTATTTCCTGGGATTTCCTGCTTTGTTTGGGAAGCATGAAAGCTAAATCGAACTCTGGCACAGACAAAACAAGCGGAGTCTGGTTCACCTGAAAGTGTGTGATTTGCTTGCAGTGGGAAACGCAATTGGACTATTCAGTGAACCAAAGACAGGGAGTGAACCTGCCACATTCATCTTATGAACAAAGCAACATGCCAGATGGCTCACTGCTTTGTCTGTTGCTCATACTGGGCATCTTCCAGAGAAAATAGCAATTAGAATAGAATATAAAAGAAAAAAAACATAGAATAGAACTTTAAAGTAAGAACAGAAACCACAATGCTGCATAATTTTTGCAATTTTGGTTTGCAGAGATGTGGTGAACATTTTTGTGCTGTTAGTGTATTCAGATAAAGCAAAAATATATCAACCTTTACAGTAGATTACAGTATTTCACCATAAACACTGTAAGAGCTAACAGTCAAACTTTCAAGAAGGAATAGGCACTATGACACACCATCATTAGCAGCTATGCAAAGCTACTACTAATTTGCTTCATTGCTGCCAATAGGAAATATGAGGGAAAAAAGAAACCTGCCTTCAAAATAAAAGCAACACATTTCAAAAAGTTAAGTCCTAAAAATTTTGAAATACAAAATAACGGAACAAATTGTAATAACATCTATGGTTTTTAGAGAAAAAGTCTTAAGAAAGCAGAATCTGAAACTGGAATCTGCCTGGCGAAGTGCACCTCTGTCTGTTACACTGTTGCTCACAGGAACTTGGACAAATTACCATCCTATTAGTATCCTAAATGTATTGCTTCTTTTATGTCTCAATCACCTCATGTATAGTGCATGCCAAGAACAAAACCAACCATTCCTTTAATTTCTTCCTTGCACACGCCTGTATTTTCTCACCTTTCGTTTCACCCCCTCTTGTCCAAGTGCTCTATCACACCTCCATTCCCATCATTTTCTGCCTGTCACCTCCCACCAGCAGACATCCTGTCTGGGAACAGTGTGCATCACTTCTTCGGTCTGTCCATGACTTCACTGTGCTTAGATTCTTTGGGCTGTGTCACAGACATTGCTGCATACAGTCATGCCTTTATGCAGCGACGAAAATAGCAGTAGAATTATATAGGTCCCTCTGATAATGTGTGTGGCAACTGAACGTCTGCAGCCTGTATCAATATTGTGATCTAGCTGCAATGTTTCAAAGTCAGTTTTTGCTGCTAGTCCATAAGATTACGAAGCTGTCCATTGTGTCAGCAATTAGCCAAACTAATAACATTTTTGCAACTGCAGGAATTTGGAAGCATGTCCGACTCTGTAGCTTTTGTTCAAAATTTATTAAGCTCAATTTTTTGTCTGCAGCAGCTCCATCGTTTCCAGACATAACCACACAGCCTGAGTGTGTCCTTTGTCTCCGGGTGATGTCCCGACATATTTTGGGCTCGTTTACGGCTCCTCATGCATTTTAATATTTCACTGTCCAGTTTGTCCTAAACAAGACAGTCCAAAGTCCAAGGACAAGATGGGTATTTTGAAGTAGAAGAGCCTGTCTAATGGAGAGATGCTGAGGGAGAAGAGCGGCCCGCGTGCAGACAGATGAGGGCAGACGTCAATAGCTAGCTGAAGGATGGAAAAAAAGGAAAAAAAAGGGGGAGCATTGATTGAAAGAAAGAAGGAGGGAGAGGAAGATGGATGAGCGGGGTTAATCAGGCCAGCTGGCACAGCAGTCGATACTTACATTGATGCTAGAACTTTGCAGCTGCATTCTGTATTCCCTTGTTGTACATTCATGGAATATTATAGCACTCCAGTTTTAAATAAGTGCATTGTGCACATAGAACTCTTGCTGTTCATGTTATTGTTACATTTTTTTAAATAAATATTGGTACCGATATTTACCGAATACATAGTTAATCTAATAACTATGTATTTAAATAGTATTATTATTATTTGCTTATTTTTTTTAGATGTTTTGCTGTTTTAAATGTTGCCTATATCGCTTCTTTGCTACTGCCTTGACCAAAAATCCCTTGAAAAGAATTTTTTTTCAATAAATATTTGTTTTATTGTAGTGCTATAGTACATCTCAGCACTGCTTATTGAACCTGAAAATATTCAGCTTTAAATAAAGGTTTTCTGTTGAACTAAGTGTGTGTATACAAAGTCATGGCTCTGACATAGATGGGTCCTGCTCTCTTTAACCTTTAGCAAATTCATTCCAATGTTTTATAACCTTACATTGTGATTTTGGTCTAAGCTCTGTTTTCTACACAGCCTTTTTACTGATGTTTTTTGGAGTTACTTCTTTAGTTCGGTATGTTGTTGTATTATGCAGATTGATAGTCAAGGAAAGGCCTTGAGTTTATTTCCTTTCATGCTTGTTTTGATCCTTGTTTGGCCTGTCAACTATAATGGAAAATGAAAATAATGTCTCATGCAAGACATTTTAACACGTAAGCAAACCCAAAATAGTATTAAGTCAAATATTGCAATTTTAGCAAACTTAAACTTGAGTCTTAAGTTGCAAAAATAATTGCCTCAGAAATACTTTGGAGAAATGGGCTAAAGAGTGACACTCACATTTTGGGATATGAATCTTTTTAAGAATTTTGCTCTCATGTAATCAGCAATGAGAGCAGCTGGTAAACCATACTTCTGACATATATGTCCAAATTCTCCAGTAAAAGGGTGCTTTTTAATTATTTGATTGATTAATTAATCTTAACAAGCTGCTAATGTTTGAGGTGTTTTATAAAAATCACCACCTGGATTTCTCTCAGAGCTCTGTGTTAATGACGTTTATTCTTTTCAAAATTTAGTAAATGTATCACTTATTCCCTTGGAGTTCAGCAGGTGTAATTAGAAGCAAACTTTCTCAGCTTCCAGTTTTCCAAATATAAAAGCATTTTGTCTTGGATTAATTAAAAAGTTGGACATGCTCAGGCACAATATAGTCCACGAGAATGACGTTGGCACAGCTATTCTGTGCCAAGGTTATTCTGTACCTTGGCACAGAATAACTATTAGACTTGACAACAAACATTTCAAATGTAGATTTAGAACATAGTTTTGATGGTGTTTGATTCATTTTGCAGAATGTTAACCAATTTGCACAACTGTTTTTTAAAGAATACATCACATCAATTTTCAAACTGATTCCCCGGCTTTCATAGAATGTTCAGCAGGATACAAAATTAAGTTCCCTATAGAAGATGTGTGCCAATGGGTCAAATTTTGCTTTAGGATTGCCAAATTCAATTGCATGTAGATGTTAATTTCAGAGTGCCTCAATGTCTTGAATCTTGATTTATACCTGGACTTGGAAAAAATTACTTCTGGACATCTTGAATGACGTGCTTGCATTCACCATACCACAGTTCCTTATAGTCTATCAGGCAGGTGGTAGAAAATTGCTTTATTGATTGTTGGAGATGTTAGGAAATGTCCTCAAGTTAGGTAGAACTGACACTCTGTCAGGCTAGAATGTATCATAGGGGAAGAATCCTCTTTACAGCAGCTAACAAAACAGCTCAAAATGCAGAGGTGCAAAAACGGAAACCAGCAACAAATGTGATTTTATCCTATTACTGTTGGATATTTTTGTTTTGTTTTGTTTTATGTTCACCTCTTTGTTTTTAAACATTGCTTTGAATGTGTAATTTTATGTTTATAAAAGCCATTCTCAACATATTTAGTTGTTTTTCCTGCTTCTTACGTTATTCTATAGTTGTAAAATACACTAGACATCAAAACATGCACTCTGTGTACCTACCTGTGTGTGATTTTCTACCCTCTTTGGGACCATTTCTGATAGCCCAATGCAGTGCTCCAGAGTGCATTAAGCTCTTGCTGGGCTTTGGCTTTGCTCCATTTGGAAAATCAGGATTTGGATTTCAGATGGCAACACAAGTGAAAGTGTTATGTTATCCAAGAGGGATTGCTTTGAGTTGTACAGCTTAATGTGAAGTGAATAGAAAGGGGAAAAAAGGAGAAAGAAACGATAACAGAAGAAAGCAATTTAATCTGAAAATTGTTGCACATTTAGTAACTGTCAAAAAGCATTTTTTGCTCCAATAGAAGGGATTCATAAATATGTTTGACCAACTATTTCTACTGGAAACCTCAACCAATATTCTCTGCTTGTAATATAATTCCTATTTTCTAATGTTGTTGTGCATTGTGTTGTCTGCAGGACGGCCCACGCCAGGACAAAAAGCGAGGCAGCAGAACAAGCCTCCATCTCTGCCGTGCATGAGTCGGAAATTGCCAGGGCGGTTGCCAGGGAGCTCTCCCCCAACTTTTACCAGCCAGGTAACATTTTAAAACAACATTTCATACACAGAATGCAGTTTGTGTCCTTTTAGCACAAATTCTCCCTTCATTAGCAGCCAGTGGTTGACCATTCTCTGTGTTCTTACCATAACTGGCAACATGTTTGATGTGCAATGCAAACAGACAACAACTTAAGAAATGATCTGTCTTACTTTAACAGGAAGAATGTGTCCCTGTTAAACAGAAATTAACAAAATTTAACAAAAATTGCTTTTTCAAATACGATAAAGTCGATTTGGAAGACTTTTTCTCTCAAGAACATGACAATTGGAACGCAGGTTTTTCTATTTAATTGTGTTATCTTTGTAAATTCTCTTGAATCATCTGTAGTACTTTCAGTATAACAAAAGCAAACACATAATAAATCTTAAGGGGATAAACACGGCACTGTAGCTTACCGCAAAACAGCTGCTGATAGGGCTTTGAGACACACACTGTGTTCCTTTGTGGCTATCAAAGTCAAGTTCAAACATTTTTAAACACATGGAGTAACCATGCCCGGATCAAGCGAGCATTCATAAAAAAACACACACCAAACAAAGCTGGCAAGATCGATTTCTCTTCCACCCCTTTAAAATTCTTTATTGAAACTGTAGAAGACTAAAGCAGGGATAAAGCTATGCTGACAAGGTCCCAGTTGGTTAGCACTGTTGGATATGAAAACCATCTATCCAGAGTCAAGCTGCAGGTGCACTGTGGGGTTAAGGAGGTCAGTGGCTTTGGTGTAACGCAATACATTTCTTGTGGCTAAATTCGTCCCAGCATTTGCGTGGCCATGCACGTAGAAATGGTTACAGGCAAGGTTTTCAGTCATTGTAGTGTTGAAGCACAGATGTGGTTGTAGGATCTGGTTTTGCAGAGTTGCTAACGGTAACTGCAATCTGTAAGCAATCTAATGTAACTCTCACGATCCCTGTTTCTCTAAGCAACACATTTGTCCATGAAATTCAGATATTATGAGACTTGTTAACAAGAGGGAAGTGGGTTTCTGTGCCCATTAGAGCTTTTCACGCTGACTATTTGAGTTTGTTCTTGAGCTTCTGCTTAGAAAAGAGATTGGTGTCCCGGCTATGTGATTAAACAGTCGAGACACTGAAGACAAATTCGAACACTACAATGAAGGCCTGTGTGTTTATACTAAAACAGGCCACTATTTTTTCTGAATGGCAGCTTTTTTCTACCCTGCTCTCAAAGGCTTATTGTAATTGAAAGAATCGCTAAAGTCAATGCAAAATAAAAGGATGGAAGCAATTCTGTTTCTTGATTTTCTTTCTGACTGAAGGAGCATAAGGGGTGGTGGAAATGGAACCCTTCAGAGGTTTTCTTCTACTCATCCCATGCAGTTCTCACTTTTCTTCAGCCTGACAGTTTAACAGGCATACTGTCTTCAAAGCATAGTGTGTCAACTCAGACCTATTTAGTCTTTTTACAAGGTTGGCTGAGCTTTACAAAGTAGCAATAGACATATAATACTATATAAATTATCAGGTGGTGTATTTTTTAAAGTTGTGATGCAGAAGTCATAAAAAAGAGCATTTTCATGGAAGCGTTGTGGTGGATGTTGGATGATATTTGTGTGTTATTTAAAAAGCAAGAAAACCTAGTCTCTTTTTTGTTTTATCAAGCTTATACATTAATGTACTTTCTCTTGAATTTGGCCTTCTCATAGGTCAAATATCTATATTGATCATCCGCATATGACATCACAGTTAAGCTGGAGACTGAGATATCATTACTTCCTTTGGGCTTGTCATTGTTCATGAGATTGATGTTTCATGTATGACATTTTTGGTAACCAAAAATGAAAGCGAATACAGCTTGTGTTAATTATGAGCTTTGAACACCATTGAACAAGAAATGCATATAGAATTTTTTAAAGCTACTCATTCTGTGAATTTATCTAAACCACTAGCATTATATGTTTGGTGCTAATCTTTCCCCTATTCTTCCTGAAATAGAGCTAAAATATCCAGAGAAGCAATGCCACGCCTTTTTGTTTATTTTTATTTACTATGTAAGATCAATGCTATCTTCACCCGCCAGCCCCCTTCCATTTGGTCAAATATATTTAGCCCTATGAGCAAGCAACTTTTGGGCCTTTTCCAAAAGCCACTACAAAATAGTAGGTGACATACAGATTGACAATGGGGTCCATTCAAGCATGTCGCTGTCTAAGCCACAGAAATGGCCAGCCAAGGCCAGAGACATCCTGTGGCTTGTTTGTGTTGTGGAAAACAGTGGTCATGCCTGGCAAGCTGAGTGTTCTCCATATCCAAGTGTGTGCGTGGGTGTGTAAGTGTGTGCAAGGAGAGTGTCCTTGCCTTATAAGTCGGATCATGAATGAGAGAGTGGACGATGTCATAATAATGTGCAGCGCAGGATGAGATATGAGCCGGAACATTTAAACGTTCAGTTACGTAAGCTTGTCTGTTAAGCCAGCCGAATACGCACCTGCAAATGACCAAACTTATTCAACATATGTTAATTTGCTTTGTTTTTGCAGTATAAAGGAAGTTAGATTATTAGAAATTATCAATATTTCTGGTTTTGTCTTTGTGCTGGCTTTTCATGTTTGAATGTAAACATCCCGTATTTGCAGTTTCCTGGGGGCAAAATGTAATACTGGCTCTCAAACAAGTTTACTTACAGAGAAGATTAAGATATAGATAGTGTGAAAAAAAATATCCAGAGTGAATTCAATCAGAATAATATAACATTTCCAGTGTACCATGGCTTCCTTCCTAAAAGCACACGTCTTTACAACTATAGATCCAAAGTTGTAACTATAATATTCATATTTCTTGTTGTTTGTAATTAGCATTTCAGACTCATGGCAGATTATCACTAAGATTGGGACTATGCACTTCAAAAGGAAAGAGAGGGTCAAAGCAAATAGGACCCTGACCTTTCCGATTGATTCACACACACACAGCACCCTGGAGGGGGAGCAGTGGGGGTTTTCTGGGTGTGGCCTGTGGCGTGACGTTAATTGGGCTATATTTGGTGCTGATGTGTGCTCACAGAGGTCTAATGGAGACATAGTTGAAATCCTTATGCACTGAGAGGACTTTGCTCCAGCGCTCGCACAGCAGCTGTTCCTTCCTTCAGCCGCTCACCAGAGAGACGGGTGGGGGTGGAGGGTGGCTTGGGAGGGGAGGGCAAGAGAGATCCTGCTCCACCCTTTTTGACCCTGTCAAGGTGTACTTGAACCAGGTGGAGTCATAAAAGCCACTAGCTGTCAGGGCTGAAAGGCAGACATGAGCAGGTGTTGCTGTGTATTCATAGCAGCAGATGGGGTGTAAGTTTTCACTCAGTAGTTTTCCCTTAAGTTAACCTAACACAGAAACTTTTTTTGACTTTCAGAAAAACAGAATGTTAATTCTTTTTCATATATTATATTGCAATTTTGTTTTTGAATCTACTAATTAAACCTGTTGAAATAAAACTTTAACCTTCATTGTTTCATTTCCAGAAACATTCAGGAAATGCTTGTTCCCCAATGTTAACCTGTTTTAATTCTCCAATTACTTAATAATAATTTCTTTCAGTTGCCTTGAACAGCAGCTAGTGAGAAACTCTTCACATACCCACACACAAGAGAGTGGCTCTCAATAGTCTGCACTCCTGTATCTAAATGTCAGGTTTTTGTGACAGAAGACTGATGCATTTGGATAGCATTGGAGCCCGAGTAACCTCTCTCAATATATGGGGAGAGCATGTGGACTTTAATTCCAACAAGATAATATTCTATTTGTACCAGCAAACCTCTTTAATCAACAATTTGCCAGGAGGCAGTGAAGGAGAAATGTATTTTCTGGTTACTGTTGTCTCCTAGCCTGACAAGGCAGCAGGGAAGCCCTGTCATCTATTATAAAGCAGAAACAGGCCTGTGTAGGTGTTTGATTGTCAGCTCTTCAAGAAAAAAACAGAACTTAAGTTGTAAATACCAGTAACAGTAATTTACACAGTGTCCTGTAATATGAAATGATGAAAAGCAGGCTGCCTCGGATTGGCTAGCTGAACTTAGTCTAATGCCCGCTGGCAACAGATGTGAAATTCAGGCAGTGTACTTCTGTCTGCTGTGTTTGCGTGCACGCACACACATATTTATGTATAAATTTTTATGTAGTTTTTTTTTTTTTTAAAGCTTCTCTCTTTTTAACTGCCATTCATATCGTATTAAGGTCAGGAGGAGTTACCCTGGGTCATAAAGGGCTGATCTGTTATGTTTTGTACGGTTGTATGACTGCCCACATTCGTGCATGAGGAGGAGAGAGTGCTCGTATGTTGGTAAGAGTGCACTGGAGCAGAAAATGTGCCATGGATTAATATAAGCAGAAATGGCAAACTGCTGCAGCTTAAACAAAACCTTGAATTCTAGTAAGCTTGAAGAGACAACAGTGATCTGAAGAAGAAATATAGAAAATTTACTTTTTGAGATGAATATCTTATAATACCATTGAAAAGTTTAATCGTGCAATTTTATTGAAAAAGTAAAAACTCATAATATGCATTAATTACATACAGAATATTACATTTGAAGCATGATGTCGATGTGGTTTCACTACTATTCCTCTTGACAATATGCTGTAGTTTTATCTATGGCGTTTGTATGGGGCAGCTTTGCTGACTTATCAAGCACAATGGCATTTGGATCATTAAATTGATTATAGTTGCTTTCAGTAGTTCTTGCTTAAAAAAATAAATTAGCATCTCTAGTAAGGTTGTCAACAGAGGGAAGTGAAATGCTCTAAAATGATCTTGAAGCTCTGGACTCCAAGTGCAGTACATGTCTTGCGAATCTCCTTCAAACATTAGAATGGGTTTTGTTTTACAATCCTCACAAGACTGTGGCCATCACTTTTTCCACACATTTTCCTCCCACCAAACTTCCTGTCATTGTGCTCAGATACATCCAACCTTTTTAGCAAACGTTGAATGGCATTACACATGAGTTCTGTGGCAGTGATTGGAAAATAGTCAGAACACAGCATTTCTTTATGATGGAATAATTTTAATACAGTAATGTTCTAAGTTCTGAAAAACCGAAATGTGGTTGTAATTCAGCTTGAGGTGTGAGGTGACAAAGTTATTTGCAAGGACACTGATGGTGGATGGATACATTAGTGTTTGATTTTTATTAGCTGTAAGCCATAATAATCAAAATTAGCAGAAATAAATGCTTGAAGTACAATACTCTTTTAGTAATAAGTCTTCTACGGTATATGAGTTTTATATTTTTGGTTGAGTTACTGAAATAGATTAACTTTTCAATCAAATTCTAATTTGCAAGATTAACTAAATGAACACATTCAATTCCTATCCAGAGGAAAATCAGCTGAAATTTCTTGAAAGCAAGTTTTTTTCTCTTTTTTCCTCTGTTCAAGTTTGTATGAATCATATTAGAATAGTTGTCATGAAAGCATTCAACCTGAAAGTGTTTGAGGCTATAGGGGTCGTTTAAATGGTGAAAACCATCTAGGACATGCTTGGTACTCCCCCCCACAGGAATCTGTCCCCAAACAGAGCGAAATTGCTCACTCCCACCTGTGGAGCCGTAACTCTTATTGAGCTATGGTGTGAAATTAAGCTGGGGAGATATGTTAAGTCCCACTAATGTTTACATGTCCCTCCTTTCTCTTTGTACTGGGTCTTGGTCGTGGCAGTTCAAAAACAAATTAGGAATGCCACATAGCTGAAAGGTAAATGGAGATTATGAGTGCAGGAGGCCCCCAGTACTCCACAATAAGGCTGTTTATACAGATATAGGACTGGACATACCGACCACTTTGAATTTGATATTTACATACCAGCTGTACAAAGTGTATTTTGGTAAGAAATAAGTAAATATCCATGTTCCTCTGAAGCTTTTTTGAACCTAACAATTAATTGAATCAATTCCAGTTGATAATAGCAAACTGGAATTGAAACCTTTCTCTCCTCTTCATTTGACTTCATGGCTTTTTTTTAATTAGTTTTATTTGTCAATTATACAAAATATTAATTTCTTAAATGAAATGGTATCCCTAAAGTTGTAAAAGTTACAATTGCATTTTTTTGTGACATATTCCCAGTAATCATTCAAAGTAATTGGGGCTCCTATAACAATGTGTGTCACTTCTTGTTCCCTTTTCAGGACCAGACTACATAAAACAACAGTCAAAAGAACCAGTGGAAATTAAAGAGGTCCCTGTTGAAAAGAAGGAAGAATCCCCACATGATTCTCCTCACTTTTACCGCAAAGGCACAACTCCACCCCATTCTCCTGTAGCTAGTCCTGCAGCCACTCCTCCCCCCTCACCTGAGACTAAGAAGAAGACTAGCCAGATTGGCAACAGCATCAGCCACAAACCGAGCAAAGAGGAAAAACCATCCCGCAAGATAAGCAAAGAAGAGAAGTCCAGTTACAAGGCCAGCAAAGATGAGCGATCTAGCAGAAAGCTGAGTAAAGAAGAGAGGCTATCCTTCACTGATGGCCCCAAGACTTCTCATGCACACATTGAGGCTCCTCCAAAACCAACTAAAGTTCAGCAACCAGCCCCAGCAACCGCTCCTCCTGTGCAGCCTCCTACCGTTCCAGTTAATGGCCAGCTCCATTCTGAATATCACAGTTACTACGTTAAAGCCACCCCACGGGGCCCTCCACCTCCTGAGCCTGAGGAAGTGGAAGAAGAACCTAGTGCCCAAGCTCTGGCACGTCTGCCCCCACAACCTAAGTCTTTCAGCACCCCTACCCCCACTCCTAAGCTACCTTCCATTCGGGAAAGCAAGAGTGACCCAAAACTCAGGAAGCAAGATTCCCTAAAACCAAAGAGCCTTGCAGACACAAAGAAAGCAAGCATGGAAATTGCAGAAAGCACAGAAGAAACAGTAAGTATACTATAGCTTAACCAAAGTTCATGGTGGCTATTGTAGACAAGATGAAAAAAGTTGACATCACAGTACCTGAAGCTAAATTTTATATATTAATATTCAAATGCCTGAGGCTAAGATGATATATGTGTTTTAAGTAATTTCCCAATTGGCTTTTTAAGGTAAAAATGGTGCTGCCTGCCATTGAATGTTTCATACCAGCAATTTTAGGGGGACATTCCATACTCCCATTTACAAACAATGATTAAAATGAATTATATGTTTTACTTATAGAAATTACAGATTTCTTCTCTGTTTGATTTTGTCAGACTACAATGTTTCTGAACTTTATCAAAGATAAGCAGATTAAGTGCAACATGGAGTTTTAAAATAATTTTCTTTGCTAAGGTATTAAAGCTATCCAAACCTACCTATCCACATATGAAAATATTATTGACCCTTTTGGTAAATATGGAATATACTATAATTAGTGGCCATTTGGTTTAATTTCTGTACCCATGCCTCATTGCCATCAGACCAGTAGAATCAGGAAATGACCTAAATCCAACATGCCTGACATCTATCCAGGAAGTCAGAGAACCACAGTAAGACTCATTATCCACAAGTGGAAAAAGAAGAGAACACAGAAAAATATCTAAAGCACTGCAGACCTCAGCTACCTCAGTTAAGGTCAGCTTTTATGATTCTTCAACACGTAAAAGACTGGACATAACCGGGTGAGATCCAGGCCAAAACCACTGCTAGCAAAAAGAACATAAAAGTCCATCTGAAATTTGCCAACAAGACTTCCTGGTGATCCCCAAGACAAAAATATTTTGCCAAAATATGAGTCAAATGTGGAACTTTTTGTCTTTGTTGCACCATAAAACTATCACAGATTCTGTTCGGGCCTGATTTTCTCCTTCACAAAGTGAACAATGAATTGTGCTCTTCAGCAGAATATCATGAACACAAATAACTGGTCATCAGTTATTTGATGACCAGTTAAAACTAGGAGCACTTGGGTTAAACAGTAGGAAAGTATGGAAACACACCAGCAAGTCTGTAAAGTTAATGCTTAGGAGTGGCCTAAGGAGTGACCTGGAAGTCTAATTGAAATGCTGCACTGTGACTTTAAACAGACTATTTGACCACAATGAAGGAAAAGACTGAATCCCTGCTACAACAAAGATAGCCAATCAGTTGTTAGATTTAGGACGATTACTTTTTCACATAGGGTCAGGATGGTTTTGGACAGCTTTTACCTTTATTTGAAGACCTAATTTTGTACAGTTTCTAATATTCTTTGTTATGTGAAATGATCTGAAACATTTGTGTGAGACAAAAAATATTTAAAAACATTTGTAATTTTTTCACAGGGCAAACTAAGTTTACATCTAAAGAACAAATGTTATGGCTGCATCATGAAATGAAGGGATTAGTTACATTACCCAAGATTTAGATTTTACTACTGCTATTGAGATCTGTAACAATTTATTAAACAGCGGTACCACAAGTGGGACTTGAAATGCTAAAACAACTAAGTGGGGGATTTTTTTACATGAACACAATCTGGGTGTAAAGGGAATAGTGGGAATAGAGGTACTGAACAAGGGAAACTTTTAAATATGCTAGCTTTGAAAGTAAGTGTGTCAGGCCCCCTTTTCAAGCCAAAGGGCTCCATAAGCTAACCACAGGTAGGTAATTTTAGTATTTAGGAAATATGGTACATATAACTGATGCTATATTTAATATGGGGGGCAATACATAAATTTTAAATGATGTGTGAAACTATTTCTTGCAGAAGTCAAGTGACATTTAACTTTGGTGTTCTTTTTATGTGTAATGCTAAGCTGCTAGCGAAAGCTTGATTTTAACAAACAGGCAATACTGCTTTCAATCTTATCAATGACTTACTGATTAAATTAAATGAATGAAAAATGTTTTTTTTCCCCATTTTTGGGGATGTTGCTGTTAAAGACTAATGTTATGGTTTTTTTTTGTTTGTTTTTACAGGGTCCTAACTCAATCCTTGTTGCTATGGTAATGCTGTTGAATATTGGCCTTGCAATTATATTTGTCCACTTTCTGACATGATGATATTGTTTCTATGGTAAGTTAACTTATGTAGAAGTATTATCTTTAATAGTTCCGCTCTACGGCGGAAAATAACCCAGACATGATAATCTGTGCGTGCCGTACAAAGATGTCCTTTTTTTTTTTTATTTGCGTACATATCTGAAATGTGACAAGGGGCCAATTAAATCCAGACTGTTCTACTTTGCAGTGAAACCATGGCAACTGGTACAGTTGCATTGCCGGCCTTGAAAAGTGAAAATGGCGCCAGTGAGAAACGGGGGCGGCCGGAGGTGTTTGAGAATCAGCATGACACCGAAGAGAATGAAGAGAGAGGCATCTCTACTATCAACCTGTCTTTGGCCCTATATAGGGCCAACCCTGTCAATTAGCACTCCTTTGGCTTCTGTATAAGCAGAAGTGAAATGTTACGTCTAGTGAGTTAAAAAAAGAAAAAAAAAAAAAAGAAGAAAAAATCGTGAAAATGCAACCAAACGTACAAAGTATGAAAAAATAAGTTCTTGAAACCTACATGTGTTCTGACCCGAGCTCAGGTCTCTGTAGCCCACTCTCACTGCCTTGGCAGAGATAGTAGTGGGCTGATGGACCTTGCTGGAGGAGTGCGGAGATGCACTTTTAGTTGACGGGAGCAAACAGCTGCCTTTATATTTTGCCATCTGACGTTTTGATGGGGAGATGTGAGCCCAGCCCCAGGGCGGCCAAGAGAGCGATAGTGAGACAGAGAGACAGGGGGAGGGGGGTTGGTGGTGTGGATGGATGGGGCTAGGGACTTGGGTGTTTGGAGGGTTTTACTGGGGTTCAAGCCACTCTTGCAAGAGCAAACCGCGCACGACCGTTGCCAGCAGTCAGTGCTTGCACGGTCACTAGCCAGTCTTACTCTGTTAATCCAAACATCCCTGCAGCTTTCTCGAGCTCCGTCCATTGTAATCCAGGATACACTGCTTTTGAAACACTCCCCATGCATGGTACAGTTTTAATTTTTTGTTTGTTGTTATTATGTAGCTTTTTGTTCACTGTTGTCCTCCAACTGTTGGTTACCTGCATTATTATGCTTGTAGAAACTTTGTCAGAGAATGAGTAAAATTTTTTTTTTTCCCATTTTATTTAAATTTTACTCATTTCTACCAATTGAGCTGTAATTTGACATTACACATCCATGTTTCTGAAAGTGCAATATGTTTATTTTCTTTGTCAAAGGCTTATAATCTATTTTGCCAGAGATAGTGTTATGCTATTCTAATAAAAATCAGTTTTTATTTGTCAAACAGGTGATTTGAATAGCCTGGGGTTTTTTTTTTCTTTTTTTTTTTTTAAATACGGCATTCACTAATGGCAGGAATTGTGATGATGAACTTGGTTTATTCTTGAAAATGCAGATAGCTCTGTGAGAGTGAAGTAACAAATGTCTTATATTATTTATGAAATGAGAAGAGAAAAGAATATATTTTATTGTACATGCCTACACCCTTCCGCTTTAATGAAGTTCGTTATTCGCTTTCACTGTTTCACGCCACAACTGAGATGCAAAAACCACAGCTTCCCGAAGCTGCTGGAGTAAAAAAAGGCCCAGCCGTGCATGTGTATGAGACTGAATTTTGTGGACAGTGGAACTTTATTCAGGTTTAGACCATGGGGAATGTGGATCCAGGGAGAAGAAGATATGCCTTTAGAAGTCTTTAACAGTGATACTGTTTACCTCAAAACAGATGAGGAAGGGAGGGAAGGGAAATAGATGCCATCCTTGTCTTAACTCTATTGTAGGGGCTTGGGGGGAGGGAGATGTTTTGACTGTTGTCATCACCTGAACCATGCTTTTGACTTGCTTCATCCTAGCTGCTTGTGGTCTTTGTTGCGGGTATGGCATGAGTTTCCAAAGTGGTTATTTATATGGTGGACATTTTACTGTCACCTCTACCAAGATGGAATATTTATTCATTGTGCAACTGATGTGTTTGTTAAAACATTGGTCATCATAAAAAAAGGGCTTAAAATATATATATATTTAGGTTTTAACAACTGCAAATCTGTTCCGAAGATTAGATTTGATTGTTGTCAAAAATTAAAATGAGCAACAAAAAATGAACAATTCTTGAACCAGTTTGGCATTTGGACAAACTACTGGAAAACATACTACTGAAATTTAGTCGTAATATTCTATAGACAATAAAAAAAAGTGAAGGCTAGTCTTTTAGAGGGTTTAACAGAAGAACCTGTTGGATATTTTTTTGAAATACAACATTGCATGTTGGAGAAATTTCTATATAGATTATTATATACTGTTTGTAAGGATTTTTACAGAGCACAATCCAGAATCTGGTATGAGTCGGTATTTTTCTAACAATTTGCACATCTGTATTTTGACAATGAAGATAACTTTTGTTTGTAATTGGTAATGTAATGCACATATGATAATGTTTGAAAGTGGAAAAAAAATAACGTAGATATTTTATTTCTAATTGGTCATACTGTATGTACCATTTGGGGATGTGAAGAGCAGATGTACTTGTTTTGAGGGATTTTATGAAGAAAAAAAAACCTGTGGGAGAGTTTTGATATGTTAAGGATCACAATACCCCACTGATTTGTGCAAAGTCTTTGGAGATGAAGCTATGTGTATAAAATAAAGTTATTATGCCTTGTTAAACAAAATGATGCATTTATTGGGTATTTTTATTACCATCACTAGTAGAATTATAGATGCCCTCCTGACAGAGGAGGCTTTTAAGCTTTTGTTCTGTTTTTGTAAATCATAACATTGTTCTTTATTTATGTCCTCCACAGCAAATACCTATATTAACTTCTTTGGTGAGTATTTCATCTTGTAAGCTATTTTGTCCAAGTGCTTCTCATTGGACAAACATTTTCCACTTTTCTAAAGAGCCTATTCTACCATCTTACTTTCATTGTTATTTTCCAATGCATTTGTGTATTTGTTAGAATTGTATGTGATTTTGACAGAGGAACACAAGGAAGTGCACATTAATGTCATCCTTCTTAAAGGTGAGCCTCCTCCTCAGTCTTGAGGCTTTTCCAGTCTGTTACAGGTTTTGTTCCAGAATTGCCTTGTATTTAGCTTGAT
This sequence comes from Poeciliopsis prolifica, assembly GCF_027474105.1. Taxonomy (NCBI): domain Eukaryota; kingdom Metazoa; phylum Chordata; class Actinopteri; order Cyprinodontiformes; family Poeciliidae; genus Poeciliopsis; species Poeciliopsis prolifica. The sequence continues at coordinate 9,309,957 of NW_026562387.1, forward strand.
CAATAATTCTGATCAGCCTCTCTGTCCCAGATGAATGAAACCATCCCCAGGTCATGATGCTCCCGCCACCATGTTCATCTGAGGATGAAGTTTTCATAGTGATGCAGTGTTTTTTCCTCTACGCATCACTTCTTCAACATGTTTCTTGTTTCTTTTTATCTTCCACGCCATTTATCCAGGCGCCATCTCTCTGCTTCTAAATCATATAATTTCTCTGAAGTCTGCCAGATGTTTATTTAAAAAAAAAATATATATATATATATATATATATATATTAAAGTATACATACTTTTTCCCCCACTTCCACTATAATGTGTCAATTAAATTTAACCTTTATTCAAAGATTGCTGATCTGCAAGACAAGAAGGCATGAAAAACTAAATTTGCTTTTCATGCCTGTCTTGATTACAACTGTGATTAAAGCGCACCTCAGCAATATATTTACAGAAATTGAGCCTGATAGAAGTTCTTCAAAAAGTCACTGAAAAGCTAATGAAATATAAAATAAAAAATGCATAAATCAGGGCATTTCGAGATTTTCATTCATATGTTCGTACCCAGTCTTGGGTATCTCCAAGCAAAACACTGGCCTAATTTTGACCTTCTCATAATGAGATCCATGGGGAAAAGACCAGGCATGGAATCAAAGAATCTCAGTAGGGGTCTCGCATTAGCAGTGCAAGCAAAAGCAGGTGCTGTAGTTTGTCTCAAGTCGGTTCACACTGTTTCCACTGTGGATTGGCCTTAGATTAGTGTAGTGTTACACCAACGACAGCACCTGCCCGGTATGTGCTACGTCGTGTGTGTTGTTTGGAACACACCGAAAAAAGAAAAAGAAACAAAACACAAGGAAGTTTTTCTTTTGACTTATGATGGTTTAGCTCGTTTAGTTTAGCTTTCCTTGGAATAGTCCAGAGAACACATAAGAGACCTATGTTAGGCAGAACTTGTCACTAATAGTATAGAATATCTCTGTTGCTATTCTAATATGGCACAGCAAGCTGGACAAGATTTGGTTGCACCAGCCGTCTTGGACAAATATAAACCAGACCCTTTTAAGTCCTAGCTTCCTGCGGGGTATTTAACAAATTGCAGGGACAGCTACAATTTAGACCCACAGGCTATTCTGCAGTTTATACTAAAGCATATTAATTATATTGGGAAGAGAAAAGTTGAGCTAAAACAAAACAGTAGACTCAAATACTGGACCTTTATCTGAAGGTTTCCTTTTTGATATCTGAGAAATGTGCCAGTCACATCCAGAAGACCTTCAGCAGATACAAAAAAATTGTGGAAAGTAGAAGTAAACTCTGAGATAGAAGTAAAATAAACAGGAAAGTAATTCCAATGAAATATGTTTTAAACAATTTATAATTTTACACAGCGAATGAGAAGATGAAACATAAAAAGAGTGAGAAAATTTTTTTTCAAATGCATTTGTTTTTCAAATGAAGACTGCTACAGTACCTGTACAGCCAAGAAGAGATGAAGAGCAAAGAAAACCCACAGTTTTTGTGTTTTTCAAACATATTTAGACATTAAATATCAATATGAAAGTTACTACATAATTAAAGTAATATAAATGAACATTAAAAGCTAAACAAACATGCTTTAAAAACAACTATAAGATGCAATGCAAAATGCTATTTCTGTTCAGGATTAAATTAGGACACACCAGGAATTTTTGCATTTGAATTGGCTAACATCACATATTTAGTTGTTGGCGCCTCTGACTTTTTCAGTAAGCCTCAACATCATGATGAGATCCAAAGCGGCATTTTAGATCTTCAGAAACACAATTAAAGGACCCAAAACAGAACAAAAGAAGAAACCAGCAAAGAATAAGTGAAGACAAAGGAGCAGTGATTAATGTGGCAAGAAACTGGTGAGTCTGATCAGCTGAACACATTGCAGCTGTGTGGGTAACATGACTATTGTGAACAGAATGAGCACAAAAGAAAACATAATTACAAAATTACAAAACATGGAAAAACACCAGAACAATGAAGACATCAAAACTCAAGAACAACCAGATATACAAGAATAACACAAAACTGAAAAACAAAATATCTCTTTAAATTCAAAATCTGAAGAATTATCAAACTCACAACAAATGTGTGAACACTTTACCTTCAATTTAAGCATTTTTGTTGTAATAGAAACTGTTAAAAGCAGCTTGATGATTCCCAAGGCTTTTGGGAATATTTTCTATGAAGTGATGAAACTAAATTTTACTTGTTGGAAAGTTTGCATCCAGTAATCTCTGCCAAAAAACTCAGAAAGCATTTCAGAAAAAGAACATCACACCAACGGTCAAACATGGACCCAGATGAGTTGGAACCACGAATTCTTCTCGCAGGAAGAAGATCCTGAAGAATCCTGCCATAGGTATGTAGCTTATTCAACAGGACAATGATTAAAAGTAAAACTCATGATCCACATCTATATAGTTTAAGAATAAAAAAAATGTTTTTGTGGCTTGGTCAAAGCCAATACACAAATCTGATTGCTGCTGTAATATGACCTTAAACAGACTGTTTATATTTGAAATCTTTCCAATATGGCTGAATTAAAATACTTGTCCATAGAAGTGTGGTCCACCATTCCTTCACTGAAAGACTCATTTCACAAAATGTACAAGAATTATTAGGCTTAATAACAATTGCTTTCACATAGGACCATGTTTTGAATAGCTTTATTCATTTAATAAACATAATTCATATTTGGAAAAGCATTTTTTACGTTTGAACGTTATTGTTGTCACTATATCAAACGGGTGAAGTGAAACATTTCAGTGTAAAAAAGCAAAAATCATTATGTCTCACTTTCTTTTCTTAAAAAAAGAAAAAAAAAACTTCTCTAGCATGAAACCTCCACCATCAGAGGAAAAATAAAGGACTTCCAGAACTGGTTTAAGATTTGCGAGCAGTGAAGAAATATCAAAGCCCAGCGATTTTCAAAACTGCTGCTTAGACATCAATATTGAACAGATCTCATTTCTGTCCTGAGCATTGCCAGTCCAACTTGGCATTACATCATCTGTTATACAAAGAGTAAAAAAAGACTGTTATAAACCTATAAAACTGTCATTATGTCATTTACAGCAAGCCATATGCTGTGTCTCATTATATAAACAAGAAGCAGGGCCTTGTCAGAGCGATGCCGTAATAAAGCTGTTCTCACACACTGTTTTAGTGAGTTCTTAAACAGATCAGTATAATCCAATATGTGCCTTAAAGTTTGTCTCCCTGCTAATTTAATGGCAAATGAGTGATGCAGTGAGGCTGTTTTTATGGGGTTCTTTATGGTGAGCCATTCTAGTTCAAACAAGTAGTACATTGGGCCCAAGCTTTTGGTTGTCACGTCCACTCCTCTACTTATTAATGCTTGCATCAAAAGCAGAGGATTGGCTGTATTCAAGTAATATATGAGGATTTGTGTGTGTGTGTGTGTGTGTGTGTGTGTGTGTGTGTGTGTGTGGTGTGTGTGTGTGTGTGTGTGTGTGTGTGTGTGTGTGTGTGTGTGTGTGTGTGTGTTTGTTTGTTTGTTTTATGCCAGGATTCTGAGCAAGTAAATTACTTGGTCTTTCCACAAGTGAAATTCTCTCTGTATTGCTGGGTTTACAAGTAAAAGCAGCTTTATACCATAATAATAGGTACACTTTGTTGGCTCACTTCTCACGGGGTTGTCATTTTCAGAAACATTTCAACATTAGATATTGAAGTCAGCCCCTATTTTCCTCCAGTGTGTTGTGTCTGTTTTATAAACAGCACTGCTATACCCAGTTGTTTGGGGTTTCCGAAGAAAACCCAAACAACTGGGTTTCCCAGTAGTGCAGGAAAGTGTCTGCACCAGTGGAGTGAGGGTGTATTGGGCAACATGGCACATGTAATGACCACAGATTCAAATAAAACAAAAGTCTAATTTACTGTTATATCTTTGACACCACATGAGGAAAAAAAAGTGATTAGTGTTATAAATAAAACTATCAAACTAATTTGTAGTTTTATGACTCACACTTGAGTTTTTAGTTCTGGTTTTGTTTTCAGCTTACATGCTTCAACTGAGCTTCTTTAAATCGGGACTGACATGAGAATTTTAGGGCACTGTGTGTGGTTGCAGGCTATAGGAACAGCACCCCAAATTCATTGTGACAAGTCTTTCCCCCTCCAAGGGAAGAAATGCCAGAAACGACCCCCTCATTGTTCCACATCATGGCTAGAAAATTTGACCTGCTTTTATTTTGGACCTCTTCATTAAAAAGCCGGTCAGAACGATGCAGTGAACTGATATTTGACTGGTGTTGAGTTACTGAACTGGCGTTATATACGAGCTCGGATTAATGTATGCTGTAAAAGAGTTGAGTGTTCAGTGAGGAAATAATTCAAGTTTAACTGGTAAATATTGTGATCGGCAAAGACAAAACTGTGTAAAATTTGGTTTAAATATTTATCCAATAGAAAATATTGAATAAAACTCATTATTTTGTAGAACCACATTAGCTGTAATCAAAGTTTTGCATATTAGGAAAATCACATTTTTGTTTATTCTTTGCAAAATATCTTAAGCTCAGACAGATTACATCTGTCATGATTTGTTGTGGTAGATTTGTAGTCTCAAGAATTATGGTATATATATATATATATATATATATATATATATATATATATATATATATATATTATATATATATATATATATATATATATATGTATATATATATATATATATATATATATATATATATATATATATATATTGATATATATATATATATTGATATATTGATATATTGGAGTTCTCAATCTCACAAGGCACACTGGGAAAATGAGAAGAGATCTAAACTGGTGAGAAATACAAGAGGAGGACAGGCATAGAATCAGACGGGTGCAAAAGGATAACAATGGGTAAGCAAAAGAGGGTTCTGGAAAGGAATGGACCGACCACATCAGTATTTGAATGCTGTGGAGGTGATTACTGAGAACAGGAGCAAGTTGGTCCAGTCCACTGTGATAAGACATGAACTGAAGAGTTGAAAGAACAGAACATAACACTAGAATGAGTCACACCAAAAGAACCTGAACACACATCCAAGACAAAACTAAACTGAAATTCCAGGGATTACTACTGATAATCTGTTAGACTTAGCGAAGAACTTTGACTAGGCCATTCAAACACATGGATATGCTTGAATCTAAATGACTTCACAGTAGCTCTGACTCAATGCTGGAATATGAACCTCCATCCCAATCTCAAATCTTGTGCAGCCTGGTCCAGGTTTTCATTTTTTTAAATTTAACATTTTTAAAACTTTTGTTAAGCAAAATAATGGGTTACAATTTGTCACTTTCCAGTAAAGGGCACATTTATGTAGTGCACAGCTACTACACTAATGGTCCACTCAGCAGATTGTTCCCCCTGAGCTGTTGATCTTTACTGCTTCTCCAGAGTTACCACGCAACTTTTGGCTTCTTCTTTGCATCATGTTCTCCTTGCTAGTTTCAATGGGTAGCTTAATATTTGTGCCACAATTTGTGAAATGTTCAGTATGAACAATGTTTTCTGATCTAATTATGCTAATCTGGAATAATCTTCTAGAAAAGTTAAAAAACACTGAGTTTCTCCAAACCATACAAACAGGCAGACACTAGTTGGATGACTTCAGAAGGTGGTTTTGGTACAGTAGAATTTTATTTGTAAAAAAATAAGACTTTACTTTTTCTTCATAATGTACTACTTTACGTTTGTTTACTACATAAAATTTCAAATAAAATATATCAACATATGATTTTATGCAGAAATAAAATTCAAGGTACTGTATATATTTCGTATATGTATATGTTTCGTGGTCCATGAAAAATATATATGTCTTGTGCTTCACTTATAAAATGCCAACTGCTTTTCCTGTTTATCATCTGCACCCTAATGTTTCCTAACCAGCTTTGATAGGCACATGAAACTGTCTTCAGAGTAGTCGAAGTGACTGTCATTGGGGCTGAGCCAGAGTGGAGAATTTGCATATATTGTCTATGTTTATATGTTGGGTTTAGGAAGCCCTGTACTGAAGGCTTGCAGCAGCCTTCCCCCAAAATAGAGCTGAGAGCAGCTGCAGCCGGGTCGTATCAGAAAGACATCAAAGCGGCTGCTCTCTCCCGCCCACTTATGATCAAGTACTAATGGTGTAATGGAAGGTCGGTGATTGTTTTTGGTTGTGGGTGAGTTGTGTGCAAGAGTTTACAAGAAACACAGACAGTGGCAGAAGTTTCAAGAACACTCAGGAATATAAAATGACAAGAAAACTAAAGCTGAGACAGAAACTCCAGGTCAGACGTCACGTCCACATAAGTTGCTGCTGACATCTGTTCCACCAATAGGCACAGTCAGTTATTAAATACTGGCCAGAGATTTCTGGGGAAAACAAAAACCTGCTCGCGGTTTGAAAACATCCTGAATTAACACAGTGCTAATCAATAAAAAAATTCATCACCCCGGCATATGAGGAGCTCTGTGCTCCCTCTGTGAGCTCTTCTGGGTCAAACGGCGCAATTTACAGTCACACTCGGTGTTCGAGCTGTCAGTGTCACAGCTCAGATAACTCTGTCCATTTGGAAGCCTCAGATTTCAGCAGTCATCACTTTTCCTCCTGAAAGTACTCCACACTAAGATAAGGGCAAAGTCACATTATGAACATAGCTTTGGAGCTTGGAGTTTTAAGGGTTTAATGGGCTGGAGCGCAAGAGATTTTTGAATTAAACAATGAACTCCTTAAAAAGGAGGTTTATTTGTTCAACTTTATAGCAAAGCTCTACTGTAAATGGTGTACGTTTTATATTTTCTAAAATGAATAGATAAATAGATAAAACTGGTATATTTTATATTATTATCATTGTGTTTCATTTTTAATGGGTGGACCTATGAAAGTGGATAAGGGGTACATGGTACACGTCTTCTCTGTTGAATCCAGATTTATGGGCTAGCAAAATGTCTCTGTCATGTCCCACAACCACCTGCTTTGACTCATCCAGGGAGGTGGAAGCAGAGCGGGAGTCATCCTTGGCACAGGCGCCCCCTTTTGGAGAAAGGGCCCAAAGACCTGTAAATCAAAAGCAAATTCAAAGCCATTTTGCCTCGTGTTTTTCAGGTTTTTATACTCCAAGTACTATCACCTTGACTTTTGTTTTAAAACATAATCACATCCAAACTTGAACTCTGACAGCTGTTTGTTTTGCAACATTAGAAAAATAAAAAAATTAAATAAATAAACGAATAAAACAAACAAACATTACAAAACACGTTCCTGTCTCCTGAAACTGCTTTAATTAGTCTGAATTCCTTATGGTAAAAATCAGAAGATTATCATCAGGCTGGACCTCAAATTACAACATTGCTGATTACGTAAAAAAATAAATAAATAAATATACATTTTAAAAGCTGCAGTGTTTCAAAGATATATTGTGCTATTGTACTGTGTTGGTATTACCTTCCTATTACTATTCTGTCTGTAAAATAAATATATTTGATATAAATGAATAAAATATAGAAGCATACGGGGAATATACTTGAATCTGAATATGCTTGATTTAAGTTATTTCTTTAGAAAGTGTATTTCTTTTGAGATTGGACCATATGTTGTTGTATTTATGTTATCTCTTACAAATGTGAATCATTTAACGTATTTATTTAGATTTGTAATTTTCTATTTTTTTAGTAAATATATATTTTTATACAGAATGTGTTTATTTATTTAAAATGTAAATATATAATATATTGTATATATCACATTATGGAAAAGATCACACGGAACACATTTATTGCGGACCGATCGGGTACCACCGACAAATTAGTTCCGGGTGGCTAACGTTAGCTGAAATTTAATCTCCGAAGCAGTTATCCACACGGCGGTAAGAACACCTTTTATATCTTTATTTAATGACCACTATAGTGTCATTTCCCAAAATAAAGGCCCGCTATGTTGTTTCAGCAAACATCAGTAATTGGGAAGATGTCTTGTCTATTTTGAAATGAGTTAGCTCATTTAGCTACCACTGCTAACGCGAACGCGTTTGAAAACATAATCTGAAAACAAACAGGCCGCTCGCGATATGGTTGAAACTTGCGAAAAACACAGCCATGCTAATGTCATAGCTACAAATATGTATGTGTACAAAAGCTACTGTCTGAAGATTTTCTGGACAATGTTTATCTTGGCTAAATTTAAGGTTCCGCAGTGACTCTCAGAAATCACTTCCAGTAAACCAAATAGGGCTTGCACAATTTTACCGTCAATGAGCTAATCAGTATTTAGAATTGAGCGGTTTCACATGTCAGTTCACTTTTTAACATCTTTCAGTTCAATTTTAAGCGAGTTAAATTATGTTCTGTGTTGTTTTTTTTTTCTATTTTGGCTTTTAGGAATAACAGAAATCCCGGCACAAGATGGGTGAGGAGTCATGTCACACATTTTTCTCTACCTTTTTTTTAAAAAAAAAATCCTGCTGTCGGTCCATAAAATCAATTTGTTATTTCACAGTTTGTTTTTTTGGTAGTTAACTGAAAAAAAAACTGCTAGAGATTGTTTGCCACTGTGTTATTTAGTATCAGATTGTCATATTTATATCATGACTTGACAGATGGTGAGGAGAGAGCTTTTGGTGGCTGTGAAGGGCCAGATGCCATGTATGTGAAGCTCATCTCCTCAGACGGCCATGAATTCATTGTGAAAAGAGAACATGCCTTAACATCGGGAACCATCAAAGCCATGTTAAGTGGGCCAGGTGAGGACTAAGTCAAATATTCTATACCAAGCCATTTTAGCTCCTCTTTTATGATTAAAAAATAGTTGTTGAGCTATAAAATGCTTTAATTATCATTTTGTTTATGGTTCTCTTGCCAGCCAAGACTTTTGTGTTGTAAGGATATGTTTTGTAAAAGGAGTGGATTCCAAATCAAATGGGTGTATTAATTGTACATTAAATAACATCAAACAATTCTGTAGCTGCTAAACATTGTGAAAAATCAGTAAAGAGATTGATGATGGGATTTATTTCTAGGTAAGACATAAAAAAAAAACGTCAATGACACAACATGGCTGGTAGGTCTGTTTTTTCCAGCTTGTGGTTCCATTTAGGATACAGTTGCTACAGTTATCCTGACAGCTGATGACAACAGTTCAAAAAGGTCATGCAGAGGGCACAATGTTTTGGGCTGTGGATATCCTGGATAGAGGATAAATGCCTTTCTATCTACTGCACAGTCCTTTTGAATTTTCCCCCTACATTACGAAATATAAAGTGACCACAACAAACAGAAAAAAAAGCTCCTTCCTTTTCATCTTCTTTAGACCTCTAAACACTCCTGTTTTTATTGTTATCATGATTTAAAGAATTTAAATTGGCACCATTAATTGAGTCTTCTCATGTCACAAAAGAAAAACAAAACTGAAATGCAGACGTTGTGGATTCTTTCTCAAATTATGTTTTGATTTTCATTGCCACCTGTGAGAAAAAACAACATGCCTTGATGTCACAAAACAATTATTAGTAGTCAGTTGCCATTTTTCTCACAGGCATGTCCCTTTCTGAACACCAACACTGTAATAGTTTTGTTGTAATGATTATTTCAAGTGAAGCATTTTTGTCATGTCAAAGTTTGGCTCTTTAAACACGCTTGATGGACTTAAACAGAGATTCACTCAGGGCTGTTCTCCTCACACACATTAGCACTCTTGAACTCTTACTGATTGATGCAGAATTTGCCCAATTGAGTGTAAAATCTGAATAGTTATGTATTTTGTCCTCACTTTTAAGGTAATTAAATTGCAGACAAATATGCACCATTAGCCTTGTGCAGATATTAGTAGAAAAAATAATTTTTTCACCCCACTTCTCCAGTTTGTTTGTTTGTTATTTTTTAAGTTGAGTTCTACAAGACCAGAAGTGGCTTGCGTACAAGTCGTCAAACGTGTTTGTCACAAGTTTTCTCATTGGCCTGCTTCCCGCTTTTGCAACCTGCAGGGCAGTTTGCGGAGAATGAAACCAATGAGGTGAACTTCAGGGAGATCCCATCCCACGTCCTGTCCAAGGTCTGCATGTATTTCACCTACAAGGTCCGTTATACCAACAGTTCCACGGAAATACCAGAGTTCCCCATCGCTCCTGAGATTGCTCTGGAACTGCTCATGGCTGCAAATTTTTTGGATTGTTAAAGTTACAACATAGATGTGAAAACCTGAAACATTTTCTGAGTTTTTTTTTTCCAGTATTTAATTGTTTTGCAATTTATTTCACATTATACTTTTTTTTTTTGCTCCTTGTCTGTTGTCATGGTTTCCCTTGTATTACTAAAAATGTCATTTTAAAATGGAAGCCAAGCAGACATTTCACAGAAATGTCCTCACAGTAAATAAATGCCTGTTCAGTGAGCAGTTTTTTCCCTGGTGTCTGCTTCTCTGCATGAAACACAAACATAAATGTCATTTTTACAGTAAACAGGATTCAAGTGTTTTTAATGCTTTAGTTCCACAAGTGTGAAATAAAATGCATTGGGCTTTCCATATTTGTGAACATAGGTCTTTCTGGGGCACAAATGTTTGAAAAAGAATTGCTTCAAATGTATCCAAATTAAAACAAGGTGCCTACAGATGTTCTTTTTTTTAATTGCATAAAGGTCTTCAAACATATTAAAACTTTCATACAATATTTATTCTGACGTATTTAACTTGTGCAGCTTCATTACACACAGGATGTAATCAAGCATTTATCTTTGTTGTGATTATGACATACAGCTAAAAGACATTTGATACAGAAATGTACTGTTATTGTCCACACATCCATGAGGGTGATTGCTGATGTGATGGTTGTCTCACAAATACACATTCTCCAAAGACAGCAGGCCATAAGAAATATAGCTGACCATTCACAGAGTGCAGATGTAAATGGAAGGTTGAGTGGAAGGAAAGAGTGTGGTAGAAAAAGATAGACAAGCAACAATGTTAACCATAACTTTGTGAAGATTGAACAAGTTTGGGGAAAATTGAACTGCAGGTGGAGTTGGATCTTTTAAGAGTCATTACTTATGGACACATCTAAGAACTACAACTGTTATTTTTGTTAAACCTCTGGATTGTGTTAATGAATGCCATCTGGACCTCTCTTATTTGATCAGTTTTTACCTTGATTGTGTACTCTGTTACATAACCATGACGTCATCTCGATATTTAAAAAAAAAAAAAACCTGTAATTTGTTAAATTAACTATCAGTTGTAGTTTTATTTCTGCACAAGCATCAACATTAATAAAAATATTTAAAATGTATATGTTGAATTTATGCAATATATAAGTTTGACTTTAAAAATTCAATTATTCAAATGAGCTATTAAAAGATATTCAAATTTATCAAATATTTATTTTGTTTTAACAGAACAAAGCCTATAAAATTCGTAAGCTATTGGTAAAATTGCACATTACTGACTATAACATTAAATATTAACTGGGGTAGATATTTGTGTGCATATAAAGGTAATACATGATGAAATAAATTAGCATTTTACTTTACTCATGATGTCACACAGGTGACCTCCTTGCGCGAAGGTCATTGGCTGGCGCTCATGTCATGTGAGCTCGGGCTTTTAACTCCGCATACTTCTTTTTTTTTGTTATCTCATTAAAATTCCTGTTGTATCTCTACACCCGCCTCACATTTTGAGAGCGACCTGAAGTGACTGAGCAGTGACCTGGGTGTAGGCGCTGCGTCAGTCAAGCACCGTGAAACCGTGAAACGTTTCTCACTGTCACAACAACTTCAGCCGTCACGTGACCCCCTGACGCACAGTCCTACACTCTGCGCTGATGCAGGAGGGGGGGTTTCCATCATGGCGTCGATGCAGGTAAGGATACAATTAACGGCGAGCAAATATATATAATTTACCGGCTCTCTGTTTTGATCTCTCTCGGCTTTTGACTGCCGGTTTATTTGCGCACTTGTGTTTATCAAAGAGCGACACTGACATTTGGGTGGAAGCCGTGAAACGTTTCCCTAAACTACTCAGGTTAGGCGCTTGGTCTTTGCTAGCAGCAGTATTAGCTCTTCATCATCGGCAAGCTGAAGAGAACAGGGAAACTAGCTTCCTCGAACTACGTGTTGATGTTTCCCTGTGGCTTTTCCTCAGCGGGACCAGAGGGGATAATTCAATGAAATGTGGTTCTGAGAATTTCGGGAGTCCTTTTAATAGTTGGTCGCTGTTTGGTCGACTCGTTCTACAATCCGCTAACGACACGGTGCGCAGTTAAATACAGTTTCAGGCGGACCTGAACAGGTGTATCGGTTCCATACAACAGACGCAAAAAGTCAAAGGAGATCTGACAGACGATACGTAAAGAGCTTGTTGATTATGGCACGTCTGTTGTAGGTTATTGTTGAAAATACATCCATTTATTGCTAACTCTCCACTGGGTTTGTTGCTAACCATTAACTCCTGAGTCATTTCGTTCAAACATGTTTAAATATCAACACCAGTATATTTGTTGAGATTAACTAAATATATGTGGCATAAGGTCATAGAAAAGTGCACATTAAAAATCGAAAAATCCTGACGACTTAAAAGCTATATATTGTTTCAAGTAAAGAAAGGTCTGTATTTATTTCATATTTATGTACCATATGCATAAATATTAATATAGATCAATAAACAGATTGATCCAGCTACACAATCAGACCTGATTAGATACAGGTACACCTGTAACAACTTGGAAACCAAGGTTTCCAAAAATTCCCGTTTCAAAACCAATACATATTCCTTCCTACCATTTATATTGGTGCAAGAAAAAGAGCTTAATGGAGTGTTTCCACAGTTTATTTTGTGTGCAGAAGTAACCCCACTCAGCTCTGGTGAGCTATCTAACAAGTTGTCACTTCTGGCTAGGTGGTTGAAAGAAAACTGCTACCCTTCTTTCATTTGTTTACAGAAACACAGATTTTTTTTTTTCTGGCTGAAAAAAAATGGCATGAAAACTACAGGAGTGGAAGCTATTCCTCCTATTATGATCGGAATGTTATTTTTTTCCCCAGTGTTTTCATACCATGAGAATGCACACCAACTCATGCCTGTTCCTGATTAAACAAGAGCCTGAAAAAGTAAAAAAAAAAATGTACACAGCATTGACAAAGTATATAGTTTTATTGTGAAATAATGCAATCTTGAAGGCTTTTACACAGCCAAACTTATCACCAAACAACTCTTCATATCTTTTAATTTAAAATAAAATCTTCTCGGACCACACACCTTTGATGGTTTAGGACCAAACTTCGAAACTACTTACTGTCTTGGCCAACAGCCTTGTAAATTTGTTACTTCAGGCTGCGCAACTTCAACAAAAAACATAAATATGTCTGCTTCGATAACTGATTGAACAGCAAAATATTGAAGGACCTACGTAAAGATGTATCCCAGCTTGACCTCTTGAAATATACTTTAATAAAACTGAGCCTTATTATGAAAATATGCTCTTTATCACGTTGTTACTGTTGAATATCACAATGAGATCAGTTGCGCTTAATCCACATTTTTCTCACTCTTCTTTTTTACTCTTCAACCATTAGCGTCTCTATTCCTAAAATATAGAGTATAGCAAGTGTGTGTATTTAGGACATTGAGAGCCCATATAACTGCCCAAATGCATTTAATGGATCCATGACACTTGAAATATAATAGCCCATCAAATATTGCACCCAAGGCGTTCTTAGCAATTGCAATATTGCACACGTTGACACTGATGATGTTGATGCCATGTATTTTGCAGATCAAAATTTTACACTTTCTTTTTATTTTCCTAATGCCATCTTTTAAAGAATATATCTTCATAAATACATTTGTCAGTCTGTATATATGGTAATTTTTCTTATTTGTTGTTTCACACTTAAAGTATTCATTATTATTTTTGAGTATATTCATTATTTTTAGTTAATATATTATAGTGAGTTTTAAGATGTAAATTATGTAATTATTAAGAATGTTTGGGCCGCATATAGCACTAGATTACATGACAGTAATTTCCATTGATGCCATCCTTAAGATTAATAGCAGTAATTAATATGACTACATATAAGTCAAATGTATTTTAATGCTCCTCTGTTTGTCCTCAATAAGTTGTTTTGTACTGCTTTCCATTAATTCATGTTCGAGCGCCATTTTGTGACAGAGGTGTCAACATAAACATATGCTTTTCAACAGAAACGGCTACAAAAGGAATTATTAGCTCTGCAAAATGATCCACCCCCAGGAATGACGCTCAATGAGAAAAGTGTACAGAACACTATCACACAGTAAGTATCGATTTCCTGCTTATCTTAGCATTGCAAAATTCCTCAAATGTAGTGATCTGTAAAAAAAAAAAAAAATCAAAACAAAACATCAGAAGTTTTATTATTTCTAATGTTTTTATGAAATGGTTGACTACCATGAAAGTGCTCATGTTTCGACTGGTGTGGAGAGGAGGTTGCTTGTTCAGTAAATTAGATTTGGAGGTAAGATGGAGCTCCTGCATAGAAAGAATCGGGGTCATTTTAGTGACTGGTAGTTCTGGCCCCTCAGAAGATTGTCTCTAATGCTCAGTGTCGCTCTCCATTCTAATAAAATATTCAAAGGTTGGCATTCATGCGCCAGGGTTAAATAACAGGGAACACAGGCTGCTTTTTCCCTGCATTCCTTCCCTAAAACTCAGTGGATATTGTTGCGGTTAGGTTTTCCTTTTGATTGTTAATGAAGTTTGATACTTTTTTTGTTGTTGTTGTTAAAAACTGCAATGCTCCCTTTGATATCTTTAAAAGTTGCTGCCTTGTTCCATGGTTCTATATGAGGTCTCACTACCGTATACTGGACCACAATATGCTGACGTCACTCCTGCTCAGTGATAGTGCAAACAACTCAAGACAATATTCATGCAAAGCTGTACAACTTACTTAATAATAAAGGCATAATCTGCTGAAATTAAGATGAAACAAACAAAGGAGACTGATTGACCTCTGTGTACTTCCACATTCGTTCTGAGCTGCGAAAATATTTTTCCAAAGAGCAAGTACACGAGGTATTTGTGATCCATGCTTTCTTCCGGGGGACAAGGGGTAGTTTTAGCAAGTTGTTGAGGAAGTTTTAGCAAGTTGTTGTGGAAGTTTTAGCAAGTTGTTGGCACAGGGAAGATGGTATGTTTTTGCAGTTTCCTCATTACATAAGTTTTTGTTCTTTTCATGACTGACAAGTCTCCCAACCAGTTCAGCTGGCTCCTGTGATCTTATTGCTTCACAGGTTTCAGGTGGTATGGATGGGTGTGTATTCTGTTTGCAGCTCTGGTTGAAAAGTCTCTGTTTGGCTTGTATCTCAGCTGGAGTGATGAACAGCAGTAGGGAATTACTTTGCTTTAGTTCAGGAAACATTTCCCCCCCTTTATTTAACAATGAGACCTACTTAATGGGGGAGAAAAAACACAAAAAAACTTCCCAAGAGACACTTTGCAATGTCTCTATTGTGATGATGCATTGTCAGTTTGATAGCTTTTGTTTATGGTACACCCTGTCTCTGTTTCTCATTTACATAATGACACTTGGTGTCATAATTAGAGGCAGGCAGTAAGGAAAATGTCACTTAAAAAAACCTGTTGTGTCTCCTCTGCAGTATATTTATGTAATTTAGCCTCTCCCCCAGCCGTCGTTCATCCATATGGTTTAATGTTACATTTATTGACTGTGTCATATTACCAGCTGAATTTGATGATGTTGAGCATTTTGCCCTTGGCTCTGCTCTTAGCGGCTCATGTCAGGCATCATTCACCGAGATTTTGGGCTATAAACATCACTACCAGTATGTCCATGCAGTGGCAGAAGTATGATGTATGGAAGAGTTTATGTGCTTTTTTTTTTTTTTCTTTTAAAATTTTTAAGAAACCAACATCCTTTATAAATCTATTGGGTTTCCTATTTGTATTTCCACTATTGCACACCTTTCAATCAGAGATTTTCATGTTCCTGTCACTTTCTGATTTTAGTTTCAGAATAGAATTCCCACATTTGTTCTTTACTTTTTTCTTTTTTTTTAATTACAATACCATTTACAGAATAATTGCAAAAACGTTTGTAAAGCAAGTAGCATAAATATAAACTTAAAAATATAGACAGAAGACATTTAATAAATCTAAACATTTTACAATTAGCGTAGCATAAATAAATTTTTTTTTTGTTTTATATAAAAACTTCAAAGATATGTCATTTGAAATGCTTTACATGTTACTGTGAAACCAGTCTGATGATGTTTCTGTGACGTAACTGAAAACTTAAGTCACTTGAATTAAGTGTTTATGAAAATAACAGCATGATTGAGATTGATGTTCGATGCACATCAGTGCTTATTCTAATGGTGTTCTATAAATGTTTTTCCCCCTAAGTGGTTCAGATAATAACTGCAGCTTTAAGGGCAGTCACATCATTTCAGTGGGTGGGCTGCTTGTCTTAGACCAAAACACCAATTTGGATAAAAGTGTATCTGTAATGGACTTTATAGTAATTTAGTGTTGATACATTTCTGTCCATAAAAGCTGTTTCAAACTTTTACTTGATTAAATGTATCATCAACAAAGTCAGTTTCAGACTTTGATAGATTACAAGTCACTTCTGTATAATATAAACTGTTTAGGAGCTAAGAACTACATTTCATGATTGAGTTAAAAGCACAAACATTTTTTGCTTCCATCAGATACGAATTAAATTGCACCTGGTTCGGTCAGCACAGTTCTGTAGCTGGAGTCATGAGGTGAAAATAGATTTTGTCTTCCAAATGAATGGGATATCAAATTATTACCAGACCACTGTCAAAATAAAGATAAATATTCATTGTCAGTGGAGTCGCATTGAAAGCTTCTGATGCTACAGTTAAAGTAAGATATTTATTTTTAAACTTTGATGATAGAACACATTATCTTCTAGTAATGGTCCTTCTGGATGGCGTCTTGAAAACCAAATGTTGAATAAAATGTTTTCTAACAGCACGTTTATTAAAGTGACACAGGAGATAACTTTGGCTGCTGCAAATTTATTCACATTTTATGTCCACAGACATACACCTGTGCACAATTCGATTTCTGAAAAATTAATAGAGATGTCAATATTAGGATTTTCTTCTTGGTATTCTTTAATTTGGCGTCGGCATTAGTGAGTATGAAAGTCTTGCATTTTGATAATCTTGAGTAAAAACACCCAAGTATTATGATTTAAATAAACATGTTAAGAATGGCCATAATCTCCTCATTTACATTTCAAATTCAACAGCTGTATTTTTCTTATTACTGCTTAAAAAAGACAAAACATAAAATATTTTGTTATTTTGATGTTAACCTATCAAAATTGTGTAACAAACTTCTGCAATATGGAGGAAAAGCTAGCTTGTAAATGTGGTTAGCTGAGATGTGATGCACTGGCTTGTCTGGTTTAGAAACAAAACTTGTTAAGCCATATCCATCTCCAGTCACAACAAGCCTTGCTAAAATTAGTTGGACTTGTTTAAACCACATATTGATCAGTACTACCTTAACTTTAAATGTTTAAGAGAAACACTTTGTCCTTTTTTTGAGTTATTGACATGGAAATTTCCATTGTTTGAATGTCTTAAAACGGGTGCCACGGTTTTTATGTATTAGGTAGAAAGTCTGCTTTTCTGTTAACAATTCACAAAAATACTCGGACAAATTCTGAAATTTTGTGTTCTTGAAGCACTCTGGCATGGGGTGATGCTGTGATCTCTGTCAAGTTACAGAAATCCACTCAGTTCTTGATTTTACTCTATTTCAGACACAGGATGACAGATTTGCACATATTGGTTATTTGTATTTAGTCAATAAGCTTAGAGCCTTTTGCAGCTATTTCATTGTTAATGCCACATATCACGAGAAAGATAAGTTTCCCATAAATAACCATTGCACTTTCATTATTTATTACCCTCATAATTCAATTTACCGGAAGAATATCTATAGTCCATTAGCCCAGAATAGTAACGAACAAAACTCAAACTTTCAATTCAGATTTGCTGCCACCAGTTCTTTATTCAAACCTGTTTGTCCCCCTTACCTGTGTTTATTTTTAGTCGACTTGAGGAATGTTGTAATGAGTCTGTTGAATGAGATTCCAGTCATATTTTAAAACTGTACCTTTGTTTCCTTTCTAGGTGGATTGTAGATATGGAAGGTGCACCTGGCACGTTGTATGAAGGAGAGAAATTTCAGCTGCTTTTCAAATTTAGTGGTCGATATCCTTTTGATTCACCTCAGGTAAGTCAAAAACAACTTTCGGGTGTTGTAATTATGTGTTTTTTATTCATTGACTCTCAAACCACCCGAGCATATTCTCTCTGTCTTTTATTAACTATATTGCCACCTTTCAGACTTTTCTGCTTTCATAGAAAATAATTAATATTTTCTATGAATTAATACTGTACATATTAGATGGAACTTTAAATCTTTGGTGGGAAGCAATAGAAAACGGAAACATTATAAAAATGTGCCTTTTAAACACATGGTGGGGTGAACAAAAAAAAGGAGAACCTGTTTACACATGCTCACATGTGTTAGTATGTGTTCGATTGAGAGGTAGACAAGATAATAAAGACAATGCATGTGCTGCTTTTTCGATCCATCCTTCTATACTTAAATCCATTTATTTTCTAAAACAATTCTTGTTGACCTTAAAGACCTTAGTTAAGAAATTTTCCACTCCAGTGTTTAGTTCCTTTAGAGCCCAGCCATAAACATCCACTTCCACTCAATCTTCTTTAAGAAATCACAATATGTTTGTCTTCTGGAATTATTTAGGCATTAAGTTTCTTGTTTAGAATATAATATAGTTTTTCAGGTCGTCACGCTGACTTTTCTTTAATATTTTGAAGCTTTTCTTTGTTTTTTTTTTTCTCCACTAAATGCAATTTGAATATTTTACATACACGGTAAGCAAGACTGAGGGGTTTTAGCTAGCCACAATAAATAAAGCAGGCAAGCCCAAGCAAAGGTCCCACTTGGAATCCTGATTTCCCTCACGTGGGTTTTTATAGACTACATATTTATCATTATTATGCTGTCTCTATTAGGTCAAACAAGGTAAAGTAACGTCTTCAGATATCTGCGATCCAATCCTAACCCGTACAGTGACATAAACCATGATAAAATGCTGAGAGAAAGATAACTTGGACAGCATAAAGCAGGACAGATAAACACTCACTGGCCTTCACCAAAGTACAAGTCAACCTAACAATAACTAACTCTCAAGTCAGCTTGTAAAGTTGGAAAAATAGTGTTCATAGTTGAAAACCTAAAATAAATAACTTTTTAATAAACTAGTTCACATAATCTGTTTATTTTTTAATGGCAAAAAGCCTTTAAATGTATTAGTCATTATGGGAAACACTAATGTGCTTATTCATGATTTTATAGCATTCACAATTTTCGTCAGTCTCTTGTTTAAATCTTTCTTTATTTTTCTCCAGTAAAAAAACAAAACAAAAAAACAACTGGATTCCCCTTTAGGCAAAATGAAAAATAAGCCATTTTAATTTAAATATGTTTCCGTTTTAGTTGTTTGGACAAGAAATTATGATAAAATTTGCCCATCTGCTCTTTTTAATTAGTACTGCTAGTAGGAAGGTTAGTATTCCTCTCTGGAGTGACATTAACACTGCAGGCGCCCTCTGGTGTTCGTACTTTCACTATTAAGTTGCTTAATACTGATTTTATTTACTTATCTTTTTATTTGTATCTTGGTGAAAAGAAACTAAGTGTGCATGCTTTTTGAGATCCATCAATTTGCCCACTGATAAACATCGGTGGCCCAAATGGTTTCAAAAACAAACTTGCTGCTCAAAGAGGTTCCTGATGTTTGGGGGAAATATTGTCCTAAATATGCAGTAACAGAGTTATTTAACAGCTCATTTTCAACTAAGTTGTAAAAATAATCAAATAATACACATTTCTAATCAAATATTCTTATTCTGTTTCAGCACTTCAGCTGAGAAATGTTGTTATTATTATATTTATTACTACAATGGGCAGAAAAAGAGATTAAAAGTGAAATGTATTAAGCTGCAGCTGGGCTGCTTTGCGTTTTTTCCTGGAACAGTAATTAGACGGCTAATCTTGCTCCCTGCCAGCTTCAGGCTCCCACACAATAACGAGACTAATAGGATGCAGTAAGAACTGCATAAAGGTTTGGGGATGAACCTTGAATTTATACTTTACTAATAAAGGTTTCCAATAAAAGTCTCTCAGTTGATACCATGTGACTTGCAACAAAGCTGTACTCATTTCAATCTAAAAAACTTAACATAGTCACTCATTTAAGCATGTTTGTTTACAAAACTGGCTATAGTGAAGTAGGAGCAGAAGTGTCTGCACCATCAGACTAATACAATTGTTATTGAGAGCTTCATTTGATCTATTTTGTTCTCCAAAGTAGATCTATGAAGCATAAATCAAACAAGCATTGATATTGAATATGTACTTTCATTTGGAGTTTTTCTGCATATTTGAAACTCGTGTGGTTCTGGAACTGTCCAGCGAGGCCCACTCTGGTGCCAGACTACCTGAACTCACTGTTATCCTTCATTACCCTCATTTCCCCTCTGTCTGGCTTTTTTTATCTCTGGCTACTCATTTCTCAGTCTAAAAATATTTGATTGAATTCATGTTTCACTTCTTTTTACCCAACATACTTAATGTTTTTAACTGTTTCTTTGTCTTGATTGACCTTTTTTTTCTTCTTTTTTTTTTTTTTTGTTGCTTCTTCTCAAGCTGGCCAAACCTGGCCTCTCTGATCTATACACAGAACCTCCAGTTGTTGCAAAAAGCCAAATCAGAGATTATCACCAAGATTTTCTGGGACAGAAATACATTTATACCTATTTTTTCTGAAAGAGTTGTTTATTAAAATATTCATTTTTTAGCTATTCACATTTCATTACATTGCAGCAAAAAAAAAAAAGAGAGAGAAATAAAACACATTGTATTTTATTGAGATTTTATTGATTAGATCAATAGACCAGTTAAATGCCAGCTTTGACTTTCTGCTACGGTTGTCCATTCTGTCTCTTATCTTAATAACCCTCCATGTATTTGTTTGTTTTTAACTGTGCAGGTAATGTTCACAGGAGAGAATATACCTGTCCACCCACATGTGTATAGCAACGGTCACATCTGTTTATCTATTCTGACGGAAGACTGGTCACCAGCCCTTTCTGTGCAATCAGTTTGTCTTAGTATTATCAGCATGTTGTCCAGCTGCAAAGAAAAGGTACCTCTGCAGGATTGGACAGATACCTACTATGACTTCATATATTGTCTGCATTCGTCAAACTTGAGATTTGTTATCTCTTCTTCCACAGAGACGACCACCTGATAACTCTTTTTACGTAAGAACATGTAACAAAAATCCAAAGAAAACAAAATGGTGGTATCATGGTGAGTACTTTCTGCAAACACACAGTTTGTCCCGTTTAAGTTTGGAGATAGATGATGTAACCTCATTTTTTCCCCCCCCTTTCACAGACGATACATGCTAATGTACAAACTTTGTAATAATCGTAGAAGAAAGAAGTCCTACTGACCTACATAAAGCACTTTTTAATCATTCAGTCTTTGAACTCTGACCTTTGACTGGAATAACGGACACCATGCGCTGGAGGCTCTTGACTACATTTTCCAAGCGGGCAGTTGGCTGCATGTTTTAGTCGGTTGTAACATAGAAAATGAAAATGAACCAAGATTTAGAAGTACCCAGGATGTATCGTTTTTGGCAGACTGGATATAAACACAGCAGGTTTCGCAGAGAGACGATTTAAAAATTTCAGTTTAGGCGATATATTAATTTGTGCGTTGGGTGCATTTTAAAGGTATTTGCGACTGATGGATGCATGTTGGGGCCTGCAAAGAGAAATCCTAATGTAATTTTCTTCTAGAAGGGATCTGACCATTAAGCCCCAAGAAAATGCTTCATCTGTTTTTTTTTGTTTTGTTTTTTTTGTTCGGTTTGTTTTTCAATGATTATTATTTTTATTGTTATGCACTGTGAAAGTTATCTGGTTTGAAAAGGAACTATTCATACGTTATTCATCACTTGCAGATATACTGTAAGTCGCCATTGTTTGAAACCACTGTATCGAGATTACACAGTTGTTTTCTTTAGCTTCCACCTGGTTGCTGTTCTTCCTTCTGTGGTACAAATGAGGATATAACAGAAAAGGTGATGCATCTGCAGTCATCTGAGGGCCTCGGCGCACATCTCCTCAAGAGGTTGGGGTAGTTGTCACTGGTCCAACCTTTAAGATGTGCAGCAGCCTCTCTTCCACTTAAAGAATGTCTGTAAGAGAACATTGATTCATTTTTATATGTACAATTATATATATATATATAAATATATACACATATATATTTATGTATTTTTTAAATTAACATGCTTTAATTTTCTCTTTGAAATATTTGATTTTAAATCTGCTCTTTTGTATGTTTTTCTGACTAGCTGATGCATTGGAATGTTTTTTTTTTTTTTTTTTGCCTTGTTTTGTTTTTTTCAAGGGTCAGTATGGTCCCTCTTGATGTTCCTTTGTCATTTAATTTAAATCCTCGTTTGCTCTCTAGAGCTGCACCAAATGAGGAAAAAGGAGTCGCTAAGAAAGCTTTTGTGACGTTCCCCCTGTCAGAGTTTTGGCTCAGGTACTTTTTCAATAAAGAGATCGCATCTAAAAAGATACCTATTAAATATTTTGAATTTAACTATATTTTCACGAAAAGAGACTGTTATGTTGTAAACTTAATGCATTGTCTGAAAATGTTGTACATAAGGTCTTTAAAATGTTTTGACGATGCAGCAGAACACAGCATAGGATGCATTTAGTGTGTGGTTGAATCATAAAGGTGGTGCTTTATTTATCTGGATGTTAGTCTGCATCTTTTGCAAATTGTGGTATGTATAGTCAGCTGCAGGCTTAAGTTGGTACAAAAACATTTAAAAGTTAGTGGTTTTACAGTGCATGACATTTTAGACCGTACCCTTTTATATAGACATCAAACACTGTAAGGACTTTTAGTTTTTCCAGCCTGTAGGGAGTGTTGTTTTTTTTATTATTTGTTGTTTTTTTTTTTTTTTTTTTTTTTCAGATTAATATCACTAGAGCTCACCATTAGAGGCGGTGCTCAGTTTAGGCTGTAATCACTCCATTCCTAATCAGACTTTTATCCAGTAAGATACTTGAATTTTCCAACTTGAATTCATATAAACCTTTTGGGGGGGTGGGAGGGTTGGTCTGGAGGAGTTTCTTGAATACGATTGAGTGAATGTGATAATGCCACACCTATCTAAAATACCCCAAAGAAACTATATAACCAAGACAACTATTGGAGGATATTTTTTTCCTATCATAATGGGTGTAGAAGGTCATTGTGCTTTGAGGACAAAAGGTTGTGAAGAAAATTTAAATGCAGTCAGAACAGCAAGTATGCAGAGACAGAAAAGGCCTTCATCCAGCAGGTGGATCAGGAGTTTTTAGAACTTGAGTGAGGATGTTACAATATGTTTTCTCATGTTTTTTTTTTTCGATTATCTTTTTTTTTTTTTTTCCAATGTGTTTTGAACTTTTAGTTTTCAGGTTGTTGTGAGTGATAAACACTAATGAGGGTGTGTTATTTATATTTTTTTTTTTTTCTGGGATGTGCAAGCTCCATGTAAAAGGTGCCTGTTCATTTTCGTAATCAACAATAAAGCAAAAATTCACTTTTAACGTTGGTCTGAGCTCAACATGTTTGTCTCCCCGTACATGGGCAAGGTATACATATTTTCCCTAACTTTTTCTTCAGAGAATTTGGATTTTATAAAGTAAAATGTGAGCTGCTTGTAAAAGAGAACCAAAAACACATGGTTCAAATTCAAAATAATGGATTAACATCAGCCCAATTTCGGTATGTTATTTTTTATTTTTTTTCAAACCTACTGTTATTAATTTCACTTAAAATTTATAAAAACAAGTTAAACTTAAGCCAGGAATATAAAAAAATGGTATAGATATGACAAATTATCTGGTTAAATACAATTTTATATATATTTTTAATTTAATTTAAAACATTACATCTTTAGCGGATTTTTATAATTAATATACTAATTAGACTTTTTTGAACTAATGCATTTCCTTGAAGGACATATTTTTGTATGCATTTCAAAACGGGTAAAATGGGGAGAAGTGGTCCTGCGGTGCCCTCTACTGGCTGCGATAGGATGTTACAAGTATATCTATTTTTGACATAATCTTGTTTCCGTTAAACAGAAGAAATTAAAAGAATAATCTTCAAGTGCTCAGTCTTAGAAACTCGTCACTCAACAGCATGTGGTCAGGTTTTAAACGCAGGTATTGTGAGTTCCTGTGGTTTGTGATACGTTTGATCTGATCTGTTTTTTTTTTAATCTCTGGTAAGTTTCATTCATAATACTGCCCTTATCGTGTGATAGATACCCAGTTTTAATCACTTTTAACGACGTTTTTATTCAAGTAGTCAGTATTTAAAGACACTGCGAATTCGTAGCACATAAGTGCAATTTTGTAATCAACATAGGTAGCTATTTTGAAACAACTTGTTTGCAACAGCCCTTTTAGAACCGCTGGACATGGATTTGAATCAAAAGTTAACTTGTAGCTTCGAGGTAGCAAAACCTGGACTGAACCATTTTCCTCATGGCGGGGGGGTGGCCGATTCATTCAACGCCATCCTAAACCTCTAGTGGTTGTCGTGTCTCGCTTTGCGCATTGTGGTCACGCTGAAATGACCACAAACTGCAGTTTTTGCATAAAATATCTCCTCGGTGGGTCGTTTCCTCCAACAAGACGTATTTTGTCCTGTTTATCTCAGACCAGTAAAATGGTGCGTTCCCTTCTTCCATCCAGTTCTCTTTAGTGTTTGCCAATGTTGGAGGTGTAACTGGGGTCTGCCCCTGGACAAAGGTAAAAAAAAAAAACACAAAAGCTGTCGCCTCGAAATGTCTGTAGCGTCGTTGTGAGGTGGTCACGGGTGGGTTTGCCACGTCGTTCTCGGTCCGTGCGTGTTGTTAGGTCAGGCTGAATTCTCCACGACTTTTCGTGGAAGATGGGGCGGTGTGGAGATGCTAGCAAAGAGAGAGGGGTGTTCTCGGCCGATCAGCCATGATGAACCTCCACCGGCTAAGCGAGCCTAACCGGAGGTCGTCTGATTAAAAATTTTGCCGATTAAGGAAACCCAAAGCGATACACTCATGACAGCGTGAGCATTGGGTCATTCTGCAGCTCCGTTTTCAGGGACTGACATTTAGAGGAAACGCTGTTTTCCTCTTGGTGTCGTTAGCTTCCTTGCTAAGCTGAGCAGTAGCTGGGATGCATAGGTTGCAGAGCGCTTCACCACCTCTTCTTGTTTTTGTGATACCTTTAGTTTGCAGTGACACACAGTGATAAATCCCGTTAGCTTGCTGTTTCAATAATGCGTGAGTTGGTGAGAGTTGCAACATGAGATATCGTAAGCCAGCCCCCCGTCCCCTTTCCAGAGCACCTGGGGGAGACTGAACACACAAGAGCTATTTGCAGGAAAATGTAAATACATGAACTTCAATGAGCTGCTGCAGAGTCAAAGATGCATGTGTTCTGCCTCGAAGTGCAGTGTTGTTTACATTATTCCAGCCATGATCTGTGTGGACAGGTGACACTTGTTATGCATAAATGAAAGAAAACAGAATGAAAACATGCAAGATGCAGTGCTTATTTCCTTAACCTAGAGATTAACAGGTTTAGACTTTGTTTTCCCTCTACTCTTAAGTCTTGGATTATATACTTTACCTGTTTTTATTCAAATAACTGATTGAACTCTCAATAAATCCGTTAATAAACTGTTTGCTTCCCTGTTTTTCAAATTAAGCATTAATTTACTTGATCTTAAACAGTATGACATGCATTGTTACACTGCAGTCTTGTGACAGTGTTTACCTCCTTAAAGATTTCTTCTTTTTTGTCACACGTTGCAGATCATCAAACATATTTTGATCATCAAACA
Organism: Poeciliopsis prolifica; assembly: GCF_027474105.1. NCBI lineage: Eukaryota > Metazoa > Chordata > Actinopteri > Cyprinodontiformes > Poeciliidae > Poeciliopsis > Poeciliopsis prolifica. The sequence goes on from NW_026562387.1 coordinate 9,336,038, forward strand.
AAATAAGTTTGACTGTCAAACTTATTTTGACATTCAAATCAGAATAAGTTTGACACTTCTACCAACAGCCAGTCTTTCACAACTTAGCCAAACAGAGCAACTAAATAACTGGAGATCAAAATAAGAAGGGAAACAGTAAAATGTCATCAGAAATAAAGTGGCATTCATAAAAACCTATTTGGAAAACTGTTTGGAAAATTAAAAAGTCTAGAATTGGACTAGGACACTTCAGATCCTACTGTACCCTACAGATCTGAACTTTTTGGTGTGACATGGTTCTGTGGAGCCCCAAAGGCTTTGCAACACCATTGAGACTGATTGCTGGTAATTGCTCAACTGCTTTTGAATTTGCTTTGATGAAGTTTTATTTTAAGATGTTATAGTCTTAATATTATTACAGAGATGTTATTGTTGATGTCTGAAAATATGACCATGCAAGCTACAAAGCTTTAGGGTTGCCCCAACATGTACAAAACCTTAAGTAGAATTATATTTGGATGCACTCTTCTAATTAATCCCGCTGTGATCCAAGATTTTACCAAGAAGCTGAGGGGGAGAGGAAGCTAAATATTCAAAACAAGCACAGGAAATAAGGCTGTTACTCATTAATCTGCCCCTAAACAGCTACAATGAGCTACAATGTGACCCCAGCTCAGTCAAAAGTACAATTTGTGTTAAGTTTTAAACGCTATCATTTATAAGTTCTCCCTTAGTATGCTTACGGCTAGTTCATTTGTAAACCTGTCCTCTTAGACTCATGTTTCATCCAAAGCTGTTCATTTTTTTTTTTAACATAGTATGAAACTGATTCATTTAGCTGAAATGAACTACGGCATTGTTTACTCAATCTTCACTGGTTGGTTAAACAGCACATGCCACAAATTCATCTCACATATATATGACAGCCTGCAGGCAAAATACTTGCACGCATTCCTTAAAATCTACATTGGGATTTCCAACTGTATGGCTTTCACTGCCTTGGTGCTCTGTTTGTAAGACAGTGCTGTGGTATGGACTTACTCCTAGTTGTGTAACTCGGTCTTATAAAGGAGGAAAACAATGAGGTAAAAATAAAAGTCATTTAAGTGTGTAGTAAATTAACTTGTTAGGGCTCAGTCTCCCCTCTGCTGTTTTTCTACAGTTCAATAACGACAAGCATTGCAGACGTGATCCTGATTATCTCAAGTGTTTACATGGATGCTGTCTGTTGAGGTTTTTGATTTGATAATACCAGAAGGCTTGTTTAGCTAGTTTTGATGTGTTTGGGATCATCGTCTTGTTTGGAATGATCCGATTCTTTAAAGTTTCAACTATCTGATTAAAAAATACCAACCTTTATAAAAATTAAACATGGTTAGCATGCTCAGGAAAACCCTTTTATTGCAGAGGCTCTGTGTTATCACAAAAAAAAGAAATAATAAAATACTAATGCCACTTGTCACAGTTTAGAAAGTTTTACATTTACTATGGGTGTTTCAAACAATATATAAACCCCTTCTCTAAAATTGATACCTTGAAACTCGACTGAATTTTGTCCTATAGCTATCCGTCGTGGCTATAGTACGGTGATGCTGCCACACTGCATTGCACAAAGTAGATGGGAAATTGAAGGACTACCTTAAAACTCAAATCCACAACGAATTCTAATTTATTCACCAAAATCTTGTTTCTGTCACCAGTTTACCTTAAAAATATCCAATTAAGTAATTGATTGCATGACAATCGCGGCCACAAAGAGTGTAAACTTCTGACTTGAACTTTATGGGACCAATCTATTAGCATCTGGCCCACGGTTAAAATCGACCGCTGAAACCTGAATATAATTCTTCGTGCTTTGTTCCTCCTGAAAAACAAATTGTAATTCAATGTCCTTTGTCTCGCTCGGGCCGCTTTCACAGGCTGCCTCTTTTTTGCCATTGGCAGCAGTAACATGAGTAAAGCTCCTTGGAATAAAGCTTCATTGTTTGTGTCTATTAGCTGCCGGTGGATCAGAATGTGTGAGAGAACGGCTCCGTTTGGAGTCAGTTCTCCAGGCTCTGAGCACAGAAACTTTCTAAAATATTTTTTGTGGATTTCAGACTTTTGAAAATGTGCATGTGTGGAACAATGTCTAGCTTACTCTTCAGGCCATAAAATGAATGAGATGTTTCAAATCTCTATTTAATTTGAGGTACGACTACACATGACTTGCTGTTGTTCTCCTCCAGGAATAGAGCATGGCTCAAGTGAAAGTACAGACCGCAGCGCCCCTGGCTGGTCCTGGCCTCTCCCCTGGAGTTTCTCCGACGGCCATGGCCAGCCCAGGACCCCTGGGTCTGCAGCCCTCTGTCAACGGCACAGGCTCGGCCCCCACACCCGCCTGCCCTGCTCCTGCAGTCGGATATGGGGACGCTCCTGTGTCTGCTACACCACCAGGTATGACAGAACAAGACCACCATCTTCTGTTTATGATCAGCCTTGAAGATATATGATGACTATGTGGAAGGTTCCCAAACAAGTGATGTATCGTTTTTAACTCTGGACAAACATTGTACTGTTGTATTTGTTCATGTTTTGCGTTCATTATGTTTCATTGAAAAGCTGAACCTGCAGTTTGCAACAATAGGCGCATCTAATTCAATCTGAATTAAATTCACTTCCTGATGATTTTCAAAGATAATGAGATGAACTAATAATTCTCCGATGTTACAGTTTCCCACCAGAGTTTTCTACACAAATGAGGCTCGTCTGAATGGTGCAAAACCCATAGTTCTGTCTTCAGTAAAGTGTGTTTGGCTGCTGTGTGTTCAAGGTTCACCCCAGGAGGACATGGCAAACCCTAAAGAGAAAACTCCAATGTGCTTGGTGAATGAGTTAGCCCGTTTCAACAGGATCCAGCCACAGTACAAGCTCCTCAATGAGAGAGGCCCTGCACATGCTAAGGTAAAATATTCATCAGTTTTTCTTTTGGGGAAAAAAAAAAAAAAACTTCCATGTACTCTAATATTAAAAGGCATCACAAAGGAGAATGTGTTTCTTGAAATGCAATTCCAGTTGCTTGGTTCTGTAATGTGCTGGCTTGTCCTCTGGGTGTCGTTGTTTCAGATCTTCACGGTGCAGCTGAGCCTTGGGGAGCAGATGTGGGAGGCAGAGGGCACCAGCATTAAGAAGGCCCAGCACTCCACTGCGGCCAAAGCGCTGGCCGAGAGCGTCCTTCCCAGGCCCGCACCCCGCTCGCCTAAAGTCGACATCAACAGCAACCCAGGTAGCACAAAAAATAAATTCCAGTCTATCTCTGGATTTTATCAACTCATAATAATTAGACAGTAGACATGTTCAGAATTTTTTATGCTGCAACCACAAACTTCAGAGTTTCTCATTGGGAGTTTACCTGATAGACAAACATGGGATTTTACACGACTCTGCCAGCATTTGCGGGTTTAAGCTACGGATGATTTTTTTTTGCAAAGTCCATGTCTGTAATATTATTCACAATTTGGTATAAACCATGTCGGGGACATGGCAACACACCACAATTTAAATCTCAGTCTTTATGAAAAACACCACGTGTGTCTGAAAAGTAAACTCAGCGCATCACCCAGAACACATCATCCCACAGCATTGCAGCAGACAGTGGTGGTGGATGTGAGATTGGGATGGTTTGACAATGGTACTAAACACACATTTGAGAATCCATGGCAAGATTAGAAAAATTGCTCTTAAGATAAGAGACATCCAGTGTGACTGAACTTGAAGTAATTTGCAGTGAAGAATGAGGGCAAAGTCCATCACTGATGCTGACATTGCAAAAAAGACTTGCAAATGTAGATGCAGGAAATACGTTTCATTTGTTAAACATTTAATCCCCTGTATGATTTTCTCTCCACTTAGCAATTCTGTTCTACTCTCTATTAGTCTATCACACAAAATCCCAGCAAAATGCATTTAAATTTGTGTTTGTAACTCAAAAATATGTCAAGTTAAACGGGTATGAATACTTTTGCAAGGCACTGAAATAAAAGTTATTGGTCCTTACTTTATAGCTTTCTTAGTTTTATTGACAGTTGTGCGTTCTGTCAATCTTACCTCATCTGTCTCCTCTGAATTAGATTTAGTGGTTTACTTTTAAACACCATGGTTGACTTTTTTTCATTTTAATCTCCTCTGACCATCACAGGCAGTATAACGCCCACTGTGGAGCTGAATGGTCTTGCCATGAAGAGAGGGGAGCCAGCTATATACAGGCCCCTGGATCCCAAACCCATCCCCAACTACAGAGCTAATTACAACTTCAGAGGGATGATTAACCAAAGGTGAGCACCTTCAACCCAACCTGTGCAAAAGGTGCGACTAAGAATAAGGTGGCTGGTTGAGTGTTTTATTATTATCTTGTTTTATTGGAAAGGAAATATTCTGTACATGTTTTGGATGCACAAACGTTTCTAGAAATGAGAAGAAAACATTTCTGTCTTGACTGTAAATTGAACTAGGATCTGTTGCTGTAAGTATGCCCAGTTCAGATGGGACAAATGGGTAGGCACGGTCTGTGCTGGGCTTCAAAATCGGATTGTTGTCTGATGTATGAATTGATGGGTTAATGGATTAATCCTCAGCGTACAAGATTAGTAAAATCTTCAATAGCTGCAACCCTGTGTCAGTCCTCGTTTCATTATCAAAGCCTGTTCTGTGACTGTATAAAAACTCTCCGCCTTTGAAAAAAAAATCTAATTTTTATGCTTGAAAAAAGTTTTATATTGGAATAAGTACAGAACGTGCAGAAATAATGAATGAACTCAGGATTCTTTATTTCTCTGTTTCCTTCCTTCTTTCTCTGTTTATTTTTTCCTTTCTTGTTTCCTGTAAATGAACCTTTTATTGCAGATAAAGAAGTAAGATCAGCGTGAACTTTAAAAATGGTGCTGTCAAAGACTAATTGAAAATCAACATTACAGCATCCAACTTAGGTACTCAAGATTAATGTGTATTATTCAGACATATTTTATTAGGATTGTATGTGATAGACTACAAATAAGTCATAGACGTCAAATGGAAGGAAAATGGTTCACCATAAAAAAAATCAGAGAAATGTGTTGTACATTTTACCTTTCACTTCGCTACTATGCTCTGCTTTTTGTTAGTCTCTCACTTTAAATATCAATAAAATATGTTATTCCTATCTCTATGAAAACTCTTGCATGAATCAATTGTTAAGCACTTTACTTAAGTTGTAAATTATAGTTTATAAAAGTCACAATCAATCACTGAAAACCTTAGCGCATATGAACTACCTCAACCTTGCTTTATTTTTTTCCTATTTCTATTAAAATGATTGTAGATACACACACGGGTGCATATTGTTTCATTTATCCTGTTTTATTTTTCTAGGGCTTACTCATTTGTAATTTATGTCTGTACTCTGTGAGCTCTTGAAACCAAAGTCAGACTCCTTGTTCGTGCTCACAGCCTTGGCCAATAAAGCTGGTTCTGATCTGAAATGAGGATTAATGATGAATGCTCTCTTGTAAGCTTATATATGAGCATTTTATGACCCTTGAAACAACAGACGGTTCTTAAAGCATGTGGACTTGAAAAGACAAACTTGATCAAGGCTCATTCGGAATGCTTTGAATCACTTTGAGTTCCTCCAGGTGGCAGTGTTTCATCACTTTATAAATTTCCTGACTTCTTTCCAACTTTGATCGAGCACTAATTTAGCTGCCTTAGAGAAAAATATTTATTTAACACTTTGTATAAATTCATCTCTTTTCTTTTTAACTTAAGCAATAGTCTTACCTTTGTATCACTTAAACAAGTCAGTATGTAATACAGAAGTGTTAAATACAGAAGTGCTTGTTTTTAGTTCATTTCAACCTTGGGGTTTGACGTTTCTTCTGTGAGATAAGATTTATTATAAGAAAAGATTATGTTGCCAGATAAAATGAGTGACTCAGTGGCAGTGTTGAGTAACTAAGTGTAGTCAGCAGAGAGCCTAGCATCTGGCTCACATCTTTTTACTATTTGATCCATGCAGGAACTGATGGGGGGAGAAAGATGAATGTCTTTGGGGTAGAGGAGAAAATCTGCTTGCCAACGTCTGTCTGTCAGTGTCGCCTGTTTCCAAGAAGACACCGGCAGTATTTATCTCTCATGGTCTGTTTTCTTTTCTGATTTCACTCAACCGGCGTGGCAAAGGGAAGAGCTTAAAGATGTGTGCCTCTCCGACAGCAGAGAGATATTTCATTCCAAGGTCACTTATGATTTCACGAGGCCTCTTTCTTTAAAGTGTGAATGAGGGTGGGATTAATGAAGGGGAGACCTTGTGGATGGGAGTTCTCTTAAACAGATGAGTGACTATGTAGCGGATTGACAGGCCATATTTGGCATCCGTCAACTAAACGATGCGGCGGTGAAGCGGAGGTTTCCACATAACCATGTCCTTACCTATTATGATGAATAAGAGCGGTCCAGAGTCGTGTTGATGGAAAATCTTCCCATTAAAAGGGCAGCCCGGCTCTGATCCATCAGTGCTCTAATGACCGCCGAGACCAGTATTGATTCGTTCAGAAAGTGCCCTGCAGAGGAAATGCTGCGATAATATGAAATGTGCATTTATCAGCGTCTTAATGAATCTTATTTATGGTGAAGGACCTGAGCATAATTCTGTACCGCCCAAGTCCATGTTTAAGCAAGCGATGCATCTCCGCCGTCGTCCAGAAATGGCCGTGCCATTTTTCAGGACTGCTGTGAAACAAGTGATTTACAAAATTGATAGTTGGATTCTGAAAATATTTGCTGCATCTTCGAAGTATTTTTCTATCTATTCCTAAACCTATCATTTGTGGAGAATGCTTTTTTTCCTAGTAATACTGCTTTGCCAGTTTTGCAGTCATCCGTCAACTAAACGGATGACTGCAGTCGTATGTGATTACTGGTCTATTTTGATGAAGGATGTCCGCTGTTTAATAAATCTTTAAGGCAGAGTCACTAAATAATGATGTATTCCACATGGATTTGGGTGTTCCAGACACAAGGAACCAAAATCCATCATGTGTTTTTCACTCTGTCTGACTGTTCATAGAATTACATGTCTTATTTAAATAGTTTTGTTTCTTTAATGCTGGATTCAGAGTCCACCTCTACATCTGGGGTACTGAGAAAAATTGGACCGTATCAGACAAAGTAGCAGAGACCCCGCATACTTGTGTTCTCAAGAAATCTTATGAAATCGGCAGATTTCATTGACAATCCCCAATTCCTGTGTTATCACTGGAACACCTGGTTCCATTGAGTCATGCAGGAGCTCCTCCAGTTAATCCACAGTGTTCCCAGCTTTCGTCCCGCTGGTGCAGTCTCAGTGGGTTTGGTGGGTGCAGGCATTCTGCAGGAGTTAGAATTTGGATTGGACTTTCCCCAATGAAGCAAAGCTGTGGAGTGTCCTCCCAGCCCTCATTTGGTTATGACAGTAACATTATGTCAGCTGGAAGAAGAGTGGGTTGAATGACTGCGGGTGCTTTGCTCTGTGACATTTCCTCCTCTGGGGCCTCATGCATAAAAGAGTGTGCAGTTTTCACACTAAAACTTGGCGTACGGAAAAATTTAGAAATGTGCGGTGCACAAAAAAAAAAAAATTAAGGTGCATAAAGCTGTGCGCACGCACGTGGCCGCGCACCTTTTCTTTATAAAACCTAATTTGCGGGAAATAGAACGCAGTTGCTGGTCCGCCCTGTTACCACCCATAAATAAACATGTAAATTAGTATAAATAACCGGACGTCTGCCACCACGCGAAGCAGTAACCATGGCAATGTCCCTGTTCAAACAGTATAAGTATTTATAATAATAATAATTTTACATTTGATTTAAATGGGGCTTTGAGGACACATAATGTCATCTCACAAAAAAAAAAAACATTTTAAAGAAAAAAGACATTAAACATTAAAAAAATGAAAAATAAAATGATCCCGCAAATGCCCATTTGAACAGTAGCACGTTCAGTCGGGATCAAACGCTCCCTCTGAATTTTTCCATTGGCGATGTTCTCCATCAGAGCCAAAGCGCAATTACGAGGCACAACTTTGTGCAGCTACTTATATACGTGTGATTGCAAACACACCTTGATCACCTGTGGCCTGACTGAAATTTTGACACAGTTGTAGACAAAAAAGCTGCCATTTCTGTTCCACCCCTGGTTAAAAATTAGTAATTTAATTATTTTTAACCATAAAAAGAAGAAACCCATCTAGTGTTTTACTTTGTTTTGTTTTGACTGGTTTTGTTGCCATTTTTTCCAGCAATGTTAACGACTTGCTAAAAACAAAAATATTACAGAGCAAATCTTTATTTTAAATTCATTCTCTTATTTTGTCTTACACTAATTAGTATGCCTCTAATAATATTAGTATGTACTGTTTAGTAAAAATAATAATAATAAAAGTTTTGGTTAGCGCCTCCTTCAGTCGAAAAAGTACAAAAAGGCATTTTCCATTACAATATGTTCATTGGACATTTTGCAATGATTAAGTTCATTGCTAAGTCTGCAGCAGACAAAACAAAGTCTGAAAACTTTGACGTACAGAGACATCTTAAAATTTGGTTAAAATTTAGAAAATAAATAAACTATTTAAAAAAATCTAAATATAAAACATTTTCAAACTTCTGAAATGCAGAAAATGCTCAGTTTTTGTTGTACAAGAACAAACTTGTCCTTCGTCATCTAGTGCAGCGTTTCCACCTTGTGGTACGAGCAAGACATTGCAGCCAGGTGCTAACGAGATAGATAGGAGCCTTTCTGAATTATTTTGGTGCCTTTGCTCTTACTGTTTACTGAGGCAGAGGTTCAGTGTGATCAGGCATGTTTGAACTCAAATTAGCATTAGTAAAAGTCTTTCTTTAATTAAATGAGCACCAATAGAACCTTGACTGAAATGTAGTCTCTCTATTTGACCTTGTTTCCACAGGCATGTGGCAGCTGTTTATATAGACTATATCTGACCAGTTTATGGCATGCATTGTTGAAAATTTTGGTCCGACCCTTATTTTATTATTTAACATATTGTCTAGTAAGTTTGCCTCATAGCTGCATGGTAGAATCCTTGGAAATGAACATGCCTAGCTTGAACTTGCATAAGGTACAGTGTGTTACATGTGTGGACTGTGTGAATGAAGAGATCTATTCCATGCCTGGAGAATATCAGATGGCACTTCAGACACAAAGCATGCCCAGGAACTCAGGCGTGCTTGGTATCCCGCCTCTCTGATTGGGCCAACCCCACTCATTGAAAAGGCAAATCTGCCCATCAGCGCTTTTCTATATCCAACATTTCCTCTCATCTCTTCCTGCATGAACATATTACATTTCCTCTGAAGTCTTTTTAACACCAGCAGTCATCTTTTTTTTTTTTTTATCTCAGCTCTGTCTCTCTCTGTCCCTGCCTGGGGTACATTTTATATCACTTCTTGTTCCTTTAGCCTTTACATTTCTTTAGGATATAATCAGGATGCAGCGTTCTCTATTTGGTTCACTCAGAAATTCCTCAGATATGGTTCTTCTTTTCCATCTTATCATCACAGCTGCCCCCAGATAAAAAGAAGCAGCCAAATCTAAGCAGGCAGGAACTTCAAAAGAAATAGCTTCTTTATTGCATTAGTTTCTCAGTTTCATTTTATGTCAACACACATGTGCGTAGCTCACAAAATCAAATCGCTTCACTGTTATAGAATATAAATCCCCATGGGTGACATACCAGTGGAAAGGATATTATGTCCTAATTGTCGTAAAGCCGTGTTTTATTGAATGAGGGTGTGTATGTGCGTGCGTGCGTGGGAAGGTGTGTGTGTGTGTGGGTGGGGGGGGGATATGGCTCCAACATAAACAAATGATGCAGAAATCTTTTTTCCCATTCCATCTAGTCTCCTCTGAGTGAAGTTTTAGGACTTTGATCCTCTTTAAATCAGCCTCCTTGATGATACATGCATGAAGTTAGGTCTGAAACAAGATTACATCAACAAAAGCACTTCAAAGACAGACAGTGTCAATGGCAAGGGAAGTTAGGTACTTGAAACCTCATATATGTTTTAATCCTGTTTTTATACACACATATTTGGTTGATTGAATGCTGTTCGATAGATAAGCGTTAATTTTGCTGCTTTACTTTATGCAGTTAATGTGAACAAGTAGGAGGCTCTGAGACCTTCACATACATCGTTGTCTTGTTTGAATACATGGAAGAAGCGATAAAATTAATTCATAATGCACAAGCACAATCTCACACTGAAAAATGTAGAATTTAGAAAAGAGTTTGAGAAACTCAGCTTGTGATTTGAATAGATGTGTTCTGTTAAAAACATCTAAGAACATCTGTGGAAGGAGCTGGAACATCTGGAGAAGGCACCGTGCAAACCCGAGGTAGCTGGAGTGGTTTTTCCACGCCCAGTGGAGCAAAAATAATAGTGGACATGTGCAGAAGACTCAGTGATAGTTACAGAAATCATTTGATGGCAGGGATTGCCTCAAAAAGTTGCATCACAAAATATTACCGGTAACCCAGTGGCAATAAGCAGTTAATCAATTGATTGTATGATCAATTAAAATTAGTTTGATAATTTCAATTCTGATTAATGATTGTTCTTTTGTTGAAGGGCAATTTTGTTTACAGAGAATTACTCATCTATTTTATTTTATTTATCTATTTCTATCTTATTTTATTCTATTTTTTGTGTGTGGTTTATGTTTTTTTATATTCTTTTTGTTTATTGGTTTTGGTTAGTTTATTTTTTTATATTAAAAATGTCTTCTAGTTCTAACGTGAAGTATTCTGTTAAAAATTGAAGTGTATCAGTCTTTCATTATTATGCCATCATCAGTATATTACGGTACCTTAAAATTGCCTAAAAAATAATATTATTGTTTATTGCATTAAATTCTGGGACAATTTATTATCCAGTAAAAGTTATGTTTTTTTTTTGTTTGTTTTTATTTTAAGATTCTGGCATATCTTTGATTGCATGGGTTAATTTTCAGTCAATTTAGTTACAATATTGACACATTATTTCTACATTTTTTTTGTTTGTTTTGAATTAATAAATGACAAGTTGAAAATTGAGTGTGAAATTATGCAACTACTGCTACTTGAAGTGAAAACTCTTAAAATGTCTTTTCATGGTGATCCAAAACAGGGTTTATGTTTCTGTTTTGATAATGGTCATTTTGGTTGCATTGTTGTTTTTGATGGTAAACACTGTTGCTTCGTAACATTGGCAACCATTGTTGGTACCGATCGTTATGGGTTAATGGGCATCCCGCACTGAGAGACACACTGTCCTACTTTCCACTGGTATTGTGCATCAACTTCACAGAATAGCAACAGGTTGATCAAAATCATATCCTGTTCCATTGGCCCTTCAGGTATAATCCAGGCCAAACATATTAAAGGTTATTCTGTTCTGTTCTGTTCTTTTGTATCTTTTGGAAGAAAGATCGAAACTGTCCCAATTCTACAACAGTGTTTTTTCATGTGCGCTTATTTATAGTCCAGAGATATACCTATGTGTTTATGACTTTACCGAGGTTCCTGTAACAGCAGAACAGTTTCTCTACTCTTTCTTTAACACACTGTCCTACTGTTTTGAATTCAGTCCACATCACAATCACCAGTCACTCTGCTTTGGTCAGATGCGTCACTGGAAGATGTGACGAGAAATAGAGAAATATCACAAATCTCTTTCAAATTTATACTTTGTTTACTTTGGTTTGAATCAAACTCACAGTACACTTTCTGTTGAATTACACACGTTTCTCTTTTAGTATCCTTCATGTGGAATAATAATGAGTCTTTATAGGCCACGGTTTGGTTTTTTCTCATGGTTCCCAAATCCTTAAGAAACTTCAGAGGAAACTCTTATACATCCTTAGCAATAAGTGCTGCTTCATTCCTCAGTTCAAATAGAAAAAGACAAACCACAGGGCTCACAAACCGTTGTTTTTACAATGATCTCTATTGTAAAATACAACAAAAAGCTGAATATTCCTTATTCTACTACAGTAAACATGTTGTGTTCAGTATAAGTGACCTGCACAGGTTTGTGGTGTGCCATGAGTTCAGCATGAACTTTTGGAAAACAAAAACAAACAAAAAAACCCCCACTCATCTCATTTTAGAAGTGCAAACCACAACAAACAGTAACAACAGTGAACACTGTCAGTTTGGACAATTTAATCAAACCGAGGCACAAAGAAAATGTTTTATGTGACCTGTTAGCGTTCAGGATTCACATCTGTGTCAGTAGATCCTGTAATTTGACTTTGATAATAAAAGACAACCGTGGTCTTCAGGGAAGAGGCAACATCCTATTATGGACTGACAATGTGTGCTCTGAAATTAACTTGAAATTTGGTCAGATCTAATAAAGGAATAACAGCTGCTTAATAGCAACTTTGGACATTTGAGGAGCTTCTGAGCTTGTGTTTTGTTTTCAGTGTCTGGATTTTATACCTTAACACATGATTTTGTACATTAACACATGTGACAAATCAGAATTTTTGTTTTCAATATTTATGTTTCAGATCCCTTTTCATTTTGGGTTTTAACTGTGGAAAACTGAACAACTACCAACACAGAAAATTGATGTGTCACTAAGTAAGGGTTAGAATTCATTTCAACTACATATTAATTTCCATTTCCATCTAGTCTGTTGTTGCACGAATATACAAAACAGCACTTTTTATAGTTTTGATATTGTCGTGTTGTGCTTCTGAATTAAGGAGAAACCTGCCATTTAGAATAATTGAGCAGTTTTTCTTATTTTGTATATTTGACATTACACCACAGTCTTTATTTCAATATAGTTACTGTTTTATAACAATTTTATCACTATTAGCCCATTTACATTACAGTACTGTGATTGAGTCCTACTCAACTCACTCGCCATTGATGTTCCAAACATCACAATGTCCTTTCTTAGTGAATGCAACTAATATTTCAACAAAAGTCTTGTGTGAGGTACCTTTGTTAAGGAAACATGAGTTAAGACATTCATCGATTTGACCTTTTATTTGCAAAGACATACCTGACTGGACACATACAGTTAATGAATGCATGTCTTAGAACACGGACAATGTTCTTAGCAGTTAGCTGAAGTGCTAGACTAGGATTAGCAATTTGCTCTGACTACATCAAAAAACATGTTGGTTGATGCTTTTATTGACTGAAAGATAAAATATTCCCCTTTGTAATCTGCCTATTAGAGCCAAAGAATTGTCTGATTGGCGCATCTTTCTTAATTTTTTTTTAAATATGTAAAGACATTGGTTTGTATGGGTTTAAGCATTCATAGTAGTCTACTAAATAATCATAACATTTAATCTTGCTTCTCCTCAGTGGTCTGGTAGTTTTAAGCGTACACACAGGATTCAATACATTTGATGTTTTGAGCTCTGTGTTTACTTGACTACGTGGGCTGTTTTCTCACCCCGGCATGTATTTTCTACATGAGCGATCGCGTGAGGCTGAAAGGAAAGCGAGCCATTCTTGATGGATAAAGGGAATGGAGTATAGAAGTTGGGAGGAAGAGAAAACAAGTAAAGTTCTGGCAGGAGATTGGAGGAAAGTGCAGCTGGTGGAGGAGTGAGGCTATCCAAGTTTTTGTGTATATTATATTTTTCCTGCAGATCTTGGTCACCCTTTAGTTCCCCCAACGCAGTCCCATCCCCTTTACAAGGCTTTCTGTCCCAGAGCATTGTATTTATTTTTGCAGTGTGTGGCCAGTAGATGTTTTGGTGGCCAAGCTCAGGGATGTTGGGAAAAAAAGGCCAATACATCTCTGTATTCATCTGCTGCTATTTGTCCATGTGCAATTTACTCATTTTGTTGCTTTTCACTTTCAGTCCGATATGCCTGCATTATTTTTGCTCTTTTTAAGTTGAATAATTTAGGTCAAAGTTATATTCTCTAACTATATAATCTATTTTAACTTTTTACTCCTGTTATTCTCTTGAGGTCACATGGAAGATGAAAAGCCTGATCAATAAAGTCTTTAGTGTGAAATAAAGTTTTGACGTTTCTTATCAAAAGTGTTCAGTTACTTTTCTTTTTCAATTTGGAATATGTAGGAGCTTAGGAAAGCACATGCTTGCTTGCCTAAAAAAGTTGTTAGCACTTATAGTCTATTATCATATAGACAATGTGGAAAAAGATAATGTCTGTAAAGGAATGTGCATGTCCTGGAAAAACTGCTTTTCCTCTCTGGCATTCTGATTGATTGGTTTCAAGGGGCCCAGGTTTTGCCAGGAAAACATTTCTCACAGTCTGACACCCACGACCACCAACCTGAAGTGTTGAAGCAATGCAGGTGGAGTCTGTTGTTTCAAGGTGTGGATGCCAAATGCTACTAACATGTGCAGCTGGAGCAGAAATCTTGATTCAGGCTTTATCTTTATCTGTTCAAAAGATGTGTTGCGAAAATGTGCAGCGACACGGCACATTCAGTACAATAATTTATTTTAATCACCGTACAAAAGTGATGTTGGAAAGGTAATATTTGCATACTGTTGTGAAAAAAAGCAAGGCAGTCATCATTATGAATACTTTAATATATAAAATACAATTAAAATGTGTAAAACGCTTGATGAACTGTGGGATGCTGTGAGACCTCTGTGCATTGTCCCAGTGCCTACAAATAAGTTTATGGTCAATGCAAATGCAGCTTATGTCATTCTTTTCAAGACAATTAATATAAGTCCATGTAGTTGAAGAACTCTTACACATTTATATTTTACAACTTCATACATCATTCTTAATGTACTTAGGAGAAATGATTTCAGTCTTATTTATGTTTTTAAATCCTGCTGCTTGCTGGTCCAAACCATAACCACCACTACCTTAACCGATGAAGCCTATTCGCCGATATACAAATCAGCCGATGCAGGCCTGCGACTACCTGCTCTTTCACTAAACACATAGAGCTGGCTAAGCTGGTGCTTTAATCCTCCCTTGAATTGTTTTATGAAAGCAGCTACTGACTGCGGTCAAGTCAGCAGCAACATGCAGTCAGTCAAATGTTGGGCTAATTGCTTTGTCTTGTGACAGAATTGTAAATAAATACTTCCAAATATTGTAAAATAATCAAACTGTCAAGAAAAATGAATTACAACTAAGCTGTTTAGTTCAAGAAGAGCTTAACATGTGGTAGTAGACAATATATTGTTGTTTTTTCTGCACAGGCATTTAGAGGAGGGAGATTTTTTTTCATGCCATTGATGTAAATGGTTTCCAGCTGAAATGTCACTCATAGCACTGATTACAATAACAAAACTTGTATTTCCCAGTAAGACTGCGTGTGGGCCTTAAAGGCAGCATGATGTTTGAATGTGCCTCTATCTGTGTGTTCACACATGGCTCTTGGAATGATTAAAATGAAACGGTAACCTTTGCTAACTGAGCCCACATGAAATGCAAGCTGTAGGGAAGGTTGGGGCTTCAAAGAAAAATTCATTACTCACTTTTAAATGCTGATGATTTATCATTTGATTGAGTCCTGGTATCAGTTTTGCTCTTTGACTCATTCCTAGCACACAGCCACTTTGAACCGACACATTTCTCTGTTCGTATAATAATTTTTCCCTCTCCATATTCTAGCAGCAGGTGTCCTGATCTAATTTCATCAACGTTGCAGGGGCGCTAACAAAAATAATAATGATCACGCAGAAAACAGGCAGACGTGGTCACAGAACGCTAATGAGAATTTTTCCTGTTTTCGGTCTACGTGATTTTGATGCGTGCATGTGTGCTGGCCCGCACTCTTGGCTTACTTGCTTGTGTGTAAGCCACGACTTTCCCACGTTGTGGAGTCGGGTCTCCCACAGGCCTCCCTCCACCTCCCTCTCTTTCTCTCGTCTCTCATTCTTTTCTTCCCTTTTCTCCTTCATGTCCTTCTCTGTCTTTCCTGTACCTCTCTCTTCTCTTCCCCTCTGCACCTGTAGTCAGTGCCGCAGCCCCAGCTGCTCCCATCTCGGTTCAGAGCTGTTGGCCTAAGCCAGTGTTGCACTTGGCATGTCCTCTGAGAACCTGGGGCCACGCTTGACGTGCAAGGCCCAGGCAGGCCCCCACCCAGGGAAGACTCCTGTGGCCATGAGTTAAGAGTAGATGCATGAGAGGAGGGCTGTGGCCAGGAGAAAGACCAACTGGAATTCTGGGAGTATTATGCTGATTCATTCTTTTTTCTCAGCTCCGTGGAATCAAATTTTAAGAACATAAGGAGAGATCCAGGTTGTGTATGAAAATTACACATATTTTTTGAAATTTGAAGCTGATTCAAAGAAGAAGGGGGGGGAAAAGCGGAGCAGGAGGTCGACAGGCGGATTGGTGCAGCGTCTGCCGTGAAGTGGGCGCTGTTCCGGTCCGATGTGGTGAAGAGAGACCTGAGTCAAAAAGCGAAGCTCTTGATTTACCGTTCAATCTACATTCCCACCCTAATCTATGGTCATAAGCTTTGGGTCATAACCGAAAGAATGAGATTGTGTATACAAGTGGTCGAAATGGGTTTTCTCCTATCTCTAAGGGACTCACCCTTAGAGATAGGGTGAGAAGCTCAGTCATCTGGGACGGTCTCAGAGTAGAGCCGCTGCTCCTTCACATCGAGAGGAGCCAGTTGAGGTGGCTCGGGCATCTGGTCAGGATGCCTCCCTGGAGGCCTCCCTGGTGAGGTGTTCCAGACATGTCCCACTGGGAGGAGGCCCCGGGGAAGACCCAGGACACACTCGAGGAGGGACTATGTTTCTTTACTGGCCTGGAATGCCTTGGGATTTCCCCGGAAAAATTGGAACAAGTGGCTGGGGAAAGGGAAGTCTTGGTCTCCCTTCTTAAGTTGTTACACCTGCGACATGGATGGATGGACGGACGGACCACTGGAATTACATGCTAGACATCTCTCCTTGAATCACATGATAGACATCTCTCCTACTTTTGGCAATGTTTGCAAACTAAGCAAAATATCAATTATAACATTGATAAGTAACCTATCCTGATATCTATCAGAGAGGTTCCTTACACAGATGATAAACAGATTTTAGACATACTTGCTGCCTGAAATCTCCATATACAAAATGAGAAATGGTCTTAGTTTGGGAAAAAAATATATATATATAAATAAAAAAAAAAAAAATATATATATATATATATATATATATATATATATATATATATGTATATGTATATATATATATATATATACACACATACATATATATATATATATATATATGTATATGTATATATATATATATGTGTATATATATATATATATATAAAAAAAATAAAATTCCCTTCTCACCCACCGCGGGTGGTTCTTATCCTCTGAGCTCGGTCCTCTACCAGAGGCCTGGGAGCTTGAGGGTTCTGCGCAGTATCTTGGCTGTGCCAAGGACTGCACATTTCTGGACTGAGATGTCTGATGTTGTTCCTGGGATCTGTTGTAGCCACTGCTCCAGTTTGGGGGTTACTGCCCCGAGGGCACCGATGACCACAGGCACCACTGTGGTCTTCACCTTCCAGGCCCTCTCCAGTTCCTCCCTGAGGCCCTGGTATTTCTCTAGTTTCTCGTGCTCCTTTTTCCTGATGTTGCAATCACTTGGTATTGCTACATCTACCACAACGGCTTTCCTCTGATGTTTTATCCACTACGACAATGTCTGGTTGGTTCGCCATTACCATTTTGTCTGTCTGGATCTGGAAGTCCCACAGGATCTTAGCTCTGGCGTTCTCCACCACCTTTGGGGGTGTTTCCCACTTTGATCTCGGGGTTTCCAGTCCATATTCTGCACAGATGTTTCTGTACACTATGCCTGCCACTTGGTTATGTCGCTCCATGTACGCTTTCCCTGCCAGTATCTTGCACCCTGCTGTGATGTGCTGGACTGTCTCAGGGGCCTCCTTGCACAACCTACACCTTGGGTCTTGTCTGGTGTGGTAGATCTGGGCCTCTATTGCTCTGGTGTTTAGGGCCTGTTCCTGGGCTGCCAGGATGAGGGCCTCTGTGCTGTCCTTGAGTCCAGCTTTTTCCAGCCATTGGTAGGATTTACTGATATCAGCCACTTGGGTTATTTGCTGGTGGTACATCCCATGTAGGGGCTTGTCCTCCCATGATGGTATCTCTGGCACCTCAACCTCCGTTCCCTGTTGTCTGAGACATTCACTGAGCACATTGTCTGTTGAGGCTTTGTCCCTGATGTATTTATGGATCTTAGTTGTTTCGTCCTGGACAGTGGTTCTCACACTCACTAGTCCTCTGCCTCCTTCCTTGCGGCTCGTGTACAGTCTCAGGGTGCTGGATTTGGGATGGAACCCTCCATGCATTGTTAGTAGCTTTCTGGTCTTAATATCTGTGGCTTTTATCTCCTCCTTTGGCCAGCTAATTATTCCAGCAGGGTATCTGATTACTGGCAAGGCATAGCTGTTTATCGCACAGATTTTGTTCTTGCCATTGAGCTGGCTTCTCAGGACTTGCCTTATTCGTTGGAGGTATTTAGCTGTGGCTCCTTTCCTTGTGACCTCATCGAGGTTGCCATTTGCTTGTGGTATACCTAGGTACTTGTAACTGTCCTCTATGTCTGCTATTGTTCCTTCTGGGAGTGAGACCCCTTCTGTGTGGATGACCTTCCCCCTCTTTGTGACCAGCCGACCACATTTCTCTAGTCCGAATGACATCCCAATGTCAGTGCTGTAGATCCTGGTGGTGTGGATCAGTGAGTCGATGTCTCGCTCACACTTGGCGTACAGCTTGATGTCATCCATGTAGAGTAGGTGACTGATATTGGCCCCATTTTTGAGTCTGTATCCGTAGCCAGTCTTGTTGATAACTTGGCTGAGGGGGTTCAGGCCTATGCAGAACAGTAGCGGGGACAGAGCATCTCCTTGGTATATGCCACATTTGATGGACACTTGTGCAAGTGGTTTGCAGTTGGCTTCAAGGGTGGTTTTCCACAGCCTCATCGAGTTTGCAATGAAGGCTCTCAGAGTCCTGTTGATGTTATACATCTCTAAGCATTCAATGATCCAAGTATGCGGCATTGAGTCATAGGCTTTCTTGTAATCAATCCAAGCCATGCACAGGTTGGTGTGTCGGGTTTTGCAGTCTCGGGCAACTGTGCGGTCTACGAGGAGTTGGTGTTTGGCTCCTCTGGTATTTACACCGATACCCTTCTGTGCCGTGCTCATGTGTTTATCCATGTGTTTGCTTATCTTGCCGCTATGATGCCTGACATGAGCTTCCAGGTTGTGGATATATATATATATATTTATATATATATATATGTATATATATATATACAAGACCCAAGGTGTAGGTTGTGCAAGGAGGCCCCTGAGACAGTCCAGCACATCACAGCAGGGTGCAAGATACTGGCAGGGAAAGCGTACATGGAGCGACATAACCAAGTGGCAGGCATTGTGTACAGAAACATCTGTGCAGAATATGGACTGGAAACCCCGAGATCAAAGTGGGAAACACCCTCAAAGGTGGTGGAGAACGCCAGAGCTAAGATCCTGTGGGACTTCCAGATCCAGACAGACAAAATGGTAATGGCGAACCAACCAGACATTGTCGTAGTGGATAAACATCAGAGGAAAGCCGTTGTGGTAGATGTAGCAATACCAAGTGATTGCAACATCAGGAAAAAGGAGCACGAGAAACTGGAGAAATACCAGGGCCTCAGGGAAGAACTGGAGAGGGCCTGGAAGGTGAAGACCACAGTGGTGCCTGTGGTCATCGGGGCCCTCGGGGCAGTAACCCCCAAACTGGAGCAGTGGCTACAACAGATCCCAGGAACAACATCAGACATCTCAGTCCAGAAATGTGCAGTCCTTGGCACAGCCAAGATACTGCGCAGAACCCTCAAGCTCCCAGGCCTCTGGTAGAGGACCCGAGCTTAGAGGATAAGAACCACCCGCGGTGGGTGAGAAGGGAATTTTATATATAGTTTTCTGCCACTTACAGGGAAAATATTCCATACTTGTTTTTATTATTCTAAAAGAGATAAAATATTGTCTGGGTGATATTAGCCTCAAAATAATTTCACAATATTTGCTGAATATTTTTACAAAATGTCTTCATCAAAAATACTTAATCATGTTTTATTTGTTAACACAAATAGTGAATGAGTCAATCTCACCAATGAATTTAGGCATCTAGACATTCAAGCCAAGCATGGAGGAAAGGGATTAAAATGACATGGATGTTTTATCATTCTGAGCTCCCAACTTCTCAGTCAAGTCGTGTGCAGAATAACTTGCCTCTAACCCAGATGGTGCGCCGGTGTGGACCTGAAATTTTTAGTGAATTTCTGTAGTACTCGGTTGTGTGCCATGGCATCTGAATGGCTGTAGGTGTTGTTTTTTCCAACAGCCATAATCCAAGGCATCATTTCACATCATTCAATTTCACAATATCATAAATATTTGTCCAAAAGTCTTGCTAAACACGCTCTTATTGGTCTGAAGACACTTGGAAAAATCACAAATAACAGCTATAAACCTCAGAAACAATGTTTGTGCATCGTTCCCATGAATCTTGCAAATATCTTTCTGCCTTGGAAGGTAAAGAAATGTAGGTATGTGATAAGTGCCTTACCAGAACCCATCATCATTAAACAGCAACTTTTAATTAAATTGCAACGAGGGTTACCATTGACCTTAAAGAGCCAAGGGCATGTGGAAATCTGAACCATGAGCCATCAGATCCATCTGGTACCAATGCTTTTTATTAGATTAATTGGTGTACTCTTGGTAAGCAATCGGCCTGGTTAATAAAATGTTCCATGCGGGAAGGACTTTCATAACTGTGTTGATGATGGATCAGAAGGGTTCCCTGTTAAGTTTAGATAGATTATAGCATTAAATGTCAGTTGTAAAAAAGATTTATGTCCTCTTTAAAAGTGTTTTTGTACATATCAAAAAAGGATTGTTGGGTTATGATTATCCTAATTTAATTTCTTTTTATCTAATGAGGAGCATATGTGTAATTTGTTACGAAAGCAACCGCATAGATTTCGAGGTCTCACATCATTTAATGCATTTTTTCCCCCTTGTGGATCCATTAACCCTTGTAAAAGTGCAGCTTCATGAAAGACCTGAGCAGGATGTTGTAGTGGAGATATTTGTACAAATAAAAAAAAAAAAGGACAGCTTTATACATATCAGCCTTGTTGTGAAATGTGGTCTACCTTAAGATTTTCATTCTGTGAATAGAACCCACTCCCAAACATGAAAATTTGCAAAACAGTCTGGGAACTAGACACTAATCGAGACATATTTCCATAAATCCCAGCTTGTGTCGACCACATATGGAGTGTCTGTATGTGCTTGTGAACATAAGTGTATCTTTGCAGTGATTAAAGCAGACAGGGAGAGGGATATTAAAATCTTTGGTTTCCTCACTTATTAGTTTTCCCACTATTTTTCTTTCCTTTTCCCCAATTTGGCAGACATTCTCAGCTCTTCTCCTACTGACCCGGTGGGGAGGGGTATCATGCACACAGACCTTTAAATCTGCCCGCTGACAGTTCAGCCCCACTTTGTCAAGGCCCAGTGAAAGAGAGGATAATCTATGTTTGGGGTGAGAAGAAAGAGTGGAGGATATATGTCCCTGTGCTTTGTTTTGCATCCATGAGCTGAGATTCAATAGCAAGACATTAGTCAGATAGCTGGCCAACAGACCATTGTGTAGTAATTGACCCTGATGAAGTGGTGGGCCTTTTAAATCGGGAATGGTGTAAAGTCATTGAATTGATAGCTGTGTTGGACCTTCTTTTTCCCCTGTTTTACGTCTTACATAGACATTCTGTTAAAATTTAGGACTAAAAACATAATTTTAGGCTTAAACATGCTGGTTCTTGTGTGCTTCAGGTACCATTATCCTGTCCCTAAGATCTTCTACGTGCAGCTCTCTGTGGGGAGTCGGGAGTTCATCGGGGAAGGACGCACCCGCCAAGCAGCGAGGCACAACGCTGCCATGAAAGCCCTCCAAGCACTTCGCAACGAACCGATCCCTGAACGGCCACCACAGGTAAAAACAAACTCATTAAAATCTCGAAATGACCCAGAATAACACCAGAAGTTTATTAGAGACATGTTGGCGTTGTTGCACCCTTTGAATTTCTCTACAACATCCTCAGTTGGAAAGATTTGAGAAACTTGGTTTGGTCAGAAATGCCACACCAAGCACAAACACCTATTTTTACATATTTGTGAAGCTGAAAGGAAAGCTGTTAGTTTCTTATCAGCATAATCAGTCTGGATCCAATGTGGCATTTATAACTCAGTCCTTTTTATGCTATTTTCACCTATTCTACTATGTGTTGGGTAATTAGAAATCTTAAAAAGCACGATATGTGTCAGCTGTGTCAGTCTTATCAAACTTGCCTTCTTATGTTGGTTTTATGTTGCAATCGCACCCATTTGGTGTTTTCGCTGCTTTCACCTCAGAGTCCTATTCCAACCTGAAACTTTAGTTAAAAGTGAAAAGGTTTTGTGCTCTTGGTTCCTTTCTCCTCTATCTGAAAAGAATCCAAAGATGTTTTTTGTTTTTGTTCAGTTACCAAGATGAGTGTGTATCCACCCTTAATCAGGTTCAAGCCAAATCCGCCTCAGCTCTAATTACTCTAATGTGTCACATAAGCCCCACAGTCTACTTTGCACCTGGCAGGGCTGCATTTTCTGTTTTCCTACTCTTTCTACTTGCCTTCTCCCAATGTCATTATACCTCTCCGAAGTTTCTTAAAGTCATACTTGTTAACTGTTGTTAGCATCTCCCACCGGAAATCAAATTACCCCTTGTCCCAGTTGCCTGGCATCGTTGATGGTTATTTAAAACGCTTTGGCTCTTCTCACTTGCCTGCATCGCTGTCTTGTGGCGTCGGCTATCATAAACGAGCTCTTTGTTTGCTCCTGCTGAGTCTTGATTTACAAATTGAGCCGCATTGTGTAGACCGTATAAGCATGTCATTCTGTCTATGCGCGAGTGTGTGTGTGTGCTCCAGCATGTTTCGGTGTGACGAGGACATCTGAAAGGCTAAAAGTTTCTTACTTGATTCTTGGTTGTTTAGCTTTTGATGAATGAGTGTCCTTTTCCAAGAAGAAGTTTTAGAACTTGTTTTTCTTGAAAGAAAAAATTGTTTGCATCATTTTTTAGAATTAAGAAATATTCATAGTTGAAACCTTTTGAAACTGTTTTGTATTTTGTCACACAAAATGCACACATTTTAGTGTAAATTAGTTTGAGTAAAATCATTTTGTTTAATAAAGATGTATTAAGTGTAGCATGCAGTGTTTTTTTTGTACTTTAAAACCCATAAATATAGTTTTGTAGTGATTAAGTCAAAGTCAACACTTACCTCAACAGCCTCAAAAACCCTAATATTTCAAAAAATTACTTCACAAAGATTTAAAAGACTAACAACTTCACAACCATGCGCTACAAAATAGTAGATAGATGAAGCTACTATGAGTCTTTTTATTACTTTTACATCAGAAATATGGAGAAACCTGGACAACCTGGAGAAACCTGGACTTGTACAGGTCTTGAGTCTCTTAGTCTTCCCGTGTGAGCTAGAATCCATTTACCCAATGAAAGAAGTTTCTCATAAGCTTATAGCTCAAGGTTAATAAGTTTTTCTTTTATATTCTCTGCCTGCCATCACTTTTCATTTAAATAGTTCCTTCAGGGTGAGTGTGATGCTGCACTGTATATGTTTCTGCACTTCGACAAGGACTCTCTGACCCGACCATCAATAAGCAGAGGCAGTGCTGAAGTTCGGTCCATTCCAGCCTGCGCTTGTTTTTCCTGCCTTTCAGAAACTTTTCTCCTGGCAGCTTGTTAAGGCAACCTTGAGAGTGGATTCTCTATTCATCACGGATAACAGGTGTGACTGCAACAGAGGAAAATTCAGCCTTGCAGGCTGAGCTGAAATTTAACTCAGAACAAGAAAATTTGAATATGTTGCTTTTATTAAGTGAAATACCAAAGATAGACAGAAAAAGAATAGTTTTTGTTAAAATAGACAAAACATGGTGATAACTGAAGTGTTGGAAGGTCATCAGACACTCAGCCAGCCTGGCTGTAATGTCTGATTTTGTTTTCTGTTGCACTTCTACAGAAAAAGGTACTACCAGGGTGACTGTGTATCACAAATTATAATCTAAGCCTCCAAACTTCCCCAAACGTTTCCACCTTACTCACCTAAATTGAGTTCCAGCTTGGTATAATGTCTGCTTCCTCTGAAATCCAAGAAATCTCATCTCAAAGTACTCGTCATGATGCACGTCAGGTCATACAATGAAGCAGAAGAAGCGACCAAACCCTGAGGGGAAGGACTGCAGCCAGTCAGACTTAATGAGACAAAGAGCTGGACATGAAAAGATAAAGATCGAGACATAACGCTGCATTCCAGCAGGCTACAGGCAGCAGAAAGCCCCCTGTTGTGGGATATGATCTCACTGGATTGAGCTTGGTTTCATTATCAACTGAAGTGACTGTAAGCTGGTGATTTCCCAGCAATTTCTCTAACTGATTTAGTCATGTATAAGCGGAAGTCTTGAAGTTAAAGCTTAAACTGGAGTCAAATGAGCAAATACCATGTCATAAATATTTTTTAATAACAAATTTAAAGTCACAATTCAATACCTAATAAAGAAAACAAGGAAATCCTTGAATGTAAGTCATTGTGTGAATGACCTGGTTGTTGTACAAAATGTGGACCTGAATTGAAGTCTTTAATCTCATGTCAATGAAGTGTAGTATGTAAGCGATTTAAATAGAAAAATAAAGAAATAAAATGCTGGACCATGGTAAAATTATTTTTCATGCTGTAAGTCTGTTACGTCACAAAAATTCAGCATCCTAACTGGACTGTACAGATTTTTTTATATCTACTGTATGCTTTAACCTACATCCTCAAATGTCTGAACTTACTTAAAATT
This sequence comes from Poeciliopsis prolifica, assembly GCF_027474105.1. Lineage (NCBI taxonomy): Eukaryota > Metazoa > Chordata > Actinopteri > Cyprinodontiformes > Poeciliidae > Poeciliopsis > Poeciliopsis prolifica. The sequence continues at coordinate 9,360,981 of NW_026562387.1, forward strand.
GGGTTTTGTTTTGGTTGTTTATTTTGTTTTGATATTCTGATGTTTTCCTGTAAAACTGACTAGTTTCACATAATCCAAATAGTTACTCATATAAGCAAGTATACAAATGCCATCCATTTCTACCTTTTTTAAACACTTTGAACAGTTCAGATTTATCTACAAATGTCTCCTTTGTGCTCAAATAGGATTTTATTATACATGTATACATGTATGTATACACATATACATGTATGTTTATATATATATTCAAATCGGCAGATTCAATTCTCTGATATGCATATAATTAAATTAAACATAGCTGACAAAATCCAACAGAAATATAAACAATTGTCTTTTTTGTGGATGTTTATTATCTGAATGACTCAGATATCGACAATGATTTGATTTTATATTTTTCTGCCCTGAATTTGCCTAAAAAATATCCAGACTTTTTTAATCCCTGTCACATGCCTGGCCGGATGTTAACGAAGTAGTTCAGTAAAACATTGATAGTAATTTTTTTTTCTCTTTCATTTTCAGAGTCCAGAAGAAAAAGTGGAGACACAGGAAGGAACTGATGCCAGCAAATCAGAGATTAGCCTCGTCTATGAAATCGCCCTCAAACGAAACTTATCTGTTAACTTTGAGGTAAGAACAAAAACACAGCCATCAGGCAATCATTTTAAGTTCATTATGTTGACAAATTATGAAAATATTAGTGTTGTGACTGTGAACTGGGACGGGATGAGAAAAGGGATGAATAAAAAAGAATGACTGCAGGATGAAGATTAGGTGATTCATTACTTCGAGGGAGTTTTAAAATGTTTCAGTTTTGCTAAACCCAGACTCTTGTTTTTGCACTAGTTATTCTCTAGGGAAAGTGTTTTTCTGAATCTACCCATGAGTCGTTGATGGCTCATGGCAATCTGTAGCTTCTCTGTTAAGCTATCTGCAAAATTACAAGGACTCTTCTGCCTATTAAATTATAAATATCAAATTCTAAACACGACGGGAAAACACTCAACTTGTAAGATTGTAAGTTGAGTGTTGTTTTCCTACTGGATGAGCCACAATCTATGTATGACAAATAGTTTTGTTAAACTATTTGTCATAAATTTAATAAATGTTCCTAAATTTCAGTGTAACATTGAATTCTAAAAGTTTAATATTCTGTACAAGATCCATTTTAATGTTATAGTAATGAGCCTTAATAAATGATGAAGAAGTTTGGCGCTAAAACCAGTCAACCTTTCTAAAAGCTGTCATGTTTTAAATTCAGACAAATAAGCACTAACATATAATTAAATGAAGGCTTTGTCACAGCATCGTAACAACTGCCCTTCTCTTTTTGACTGAGTTGTGTTTTTACCATGTAACTATAAAAACATGGAGAAATTAAGTGGCATTGATTGTTTGTTTTAGCACTGGCTGAAACACACAAATCCAATCATTTTTTAAGTCAGCGAACACAACCTTGCAGATAAATATTCAGCTGAGAGTAAAATTTTTTGTTGTAAAAGTTGTCGGAGCAGGAATCGGACATAAAGTTTCTACTTAATGTACAGTGAAGGAGGAGGCCTGAAATGAGAAGACATTTTACGACTAAACTGTATTTTCTGCGACATGTTGATATTCAACGTCCTGACACATTTTCAATTCATTCAGGCTGTAAGACAAAGCAAGATTTCGAACAGATAACTGGAAGGCTGAAAGAAGGATAATGGAATTGGTTTGTTTTATCTTTTTGAGCTTTCAGGCTTTGTTGAGGAACATGTTGGATTTGAAAATGCATGCACCATTTTGAGAGTTGACATAATGGTTTAGAATGCACATAGGCTTGTGATTTAATATCAGCAGGAAATCCAGAAAATAGTTTCCTCTATGTTATCAGGCCAGTGTTTGTAAAAAGTGGAGGTCAGAAATTGGCAACTGCACTTTTATTGGTGCATCTCTAAACATGATCTACCTTCTTCACACCCAAAAGTCGTCAGCTTTGGCCACATTCCTCTATCTAGAATCAGCCTCAGTGGCTCCACATCAGTCCCCCAAAATAAACTCCCTACCACTTTTGTTCGGTTTCTTTGCTACACATGATCCCAAACTTAAAGTTACATCCTCAAAGTCAGAGTAGCTCACTCTGTCCTCATATGACCTGCTCTATTCTTCTTGGCTTTTACCATGTCTTAGCTGACTCATCTAATATTCTCTCCCCAAGCCTCCACCCCCTCATCTTCGTTTGCACTCGGTAAGGTGCCAAAAACAAGGGAAGCTCAGTTTACACTGTGTGCTCCCTCCCTTCCTCCTTAGACCTCTCCCTTCCATCTCCATCACTCCCAAAAATCACAAATGAGGCAGATGCATGTGGAGACAAGGGAGATGCAGACGCAGGAAGAGAAGTAACATATTTTCTCTCTGCTGACTTGGCTTCTTAATATGAGTTTACCCCTACTTTGGAAAAGTTATCTGGAAAACTGAAGTCTTTCCATTTGTTCCCCTCACCTTCTTCTACTCATCTGCCCTTTAAAGCAGGATGTAGTTTCCTTTCAAGGAATGGCTATTAATTATTTTAGCCGGCTAAATCAGGGGTTGAGGTAATTCATTATCTGTCATGTCTTTGTAACTGGCCTTGATTACACTGTCATTTTTAGACTTGGGAAATTTGGAGAGAGAGGCAGTATTTTTGTTCTTCTGAACCATTTCCTGTTCTCTCCAATTAATGTCCCTCCACCCCCCTTTAACTTTTACCATTTTAATCACCTTAAATATCTCTATCCAAAATGAATCTTTCCAGTTTTTTTTTCCCAACTTGTGATTTGTGTAGTTCTGTTTTTTTCCATTAAGCTTATTAACTTAAAAGCACTTTGAAACACCTTGTTGCTCTGTGTTATAAACTTGACTTAACTATGCAGAATTTTTACACATCAATCAGAGTGATTAATTTGATTTAGAAGGGAAGAAATGAACTCATCTGGAGGCCTGTATTTTCGCATTACCTAAACAAGAAGTGTTTAGAATTTGACATTTATAATTTAATAGGCAGAAGAGTCCTTGTAATTTTGCAGATAGCTTAACAGACAAGCTACAGATTGCCATGAGCCATCAACGACCCATTATCCAACAACATTACTGGCAAATAAAAATATAATTTCCCAGTTAAACACGTGCAGCAGCGGCAGTCTGAGGCTCACATACTGCCTTCCTTTTACTCTTCATTACATGAAGTAAACACTTTTCCAAGAATTCAAGTCTTGAGGCTTGACTTGTACTCCTAGTTTAAGTATGGGGCCTTTAGCCACACTGCACTGAGCAGAAAACAAGATTTAGTAAGATGTAGCACATGATAGCATTCAATAAGGCAAGCAAATTCAAAATCCAGCAGCGCTAAAACACACACCCACGCACACACTTAAAAAGAAAGCTGTTTCTTTTCAATTGTTTTTAAAAACTAAATAATGGAAAAGCTATCTTCGTTCTAATACTCTTATTCTCCAATTTACCTTTGTTTTTATATCTATTGAATACTTATTTTGTTTCAACTAATATCATTTAATTTTGATATTTCAGGATACCAAATACAATTTTCATGTAATTATAAAAGCAATTTTAGTTAAAAAAAATTGTTTTTTTTTTTGAACAAGTGACTCTTTTATTGTAATGTTACAAGGCATGTAGCACATGCTTGTGTATGTGGATGTATGCTTTACATACATCCAATTGTAAAGCAAAATTCAGTAGGTTTGCAGAAAACAAACTTAAACATAAAAGTAACCAGCTCAAATGGTTCCCCTCAGGGGGAAAATCAACTGAGTCAATTACCGCAACACTCCATGTGTTCCCCTTTAGATGTCAGGAGATCAAAGATCCTTACGAAGGGAGCAGCACCTGTCACATGTCTTGACAAGCTGATTAACTGGTTTGTAACTTGGGTAAAGTTGGAGTCACACTGTTTTCTGTCTCACCATGTATACAGGTGTTTTGAAAATCACAGGTTGCCAGGGCCTGAACAGGGGAAAATAAATTATATTTTGCAGAACATCAAGTCCTGTGATGTCGTTTAAGATTTTGATGCTCTCCTGTTGTGAAAAAAATGTGTGTATACTGGATATTGCTGGGGTTAAATTCATTGTCTGACTGTGTTATGAGCAAACTTGTTACTTAAAGGGATCAACAGGCCATCCACAAAGGCCCCAAAGCAGTCAAATAATTATTTGCTAAATTATTCTGGTGGCAACTGATGGCTTAAATTTCACTTTCGGTTTCAGCAGTTGCATGTCATACGGTAAGTGAAGCATCTGTTCAGCATGCTGTGAGATTAAGTGATGTTATTGATGAGTCATTACTGTGACATTTAAAGGAGTTTTATTTGGCATTGGAAAGTTGTGGGTGTCTTTTCTTTGAAATGTCCGAAACATTTGTGGTAGGATAGTTTTTCTGATAACCCAAATGCATTTGCTAATTTATGTAATGTATTGGATAGCAATGTGGAAGCACAATTTTTTCCAATTCCATTGAAATAAAAGGCAGATGTACAATAGTGTGGTGGGGATTAGAGGAATTTCTTTCCTTCGCCGTGTCCTGTCTCCTTGCTAACTACTATTGTGTTGATTGATGGGTGACTGCAGGGTCCACAAGTCAAAAAGATGGATCTCCACATCATCCCTTGTCATTTCATATTTATCTTTCCCCATTATACACTATAGTGGATTCCCTTTTATTCTCAGTCTGCGTGCTGAGGATACTACTATTCACTACTGTGGAGAGCATTGACCATTTGTAAATTTTGATTTTGATTTTATGTTTGTTTTGTTTTTTTACCTACCTACTCTTCAGCCGTAGCTTCATCTTTTCCTGCAATGTGCTGAGCTTATGTTGTGATACACTCAGAAGAAACTTTGCTCTTTCCTTAAAAACCAAAAGCTTAAGAATACATGCATATTAATCTTCTACGCATTCCCCCCAACAACATAACAGATCCCTCTCATGTGAGCGCCTTCGATCTGAGCAATATTTTCACCTCGTTCCATCCTTTCCTTTACTGGGGCATGAAATTACCCTTAAGTCAATGTTCGACTGTCTACTTTCCCATCACTCTGCTACAATGAGGGTCGCCACCACCCCAAGAGCCAGTTGGCTCATTTAATCCCCCTGTCAGGCAATATCAAACAGATGTCAGCATCAAAGAGGAACCAATCTATAAATCACAGCTTGTGTGTTGTTCTCTTATGTCCTATAAAGGACATAAGAGAAGAACCACCCATCTTACAAGGAGCAGTTTCCCTCAGGGCATGTCCATCCACTGCTCTTCACAAAAGGATCTTTCTTCTCTATACCAGTCCTCACCATTGTCGTACCCTGATCCCATAGCCTCCTCTCCTACAGTACCTGAGTTCTAGCTTGCACAGATCCTCAGACTGCCTAGGGTATTAATGTCTCCCTGAAAAGCCAAAGTGAAGGCCTCCCACTTTGAAGAGACGGGCATAGGGGGAAAAAAATCAACATTGAATTACAGAAGGTTTCCTGTGTACAACTTGATCTCCTTGTCGTCGGGTGGTAGACGGGTGTGTTTGCGTGTTTGTTTGCGTGTCTGTGTGCGGGCTTGGCTTGTAGGTGAATAGAAGCACTGAAATCCCATCGGTAGCAGTGCGGATCCTGTGTCGTATGGCATGAGACTGACTGCACCTTATGTACTGCTATCCCAGACCAAGGAAATGTTGTACCTATACACCTTTTGTCATATATCTTGTCGACTTAAACATGTACCTACATAGGCTACATTTGGTTTCTCTTCCTGATGACCATATCAAGGTCTGTAGCCACTGCATACACAATGCCCTATTTTCTTTAAATACTTTAAAATAGGACAGTGTCAACCATTCAGCATGTTTTATTTGAAAATAAATGAATCTGCAAATACTGAACCGTAAATAGATAGAGGTCCAAACAGTGCTATGTATTATTTAATAGTAATATTAAAGTAAGCAAATGTGACTCCACTGTTGTTTTGTTTTGGTAGTGCAAAGACACGTATGGAGAATATTTTTAAGCATGCACAGCCATTTTGTCATGTCAGGTACCAAGAACTAGGCAGGGAAAATAAAAGCTTATTTTCAAAGAAAAGACCTTCCGAAATGGCGCAGGTCTATGGCACAAAATTACTTTAAAAGGATACAAGGAAGTCTGTCTCCTATAAAGAAAAGCATAAAGAAGTTAGAGGAACTCATTTGTTTAAACTATTCAAATCGTGAAGTGTGCAATCTACAACTTGCTGCCTACGGGAGTTTATGTGCCAAACTATTTCTTGGCTTGGAGCAGTAACTTCCTGGAGTCTCCACTCGTTGCCTGACAACTAAACAATGAGATGTAACAAAATCAAACTGGGAATAGCACAATCCTGTTTTCTACATCTCTGAGACAAGGATGCCTAATTCAGTTCAGCAAAGCTTTAAAAGAACGTCTCTCTTCAGATGAGCTCGAGCTCTTTTTTTTTCTTTGTTGCAAATCCATTCACAAACATGGCCGAGTTTGTGTGTCGGTTCCTATCCCAGGGTTCCTCTTGCTGAGTACTTACACATGGTCTTTTTGATGAACAAGGAGACAGAGGAAGATGGAGAGGCAGTTGCAGGACTACGCAGATGAAGAACGCTCCTTACTGCTCGTGTGCACAGTCCGTCACTGGTTCATATCTGTTTTCTCCAAGTGACATAATCTTAGCTGAGAAATGGCCAAGCTGTGTGAAGTGTCATCACTGCACGCTACTGGCACAGTAAAAACATTCAGATATCCCCTGTTTCCGATTGTGGTAAATGTTAGTATGTACAAGAATCTGTCATGTTGCATTTCCTTTTTCTGGAGACAAGTAACACCAGAGTCGATCCCGGCGGGTAGGAGGGAGTTCAGCTGTTTTGTTGGACAGTGAGCTCTTCAAGGCCTCATCCTTGTACATACCATTATCTTATGTTGAAAGTCTAACTTCCAGTCTTTCTGTTTCTTAATTAAATTGCTACAGCTTGTGTAGTTAGAAAGGAAGTGCTCCTATTCTACTGTATTTCTCTAATGTCTGGTATTCGTCCGTGTTGATGTGGAGGCATCTCAGGAATGCCCGAGCCTCCGCTTATCAGCAGAATCAGTTTTATCGGTCACTGAGTTTAAATTAAGTGTTTCTAGATTGCGGCTGATTGCTACAATTTGTGCTGTCTGCGCTGCTGCTCCAACTTTAGCAAAGAAACTCAGCAGAGCGTGGGAGGAGGAAAGGGGGTGAAAGAGAGATTCCACAGGAAAAAAAAAACAAAAAAAAACAGCATCCACCATAAACCATTAAGGCCTGAGGCGTAGCTTAAACATGGACACATGTCAGGCGATTGTGTGTTATAACTCTGGAGTCATACGTGTGTGAAACCTAATTCTTTTCCTACGTAAGTTTGGAGAGAACCCCACCTGCTGCACACACATTGTTCTCAGACTTCATAGGAAGTAGATGTGATTGCAGAAGCATGACCTAACGCCAGCCGGTGTTTGTTTTAGGTCTCCCAGGTGACCAGAGGCTGGAGGAAGGAAACTGAGCCTCCATCACCAGAGACTGTCATTTAGGAACATGTTACTCTTCATGCGTGTGTGCGTGTGTGTGTCAATGTTTTTGAGTCCAGTGTGTGTTGTATATGATTACCATGCGCATATGGGTGGATAGAGCAGATGTTTTGGACCACCTGGTTCAGCTTGCTAGCTAGCACAAAACATACATGACAAAACACTGACACACATCTATTAATTTTTCTCTCTCTTTCTCTCTCTCTCATTTTCTCTCTCTCTCTCTTTCTCTCCCTCAATTTGTTTTTGTTGCAAACATTTACCAAACTTTTCAAGGTGTTAAAAGAGAGCGGTCCGCCTCACATGAAAAGCTTCCTGACCCGCGTCACCGTCGGAGAGTTCTCTGCCGAGGGCGAGGGGAACAGCAAGAAGCTGTCCAAGAAGCGTGCTGCTCTGTCCATCCTGCAGGACTTGAAGAAGCTCCCCTTCATACCGACTGTGGAGAAACCCAAGACACATTACAAGAAACGCACCAAGACTATCCTCAAGGTGCTGCAGGCAGGGGGTGAATGGGACCAAAGGTGGTGATGGGGGAGCTCAAGGCTTTGCTGGCATAAGGTTCTCATTTGAGCGACACCACAGTTTTATCAAGTTATCCTTTAAACTTTAATCAAAACGTAAAACTAAAAGTAATATAATATGTTAATTATTACAAGTGTAATACGACTATTATAGAACCCACTCTCCTGTATGATTTAGGTGTTTCCTAACTCCTATGCACCAGACCTAAATGAGTAGGTGATTAACAGACTTCTCCACCACTTGATATCATGCTGAAGATGCATTTAAATCTGTGGACCACTGATCAATAACACTTAAATTATTTTGATTTTATTTCGTAAACTAAAGCTATAATTTTCAACTAACCTCACAACTTTTTATTGTGCCTTTTAGTAAATGTGCTCAGAATATAATCTTCATTTGTGCCATTCTTCTCTTGCTAGCCATATAACAAGGTAAAGTTAGCTGCTGAGTTAGCCTGGCTATCTTCTGCGGCCTGCAGTCAGCTGCTAAACACACATGCTACTTGCAGCTCACTGTAGTTTTACCCAACACTAGCTTAAAACAGGTAAATGCTCTTATAGTTTTCTCCCCATGACTGTGTTAATCACAGCAGGAAATATTTACAAACAGGCAAATTTGTATTGTAGCCATCTTTCAGCCAGCTAATTGTTGGTACAAAGCAACACGTGGGGGAGGGGAAGCACTTCATTGCTTTTGGATATAGCCAGAGATAATTGGCGATATTATCTCTGAATTTTTTTTTTTTTAACATCTCATTAATCTCATCAGGATTGATACTGATAGTTTCAGTATCATTCCTGATACATACTCCAACATAAGTCTTTATGACATTAAAAACATTTATGTTATATTTTCTTTCTTCACCGTTTTACATTATTCTCATAATCCATCCACTTGAATTTGCAGATTACAGCTTTTGTGCATTTTAGTTCAAGTACCTAGATACACTGAACTATTGGAGGAAAAAAAATTAACATTCTTCATTTACATTCTTTTTTAATTTTGTTCTAATTGGTCAACTAACATGGACAAATGCAGTAAACATAGCTTCATTATATAATATAAAGTTGATTTGGATCGTTGTCCCTGGCTGAGAATTTAGGGATTAAAACCTAAACATAAAAAACATTTATGAATTTGAAAGAAATCAATGTAACTTGAAAATATATTTAGTCAAAAACTGCTTAAATAAATTAAACAATGAGGGATGCTTGTGGTATGTAAAGAACCAAAGATAAAACTCATACTCCCGTGTTTATATAAAAGTGTAAAACATTTTGTTTTAGAAAATGTTTCACACATTTATATGTAAATACATGACAGGTATTTTGATTGAAACATTTTATTTCCTAAAAATTGCCTTTATATGACTATATTAACACAGCAAAAGAACTTGCAGTGACAAAAAAGCATTTTCAAAAAAGCTAATTATGCAATTTTCCTGTTCTTCCCAGACGGGACCTGACTACGGTCAGGGCATGAACCCAATCAGCCGATTAGCTCAAATCCAGCAGGCCAAGAAGGAGAAGGAACCGGAGTACCAGCTGCTTTCGGAGAGAGGGATGCCACGACGTAGGGAGTTCGTCATGCAGGTGAGCAGATATTTTAACTTCTTTATTTCTTATTTCGCTTTTTAAAGATCATGTCAAGGACTGGTCATGTCAGGATTATTTTTCTTGTGTAGAAATAGTCCATATCTGGAAAAGAATTTACCTTTTTTTTTTTTTGACTCTTTTCTCAGTGCAATTTTCTAGATTTCTGGGGGAAATAAATCTTTTGTCTGATGACCATGACAGAAAATTTAAACTTTGAAACACCCAGGTTCAATGGAAAGCTTTGGAAAAAAGCATATTCATGTGATAGAATGGCCTAGTCAAAGTCTTGACCTAAATCAAAATAAGAATTTGTGAAGAACCTTTTTTTACACCTTGTAAATGCATTTAAATAAAAAACATGGTTTAAAAATCTGAAGCATTTATATTATTGTGTACATTCATGTATAGAACCTACCGAAGGTTATCCTGGCCTTGTTCATTTTAAACAAGGTCTGTGTCTAGACAGCCTTCAGTGTTTACCGTTTTTGACGGTACATCTTATCCAGAGTCACTCTTTGTTCCAGAGTTGATGTCTGTGGGTCAGCCTGACTTTACATTGACAGGAAACTTTTGCCCAGATGAAATAAATGAAAAAAAAGTTAGACTTCACTTGCTTTTGCAAGGACTGAGCTGCGGGACATGGGAATTATCCTAAAAATAATAAAAGTTTGTTTTTTAATGTTAGAGTTTTAGTGTGTTCACTTTAGTTTCAACAGAATAAATTGGAGGATGGTGAAAAGATGAGATAATGTACTCTCTGGACAAAAGGAGCATAAAATTAATCTGCTGAATTCACATTTGATTTATTAATCAGAGAGCAGGGGTTATGTTGGGATGTGTTGTGCAAAAGGTGAAAAAAGAAACAAGAAACAAGATGACCATTCCCTCCGGTCTGCACATGAATCTGTCAGTCTAATCACGGTTGGCAGTGCACAACGTTTTCAACAATAAAATCTGTCTCCAACTGCGCTCTCATGTGTAACTCTATGAATATGTGATCATATAAAGCTTAATATACTTAAAATAATTGAAACGCGGTGCATTAGGAAAAATGAGGCACTGGCAGAGCTGAGCGATTTTATGCTAGCTTGTTTTACAGTTTATTAATTTTGTTAAATGACTGAGTTTGTGCAAGTACTGTCCAGTAACAACAGCTGTGTTAGATTGGTAACTTGGCCGTCTAGTTCAGTGAGACTGAGTCTGATTTTCTGAGTTGGGATGTAGCCGCTCAGAACCCTCTTGTTTGGAGTGTTGGCTTACAGTTGTGGTCAGCAGTGTTTCATCCACTCACATCTCCAAGAACTGAGTCAATTTTGAGCTTATGATACATTTTTACAAGTGTTTGGGTGATGCAAACACTGTGGGTCTGTTTTGCAGTACCACTGAGATAGATATATAGATATATATCTATATCTATATACAAAGATATATATCTATGTATATATATAGATATATAGATATAGATATCTATATCTATAGATATAGATATAGATATATATCTATATATCTATATATATAGATATAGATATATATCTATATATCTATCTCAGTGGTACTGCAAAACAGACCCACAGCATGACACTACCATACTGTGAGATGCCAAATTTACAGAGGATGTTACCTAGCCGCACATTCTCGTCAATCTCGAAGGTGGCAGTTTTAGAGTAGTCGATTCTTACCACCAGAATGTAACATACCAATTATCATTTTTTTCCAACATTGGTTGAGGTAATCAAAGCAGGGCTTCTTTGCAAATTGAAAATTTTCTTTCATTCCAGAGTTGCTCTGCTTAGAGGCATTAGACCTATTTCAAATAGCAACTTTTTAATTATTCCACAACAAAGCATTCTCTTTCAAAAGAAAATGTAATCTTCACTGTCTCAGTTTTCTGTTTTCTATTCTGGGTAAAATGTTCACTTTGATCATTTTAAATCATTGCCACTTATCTTGTTACACATGTAGTAAACTTTGTATTTTTAAAAAAAGCCAAACTGTGTTTTCTTAGTTTTATTTTTTGCTTCTTTTCTGGTGTCATTTAGAAAATTATTGTGAGGGCATATTTGAGAGTCACTGACAGTGAAATATTTAAAAATTCACAATAAATCCAGGTTTAATCTGGAATACATGATCCTACTGAGGATGTTGAACATCATCTGAAGATGATGTTCAAAGTAAGCTATTGAACTTAGCATCACATCCTTGATGAGCATTATTTTACTGACTGATGAAAACACAGACGCTTCAAGTTTGCACAATAAAGCTGAAAAGCAGTCGGTGAGCTCCGGCTCTTTCGACATCTGTTCGCTTGACGTCCTTCAACTTGTTGAAAGATGTTCAGAGTGCCTTTATTTTAAAGGCACTCCTATGTGTTTCTGTCGCCACATAGGACATCCCTCATGAGCAGCTTAGGTCTTTATTGTGTCGCTTGAATAAGAAATATAACTACCACATGTGGTATAATGTACTCCATTTTTATCATCCAGATTTTTTTTTTTGCACCTACTCATCCTTCTGACCATCTCAGTCAAACTTGCTCTTCCTGTCTTTCTATCCATAATCCTCCTCTTTTATATGAAGAACAGAGCTTCTCTCACCATCAGGCAGTAATTCAGCCCCAAATCCATTCTCTCTGCCTCTTTGATGCACACATTAGCCCCTGTGTATGTGTGCGTGTGCGCGCGTGTGTGTGCATGCTCGCTTGTGAGTGTATAAATGTGTGCGTGTCGTTCTTTTGTGTAGTCCACTCACTCTTCTAAAATTTCCACATTGTTTCCCCCAGTAGGCAGCAGGGCTCAAATAAGCCTCTGTTTTCTCATCTTTTGTTTAAACAGAAAAAAAAGCCTCCACCTTATATCAGATGGAGTGAATCTGGTCAGGAGTTGGCTATTTGCTCTGACTGTAATGTCGTTTTCCAGCTTCATGCATCCAGAGCAGCACTTGAGCTTGTCAGGCCGCTGTGAATGAGTTGCGCCGAGACCTGGCTTTTCACAGACTCCGGCTCCCCACAATGTTATTTGTACAGTGTAATTGTCTGTTTGTATAACACAACGACGTCCGATCTGCTCTTGGAAATTTCTGCTTACATTCTGCGTGGACAGATTTAATGCTTTGGGATTACTGAAAAACAAACACTTCACGTTGCATGGCTGACTTGGCACAGGAAGCCCGAGTCCTGAGCTGAAACTGAATGAAAGCTATGGAGGAAAGCTAAGAAAATCACCAGTAAAACAGCATATTAATATGCTGCCCTAATACTCAGTTGTGACTTTTGTTCCTCATTGTTTGCCTGTTCATGTGCAGGTGAAGGTGAATAACGAGGTTGCCACGGGAACGGGACCCAACAAGAAGGTGGCCAAGCGGAACGCTGCTGAGGCAATGCTGCTGCAGCTGGGATACAAGGCCTCCACGGTCTCTCCAAATCCCTCAGAGGTACGAACCAAACCCAACTGCAACTTCTGTATTTCATTTTCGACATATATACAAACCTCCCTCCTCTGTTGTTATGTGGAACCATTTATTTACTCCAGCGTGGGATTACTGTAAGCAGGCGTCCTTCAAACTTGTATACTGTCATCAGCTCACTGAGAACACGGCTAAAGTTTGGGGACTCATGATGACTTTTGATGGATAACGAGAAATGCTCCTACACTGTTTGGAAAAGTCAGGAAAACTACGGAATTTGTTTTGAGGATTTTCCCACTTCAGTTTGCATTTTGTCCATCTTCTTTTGCAGGTAGAAATATCTGCCAAAAAGAGAAATAAAAAAGGTCTGGAAACTCTTGACATTTCAATCTGCAACAGAATAACATCTTCACATTAACGACATGTAGTAACTCTTGTTTAAATTCCATCAAAGACTCAAGTATATACACGGAGATATCAGATTTATTTCAAACCACATTTGAGCTGTAAACATCTTTATTAGGTCTTATTTCTTCAGCAAACTGTAGACATACCAACACTGTCTACTCCCTAATTTATTACTGGTCTCGGTGCTGCTAACCTATTGCATAACACCTTCAGCTCCTCTGAACCAGGTGTTTTGCAAGCGACCATTGATCATTCTCATCTTTGTGCGGCTCATCGGTTTTTAAGCTTGAGAGAACAGAATCTGATAGAGATTATGTTACGTAACCGAGCTTTCTGTTTAATTTTAATTGCGCTTCAGACATCGCAGAAGAACAGCAACATTGTGACCACCAGCAGGTGTGGGGAAAAGTATTCTCCTTTTATCAAAGCACAGTTTTGTGTCTGCTGTTATTTAAGAGAGAAAATTAACATTCTGTCCGATGTTGATCTGTAGGACAAAGAAAATTATAGCTAGGAAGGTCTTTTATGCAACGCAGTCATAGCATGTCTACAATTGTTTTTTCCATTCTCTTGCGATTAGAGATAAAGCAACAAGGTCAGGTTTAGATTGCATGAAGCGCTAATTTTGGTGGTAAAAGGGAGGTTTGTGAACATACACTGCAACTCCGCTTATTGGAAACAGAGTTACTGCAGCCGTTTGCAGTGACTCAGTCAATAAGGTCACTTTGACCCGATTGATTTAATTTATTCGCAACCCCGGTGAAAATCCTTGAGAACATGTTGAAAAAATATATGCACTCCCAATTTTTTAGGACCTCGGGAAGAAGCACAGGCCCAGAGAAAACACTTTTTATTTATTGCATTGACGACTGACATAGCCAACTTGGGTTCAAGTCTGGAACTCTTTTTGCTCTTTCCTGAGTTTTTAAGTAATAATAAATGTCTTCATCCCTTAAATGGCATGCTCTCTTGTCTTTCCTATTTTAGAGAGAGTTGTCTCTCCCTGTACTCTGTTCAAATTACTCTTTCTATATACTTTAGAGTTTGGAGACTTACTGATCAACTGTCAAAAGTCAAAATTAAATGTTTCACATAGATTTATTTTATGGTTAGAGATTTTTTTAGGGATAATTGTGGCACCATCTGTTTTCTTAGAAAGGGAAAAAAATGACTGTACCATGACATTTTTTTCTCAGAATTAAGTGCTTAATTTGTAGTTTGTGGTGTAATTTACAGTTAATTTCATGCTACAACCAAATGCATGTAGCACTGCATATCTGGGCCTGAGCTGGAATTGGAGCAGGAGGTAAGCATACTGGGATATTGGGATGACTTTATCAATATCCTGTTGATAAACCACAGAACTGCACTTTTGACAGTTTCCAGTTATCTGCCCACTTGCACCTCTGATGATTGCAGTCTCTTTCAACAAAGAAATGCAGTTTGCATTTTCACAAAATGGTTCAATAATAACTTCAGGAACAAAAAAGACTCCCAATCTAAATCCAATCAAGCCTCTGTGCTGCTTCTCAGGTTTTTTTTCTGATGTTATGTCTGGATATTTTTTACTGAATTCATTACAAAAAGTAAAAAATATGTTTTTTCTTTGTGAAAGATTGTCTATTCAAAATCAAATAATATAAATAATAGTAAAAAAAATATGTATTTAATAGCCTCTGGTCTCTCAGACTTCATTCTAGGAATTTTTTGGCTGATCTACTTTCCCTAAGTCTTCAGATGCCCTTGAGGCCTGTAGCTTTTGTAGAAGAGCTCGTCTCTGCTGTGATCACCCTCCATCTTACTTCATCTTTTCCCTCCATCCCCTGAGAGCTTTTTTGTTCTCCATTCCCTCTGAAAGATTTGTGGAGGGCTGTTCAGAGGCAGTGGGTTGGACTTGTTTACAGCCATGACATCTCTTCAGCTGTTACACGCATCAGAAAGAATTTGTTTCTGTTTCAAACACCTACTTGTGGCTGTTTGTGTTTGTGCAGGCAGATAGGCTTACCACTGCAGTAGAAGGAACCCTTTTTCAAGTTGCTGAACAGTGACACACACACACACACCCTCAAAATCAGTAGCTGGCTTAGAGAGACAGTAGTCTCCATAGGCATCCCATCTTGTGAGCGTTTGTCTCTTTGTGGACCAAACAGTAGGAAGGAACTTGTCTGACATGCGTGAAGAAACAGTCTGTTCAAGAATCGACATCTCTCTTACCTCTCCTCCTCCCCCCTTCTCTGGTTCTCTCTCCATCTCCACAGATGGACAACAAAGGCTGGAATGGACAAAAGGCGCCTTTTACCGAAGCAACGAGTAACAGTGAGTATCGGCACGTCTCCCTGTGTCTATTACCATTTCCTTCTCCTCCTCCTCTCAGACTTTCCAAAACCCCCTCCGATCTCGCAGGTGGTTTTAGCCACCGAGATGGCCCGGCGTTTAATCTCTGTGACTGGTCAATGGGCCTCTGACTGTCAGCTTAATTGGCCGTGCGTCCTCGTGGGGAGCCTGCGAATTCAGGCTCATTCACACGGGCTTACAGGGCCAACATACAGGGGCCCTCCGGGGAGTCCCTCCACTACCTTCCTGAGCAAAAAACGCAGCCTTTCAGTCAGGATTAACACACGAACACACAGAAGTGCACACACACATTGTTCATCCCACTAAACAGACACAAAATGAGCATGTTAATATAAAATAAGAGTTCTTATGGCCAAAGATAAATCACAGTATGTCATTAATGTATTGTACACCTGAGGCAGAATGTATGAACATTAGTTTACAATATTTAGGCTTAGGGTTTAAGCTACTTGAACTCACTTTTGGCATCGTTTATTCCTCTTTATGTCTGTTTGTGAACCTTTTATGCCAAAAGTATTTGGCAGTTGTTGATCTTAATATTACATTGGATGTTCTGTTCAAAGATATTCTGTTTTGTCTAGAATGGCAAACCGTGTTTTGGCTACATTTAAAAGAAATCAGGTGCATCTTAAAAAAAGGAAGGAATCGATTTCATTCTCTTTTCTTTTTTAGATACACTAGATTGCCAAATGTATTTTGACTGTGTGCCTTTCTCACTCATATAAAACTAGACTGGCGTCACTCTGCTGCTATGACAACTTCCGTTCTGGGGACACGCTAGACTTATTGCACGGGCGGCGTCCTCATACGATACCCATCAAAAATTCAGTGGCTGACCTATTTGTTTATTAGTGTTTGTCCAAGCAGTCTGCTTTTCTTGATGATTAACTCTCTATACCTGTAGCCATAAAGTAGTCATATACATCAGATTGGGTGAAAATATAGTGTATATAGAATACTTATTTATCAATGCTAGCCAGTATTTAGATTGAACTTTTGCAGTAACACAACCTTCTAACCACACTTTGAAAGTGGTAACTTGGTTTTTACACATTTTATAAAAATTCCTGACTGAATTCTATTAGTCGTCATCAGGACCAAAATACACATTTTTATCCCTCAAGGCATTGAGGCTTACTCTGAGAATCAGCTCAACTGTTTCTCATAAAGCACCTCTCAAGCAACAACATACCTGAAGCTCTACATGACACAGGCAGTAAAACCAGATGCAAAAACGTTAAAACTTTTATAATTCGTTTATAAGTGGTGATAAAAACCGGATAAGACGGTTGATAGAAGTTAAACATGTACTAAAGAAAATTAAGGCATATTGAAGTTATAAGTACATATGGTCACTGAGTAAAAACAACTGTAACATTTGATCAATAATACTGAAAACTCTGCCTCCAGTTCTGGACCACAAGTTTCAGTGAGCCTGCACATTCAAAGCAAATAATTGATTTGGGATTACAGAGGATATTAAAATAGCTACTTTAGGATGCAGCATTGCCAATAAAAAGGTTCGATCACCTTGAACTTGCCTCAGTGGTCAGAGAAAAAAAAGGGCATTTTATCTGATCACAGAAACAGAGCATCTTTGTAAACAAGCAGGACTTTATTTTGGATGAGCTCAGATCTGTGGGAGAGCAACACAACAGCCAGCGGTGATAATAATCTTGTTCTTAAATTAAAAGTCTGTGCCCCTGTATGTTTTTAAAATAATAAAAACAAACCATTCCCATAGACATACTGATTTAATGTCAATAAAACAAGCTTGTAACCTAAGCACCAGATTAACTTCCTCTGATTAATAGAACAGGGGCCATCAGCATCAAACTGTATGTTTTTGATTTGCTTCAATAAGCAAAGTACTTTATGCAATATTTACAAATTGGAATGTATCTACATTTGAGGCATGCTAAATTTAAGTGAGCTATTATCTTCATAACTTAAGCTTTTTTCCCATTAAATGGAGCTAAAACATTAGTTTGCAGTTGATAAATTAACACAGATGCAATATGAGACAAACATTATTGGATGCTGTTTGGCAGGAACGGCTGTTTTCCACCTCATCTGTATGTTATTAAGAAAATATCACTTAAAACCTGTAATTTATTGATTGGTTTTCTATTTTGTGTTTTTGTTGTTGTTTTTAAGTCCAAGCCAGCCATTGTCTAGCGGAGAATGTCAGAAATGTTGAAGGTGAAACACTTTATACAAAAATAGTCAGTGTCCTACATTATCCACAGTCCTAAATAAGCCTGTGATGCACTGAGCCTGATGGTTTGTGACGTCCCCAACTGATAAAAGGTCATGGCATGTTTACTCTGATGACAGCAAAGTTAATGCCAGGAGCTCAGACAGAAGCTATTCTGGGGACGAGTGAAAAAGGCTTAGAGATTGAAAACATTTTGGTCAAATGTAAGCTTTCTGCTGTCCTTTGACATAGTACCAATTTTACCTTTGAGAATAGAATTGTTTGTATCTTACAGGCTCTTAAAAACAATTCTGCACATTGATTGTATTTTTTTAGACTTGAAATACGGAATTTGGATGAGAACATGAACCTCTCCCATACCACCCTCATGCCTTAATTTAGTCCAATCTTGTGAAAGAGGCATCATCTTCATGTTTAGAGATTGATGATTATGCTCTCGGATGAAGTGTTTCAGTGTTTGTGGTTTCTATGGCAACTCAGGATGCAGGAGTTTCCCAATACCTCCAGAGTAGAGGCCCTGGGGAAATGTCTTCCTTATTTGGAGATCGTTTCTGGTGTTGGCATTGAGTGCGCTTCTGGTCCGCTGCCATTCTTGGTTTATCTCACGCGCCGTGCATGAGGCTTAACTATCTGCTAATCAGCTCTTAAAAACGCCCGATCCGCACAACACTCACACGATGCTAATGTCTGGATAATGTTTTTGCATAAACACCATTTACAACTCATTCAAACAAATACAGCTGGTCTCGGTTTTCTGTGTGTGCCTGCAGTTGGTGAATGGAAGATGTTTCTGATTTCTTCTTCCGAGCTGATTGGCTGAACACTTTGTGGTTAAAAAAGTGTTGTAAAAGACTTGGCTGGGAAGAGGACTTTACAGCTTTTGCACCCAAATGCCAAAAATGGGATTAATATGTGCATTTCAATGAACAAATTTAAATATGCTTTATTGATAACAGTAACATAACCATGATAGAAGCAAAGTGCACATTGTGCAGAAGTGGGAAATAAGTGTTTGATACGCCACCAATTTCTCAAGTATTCACTCTTACAAAGAATGGAGAGGTTTGTAATTTTCATAGGTACATCTCAAATATGAAAGACAGTCTAATAAAATCCAGAAAACCACATTGTATATTTTTAACCCTTGTGTTGACTTGCGGGTCAAAGGTGACCCATTACCATGTTTACCTGTGATAAAAATACCCTAAACTAAACTTTTTCCAGCTTGAAATTTTATGACTTTTCCTCAATTGACCCCTTCATTAGAAAAAGTGATACTTTGTTTTCATTTATATTTTCAAGGGTACAATGATTGTCTTATGGTTCATTTTGGGCCCATGCATTACAAAGGCATTTAAGCACTAGAAAAAAAGTTCAAAGGCCATACACAAACTCACTCTAATACCACCTCACACACACACACACACACAAGTACCTAAACCCCCCTGCCTCCCACACGCAAACATATCAAAGAAACTGAATTGATGTACGAATTGAACTTGCATTTGACCTGCACCTGCACTCTCAATCTGCAGCTAACCCCTCTTAGTGAAGAACATCTTCATGTCATCAAGATTTTCTTGAATAGCTTATGTTGAACATTCTGTGTTCAATGTGGGATGTTCCTCACCTTATGTTCAACATGGGGAGGAAAGGGAAGAATTATCTTCGTCTTATGATGAAGATGTTTATCATTAGAGCATCTTTATAAGATGAAAAATATCTCCACCTCAAGGGGATGTTCTTCATTTTATGTTCAATGTGTGGTGGGAAGGATAGGATGTTCATCTTATGTTGAACAGAAGACGTTCTTCATCTTGTGTTGAGGACGTTCAGCATAAGAACATCTTCACGAGATGATGTTCATCTTCTGTTGAACATCTCATATAATTGAGATACAACATAAGAACTGATGTTAAATTACACCTGACATAATATTAGAAAACATGACATATGAATTTATGAATGCACTATTATGTAATAAAATAATGAAGTCATATTGGAAACATACCATATTTTCACTATTATAACACTGTAATAAAATATTTTAGCGAGGGCTCTTTTAAATGCTGTAGCATTTGTTACATTTATAACAGTTGAAGGAAGTGAGTTCCATGTTTTCATTCCTCTAAAAATGAGCTTTCCTCCAAAGACTTTCAGCTGGGTTCAGATCTGGAGACTGACTCGGCCACTTCTGGACCTTGAAATGTTTCTTACAGAACCACGTATTGGGGACCCTTGCTGTGCGTTTCGGGTCATTGTCATGCTGAACAGCCGCGCCACAACTTGTCTTCAGTGCTCTTACTGAAGGAAGGAAGTTGCTCCACATAATCTCATGATGCTGCCCTCAGTACAATGCAGTCATCCTGCACTCTGCAGGATTGTAATCAATGACTATGTAATGTGTTACTCTGGTAACCTTTAGGACTATGTTCTCAGCTCTCTTCAGGTCATTGAGCAGATCTTCCTGTGTTGCCTGCAAACTGTCTTAAACAGTGTTTTGTGGATAATCTTGCTCACACTAAAATGTTGAGCTTCAAATGGTTTAAAAACTTCAGCCATAATTGCTTCTCTGAAGTCATTACTGATTTCTTATCTCCTTGGCACTGTGTTAGCACAGAGTTTTGTGCTCCATATCAGCAATTAGTGAAAACGGCTGGGCCCTCTACAAGTAGTTATGCTTGGAAATGTGAATCTGGGAGTCATGTCTGTGTGAATCATTTTCATTTGCCCTCTTATTTTCTGACTTAATCATCCCTGACAACAATAGTTTAGTTGTTAGACAATTTTTTTCCCCCTCCGGTCTATTTCTTGTTCATTATTGCAGTGGAAACATGGTGAAATATCTCTGCTGTCGTCATTGATTTGGTTTTCCCAGGCATAAACAATAGTACTCATTAGAAAATTTTGCAGAACAAACTGGGCTAATAATACAATTTTAGGGCTGATTAACTTTGAAAAAGTGATCACAGTGAAACTAGCAAATCACAAACTTAGCAGCAGAAAGGCAATAAACCATTGTAACACTATACTCATTGAAAGGAACCCTCAATAAAACTTCATGTAATGGGGATTAGCATTGATATATTCTGATTTTCTTTAATCTTATATATTTTTTTCAATATTTGCAAAAAATACAATAACAATTAATATATATATAGAAATCCTGACTTTTGATATTTTGTTCTTTTTAATGTAGCAGTTTGAAATTATTGGTGACATAATAAATAAAGGACTTCTGCAAATATACTTTGCCCTGCGACACCCTATTCTTTTCAGATTTAGCCATCACAAGTTATAATTTCAATTTATTGCTTTTTTATTTTCTGTACTATGAAAAAGCTGAAACATGGTGTAAATTCAGTCATTTGTAGGAACACCTTTTGTTACTCTACTAGGGCTGCAAAATATACCCAATTCCACCTCAGTGTCTGTTTGTTGTCATGGAGGAAAAGAAAGAAACTCCAACCAAAACAACAGCATCCCCGCAGCATGATACCACCACCACAGTGTCTCACCGTGAGAGACACCAGCTTTCTTCTACAACCGCAAGATTTATGGAGTACATCCACAACTCCTCACCTCTAATTTATTGGGGAAAAAACAGTGAATGTGTCATGAGCGGCTCATTTAATGTATCTTTAGTACTTTCTCTCACACACATCGCGGCCACTCACAACCTTTATTCCAGACTGTGTCTGTCCTTTGCCCCCGTGTGATCCGTGGAAGACGCAGCTCCAGCAAACAGGGTGGCTTAGAGACAGGAAGGGAGCGTAAAAAGAAAGCAGAAGAAAACGAAGTAAGAAGAGTGATTTTTCTCCCTTTTATTCCCATGGGTGCTGCAGCAGGGCTTTTCACTTGAGTTGCCACAATTCATTTCCTGCCGCCCGTATGTGTGTTTGTGTGCGTTGTGTGGATGCGTGAACTATGTAAAGGTCTTGCTCCACTCTGGTGATTTATAGCGGCGGGCTCCGGCCCTATCTGTTTTCGATCAGTCTCATGCTCAGCTCTGGCTTCCCTCCAGCACTCCCCTGGCCCACCGGACACTGAGTCTGGGTGGGACCCCCTCAGGAACAACACAGCTCTCTCCCTCTCTCTCTGTCTCTCTCTCTTGCTCTTTTATCCCCCTCTCCTCTTCTCAGCCTTGGCTTGTTCAACCCTCCCGCCTCCCTCCAACCCCACTTTCCCTAACTCGCTCTTGCTTCGTGTACACAATTTCACAACCGCTGTCTCAACATCACGCAAAAATAAACTCCGTCACTCTTGCTTATTCGCTTGCTCTGGCTGTGTTTCTCTGTCTTGCTTCTCACGCTAACCATCTGACATCAGCTTCGAGTACTCAGTCACATGCACACTCCTCCGTCAGTATTCTGATGTCATGCTGGATAACTTCTGTTATTTTATTCTGCTACGTTCATCTGCAACTTTAGCTTGAATTTAAATTCTAGCCATGAACATGACCTGGGAAGGGAGGGAGAAATATCCTTAAAGTTGTGTTACGGTTGGCGATGGGGCAGTTTGTTGTAGCATGAGTAATAAGCCTTGGATTTCGTTTTCTTCTCTTTTTCGGAACGAGAGCCAGCCTCTCTTTGTGCTCGGAGTGGGAATCGCTGTCAGTGAGTTCCCAGAAACCTTAGACATGAGTTTACTACAAGTGTGCAAATCTCAGCCGTTGTGCAGTGGATGGTAAATGTTAACTGAAACAGGAAGTGGCCTGTCAGTCATGGCGCTCGCTCCAGCACTTTCTCCCAGCTGTTACTCCACACACACGCGTCCGCGCACACGCAGAAACAAGCCCTCAGACAGACACGCAGACACAAAGACAGCTGCTCTTCCTGTCTCTGCTGACCTTGGATGGGCTCCTTGCGGGGTTTTAGCATCCACTCATCCTCACATCCTCTTTTATCATAACTACCTCACAAACTCAACATCATGCTTGTCTGCTGTCTTCTGCCTTTGACATGCCTCACATGTTTGTTTTCAAGCTCACAGCTTTGGTGGAAGCATTAAACTCTGGGTTGTGTCCTCCTTCAGTCTTTCAGGACTATCTCTTGACAGTGTTATCACTAACCAACATAAAATAGTTTCCAAACTGGTTAAAGAAAACTCCTTTAGTTCAGTGAGTTGTGGCAGAGCTGTAGCCTATTTAATGGAAAACTTTACAGACAGTAAAGGGCTTGAATTTCCTGGATCTGAATGGCTCTAAATGTTTCTTAAGAAGAATTCATCAAGGTTTTGTTGCGATTTTGGTATTGACGGAGTGTTGAAAGTGGGACAGCTGATACTGCTGTTTCTCATCAGGGATGAAGTCACTGACGCTCTGTTGATATCGGTGGACGCTCCGTTTCTGTCTCTGTTTGTGTTTGAGAGTGAGAGAGAGAGACTTTAACAGTCAACCTGATGGAAAAGTCTAAAGATACATTAATGGAGCTTAGACTTGCTGATGTAATACCAGAATATGAACTGTGATAGAAATAAGAATCTAAATGTTGGGCCCCTCTTACTCTGATTACCCTAAAAAAAATGAAGTTCAACAAAATTACTTTTTGGTGATAAGTGCAAATAATTTTATCTCAAAATACAGCCGACTTTTTCTGATGGAGGTATCCATGGACTTTATTTCTAATTCCAGTTATTTAAAAGTTATTATTCATTTATGTTATGACATTCTCTTTTTGGTTGACGCAGTAAAAGGCTATTTTTGTCCTACCTTTTGTGTCATCTTTTCTTTTTAAATTTTGCAAATCAAAATAGGTCAACTTTTTGGTCTCTAGATTTTTTACTTTTGGATTCAAAGCCTATTGCTCTCATATTTATTATGCACAAAATATGGACATAAGAACATTATTTTTTTTTAGCATTATTGATCGCAAAGTGTGACTTGAAAGATCTATATTTAGCTTCTACCCATGTTGTTAGATGTTTTTCTAGATGCAAACATTTTTCCCAGCGCTTGCTGAGTAGCTGTGGGTTTGTTTACGACTGAGTGACTGCGGAATCTGTTTAGACATGATTTCAAAACATTCGTAACAATAAAAGTTACAAGAACCAAGTTTGCCATCATATTGAGTAATTCTGTACAACAGCAAATCAAGAAATATTTATATTGTCTTTGTAAAGTCAAATAGAAGCAAAGCAGTGAGGTGTTGCATTCACTTTGACTTGTGTTTCACTGCACACTGTATGTTGGTGTTGATTCTTGGTCATGTACAACAGGACGATCCTAAGTAGAAGTCCAGTTTCCTTACTCACTTAGGATTGGAGACAGAATAAATTAATGATTCTCTAAATAAATCAGTCAGCGATCAAAATCTGAGTGGTAATAAGTATGTATTTGCTCTGGGAAGGATTGGAAAACACTTGGTTGGTGAAATGAGTCAACTCAATGAGGATGGCAGACACAAAAGTGGGGTTTTATTTACAAGGTAATAAGTGGACTTTCTTCAAATATAAAATTTTTATTTTCATTGTTGACACATTTCTTTCTTTCTCCTCTTTTTATATTGTCTTGTCTCAGATGTCCTACGCTATCTTGAAGCCAGCATGTGTTTTTTTTATTTCTTTTATGCGGTCATATAAAATATAGACAAACAATGCAATCATGTGAATGAGCAATATCTCATCAGATAGCCTGGTTTTTAAAGCTGTTGCAAAGGAATTTTTGAGGGGAAAAAGTCTGAAGTGTTTTATCTTTGTGAACAGTATTGTTCCTTTCTTTTACCAATTACTTGTTGGTAGGCATTTTATTTTTACCTCTTTTGTCTCTCCATGCAGTTGTTTTTTACAATTGTTATTTTTCAATTTCATTCCTCCAGCCCAGAAAGGTCTGCTCCACCTCAGCCCCGACGTCTACCAGGAGATGGAAGCCAGCAGGAAGCAGAGTGGCAGCATACCAGTCACTGGCAGCAGCAGCAGCACCACCGGAGGGTCCATCAATTACGTTGCATCCAAAGACGCGGGGTCCTGCTCTGCCCCTCTGCCCCCAGGACATTCTCCATATTACAGCGGCTCGTCCTCCTCACCCAGCCCCACTGCTACCATGGCCAGAGAGCTGCTGCTTAACGGCCAGTCACCTCCAGCAGATGGGTCGCTGCCTGTAAAGGGGAAGAACCTGGCCTGCAGTGTTTCTGTGCAGCCGGCACAGCAGCTGGATTACCTGGCTCACATCCAGGATTTCCAGGTAGGATTCAGAGAGGTGACACCAAGGCGTCTTTAAATTTCTCTGAATTTCTCTCCCTGAAGTTTACATGTCGCTGGGAGGATAAGTATACAAAAGTCACAAGTACTTCAAGATACTAGTTAAACTGTGGTAAACTCCAGTCCTTGTTTGAGCTAAGCAGCCATTTTATCCAAGTACAGACCACAAAGGAGACCGCTAAAATAAAACAAAATGTCTAACTTTGCATGAGAAATGAAAACTGCACGTCATAAATACAAGAGTCAGCGTTTACAAAGTTTAACAAGAATAAAAGCACCCCATGCTTTTGTTGGCTCAGCTGTTTTTAAAGTAAAATAATATGTTATTTAGAAATGCACCAATGGGCTTTTCATCTGTAATGCAGATTTGTGTTTCTTTGAAGTCAGAACTACCAATTCAGATCTTGACTGATTATATTTCTGTTTCGTTAAGACATGTAATCTTGAAAGAGAAGTAAAACGCTGCAGATTTTTTGATAGAAGTGCTAGAAAATGAAGGTCTGACAGTATTATTACCTTTATGCATCAAAAGGTTTTCTAGATCCATATCTGATTTGTTTTTAAGTTAGCAAGCGCATCAGAGCTGTTAGTTGATGTGTTTATAGATCGCCAATTCTGCTTGGGAAAGGGAAAGTGAAAGTGAGATTAAAAAATCTGATTATAAGCTTTTTAATCTGTCAATCCCTGACCAGAACCGTTCAAGGTGACACTGGCTGATTCCTCTCTGGCAAATTGATTGGTGCATCTCAAATAATTGCAACAGTGCATTCTTTGTCATACCTAACCGTGACTTTTGGATTGTGTTAACTTTAAAAAAAAAAACTCAACGAAAAAATAGTTAACAAGATAAATGTAATTCTATGATTTAGCAGACGTGCCATCAGAAAAATGCTAGCCTGATTTAATTTTAAATTTAAACATAATTATTAAGTTATATTTTATATTTCTATAAAGTATAATATAACATTTTATGTTATTATTTGCAGTATTTTATGTCTGTTGTTGAAGTGCCAGTGTGTTTAGAATATCTTGTAATAGACTGAAAGCACAATCAGTTTTCATTAGCAGACCTTGACTGATTATAATTCAGCTTCACATCAGCTTCACAGGTGAGTTTGTCAGTACCAAACCAGACATATTCACCACCCCTCTCCCAGGTCTGTGTGTGTCTGTGTTTTCCACTCGGGGCGGAGAATCCGTTGTCTGTTTCAATCTGTACATACCTGCGCGCTGATACCAGCGCCTGCTCATTTAAGCCGCAGATGCTTTTTATCAGTTTAAGCTAAAACATTTTATCTTAACCTGCTGAGGGTTCCTTTGAAAGGCCTTTGTTATTGCTCTTAGCCTTCCTGTGTGGATGTAACCTGAGAGAGCTCTGCTGCCTGGCCAATCGCACACACACACATTCACACAGCAGGTACTGTTTAGTGGAAACGGATGAGCCGGGCAAAGTTTGCCTGTAAAGTTGGCATTCTTGTAGTTTCCTAAACATATTTACTGTAACATATTACATAGTTGTGTGCTTTTGCTTGTAAATGCTTGCAGGCATTTCTGGGAGTAAAAACACAAACAAGCATCAGTTTACGCGCTGATCCCCTCGTGTTTCTTAAGCAAAGAATTCAGGCTGTAATTGAGACATGCTGACAATGTGTGTTCCTTTGAGAGGATGTTTCATATCTTCTGGGTTTGTAATGAAAACCTCTGCTTGCTTACAAAGCTGTGTTGAGCAAACTTAAACTTTATATGTCGCTGGTCATCACTGACTTTTAATATTTAGCCAAAATCCCATCACTTGATTCTCTGTGTTAAAGTGCCTTTCTATTTACACGGTCCAATCAATTATTTTTTTTTTTTTTTTTTGAAATTTGATAATGCTGTCATTGTTGGATTAGAAATCTTGTAACGTCATTATGTTATCCAAGTGTGCAGATTACAGTGACTACGATACAATGAATTAAGGAAACTTGGCCAGCACTGAGGGCGTTCTCAGGAGACAAAAGCTCAAGTCTACCTGCTAAGCCTTTTTTTGATCTAATTGGAAAACAGCCACAGGGGAGAAACTCGGATTAGCTAAGCAACAGCATTTTTCTGGTGGTAGCTTGGGGCGTAGATGTTGGCACCTATTCCAGAGTTTTTGTTTGTCCTAATAATTTGGTCGCTGTGTTGTTGGCACAGTGGATATGTGAGAGTGTGAAAGTAGGACAGAGACAAAAAAGAAAAAAAAAAGCCGAAAGTCAAAGACACTCAGGACAAAAAAATCTCCTAGTTTTCTGTAGTTCCTTTTTTTTTTTTTTTCAGGTTTTGCTATATGGCCATTTTGTTGCTGTAAATTTACCTGTCATGAATCATAAAATATCTGTATCCCATTGACACTACGTTCTTGAAATGTTGAGTAGATTTTTCTGCGTGTTGTTTTTGTTGTCACAGGGATATCTATTTCTGTGAAAAGAATTATGCTGCTATCCATCTTCTTCCCAATCGACACAGTGTACTCAAACAGCCCTTCAAGTTTACTACTTTTTTACTCTAAATATAACATGATCATCCCAAACAAACACTGTAATTTATATTGTTTATGTTGCTTGTGAAGTAACGGCTTTTTCCTTGCCTTTCCTGACAGAACTGGTGTAACTAAACTGGATTTTCAAATTTGGGTTGGTGATTGCCTCTCTCCAATAATAATTATGTTCCTTAAGCGACTAATGCTTCACATTTCTGGGGTTAATAATGCACATTTCACTCTAAAAACACATTCTTTTGTGTCTTGGTTGTATATAGCCAAAGAGTTTTTGATGGTATCATCATGCTTGTGGAAATTATGTTAGGAGTTAGCCACACTTGTCAAGAAGTTAAGGTCCACAATTCCCGACCTGCTTTCTTGCCTGATTTCTTTGGATTTTACCCATTATTGCCACAGAAGGAAGCAGTGTGTTTGAGGTGTTGCGTTAAAATACCCGCCCAGATGTGCCTCGTTTTAACTCAGATGTTGTGAATCAGAGGCTTACGTAGGCATGATGTCATCACCTGTTCTTTCCCAAATAATTTAAAGCATACTAAACTTAGCATAAGAATATAAAATAAAAATTATAGCTCATTATTCTGGCCTTTAGCAAGAAACATTATTTTAGTCATTCTAACTGCTTTGAAAAAGAAAAAAATAAGTTGAACATGATTTAAGGTCGGAACATAAGAAAGAAAAGTTTCTCTTTATATAGAGTAAAAATTTGGTTTCAACAGATGCTGTGAATTACATCTAGTTGCATGCTTTTTCTATACGTTGTAAAATAAACTGGCTCTGTTACATTTATAACTAAATGAGTGAACAGCATGCGCCCTTTTCCATAAGCCATATTCCCTGGTAACTGGCAGCAAGAGCAGATATGACACCTTTGTAGCCCCACTCAGAGGTTACGCTACTCCTGATGCTGTTCCTACACTGCCGTGGAAAATATGACAGAACCGCTTTGTTTATTGTTTCATTTTGACCAGCCTGTCGGGTTTTATTATCGACATTGGGCATTAGATCTTTACTCTAAAAACTGAGGTAATATCAAAAATTCGGTGGCACAGAATCTTTGAAGACTGAGGGTGGAAAAGAAACCCCTCAATGTTCTCTAGAGTTAGAGGGAATAGATCAACCTTCTATATTGAACATTCCACATCGTGTTTAAAGAGATAAATCCTCTTCTCTGTTTTTTAATCTCTCTATCCAAAGCAACAAATCCAAGATGCTAATCAGCTGAGATTCTTTTAATGAGGTTGTGGTGAAATGTTAACGTTGGAGACGGATTTAAAGACAAAGCAGGGATGTACTCTTCGCTGTACTGAAATCAGAACTTGATGTTGGAAATCCCATGTTAATGAAAACACTATCCTTGCCGGGTGGCGGGTGTTGATATCCATTCACTCCAGTTCCCAGGATTTCTCACACTTTCACACTGTTTGTTCTTCCCTCTCCCCGCTTCCTCCTTTGGCCGTGTAGAAAAACCACATCAAGCGGCGTCGACTACACCTAGTACACTGCCTGGCAGTTTCTGAGCTTACACAAAACACACCCTTTTTTCTTTTTTCCACCTTATTTTCTCCCTCCCTGATCTCCACTCCTCACTCTCTCGTCTCTCTTATCGAGATCAAATGCATGAGCTGCTGCAAGCGTTCAAAGACCAACAGTTTGTTTCCAATCTCCTTGTCATCATTTCATTCCTCCGCTCTCTGTTTACTCTGGGATTTGCTTTAGAAAATACATTTTGGGGTGGCTAATCCCACCACGCTTTATTTCTGCGGCCCCGGTGATGGCTTCCAGCTGCAGTCTGCGGCATATTTGTGTGAAGAGCAATCTTCGAAAACAAGTTTTGTCTGTGGTATAAATCAGACTGCTATTGCTCTTCTGGCTCGGCGCACAGTCTCTGCTCACATGGTGGCCCTCCGTGTGCGTGTTGACGCGCATGCCTGCGTCTGCGTGCGTTTAGCAAAACTCGGCAGTGATGTTTTTGCGCCGCAATCAAGCCCATTTGCGAACCTTTAAATCAAATACCCTCAAGTGCCAGCGCTGCATTTTTGCTAATTTGAATATGCAGCATAATCACTTTTCCTCGCCTTTGTTCTCGTGTATTTTGATAGTATTGGTCATATTTCATTGAATTCCCGACATTTGGCAGCATTGGCAGTTGTGTGCCACTGCAGGCTCTGCACGTAGAGATGGAGGGTGTGTTCACCCTGGCACTTTGTTTGGAATCTGAAACAATACATTTTATTATCCTCACGCATGTTTCTCAGAAAAACTCTAGGCCTGCATTTTTCCTCTAGCTTTAAGTCATGCTGTACTCTATGAGCTCTTGTCACAAGACAAGTTTCTAAGAACTCCCATGACTACTTTTTGAGAGGGGGAAACATAAAAACTCAAATTTGTGCTGTTGTCTTTGTCTAAATCTTCATGGATGTTCCAAATATGATACTTTATTGAAAGGGGGGTGGTATTTTATGGGACCATGCACACTCCTCAATGTTCCTGTGAAAACAGTTTCCCAAAAGTAATTTGTTAAACCTGTGCAGCTTGCGCTTGCAATTAAAGCTGAAATAAATCTCTTTCGAAATGCGAACATTCGCAACAAGATGTCATGAGAATGTAGCCGAGTTTATTTTGAACCGATGATCTCATTTTTGTAAAGACTTTAATGGTGAGTGCGTTTCAGGAGGAGCACCTTTGTTTGGCCTCCACATCCTGCTATTCCTGGAAGTCCAGAGAATATCAACAGTCCACTCAAAACCTCTTGACTCCAACAAAGTGGCTTATTTTGGAGCCTAATTGATTTTTACCAGATTCTCTCAGTACAGGCTTGACAACTATGAAGTCAATGTTATTTCCTCCTAGCTGCACATTGTTGTGAAATCCTCGTATTTAAGCAAGCAAATAATGCAACAGGCCTCCAGTTCAGTGTTTGTTTTAGAAGATACTCTTACAGCATTGTGAAACTTCATCCTTGGGATCTGTGTGGGCTTCTCTCGCTGCTCCCCAACATTTCATTTCTGATTTTAAATTTTGGGTTTTGACCTACATAATTGTTTATGTAACATAGATTTTGCCAAGCTTCATAAACAGTGATTGTGGGATTTTTTTGTTTGTTTTTTTTGGTTCGTGCATGTTTACATTTGCTTGAATGAAGAGGGCCATTGGAAGATGAGCCATCCAGCTTTAGAAGCCAAATGTCAGAGGTCGCTCCACATTAGTGCCGCCGATCAATTGCAGGCCTTGCATAACTCTCCTGCTTCTTTGTCTCCAAAGGAAGTGGATTAGAGGCTGTGTTTTGTGATGGGACCAGGGATGATTAGTCCGGCCTGTTTAGAATGCATCCGCTCACAGATGCACTCAAAACAGGCCGGCTGGCATTTGAGAATGGGCTGCTTGTTTTTAAGACGCTCGTTATTTCAGTTTCCGCCAAATCATTACAAATGAAATGATCCTGTAGACACTGAAGGGTCAGTCAACTTTGTTTCCTGCCTTCAGTTAAGAGTTAGTGGTAAATCCTCAAAGCGGTCAGACATATTGACTGTTTTGTCAAATAAATAAATAAAATTAAAAAGTCACCAGGTTAGTAGGACCCACGGGTGATTGTTGGTGGCCTGCCAGTTTTCACTCATTTCTTGACCTCATCATGTTTATCATTCTGTTTTTATCAGAAATCAAGAGGAAGGGAGAAATCATAGCTTGTTAGGAAAAAAAAAATATATAAAAATTTCGATGCAAGATTCATCTGCATGTAAACTGTAGTGTTCAATGCTCTTTGCGGTGGAATTCAGAAGATGTAGAAAAATAATTACAAGGCAAAACATGTAAGTGAAGTAGTCAATATTTACTAATTGACTAATTCACTCTAAAATGTGATGTATGGCTGGGAATGAAAGATAAACATTTTATCTGTTCTACAAGCATAAAGTTTGCCTGAATCTTTGTTCCCAAACCTGTTTAGTTTGACCAGTGTGCTAGAGATGAGTTTAAATCTTCATTGAGGGAAAAGAGGTGAATTTTAATTCTATAATTTTTTCTAAATTGACCAGAACTACTCCCCGACATTATCCTCCCACCACTATTTTTAGCAAGGATAAACAAAATAGGATTAATTGAAGAATTATGTTCTTGTCTTTTGGTGGAGAATTCAATACTGATTGTTTTGAAACTTTACCGGAACATTTTGACAGAATGTCTTCTTAGAATACATACATGCAAAGTAAAATGAAGAGGAATCTCCTAGAAAAGACACAAATGGAAAATTTAAACTATAAGAATGAATGTATTATTTTACATTTTATTACTTAAGGAACAAGAAATCTCATTTTGTTTTATATTGTTGTATAAAAGGGATTTTTTTTGTCCAAATTTTAATGCACAAGATTTAACTTAAAATTAAAAGCCTTTTAGAGAAGCTCAACTTATTTCAGCTAAAGTTTTGAGTTTGCAACAGATAATTGGAGCAAAGTGCCAACTGTTCATCATGATTACATCATGTATCACAGTCTCCTATCCAAAGAACTTGTCACATATAAAAAAACCACTCCATGCTTTTTCACCCAACTCATTCAAGTACAGCATCTCCTAAAATTCCAGCATAAATCGTTTGTTACCAAATTGTTGTATTGTCATCTTTTTCTTGTCATCTTTTGTTTTTCTTTTTTATTTCTCCCTCCCACCTTTGCCCCTTTCTCGTTTATGCTAAAGTCTGGAGAATTTATTGGAGATTACCCGTCTGGAAAGGCTTTTTTTTTTTTTTTTTTTTCCATAGCTCACTTTACTACATTCATCAGTCATACTCATAACAGATAGCGTTCCACAGTTTATCACTGGGAGCCTGGCTCACCAGCAGGTGTGCACGCACGCACGCACGCATGCCAGCATGTGCTCTATGTATGCGCTGTATGTAGCATTGCACGGTTGTTCGTGTTTTCATGGAAACATGTTCATATCTCTCTGTGCTTGAGTGTGAATTACGATCAGGCAGCCAGACTTCCATGTGTCTGGCTGCCTGATCGTAACTCATCCGGAGAGAAAAAACGCGCGCGCACACACCCCACTCTGGAAGCTTTCAGTCACAGATCGTATACAGCCGCTGTGTGTGCGTACTTGTGCATGCACACAAGCTCAGCATGTATAGCCATCAAATAATGGCCTTGATAAGATAAAACTTTGATCCGGTGAGGAGATTTAGGGCACTCAAAGAAAAATAAGCACACGTCTGCATACAGAGGCTTGTTTTATGACTTTCTGTGATTAAAAGACTTGAAAACGTTTCTGCCAACATAAATATGCGGATTGGGAGCCAGGACATTCATTATGCTTGAATTCAAAAGCTGATATCTGTTTTTCCACAAGCTTGTTGTTTCATTGGATCCTTTAAAGTATGTGAAATATGATTTTGCGTCATAATTTTGTGCAAAATTATATTTTCCCAATGAGGCAGAAGTTTCCTGTGCACTGTAAAAAGTCCAGAGTACAGTGCCTTATGAAAGTAATACTTCTTTTTCACATTTCATCACATTATAACCACAAACTTTCATTGTTCTTTATTGGGATTTTTAAGTAACAGACCAACATAAATGGCCACACAATAAGTAGAAAAAATTTGCATATTGGCGAGGCTATGAGATTTTTTCTTTTTTAACTTTGAGAGTGTGGTCACAATTTTACCTGAATAAACATGTTAAGATAACAAAAAACTGTGATTTTATTTCGACACTAACTTAGTCATCAGGATCCAACATAACTAGCTCATTTCATGTAGATATTTATTTGAAATAGCTGTTTGCAGAATGTTTTAAAAGTCCTCCTACTGGTAATGATGTGACAATGATGTGAAGGTATAACTTTTCCAAAATTCCTCCTTATAAATGGTTTTATTTCTTGTGTTCTCATAAAATTAATTATTTATCCTCTTAATATTATGACTGTATTCTTGTAATCTTATGCAGTTTTTCCAGGGCAGTCCTGGAAGAAAATACACTGGAAGACATGAAGGTTTAGCTTTCAGCAGGACAGCATGATGTTAAAATACATGTAAAACAGTACAGGAATGGCATCGATTAGTACATATGCATGTGTTAAAATGGCCCAGTCAAAGTTCAGGCCTAAATTTAATTAGTAAGTTTTGTTTGATAATTACATAAGGTCTGCATCCAATCCTTGCTGTTTGGCAAAGAAGAATGTGCGAAACATTTAGAGTCACTGGATGTCAAATCTGGTAAAGAATAACCGCAGAGTTTATGTTGCACACCATCCATTTTTAGATTTATATTCTCCTGAAAACCTTTTATTTCCACTAATTGACTGACTAGTTTGTGTTTCTCTGTCACTCAACTTAAACAAAATCAGTCCGAATCTGTGCATTAACACAAATGTTCCACAAACTTTAACAGAAAACCTCTCTGTCCTTCAGCGCCTCCGTCTCTTGGTATTAGTTCTTCTTTCAGGTCTTATAGTTATGTGTTCTATTTATTAAGATGCCTGCAGCTGTCCTGGGCAGAAGTAGGCCAGGCAAACACATATAAACTCGTGCAAGTCCACAGGCGAACCCTGGGATAGAGCCAGTGAGAAGTAGGGCAGGCTAAGCAGCCAGTGTTAACTAAAAGCTCTTCCATCTCAGGAGCAGCCTGTCCCAGAGGAGCAGCATGTCATAACAGTCCTGATTGCACAGCATTTAGGAATGCTTGCGGAGTTAACCTCTCAATTCGGAGGGGTCACTCACGATGCGATCTCTACCTCGGATGCCCCCTCTCAATCACACACAGATGCACTTTCACTTGTTCCTCTCTGTTGCCATTCCTGTGTGTTGTTGGGTAATTGAGCATAAAAGCGTTGAGCATTGCAGTGCCTTTGCAACGACCAATTTCAGTCCTTATTTTTATTCCAAATATTTTTTTAACCACCCCCTCATGAAGTTGTGCTCTATTGTGAAGTGAAAGAAAGATGACAGAAAAGTGTTTGATGTAATAGCATTAGAATATTACATAGGCCTGTTATTGTAGCAAATTTTGTTGGACCATTAACTGTCCCAATGATTATTGCAATAAGCGATTATATTGTTATTTTTAAACCATTTTCAAGTAATGCACTACAAATGGCATAATAATGCAAGTTCACCCTCTCAAAGAGCAATAAAATTACATTTTGCAAAGAATATTTAACACTACAATTGAAAGATGTTTTAAAAATCCAAAATAAAACCCCAATTAAAAATAATGAATAAAATGGAAATAAAAAAACAAAATAGAAACCATGAATAAGATGAATTATGATGTCTCAAATGGAAACAAAATTACCCTTGAGCTCTTTAGAATTTGTCATGCAGTTAATTGGTTTAGTAATAAATCACAGGTTTTGTAATAGAAATATATACAATTTGGTTAAGATTTTACAATATTTGTAAACCATTTTTAAATGCATTTCCATTTTTCCATTTATGTTCTATATTGTGTTGGTCTTTTATATGAAACACAATCTCAAAAACAGCTTCTTTTTGAGGGAATGTTATGTTTTTATTTATTTACTCGCTGCTGAAATTATTTGTTACTTTTTCAGGTGCAGTACAGCGATGCGCAGAGTGGGAAGGATTTTGTGACCTATCTGACCCTGTCCCCAGTGCAAATGACTTTCCACGGCACCGGGAGCACCCTACAAGCCAGCCATGACCAGGTATGTGTGTAAGACAAACACACAAGCTGACCGTCGGGCTCCTTGCATATTTAATACAACCACAAAAATTATTGGGAGTGGATATTAAAAAAAGACATGCTTTGCTCCATTCAGTTTGTATGGACCAAGAAAGAGATTCTACCTAGTAACTGCAGTTTTCTTTTTTTTTTTTTATATAACAGTTTTTGTAAACATCTACATATATAATTTCAGACTCTTGTTGTTTCTCATTTTCATGGCTTTGAAATAGTTTTGGGCTGAAAAGAAAGAAAAAGGACAAAAACACAGTTATTGGACTGTTTTCATTATTGTATTCTAGAGATATGACTGTCATTTTGCCAATGTTGAACAACCTGTTGCCTTGTTTTTTCTCTATTTTTATACAGTTCGGTAGTTCTTTTTTTCTTCTTTTTTTGTATCAATTTTACGTAGTATTTTTAATGTAAAAGAAAAAGAAAAAAATGGCAAAATTAGGACAATCACTGAACATTTTAATATACACTATTAAATTTGAATTGCTACACATTTAGCTAAAGATGCTTTGTAATTCATTTAAAAAACTCTTTGTGGTTTATAAATATAAGCCATTAGTCAATGTAAAATAGTACAGAAAGTTTAGTTGATATGCATATGAATACGTCATATACATATCAGTTCAGTTTTGATTTTCCAGCTTAACACACCACAGTAATGTTTACTCTTTGGGTTCTGGGACTTTAACCATTACTCTCAAAGCATCATGGTGACCTGTGAAGTTTTTCCATGCCATCAAAGTAATCCTCACGCAGAAATCTGTTATTTCTTCCCAAGTTTAGGGCAAATTCCTCCTCTTTTTTTTTTCTTTCCTTCCTCCCTCTCCAGTTTTCTCACTCATTCTCACTTACGTACTCCGCTGTATTCAGAAGGAGGCTCTTTGTCTTGCGTTGCCCAAGCAGAAAACCAGTTGCTTACATTCTATCATCTAAACATAGGACGCCCCTTTGTTCAACGGCCATCAAAGCTTTAATAAAGGGCCGGCCCGGCCCCGAATGGGACAGCTGACAGGGGGCTGGTGTCGCCAACGCTAATGGAGAGCCGAGCCAATATAGGGCAGGCAGGTCTGCGTCCTTGGGACCTGTTGTTGCCAGGAGCACTGGGGCATGACCGACTGTTAGAGGAGGCCTTTCTTTTCCTTCGCTCAGTACAGTGGCGAGTTCGACCACAAAGGGAGCATCTAACAATAAGGGGTCAACGTCAGCAGCCCTTGAAATCCTGCCATACGAACAGACCTCAAGGCGTCGCTCTTTTTGTCG
The DNA here is from genome assembly GCF_027474105.1 of Poeciliopsis prolifica. Taxonomy (NCBI): domain Eukaryota; kingdom Metazoa; phylum Chordata; class Actinopteri; order Cyprinodontiformes; family Poeciliidae; genus Poeciliopsis; species Poeciliopsis prolifica. The sequence goes on from NW_026562387.1 coordinate 9,397,716, forward strand.
GGTCCACCGTTGAACGCTCCAGAGATATTGGAAATACAGTATGTTGCAAAAATAATGATTGAGCTTTGAGCTTTTCTACATTTTCTCATACATTACAAATTTGTTTCAATGGGTACAGCCGAACACAAAGTGGTGCAGAAAGAAAAAGGACGGGGTATTTGACATTTTAAATAATAAAATAAACATTTGAAAAGTGTTGAGAATTTCTGTCCAAGCTACACTCTGGGAATTCAATTACAGACACTGTAGTCGTCGGTAGAGCTGTCCTGGTTCAGTTCCAAGACTTGGATCAGGTGCAGCGTGAATTCCCCCTTCTTTCAAATTACTGAGTGATAAAACAAACTCGTGCCAAAGAAATCTTAGAAGAAAACATGTACTGTGGTCTGTGTGGGGTGATTCCCGATATTTCATGTGGTGATGGCAGCATCATGCTGTGTATATTGCTTCTGTGGGGAAAGGGCAGCTGGTTGGAGTTGATGTCAAAATGGATGAAACCAGATACAAAGCACTCCTGAAAGAAATACTTATTAACTGCTGCAAAACACCTGAGACATAACTGGACTTGCATTTAAATTAAATTAAATGTTTTAGATCAATTCCTATTGAACATCTATCTATGTGTTAAAATAGTCCAAAGTATTTTTTATTATTTATTTACTGACAGTCTCTGTTAAGTCTGACTGAATTTGAGTTGTTTTGCAAAAAATAATCAAAATATAAATTAAAATATTTCAATTAGATTTCTCAGGCTGGTACACATGGCCAAGGATTGTTTTTCTATCCTGACTCAGGTTGACTTCATATAAATATATCACACATACAAGATTTTTATTTGGAAACTATGTGGAAACAATCCATGTACTGTGTGTTGGTCTGCCACATAAACCCCCAATGAAATAGATTTTGTTAATACATCAGAAAAAAGAAGTGTGTATTGTAATATGAATATTTTGGTGGACTTAAAAAAAATTATATATATATATATATAATTTCTTTACTTCAAACAAATCTTACATTTAGATGTCTGCATATATAGAGTCCTGCACATAGTGACAAATTGCAAGCCTTTCATTTCCTATTTTGATATTTATGGCTTGCACATCATGAAATGTTTTGTTTATGTGACACTTAAAATCCACAGCCTGTCAGATTTCCATGTGTTTTCTGGAACACGTGCGACTCTTGTCGCCCACTCTCTCAGCCACGCTCGGTTTGCAAATGGATCTCTGCAGGTAGATGCTGTAAATTTGATGCGATAGACCAGAGGATCGCTTCACTAACAACTGATCAAACATCTGATTATACCTTTCCTGGAGCCTGCGGGAGCTGCACACACGCTAACCTGTGACAGTTCAGTCAGAGTCAATCCGGACGTGTCCGGGGGGGTTCCTGCAGCTTATCTGCGCTTCCGTGGAGATTTACGTCACGTTGATGGGAGTCACTGATAGAGATCTGTTGCCAAAGGAAATCCTCTGTTCATCTCTCTCTGTAAAATACGCACGTATGAATGAGTTTCCAAACACGTAAAAAGAAACACATTAGTCATTTGTTGGTTTCAGAAAGCAGAACCCGAATCATTATTTCTTCATGAATCATATAATTATATTCAGTTTCTCTAAGTGTTCCTGTTTTTAGCTTTTAATTCAACTGTATGCAATGATTATCTTTTTATTATACACATTCAATGTGCTATCGTTTCTGAGCAAACAAGCCTGAATTTTTATATTTTAACGTACTATTGATAAATAGTTCTCTACTCCTTTTAGAGGGTAATTTACTTACTCAGATATCTTTTTTGTTTGTTTGTTTGTTTTTTACTAATTTCTCCTTCAGAAATTTTACCCAACAAAGGAAGCAAATGGTAGACAAAAAAGTAAAACTCAATCAACAGACAAATCATGGTGGATATATATATATATATATATACACATGTATCATAAGATCCTATTAGAGCACAAAGTAGATATTTGTATTGTGTATATATATATATATATATATATATATATATATATATATATATATATATATATATATATATATATATATTTTTTTTTTTTTTTTAAATCTACCTGAGAAGACCTGAGAAATGCTCCAGCCTTCAGTGGATCATGTAATGTGTGTGAAGTTTTCAACTAATAGCTCTTGAGTGTCATCTGTATAATCTCCGTTCGTTTTTCAAAGATGTAGTAGAATTGAGGGTGATGTAGGCTGTTTCTGTGCCTGCCCAATTGATTCATAGGTCAAACTTAAGTTCCCTAGAAATAATGAAACATGCAATTAGGAGAAAACTGACCTAAAACCTTGCATGTTTTTTTTTTTTTTTTTTTTTTTTTGCTATATCAGAGAAATGACACAAGATGTGATGCAATATAGCATGATATACTGTAGGATGTATTGTAAGAAATATGTACTCACACCCATCTTTTCTTGTGTGTTGGGTCATTTCATATATATGGTCTTAAAATAACAATATAATTGTTTATATATATTTTACATATATTTGTCACACAGTAAAAATCCTGGATTAGTTCAGCTGTGTTAACTGTGACAATTTAAAGCAGATTTTCTTTTCTGTCTGTGAAACTCTCCTCCCAGGCATGAGGTCCTCCAAAACTGCAGTTACCAATGAAAATTAACAAAGGAAGAAAGAGCAAACAGGTAAAGGAGAGAGAATGAAAAAATAACTGATTTTATGGTAGAAATGAGGAAGAACGGAGAGACGAAGTTAGTTTGAAAAAAAAAAAAAAAGACAGGGCTGAAAAAGGAAGGTCAGTCAGACCTAAGATTTGGAAGACATTTAAAGAACATTTTCAAATAACTAGCAGACTGAATCACAGATTTACCAATCTGTGATTCAGTCAAAGGCTGAATCAACTTAACCTTAAGTCTCTGTTGGAGACTTAACCTTAATGACAAAAGTCATCTGCATTTTATCCAAATGAAACCTCCACAGACAGAATCCCTTACCGGCAGGAGACGGCACAGCCCTCAGATGCCATAATGCTTGGCCTTGTGTGGACATTCTTGGAGGGTCTGTGAGAGATATATATACAGCTGAATAACATCCGTGCCATTTACTCTGTGCCATCTGCTGAACACATGTGAGCCTACGGGCTTCGGAAAGTAGCCTGAAGCTCAAAAGTTCCCTCAAACTTCCCTCCGTCTGATAGGAACAGAAATAAAGAGACGTTTAATAGATTTAATAGATAATCTGCATGGCTCAGAAGACAAACAGCCTTCCTGTTCTCAGTCCCTATATTAAGATGCAGATTTATTCTTAGATGGCCTCTTGTTAGAAGTGTTTAACGTAAACCTGAAAGTTGCTCCACATCATTTTGGCTCTACTCCTTTTTATTACACCCACTCTGATTAGGTAAAACCCCAATCACATTTATTTATTATAAACTGCAGACAATGACATTTGGCATCACTGCGAGCCTTTTTGACAGACTGATTTCTGTGTTTGCTCTTTTGAGCTGAAATAACTCTCTGGCAGTCTCCACATGGCGGCAGGGAGACTCTAGGGGGGTCGAGCCCCACTCTACTTTGTGCGAGGTGTTGCTGGCCCAACATGCGCGACCCGCAATCGAAGATGACAGGGTGACTGTTGTCTGCCACCAGATCCTGTGTGTATCTGTGTGTATTTGGGAGTGTTTATGGCTGCTTTGCGTGCAGAGTCGTCCTCAGCTGAGTCACCCCCCGGGTCTTAGAAGCCCCCATCTCCCAGATCATCAGCTGTGGCTGCTTAAATCTCCTGCGGCAGGAGCACTTTTTGACTGATTTGATATGATATTTTAGCCATCCTGCGTCAGGATGGCTAATGTGTTGAATGTGTTGCTGACATTCTTCTAGGTTGTTTTGTTGTGTTTGCTTTTCTTTTTTGTTTTTTGTTTGGCTGGTTTTTTGCAGTAAATTTCCATATCTTCATTTGCAGAAATAATTTTACTATAGTGAAAACGCTCTCGCAGAGCCAAACCTGCTTTGCCAAAACACAGTTCTGGTCACATACCTGCACCTTTGACTCTTTCTTTACACCACTGTAAACACATAGACAATCCCTCAAATCCTCTGCCAAGACAAAACCTCCCTAAAGTAGGAGAAACGTTGCCTCGGTAGAGAGCTTCAGGAAGTTGTTGGTAAAAACTGTGTTTGATTAAAGATGCTGACATTCCATAATGGTCTTTTTGGCTGTAATCATGCAGAAGGTGGGTATGATGTTTGCAGTAAGGGGAAATTAGGCTGCCACATTGTTGCTTTTAGTGCAATTCCCACCCCTGATTTTTACAACCACATACAAAAATACCCTTTGCCCTAATGTACCTACTTACTCCCTTGAACCATAATTTATTTTATTGGGGTTTTATGTGATAGAACAACATGAAACTCCTCGCTAACCATAATTGTTATTTTGGGAGACAAATAAATCGTTTTCGTTGTTGTTGTTGATGTTGATTTTTATTATTATTGTTGTTGTTGTTTATAAGTCTTGTCTAATAAAAATCAGGAAACTGTGAAGTATATTTACATTCTGCCTCATTTATGCCATTATACCTAACTAAAATCCAGTGCATCTGGTTGCCATTCTCACCATACCCATAACTACTCTGTGAAGACTCGAGAAGGTTGCTAGAGAACATTAGATGACAGACGTGGTTATGGAGACCAAGGAACACAGCTGACACTTAAAATGATAAATTGTGGCGGCCTTTACGGCAGGATGCAGTTCTAAAACAATATCCTAAACTATGAACAACTAATTTGAGTTTGGTTCAATCCATCACCAGGAAATGGAGAGACTGCGGCACAATTGCAAACCTCTGGAGGGAGTCCAGAAATCCACAGCACAAGTTTCAGAGTCAACAGGGACGCTGCTCAGGTTTGACAGGAAGAACGACAGAGCTAAATACAGGGTGAAACTGTTCCGCTCCCAATGTGAAAAGTTTCTTACTGACTTTAGCGACTCATGATATTGCAGGGACAGTAGAATTTAGGTTGGGCCTAAAGAAATCCAACCTGACCCTGAACTAGCCTGATCCAATTAACCTTAATTATAGGCCCGAAGTAAACCCAACATATAGACCCCCATTTAAGTAAGCAGTGTTACTTCTCCCACTTTTAGATTTCGCTTAATGTCTTCCAACTTAGTCTTGTTGCTTGTTTTAACTGCGGGATGAGTCAAGTGCAAATCTTCAGAGCAAAATTTCAGGTCATGTTCGGCTCGGGCCATAAAGCTAAACATTAAGGAACGGATTGTTCTACAGAACAGAGACTCTGGGAACTGAGTAGAAATGCTCTTTTAAACATTTCATTTTTGATTCGTTGAAAATCATAAAAACAAAGAAGCACATCTTCTACTCCTGTCTTTTCGGTGACGCAGATCAGTTCGAACAAATTCATTGAGGAGCATGAGCTTATTGTTTACCCATTTGTACACGAAAGCACACCATAGCTTGAACTTCTTTTGGAAAGCCAGCAGTGATACCCAGACTTCGCAAAGTCTAGCAGAGACCAGTGGAAAAGACAACTGCTGGCCAGGTCTTCAGAAGTCCCCCATGGAGCCAAGCAGAACAGTGGGAGAGGGAGCTGCAGAGGGCCAGAGGTTGAACAAGCCTTGCGTTTGAAGTCTTCCTCCCCGACTGCCCCGCAGACGTTACCCCATGCAGGGCTCTTCTCAGGGGGCCCCGCTTTAGTGTTACCCAACCGGGCCGGCAGCTGTCGGACGGCTTTTCCTCCCTGCTTATCTGTCTTGCCTGTCTCGTCTTTATGTACCAGTGTTGTGTAACCAAGCTCAGCACCTGGAGGTGTCCTAAATCATTAAAATGCCGAAAATACTCACATTGAACGGTTTAAATGTAAACATTTATTTATTTATTTTTCTTGTTAGAATTAATTCTTTAATTTTTTTTATTGTAGTTGTAAATCAATACATAAAGTCTGGATATTAATGAGGTTATGCAACTGTCAGTGTGCATTATTTATGGAGATATTGACAGCTGCGTGTCTAGTGGAAAAGTCAGGAGAAAGAGGCGTTTTCATCTCTGGATTCTGTTGAACATCCTTCCAGTTCAAAAGCACAATTAAACACAAGCCAAAAAAAGTTTGGAGATTAAACTAAACATTTGCCAGACATCAAACCACAGCTGAGTGAAGTGATCCAAGAATTTGGCTCGCGGGAGCATTCATCTGTTGCTTCTATGCACCGAGCCAGTCTGCAAACTCCTTTAGGCCCAGATTCAAAACATTACTGAGAATAGTCACTACGGAGCGCCACTTAAAGCTGCAGCTGGAAGATCCGACTTTCCATAAATGCTTAACAAGGCCTGGACTTTATCGTCCCATCACCACCCTGTTCCCGCCTTGGAGTGAGGACAAAGTGAAGCGTCCACCGAGTGATCCATCACTCCCGCCTGTCTTCCTGCGTGCCCTCCTCAGGAAACACCTTTCAGACCGAGAGATTAGAGGGTGACTGGAGAGGAGAGGAGTAGTGAAAGAATGATGGAAGAGGAAGAAGAATGGGTAAACGACTGGAGAGGGATGACGGGAAAGGGAGAGACTGGACAGAAACTGATTAAGTGGGCACCCTGAAGATTGATGAGCAGAAGAAATGAGAAAATAGAGGATAGGCATGATGGGTTTTTCGTTTTTTTCTTCTTCTTCTTCTTCTTCTTTTTTTTGCACGCTACAGGAAGAGATGACCTATGGGGAGAGGATAAACATGAACTTGGCCATTAAAGGATGTGATGATAGCTTTAAGTGGCCCCTTGGAACGTCAGTTTGTCTATAAAGTGTGGACATGCTGTGGAACAAAACATGCACAGTATCGAATGTCTTTTTTTTTTTACTTCTGTACAATATATATGATAAATGACACAATAAAGTTGCTCATATTTAATATGTAGTGATGGATATTTAGTCTGAATTTTTTAAATATTAACTTTCTTTCATATACTGCTTAGTGTTCAGTATGTTGCGCCAGTTTGCCTATTTCCTTCAGTATGGTAATGCTTCTAAATAAAAATATCTGAAAAGTGTGGCTTGCATTATCTTTCAGTCCCATTTTTATCCTTGTACTTATCAGATCCAGAAGTCGCCTGAGCAGGAAGAAGACTTAGCCTTTGTTTGAATTTAATCTCAGTATAAAACCAGCTGAGATTTGTTGGTGAACATTGGAGAACAAACAGTATCATGAAAGCCAAGAGACACTGCAGATGGATCAGAGATTAAATAATAATAATAATAATAATTAGAATGGACTAAAGATGGGACATGACATAAAACAGTATTACAGACTTTGGATTCAGTCTTCATCCAGAAACAGAAAGTCAAAAGAGCCATGGTAACTGCAAAGATTTACAACTTATGTAGAAGAATCTGTTGACAGGCCAATTATTAGTTCTGCACAAAACAGATTTGGTAGATTTGATTTATTGCACACAATTCCTGGAATACGTTGAAGTTTGTCACTGTATGTAAAAAAGTTAAGAGTATGAATAATTTTGCAAAAGTTTGGAATTATTCCTCTTTTAAAAAAAGAAAAAGTTTGGGCTTGAGGCTTTGTGTTTGGACATATTTTTCATTTTGTTTTGTTTTTAACAAGGCATCTCTTGAATTATTTAAAATGTGTGCAGAATAATCAGATTCCTCTGTTCCTGACCGTATAGAGCAAATCCATTCGCTACTTCAGATTAAATTCTATGTAATGGTGCATATCAAAAACGTGAATTCTAGAAATTGCATCACAAAAAACATGTCTTGGCTTGTCACATTTGTTAAAAAAAAAGCCACTTAACAATTGTAAAGCTGTATTTAAATATAATGTTATTGTGAATTATAATTGTGCATTTAATGTGTGCCACTCTTTCCCATGTTGTTTATAAACCTACCAGTCCTGTGTGATTCCTCAAGTCAACCTAAGGTGCTAGATTCATTATCACATTCCTGTTAAGAGGAACAAGATGTTTGGCAGTGGCCTTGCTGTCCTCCGTGCCATTAGGCTACATGTGTGATTTCCCACACACGCAAATTTGGTGTGGCTAAAGGTCTGTAAAGCAATCACACCTTTCTTAACTCATCACCTCTGTGGGAGGCATCAGCCAGCCGGGCTGCTACCAACCGCTCTTTGTAGTGTCTCTGGCTCATTACCTTAATGTCATTTGATCCTGAGTGATAGTCCGCTTTGCTGAAAAGGTCTCCCAGATAAGGACTACATATCAAGGTTTTTTTTTTTTTTTTCAAACCTTCTGCTTTATCTTTCCCACCCGCCCAAGCGAAAAAGTGTAAGATCTGTCACCTGTAGGGAGATCACCTTTTAGACTGCAAACTCACCTCAGTTTTCACTCCTCAAAGGTTTATAATCCGGCTTTGTTTCTTAATCAGCATTATGCGACTCTCGTTTCATTGTAACTGACCTCACGTCGCAAAAAAAAAAAAAAAAAGTCACAGGTATATCTTCAAAGGCTTTGCAATCACCGACCTTTGCAACCACGAGTATTCCTTTGAGTTCTTTAACTGTAATCCTTTTTAGTACAACGCTGTAAGTCTCATGCCAAACCGACGTGCCAAATCATGACACCAATTTGTATGAATCTGTCAGATATCTTGTTCCACCCCTAAATTCCAATAAAATGCATGAATTGGATTTCAATAAAGCAATATCCAGTGCTGTCAGTCCTATTTGAAATTGTGCAAGACAATCTTTTTTATTAAAGAAAAACGCTTGATATGGGATACACATCTCATGGTTAAAAACTTAATAGTTATTCATCACAGCGGCACTCAAAAGACAGATTAGTCTATGACAGTAATTGCTAGGTAACATGTTTAGGCTCAAAGGCATAAAAACAGCGAATATGTTGTGTGCAAACGCGCTAAGTTGTCAAACAATGACCACTATTGTTCGTTGTTAATATGTTTCTTGGTTGATTTGCTGACTTCATAAAATGAGATTACAAGGACGGGTTTTGTGCTCTCTCGAGTTCCTCCTGAACCCATATCAACAGCTATCCGGCAGAAAACCAGCGTGTTTAGGAGTAGTTAACTGGTCATTTATTTTCCCATGTCTGTACCCTCTGCCTGTGTCTGGATTTATGGAGATGAGCTTAGCGACTGGGGAATGTTTTCCTATCCGTCTCTGCCCCGCAACCACCTCCCTCTCATCTGGACTTCGACTCATTCTCGGGCCTGAAAGCGTCAGTCCCATCGGGGGTGGACACAAGTTACGACTCAGGTGTCATGTGTTAACACCCCATTGTGTCTGTGTGCCACGAACTGTATCTTCATTATACCATAAAAGCTCTGCTGCATCAAAGTCACAAGTGTCAGCTTGCACTCTGATTTGCATGCAAATTCATCCCAGCCGTTTAGCATTTAGGGGTAATAAGGGGAGATTAAGTAAACTACTTGAAAGTGAGAGGAAGGAAGCACAGGAAGAAGTGAAAAGGTTAGTGCAGCTGAGTCACTGTGAGGCTTGACATGAAATATATTTTTGTGATTATGATCTGATGAGCCAATAATTATGAACATAAGAGTAACAGACAGTAAGCTGCTGACTTACTGACTACATTACTTTCCATATTTACTATTCACAAACCAAATTACAAAAAATTGTATTCATATTTTCTTATTTATCTAATTGTCAAGCAGCAAATAAACAGGGTCTATTCAGGTCTCTTAAAATTCCATCTTTTGTGGTTATTATTTAATGTCTTTGTCAGATTTTTATCCTTGGAGCAGTTCTTTTTTTATTAAACTGTTTTTCTGATTGCTTCCGGGATTTTTTGTGTGACATTGATTCAGCTTCCTTCCATTGAACAATTTGTTTTAAATTATGTACTTAACGCTTCTGACTTTATTGGAAAGCAAAATTTTTTATTGCCTGAAGGGGCAAAAAATTTTCCCCATTGGTGTTTTTTTTTACCAAAAAGTGATAAAGGTTTCTGCCTATTTGTGGATATTGAATCAAAATAGCTAGGGGTTCACTGTAATGTCAAACACTTTAAACCGGAGATTTAAGGGTTTATAATGCCAATTCAAATTTAATACTGAGGAAAATGCTAAGTTATGAGTGAATTTGTGAACTCAGTCATAGACATTGGCCTGTTTTACCATGTACAAATACCAAGGATTTTAAACAAGTTTTGTTTTGCGTCGTTCTTGCACATTTGAATTTAATATTTGAAATAGAGAAAATATTTAACTCTAGCCTTGTTTAGGTATTGCTCTATTTTGAGGAATATTAAAAAAAAAACTAAAGGTGACAAAGTGCGCAGGCTACAAGTCTGCATTGCAGACTATAAAGCCACAATGCTTTGCCTTTTTTCTACATCACAATAAAGAAAAGAACCACAAATATAGTTCAAAGGGAAGTAAGTAATGTCCAGTGAATTTCCAAGAATGAGGTTATGACTTTATCAGCATGGTTTTATTTGTGACAAGTCCAACATAGTCACTGAACAAACATTTATTTTGGAGACCTGCTTTTCCCCAATAGATGACATCTCATCATGCCTTTGCTTTTCAATGAACTCCTATTTTCTCTTTCTTTTCTGAGCTCTTTGATTCTTGCCGTCGTTCCCACATTTGCTTTTTCCTCCTGTCTAACAAGTAAACATGGGACTACATGAGCCTCCACATGGGCCATGAAACACTCAGACGGTGTGAATGAAGTCCATTTGATTTACAAGAGAACAGGGGACTGGTGGCGGTTGCAGTTTTTGTCAGAGGGTGGGATCTACAGGCATACAAGGCCACAAGGTCCTCCATTAGTACCTTGACCTCTGTTTAATGGAAATATCCACGACATAGGTGTGGCGAGATGAGATGAAGGGTTAGTCTGCATTTTTTTTTACCTTGAGTGTCTGTTTTTTTCATTTTCGCCGCAGAAACAAGAAACCCAAAGACGATCATTTGTCAGCTGCATGCTGTGTTCAGGACTTAACGGATCCCACACTCAGTCCTGCCTCTGCTCCTGCTTTTACAATTCCTCCTCACTGTTTTACTGACCGTTATCTAATTACCTCTGTCTTAATCACATGTTAAAGCGCAGCGAGGTCTCTGTGTTTATTATCTTGTTTGCCGTGCTACAAATGTGTGAAGTGGCTCGTAAAGACTTGTCTGCTCATTGTTAAGCGCTCGCTCTGATTTGGTGGAAAAAAATCACAGTGTGATTGGTAAAAAAAATGAATTTCAGCTGACGCGCTCTGCATACGCGTGACAGCTCGAGTGCACACAGACGTGTCAAGCATGGAAGAAACTCCTGCCTCTCATAAACAATTTAACTAGCACATTCAAAGCTTCTAACCTTTTAATTAAATTACGTGCAATTTTCTGAGATTTAGTTCACTTCCCGTGCCAGCCAGAAGGAGATCATGTCATGCTGCTTTTATTCTCTACGCAAGGCCCACCCAGTCACTGTCAAGCTGTGATTCCTTATCATGTCAGCGACTCCGTCTGGCCTTGAATCACGCTGCTGTTTGCAGGCAGAATACCTAGCAGTGTTCTTTTTACCTCCTGCAGATCTATCCGCGTTATGTACACTTTTTGACAACCTTGCCTACTTTAATATAACTAAGCAATGCCAGGCTTAAAACATGTCTTCATTACTATCCATCTTTAGGCCTAGCTGACCTGATCATGAGAAAATAACTCGACTCAAGATATTCTCGCCACCAAAACTTTCCTCTTGATATAAGCATCCTGGAATTTATTGTTTTTAGTAAACATGCTTTAAGCATAAATTGTATCTGCACTTCACGCTATCAGTTACCAAAGAAACACACTGGAGTTTTCATAACACTTCAGGGGCCGTGACATGGTGGGTCTCAGTCTCTCCCATCAAATTCCTGTAGAAGATGAAATGTCCCTGCATGTCTTATGAGCCTGGAGAGCATGCTGGGTAATAAAAACCATTCATAGGTTCTGGGGGGATTCATTGCAAATTACAACACAGCACGTTTTACAGGCGTGTCCCTTGTGCATGCTAAGTGATCAAAACACACAAAAAAAGGAGCTAAGGGAGCCTCAAGGGAGAGAAACAAGAAGCACAGGATGTAAAACGCTGTCTGATGTGTGTCCTCTCTTCTTACCAGATACGTTTGTCCACTAGACACCCGGTCTAGGGCACAGTGATGTGTCTAACTCAAAAAATGGATATAAAGGTCATGATGCACCGTTGCAGGTTATTGCATGCAGCTGGTACCTGTCACTGTAAGCTTAGCCCGACTTTGATGGCACTAACCTATCAAATACGACCTTCCTGAGTTTCTCTTTATTTTTTTCTGACTCTTTTGAGTTTATCTTTAAATCTTAACAAAAACTGATTCTGTTAGCCTAAAGTTTAAAATTAAATTGTCCTGCAAATCGAAAAGGTTCTTAAAAAGTCAGCAAATACAATACTATTCTTGACATGCAAATTTGGAAAAAATGCTAATTTGGAACAAATTTTGTCCAAAAGTTGTATGGTTGAATCACATTAAGCTTCGCTGTAAAGGCTACTGCATATTCCCCCACTCTGCTCCTTAGTAAATCCACTGTTATAAACTGTTTCTTTTGCCTATCCTCTGCCAGGGCTCTCCATTGATATTTGGTGCAGATATAAAATACACAACAGACATAGAACCCCATTGTAACACAAGGGTGCTGGCCATTTTCCCACATTTGTACTTTTGTCACAGTCATTGTTCCATTGGGATACAAAGTGCAGTTTTTATGCATCATAATTTTATATTTGCAAGAGGAATGCTTTGTACCCACTTTCAGAACAGAAATATTTGATTAACTTTCCAATATCTGCTTATAGTCTGTTTTATGGAACTGTGGTTATGTGAATCCAATAAGCAATATCTACCACCAAGAGATCTTTCAGACCATTTTTAGTTTGGACAAATGTAATAGTCATTTTTCACAAGAGTAAAGTTAAATGGTAAAAAATAACACATGGGTACAAAATGGCAGCACAATTTAATAAAAGTGGTGTGAGAAGAGTTTATCCAAGGTGGATAATTCATCCTTATTCTTTCATTTCACTTATTAAAAACAGCATATTAGCAGCACCTGGTAAAAGTTATATTTCTGGAACGGTACGCTGTTAAGCAACTGAACTAAAAATTATTTAAACTTCTTGTTAAAGCATTGGGTACCATTGATATTTGATACCATTTGAGAGCTGCTGCAGTATTTGATATCTGTACAAACTGGGCTTCTAGACATTGACTTTCTTTAAAGCATGTGCTGCAGAAAAAAATCATATTTACCTTGGCTGTGAAATAATAACCCTATCTAAATTATTTAGATTCCAACAAACTTCTACACATCCAATGCTGCAGCACACTGACCTGCAGTCAGACGGTGGAGATTGTCTTTTTTAATTCAACATGAGAAAAATGATCAGTAAATGAGTGATTATATGACACACAGCATTTTATCTCTGACGCAACAAGAAAAGCAGAAAAGGGGCCCAGAAACTGGCAAGCAGAGAAGAGAAATGGAGCACCCCCTGGGGCCGATCAATATCTCTGGGTTGATAAGAGAACGAGTGTCTGAAGGCTGGCCTTTATTCCTGAAGCTTTCTGTACCTACCGCAGGGCAATCTGAGTCCAATTGTTCAGGATTATTGAAGCTTCTCCCTCTGGCATTGAAAAGTGGATCTCTTCAGGTAGGTATGGTGTGCTGTAACATTGCCTCAGAAGCACTAGGAGACTCTGGCTGGCATTGAAAACCTTTTCATAACTTCCTTGACCTCTCAATATTTTCTGATATTGAACTCTTTCGATGACGCACAAGCTGTGTAAACATCTTGACGGCATATGATTTTCTGCTCATCATCCATACAAAATTTGCAGGTTAGTAATGAAATTGCTTTGGGTCATTTGAGTCATATTAGGATAGTCCACCCAGTCATTCGAATTGCGTGTAATGGGTGGTTTCTCATGAAGATCCAAGAGGTCATTTTTGGGAAATATTTCAGCTTACTCAGTGAATGCATGCTGGTGATTCACTGACCTGTGTGCTTTTCCCTTCATTCTCCATATCATCTTCAGCACTTTCTCCATCGCTAATGCCTTTCTCATTCCCCTTATCTTTACCCCAAGAGATGTTTGAATGTTTATTCATCGGCAAAACTAAAAATAGATGAACAGACAGACAGTTGCTCCACATAACTTCCTCTGTTAAACTCTCTTCTCAAGCACAATGTGTCATTTTCTCTTTAATGGAAAGTGTAAGTGAGCAACTTTCTCTGCTTGTTCAAAGACTCTGTCATCCGAAGTGTTTTCGTCATTGCAGACCTAAGTTGCTTAATGTTTTAAGGGCGAAGTTCATATTTAAGTGCCAAATGATAAAACTCAGACAATCTAGTTTTTTCTTAAAGTGCATACGTTTTTTACAAGACTAATGAAAGTCTTGTAAAAACTTTCATTAGTTTTTACAAATGAAAGTTTTTACATTTTCAGTCATTTAAGTTAAAATGTGAGACTAATATGTGGATTAATTAATTAATTACATACATAATATTTTATTTATTATATATTTTATGTTTATGGCTTACAGCTGATGAAAACCCAAAAGTCAATTTCCCATAACTGTAAAGAAATTAAATATTTTTTCAGATCAATACAAAAGGTTTATGAAAAAGTTTTCTTGGGCAAATTTTTGATTTAACAATTGGTTAGGTGATAGATACATCCTCTACTAGGAGAGTGAGCCCCAAAGGCTATTGCAAAAGAAGTTGGTTATTTAACGCTCTATAAAGATAATTTTAAAAAAGCTAAGCAGAAGGAATATGAGCCATAGAATAAATTCTACAAGAAAGACAGTTTAACTACGGCTAAAAGAAAATGGTGACGCTAAGCAAATTTAAGTATTTAAAGGAAATTCACAAGGTGTAGGCTGTGACTGTTGAAACGACTGAATCTACAGAAGTACAAAATAGCAAAATGGCCAACACCTGCCAAAATCTAGCACTCTGGACGAGCAGCCTTCCCATGAATAGCTTCTTAAACACTTTTTGATTCGATATCTTGACATTAATCTGAAACACCATACTGATCAGCCTAAAGTAACACTTCATTATTTATACTTATTAGTACTTACGCAGTATAATTGCTCACAGGTTTTAACAGTTAAGCTTGCTTCATGTTTTATTTTTTGATATCATTTGATAGGAATGTGATGTTATCACTTGAAAGTTGAGTTCTCAGCTTTCTTGACAAATGTATATTGTGACAAAGTACTGTACCGGTGTTATCATAGAGGCCGCCTGTGTCTGCTTATTCTCTGGGCTTCGGTGCTGACAAGGCAGCAGCGCAGTACGCTGAGGTGCTCCTGCCCCTCGCCCTCTGCCCATGTGTTTTGTATTACACCCTAGGAGGTGCCATGCTCAGCAGCTCAATGGTGGGAGGGGGATAAAGCACTCCTCACTGGCCCAAATGACGCATGACATGGCATTACGCCCCGGGCCCTTATTTATGGCTTCCCATGTCAGCAAAGACTTGCTCCCCTGGGGGGCCCCGCAACCCTTACCCCCCTAGCCTAACTCAAGCCGCCTTTAGTGCTCACATTATGCCTGGGAGATACACAAAAGAAAACATTACACTCTTAGGAGTTATGATCACCACAATGTGTAGTTGGGCCAGCTTAACTAAGAGGTGCGCATGAATCAAGCTGAATTCCTTTTTAGTTTATTTAGCAACTGAAGCTTTTGGACTTGCTGCTCTGTTGCACAAGAAATGTCCCGCCAAAGATCAAGTGCTACTTCAGAGGAATTAACGTCATGTCAAGCTGCAGCTCAGCTACCGCCAAGCACACACTGCTTCTTTATCCGGGCCTCTGATGTGGAAGAGGATGTGAAATCTGGAGAGAGAGTGAGGAAGAGATTTGAAGAGAGGATCTGAATACATTTTCTCTGTAGTTACTCAAGAACCCATGTACACATCACACCGTATTAACAAATGGACATGTACACTGCCGGCACTCATGCACACGCAGGTGTTCTCCGTGAGCTGTCCGGGAATGTTCCAGTGATCCTTGTCCAGGGTTTTGATGTGGGCAGAGGGAGAAGAAAAGAATTTCGAGCACATGAAAGCCAAGAGGTGGAAAAAGTTAAGGTGACTGAAAACGTTGAAGTCCCTGAACTGGAGATAGTTAAAACTGAGAAGGGGGACTCCTCTATCAAGCTCGAGGAATCAAACCGCAGAGAAAGATGTGATGTGGATGCCATGGAAATATCAGGGTTAGGACTGGACAAAAAGTTAGCTGGGGTTTTCTCCTCCCTTGTATGCTCATATTACTTTGGAGCTTTGAGGCGTAAGCGCTAAAGAGAGGGTACTGTCAAGGGTTTATGTGGCCTTTTGAAAACAAGACAAGCCCTTTCCAGAATAATATATCCAGCCTCAGAACTTTTGCAACAACAGAGTGCTCATTTTTCCATCCTCCCAGGTCCAGCCTGTAAAACGCCCTGTTTGAAATCCACTCTGGTCATTGTTTAGTCTAGTGAATGTCCTTAGATCATCCTCATAAGCAGCTGTCCAGTATCCCCTTCATGTTACTGCTTCACAGCAGTTCAAAAGCAGCCACCCAGTGTCAGTCAAACTGCTTTTCATATTATTAGGATCTTACATCGCATGTTTTAGCTGAACTGATTGCTTTGTTTGAGTAATAGTCCATTTCCTGCTTTAGTAGAGGTGTTTTGTCTATGAAACATGTGGTTCCTACTTTATAGCCATAGTAGAGAGAAATGGTCCCAAATTAAAGCCTTTGAACTATTTACAAGGTACACTTTATCAGGTGTTCAGCTGTGTAGTAACACAAATAGCACAAAATAGCATGGCAGCAACTTGTTTAGGCATCTGGACATGATGAAGATGAGTTGTTGAAGATCAAATTAAGCATATGAATGGAGAAGAAACAGATTAAAGTGATTTTAAATGTGGATTTTTTTTTGTGCGACCCAGATTGAGTGTTATAGAAATTGCTGAAATCTACTTAGATTTTTATGTTGAGCAATAGTGGTGTCAAAAAATAAAATAAAATAATGGGAGAAGTGAATAAGCAAGCTCGTACCAATCACCACTCTTTGCAACCATCTGTGAATACACAACATGATGAACTTTGAAGAACTTTCATCTGGTATTCAACCTAACCAGGTCTAAGTGGTGTAACTTTTGACATAATTGGAACCATTTCAACTGTTTACTAAGTTATGATGTGCTGGTGATCTTCTTGGCTGCTCTTTGGTTGATGGTCATAGCTACAAAAGGCCAGAGAGTTATTTACTGTTTATCAAAGGACTACATTTTGGTCAGAGTCTTATCCCACAAAGGCTTTTACTAAACTACTTCCAGTCTTACTTTATTGTCCAAGTCTCTTCATTAGTTCAATGGAACACAGTTCTCGAACAGTGAGAGCTGATACTGGGGTCTGATTTGTCAGGGTCAATGTGATCCAATGATCCATCATGTCTGTCAAGCTGATGCTGCAGACTCCTGAGGGACCAGGCCTTTGTTTAGCTTAGCCACTGATGGAAGTCAAGCCTTTGTCAAGGAAACCATTAGGAACGCAGCAGGCCCAGAAAAATGAGCCGACCTTGTCACTCCACATCAGGAGACTGGCCATGGTTGCAGATCATTCTTAAACCTGACACATTTGACCACCGTTTGTCCAATCCTTTGAACTAGGAACTTTAAAATAGATGGAATAGCTCACAGATGTGAGTAAATGTGAGGTTCTTTGAGTTGGCTATCAGTCTCAGCTTAATGATGAGTGTTGAATTGTTGTCCAAAGTGGGCACAAAGGAATGAGGTTGTCAATAAGGCAGCAATTAGTACTGTGCTAGTGGGAGATTGTAGTCTGCGCTACCAAAACGGAAAGCTAATAATGACGTAAGTTCTCGAGAAGAGGACATGGTTACGTACTGTAAACCAGCCCTTCAAGTCAGTAACAGAAAACATAGCCTGTATGCTTAACCTTTATATTAGCTATAACATAGATAGATAGATAGATAGATAGATAGATAGATAGATAGATAGATAGATAGATAGATAGATAGATAGATAGATAGATAGATAGATAGATAGATAGATAGATAGATAGATAGATAGATAGATAGATAGATAGATAGATAGATAGATAGATAGATAGATAGATAGATATTGGTATTATCTACAATATCATAAGTAATCTTTCAGATCAGGTTAGTCTGGGAACTTTTTGGAAAAATGTCCCAAAAATTTCACACCTTCATTTTTTTAATTTCTAAACTGAGACCATTCTGCCAACACAGGAGCCTTGGTGCTCATTTTTAGGTGGCATGACAAGAATTTGCCCAATATTAGCAACACATAAGTCAGTGATTTGTCTTGTACACATTAGATAAACTCGGCATTACCAAAAATGACAGTGGAAAGTAGAATCATAATCTGCTAATGTGGATACATGAATAGAGAGCAAGGAATGAGATGTTTTCAAAGCACATGAAAGTTAGCATGATATATGTCTTATGTTTGGTTCACTTGACGTTTTTGGCTTGCCGAGTAGTCCATTTACATTCCCACTTCAGGTGAAACAGACCAGAGTTCCACAGAACCAAAAACCACCTACTTCTCATACTTGATAGCAATGCGTTGCTACCACCTCCACCAGGTGGCAGTAATGCGCAGTCATTTTAAAGTAGTGCATCTTGAGCAAGAACAGTTTTGTTCACATAAAACTTGTTCCTAAAAGAGCCAGCTCTTCTTGCTGCTGTGCAAGGCATTGATATTATTGATATTTAAGCTGATATTATTACAGTTTTTCCGATAGCTATGAATTAGGTTTTACTCCAGCATTTACTTTCTTGTTTTAGTTTTAAACTCTAATTCTATAGCTAGGAATAATATGTTGACCTGGGATGTGCATTTCTAGAATGAAATACTATTCACTAATAAGTATTCAAGTTCACTTTTGGATAGTCATAACTTATTACCATCGGCTCACTAACCAACATTATCACACTTCTTCTGCACACAAAAACTTGTACAATCCACATGAATTACACAATGCTAATTATTTTTGCTCCCTTTGATAGCAAAATGTTTATTTAAATAGCTGGATAAAAATATATAGCAGTCTACTTTGTGTCGCTCATTCTTCGGAATGAACGATACAAAGTAGAATCAATGGCCTAGCAAAAAAATCGGAATTGAGGATGAAGATATTCTGTGAATGTAGCCTTAGTAGCCAACAGGCCTATTTTTTTTCTATTTTGTGCAACATATTCAAAGGCATTATTCCACTTTTTTTCCAATTTGTGCACATCTCAGCACAGAGCATCCTCTAATCTTACTTTCCTTTTCCTGACAGAGACAGAATACCTCCACCTTGCTCATCATGCTCTCAGACTAAACACAACCTAGAGTGTTGATGCAGCGGCGTCCTCTAACGATGGCCAACCCATCACATTAGAAAAATAATGATTTTTTTTCATTGGCTGTCTTTCCTTACAGATAGGCCCAGTATTTGTCTTGGGCTGTGCGTCCTTCGCTGAGCTGCCAGGCCCTTATGCCTGCCTGTCGTATATCAGCAGCACTGCCACTGTCAGACCCCTGATTTATGGCTGTTTATCTCCGGCCCCTAACCCACTACCTCTCTCCCCCTACTTCAACAGATGGTCCCTGGCTGTTTACTCAGGGCCAAAACGCTTTCAAACTGATTGAATAAATACGACAAACAAGAAGTTTATGAGGAAAGTGTCTGTGATCACAGTGTACTGGTTACGGGAGAAAACTTTCTCTGTTTGTAAGATGGAACACTGATCCCGAGTCCCAATTTAAACTTCTTTCTTTAGGGGTTTTTCCATTAAATATACATGTGCAGCCATTTGTCCCAACCTGATTTGGCATACGTTTTAATTCCCCAACATACATTTTTTGCTTTGATTTATGATTATCATCAATGTAACTGTGAAAGCATTCGTTCATCTGTCATGTTCCATGTGATTGTTGCTTTAAATCTCTTCCAAGTATATTCAGCTTCTAAATCTCGCTGGGTGTCAAAGCTTCACAGAAAAAAAACACACGTTGTGCCATAAATTGTCTGTTAAGAGTCTTGGTGGGGCTTCAGTCGATCTCTGGGTCTCAGGGGGTAAAAGCCTTAAGTAACCCTGACAGTATCAATTTTTCAAATCAGTCCAGCTATTATTGTTCTACATTATTTAGTACCTTAAAGTATCAAGTTTTTTTTTCTTTTTTATTGATTGATACGATGCAGATTTTGACCCTTGCACCTGCCAGTCATATTTTACCATTCCTGGTTTATGTTCCTTCTTGTGCAAAGAAAAAAGACTTTGAAAATCATTTCTGACGCAAGCCAAGAGATAATGGTTAGTTGCATCCTCCTGTTCATACTGCATTCCGCAGAGACGTTGATTTGGCATGCAATTATGTGTTTCCACTTGACTGAAGCCGAAAAGATTACTTACTCCTTTTGTACAAATGTCTTAAATACAAATTGGTGTTCATGGAGATGTTTCAGATTTTCCTGTTGGGTGAATGAGTATGCAGTGAAATGCAAGGACAAGTTTTGGTTTACAAATGAATGTGGGCTGGTTTCGTAATGAGCTGTAATTATTCAATCATTACCTCTCACTTATCTACTGAGCACCAGCACTTGTGGTCTATCTCAGCTCTAATTAACAGCAACTGAATGGATGTAAGCTGGTACTGGGCTCTGGTATAAGAAAACGCATGCAGCAATCAGATTTCAGCAAATTGATGCTGGACACACACATACACACACGCATATATATACAGCTATAGATGGATTGATGTGATCTTCAAACCTCTTAACTGGTACTGAAAATAACTCGCTTTGGGGTGACTTTCTGCAGCAGCATCAGTGTATTCATGCTGATTTGTGTTGTTTTCTGACCCATTAGTTGCAGGTCTGGTTCAGTTACCATCTGAGGTTTCCAACCAGTTTGGACCTGAAAATCCAATATGGCTCCCGCACCTCCCCCAATAATATAAAATTGCATTAGATGCTGACATGAAACATTAACATAGACTTTTGTATTTCAGTTTGTATTGCTCGACAGTAGGGGCACAACTTCTTCAGTACGACTTCTTTTCCTAAGATGCATGGTAGCTGAAATGAATGAACAACTCCTACTGGTTTTCTTGAGTCACAACTGAAGCACTGATACGTTGGATGTGATGTCATTCCCAGACCCAAATTCCAACTTACAAGGCAAAATAAAACAGAACATATATTCCCCCGTTACACAATCTGCCCACACATTTCTGACAGTGTTGCAGAACACATCTGGAACAAATCTTCAGGTTGAAGGAGAAATCTGGTTAAGACTGAACAAAGCTGATTGATAACTGAAGTTTTTTGACTGATGAAAGTGAGAAGAGTGGGTACGATCCTGGAGAGTTTTGTTGTTGCTATAAAAATGTTAGCACTTCAGAATAACACACCACTTTCCTGTATTAGTCATCATCCTCTGTATCTACCTTAAAATCTGACTTTATGTGCACTATTTCGTACAATTAAAGCAGAATGAATCCGTCTCACTTCAATAACAGTCCAGCTATCTCAAACAGGCTGTCAGAGGAAGGAAATTACATCACTTTGTTTAAGATCCAAGCTTAGAAACATAGACACCTTGTCGTTTGTGGGGGTTTTTGTTATTCTGCCGCAGTGGATTGCTGGTAGTGATTATCTTTCAAATGATTACACATCACACATTTTAATCTAAACATCATCTACAACATGTAAGGCTGAGACATGCAGTTTTCACACTGAAAGTTCCCCTTCTCCACCACAAATTGACCATAATTACATCATTATACAATTAACAGCACTAACATTATGTGCACACGACGTGTTTATCCTCCCCGTCTGTTTGGCACAGTTGTGAGAATTTGCGGTTTTGATTTATAGGTGTTTAAGACCTGCCGCTTCTGGTTCCGCTGCGGCCACCGCAAATACAGATGTCACTCAGATTGACTTAGGAAAATGGGGAGCAGCCAAAACACAAAGTGGAAATGTTAGCCCAATAATGCTGGATAAACAGTCAGGGAAGTGAAGCCAAAGACAACAGAGAGCGAAGGGAAAGTGTCCTGCTGGCATCAGGTTTCCCAGATTTAAGTGTTATTTGAAAAGCAGCTGACACTCACTCTCTTCCCACCCAGTCTTCGACTCCCTTACCCTTCCTACCTTCCCTACCTCCCAACTCACACGGCCATCTGTTGTCCCCCCCCCCCCTTTTCTTCTCAGGCTGCTCTAAGTGCCTTGAAACAGCTGTCGGAGCAGGGACTGGACCCAGTGGACGGCCCCATCAAGGTACGGTCGGACCAGAACCACAGGGTTGGGTAAGGGAGGATAGGTACTTGTCCAGAGATCATAATGTGCGTCAGCTTAGTGACGTGCAAATCCTCAGGCGCTTCAGGTTGGCCTATCAGGATCTCCCTTTCCACACACACACACACACACATCTATCAGTTCCGCTCAACATTTTTTTTCAATTGGAAAGCAACAGTAGGCGTATGTATTTTACATACACGCTTCTGTCAGAGGTTCATATTTTGCATGATGGCTATCTCCACTATGTCTCAATCATTTTAGACACAAGGGGCTTTTCTCCATGAGCCTCTCCTGTGTCTGCTTCACGACAAGGAGATGAGGAAAGGAAGTAGGAAGGATGACTGCAGGAAAGTGCGGATGCTGCAGTCAGGTCTTTTGGAAATTAGGAAGGAAGCCACTGTCAAGTGTTTCTGGAGTATTTTCATTGTAGGTGTGGCCCAGGAAAGCTGAGGCAAAAAGCGAGAAGAAATTGCAGTATTGTAGCGGCAGCCAACCAGAGATGACTGGGCAAATATGACAACAATTTCCCCTAAGCACTAAATTTTTTTCAAAAGGGACTCGCATTTGTATTCAAACTCATTTACTCTAATAACCCTAAATAAATCCAGGGACGCCCAATGTCAGTAAATATCTAGCTGTCTTTGAAGGCCTCAAAGGTTTTCTAGATAACAGCTCAAATAGTTATATGAAGGCCAAAGAATACAACAGACAGGTCAGAATTTTCTCCAGCAACAACAGATATGTTGCGAAGACATAAGGCAACTGGGAAAAAGTTACAAAACAAGGCAATTCCAGAGAAAATAACAGTTATCACAATGCATTTAAGTTCACCTTTCAGCAGCACAGAGTATGATACAATGAATGGCGAGATCAGGGGTCTCCAATCATAGTCCTCATGACCTCCTGTAATGCAAGTTTTATTTGTATCCATACTCCAACACACCTGAATTACCAGACTTTAGCCAAACTTGATGGCATGGTGAAGAGGTTGTTCAAACACTTGGTTCAGGTGTGTTGGAGCTGGAACTCATATAAAACAGGACAGTGGATCTCAACAGTGAGAGTTGGATGCACCTGGTTTAGACCAAAGCACATTCATGTGTCGCAATGGCTCCCTCAAATTCCAGACCTAAATCCAAGGGAGAATCTTTGGACAGACTTGAAATGGGATGTTATCAGAAGCTCCGTTTTGGAAAAAAAAAAAAGATTGGGCTTAATTGTCTATCTCCAGATGTGGATTGTTGGTAGAAACATAACCATAAAGACTTGCAGCCAGTAATAGCACAATGCTATTTTACAGAGGACTGAGTGAGAGTCTACAAATGCATACCAAATTTTCTGGTTTTTATTTGGAAAACAAGTGAAAACCATGGAATGTTTTTCCTTCCACTTCACAGTTATGCAGTGTTGATCTGTCACATAAAATCCCAATTAAAAACATAAAAGGTTCTAGTTAAAACATGACAAAGTTAATGAGGTGTGAATACCTTTGCAAGACATTGTGTTATTTCCACTCAACTGTTCTTGAAAATACAATAACTGATGCATACAAAAGGACAATAAAGTAGAAGGAAACAATCTTTTCTTTTTTTTCAACCAGACCCTATTCTCGGCCTTTTTCCTAGTAGTAAACAGAGCACCTGGCAGACTTTATCAGTTAGTGTGAAACAGATTGAGTACAAGGACCTGTTAAGTGGCCTGAGTCACAGTTGCAGCACTTTTCGTGTCTCTTGAAGTTTTTCCTTTACGAGAATTGCTCAGTTTTTATTGAATAATTCACAGAAGACTGAGTGAATCCCTCTACTTTCCCAGGAAGTGTTGGTAGAATTAGCCGCAGAGGGAGGGATTATTACCAACATTTCCAGATTAATCAGACACATGCCCTTCCCACTTCCTAATGCGGGCTTCGTTTGTCTTTTCAGACCACCGAACCATGCGGGAGGGAGGATGGACATTAAACAGACTAACTCAGGCACCACCACTCAGGTCTGCAAGGATTCAAAGGCCGTCGTCAAGGAGCTGACAACCCCAACACCCCTTCCTCCTCATCCTCCTCATCCTCCTCATCCAACAACACCCACCTTACACCCAGACTATTCTCCCACTCAGTTCCCCCACCACCAACACGATTGCCACTGTATCCTGCAAAACCTGTCAACATGCAATAGGGTGGATGTGCACCAAGAAATGACCGACTAAAACACCATTACCCGAGTCTATGTGAAGACAACACTATCCTAACCCGTTTATCGATGATTTCAGTCAGAGTTTAGACGACAACGTTGGAGCATAAAATACAGAGTAATTAGATTATTGCATGGTACTGTGTGAAATCAAGGGAAGTCCAAAGCGATACACTGCAAAGACAATTTGTTCCCTTTGGAATAGATGTTGGTATGGTTAAAAACAATTATGTACATCATGCCATTGATTTACAAAATAACATTTTAGAACAGAAACCAACCTGCGTACAGTAGCTTATTTTTTCTGAGGTATTACGTTACCCTTTTTTTTTCTTTTTGTTACTTTAATATTCTAACAATGCTTGAGTACTGTATTTAAAATTAACCAATGCCAGTGCTGTGAAAGTTGTAGTTGTTGTCTTCATATATAGTCACCCAGCTTACCTTGTATGCTGACAAAAAAAAAAGAAACTGTTCATCTATCTATATGGATGTGTATGACTTTGCAAGAGTATCATACTCCAAAAAAAAAAAAAAAGAATGCCACAAAAAAAAAAAAATTCATGTGGACAAAAAGGACAAAACTGGTGTTAGAAGTTTATTATTATTATTAGAGGTGTTTTAACACGACCCCACACTGGCACCGCACCACTGGAGCAACGAAGGAACAAATGCAGAGGCAATTGTGGGGGGGCAGTGTTTTACTTTTTAACTTGAAGAAAAGCCGCTTATGATTAACATTCTCGCATTTAATGCAGATGTCGCGCTCCGGAGAGCTTTGTTGGGCCTGCAGGTTCTCTAGCGAGGGAGAAGTTATCCCCAGTGGTTCTTTGTCAGTGAATCGTCCCTTCCTCTCCTCTCCTGCCCTCAAGAGTTTTGTCTATCACATCTACACCCATTGTGTGTGTTGTATTGACTTACCAAGGCATCAACTGGGTGATTTTAATGCCTGCTACTCTGAAGTGCACCATTAGAGGGGAGAGAGAGCCTGTGTCTGAACTGCAGACTGCCGCTCCCCTCCAGTTCCACAAACGACACTTTGGGTCACTTTGTCCACTGACGTTGAAGATGTGTGTTCTTCTGCGCTGTGTGTGCAATGTGTCATAAGGCTGTTTTTGAAATGCAGTAAAAACACCTCAGTTTATGTGGAAAATGGTCTGTTTGTTTGACTCGTTTTTGCTAAATATATCTCCAACACTGACTTTTTTTTCAATTCAACATCTTTACCTCTTTTATTTTACTTAATAAGCCATTTTTTTTAAATGGTCAATGGAGTATGTTGTAAAATTTCCAGACGCACAAAGATGGCCCATCATTTGTTGAAAGAATTGAATTTGCCTAATATTTGTAGTTATGCTTGCTGACCTAAACGGAAACAGACATTTTGGATTTACTGTTGGACAATGGGGAAATGTTCTTTGTAGTGTGTTTATATGCATCTGATTTCAGCACTTTATCAAGTTCAGAAGACCACAAACTGCTACCGTCATCGCCACCATCACCCCTTTCAGTCTCAAGTCTACGTCTATCAGCAGCCTTGAATCTCATTGTCATATAATGAAGCATAGCTGGATTTATGACTTCTCTACTTTGCCGTATTTTGCGAAGGCCGTAGGGGAACAAAGTTTTCAAAAGATCAGAAAGATTTTATTGTAGGACCACAACTGGCCAGAGAGGCTGCCAAGAGGCTGACAGCAGCAAGATGGCAAGTCTCTTTGGATAACGAATGACTGAGAGAATAATAATATTACCACAAAATTTGAGAAGCGAAGAGTTTAAATTAATGCAATATTCAATTTTGTGTCGAAAAGCCAGAATTTCCATTAAATATGGAGGAGGAAAAGAATAAAATAGTTCCTAATTGAGTTAAAATAGAGCACAACATTGACAAACTGACCTGTAAACTGAAGAACAGGGCAGATAAGAAATTGTTCACGTATACAGTGCACCAAACACACATACTCCACAATTCCTCAACTCAATCCTTCTAGATTCCCTACAAATGCGCTGCAACAAAAGTAGAACTGCAGAACGATGTGTATAGGTCAGTTGGAAGTCCCTATCATCCAATCAGCACTGGACTTGAGATTGGCTTCATTTTTGCAACGAGGACATTATGAATGCAGAAGAACATGAAGACAAAACGGATTCTGTTAAGAACGCTGTCACAAAACTTGGGCTTTACAATTGCTCACATGTTTGGTTCGTTGATTCTTAAGTTTTGCTCTGATTGCCTTCGTGTCAATTAAGATTCAATTCTGTGGCTGTGCAACATGCAAAATAGGCCACACTTGTATCTGTCTTGTATTTTTGTGCCGCCTTTAAATGACGCTTCCTTCTCAGTTTACATCAGAGCAAAATTTCGTCTGCAGTCATGGATTGTTTTGGACATATTGACATTTTTCCTCCATGTGAGGGCTGCAGCTCATATGGATTACTGCTACATCATGTACACGGCTGAAAACCAAACGTTTTGGCAGTAACTCACTAGAACAGTTTCATGTAAAGCCTCAAATACTCTGCGTTGATACTGATTCGTGCACGTGTTCGAAAAAGTAAAACTGGTGGGTTGTGATTTTTGGGGGATTAAATCTGCTTAGAGAGAAACTCTGGGGGACTTAGAGAGCATTAAACATTCATTCCCAGTCTCTTGATCCTTAAGAGTAATGAAAAATAAATTAAAGAGGACTGTGACATCAGGGCAAAGCTAACATAACCCATTCTGACACACGTGAACACTGAATTTTACCCCTTTCATCTTAATACAAAACACTATTCACACTGGAACGCCATCAAAAGCACCATGCATACTGAAAAGGCATGAAAGGACTTGATATTCAACATCTGCATCAATTCCTCATGTTTAGAGATGTTTAACATGTTTTTCAGTATCCTAACGTCTGTGGTACAATAAACTGTGCGTCAAGCTATTTAGCATTTTGAAATTTTATTTTTTGGGGGATTCCCAACAAAAGATCTAAACTTAGAAGGATCAAATTTATAAATGAAGGTTGTAAAATCTGTTTGAGTCTTGCGAACAAAAAGCTACAAAAGGGGAATAAGGTACTTAATGAGCCAAAATAGACAAGCTGAGCCACAAAACCCTTTGAGCTGGTCTGATGGCACAAAGGAGAAAATCAGTTTTCATAGGCTCTCAAACGGATTGCCTTCTGCAAGATAAAAAAGGATAAATGTTAAAAAAATAATCAAATAAACAAGCATTTTCTCTTACCATATTATTTTCTTCGGCTTGTGATTTTGAGAATGAGCTTTTGTGAAAAACAAAAATCTATTTATGTCTATGTTTAATCAGAGTCTATCCTTATCATCCGTTCCTCCTGCCACTCCGTCCTCCTTTACGTGGTTCCCACATAACTCCTCCACATGTTCCGTCCACCGGTGCGCTAACCGCCTGTGCACCACCAAAGCGGCTCTGCTTCCTCCCCACCATTAGTGAGATGGATGAGTGAATGGGACAGCGGCGGTCCAATTCAACCGCACTGACTAATGGACTCTGTTGGCAGCTACATCTGCTTGCCATTGAGAAGTGCCAAAGCCGTTCTCGTACATTTAGCAGCAGATCTCTATTCCAGAACCTTGTTCAGGTTGTAGAAGACCAGCTAGAGTCTGTTTGACACAAGATGTATTGCCCGTCTTGGGCCAGCCGGTGTGAAATGTGACCCGCGGTGCCCAAAGTACACGAAAATCAATGGAGCGCTGGAGTTGGTCTGTGCCACGAAAAAGCAAATGCCAGTGTCATTGATTTTTCCGTGTGAATGATGTCCCATTGACCAACCTCCAGGTTCTCTTAATTACAACCAAATTAAATGGGGGATAAAAAGCCGTAGTGGAATTCTGCAGATTCAGATAAATGTCCACGATAACGCTCCAACAAAAACTCTTGAATTCTCTTTCTGCAGTCACTTCAGAGAAATTTAATAAAGCAATTTCCTAACTGGAGTTTATTGAGGTCTGAGGGCTTCAGTGCACAGAAGAGTTAAAATTCTCCCTCGTTTTAAAATGAGTTTGTCTCAGTAACTTTACCCAGCTCTGTTTGGTCCCACAAAAAGCTTTTTGTCATCCTGGTGGTTTTCAGGATGCCTCAGAGGAGGGTCAAAGCTGGCAAGAAGTCATTTTTGCTCTGCACAGATATATGAGATAAGTTATTAAAATGAATTTATGAAAAGAATTGCTATTCCTGGACGGTTTTTAACAGAGTAAGTGTTCCCAGACGTCACTTGTATTAATTCATTTAGAAATCTGTTTGTAGCTTTGCCAGGTCTCCAGAAAAAGAGGGAACACCACGTTTCAGAAAACCACTCTGTGTAACCATAACAGAGAAGGACAATACATGAATCTAAATACACCCTTTTCTGCATATTGTTGTGGTTTGTTTCAAATCAATATTTGGGGAAATTTTATGCGCAGGAACAACAGTCACATACAGCAGATTGGAGTCGCAAAAGTTTGACATACAGATGTCACTGCGATTTAGAGAAAAGTTAAAACCTTTGGACTAAGGACACAATTCTGTTGTTCCTAAAAATATTTGTAAATTCATCCATATAGTCACAGATGTTTTCTAAACTTTCTCCAAAATTGTGGTGGTGGAGCATATAACAAGCTCTGATACAAATACAAAATATAGATTTATACTAAGTGAAGCAGATAGGAAGATTAAATCCTGACAGGTTATTCACTACTTAATTCACTCTTTAATGAAGCCTTACTCATAAAAATAAAGGTACAAATTGTTTCAATGTTCAGCAATAGAACTCAAATAACCTGTATTTCTTTTTTCTTATCTTTTTTATTTTTTTTGCTAGTTAAGATCTGCAATCCTTTTTTGAACCAGAAGCATAGCATTTTAATTTTATAATGCAATTTTCCAAGCTGAGCAAATAAGCATTCCTTTGAGTTGTATAAAAAAAAAAATCCCTTATTTCTCCTGGCTAATATGTGACCTGAAAGGCAACTCTAGGTCTGTACAAACAACTCAGCAGTTTGAACATGTGAGTTAAAAACTAGCTCATGACATCTTTGCTGACACCAATTAGGGAATTATTCTTTCTTCTTGTTTTTCTCCAGGGAAGTAAAAGGTCAGCTACATAACAGCTGCAATAGAAATAGTTGGAATTTCATTGTTCTGCTCCCAGATGGCTCATCAAGCAGTCAGAAACAGGTTTTTACAGAGGTATTGGCATGGGTTGGTGTTTTTGTTTGCTGTTAGGCAACCGAGGACGTTCATTCATCTTCTCTATTCTACATTAATAACTGTGACCCCTTTCCCAAGCTTTCTCAAGGTCACAGGGTTTTGTCTCTTACTTTGTGTACATACTTTACATTATTTTATTTATTTATTTTACAATATTTTTATATGCATCTGTAGATAGATAGATTTTACCCATTTCACAACTTATCCATGCAAAAATAAGTGCGTTTATAATTTTTACTTACTTCCATTGTAGGATGTTCAAAATCTAGATCTATTAAAAGATAACATAACAGCTTTTAGGACTAAATTTCAGTTTCCTAAAGCATAACAAAACAAGAAGTGCTCTCTCTGAGTTATTAATAGGAAGAAGAGTTGTACTACAGTTTACTTTCTTATTAAGTTATTATTGTAAGAAGTTGGGTGATTTGATCAGATACATAAATGAAATGATCATCAGCATATGTGAGCGTCTCCATATGAACACCTGTTTTAGAAGTTGCAAGTTTGGGTGGTTTATGAAACAACAGCAACTCTAAAAGGCAGCAGTAGCAACAAGTTGTTTTTACCTAAGATGATGTGTGGTAGGATTTCCAAACTATTTGGAGATCATTGTTTCAGATAGTTTATTTTTTATTATTTTATTTTCAATTGTTATACCTAAAAGGCTTGCCAACTAAAATCCAACAGATTGGAAAATTTCTTGATTTCAGCTGGTGGCATCTGAGTCAATCCATGCAGCCTCGCATTCACAGTTCAAGCCGCAAGTGATGTAATGATGTCTAAGGGGTGCAAAATTATCCTTTGCACCCCTTAGAAGGTGTTGAGCCTTGTGTAAATAACAGCCTAACTGAGTATTAAGGCTGATCATACAGTAACCGCGATGGCTGCTTCAAGCAGAAAAGCTGCTAAACATAAAGCCTTAGACTAAAAAGTGGGTGGATGTAATTTTGACAATGACTGCATATATAACCTTCTTAAGCCAACACCCATATATCAATGCTGTCTGACTCAGTGGGAGAACAGTGACACTGATACCAGTCAAAAGAGTTGTTGCAGGGAGAAGAAAAGGCTTG
Organism: Poeciliopsis prolifica; assembly: GCF_027474105.1. Taxonomy (NCBI): domain Eukaryota; kingdom Metazoa; phylum Chordata; class Actinopteri; order Cyprinodontiformes; family Poeciliidae; genus Poeciliopsis; species Poeciliopsis prolifica. The sequence goes on from NW_026562387.1 coordinate 9,428,525, forward strand.
GGAGGGTAACATCCTGACAATGAGAACTGCTCCAAAGTAGTTTCAGTCGTTTGGAAGATCCCCTTTCTTGTCACTCTCCTCTCAAAATCGCTGGATCGCAAACTGCGGCGTCACAGACATCTTATCTGCTGAGTAACCGTTTCGTTTCAGCGCCGTGATGACTCATCGCAGCAAAAGGCAAGAGCGAAAAATCTGACTAAAAGCTGCTGTTTCTATCAGATGTCTTCACAAGCAACACAAAAACGCCGATAATAATCTAAATCACTTTATTAATTTAAGTTAGGTAGAGACACTAAACATTGGAACCACATTTGCTCGACAATGGAGCATTATTTATTTATTTTTTTTTAGAATATTACAAAAAGATGCTTATGTTATGCTGTCAAACAAAATAAAAAAGGCAAAAATTAAGAGGTAGAGAATTTAGGCTCATCACTGTGACTGAGGGAATGATGCCTGTTGGAATGTATTGTATTTAAAATTCAAAACAAAAAATATATATATATGTATAAAGTATATAAAATAGTCATACATCAAATGTGGTGGGAACACTCATTTGGGCGAAGGTTAACAACATTTAAACATACATTTCACTTTAACTGGTCAGAAGAATGTCAGAGACAATTTTACATTTTTTTTTTTTTTGGGTGGATTTGGGGGAATAAAAAAAAAAAAAAACATTACAGTTCCCTCAACCACTCAGTGTCAGGACAGTAACTTCAACTGGAGTTAGTTTTTTAGCAATATTGTTCAAAAAATATAAACTTACAAAATGAACAACACCTTAAAATGGACACAAATGGAGAAAAATATGTGTATATAAAGGCCGGTTCTCTCGGGTTCTCTTCAAACAATACATTCTGCTATCAGTCACATGCTAATTCAACCCAGGACAGTGATTTTTTTCAATTTTCTTTATATCTTACTCACGTTTCATTTAAGAGATTTATCAGAACAGCAATGACTGAAACTCGTGATACAGGAAAGTCCAAAAAAGGTTATCGATAACTTGGCCACTGAGTCCCATTTGGAATGCACTTAAAAAGTCAAACTATGCTACATGTCTCTAAAAATTACATATTTAGGCAAAAAAAAAAAAAGAAAGAAAGATGGTACATGGCAAAAAAAAAAAAAAAAAATACACTAGCGTGAATCAGTGTTGTGTAAACTGGACTGAATAAAAGCCTCTGAATAAGAAAATGTTGGCTAGCTTGAAGCATTGTGTTAAATCTACACAAAGATCACTGGCAGTGTGGGGAAAAGCAAATCTGAATTTACATCATAAAAATTAGAACTTACAGTGCATGTCTACAAAAAATAAAATAAGTGAAAAAAAAGATTACTGTTTTTACAGTAACATACTGTATATTTCCACAATGACACTAGATAAGGCTGGTGACTACATTATGTAAAGAGTTAATTACTGGATACCTTTTTTTTGTATGATTTGAAAACTAGTGATGGTATATAGATGTTGATTTCTATGAAAGCAAAAACTCAAATGATTCCTTTGTGTAGTACGCAGCTTTTTTGTTCCAGAGGAACAATATGGTAAATCTTTGCATTTGCTCAATGCAAGTGCACCAGTCTAGATTCAGTCTTTTTTCTTTCTTTTTTTTTTTTTTTTTTTTCCGCCCTCACCTATCTTTCGTCTTCAGTGGTTGTTTCCATATGCTTGCAGGTACAGCGGTGTGAAAAAGTCTTCGCCCCCTATTTGTTTGACACTTTAGTTTCAGAACATCAGTCCAGTTTAAATGTTAAAAGATAACACAAGTAAACACAAAATGCAGTTTTTAATTGAAGGCATTCATTATCAAAAGAAAATGATGAATGCCTTAAGTGGGCTCTTAAGAAAAAGTGATTGCAGGCCTCACTTGCCTCAGTTAAGGTCAAAGGTTATGCCTTAGAGACTTGGCAAAAATGGCTTGCTCTGGCAGAGAAAATTTGCCTCAATTTTTCCAGAACACATCCTGATGATCCCTAAGACTTTTGGAAAAATAGTCAGTGAATTGAAAGGACAAAAAGTTGAATTCTTTGGACGGTGTGTGTCCTGGCATAAAAAGTAATTGCTTATCAGATCAAGAGTGAAACATGGTGCTCAAATACCCTCCGCTCTGGTTGAATTACAACAATTCTGCGAAGATGAGAAGGCCAAAACTTTCTCATAATCGCAAACATTTGATTGCAGTTGTTGCTGGTAAGGGTGGCCCGACCAATTATTAGGTTTAGAGGGATATCACCTTACTCTGGCCAATATTTAAATTGCTGTGATGTTCTGAAACACTGAAGTGTGAGAAAATACACAAAAAAGAAAAAAGAAAATCAGGAAGGTGGAAAATCATTTGTCACGCCACTGCATGGATGCCCCGGTTGTAAACACTTCTCCTTAGATCCCGTTCTTCGCTTCATTGTTGTTCATCGCCTCCTTCCTCTGAGCTAGGAAAGGGTACATGCATTTGTCGGCACCGAGGAACCGGTACATGCACACGATGGCCTCAAAGGGCAGGATGCTGTGGAAAACGGGATGGAGTCGGGATTACAACTACAGGATCCTCACTGCATTTCACTTAAGAGTAATGGAGCATTGAGAGGGTTTCTTACCTTTTCATAAAGTTAACCATGTAGATGATGCGAGGTGTGCAGACCATTGGCTGATCTGTGAGGATGGCTCTCATGGCTTGCTTCACACAGAACTCCGGCGACAGGGGCGGCAGAAAAGGCTCTATCTCCTTCCTGGTTCGAATAAGGAGTAGTTATTGTGAACCACGTTATTCAATCAAATTTTGATTTAAATCGTGTGTGTGAACAGCCATTTTGTGGCTTGGGTCTTAACATTGGAAAGGTCACTACAAAACACAACTATGCTGACCAACTTTCCTGTCCCTCCAGTATTGTGCTCCCCACAGCACAATACTGCCACCACTGTGTTCTTCCTGGAGATGGTGATTTGTGTACTGATGAAATGTACATACAATTACCATCATTTAAGGATGCATTTTTAAAAATCATTCCTTTGTGTAATTTTGGTCTCATCTGACGAGGGCACCTTATTTTATGACTCAACTCAGCCCACTACATGGCTTGTGGTATTTTTTTTTAAATAATAGTTTTCCTATTGGGGCATAAAAGTAATGGGGGCAGAATCAAAAATCCATTAAGTATAATTTTCCTTACAATTCAAAATAATGTGCTACTTTAGGTTGATCTATAACTTCAAATCCCAATCGGAGTCAGATGGTAATCTGTCTTCACAAACTCTTGAGCATGATTGTTATTATTGATGCAATGACACTGATTAGTACTAAATAGTTGTGGGGGTGGTGGGTCAGTTGACAGCAGAGCCACCTGCAGACAATAACCATCAGACAAAGTGTAGACCATAACAGCAGCGGTTATTGCAGGGGGATGGAGCGCTTGGGGGACAGAGACCAGGTGCACCTGGTCTTGAGGTTTTTACCCCGGGAGACAAAAAGCACCCCTCCTTGTTTACACAAAGTGTTGACTTATGAAACAGAAATCGCTGTGCCGTAATTCTCCCGACAAACCCTCAACGTCTGCTTTGATGTTCCAGTGTTGTTCCGAACACACTTTTTCAGAAAATCAAAACTCAACCCAGGTGCGAGAAGGGGAAAAAAAAAAAAAGAAAGGAAGAAAAGAAGTGCACAGAAGTGGATACGCTCGCCGGTTCGTGTTGTGGCTCACCTTATCCTGCAACCTTTGAACATTCCTGTGTTGACCAGGTAAGGGCACACCAGGGTCATGTTGATGCCGTCCTTCTCTGAGGCTTTAATCTCGTGGCTCAGGGACTCGTGAAACCCGATGGCACCAAACTTGCTGGCACAGTAATCCTGAACAGAATAGAAAGAAAACAGATTCCACCCATTAACAAAAAAAAAACAAAAAAAAACGCACCTAGGGACTAGAAAACATTATCAAACGTGCCTAAGTGGGCTCATGGGTTTCTCCTAGATGGTAATGATAGAGCCACAAAGAAAACCTGAGGGAGCCGAACCGCTTTTCTATGGTTTCATTAGCATTCTTCTCGAGCACATTAGTATGCTGCTCTGCTGGGCAGGAAGGTTTTGATGTGGTACACCGTGGAAATAATCTTTTAAAAAAACAGACTCAATAAATAAAGGAGGATAAATATATCCGTGACAATAAACACAGGAACAGTACAGTCATAGACTCCCAAAAAATAATAATGTGCACATCTGAAGTCACGTTTAAGAAATTAACATTTCTAACAGCAAACTGGAAGTGCAATACACTTAAGTGTTAATCTAAGACATTGTTGTAGTATTTTAAAAAAAAAAAAAACGCATCCTTAAATAAAGAGAGAACTGGAAGTAGCTGTCCTTATAGAGCTTTTTGCTGCAGAAATATAAATAAGAAAAATGTCGTTAAAAAATATAAAAAAATTTAATTTGAAGAGGATACTGTTTTGTTCTCTCGGGTTATGGAGATAAATAACCCCGCTCAAAATATTTTAGAATGAATTAGAATTTTTTTTTTTTTTAAACTATAGGAAGAAAAACCATATCAATCAGAAAAGGTTGTGAGCTGAATATTGAATGAGGAGCAAGTAGTCCACAAAGCGGTGATGAAGATGTCTCTGTCCCACGGGGAGCTGTCAGCTCATTCTGGCCCCGGGGCCAGTGCCCACTGGGGGCCCCCGACGCCCCCGCTGCTGCAGATAGAGGAATCTATACGAGACTCCCGAATGCTCATCTGTGGTGCTTAATTTAACGGGTGGGGGAACAACTAGAGAGATGGGGCCTAACCTCCTCGCTCTCAGCGTGCTAGCTGGCAAGCCGACGGCCGAGGAGAAAAGCCCGCTCGCAGATGGTGGGAACGACGGGGATGTGTATGTGTTTCTGTGTATGATACTAACCTCCACTCCAGCTGTGCTGAATAAACCGAGGGAGCTGGCAACAGTCACAATGTGACCGTGATTCAGCTCCAGCATCTTGGGGAGAAACGCCTTGGTGGTCTGGAGGAAGGACAGAGGAGACAGAAGGGCAGGGAGAAAAAAAACAGAGAGGTTAGTTCACTTGTGCAGTTTGTCTGTGCCAACACTCTTTGATCCTCTCTGCCTTCCCCCCACTCAGTTTCTCTTGCTTCTCCATGGTGATGCAGAAAGAAGCATCAGAATGAGAATTCATAACAGAGAGAGGGGGGGAGGTTCAACATTTAAAGACTTTTAAGACTTTTATTCTTATGAAGCTCATGTAAAAGAGAAGAAGGATGTCAAAGAGAGTGATGCGAATGCTGCAGCAAGGTCTCTTCTTTTCCCACACAGATCTGGTGCCTTTCGTTGAGCCTTTCTCTAAAGACTTGGTGACAACACCAGTCACAGGCCTCCGCTCACTCAACACCTGGAGCAGCTCAGTTCAGCCTCTCTTCCACCTACACTCCACACCCCACCACCACCACCCGAGCGACACTCAGTGGAACAGCTCCTCAGATGAGCGAGTCCAGCTCAGGGATGAAAGAGACGAGCTCCACCGGCTCGTCCAATGGCGGTTAGAGGCCTACAGCTGAACCTGGCTCTGCCCGTCTGCTGCCGGCTTTAGCGCGCCTCTGCACACAGCGTGAGCCAATCAGCAGGTGTGACAAATAATGACTATGACAGGAACTGACCAATCACTCTCCCACTGGGCAGTCTGCAAGAAACTGGGAGCCCTTTTGTTGGTGACTGAGCAAAAGATAAAGGTGAAATATGTGCCAGCACAGTGAAAGATACATGTAGCTTGCAGTGCTTAAAGAGTGTAATGGAGGTGAGACGTAAATAGAAACTTCCGTCTCCCTTCACCTGTGAAACAGACATTTACTGCTTATACTGTAACATTACAGAAACAAGTTCTGGCACAATTCATATGTCAAAATTCAACATTTTCCAGACAGAGCTTCAAAATTCTGAGTTTATGTTTTGGATATTTTTTAGTAGAAGAATACTAGGCTCACTTTGGTAGGGAAAGAAGGAAGGAAGGGCAGGATTGATTATGGCTAGATTACGGAAAGGCTCTTACTAATTTTCCAGAAAAATATGGTGTTTGGAGAATTATACTACACCTAAATTGCTTGTATTCAAATAATTTATGATGAAATAAATGAAAGGCAACAGTTTTATGATCTGAACCCCTTGCCAGAGAAATGATCCATGCTTCTTAGTAAACATTTACAGAAGGGGAGCATGGAGCCAGTGAGAGCATGGTACCAGGTAGTACAGCCCTGGATCCACCAGAGCAGGGAGGAAAACGCCTCATTAAAACTGCACCCGGAGATTAACTGTATTGGACCTACTGACATTTAACGTAATCTTTAGTGAGACTTCTGTGTTGTAGATGCCTTTCTGCTTGTTTAGTGAGATGAAACCTACACAGAGAAGCTGTTGTAAGAACTAAAAATGACCTCATTGTTTGAGTTAATTTTTTTTTTTAGTCAGGTATAACTGATCTGAAACGGATCCAGACATCTGCAGTTTTCCAGGACATAAATTTTAAGCGCGGTGCAATATTCAACTCATCAAATGATGGGGCCCAAAGAGAGGTAACTCAGAGAATGCAAGACCCAGGCAAACGCTGAGAAAGGACTCTATGAGCCAGAATGGCAGCAGAGGGAGAGAGTTGCGTGCAAATGAAGAATTACCTCAAGATATGCCCATACCTGAGTTGAGCCAAAATTTCCCACTCCCAAAGCAACTTTTTGACAGCAGGGAATGACTTGACCTGGCACTATGCTATACAGTTCAAGCCAGTTTGCAGATTTCAGTGGGACAAATTTGCTGAGTGGTCTTTTTACCTGGAACTGGCGGAGGAACGATTGCTCCCCCAAACTGAGGACTGGCGTGAGCGTGACCAACCTTCCCATCTCTCTCCCACCCTGCCGGGATGTCCTGCTTCTCATGGCAGCTCTGGCATGTGGGTATGACCCCCACTGACCTCTCTGACACAAAATGTGTGAAGGCAACCAGAGTCTCGTGTCTTACATCAGAGCCGCCGTAATTGGGTCTCAACGCTCTCTTGTTCCGCTAAATTACCCGCTGACACAGCCAGGCCTCCTTGGCCCAAGTGGGGTGCCCTGCCCGCTGCACCCCCTCCTAATTGGTGGGTGCCCCCTGGAGCATTTAAGCCACACAAAGCTTCTTGCAGCTGGGGTGTCAGGCTGCATTAGTGCTAGCGCCTGACCAACAGGAATATGAACAAAATATTGGCCTTTGCATTGGACCAGATGGCCATTTAATTGGGTTGACTTCTCCCTGGATGAGAGAATGAATGGGAGGGAGTACAAATCTTTCTGAGCACCAGAGCTTGACTGATACCACCGCAGAACGAGGAAAAGGAATGGGTTGGGTTGATTTTAGTGACCATAAGGGATGATTGATGAATTTTGTTCTTATTGGAGGGACCAGGCTAAATAGTCAGCAATTTGCTGACTGTTGCTTAAATCTTAACCCAAGTGGTTGCACAATCACTTTATTCACATGGAAGGAACATTGACAAGTTGGAATTGGTGTCATTAAGTACTCTGTGTCTCCAGAACATACCTACATAATAATGTAGGTTGTAACAGAAGATTTGCTCAATTGAATTTTCTTTTTTCCAATTTGCTCACCAAATTTACTCACAGCAGAAAGCTTTGTTTTGGTTGTCTTTGAGCTTTAATCAAATATCTTGCACACAATGGTTTGTGTGAGCAAAACATTGGATGGTTTCCAAATTACATCATAGGCAGAATAAATGATTAAAATTGATGCTTCTACTGCAGATTTTTTGCGAATATACAAATAGATCTCAAAAAGTTCAAATCTTGGCCGAGCCTTGATTTTTATGCTAACTAATTTTCTTAAAGTATGTGTTTAAAGACATAAACATTTATTAGGATTTATTTATTAGGACTTTATTTTCACATGGAACTCAATCTTAAATTTCATTTGATTTTCAAGATTGTGTATTTCACGGAAAACCAAGAATTTAATGAGACACACCATTTAAATACCATTGAAAAATACAATCCAGTTTGTATTTTAACAAATAATATCATTAATTTGTTTTAACTTGAAGTATAGAAGTAAAGCGAAACTCTTGGTTTTCTCAGATAACTTTTTGGCCTGTGTGCGTCTCCTAGTATCATATCAGACATTTAATTAAAAGGAAAGATTGATGGGTGACTGAGTCATTAGTTTTAGAGGCAAGAACAGGTACATGGAAAAGGAAGGAGTGATAAGTAGCCGCATGAAGACATCCAGGTGCACTAGGCCGGAGGAGGGGCCCTTATAAAGCTAGTCAAGTAGGACCCTTCTGCCTGGCTGCCTCCTTTCTCTGCCTACAGAAGGAATGCTGCCTGCGGAACTTGGCTCCTGTCAGCTGGCATCTTGTCAAGCTGATCCACAGACAAGAAACCAATTGTCAGATAAAGTGGGTCAGCAGCAGCTTACCATTAGCCCTCTCGCCTAGCCTATGCATGGGATGGCACCAGGCTCTTTTCCCGCCATGTCACGCCGTTGCACAAGATAAGTGGGATCTCCACAAGCGGGAAGGGGAGCCGAGTGTTTGTCATTCACAAGACCACCTGTTGGATAACTAGCTCAAGATGTCGATGCTCATTTCCTTTCGTGTCATTCCACTAGATAAATGCAAAGCTTCAAACATGAACGACTCTGGTGTCTCTCTTGCAAAATGACTGTGCATCCCATGTGCCATCGTGACTCAGAAGTAAGTGGTCAACATCACAAATGGTCAGCTGGACTAATAAAAGCATCAGAGAAATGCATGCCTCATAAAAACAGAAAAATCTTAAGAGAAGAAAGAGACTGAATCATTGTTTGTGTGTGTGGCAAAGCCGGAAGAACGGTGCTGGCCTCTGTGACTCCCTTCCAGCTGCACCCAATGCCTTGAAATCAGCTTGGGAGGAGTCAGAGAGGCCCCTGGAAGGAGGAGAGATGGAGTATGGAGTATGGGGTCTGGGTTCGGCTGCCTTGGCAGACCACGCTACGATTACCATCCGTTTCCTGCTCCAATCTCAGCCATTGCCTCATTCTTGATACAGTGTCCAACAAATGAGAATTTGAACAGATCAGAAACTGTTGCTGCAGGAGTTCTCTCGACTTCTTTCTCATACAGTTATGCTAACCAAGTGTGAGGAAAGCTTTGTTTGTTTGACAAATTTGAGCTGTTTCTGAGGAGCAACAATGCTTTTCTTAGCAGCAAGAAACTTTCCCAAAACATTAAGATAACGTCAGTTACAACATTTTGATTTTTTTTCTGGCCAATGTCATTTTCTGATTTTCTTTAAGATTCTGACTGATTTGGACTAAGTCTGATCACTTCCTTAATTATAATAAAATCTTTTTTTGTAAACAGTTAGCATCTTTTTTTGTGTATAGAGGTGTTCCACAGGAATAGTTCTGGGACTGCTGTTATTTATTAATAAACCAAATTTTTCATTTCTGCTCTCCATGTATTGGATTACAAATAAAATTTTTAAGAGTCCTAAATAATTATCCCTTAAAACTTGATACCTTCTTCAGAACTACGTCTCACCTTTCTTTTAAGAGACACAAAACTGCTTCGTTCACATTTTTTGCCTTGTTGTTGGAATGTAATTTGTATGAACACCTCTCCACGGTTATCATCTGCTCTTAAGGAGGTCTACATTTAACTTCAACACAAACTTTAGATCTCTGACTTATCACTGTATTTAGCATCGAATGATCTGCTTTATTTGTGGGATTATACCGTAAACCACTGACTCTTGCAATCAACTTTGAAAAAAAAACCCATATGCATCTGAGTTAGGTTAAACTTTTAAAATGTTTTTAAAAGTGTTTAGATGGATGATTTAATTGAGACTTGGTCTTTGCCTATTGTATCATCTGACTACATTCATTTCTTTGTTTTCTTGTCTAATGAACTTTATGTTTTCTTACGTATGTGTTGTTTATAATGCTGTTTTGAGCGACTGTCAGTTTTGTGCAGTCTTGTAAACTGCATTTTGAAAATCTACACCACTTTGCTGCATTTAAATGAAAATAATATTAACCTTAAGCTACACTTTGTCTGCTGAGTCATAAAAGGAGAAGTTACCCCGTCCAACAACACATCACCAGAAAAAAGAAATCTAAAACACGGAACAAAAAGATACCACCTGCACGTAGTGAGAAACAGTGTTTGTGAGAGGATAGTGGTCAGGTCTCTGTTAGTCTAAGCTCTATTCATCCAGCTTGTGTCCTTAATGAACCACATCCTCCATTCTGGCTGTCGCCATTCATTAAATCCTTCTTTCATCTGCCCCGTCTCCTCCTCCCAACTCCCTCCCTCGTCTCCACCCCACCTCTAAAGAACGCACGCTCTCCATAGAATACTGGAGATACACAAACACAGCTCTCTGTTAGGAATCCCCAAATCTGCCACCCAACCACTGGATCCTGACTCCAAATCCTGGATGTAAAAGAACACGACGAGAGCCAGCAGAGAGGAGCATGAATAGAGAAACCATTAGGGAGGAAATACACAACCTGTTTGACAACACAAGAGATTTTCATGCTCAATTAGCAAACTTCAAACTGTTGTGCTGTCATTGCATCCCCGAGAAATCGTCTCGATATAAAAAACAACCTGCAGCCGCAAAAAAAAAAAAAAAAAAAGTGCAAGCCCTGCTTCTCCTATGTAAAGTGAGAAGTTCTACGACAGCTCTACCTCTGGGTGAGAGAGACATCACTGTGGAGTGAAACTGGGGGAAAAAAAGATTAAATAAAAAGACAACTAATTATGCACAGGCACGGCAGCTGCCAAGCAGAGCTGGCTGCTGCAGCTAAGTGATAAAATTCATTTTCATTACCGAGCTGCATCCATCTAATTTTTTTTTTTTTTTTCAGAAAGGCTTCCCCTCACATAAATTTTCTAATTACAGTGGGAGACTGTATCCTGTGGAGGCTCAAATATGTTGCAGTTTGAGACACTATTATTTTTAGAATTTAATTGGAAATGAAGCTGTAAAACACATAAATGGATAAATAAATGTATTGTTTAATTTAATCTACGTTAAATAATAAAATGTAAATATTGAGATAAAAACAATCTATTAATCACCAACGTCTAATATATATATATATATATATATATATATATATATATATAATTTTTTGCGTTTATTTACCATCTCAGTTCAATTGCCATAAAATATTCCACAGCTTCGCACTGACTCATCAAGCAGACTCTAACATCTTAAACTGAGCTGTAAGTCATTGTGAAACCAATCATCTTTAGCCCTGTCGCTTTATTAAAAGATGGGGTCATTTACACCCCAGGAGTTTTTTACTATGTGCACCGTCCGGTGGAGTAGAACTGCGTGCGCTTTTTTACACGGTTTCAGAAACTGACGGTCTGACGGGAAAATTTCTCCACTTCCTGGCTGCTTGACCATGATATTTGCCTCGTCCTGAGCATTGGGCTAAAACCACGGGAGGGTTCATTATATGTTTGCCCCACCCAATGACAGACCCTGAAAGTGAACGTGCCCAAAAGTCAATAAATAAAATAAATCATTAGATTATGATGTAAATGTGTCTGTAATAAACATTGCAGATACATTTATGTGAATAAAAAGTATTCATATGTTTTAATTCTGACATTCAGACATAATTGCTTAGTTAGATCACACTGTGGCACATTTGACCTTCCCTATCCCACATTCCTTTTCCGTTCTATGCTGCAGCTCTTGTTTATTTGAAGTGAAACATATTTAAGTGAACAAAATGTTTCACTGGAGATAAAACGGCAGAGGAAGGCCCCCGGGAGGGGAGCCAAAAGAAAATCTGACACAGATCCCCGTCAAATCACCACCTGCCAACAAAATGTGCTCAACTGATACGAGGCTTAAGCAGATTCCTCCTTCCATCACACAAGGATAAAGGAAGACCTTCCATACCACAGGAATCAGCACCAAATACAGGGGAATTTTCATCAAAGAGAAACCTTGTGGCAGTACTTCAGATAAAAAGTGAAACGAAAGATGGCTATTTATGGTCACATACTTTCACTTTCTCACTCAGTGAGGGATTTAGACACTATCTTTGATTTTTGACTTGGACACCAAGAGGTGGGATAAGAGATTCTGACGGAAGCATGGGCGCTGGCGGTGGCGTGGAAGAGACCTGGCATCATCGTTTCACATGGCTCATCACAGCGCAAGGCCCCAAACAATCAAAACAAACCATGATGACATGATCAGGATAAGCTCACCCAAAAGTGTGCGTGACAGTTGACCACCATGGTGCGCTCGATCAGCTCATCCGGGCACTCCAGCAGGTGGTGGCCTGAGACCACGCCAGCGTTGTTGATCAGTATGTCCACCTCTCCCACCTCTCGCCGCACCTTCTCCGCCGTGGAATACACGCTCTCGCGCTTGCCCACGTCACACACGTACGTGTAGACCTGCGGCTGAAAAGCAGGGACCTCCTCCACTCCTCCAACAGGTCCTGCAGGATGGAGAACGGAGAAGTGATGAATGGAGGTTTGACTGCGGCGCAGAAGAATGAATATATTGTCCACATGCAAACTATATTATTAAAACACTCATAATAAGTCAAGCTTTAGTCAGAGATGTACTGATTTGGGGGTTTTCCCCCTGAATGATACAATTTATTCCCCTGAGGGCTAAGAAAATGAGTGCTGCAGTTGTTTTGATAGTAGAAGTATTAGTCGTATTAGTAGTTTGAATCCAACAAAAAAATGAGATAATACCAAAGATGACCACCATAAGAGTCCTTCAACATTGTCAAATTTTCATTAGGCTAAAGTGAAGTTTCTTTATTGTTCTACAAGTTAAATAAAATGGAAGATTTTAAGCATTTCATCTGTTGAAAACTGATTAGCTGATCATAATTATTATTTTTTTTTAAATCCTCTGACTCCATCTCTGGCTGACTGACAGGTGTATCTCTCCTTTCCTGAAGCTGCTCAACCTGAAACTCTAAAATATGGTGCAAAAAAATAGATGTTTGTATTCAGATTTTCTAGTATTTGACTGCTGTTCATTTGTCCGAGCGCGATCGAGGGGAAAAAAAATCGGTTGATTCCGATCTCTGGTTGATTGATTAGTCAATCTCCTGTTCACTCTGACACTCAGTGAAGATTTGACCATAAATCTGAGATAGAGTAAAATAAATAAATAAAATTCAATTAAATCGTTAACCTCTGTAGCAAAAACATCCTTCAAAAGTCCTTCACAGGGTTGACTTACCATCCTTTGCGACGGGAGTCTCCGTTTCGTGGTATATCTGCCGCACCATCTCCGCCGTTTCCTCGTTGCTCTGGCTGTTTATGTCCCACAGGACCAGGACCGCTCGTCGCCGCGCGAACTCCTTGGCGAACAGCCGCCCGAGGCCGCTGCCAGCCCCGGTGATCACGCACACCTGTCCCGCCACGCTCTTCTCCTTGGGTCGCACGACCCATCTGGCCCCGGCTGTCACAAACGCCCAGAGCACCTTCAAGATAACCACGAAGAACTCCGCGATGATCATCATCATCTTGGCCGTGCTTTCTATGAATTTCAGATAAGACGCGCAAAAAAAAAAAAAAAGAAAAAAAAAAAATATATAAATATGTATATATTTAATTGTTCCAACCTGTTAGCAGCAGAGGGATAGGGTTTCACCGAGAAAACTTGGATCAGAGCACTGACAGAGGAAAGTGGTTGAGGAGCGCACGCAAGAGCTCGGATTATAAGAGGTAAAAAAAAAAAGGAGAGAGAGAGTTCAGTTAAGAATCCGGTTGCCTGTTGAGCGCTGATCTGCGGTGACTAACGAGCAGCTACTATGGATTGTCTCCTACCCTCTCTGCTGCTGCTGCTGCTCCACATCTCATGTCATTCTGATCCGCATCTCACTCGCTATTTATTCAGTCCACCCATCCAAAGCCAGACCCAATAGGAGTGGGCGCCTGACAAACCGAAGTGCCAGCTATCTACACTACACTACACTCAGCGGGATGCAAGGCAAATAATTGGACACAAATATGCGTGAAAACCCCACTGGTCATTTTTTTTATTTATTTATTTTTATTTTTATTTTACAGATCTCGAGTATCAGTGCTTCTGTTCTGTTTAGTTGGGCAACTTACAGAATTTTGGCGACTATATTGAAAGTTAATTTGTTAGTTATAATACTAAGTAATTACTAATGGATTTGTCTCTCCTGGTTTGTTCCAAAAGGAATCAAAGTTAATAATATCTATAGATCTAGCCCTGAAAGGTTGTGAGTGAACCGTTTCCTTGGTCTAAAATATATATTTTTTATTTTTTTAAATACAATTGAAATTAGCACATTTGTTAATTCATGGTCATGTTTGACAACGTTATAGCAACTAAACTATTTGACTGATATCAAGGTGAATATAATTGGTTCTGTCACAAATTAAGTTTTTTCACTGTATGTAGTGTCCAGTAAAAAACAGCAGTGGCATATTTATACTGGTTGGACTTGGCCTGAATATGTCCACTTGAAAAATGTTTGAAATAGTCATAAGACTTGTGGCTGTTATAGTTTCTGTGGTGGAACTATTATTTAAATATAGCAAGAGCGCCAATGCTAACCTAAAAATTGCTAGTAAGCTGACAGCCATATTGAATTTGGAGTTTAGGGTTGGTCACAAACCTTTGTCTTTTTGAGGAGCCAAATATTTAAAGTTCCATAAAGACTTGAAATAATTTTTTATTTTTTTTTCTGTGTTTGTGACACAATGCATAGGAAAAACAATGACCTGTTTGACCTTTAGATTGCTCTCAGGATGTAAAACATTTAATATCAATCTTTACCAATCACATACACACACTGGCTACTTACAGTGTAAATAGTGAGAAGCGTGCCTTACTTAAAGACAGTTTCAAACACGCTAACAACCTTTCAAGCTCAGATAATGGAACTAAATATGTTATATCTCAGATGGGGCTGAGTGGAATGAGGGAGTAATTAAGGCACATTTTCTCATATGTAACAAGGACACAAGGACACCTTTTTTTTCTGGCTTACATCATTTTGGTGTTGTGCAACCTCTATCAACCTATCAGATGCCCAGTCTCCCTGTAGGGAAGGAAACTAACTGACAGCCAACAATTGAAAATTAAATTCCTTCATCAATCGTCTGTAGAAGAGTGCAATGCAATGCAAAAAAACAAAACAAAACAAAAAAAAACAGGAACATGAATGCTTACTGATTAATCAGCCACTGACTTTACAATATTATGGAAGATGTTATACTTACTTCATATCCCTGTAATAGACTAAATTTGAAGTTGAATCGATTTCCATGTGACTTTACAAAAGCAAGAGAAAAGGAAATATAACTCTATGTAATGCACATGAAATGCCTGATTAAATTATGGTTAAACTTTAAAAGAGCTATTGTTTTGACAAATGATTTGAAATGTGCCTCATTTGATGGACACTCAACCCAATAGTAAAATATTCCAAATCCCTTGCAAAGTCTTTATTATTATTATTATTATTATTATTATTATTATTATTATTATTATTATTATTATTATTATTATTATTATTATTATTATTATTATTATTATTATGTTACATACAATACACAATGTCGTCTTGTTAAAAATCTGGAGACATGTATTAATGTTTTTTGTAAATTAGGTGTTGGCGCTCTCTGCTGGTCCAACTAGGGGCTTACTACAGAGTTGCGTCAAAAGTGTTTCTTTTCATTGGTAAACTTTTAAAAGAGTAAAAAAAAAAAAAACTTTTAAAAGAGTTGTATACTAGTACACTTGGGTTTTTCAATGCTGTCCTAACTTTACCAGACCAACATTAATAAAATAATTAGACCTGAGCCAATACATCAGAGTGATACATAAGATGGTATTATGTGGTTAAATAAAAACATAATAAAGTGATTATACATTTCATCAAATGTCATCAAATGATATTTCAGTCATTCAGGTAAATAAATGACCCCCAAAACATAATCATACCCTAAAACTAGCAATTAGGCACATTACACTTGAAAACAGCAGTATCACATTTTACACAAGAAATCCAATCCTATTGTTGTTTGAAGAATATTTTTGGTTCAGCCACATTTAATGTATGAATATGTTGAAGGCCATGATGGAATAATACCTCAACTGTATTTGAGTTCATATTTTGCTATATAATCTCAAAGCTCATGTTTTTTTTTTATCTATTCACAAGTGGACTTCTTTGAGAGTTTGTGCCACTGTTCTGCAAAAAAAAAAAAAAAAAAAAAAAGAATATCATGTAAGATCACAAGCTTTCTTCTCCTGTTTTTCCTTGTGAAGCAGAACTTATACTTCTATGACTATCAACATGAAGTTATTTTAACAAAATACTATTAATTAAATGCAAGTTGCAATGGCCATACATTCATCTCACAAGTCTCTCCGCTTACTTCCACTTGAATGTACATTAAATATAGTCCAAATATGAAAAAATATTTTATTTTAATTTAATGACTAAAATAACTACAAAACGATATGTGTGCAAAACTAAATTGCATTTAAAAAAAAATAAAATAAAAATAAAATCTCATCTGTAGCATTTTTTAAATTATATAGTTACTCATTATATGACATGTTACAAATGTCAAAGATGTAAAGGCTAATAAATTATTGATCTCCTTATTATATTAAATTACACTATATTAAAAGTGTTTGTGTATAACACTGGTCATAACAAACAGTAAATATCTTTTCAAAAATTAATTTTCAGAAGATCAGAGTTATAACCATATCTATGAACAACTATAAAACCAGGCTTAAATAAAACTATCCCAGACATAGAATAATAAATAAAAACAATAATTTAAACTTATTTTAGTCAGGCACCCATCTGGGCACCCTGACAATCCTTTATCCGGCACATGCGCAGTTGAAGATTTCTCTTTCTCGGTGATCGCAATGGCGGACGCAGAGTGAGTGGTTCTTGTGTTTTAAAATCTAAGCACATCTGGTCATCATATGGTTATAATTCAATATTTAATTGCTTATTTGAGAAATTTAGGTGTTATACAATTATACAATTGAAGTATTGTTGGGGAATGTGACTTTTAACTTTTGTTTTTATGGCTATTTTATGCAGAGTGTTGGCAGAACAGTGTTCAACATGGCTGCTATGTGGTCTCTGAACACTAAAGAAATGTCCTTTTCTTTTTTAAATAATGAAGGAAATTTGGAAATTTACCACATATATGTCGCAACACGCCTTTTCTAGTCATTTGTTGTCAGTACATAAATTTTGATGGAAGCCGGTAAAGAACTAGGCTAACCAGCTAGCACTACAGCACTGTAAATTATATTCTTTCGTTTAACGTACAAGCTGCTGCTATGTTGGACGGTCAGAACATGGTACCCCTTTGTCGACAATAATTTTAATGACATGCCTCGACAGAAAAAAGTTGCCGTCGGTCCCTGAGAGCCTTTTAAAAAGGCGAAAGACCTTCGCCGCCATGAAGGCCTTGCGTATCAAGAAGATTCTGGTGGAGAAGAAGGTAAAGTTAATCTACTGCTTCTCGTAGTCTATGCTTTCTAACAGCTGAAAGTAGGTTTTGTGGACCGTTTTAAGCATGTCACTGTTCATTTCAGGCCCGGAAAGCGACCAGGAAACTGATCTACAAGAGGGCTGAAAAGTACCACAAGGAGTATAGGCAGATGTACAGGCGTGAGATCCGCATGTCTCGTATGGCTCGCAAAGTGGGGAACTACTATGTGCCACCTGAGCCCAAACTGGCCTTTGTTATCAGAATCAGAGGGTAAGTTGCTCCTAGGAGTATAGTGTTATGACTTCAACATGGAATGCTGGAATTGCAGTAATTGTTCTCCCTGTGTTTGTTTTTGGTTCATGGTCAGTTCTTGCTCAAAGCCAGTCCAGTGTCTTTGTATTGATCACTTACCACTGTGTGATCTTCCTGATTTAATTTTTATACTCTATATACTTTATCAACTTCAACTTAGTTGTGCAAGTTTAGGGATGAGATTAGGACTTATATATAGGACTCTTATTGTCTTTAATGTATTAAATGTATTTTTCTTGTCTGGATAAGTATGGAAATAGAAAATATAGAAAGTCATAGGCATTTTAAAATCATATTCTCCGTCCCAGGAGCTGTCATACTTAGGTTTTCACAAATATTTCTAAAAGTAACTTTAAAGGTAACCTAATTTGGTGATTTTCTTGATGTCAAGTATATATATCTTCATCTTCTCCCTCCATCCATTGATCAATTGAGCCATTCAGTAATTTAACCGTTAGTTCAGCCATCCGTAGAAGCTTTAAACAAGTTTTATGAACTTTTGTTTCTTCCTGCACTGTTATTACTTTTCCTTAATATCTTAGCTAAGTGTTAAAAGTAATATATTTGTCAGCCTGTCCTATCATTAGATTAGTTAGCTTTCTACCAGTCTACTTTTTCATTTGTCTCTTTCTGTAGAGATAAAGAAATATTCACCTCTAGCTGAAGCGGGTATAAACTGAACTTTCGTGCTTGAGATGTGGGCTAAAAAAATGCCTATCTGGTCAAGTCAAAAGGGGGGGATTTGACGAATTTCCTTGTATTATGCCCAGGGCCATCAGTCAGAGCAATATAGTGATTATTAATAACCTTGGGTTTATTTATTCATCCCAAATGTTATGTCTTTAGATTTAGAGTCGTGTTCTAATGCCAATTACGAAGCTGTCCCTGAAAATCACCCCCAAAAATAATTTCCACAATTGTTCTGTAATAATTTTAAAACTTTAGTACATAGTTTCCCAATCATACAATAATTAGACAAATTTTATTGGTACAATTATTAAATGTTAGGGAAAGAATTTATTTCATGAACCTTAAGCAACCTTGACTTGCAAGCTAAGATGGTTAAAATGTTTTGAGCAGCAACAAATTTCTTGTTTAAAGAAGCAATCGATGTAAATCTAAGTGGTTAATGATGAACATTCTTTCCCCGACTTATCGACTATGGTGAAAGATTAGTTTCATTAGCCAATATCCTTCTGAAACCACTATCACTACTGCTATTTGACAGATGTTGGCATGGCTCAAAGACTAATTATTATTGTTGTGTTTTTAGTATCAACGGTGTCCCACCAAAGGTCCGCAAGGTTCTGCAGCTGCTCCGTCTGCGCCAGATCTTCAACGGTGTGTTTGTCAAGCTGAACAAGGCTTCTATCAACATGCTTAGGATTGCAGAGCCTTATATTGCTTGGGGGTAAGAGTATTAAAGTGTTCAAATGTAGATTTACTTTTTTAAATATAGGTAAAATATTTTGGAATGTGGTTAATGATGCTGAACTTTTTTCCCCATCATATCGACCATGGTGAATACTTGCTGAAACTAAGCCAGTTTTGTCTGAAACCACATTCCAAGCCATTCTGATTGCCTTAACTCCCAGTTGCTGGTTTGGTTTTTTAACATTGTGAAGCATTTTGTGTTTAATAAGTCAAAGTTTGGACTTAAAAAGTCCATAAAGTGATCTAAAGGAAATGTAAAACTTTTGATTAAAAAAATTGTTATAAAGTATGTATGGACCGAGGATTAGATGCCTTGACTGCTCAGAAATGAGAGAAAATCATAATTTTCTCCTCTAATCTGAACCGCTCTCTTAGATGTCTGTAATCCTTGGGGAGCCACATCAATTTGAAGTAGTTTAGTTGGGTGATGCATAGCCCTAATTCTCATGGCCCACTGTCTTGAATTTTTTATTAATGTTCTGCATCAGCCTCGTCTCAAATGAACAGGTCACAGCAGACTGCTGTTGAAACTGGAAATTATCTGAAACATGTAGGACATTGGAGCTGGAGGTCCTGGGTTGGGAATTCTGTATTGGGTTTGAAAAGCATCCTCTTTAAATACTTCTAAGAACAGTTTCCTTTTTAGAAAGAAACTGGGCTCTTGTTAAAAGGTTTAAGTTTAAACACCAGCAACATATATCTAAATAAAAGTATAAAATTTCCAATACTGTTTTAAATTATGTTCATGACTTTAAAACTATTTTCTGATAATACTCAGATACCCCAACCTGAAGTCTGTGCGTGAGCTCATCTACAAACGTGGCCATGGCAAAGTGAAGAAGATGCGTATTGCCCTCACAGACAACGCTCTGATAGAGAAGCCCCTTGGTAAGAATTTCTTCCCTCACACAACTTGCCATTTTTTGCTGTTTATTATTTTCCATCTATCCTATATCTCCGCACAATCTCATTTTTGATTTTCATGTTGTCCTGGCGCATAATGTGGCTAATGATGTACACTTTTTTCCCCGTCTTATCGACTTTGGTGAGAAAAACAACAAATTTAGCCAGTTGTATCTGAAGCCACTTGCCAGTCTTATTTATTTGGAAAGCTTGTTTTGGTTTTAATTCACAAATCTGTATGATCCATCTATAATTTATCCTGAATTCTTGAGTTAGTCGCACTAAATTAGACCTTATGACATATTTGTGTCTTTAGTCTTATTTTGATGCCAAAGTCCCAAATCTGAGATCTTAAAATACTGATGCAAATTTTTCTGGAAAATCTTGATTTTGTTTTATACAACAGGAAAAAAAAGGTAGTTGAAGAATCTGTTGCTTTTCAATATATAACACTGAAAAAAGCCCTCAGTTTGTATTTAAAATTGCTGTATTTTCAGTGAAACGAATAGCTGTGAAAAATTTATTTTATCCTTCAGGCAAATATGGCATCATCTGCATTGAGGACCTTATTCACGAGATCTACACAGTTGGCAAGAACTTCAAGATGGCCAACAACTTCCTGTGGCCTTTCAAGCTGTCATCGCCACGTGGGGGTATGAACAAGAAGACCACACACTTTGTGGAGGGAGGTGACGCTGGAAACAGGGAGGACCAGATCAACAGGCTGATCCGAAGGATGAACTAAGTTTATGGTAAGTTTTAGGATTGCCGTACAGATCTCTAAAAACGGCTGTGGTCAATGATGCATAATCTTTTTTCCCCGTCTTATCGACTATGGTGAAAATCATTTGTTAGTTAAGCCAACCATGTCTGAAACCACATCTTTGCAATTACTGCTTATGTTACCTGGAGTTTGCTTTCTAATACGGTGTTTTCTCTTCTTTTCAGGTTTTCTAAGGACTCAAAATATACAATAAAAACATGTTTAAAAAATTGTGTCGTTCACATCTGTGTCATTGCTTTGCTGTGTGGTGACGAACCATTGCTGGGAGTTCTGTTGTTCAAGGACATTGCCAGTCTTCCTAAGCTTGTCATGGGTTTTAGTTTTTAAGGTTTGACCAAATATCCTTTGAGGTTCCATATTAAAGTTCCCAAAAATCTAAATTTGAACAAATTTGAAATAAACAGTTGAATCGTCTATTTCACAGGTCTGCAGAGTGGAGTGATAAAAGTGATTTCTTCAAAAATAAAATTGATTGGTCCACAACAATTTGTGGACCAATCAATTTTATTGATTTGAGTTTTTAAACTCAAATTTGCAGTTGAGCATAGCAACCTACAAAAAGGGTCTGAGATGCATTTTGAAAATTTAAATAAACTGACTAAAAATTGCAGGAAGCTGTACTGCCATTCTTTAAAAAAACAATATCCAGTATTAAAGTGGTTCAAAAATCCAGAATTTTAACAAGTGTTTTAGAATTGCTGATACTTAAATTTAATATTAAAAATATAGGTGACTTCAAATACAGTCTTATATACATTTTAAACTACATTGGAAATAAATCACAAAAAGCCAAACATCCCGAATTTGACCAATTGACTTGGAATTGAAGTAATTCTGCTTGTAGAAAAACTTTAAATTTTTAAATGATGTAATCCAAGACATCCAGCTAATCAACGAATACAGACATACATGACTTTGTTGTTTAAAAATGCCCAGATTGAATCATTTTCTGTCAAATCAAGTCCAGCTATAAATATCATCCACCTCGTGCGTGTGAAATAAAGCCGCCGCGGAGCGATTGATGTGTGTTTCTATAGTGACGCAGTGAGCTTTTACTACAGCGGGCTACAGCTTAGCATCTGCTCAGGGATAGTTGGAGTCAACGAGCCTTTTATTATGTAGAGATACACTCATCAAACACAAGGTGATATCCGGTAGGGTCCAACATGATGACCTACCAAATGCCTGCCGCCAAAGTTTTCATATCGGAAGGAGGTTTGAGCTATGGCCGCCCTGCTCCTGGATACCCAACGCACAGCACCTTCGGGATTGGAGGACGTGTCGCGTTAAGGCCAAGTCAGACAAGGAAGTTATCTTTAATGCTGCCTCTCAACAGTGAGTCAACAAAATGCACCAAATACAGGCTGAACGAGCTTTCCTGAGCATCTTTTTCTGTTTTTTTTTCAGGTAACCAGAACGACAACACGCCAGTGAGCAGCTTCATAATTAAAGGGTAAGATGTCATATTGACGCCAAGTGCAATTAAATGCAAGCATAATCAGCAACTGTGTGTCTCGGAATTGATTAGATAAATCCTTACGACGTATGATTTGTCAAAAAAAAAAAAAAAATTGACTAGCATGTTTGTTTACACCGTGATGTCACGGTTGGTCCCCCTGTGCAGCATTACGTATTGCTAGCTGCTTCTGCATATCAGTTGGAGAAGAAAGTAAGGACTGATTTTGACTTATGACAAAAAACTGAAAAATCCCACATATTCCTGGCAGGTTAATTTTATTGAGACTCCTCAGAATGAACAGAAAACACGTTTCATAAAAGTAAAACCTATTTGGACATCTAAATAGGTTTAGATGTCCAAATAGGACATCTAAGTGTGATGTTTGAAACAGTCGGAAAGCTCGATGCCACCATGGTCTGAAAGGCCACTCAGAAATGAGGAAGTCCTAAATAGAAAAAACATATAAAGCCAGGCTGCAGTTTGCGAATGCATTTAGGGACAAGAACCTTTATTTCTTTACTTTTAATGAAATATTAAATTGTTTCATTAGAATCGTCCCACTAATCCCATGTTACTTGGAGAATTGACAAAAAGCACACTAAGCCAAAGCTTGGGTGTCAGGAGGTTGAGACCTAAATGTGTCACAATTCTGAATAACATCAATGCTTTTGTAAACCGACATTTGCATTTCTTCCATCTATATAGGAAATCAAAGTTAAATAAAGAGGACGAAGTGATTTCAGAGGATGTTGACCAAGGAAATGATATCTTTGGGAGACACTTCCTGTTTGAGAAAACATGTAAGTACTGAATGAAAGGAATAATTTTGTAGGGGATGCTGTTGTCCATTGCTGTTGTAAAAATTGAAGCTTACAGATGTAACATAAACTCATTACCAGTAGGTGGAGCTATTATCACACCAATAATATTCTGGTCAATTTTGATGTATGGTTTTTAGATCATTGATTGTTTCTTGGTTTGTTGTATTTTTTCAACTATAATAAACTTAACTGCCATCTTTTAATACCTTGATTAGGTACAAAGTTAGAAAGGACCAGAACTACGATTCCTCCACTGCAGAAAGACACCAATGAGCATCGACATGTTAAACTTCACCCTTTGAGTCTCTCCGCTGAGCTTCCCAGCATCCCTTCAGCGAGATTTTTCACCTTGGGGTAACCAGTTCAGGAGGCTTGATGTCTTCTGGCTTCACCAAAAATATTTAAAATCTTAGCAGCACAGATTGCACTAATTATAGTTCTTGTCTCTTATGAGATGCAACAAGAGATAAGACGCCTGTAAAAGCCTATCTAGTTCATTTTTATTATTTAAAAACATGTAACATGTTTGTATAATTTTTTGAAGTTAGTTTTTTAGGCTTTATTACACAGTTGGTCTTTTTGTTTAGTATTTTGCACAACATCCAAATCTCATTTATAGAAGATAGATATTGCTATAGAAGGCATTATTTGTAAATTATTTTATATGTATTAATAATGAATTGCCATTACAATTTAATACATGTTTGCATT
The DNA here is from genome assembly GCF_027474105.1 of Poeciliopsis prolifica. Lineage (NCBI taxonomy): Eukaryota > Metazoa > Chordata > Actinopteri > Cyprinodontiformes > Poeciliidae > Poeciliopsis > Poeciliopsis prolifica. The sequence goes on from NW_026562387.1 coordinate 9,452,462, forward strand.
TGAATTGTTAAAGCAAATCAAACTTGTTTAGAGCTGAACATTTTCAGATTTTGTGAAAAGACGACTTAATTTTTTAAAATAAATATCTATTATAGAAAATTTGTGGGCATTAAATTTTTTTTTTTATCTATATTTTTAAAACAAAGAAAAATACCAAACATTTACAAACAGTAAACAGTTTCTTCAGTGGATTGTTGACTTTTGTGGAAAATAATTTAAGCCAAAAAATAAAAAAAATCTTAGTTTCTAATGTATTTATGAGATAATAAATGCTACTATTTGTGTCATTCTGTTGTAGAAATTTAATGCAATTTAATACCATGCAAAAAAACACAACATAAAAACTGAATAAATTCTAAAATCTGCATTTATTATATTATTATTATTATTTTCTCTCACTCTTTTTTTTTTTTTTTTTTATGTTATTGTTCTTCACTGTATTAGCCAAAATATTAAGCGCCATTATGGAAGGTCCAAAGAGCCACTTGCGGCTCCGGAGACACAGGTTGCAGACCCCAGAAACTCTGGGGTGAACATCAGTCCACCCTCCACTTTAATCTTAAGTGGCAAGAACAATTTTTCAGTGGAAAGCTGCAAGTTTAGCAGGTATTGTTCTGCTTTCTAAACTAAGTGATCTCAGCGATCTAAGATTGTGTTGGATATTCCCCAGCCCAGTGTCACCTCCACTGTCTTTCTGTTCCGCAGGCCCAAGGTACATTATCCAACCTACAACCCGGCGACTGTTAAAGACAATCAGAAAAGTAAGTTTGGACGAGACACCAATACACTCATGCTCGTCCCCCACAGGTTGCTGCCCATATCAGAAACCATCACTGCTCAAATAAATCCAGCACATGGCTTGTCTGATTCAAAGGACACTTATCACATTTACAACCTTTTCTTTAGAGCTGTATGATGTAAGCAGTTTGATATCATAAGTTACCTTCATTTTCATGTCCAAGGTTGAGAAATATCTCTTTGAATATCCTTAAAAAACAGTAACAGAAGAAACATTTTCAACTTTTTATTTATTTTACCTAAGAAAGGTTTTTTGTCTCTGAAATGTGATGTTTGCTTTTTATGTCAGCATGCTAAAATAAAAAGCCAACATGAAAAGCACTGAAGCATAAATTGCTTGTAATTTTACATCTTATTTTTTTCATTTGTGCTTCTCTCCAATCTAAAACCTTCCCTAGGTTGTCTTCATGCATCCCAGACTTATTCAGACCCAATCATCGGAGCCTCTCGCTCTTTTATCCACCGGATTTCTGAGCTCTCCTCTTTGGAGGGTGAGACGGTGAGACATGAGAAGATTAAGAAAATCAGCAAATCTAAAAAATGTCCGTCCTGACAATCACCCCCTTCTGAGTCGCGACGGCCCAGGATTAAGACGTTTGAGTCTGTGCCAACAACTGAACAAAATAAAACACTTCAGGCACCATATTCATTTCACTGGCTTGTTCTGACGGCGTGTTTGTCCTCAGCGATACTGTTTGGCGGCTTAACGTGGCTGCTTCTTACTTTTTGGAATTCCTGACTTTCCTTAAGTGATGAAATGTAGTTTCAAATCCGTATTCCCAACGGCAATGATGATGACTTTTCCACATAAAAATCTGTAGATTCTCATTTGTCAGTAGTTTTTCCTTCCACACATGCATGGAAACATGTTATATTTATTTCTGTAATGGCTTTAGTGGCCATGAAGCAGCGATGCCATGTTTCTCTGTGTGTGCTGTGGATGTCGGTTGAGTCTAAAAATACACCATTGTCACAGAAAGTTTCAAACACATTTCTGCTTTGTTTACTATGTCAAATTTATGTGTATAAATGGCATAGTTTAGCTAAACTCTTGTGCCTTGTTAGATGTCTTCCTCAAATTAAATAAAATTTATTTTTGTTATTCCAAAGAGGCTACATTTTTCTTTCTGATCTCTGTTATATGCTGGCAAAAGGAAAATCTGGCCATTACAATAGTCAGCGCATGTTAAATTCTGCACGAAAGCATAATCTGTGGTCCACAGCTTCACAACTGGACAAATGACATACCCACAGATACCAGAATGTGGTGTTTTCCCACATAATGCATTGTTTTACTGTGGCATGAACTGCAGCTTGTGTTTATGAATAATGTTCATTGTATTTGTCAAAAATCCAAGCCAACAGCAGCTGTCCTGTTGTTTGGAGGAAAATAAAAGCTTTAATTTTATTTAAAGAAATTTTTGCTTAGGTCATAATTTTGACATGAAGAAGACTGATAGTTTTTTATTTAAAGTCTAAAACAACAACAAAGACGTCTGGTTTACATAAATTTATGTATATTTGTTCTTTTATCAATAATTTGTCACATCATAATGTAAAGTTTTGAGTTACTGACAACCCACACATCAAAGCTTATTTAATCTAAACTTTAAAACGTTCTAAAACCAATAAAGCAACATTTTGCTGCTGCAAAAAATGTTGAGCTTTTTCATCTAGATGAAAAGCACAGAGTACAAAAACTAAAACTGTATCATTACGCCATCTCTGCAGTGAAGCATGATGGCGGCAGCATCATGCTTTGGGGATACTTTTCGTCTGCAGGGACAGGGACCCTGGTTAGTGGTGATAATGGAGCTAATTTCAGGGTGAGGTGATATTGATACAGAGAATTTCTGCTGTATATTTTCTGACATGACGGAGAACCATGTCAGAAGGTAAAAGTTTCTGACACTGTGGAAAAGAAACTAATCTTCGTCTCATTCAGAAACATGCCAGATGAAATTAGAGAAGTGATTGTTTTTTTTAAAAAAAGGCCCCAGAAACATTTTTGGTGACGTTTTTAAAGCTCATGACAATGTTTTAAACTTTTTTTTTTTAAAGTGATCTACAAAAATCAAACAAAAAAGACAACTTTACAAGCATAATACAAATAATGTTTAAAATTAAAACACACGCAGAGAAACTGACATAACTGCATGAGCTCCTGTTAGCTTGTGCGTGCATGACTTTTTGAATTTACACGCGAGGATTGGAGTAAAGCACAATAATATCTCACATTTAACTATGAGCCAGTTCTAATTCCATATCGATGTCTGCCATCCCACAAGCATCTAATTTAAAGCTGCCTTCAAGTTATTTTTATGTGCTTTTATTTAAATGGCGCAATAGTCATAATTTAACTTTTGGATAATAATAGTAATAAATAAACGTCTGAGAAGATACTGTTAATGTGCTGTTGTTTTTTCTGCCTTTCTGGCAGAAACACAGCCAGAAAGGCCACATTGTTGTAATTTGAGAGGCAAAAGTTTCTGCCTGCTACAGAGATTATTCAGTGTTGGCAAAATTCAAAGATAATATTGAAATATTGATTTTTTTAACCCTCAGCAGTCAGAAAAAAAAAGTGAGAGCTAAAGATGGTCCCTCTCTCTCTTTATGTCAAAAAACAACATGGGTGCTTAGGAATCCATAAAAGAGTATTGTTCCCAAAGAGAAGATACTTAGATGTATGTCTCTCTGAAAAGTCATTGTGCCTTTCAGAAATTAACCGTCAGCTGAGCTTAACTTCAGGGAGTGTGTCCCGAAGCTCCTCAACTACAAATGCGACGTTGTCAGACGTCAGGCTCTGCTTGCATCCCTACCTCCTTCCCTCCCTCTGGGTAGTCAGGTGTGCATTTCAGGGACACATAGTGACCTAGAAACACAGAGCCGCCCCCCGCACCCCTCCGTGATTCATGCTAAGTGAACGGGTTGCATTCAGGCTCAAACAGAGGCCGGGCTTCCCTGCTCTTGCAGGGATTTTTACCGTCCCTTTTAAGGGTAGTGAAACAAAATGACCTGGAACAAACAGCTGACAATGAGGGCTTTAAGAAGAAATGTTCTGGGGTAAGCACACAAGTGGTTTATCGTTTCACTGTAGCTCCATAGAAGTCTTTGACTGCCCTAGCCCAAAGGAACCTTTTCGTATAAATCATCTTTGATACAAGAAAAGCCGATAGATATTCAGAAATCACTGTAACATTAAGCTATCCTTTATGGGTCTGGTGTCCAGCTGATTCAACCTACTGGTATTCTGTTTAAGAAAAGACAGTTTTTGTTACTGTTTTACCAGCTGATATTATTCCAGCAGACTCTCACAGCAAGGATCAAAGAATGTTATCCGAGTGCCAAATTTGAGCTTTGCCAGCTCTTTAAATCAAACATGCCCCAAATATGCTTGGGTCATGTTATAGAGAAGAAAAGTGCCAGCATGGGTCTTGAGACAGAGATCAGTGAATCTGCTACTTTACAAGAAAAAGTACATGAAAGATGTGTTGATTGAATAACTTGAGATGGATTGTTGTTATCGATCTGTGAGGCCCCCCAGACTCCCAAAGTGATGTGAATCTGCCAAATCTCCCTCCTAGAACCTTAGGAGGTGCCACCTAATTATCTTGATGGATTTCTTTTGTTGTTGCTAAGCCTAACAAACCCTGGTAGGTACAGCTGGTAAAGTCTCTGAGCAGTTGCCAGGAAACAAGAAGAAATTCAAGATATCAACTCTATAATTTCAGGTAGCATAAACAAATAAATTAAAAGTTTTGAATTTATAAATATGATGATAGAAATGCATTTGCATTCAGCCCAGTGAGTATTTTGAAAATTACTTTATTTTTGAAAGTGTTTTGATCTTTTCAGGGTGAATTTTTGTCAAACATAAGATATTAATTCAGGTCTCAGACTCATAAGCCAGTCAGGAAAGGGACCTTTTTGGGCCCCATTGAGCTTAAAATTATTTAAATTAACAAAAAAGTAAATAGAATATATATATATATATATATATATATATATATATATATATATATATATATATATATATATATATATATATATATATAGAGCAGGGCTTTTAAGGATCTCATACTCACATCTTGCAGAATGATGGATTTGCTGCAGATGAAAATAATGGATCTCAGTTGGAAACTGTAAGTTTGGGGACCAGAAAAAATGATCAGAGAAGTGTTTGAATTACTAGGGGGACAAACCTGAAAGAACAAGATGGGAGACTGAGTGCTTTCTTCATCAAAAAAAAAAAAAGGTGCAATTCTCCCACTCCATTTTCCATAAAAGTTTGGAAGCATGTTTTGAAGTTTGGCGACTACATGCATGAAATTTCTCCTTTCAGAGCAGGTTTCGGCTTTGCCAATTTGTGATATTTATTCACCCCGCTCTTGGCACAGCAATAGACACATGTTCACACAACTTTCTACGGATCTAACCTTTCTGACTGCTCTTTGTCGTTTCATGAAGAGATTTATGAAACCAGCTGTGATAGATGCACCCCATCTCCTGCAGTCATCACCATTACCTGCATTTTTATCTCTCAGAGAGACGGGGGTCAGTTGGGCTCCACGCCCACACACTGCGCCTCATCTACCTGCCCGCGTTGATTTACATACATATGGAATTGTATGCCAAGGGAGGTGACTGATGATTGGATGATTATCGGTGGTGATGTCAGGTTCGGGCAAGGGGAAAACTTTAAATCAAAATCACTTTCTTGGTTGTCACCATGGTGGCACTGATCGAAGGTCAAGCATGTCAGGAGAGAAGCAACTGGGTAATCAGTCCCCTCTGCTGCTTGGATGCTGGAAAAAGCATCATCCATAACTGATAATGTCCTGTAAGAAATGGAAGTTCATTATGTGGCTATAAAACATAATAGACACGGCTGTAAGTTGAGCGCAATGACCAAGACTCCCTGAATGTCACGTTGTAAGTCTGTTTGTTCAGTGCAATGCATTTTAAACAGTGTTCTCTCTGCATCATTAAGTCTTTGATGTTTCAAGCCAAGTCAAACAACCAACTTTACAACTCCGTGAAGAGTGACTCATGAACCTGTGACACGTCTGGTCCCATCATTCTCAAACAAAAGCATGTAAGAAAGACAGACCCGCTTACAATAACAAGCTTTCCAAATCACTAAAGTGCACATAAAATCGGACAGATACGCAAGTAAAGAAGACGCTGAATTATAGTTCTCGAAAACAAACACCACTGTTAAAAAGTCAGTGTTTAATGAAGAAAAACATCAAAACATATGGTGAACAATTATCCTGTATTATTATAATTGTGTCTATGGCTTTTAAATGTTACTCTGTATCTTGATTTGGTAAAATGTGCCCATCTTATAAAGTTAAGACATGTACATATAATGTACATGTCTTACTTTAATGACAGTAAGTCATTATAGGACAATAAATCCTATAATGACTTATTGTGCTTTGATTCTGTTACATTTTACAAGGGCATGTACACTTATCTATGTTTGATAAAGAATAGCTTTCTGGTTCAGGAAGCAACAGGAAGTCTTCTGACCTGCTAGACTGATATGTTGTCAGGTTAAGAACTGAGGAATGTCATTGTGAAGTTGAAGTTCATCAATATAGCTTTACAACACAGTTACAGTTTGCATTCCCCGCATAGGTGTGATGAAGCAAAGGTTCACCCCTGTCTTTTCTGGGATTTGCTCCCCAATAAGATGTATTGACTAAACTCAATACATCTGTTTCTGACCTGGTGTGCTTCCTTTTACATTGCAGTTTAACGTTTTGAGACCCGTTAATTCGGTCCTCCCCACTGAGACGCACAAAGAAGCTGTCAAACAGGAGTGTGTTCTAATGGTTAGGCTGATCATCTCTGACAAATGCACTCCAGGGGCAGAAGGTCCAGGCTTGGGAGTCTGTCAGATGTAAAACACACATGCTTTGATGTTGCACTTCCACCGTGCTGAAGGCACAGTAAACTTCTGCAGCTTTCTCTCTCAGATCAATGGAGAGATCATTTAAGCAACAGCACTATGACTGAACAAAGCTGCATGCATGTAAGTGTGTGTAAAAGGATTTTAGATTAAAGCCAGGTACTCGTGTTTCATAGTGTCCAAATAAGATGCACGGGATTTCAGGTTGACTTCACTCAGAGTTTTAAGTTCACCAGTTCAGATGCTGAATGTTGCCAACGATGATTATAATGAAGATAAAACCTTTCACTGTTTTTCAAGGATCCAGGTTATAGAACCCACAGAGGGTCTTTGTTTGTAAATTTAATACGTATCCAGATTATAGATAATATTAGTTCCTTGCAAAGCTAATTAAACATTATGTTTTACTGTCTGAACAAGATAACCCTACTAAGAGAAATTAGTAGTTTTCAAATAGTTTTATTTATGAAACCAAAAATAAACCTATTTATCAACCCCTTGCAAAGTGATTGACTATGAGGAAACACTTTTTTAAGAGCTGCCATCGAAGGACTGACTATTTCCAGCCCCAGGGAATAAATAAATTGCTTGAAAATGACTTGTCTGATGACATGACACTGGCTCGAAGATCTCATCTATCGGGCGGAAAGATTACAAAGATATTCTAACGTGTGTAACTCTAGAGAACATCCTAAACAATTTTTGGACCAAAAATGAGAGACTAGAAATCAAAAAACATGGCTGACCAAAAAGAAAACAAAGGCCCAAATTTCTTTAAAATATAATGACAGACCCAAACCCAGTTCTGCAAAATGAAGAACAAGTTAAGCTTATGTAAAATCAACTTAGCTTCTCAAGAAAAGACGTCATACTGACAATCAAATATGGAAGTAGTCAAAAGATAAAATATTTGAAAGCATTGTTTAGCAAAATGTTTTAGAATTCTTGGAACAAGTTTATATTGATGCTTTGCTAGGAATACAAAGAAGCTATGCAAAATCACTGGGTTTAAGAAGAACGTACATTGCTACCTCTAGATGCTTCTAGTGTTTAATAACCCTTTTATTAAAAAGTGCAGCTTTACTAAACCCTGCAACCAACAATAAATCAGACAGAAACAAACTAAATTTTGCTTCATCTGCTTTTGTTACACAACCCTGAAACAGAGTGAGGCAAAAAGGCAGCAAGGTAAGAACTAAAGAGTGACTTCAGTGTCCCTTGAGCATCCTGCAGCACAATTATTTGGAAACTTGCCAAGCCCTCACATTCCTGCCTTTCTTGTGAGACTCAGAGATCAGGAGTGGCACCGCTGGCAGAATGGTATCTGGATTACAGCTCTTCTGAAGGGAAAGGATGAGACAGACGTATTGATAAAAATGATGGCAGGTATGAAAAAGGAGGTAAAGGAAAGAACAGAAGCAGGAGGGAAAGCACACAAACCCAAACCCAGCAGGTCACCCCTCCCCTTATTGTTGAGGGAGGTACTCAGCTGGCGAACCTGGAGGGAGACACCAGCTCTGAGAAGAGACTAAAGCAAATACAGCATGAGGAATGAAAGTGTGGCTGTGGTGGGAGCTTTGGGATGCTTTGAACTGTAGGCTGCTTTTGCAGAGCCCAAAGTCTGGACACAGCAGAGAGAAGCAGGAACTCCAGATTACAAGGGATCCTGTGGTGGAGTTCTGTCTTGTCAGTTGCACACAAGAAGAAAAGCTGGATTGGACATGTTTTAAGGAGAACACCCTTCTATACAAAGAGCCAACCAAGAGGTTGGAGTATTACTTCAAAACTGGACATTCGGCTCTCACTCGATTCGTGATGGTTTCCTATTTGGAGGTCGTTTATTGGGTGACGGTGTTGTGCTGTCTTGGGCAGAAGCATCTGGTGGCCGCTGGTTGTTCGGGGAAATGTTGCCGGGGCAGAAACATGGGCTGTTCTACTACAGACTGGAGGATGGACCGAGCATTTGCAAAATGCTACTGCGACGAGGTCTGCATCAAAACCAATGACTGCTGCTTTGACTATTTCACAGAGTGTCCAGGTGAGTGATGAAGGGAGGGGACCAGTCTTAGGGTAAATGAATCACAGAGGAGTCAGTTGGATTCATTCACAACTGAACTTTATGGCACCCCTATGAGATAATCAGAAGACAAATTATCTTCGGAAGTTGTCAGACAAGGGGCAACAAAGTCGGAAAGGAATTGTTAGCCTTATCTAATCGTTAGTGATGCAGCTCTTGCTCATTCTGAATACTATCTGTAATTTTTCTCATTTATCTTGTGTGTCTACCAAATACCTCAGCCAGCTTTGTGCCAAGCCTCATTTCAGTGGACTGCCCAACACAACACAATGGCATTAGGACAAATATTTGAAGAATGTGAATCTTGTCAATCAGTTGCAGCAATTACAGTTCCAGGCAAACAAGCTGAGCGTACTTAATATGTGTTACAGCCCAGTAGCCACAAAATGGGCACACTTACAACATCAAAGCCTGATTATTAAGCACAAAGAATTGAACTTGTGTTCACTTGGCAGATTAAACCTGTTTGTAACAGAGACAAAAAAAACCCCACTAGTTCTTCTAGACCCCATACATTGCAACACAGTCCAATAATTATGTTTCTTTTGAATCGAGATGAGAATTGGAGCCTGTGTGAAAGTTGTAAGCAAGTCTTTATTCTGCCCTGTGGGGGCCTCTTTTTTTTGTAGCTCAAGACTGTGCTGTGAGCGCTTGGAGCTTTTGGAGTGGTTGTGCCAAACCTTGCCAGCCTTCAGTCAGAGTCCGTGTCCGTCACGTAGAGCAGCAGCCTGGTAACAGCGGCGATGCCTGTCCCAGTCTGGAGGAGAGAGCTGGTTGCAGGGAGTATAGAGATCACAGAGGCAGCCAATGTGGACTCAATTCAGGTATAAGAAACATAATATCTGCTTTCATGACTGCTGCTATTTTTTGTGTTAGAATGCCACTTAGAATGCCACTTAGAGGTTTACATCCATGTCTCACTGAAAGATAGTAAATTTGGATTCCTTTATGTTTTTGACCCATCCTTTTTCAGAATGACAGACAATACTGTCTTAAATTATTTTGCATGGACAAGACTTCCATGCAAAGCCCACAAATTTTCAATAAGGTTGTTGCCAACCTTCTTCAGGTCTTAGGCGAGAGGCAGGATGCACCCTGCAAAGGGTGATCAAAAAACTACATCTAGAACAAGAACATGGTCCAAAACATTAACCATTTTGCATGGATCCCAAAACCACTCTGGATATTTGTTTAGAATCATTTTCATGTTAAAGTCTCCAATGATACCCTGAGGTATCGAACTTCTAAGTCGTGCAATGAAAGAAGATTGGTTAGGAAAATCAAGAGCAAGCATCATTGCAGCTGTATGCTGCACAGATGATTTAGCCAGTCAAAAATAGTATTTGATCAAATCAGTAAAATCCTGCTTCAGTTGTTGACTGTGCATCCTATGACTTTGTATTTTTGTGTTTTTTGTGATGTAAAGCACCTTGAACTGCCTAGCTGCTGAAATGTGCTATACAAATAATCTTGAACTTGAACTTAAACTCTGACAAGATCTCCAAAGTTTTCCATCAATGGGCAAAATATTAAAAAACTTGAGCCGTTTTCTTTTATCAGGCCCAGCATTCATCACCAGCTTGGAATTTGGTAAAGGAAGACCTAAGCATGACAGCTATGGAAACCCCCTGGACACAGGGTAAGTTTCACATTATCTGCGGGTGACTGAAAGCAAGACACATGACGTTAAAAAAACGACAAAAGAAATGCTTTCATGGAGGTAAAATTTTACCCTGTAATATAAAAGTCTAAACCTGCTTTGTTGCATCTAAGTGAGTTACCTTTGTTTGCCCACCTGGCTGTCTGTAAACATGATTATACAGCAGTGCTCAGAAACAGCCCACAATCCTTTGAAATTAAATCCTCACAAATGTCACAGAAAGGTCCACACACATTAAAGGGGCTTTCTAAGAGAAAAGGTGAGTGCAGAAATCACAACTGCACATTGGTAAAGTGACGCACGCTTTCCAAGAAACCTGCAGCTTTTGTTTTTGTTCTGTTAACATATTGAGATTATTTTCCATGTGTCTTAAGACTTTTCTGTTACCCCCATCAGGTTCTGCATGGAATTTAAAATGGAGTCCCGGACAGCACACTGCACGGTGGAGAACCGGCCTCACACCCTCTGGATGCGCTACATTACTGAAGGATTCAAAGTGTGTGTAGCGTGTGAACCTCCTGCCCTACAGAACAGTAGCTGTCAGGGTGACGGCCAAGAATCGAACAAGTAGGAAGTTATTAGTTGTGGTGCTTAAATAATGTATTTAACTATTCAAGAGTGTACTCAGAAACTGTGATTTGACTTTAGTGCAGTTTTCTAATCCACAAAAGGTCAAGTAAAATACAAACTTAAATACATGTACCTGCATTCTTGTTTCAAAATCCTTGAGCATGTTACCCCTCAATCACATTTTTTAAAACTTTGCAACCATAAACAAACTTCTTGCATGAATTTGGCAAAAAACAAACAAACAAATAACAACAACAAAAAAAAAAAACACCAGCACACTTGGCTGTGAAATTTCCCAAAAGCATGATGCTACCACCACCATGCATCACACCAACTCTTCCTATCCTTAATTTTGTCATCGTTGCCAAATAGCTCAATATTTTCCATTCCTCTCCCTAAAAGGCTTTTAAATCATCCAGGTGGACAAATTTCAGTCAAATTTGGGAGTCTCAGTTCATGCTGATGTAAAGCCAACTTGCAGCAGGCTTAGAAGATGCCATAAAAGCCAACATCTGTTATAGTCATGCCGATAAATTTACATACATTTTTGACTGAAATAGTAGGGAGAAAGAAACATGACTGAAATCTTCCCATGCAATGTTACTGTGTTTCAGAGAAGCTGTGCTTCAATGGCAGGCAATGGGGAACCCACACTGCAGAGGGACATGGAGGAAGGTCCAGAAAACTCCCCAGTGCACCTGTCCAACACAACATATCTTCATCTTCACCTGACCTCCAGTCTGCTGAAACAAAGCGTGCAGACCACAGGATGTTTTCTGAGACACTAAGAGCTACATACTAACTCGAAAGCTTACAAGGATCACTGCAAACTCAAAACACACTTATGTTAGAAATTAAGCATCAGTAGTTTTTTTTAAATTGTATTTATTATTTCAAAACATGTCTGCAAAAAATACATCAAATGATTTAAAAAAAAGTAACTATATACTTGCAATTTTACTTGTAAAACTAATTTAAATAAAAATATTTTATTAGTCTGTAGGTAATATTTTTGACTTTGGCGCCCTCTTGTGAAAAAAATTGAAATTAAGAATTGGTAAAGCCCAATGGCTTTACAAATTTTACAAATTTACACTAACATGGAATAAAAATAAGCACCAAAATAGCATTTTCTTACATAAATAAAGGAAAATAATGTCTTCATCAATGGGTAGTTTTATGTGCAAACTGCTCCATTAGCCCAGCTAAAACAAGAGGTTGGAAGCTGCCTTTTCTTCAGCCGACTTTGTCCGTCCTTAGCAGAACTCTCCAGCGGTCTTTCAGCATGATGCCAGTGCGTCCCTCAAAGTCATAATCCAGTAAGATTCGAGACCAGTTCCCCTGTCCATGACGTTTGACCCCATCTTTAAGGCATTTGTCCAGCTTGGCAGTCCATTTCTAAACACAACACATAGTCAGCACCTTTTCCCCCCCACCCCGCTAAAAATGAATTTAACTTAAATAAGAAAACTATTTAAATTTGGAATAAGTTAATCTGAAACATATTTGTTTTGTGATTCAACTTGCCCTTCGTGTTTTCTTTTCCATGCACTTTTCACTATTTTGCAGTGGGGAGGTTTCTAAAGTCTTCCTCGCCATCAGGTGACACACCTCTGAAGGTGGGAGGTTAAAAAGTCTTTAGCTTTAATCAGGTTCATAACAGTACTGGAAACATTTACATAATTGCCATTATTGGTAGTCAGGTAAAAACAGAAATAGGATGCGTCTTACCTCTACTGCTGAGTCTTGTTAGAGAAACACACGGCTTTTTTGTGATATCAGGTGACCAGGCCTCGGTAGGTTTAGTAGAGAGCAGTTTGCGTTTTGTTCTGTTGAAGTATTACAGATTGTTTTCAATGACATGTAAATACATTGTAGTAGCCAATGCAACTCGGGAAGACTAAAATAACCCCCTTTTTTGTTGTGGAAAAAATGAAGACGAAAACAGCATAATGTTCTGAGATGAAAATTTCTTTGAAAATTGTAATCACAACAATTACAGTTTAAAATTATTCATGTCCCTGGCACATTTAAAATTACTCTACAAGTTTGTTTCTGATGTGAAATCAGAAGTCTGACATCTCTCAAAAGACAACATGACAAGTCCAAAGTGGCACATCAGAAATGATTCGTATCTTTTTCTGTAAGATGACAAGCTTTTGCCATTACAGCAATCAAAGCTTTGTGCTGTTGCTAATAAGTTTTTTTTTTGTGCTTTTTCGATTGTATTTTTTTTTAACCCCTTTATTCAATGAACTCCATCTATGTGTTTGAGCCTGAAAGGTCTCTGTGCTGTTACCTCAAACTTTAACTCCCTCTAATTCGGAATAACTTGGAGCTCAAGTGTATATGTCAGAAATCATTTTTCATACTTTTTATTCTTCTGTGTTGCTTCACTTTGCTTTTCTGAGACAGCGATGTCTTGTAACTCCACAGGCTCCGAATCCATCGTGTTTTGGGAAGATTGGACAAAAACTGTAGCTTTCTGAATGAGAAGCATAAACATACTTTAAGATGCATGTATTCACTGACAATTATAGGCAAAATCATTCTGTACCTAAATGCATTTCATTAGTGACTTTCTACAAATCTTCCTATCTGCTCCAATATTATTGAAAAAACATATTCCAGGTAAAAGTCACTACCGCACAAAAACATTATTCGCTTAAATTCTAAAATCTGTAATACATTCATAAAAAAGAAAATATAAAAAATGTCAAATTTTTAATATATAGAATAACTTTAAATAAAAAAAGGATAACAAATTAATTGAAAGAATTAAAAACACAAAAACAATGCAATGTTAATTTCTTACACACTTTGGAACTGACCATTTTTTTTTATACAGGAAACAAAAAATGCTGCTGCTTTCAGAAGTCCGACCCTATTATCACAGTAAAATTGTGTTTTTTATGATTCTGCACTAAATAAAAGTTTTTTGATGAGAATCACAAACATTAGGAAAAAAATGGCCCATTAATATTACTGTTAATATATAGCGAGAAAACCTAATAACAATCATAAATAAGAAAAATAATGACAAAACAAAAACTGACAGCTGAAATGGCTTTTTTGTATCGGATCTGTTTACCAATTACACTCTGAAATCAAAACCACCCATGAAAAAATGACATGCTTTTCGGGTTCATCGACACATCCTCGCCTGTTCAAATTAAGTTTTACACATGCCCCACTGGAAAAAAAAAAAGTACTTCCCTGCTATTAGAATAAAGTACGTGCTCTGCTTTTCTGAAATATTGCTTCCTTCACTCCAGTGAGCTAGAACTGATTAAAATAAAATCTAAATCTTGATAAAACTGCTTATTTTCTCCAGAGTTGCAACACCATAATATCCTAGCTCAGATCATTTTCATCCTTTGAACAGGTTTATTATTTATATGTTTCTTTTTCAGGCCAATTTCCCACATAAACATCAGAATTATTGAACAGTTAGAGTTACAGATGTACTTCACCATTGGAAGATCTACATGCTGGAAGGACGAAAAAGGGAAATTGGCAGAAAATAAGACATGTAAGACACCTCGCTTAATGAGATCTCACCTTGATGAGGAAATCGCATGGGTTCTTTTTCAAGTAATCATCCAAGAAGGAGTGTATGGTCTCCAGGAGGCGGTTGAAGCTGAAGTTCATGAAGACTGGGTGGTACGTATCAGCTTTTGTGACTATAGTCGAGAGATTAATTCCCAAGTTCTGGTTCAGAAAAAGTTGTCGTTAAGAATAATAATGAAGAAAAACAACAGTTATCTTAGGATAAAAAAGGACAAAGAAAAGCAATTGGATATACAGACCCGAGGGTATGTGTTTTTTTTTTCAAACCACTTGAGGACCGAGGAGGCAGAAGATCTCTGGCCTTTCTCCAAGCAGATGGCCACAGCCTAGAAACAAGACAAAGCGTGTCCTTTAGGCCCAGACCCACCCTGTAAACTCAAAATAAAATGAGTTTTTCTAGGGAAGCGATCCTCGCCAAGGCAGAGGCAGTACCTGAACAAACAGGAGAATGGTGATCTCTTTGAATAAGTCTTTATCTTCCACTGCGTTTTCCAGGCTTGACCAAACACTGGCAGCAGACATCAGAGGCATTACACGTTCATCTTTTTCAAACAGGACATCTGGGAAAGTGGGGAACATTCATAAGAGCAAAAAAAAGAAGCTTAATCTTGAACCCCAAGTCTTCCATTTTCTCACTTGAATTATTATTTTTTTTACATTTGCAAAATGGAACTATGTCTTCATCCACAAGATATCTCTCATGAGGCCATTTGCAGAGTGTGTCTGCTTTACAATAGCAATGCTATAGTTCAACCTAAGTTTTTTTAGCAACTCACCCAGCTGCTTTCCGTGCATTACTCTTGCTAGAAAGGCAGATATCAAGAATTTTTCATTATGGGCAGCTGCATTAAGAGACTTACTCTGAAAAAGAGCTGAGAAAAAACAAGAACATATCAGATCTTCCAACATCAAAACACAAAAGAGGCCTTTTACATGTGTATTATTGTTTAAACACAATAAAGCACAAACATTTTCAACTCAAAAAAAACCCCAAAATAACTTTTTTTCTGAAAATATCAATATCACAATCATCCTCAAAATGCGGACTTTTTTTCTTATAAAAAACACGATGTTGGATTACATCAGTTTGAAAATGAGGAAAAGGCGTTACATCTGCAAGCGACGTCAAAAATATATACTTTTTAATTTTTTTTGTATTTGAAAATAAACCAATAAAAGTAAATATTATTCCAGTCACTTCACGCAGCGGAATTACAGTGAAGTTAGTCGTTTCAAAAAGTCAGAAACTACTTCAGAAGTAAGGTGAAAATCCAGGATGTTGTCCTAAAATCTTCCGACTGCCAGATAAGTAGTTACTTCCCGCTGGGTTATCGGCCGGTTGTTGGAGAACTCACCTTCAAAAACTGACAGCGTTTCGTTAAATGCATCAAAGTTTCCCTCTTTGAAGCTTCGACATAAACTCACAAACAGGAAGTCCAGCATCCATCCTGAAGCGACGGCGGTAACACGAGTAGAGCTGACACTTTTATCTGTACTGGACGACTCCATCGTTGTTATTTATTTCTTCATGCTTGTGGAAGAGTTTCCGCGCGCGCTCTTTTATGAGCGAAAACAACGCAAAAACAAGGGACTACAGCGACCTTTGGCGGTTGGGAGGAATAACAGCACTCAGCAACATATTCATTTCTTATGAAGTCATGACATGTCTCAGCTTTCTCAAATTATTTTAGCCTAAATACACTAATTGTAGTGTATGTGAACTTGAAGAAAGCAACAAAAAAATTCTGCCCAAAAACAATCTGACCTAAAACAAGAACATTTAGTTTAATTTAATTAATGATAGTAAGGAAAAAGATCATGCATACTTATATGCAGTGTATGTAAATATCTGGTATCAGTATAATGATGCAACGATCCCTAATATGCAGATGCAGTGCAGAAACATCAGCTTAGATACATAAAAGCAGACACAAAACACATAAGATATATACACATTTATTTGTTATTCTGCATAATGCTAGTAGATGTAATGGGGAACAATGCTCTACAGAAATGTTGACAAACATGTACCATAACAAACTGTTCTATGGTCACATAATTGCTTGGAGTACAACATGCATACAAAGATGTCACTTTGTACAGAAACAGTCTGTAGCTCAGAATATGTCTAATGATAATGTCTTCTCAAAGCTGAATGGAGAAAAAAATAAAAAATAATAATGTAAGAGGCATAATATTATACACATACATAAGAACAAAACAATGTTGCTTTATGCATTTTTGGGGAGAACGGCTTGGTAAGCACAAGTGATCGACACAGACAATAAACATTCTCTCAGAGAAAATAAAGATATCATTTCCACTCTGTACAGCATCACTACGCAATGTGCTGATATGAGACACTAAGACAGAGCATGGTCTTTTCGCTGTCAGCCTGCAGAATTCCTCTCCACAGAAATTTTATTCCACAAGGATATAATCGATCAATCTAACTCCCTTTGTTTCTCTACTCTGTTATAATGAAGGATTATTCAGGGCTAACACAGACACATGATTATCACAAAAGAGAGGAAGGGACGGGTAAGGAGGGGGGGCACATGTAGAGAATTAAGGAGCTTCAACATGAGGGTTATCATCAAACTTCATTCATTCACAACCAACACTGACCCTGGATTTGAGATCGGAGGGAACCAGAAACATCCAAGTCTCCAATGATGCATCATTCATTTCACAAAGATGACTCCATGAGGTCTTGCAAATCTCTGAATACTGAGTCAGATTATGCTACGTTGGGCATACAGGTAAAAAAAAATAGCATATGCAAAAAAGAAATCACCGATTGAAACGGTTTTCAAAAACATTTAACTGGACACTTTTGCTTCCTCTACACGGCTTTTCTTTAACCCGATGATTGCCTTTGGTCACCAGGTGGCCAAAGTCTGTAAAGCTGTAGACTGTAGAGAATGGAGCAGTAGACAATGTACAGTGCAATGCAAAAGTATTCGCACACCTTGAATCTTTTCACTGTTGAGCACATTACAACCACAAAGTGCAATATATTTTGGGTGAATTTATGTGGCAACACAAAGTGTTGCATGAAGGTAAAGGAGAAGGAAAGCATGGACTTACAGTTCACAAAAAATTATGAAGATGTGGATCTCTGCAGTTCCTCCAGAGTTACCATGGGAGCGTTGGATCCTTATCTTATTAAGGGTCTCTTTGCCTAACTGTGTCTTGCTCTTTCTGTTTTAAGATAATGGATTGAATAGTGCACCATGAAATTTTCAAAACTTGCAAACCTTTGGAATATTGTTTTTATGAAACCAACTTTACTCTAAGCTTCTCACCCTGACCTATATGCTTGATTAAGGCAGTTTTTTTGCTAGTATTATTTTCATAGTAGGCCTTCATAGAATTGTTGGACTTATACCAAGACTGAATTACACACAAATGGACAGCATTTAATTATTGGATATCATATTATAGATAAATATATTGAAGTTTGTGGCTGTAATCTTAATTTTTTTGTTGTTGAAAAAATTCAAAAGACATATCCATTTTTGCAAGACACTGCAATCTGATGGATGGCTATAGACACTCATAGCCACTCCTTTGCTCATCACTGAAGGCTGATGGAGATGATTGAATATTGATATTGAATGTGCTGCACAGAATTATAATTATCCATGACGAGGGATACATATTGTGTACATATAGCAGCCAGGACACTGACATTAATTTGACAACAGCTTTGAAAAAGTACAGAAATAGAGTGTTTGACACTAGTTGTTAAAAAGAAAAAGAAAACAACACAAACAACAAATCATTTATCCAATGAGAACATCAGAGATTTATAGAAAACCTGAGAACTCAATAACATTACTTGTATCTGTTACATAAAGACCTGATTTCTCCTATAAAATTAGAATTTTCTGTACAGTGCTATATGAACAAAGCAAATGACTTGCTGCCTTCTCATAAACAGAGGTCTTATGAAAAGGTGGGCATCATTTCAACCACCATATGGCAGGAAATTGTGGTCATGCTCTGTTTTTTTGGTTTAGAAAAAATAGAATCATTCTTAATTCACAAAAAACACAAAATACTGCTTGTGGCAACTAAAATTAGGTCAGGTTATTATTATTTTAAAGGCTATATAAAAGGCCCTGGTGGTCAATTTGGATCCATCTACCCACAAATATTCAAATTTGAGGTGTCTCGGTACCTGGCATTAAGGTGCTTGTGACAGCAATTTATATAAAATCAAAACTTTAATTCCCATTTGCATTGTTTTGATAGATTCTGGTACCTGCAGCAGCTTTTCACCACCATGTTTTAAAGATAAAACATTTGAAAAATACAGGTAATTTCTACCTGTACACTTACAAATTCCCATTGACAGAAAATAAAGTGCCACAATTCTTGGCCTGCATAGATTGCAGTATGCGGTATTGCACATTCCACAACTTTCTGTGAAAAAAAAATCAAAGACATGGTGATCATAAAAAGGAAAAAATAAAATAAAATAAATAACTCACCCATGTCCTTCCTCTCAATGCAATTCAGATTTGTGCGGCTCAGACTCACTCATACAGACACATTGAGACAATGTACACGTTTCTAGCAAAAAAAAAAATGCAATCAAAGGCAACATCAACAAATATTTTCAGTCAGTGTAAAACAATTGTAAGAAGACAAGAGACAAAAAAAGAGAAAGAAGCCATTGGGTTTAAGGTTGTCTGAAAAAGATGATAAATTACAGTCTAAAACACCACAAATAAATAATGAGGAAAAAAATGGCCTAAACCGATCAGCAAGATCGGCTAAAGTCGCAGGAGACATTAGGATGCAGGGGAGATAAGACAAAGTACTCAATGCAGATAAACAAACCATAAGCAACAAATACAACTCTAGTTATAAGGTGTTTTTAATAGATGATATGATGCAGCTGAGATAGATAAAAGCTTGTAAGTGTGCTTAATTTGGTCCATTGGTGTTAGGAAGAATACTGTTGCTTTATGTTATAGTCAATATTCTATAAATTGGCATAAATACTAATATTTAGTGATGCAATCCTCGGAAATATGTTGTCAACTTCCATACTCTGGTTTTTGACCTGCCCATACCAATTTTAGCTGATTTTGGCTTCTCTATAAGAATCAGATTATAAGATGAGATAAGAACAGCAGTCAAAATATACTTTTCTAGCTTTCCCACTGTTAGTCAGTAATTTTTTTATTTTATTTTTGAAGCATAGGCAACGGCACCCTGCTATGTGAGAGCAGGGTTTTACAATTATTTTTAAGCAAAGCCAAAAGGATTGTGGAAATGACATTTTAAGTTGTCTTTTGAATAGCCACTAGAGCAGTTAGCATTTATAAAACACCATATAATGTGTGTATTCCCTGGGTAATGAAAGTTTTTAGTGTTGAAAAACTGCCAACTTTTCTAAATTAAATGTTCCATGACAGACAGACTCAAAGTTCAAACAATAAAACAGAGCACCCGATGTGCTCTGTTCAATCTTTCTGTTATCTGTTTAACTCTCTCTCGCTCCCTTGCAGCAGCCTAAATGAATTGTCGCCATATCTGGACATATCACAGGGAGCACAGTTTTTCTTTTTAAAGAGCTTCCTTCATCAATTTGCTTTCTTTGACTTCACTCTCAAGTAACTGAGTATTTTCCAATTACAGCTTTAAAACCAAATAGTGATCTTTTTCTTGATCCCGGTAGCACGTGGTGTAAGGTATTCGCCACTCAAAAAATATTTAAAAGTTAAAAATAATGTGGTTTCAGTCAACAGCCGATTTTATAATGCATCTCTATTCATAATTAAGCATTTAACAGATAAATTAAGCATTTATCTGTATTCTGAAATATTTTGAAATATTCCTATATGAGCTTTTATTATTTTGTGATGTCTAATCCTACAAAATTTATATTATATTGATTCTTAAGTCTACTTAAAGATGTATATTATCTGTTGTCAGAGAGTGAATACAATTCTTAGAAGTGATTAGGACAGAATCTAAAACTGGTCCCCTACTGATGATCCTGCATTAAAAATATTTTCTGTGTTTCCAGTTCTACTGGTTATACACATATTTGGCATCTGCAGGTGTTATGTGGTTTAGGTGAATAGAGGTGTCTTGAACATAGAGACTGGATATCTGGATGATTACAAAACTAAAAGTTCAAAAGGTGCTATGAAACCCAAAGCAATAATGTCAGTATTACAAGTTGAAGCATCATTTGCACTAAGAAATAATAGTAATTAAAAAAAACCGTTACAGGGTTCATCATGGGAACACTTTGCATTTCCACATCAGGTAATGATATGTTTTTTTTTTTTTTTAAATATAGATCGCTACGATGTCAACACCCACTCTCATGGCTGTTGGTTCAATCCACCCCATCCTTTTTCACATAACAAATGTATGTACGTTCTGTCCGTTGCTGTCCTGTGCATTGTCATTGCCTTGCATGTTGTTATATTTACAGTGGAGTGCTTTCAGCAAACTAAGCACCATAAAATATCTGTCATTGTTTAAATGCATGCTTTGTACAGATAAGTCTGTCTGTGCATTTCCCTTGTAAAAAAGAGGACATTTTACGTTGGGAGAACTTGTGTCTGCATGAGAAAACAAATTCCCCATACCTCCGGAGCCTCTTTTTTGTCTCTTTGAGCTCACTGTTTACTCCAGCGTCACTCTCAAAACTGCACAAAGAACTGCAGTTTCCGATTCAGCAATACACAACAACACAAGTAAAAGAGAACTTGTCATGCCATGCAAAAGTATCTTTCTGTCAGACTGCACCAAGCCTTTTTCTACTGCTTCCCCACATGCCAGGGCTGAGGTTGTTTTAGGTCTAGCTTTCCCTGTTGCTCACATGCTTGTTTCACAGGTTGGAGAGAGGCTACCATCTCCAGGTATCAGGTGGATGTCAGTTGATGTAAATATGTGATTCTCTACTTTGTGTCCACCTGGGTTGTTGCCTTGGGAGCAATTTTGTGCTGCTGTTTTGGGTGACAAGGGTGCAACTGCGGCGCCAGCCTCCTCCATAAGTTGCTTCTCCTCGTGGTTGTCTGTGGACTGATCTTCATCACCAGGAGGGGTGTCTACCAATAGTTTCTTAGGGGAGAAGCTGCAGGAGCCCTCTAATGAGACTGGAATAAGCTCTTCTGAACTGGGAATAAGTGGTGAGGTCTCTCCCATTGGAGACTCATCTCCCAGGACACTTGAGCTAATATCCCCAGGAGAGGTGGTGCTAGGCGGAGTAATAGGACCTTCATTGGAGGATTTGCTGAAGTTAGTCTTCAATCCTTTTATTTTTGGAGGATTAATTTCAGATGGAGAGCTTTGGGTTATCTCCACAGCATTGTTAAAACGTTTTCCTTCCTCTGTATGTAAATCTGATCCATCACATGGGTTGTGAGATTCATGGAAGTCAATACTAGTACACCTCAACTGGCTAAAATTCAAAAGCGGTGGAATTGTGGGTTGTCTGATATCATATAACCCATCATCATCACCAGCCTGGTTGAAACCCTGGTTTATGCTCTCTGCTGAACAACTGGCTACATTGTCTTTCAAAGAATCCCCGACTTCCCTCATTTCAAGTAGCACCTCTTCCTTTAATGTAGAGTCAGGGCTGAGAGATTTCTTTGGCGAACCAGGGACAGTCATAGTTGTGCTCAGAGTGCTCATGGAACTTGTGGTGTTCAGATTTGTGAATGATTGAGACTTGGTCATCTGGTTGTACATTTCCTCCAGTTTCTGAACGCTAAGATGCTGTGGGGTCCTGCTTATCCGATGCTGACTTCCAGTGGTGGTGATGGTTATACCATGGGGAGAGCTTTGAGGTCCTAACTCTGGGTTTCGTTTATCTGGAGATCTCAGACTGCTCTCGGAAGTGGCATGCCTGGTGGAGCTACCCAAACGGCTTGGTGTAAGGTGATTGTCCAGGGAGGTTTTGTCCTCTCCTTTCTCTACCACCACATCCAATATTTCCATACTACGAGCAAAGGCATCTTTTAGATTCATTGATACGATGCTGCCGTTCCTCTTGGCTCTCTCCAATGCCTCTCTCCTCTTGATGGCTTTCTCTTGCCTCTTCTGCTCCTTATAAAATTCTGAGAAGTTGTTGACAATGATAGGGATCGGTAGGGCAATGACTAGTACCCCTGCAATACAGCAGAGTCCACCAACGATCTTTCCAAGTAAAGTTTGTGGGTAAATATCCCCGTAGCCCACGGTAGTCATTGTAATGGTGGCCCACCAGAATGAGGCAGGGATACTTGTGAATTTGGTGGCATCTTCATCTTTCTCAGCAAAGAACACCAAACTGGAAAATATCATGATGCCCATGGCAAGAAATAATATAAGCAAGCCCAGCTCATTATAGCTCCTTCTCAAAGTGAACCCTAGAGACTGGAGCCCTGTAGAGTGTCTGGCCAACTTCAAGATTCTCAATATTCTCATGATTCTGAAAATTTGTACTACACGGCGCACATTTTGGAACTGTAGCACACTCTTGTTGGATTCTGTTAGGAAGATGGTGACATAGTAGGGCAGGATGGCCAGCAGATCAATGACATTCAGTGGGCCTTTAAAGAACTTCCACTTATTCGGAGAGGACAGGAAGCGTAGGAGGTATTCCATGGTGAACCATGCGATGCAAACAGCCTCCACATGGGCCAGCTGAGGGTTATCATTGGCGTGACCAAACTCGTCCATGACCTGGAGCTCTGGTAAGGTGTTGAGAGACAAGGCGATGGTGGACAGAACAATAAAGAGGATTGATATTATGGCGAGAATCTGAAATGAGAGAGAAAAACACAATAAAATGTAAATACATCCAATCGCCAAAGTCTTAAAAAAGGAGGATACTTTAAAGAAGATTAAAGAAATAAACACATCAAACTCAGTTAATCTGTTAATCAGCCAAAATAGCTCTGCAGTCAACATTTTATGACTCAGTTGGCAGATCACAATAGCATTCATAATCAGAGGAATCTGCTTTGCATTAATGGACAGGGGAAAAAGAGCTGCATAAAGAAAGCTTAAATGTCTTAAGAGTGAATGATGTGAATGTAATGGAGCATGTCTTTGCTTGAAAGACACCTTGGAGGCGTTCCTGAATACAGATGAAAAATTCATTGTACATACAAATTTCTCACCCTATTGCCCTAAAAGTTTGAATTGTATCTGTTTTAAACTCCTGCCGGTCACAATAATGCTTCTTGTTCAGTTTTTAAAAAGAAACTGCACACTTCACATCTGAAATCATTTATCAGACAACCATTTTTATTGTGGGCTCAGTTGTAAAAGCTAAGAACAGCTGGCCTAGAGGTCGGCATAGGGTGAGATTAAGTGGCAGCACTTATCTATACTGGGATTTATTGACAGCGATTGTTCAAAGCAGGCCTCAGATGTCTTTTCTAGTGTTTAAGATATTTAAAATTAGCAATCACGTGACGGAGGAGGATTGCTTTTGGATGTCACATCATATGAGACAAGATAAATTTTTCATCCAGAGCTCTGCTTTGTACCCGACTACTTGCCAAGCCACAGGGATTAGTTGACGTCCGTTTTTCTCTTAACTCATCTCTGCCGGTCTCTCTGTCCCGACCCCCAAAGGTGAATAGTTTCTTCTGTAGTTCCTACAGTAAGGGAAGTTTAACTCCTACTAAAATCGACCACGTAGAAAAATTTGCATGCTTTCGTGCAAAGTCCTCTGTGACCTGTGCAATATAAAACCTATTAAAGTCTAATGGAGAGAGATTGAAGAGCCTCAGTCATGTCACCCTGAATACAAATCACAAACCACATTTAGCTGCAGAACACACAGATGATCCTACATAAATTTATGCTCAGAACTCTTGAGACAATTATATAATCTCCTTTGAGAATTCATTAAATTAGCTACTATTAAATTCTAATATAAGTGGAAGCGTAAGGATTTTAGGACATTTCAGAACCAGACATTTCTAAGATATTTCAGCTATCCAGTGAAATGAACCAAGAATGGTCAATGTCTTCTCTAAAATGAAGTATAGAATAAAAAAATCCAATGTCTTAAAAAAGTACTCATACACCTTAACCTTTTTAGCCATTTTACAGCTTTATTTCACTGGAGTATTTATGTGAAAGATCAAAACCAAAGGAGCCCTCAAAGTGTGAAAATAATAATAATAATAATAATAATAATAATAATAATAATAATAATAATAATAATAATAATAATAATAATAATAATAATAAAAGAAAATGGCACACAGATTTACGACATTTGAAAACCACAAATTAACTTGAATATGTATTCAACCACCTTGGTTTGGGTGCCACTAAATACCATTCAACAACAATACAAATATAAAAGCATTCCATGTACAAATAAATCTGCTTAAACATTATGGGCTTAACTCTATTATTTTGCATAGATAGTTACCAGGATTTTAAGAGAAATGTTCTGCCCCTTTACAGAGTCAGAAAACATCACAAGATTTCTGGCTGCATTAAGTTCAGGCATATGAACAGCTTCCGCAAGGCACAGTGTCGAAAAGCCAGCATGGTGGCTCAGCAGAGGAAGTGTTATCACTAAATGCTGGTCCTGATTAGGTTAAACCAATTAGCAGCTAAGAGAGGCAAACCAGGCAGTGCTGGCACAGAGCTGAAGAAAAAAACGTGGAGTCATGGTAAGGACACGGCACACGTCCTTAGCCCCCCTGAAACTTTTTGGCAAGCTTGTTAGAAGCTCATGTCTGGTTGCCAAGTTACTCAGATGGCCTTCACTGGTGTTTCTAAATACGGAGGAAAAAACTACAAGCAGGAAACATTCTGGGAAAAAATCACACATGCTCACAATGCAGATTTTTCACATAATGTACGACACACTTTGCAGTACATTAAAGCACTCATTTCCGAGAGACCAGCTTGTCTTTATGATCTCTACTAATAAAAGCTTCACAGGGGACACTTAAAAGCGCAGCATGACCAGGTGTGGGCTGCCTTGGGACTCATCTGTCACACATATGCACCCCTTTTCCTCACCGATATGCCAATTGCGGCTGCAGCGTGGGGATGAACAGTCCTGAGGTGACTTGCATTAACCTGTGGTGTAACTGAGTGGGAGCAGTTAAGAGGATCAATTACTCAGTCTCCTTCCCGCCCCCCACCCCTTGATTTGCATGTGCTGCAGTATTAGGAATAGCATCAAAAGGCGTGCGTGGTGGATTAAAAAGAAAGAAAAAAACGAGACCAGCAAAGTCATTCGGCCTGAGGGTGACCTGCAGGATGAGGGCTGAAAGAGAGAGTAGACGGAAGAAGATCTTAGATATTTGATTGAACTTCATAATCTGTGGGGTTATTTTCTTGACAGGAGTTGAAAGAGTAAAACAACTTTTTGATTTCTATGCATCTCAATTGTGTTTTCCACTAACTGCTTAATATAGAACCAAGGGATCACCCTTAATTAATTCATCATGCTTACTTTTCTCTAATAAAGACGTTAAAGTCTCTTTCCCACTCTGTCTCTGAAATGTTCCTCTCATGTTGAGAGGAAAAAGTCACAGTCAGGTCGGGAACAGGCTGGTCATGAGACCTGATTGGCTTAGACGGAGTGGAAATGTTCTCAGATGATTAAGTTGTGTGCACTGTGCCTTAATTGTCCATGACCACTTTAGCCGTTGCACTTCCTCTCCACCTACTGCACCACAGCAGTAGACTGCTTTGCACGGAGAGCTGGGTTACGTTGAGATTTAAAATATGAGGCAGAAGACAGATGGACACAGAGAGGGAGATTTTTTTTTTGTAAGTCATGTGGCTTAGTTTTACACAACAATCTGATGACTTCCCTTAATACTTTATTCTTTTACTCTTGAGCGTTTTGTAAAACACAGATATCTCAAACAGCAAAGATATCAACAAGTCTCTTGCAAAATTGCAAATTTTGTCATGTTGCAACAACAAATGTAATGTAATCAAATTAAGAGACAATTGTGAGATGGAAGAAAAAGAAGGTTTCCGAAATGATTTTTAAAGTAAAACCTGACAGATTGTATGCATCTTTACTGTGACAACACAATTCGACAGAATAAAAATCCTCTGATATAAGCTTGGTAGTTTAGATTAGAACAGCTAAAGAGAATGCCAGGACTGTCCTTGCAGAAGAAAAGCACAAAACTGTTTATTTATACAGAGATAAAATCGCCCTAAAATTCATTGTAATTTCATTTAGGAGTTTCAGAGCAAAGAACTGTAAAAACGTGAACGCAGACAAGCCTTTCCTGAGTCTTTTGTTTTGTAAAACATTCTGAAAATCCCTGTCAGATACGAGAATTAAACATTTACACATGCACTGGATAAGGAGTGGATCTGATTTATCCACCATCACCATAAGCTGTCTTCATGATGCTGTTAGTACTATCCCTCAGCTTTTTAAAAAGTGTTAAGAGGAAGTGTAGTGATCTGGAAGGGAAAACACGCAAGAGTCGCTGTGTTAAGAGCCCTCTCAAGTGTCTCTTGACAACCTTTTCAACCACCTGTCATCTCTAACCACAAATCTTCAAATGGCAAGTCTCATTCCTCTCCTTCCTCTTCAAAGACGAGGTCCATAGAAACACTAATTCCTCTATAAGTGTCCTGTCATTAGTGACAGTGGAGTGGTCGCCTTTACAATTCAATTCTTGCAGCATCTTCCCTGTTTCCTTCTCTGCCAGGATGAGGAAAAGTTGTGAGAAAGAAAATAAACTACATCACACCGATGACCCATCTGCCACCTCGATTACACCATCGATGCAATCGATGATGTACACATCAGATTCTGGAAGCTGAGCAAAGAGCCCCTATAGATACTGCAGCCGTTCTCATGCCTCTTAGTCCACACTCTCCCCTCTGGGCACTTGCATCTTCAGTTTGTGCTGGACAAATCGACTCATTCTTCAGGTATGATAATTGTTTTTGCTGGAGAATCAATCCGAGTGATTATGGCTATGCTAATGAAGATTGATCCCAGGACCTCTGTGGTATTTCATTATTTCTGAGACTATCTCTTCTTGTGTGATGACATTGTCAAACCATTCACAGCTGTGGGTCTAGGTTTACTTGACCCTCTTTACTGTGACTTCTTTTATTAACACTCTTAGTTTACACAAATATATGACATAATTTATGTTAGTTATTTGGCAGCATTGTATGCAATAACAGAATGAACTGATTTGAATTGCGGGAATAAATGTCTGTCACTTAAGCCAATCGTCATCAAAGTGGATAAGCAATCTTAGAAAACAGACCAAGCTATCAGAAAATGTTCAAAATGCTTGATATGTAATTTCTTATTACTTATTTGCTTTATTTAGTATTGTCTCAGGGCAGCTGTAGCTTCAATGTACAAGTACAGGCCATTTACAATAACATGTTCATTTATAGAGTTTGTGATGTTCCACCTATCTATTACAATCAGCAGGTCAGGCTTCAGAGAAAAACAAAAGATGTCATTGGCCTTAAAAAGTCTAAACAGTGCATCTTCATTGGCTCA
This sequence comes from Poeciliopsis prolifica, assembly GCF_027474105.1. NCBI lineage: Eukaryota > Metazoa > Chordata > Actinopteri > Cyprinodontiformes > Poeciliidae > Poeciliopsis > Poeciliopsis prolifica. The sequence goes on from NW_026562387.1 coordinate 9,480,555, forward strand.
ACAGTGTGGAAAAAGTTTCAAAGTATCCAAAAATAGCAAAGTATGAATCCTATGTCTAATATAAGCCATTACTAACAATTACTGATAGCATTGAGCAAATAACTCATTTTTTCAGGAACCTGAGTCCTCCTTAAAAGAAGGCTTACAAAGCACAGATAGTTTGAGTATGACTTGCGTGTATCCCTTAAAGTGAGCCGATATTAATCAATGACAAAAAGGGAAAGAGCTTCTTGTCTTTCTGTCCCACCATGTCAAGATTCTCCTGGCCAAGGGTCTTTACTGTGGCTTCTTTCCAAATACTTTACACACATGGTAAGAAAAAGAGGGCAACAGAACTGGGTGGTTTAATCAAGTTACCGTCAACTTTTTTATTAGCAGATTCTCCGAGCTTCAGAGAAGTTTGGAAGGATGCCACAACCATTGCAATTTAGTTCTCAATTCTAAAGCTGATAGTCAGTGGATAAAATAATTGGTTTCATAAAGAGCTGGACAAAATTGGCTAAAAATCATCCACGTAAATTACGTAAAACTGGAACAATATTAACATTAGCTTGTCCCAGAGAGTTTGGAATGAAAAACTCAAATCAAACAAAGCCATTGCAGGATCCATCTGCTGTACTATCTTTGGAGACTCGAAGGGGAGTAAGGTGCAAGACAATTCATTCTTATTTCAAGTAAATTATTGAGCCAATTTTGTACCTTTAACAGCAGCGCAGTCAGTAATTGCTGAGGACGTAACCCATCTGTCGCAGCATAACACAGATTCACAATACTCTGTCACTTGCCATTTATTTTGCCATCCTTCAAATAGATTATATTATGCACTTGGGAACCATAGTTAGCAGCATTGCCATGATATGATTGCAGTTTGAGGATCTGCCTCCACGGGGTGTGTTTGGGGGTGTGGGCTCAAAACTGTGCAAAGCAACTGGTTTGGCATGGTTTGTTGATCAAAGTGCAAATCCTTCCTGGTGCTTCAATATTATCTTTGCTAAATGCCAACAGAAACCAGACGGATTTAACTAAAGTTTTAGAGCGAATGTGAGAATCATTCAGAAGCACAAATTAAAATGGTCGAGTGTGTCGACAGCAGATGAGGAGCCCTAATCAATAAGCACTTCTCATCTGCTTACAGGATACATGCGCCTTCAGTTACCAAAGAGCTAATGCAGTTTGTTTTAGCCACAACATGGCAGGTGTATAATAAAAAAGAGAATAATAAAAAGGAATATGCATTATGATGTTTACCTTTCATAAACATCATAATGCAATAAAAAACAAAATCTTATTTGATAACTCCAATAAACATCCAATACAACATTCAAAATACACATTGTTTGCATGCTTTCTAAAATCCTCTTAAAAATCCTTCCACGTCTCTTGAGAAAACTTTTTATATAATAAAAAGAAATGTTTGTTTGTTGCTTACACGTATGATACCAGAGAAAAGTGGAGAAATTAGAGACATTTGTGGTTTGGGACCATTAGTTTTAAGACAGATCAATACTGACAGGTGACCAGCTGGTGAGAAAATCAAAACGTTAATCTTTTTCCGATCAGTGAATGTACCATATTACACGGGACGACGGTCTAAATTCTTTGGAATAGATTGTTGTTTTCACACAGTCTTAGCTATCTTTAGCATCAGGGAGGCAGAATAGAGATGTAAAATTATTTTTTTAAAGAAAGCTGCACTTTCTATATATTGAGACATGTCTTGTATTCATTTAGAGTCGATAACAGGACAGAAAGGTGTTTTGTTCTTTTGAGCTTTCCACTTATCTTATGCATATGATGGATCCAGAAATGTCAGCAGTCTTTGGGTTTTAAAATTATAAACATGGCGACTGCTCTTTTTGTAATGGTGCAATAAATAGAAATATAATTTCCATACCATACTTTTAAATATAAATATTTCTTTTATCTTACCCCAAAATTTTAAATGACTAAAATAGTTCAAAATCTTACAAATAGTGGATATCTGAAATCAGCTTCAAATCTCTGATCTGTATATTCTCTACCTATTACAAATATCTTTTGGTTAGAGGCATGAACGGAAATGGGCTGTATGCAATATTTTTAGATTCTGCATCCATTAATCTGTCGGCGTTCACACAAACAAGTCTCCACACAATTACGGACAGTTAGGTTGTGTTAACGCAGGGTGCTCCATTACAATCTAGAGTGGCTTTTGTCCGAGATGACAGGTCTGTGATTAGCAGGTAGAAACATCACATGCAGAAAATTCCATCTTAGTTGACAAGATGTACTGAAAATACGTGCTATAAATTAATAAATCTTTCTAATGTCAGCTCCATTTAGATCTAATGGTAACACTGAAAAAAAATCAGAATTATTTTTTTAAGTGTTGGAAGGAGCAGACAGAGAAAAATTAATCCTCTAAGCTGCTGGCGTCATTGCCTTCTAATCATAAATGCAACTTTGACTGTAAGATCTTTTTGTGGAAAATCTGCACAGGACTAAAGGATGAAGATAATTTCAGTCCTTTTTGTTTGGTAAAGTTGAATGCAGTTGGCAGCTGTGTTAACATCAATAAAACCAAACAGAGAGATGTTTTTTTTCAGGACATTGATTTTGTCTGTGCCAAATTTATTATGCGTAATTATTATGAGAAATAAGTTATGGGTGCTTAAAATTCATCTCAAGCAGCATCAGTCTCAGTTAGACTTAATTCTTTTTTATTACTAAGTTGTGATCCAGATCCCCAGTGATGCAGAAACTCAGAACTCACACATTTGAGCTGCAGAGCACTCCATCAAGACAATTTCAGGGAGACGCTGTGACCGTTGTTGCCAAGTCGGAGAAGGTAGTGAATATAACCCCGAGGCAAACATTTTCTTGGCTGCAGCGAAAGTAGATTACAGAAAGCATTTCTCTGCTGAAACCAAAGCTAGAGATGGATCGTGGTTATGTCCTTAATTCTTACACCAAGCATGCGGGTGTAAGGTGTAAGGACCTCCCTCCTAGCATGTACGGCACTCTCTACATTGAAAATGTGAAGAGAGGTTTATTAAGTTCATCGCATATAAAATATTCAAATTAGGAAAAACGAGAACATTGTGTTCATCTGGAAGTGTAATTTCTGAAATCTCTGAATCCAGATTTGCTGTAGAGTCAAATTATTTTTTCTGCACTTACTAAATGTGTAAATATTGTATCTTAACAAGTACTGTTAGGTTTTCATGAAAAGTTGAGAAAAAAAAACATCACCACCCAAAGAATAACATGAAAATATAGTTAGATACTGCTGGACTCTACTCTAAATCCAGAATTTCCTAAATAATCATGCCTATAATAACTTTATTTGAAGATGAAATAAACATCTTAAGCATGCACCATCCATTAGAATATCCAGTTATCGGATTTTCTCAGTCAATAAAGCTATATGAACAGATTTATGCATACTGTTAATAGTATGCATAAAATAATGTGCTGGTTCTATTTCTTTCTCATTCTCAGCAAATTTGCTAATTAATTATAGAACGTCTTCCTATTCAAATTGGAGCAGAATGTTCCCACGCAAAATATGCAACTAACTTCATGTTAAAGAATAAATATAATTTAAAGTTAACATTGTGATTAGTCCTTGTAAGATTGACTTTCTTAGCTACACTTCTGGCAAAAGGTTAAATAGTAACTTGATTGTGGTACAAAGTAGCACTATGTGCCTAAAAAATATATAATACTCTCCCTGTAATACTTTCAAACATGCAAAATCTAAGTACAGTGTTCTTTATTTTCCATTATTGTGCACAATACATATATGTATAATAAAATAAAACAGAATAGAAGAAAATAATTTAATACAATTGAAAAGAAGAGAATAGGGAAGAAATATCCTTTATTGTCTCACTGTGGGAAAATTCAGGTGTCACATCAGCAAGTTAAGGTAAGTTGGAACATTCATATTCGCACAAAGTTGACAAATATAACAAATAAGCGCAAGATACTGTAAAGTTTATTGTGACTCAGTGAATAAATTCAAGGTTTCTTTCTGTTCTCTTGCTACCATCTGCAGTGGAACTGCGTTGCCAATAACTGAGCTTTGCAGTAAATCTTTTTCATGATACAGTAGTCAGACTTCATCTATAAATATTCCCAGTTGACATCAAATTAAACTATGTCCTTTCACTGCTGGGTGTTTCAGCAAAAAATCCAGTGATTGTGTATATGGGTGCATTTCTAGGGAGAAAAAGCCTTTAGCACTCATGCAGTGAAGCTTTATTAACCTATTTGAGCCTCAGAAATGCTTCTGAGTAGAGAGAACTGAAAGTACACAATAGCTACAACTTTCCTTGCAATACAGATAACCATTTGTACATGCACATACACATGTAACTATATGGCCACAACAAGAACGCTGACAGTTGACGCAATTGGCAATAGTCATGTGGTTTCAAAGCTGTGTTCTTCTTCGAAACCTTGTGTGGTGCCCTTCATGTGGAGCTTACTTTGACACATGCCACCTACCGCAGCAAGAAGGCCCAACAATAAGTATATTTATAGATGAATACTCAACATCTATATGCAAGCCTCTTTCAGTGATTCGGAATCCATGAAAGATCATTAAACCAATAGTTGGAGGCAATAACACCAGAAGAAAACAGCTTAATTACAATGATAATTTTCTCAAGTTTTGAGTAATTTTCATCCGCTTTCCTGCAGAGAAGTGTGGGTGTTCCTATGTGTGAGAGAGGGGGGGAAAAATGAGAGCAGTCAGCAGGGTTATGTATAATTACATCTTAGCGTGCTCCCTCCTGCGCCGGAGATGCCATAACCGACACTTTCTCAGTCCCAAGGAAGGACGAACTGACCCACATCACATACGTCTCAATATTTATGATGCTCTGAGTGCTGCAAATGTCTTACGGGGGAGTTCCAGAGCGTTCCTGTATGTATGCAGATAACGACACGAGCAAGATTTCTTACGAGCTCTTCGTGGTCTTACCCCTGAGTCTACAGATAACATCATCCATCTAAGCTGGGAGGCTGTGGGAGGATGGGAAGGTGGGGTAGTCATGGTAAATACTCATAAGTACCTCTTTTTTTTTCCTTGTGAGGGGTGCTTTCCAGAAATTAATTCAAATAAGAGTCACATCTCTGGGGTGCTTTTCCTTCGCAGATAAAAACTGGGAAAACCTCAGAGGAGAAGCTTGCTCTTCCCTGCACCTCCCACACACATATGCACAGAGAAGAGCGCACACATGCACACAAAACACAGTGAGACATACTTTACAGATTCTCTTGCAATGTCTTTAATAGCTTGTACACTTTCTATGTTTTCTCTCTAAACTGCACACCATCCGATTCAACAGATGAGAAAAGAAGAAGAGTGTCCCTTCTTCTAATTCCTCTGTTATCTTCAATAGCTATGTGTCACCTTACTGTCTGATTCAAGCTGCGTAACCATGGAGATGTTTCCCAGCCCTGCTAATACAAGTCCAGTGAAAAGAAGCTCTGAGATTTAAATGTTGGTTTTCCTGGTTTGCTAAGAGTTTTACTGACTTGTGCAGGAACCCACTGAGGAGCAGGATGATGGCACAACGTGTAAGCAGAAATATCATCCTCTAACGCCTTATTATACATGCAAAATCTATAATTGCTTTTAAGAGTGTTTGGAAATGAACCAGTCACTCCTCAAATGTCCCATGAGTCGAGCTTCTGTCCACTAGAGGGAGCTGTTCCTTCCTCTCCCTATGTGTCTAAAAGAAGGTTGGTTGAAGGTGGGGTGTGAGGGGGTGGAGAGTTTCCTGCTGGGTTTTTGACACTAAAGGAGTGATAATCCCTTGGTTACACCCTCTATCCTTCTCACAGAAAATGAAATATACACTTCTCTCTATCTCTCCCTCTCGCCCTTCCCCGAGCCCTTTGTTTCGAGACTGCTGGGAAATAGCGGTCACCGAGGACTCAGCTAATCCAAATCAAGAATAAACAAGAAAGATGAAAGAAAGAATGCACAAACTCTGAACTCTTTCAGTGGCGGCATCCCTTGCATTCCTCACAGCATCCATCTCAAATCTATCTTTGTTGGTATTTCGTCACAATAAAATCCTTCACGGGATAGTTTTCACTTTTTGACAAGAGCTTTAATGAACATATTAGCAGTCAGGTAATCACTTGGAGTGGACAGCATTCAGAGGACAAATGGGCAGCAGTACAAAATGCAACTTTCTCCTGGTCTCTAATGCCTAATTCATACCTCAAATGCCATATGGTACACATTTAGTCACCTGCGTCTTGTTGCATGTGGATATCAATAACACAATATTTAAGCAGGTCCAATAAAATATTGAGGTTAAACATTTTTTACGTTAGCCAGATATCTACTGCAAGAAAGATGCTAATATTCATAACTTATTAAAAGTGAAGCAATAACTCTCTCAGGAGATTTACTGTCATAATTAAATTTTCAGTGCTTTTTCTCAACACAAATATGCTCCAGCAATCCAACATCATAAACAAAAGCAGAGTCCGGAGTATGCATCCAGGCAAAATAAAAAAAAAAAATAATTAAAAAATCGGGCAACTGTAACTCTCATTTCAAGAGGATCTGACACATTTATTACGACACAAGAAAATGACAGATAACACAATATAAAGCATTCCGCCCCAAAGAAGTGCAAGGGTGTCTGGTAAACGCAAGGCATCCAACCACATACAACGTAAGAGATGAGCATTTTTAATGGTCTATTTTCACATCAGGAGTAGTTGGAGATTTCTGTGTAGCCTTTCATTTCAATGTGGTTGAATTAAACTTCATTGCTTATTTTTATATTGAGCTATTTTCATGAACATATAAGATACCATTTGGACAGTAACACTTAAGGGGAACTTAATGAGACAGGAAGCTAACAAAAATGTGTGGACTGTGGGAGGAAGTACCTGGTGAGACCTACTTCTGACAACATTCTTATAACCTGTGCAACAAGATGTAGTTACTCTTTTTGTTGCTGTACTAAAAACCGTAATAAAACATGATCCCAAAGCAAAGGATTTATGTGGACCACATGCACTAATGACACAATTTCCTTTCTAATGATATTCACTCACACAATGTTTTCATGAATATATTCATGAGTGAGGCTGATGCGGGAGGGAAGTCGAGACAAGCACCCGAGCCGCCTGGTGATTAAACAACTAAATAAACCCTCAAAGAACAGACAGCTACAACAACAAACACTCAGGCAATGAAAAAAAAAACAACAACAACAAACAAATGAGGAAAATACAAAGAAGAGCCACTGTTTATGAGATCACTCAGTCTTGTTGTTACTTATTAATTCCCAAGTGCTTTGTGCTCTTCTCCAGCTTATATCTTACTTAAGTTATGTTTTATCACTTATACATAACTTTCTCCACGGAAGGTGAAAGAAGGTTGCTTAGCAAACATGGTATCAGTGACATATTGACGCTTGTTGCAATAACCATAGAAACTTGTGAATGAAATCCCTGGTTCTCATGTCTGGGAGGCAGCTGTCACCACATGGAGAATTTATTTCTCTTGCCAGTGAGAGCTGACATCGCCTCTGAAAATAAGTTTTGCACGTACGCATGCAAAATTATACACCTTTAAGAAATTTCAGCAATCATCTCAGCTGGGCAACCCCTTCTGGCTCAGAGCAACGCATGTAGTTCTCTCCTTCACAATGTGCGCTGATGTTTACTTTTGTAATGACTCATGCTGGATCATACTCTGTGGTTGTCAGTAACAAAAGAACAGCCAGCACACAATAGAAATGTGACAATGAAAAAAAAAAAGGTGGTATAAACGGCTGAGCAATTGAGCTCAATGCTGTTTCGTGGTCAAGGCAAGCAGGGGGAGCTGATAAGAAAACTGTAATAATGGAGAGTTTCACTGCTTTTGTTCCACAGCAGAGCACAGCAATCATCAGTGGGCTGGGGTGACTGTTTCCAAGACATTAGATTGAGACATGTCTATGTGTGTGAGAGCTGTATTTATACATGTGTGTGTATACGTCTGAGTGGGAGGTGTTGTGGTGGAGTCTGGGGGATATTGATAGCCTGTTTGTCCTTGGAAGAAGCGCGATAGTTACGCCTCCAAACTCTTCACGGGAGATTTGGTTTAATTAATCCAAATGAGGACGCTTTTGTATTCACACACCCAAAATCACGGACGGATGACTGTGAGCTGTGACACTGCAGCAGTGAAGAGGGCAATGTTACAGTCTCAAAATGGGGGGTATTTTTCTAAGTTTGGTGTCCTTAGAAAAAGCATCCTTTCATCAAAAACATAGCGTCTCCACTTACATAATGCTCAGTTGTTCAGATCCGGTAGGAGGCAGAAAGCACCGCCACACCAACTGAAGGGGGCTTGTCTAGGGGCATGTTGAGCTACATCCAGCAAAGTCTTTTGCTAGCAAGTAGAGAACAGTAACTGTGCATAGTGACAGCACAGTAATGAGGTCTGACATCATAAATATAAATCAGTAAAAGACGGACCATTTGTCGGGTGGCAAAAGTCAATAAAAATGCAAAATAAAGACTGTTGGAGTTTTCTTGAAAGTAATTTTAAAATCATGTCCTGTCTCGTTCTCAGGAATTCAACTCTGCGTTTTACTTTGTCTCGTTCACAGCAGACAAGACGCCTCATCTGTCGTCACTACATTCCTAATATTTATTGATATAGCTACAAGTGGTTTTAGAAAAAAATACTGCAACTTTATTTATTTCCAGTTAACAGAAAAAGCCTTAAATTCTTAAATTATGTATATAAAATTCCACAATGAATAATGTGAGGAAAGGCATTAGTAGTAGTGAGCCAAGCTATATAAAGGACAGATGGTTGATCCTATAAATGACAGAAAGGCTTCTTCATGCTGATAAAACCAAAGTATGATTTAAGACTTTTTATTCACTCTGAACAAAAGATCTTTTTTAATATCCTCCTTTCACTTTCGCCAATAAAATCACAAACATCGCTATAAATGTATGAGCTTGAGACTTAAAGACAATCATGATCAATGAGGGAGTGTCAACAGCTGCATGACGTTTTACTACAAAGTCCTTGTAGTAAAAGTTCAATTTCCCACTAGCAGTTTTAACAGCCAGCCAGCGCTCATCTGTCTCCTGATACTAAATATAAACATACCAGCATGTTCTGGATGCTTCAGGACAACAGGCGTCCAGGCTTTACCGTCATTAATAAAACTCAGTTCCTCGACAGGAGCAACACTGTCTGATTTGAAACTCTTCTCTTGTAATGGCTCGTGCTATGTGTGTGTGTCCCCATCTTGCAAACGCATTAGTACATTGTGAGTCATTGTGACCATGTGGCTTATTGTCAAGTGAAATCAGGTAATCAGCACGGCAGCATTTGAGCGGGTAGAGGATTATTGAATCTCTCCGTGTGCAAGACGATAAGCCCCAGGTAACATTTCCGCAAACACAGAGAGTGTTTCCACACAGGTGGAAGGGAAGGCTAAAATAAGTCAGATGCGTATCAGATTATTTATTAACTCTAATGGGAGGGAAAAAGTGACGGACTGCTAAACATAGACTTCAAATCCTATTATAGTTATCCACATTCATCCTCACAATGAATGGTATGAATACTCATGAATATGCAATGTCCAAAACGGCAGCGACGCGCAAGCAGAGGAGGAGCTGCCTTCTCAGCAATTCAGCAATTTGCCTTTGCAATGCACGAGTTTAGCGCACTGCTCCACACTTAATACACCCCAGTGTGTGGGATGATGGTGGGAGATGAGAGAATTAGAGGGTTGGAAACACATGAGCACTCCCAGCAAGAGACCAAATTACACAGTCAAACATTTCATGATGATAATGTTGTTTACAGCCGCCGGGGCTGATTTGCTTGCAGATGCAGATATCTGAATACACATGAAATATCCTCAAGAGGCGACACAAAGTAAAGTCAGGGGAGAGCCATCTTTCAAAGAGGGAGGCAGATTTTTAAGCCATCGTATGTGTGAAAGTTTATAATTTTATTTTTATAGTGAGGCAAACAATAAATAGGACAAAATAGGATAAAACTTCAGCAATTATAGCGCCAGGTCACTTTGGATAAGTTTCTATGAGTTTGCCATATCTTGACACTATATATATATATATATATATATATATATATATAGATATATATATATATATATATATACTGGATAGCTCAATACATAAGGCATCAGTATATCACCCGAGAGGGCAGGGTTCGAATCCAGTCTGGGTCCTTAGGCAAGACCCTTCAAGCTACTGCCTACCTCATACCATGAGAGATACTAAGTTGCATAACATGCCGGCTCAGACGTCGCCCGGCCAAACAAGGTCTGCGTCAGGTGTTGGGGAACCAGAGCACCTTGATGACAAATGGGCTACTGGAACAAGACGGAAATGGGCGAGAGATGAAAATGTGGATCTGTTGGAATGCTACTACTCAAGTAACCCTAGTGAGAGAGGTTACATGCAAAGACTGGGGAAGGAATGGTTACTTCGACATCCCCAGTCAACACTAAGCGCTAAACAACTAGTAGCTCAGTGTTCCAACATCCGCAAACGGCAACTGCTATCACAACTTGAGATTGACGAGATACAACACAAATGCTACGGCAAAAGGGAGGAACCCGGATGTCAGGACTGTGGGGACTTAACTACAAGTCCCCACCCAGTGAGGGGATACACGGCCCCAATGAGCGAAACAGAGCTGAACGAGACAGCTGCTGACCTGAGAGAGAGAATCATGACCCGAATGACAACCAGGCCTCCTCGGCGCCAATTACAACGGCTGAGTGAAGTACCATCTGAAAGTCTCATTGAGAATGTGAATGCAGCATTGAGAACGATCCCTACCAACACCATAACAGAAACCAATGAGCTGATCTACAACTCAGCATCAGTGATCCTTGAGATACTTGGCTATAAGAGCAACCATGAGACCCAATACCCACCATGGAAAAGACGGTTAGAGGCTAAAATCAAGGTAACAAGGAGGGAAGTGAGCCAACTGTCAGAGCTCCACAAGGGTACAATGAAAAGACCAGTACCCAGAAAGTACAGCCAGATGCCCATACCTGAAGCACTCGAGACTGCCAAACAGAGGCTCCAAGCCTTGGCCAGCCGCCTAAAGAGATACACAAGGGAGAATGAATCCAGAAGGATTAACCGGCTCTTCTCCACTCAACCAGCTAAGGTGTACTCTCAATGGCAGGGTAATAACAACAGAGCAGACCCACCAAGGCTGGAGACTGAACAATACTGGAAAGGCATATGGGAAAGGGAGGCGTCCCACAACAGCAATGCACAGTGGCTGATCTCTCTACGAGAGGACCACAGCAACCTCCCTGAGCAAGCCCCGGTAACCATCACTGTGACAGATGTTCAAGAAAGAGTCTCAGGTATGAAAAACTGGACAGCACCAGGGCCTGACATGATCCATGCCTACTGGCTAAAGAAACTCACTGCTCTCCATGAGCGACTGGCAGCCCAAATGAACCAGCTGCTACAAAGTGGGACTCACCCTGAATGGTTAACTGAAGGGCGGACAATCCTAATCCAGAAGGATCCATCAAAGGGTCCAGTCCCACCCAACTACCGACCAATAACCTGCCTCTCCACAACCTGGAAGCTCATGTCAGGCATCATAGCGGCCAAGATAAGCAAACACATGGATAAACACATGAGCACGGCACAGAAGGGTATCGGTGTAAATACCAGAGGAGCCAAACACCAACTCCTCGTAGACCGCACAGTTGCCCGAGACTGCAAAACCCGACACACCAACCTGTGCATGGCTTGGATCGATTACAAGAAAGCCTATGACTCAATGCCGCATACTTGGATCATTGAATGCCTAGAGATGTATAACATCAACAGGATTCTGAGAGCCTTCATTGCAAACTCGATGAGGCTGTGGAAAACCACCCTTGAAGCCAACTGCAAACCACTTGCACAAGTGTCCATCAAATGTGGCATATACCAAGGAGATGCCCTGTCCCCGCTACTGTTCTGCATAGGCCTGAACCCCCTCAGCCAAATTATCAACAAGACTGGCTATGGATACCGACTCAAAAATGGGGCCAACATCAGTCACCTCCTCTACATGGATGACATCAAGCTGTATGCCAAGAGTGAGCGAGACATCGACTCACTGATCCACACCACCAGGATCTACAGCACTGACATTGGAATGTCATTCGGACTAGAGAAATGTGGTCGGCTGATCACAAAGAGGGGGAAGGTGATCCACACAGAAGGAGTCTCACTCCCACAAGGAACAATAGCAGACATAGAGGACAGTTACAAGTACCTAGGTATACCACAAGCAAATGGCAACCTCGATGAGGCCACAAGGAAAGGAGCCACAGCTAAATACCTCCAACGAATAAGGCAAGTCCTGAGAAGCCAGCTCAATGGCAAGAACAAAATCCGTGCGATAAACAGCTATGCCCTGCCAGTAATCAGATACCCTGCTGGAATAATCAGCTGGCCAAAGGAGGAGATGAAAGCCACAGATATTAAGACTAGAAAGCTACTAACCATGCATGGAGGGTTCCATCCCAAATCCAGCACCCTGAGACTGTACACGAGCCGCAAGGACGGAGGCAGAGGACTAGTGAGTGTGAGAACCACTGTCCAGGACGAAACAACTAAGATCCATAAATACATCAGGGACAAAGCCTCAACAGACAATGTGCTCAGTGAATGTCTCAGACAACAGGGAACGGAGGTTGAGGTGCCAGAGATACCATCATGGGAGGACAAGCCCCTACATGGGATGTACCACCAGCAAATAACCCAAGTGGCTGATATCAGTAAATCCTACCAATGGCTGGAAAAAGCTGGACTCAAGGACAGCACAGAGGCCCTCATCCTGGCCGCCCAGGAACAGGCCCTAAACACCAGAGCAATAGAGGCCCAGATCTACCACACCAGACAAGACCCAAGGTGTAGGTTGTGCAAGGAGGCCCCTGAGACAGTCCAGCACATCACAGCAGGGTGCAAGATACTGGCAGGGAAAGCGTACATGGAGCGACATAACCAAGTGGCAGGCATAGTGTACAGAAACATCTGTGCAGAATATGGACTGGAAACCCCGAGATCAAAGTGGGAAACACCCCCAAAGGTGGTGGAGAACGCCAGAGCTAAGATCCTGTGGGACTTCCAGATCCAGACAGACAAAATGGTAATGGCGAACCAACCAGACATTGTCGTAGTGGATAAACATCAGAGGAAAGCCGTTGTGGTAGATGTAGCAATACCAAGTGATTGCAACATCAGGAAAAAGGAGCACGAGAAACTGGAGAAATACCAGGGCCTCAGGGAAGAACTGGAGAGGGCCTGGAAGGTGAAGACCACAGTGGTGCCTGTGGTCATCGGGGCCCTCGGGGCAGTAACCCCCAAACTGGAGCAGTGGCTACAACAGATCCCAGGAACAACATCAGACATCTCAGTCCAGAAATGTGCAGTCCTTGGCACAGCCAAGATACTGCGCAGAACCCTCAAGCTCCCAGGCCTCTGGTAGAGGACCCGAGCTCAGAGGATAAGAACCACCCGTGGTGGGTGAGAAGGGAATATTATATATATATATCTATATATATATCTATATATATATCTATAGATATATATATATATATATATATATATATATATCTATAGATATATATATAGATATATATATAGATATATATATCTATAGATATATATAGATATATAGATATATATATATCTATAGATATATATATATATATCTATATATCTATATATATATATATCTATAGATATATATATATATATATATATATATATATATATATATATATATATATATATAGATAGATATATATATATATATATATATATATATATATATATGATTTTTTAAAAAATCCTTTACCCATGTAGATGACAGAATGTGCCACATTTACAAAGCAATAAATTCGGAGAAGAATAACAAAAAAATGTAACTGAATAATAATAAAAGTGGTTAATAGGTCCTTCATGTTTTTTTAAGCTAAATACACTTTCTATCACTTTTTTGCCTCATTATTACATTACCAAATTGCTCTAACTTGACATCAGCATTCAGAACAGGCCTGGTGTATCCCTACTTTGTGATGATTATACCCAAGTTCCCTGTGTGAAGAGACTTGTTGGTGTCTTTTATGGTCAGAGGTGTGTGATATCATTAATCTGAAATGTATCAATGCTCTAAGTGCCAATTAACCAGGGTAATTAAAACTGTAAAGTAATGAAAAATCAAACAGGGTCACCTTGACGGGACCCTTTAAATTTTTAAAAGCCTAATAATCGTTTTGTGCCACAAGCAGAAAGCACAGTAAAACTGACTAATGTGGGACTCAGGCTAAATTATAGCCTGATAAAGAAGAAACTGGGGTCACCGTCTTTTGTTGTATGAAACTGGTTTCCAGTCAGTGAGAATATGTTAACACAGTCCATCTCTAACACCCAAATTCAGTTGTTCCATAATGTAAAATCCTGAAGTTAATATGCAAATCTAAGTGCAGAAATGTGTTGATTTTCATCCAAGAACATTTATTCTGTTATAATTTACACAAAAACTTTCTTGTACCATAAACTTAGCTCATTATTTTTTAATGAGAAAAACCAGAGCACTCTGAGACCAGTGGTAGTCATTGTTTTAAAGACAGCAATCTTAAAAAAAAAAATGGCTGAATGTATAATTTATAACCATGGCTTTAGTTTCTGCCAAGCATGTGAAAAAGTTTTCAAGCTTGCTGTAATTGGCCTGCTTTCTGAGCTTCTACTTCCCACTTATTGACCTCGGCTGAAAGGGAAAACAGTTCTACAACACAACATCATAACTGTGAAACTGCTCCAGCCACTTTAGCTGCAGAAATAGTCAAGGTCAAAATAATTGGCTGTTTCGCTTAAGGTGTCGCTGTGTTTTTTTGCACTACGTTGCCTTGGATGTGTCACAGCAGGTCAACAATTTATTACAGTTATACCCTGAACAGCAGGGGAGCCCCTTGCTCTTCATAACTCAAACCAGGATGGAGCAACATAAGTCTTCTCCGTCACACCCTGCTAGTGATGCACTTCGAGCTAACACCTTGCAAATTGATTCTTCGCTTAGCAAACAAACCTAACAACTGCAGAACACTTAGTCCAACCTGACTGGTATGGTCGATGGTATGGCATGGCTCCATGTCTCTAAAAGAAGCATTAAACCACTGCATGTGCTACAAAAGTTTGTAGCTGATGAAATTTAGATAATAAAAATATTCTTGCTCGTTATCTTTCCTTCTGTCATGTCACTGCTACAAACTGGGATATGTTTTAGCACTATTAGAGATCAGTGAGTCCTTCGCATTTAGCACCTTGCACTTTGAAAAGATGTTCAGGTGAGATGTAAAATTTTACAGGCAGGGATCTGACATGGCACATCATGATGAACACACAAATTCTACCATGATACATGGTGATGGTAGCATCATGCTGTGGGAATTCTGTCTTTCAACAGTGACAATAAAGCTGGTCAGAGTTTATGGGAAGATGGATGGGACTTAATTCAGGTCAATCCTGAAAGGAAACCTGCTAGAGGCAGGGCAGTAACCCTAAGCCTACAGCCAAACTAAATATAAACTGGTCAGGGTATCAGCATATCCGTGCATAAAAATGGCCTAGTCAAAGTCCAGATCTAAATGCAATTAGGACTTCTAAATAATGGCAAACGTTTCAAAATTTGTATTTCGAAAATCATTTGTAAGACATTGAATCCATTTTCCGTCACTTAAATATTACACACTACTTCGTACTTTATAAAGCATCAATACTATAGCTTGTGAAAAAGTGGAAAACCTTAAGGGATAGGAGTGCACTGTAAACTCAAACATAAAACACTTTCTTCACACATGCATACATGCAGTGTCTGCATTCATGCTATTATTTTGGCATTTGGACAGAAATGGCTCAGAAGCTGCAGTAAATCATGCACCTCTTTGCAAACCACAGCAAATGGAAAACATTAGAAGGCCATTATGTCTTGTGTTGGGCTCTTCTAATTGTTTCTTGTCAAGCTACACTATTTATTACTATTATAGCAACCACAATAGGAAAAAACATACTCTTAGAAAATCCCACAAGGGTTGTCAAATATTGATTCTTTTTTTTCATTACTGTTCAGCTCCCATTTCTCAAAGTGGAGTGTTTTACTTTTAAAACCTGGTTCAAAATTCTCATTAAAAATAGATCTCGATTGCTGCTTTCATGAGTCAAAGTTCAAGCTTTCTTTTTCTTCTTTTCATCGTCAAGATTTGTTAGTTTCCAATATTCTCGTTCAATCAGAAACAAATATAATTCATTTGGAAGACAGAACGATGACACTCGTGCAGGTTTCCTGCTATTCATGGCTGAGTCCGGGCGTTTTGGGTTTAAAAGCTTTCCTGTGCATCTAAACGGTGATGTCACTCCTGGCATCAGTGGTCCCAGTTTGACAAACAGGAACAGAGGATCCTACACAAGCCACCCTTTGTGGCTAAATTAGGCCTGGGACAGCATTTAACACCCTGATGTCACTGGAAGTCTAAGAACAGTTGCCACATGAACAACACAAGCTTTAACCTTGGCACCGCGACTGCAGCGCGTTCCATCACGACAATCCCCTCAGAAAGATCCCCTTGTTTACTCTGTCTCCATTTGCTTCATGAGAAACCTCAAGCGGACCTTTGTTCTCTCCCCATGTCAGTCTCAGATTCAACCCCATGTAACTGAGGAGGCTAATTACAGAAATACAAAGAAGTCTTAATCTTTAAGACTAGAAAGCAGAATGTGATGCAAATGTGTAAATGAAAATAAAAAAATAAAACACCAAACAGATTGCTTTCATAGATAAAATTTTACATCCATCCACGACATTGCTTTGAAAATGTATGATGTGGCTTGGATTATTAAGGAAATATAATCTGTGTAACAATTTTAAATGTGAATGAGATAGTGGATAGATGGCTTGTAATTTGATTAAGCCAATGACATGAGGCTTTTACACAACGCTGGACATCATTTTTCATTATGTTTACAAAAATAGAATTTGGTTCAAACTCCTCTACAACAGAAAAGCCTCAATTTATCTTTTTACAGAAGCCAAGGTGTTTCAAAGGCTTCTGGGCCACATTTTAAAAAGGTATAAATCATATAACAAGGTGAATAAAAGCTGTGGCTTGCAGGTAAAACCCTGAATAACTGAACCAAACAGTGCAGCAGCTTAACTCTTCAAACAACTTGCTTTTATGGCTTGTGTTTCATTTTTCTGTTTATTAAATGCTTACATCCTTCTGTTGTATAGCTTCGGCCAAATAAAAATAATCTTCAAGTCCATCGTTGGTAAAAAAGCAAACAAAGCAAAAGCAGCTACATCAGAAAGCACAGATTGAGAACCATTCAACCCCACACACCATGATTTACACTGCTGACTGTCAACACCAGCTGGCGTCATCTGGAACAGGCTTGATCCAACGTGCTACGATAAGATGCAATGCCCAAAGCAGAAGGATGATGAGCTTATTACAGCTATGCTTTCAGTGTCACGTAATTCGTGCCCCTCCTCTAATACGGACACTGCCTCCCCTCCCACCTGTTCTCTCCGTGCAACCTATTTCGGAGCGAATCTGAAGCAAACACACCGACACAATGACATAGCTTTTGTTTTCCCTTACGCCTCCACTCGGGGCCACTAACAAAAAAAAAAAAAAAAGAAGGTTGCAGAAGCCATCTTTAGGAGGACTCTTGGCAATCATGCCAAACTCAAGTGCCCTGCACTCCAGCTGAAGAGTGCAAACAAGGCAGATACTGATGATAGCCAGCTTGACAAACAAGCAATTTTCTCCCCCTCCTGTGTGAGTGTGACGATGCGTGGGGCCACAGTGGGAAATGAACTAATGGCAGATGACACGGGACATGTCGATGCCTGCGTTTGCTAGCAAGCATAAGACTTGCCCATGACAGAATTTTTAATCACTTAAATCCTATCATCCTTTCATGGAAAGATGCTGAGTATCAATGTCCAGTGAACAATGAAAACAGAAAACGTGTCACAAACTAGACTTTAAAAATCAATCTCCCTTAATCATTATGTTGCAGTGAAACAAATGCATTGAGATAGTTTTCCCCGAGTGTGCCATTACTTTGATTCTAGTGAATGCGGAGATTTAATGCTAAAACTCCCTCACAGAAAGATCATATATAGGTTTCACTTTATCTATATGTTGAGATGCATGGGCTAAGTTTGGCTATGTATTTGGAAGTAAATGTTCAAAGACTTTTGTTGATCCCAAAGGAAAGAGATGGACGGACCACTGGTTGTTTCTTGGAATTGGTTAAAAACTTGTTCATATGGTGAATGACTACAAGTGACACTGCAGCCATTTATGAATGTGCTGAGATTCTCAGAAAGAGTAAATAATTTGTGATGTCTGAATATGTCTGCAACATGGATAGAATGAGATCACTAATAATAGAAAGGCAACAACAGGGAAATAAAAGAGGAATGAAGGAAAGAACAGAGGCAAAGACGACACATGGATGCTTGTCTGACGACGTGTAAAAATATCCTATGCTGCTGCACTCCCTTCTTTCACTTCTACTCAAAAAAACACACACACACACACGCATGCACACGCTAGCTGTGAAAACAGAACCACGTTTTCTTTATCCTCTTAGAATAATTTTTAACTTCCATAAAACCTAATACCACAACTAAAAATCTGCCATCGTAATCAATAGTGGGCGTAAAAGGTTGCGCAATGTGTGTCTGTTGAGTCGTTTAGGAGCAATGGGGAATTGCACGTTGCCACAAAATGCTGTGGATGCGAGTTTGCGTGGGAGGACCACGGAATCTCCCCAGGAGTCTGTGCCGCGTACGCACCATATTTGGTGCTTCTGAGTATCGCTGTCAGTCAAGTCAAACTTCAGCCAAGGTTCGCTCAGTCGACCTTGGCTAAGAAGCCCCTTAAAATATGTCTCATTTATCTTACCTTGCAAGAACAACCAAGATTAGTATTTACGTTGCAGTAAAAAGTATTCTTTCTCTTGGACAGTGAGACACTTTTACATATCAGTTAAGTCTCCCAGAGATTAATTCAAAATAAATGTTTAAGAATAAGAATTGTTGTGAATAGATGTCACTTGTTCGTTTCTCTGTAAAACACAAGATCTTGGCTATATTTAATGTGAACTTTTATTTGAAATCTCTGTTTTTGGGTAAGCATGTACATTTATCTACTGATTTGCCAGCAATTTTTCAAATATTTTCTATGTATTCTGATATTCACACTTGTTCAACCACACCCTGCAACTTTTACTTACCATTATTCAGAACAGCAATTTGGCACAGTACACTTAAGTATAGATGGATCTCATTTTGGAAGATTCTACCTCAAGCTCTTCATTTTACTACTGACATTTATTATTTAAAAGAAAAACTGCTGTTAATTTCAAATGGTATGTGATTTTGATTTACTCTTGAAAATTTGAGTTGTATTTGACTATTTTATTCCAGCTTGCTATTTATTTTATGTCATAGGGGTTTGTATTGTAATTTTATATTGTTTGCATGTGCAAATAAAAACATTCACTGTTCAAAAGAAATATTCCTGCTACAACTCAAAACTACAATGAATTTTACTGCGTCTTTAAACCAATAAAAAATCATACTCATACATAACAATGAAGTGGGAGCACAGTGATGTTTGGTTTCATTTTAAAGTGTATCTTTCACTCTCTTTTTATTTGTCCCTTTCCTTTTTTCAATAATGACTTTCTTTTTGCCTCCCTAAAGATTTGTGGAGTTTGCAAAAACCAGCTGTAAAGTCGACATATTCTTCCATTGGAGCAGCTCCTTTGCAGAGTCCATGGGCCTCTTGGCTACAACTATGAGTAACGCTCTACTTGGCCAGTCTGTCAGTTTTGGCCTTGTGGATGACGGATTGAGCCATGAGATTATTATTGTTTTGGAACCCAATGCTAAAAATGTCTTCACAGTTTTATCTCTGTTATCCTCTTTGGTTCTTATGACGCTGTTTCTTCAATAATCTTCTCCAACAAGCGTCTCAGACCTACACAGAACAGATCAATTAACATTATATTACACATGGGTGTGTAATAATAAGTGTCTGAAGGAGGTTATGTGCTCAGGGTTGCTAAATACAAATACATGCACTTGAGTGTTTTTATAAAAACAAGTAAATGTTTTTAAAAATGCATTATTTTTCCACTTTCTATCTATTGTGTCGGTCTATCACATAAATAACCAATAAATAGAAAAATCACATCTGTGATTGTAACATGACAACAGTTGAAATGTTCAAGAGTTGTGAATACTTTGAGCCACTATGGCACTATGGGCCGTCAATACTATCCAACTGGACCAGAAGTAACTGCTCACTGAAAAGCATGATAAACTAACTTTGAAATATTTTCCAGCGACTCCCTCAACATCGTCCAGCTCAGTGCTCAGGGGTGTGCCTATGAGGTTTCCAACTGATATGACACCTAAAATACAACAAACTCAGCTCAAGCAAAGCATAACAGCCCTTTTGTGACATTTCGCCACCCTCTGCAGTAAATAAGAGGCCAGTCCAAGCATGCTAGCAGCCTTTGAAAGAACTATCCTATCTACCCAGACGCTAAACTCCTCCAGGCATCCCATAGCCTGGCTTATGATCCCTGACAGGAAACAAGCTTGCTACCCACTTTATTATCTCCACATACACTTATCTCCAGGTCCCTCGCTTTTTTCTCTCTCTTCAGAGGCACAGCTCAAGCTCCTCCTGCTTGCTGCTCTCTTCACTGATCAGCATCAGCAGCGTTGGTGGTGCCGCCCACACACCTTCCTCATCATCAGTTGCATCCCGACTCCTCTAAAGTAGTAAAGTCCTATGAGTGAGTCCATTACCAATTGCCAACATTTTGCCACCATGAGCTTTCACAGTGGATGTTTGGAGTGTTGAGAGTAACTTGACATCAGGGGAGCGGTTCCATTTTTAGACACTTGCATAGTCACAGGCCATTCCTGGCTTTCAGAATGTATCATTTCACATGGGGATACACCTATGCAGACTGGGACTGAAGTCTGCAACAGAAAATGCAGACTGTTCTCAGACAGCAGGAATGAGTGGCCTCCACTGTGGGCAACATGAGCCTGCAGGATGGGAAGCAGAAAATAAAAAGAGCAAATAAAGGCAGAGGAACGCTTTCTGGAAGAGACATATTGCCTTTTTAGTGATGCATGAAGCATCGAGACTTTGGGACCCTCCTCTCTCCTCAACCCTAAATAAAGACAAAAAGAACTCCCTCCCGATAATATTGCCTCTGCTCCATCTCAACATCCAGCCCTCCTTCTCTATTGTTCAAAGAGACCACCTTCAATCCAACAACAAGATGAGGATCCTTTGTAGTCCGCCCTCTTCCGCCACACCTTACGCTATTTGTGCACACAAAAAGCCTCAGTGATGGGAAGATTGTCGCCTTTCATTTGTCTAGCCCACTGCACAGCTCCTCTGCAAAGCTGTAATTAGTGTCAAGAACAAATTCGTTAGTTCTAATAAGGTTCCAAGCTGTGTTGCGAGCGAGCACAACATGGCAACTCACAGAGCAGAGGGACCAGATGTGGCTAGAAGAGAAGAAACTGAATTTCTAAGGAAGTATACCATAGAGTAAAGGTATTTTTCCAATGACACCAAAAGAAAGGTAGCATTGGTCTGCAAATATGATGGTTGGCAAATCACCTCTGTTCAGTTGCTAAACATCAAAAATGTTTAAAACTTATTGCTTTGGAACACAATGCTAAAAATGTATTCACATCCAGTATCTCTTTTAAATTGTGGCATAGATCCATTACAAAATATGGTAATTGATTCAAAACATAGAACACTGACTGGGTTTCCCATCAATAAAATAAGCAGTTCTTGTTTTAGGCTTCAAAGGTGTGATGTTTTTACAGTTTAAGGAAAAGTTGGAATCCTGTACTAAGCACACAATGCTACATCGGTGTGTATGGAAATGACAACACCTCTTTTTTTTCTTTTTGCGAATAGACATTTATTTCTGTTTCTTATCTCATTTTAGATTTATGTTGCTTTCAATACTTAACCTATATACCTCACAATGCAGAGAGAATTTAATGAACATTCATGAACAGAAGCTCTGTCGAAGTATCAAAACTTGTTAGCAGTATAACCAAACTTTTTGCTTGTACTGACATTAATCTGCTAATTTCATTACCGGAAACAAGTGATTAGAAAACCTCGTTCCTGCAAAGTTCTTGTGACTTATGAAGAGCCAGTATGAATTGATATAGATTTGGATTGAAGCAACGCTTGAAACATAGCTCAAGGAGAGAGTCATTTTCAAACTGTAGCTTACCGGTATCTTTACCATTTGCATTGACTTAAAATATGAAGCAAAAGTGTGCTCTTCATCATTTTTGTGTCATGTTCAATATCTGCAATAATAGCTGCCTCCAGGGAGAGTTAGCTACCCTGTGTTAAATGCTTCAAGTTTATGTATAAAATTTGACACAAGGGGAATTATGACCATTTTTTTGCAATTCTCTCTCACCCATAATGTGTCTCACTGGAACATTGATGCAACCACTGGCTCCCTTTGCTTTAGCACTTTGTTGTAGTAAAACAGGCCAGTATAATATCTATTTTAAAAAGAAATTATGTCTAAAAATACATATTAAACCTTAAAATCTTCCAAAGTCATAAATAACTTGAAGAAATAATACATCATAGTCCTCTGTAGGAGTGCGGTGATATAATCTACAATCAGTAAGAAATAGATCATACCACATAAAAAGTATTGGATTAAAGATTTAGACAGGTTCTTTTTTTTTTTTTTTTAAGTAAAATGGATTTACAGTTCTCATTGGCCGAGGCCAGCAGGGAATATTACTGGAGCACCGAGAGAAGGAGTGTGGGGATAAAGTCAACATTTCAGATGTCCTCCAAGCAGTCAGAAAAATACCACCAGTTCAACAAAGCACAATTTTAGATATGTTGATCAAGATTTCTATGATTTCATGGAGCATGATGTAACACAGATCAGACGAATCAACATTTTGAACTTTTTGCTTCCAGCACAAATGACCCAAAAAAATCATGCAGAAAGTGGGTTTTACCTATTTATGGCACTACTTTCAAATTATTAGCATTCATCTAGTTTCATCAAACATCTAGTAAAGCTAAACTTTATCCTTTGTAATAGAATCAGTAATTGTTTCTAATCACAATTCATCATCCATTTAAAACCTAATGAGACCGAATTGGACTGTCCATTTTTGGAGGTTATCTCAGATCTTGAATGGTTAAACAAAAGCCTTTAGAAAACACAGTGTGTATACAAAATGTCTTTCTGGAACAATTATGTGACATTAATGCACCCAAAACTAAACTAGTTAGAACAAATGAGAATTTGATTTTGATGCAGCAACTTATTAGAATGTTAGATAATCTGACTCTCAAGCATGAAATAATGGATATTTCACTGAAAACAATTCCAAGAATTAAAAATGAGAATGACTAATTAATTTCTGCATATATTTATGTTATATAAAGGAAAGACTTGACAATATTTATTCATATTCATATTTTTTTTCCCTGTGTAATTTAAAACCTTTCTGACCTCAACACAAAGCTAGTTGAAACCATACAATATAAATGGAAACCACAAATGGGGATAAAAGTTTTATTTTCCCACAACATATAATAGCCACATTATTCATCTCCACTTGCAATAAGGCAAAACAAGCCAGATTAATCTATCACTTTTAAAAACTACCAGCTCTTTCCTGTAATGAAACCCTTTACTGGCACTAAATATAGTTTGCTCACTGAGAAAATAGACCCAAGAGCATTTCAGATTAACTATACCAAAGTCACGTGAGCTGTCTAACACATGAGATTATCAAAAAAGGGTGTAACGGCGACATACTGAGACAGAGAGGTCTCAATATTTATTGATCAAATTGAGAGATACATTGTCAAATATTATTTGGCGTGATACCAGGGTTTTTTTTCCATGTCTTCCTATGCTATTGAAAGGCAAATTCAATAATGTAATATAATCTAACATGGATATTAACAAAGTGTGGTCTACAGTCTAGCTCTGATGTCTAATCTGTACTTTAATCTAAGAAAAAGTACGATGACAACATTTCTAAACCTGCCTTAATCCGTCATATTTTAGCATCAGGAACAGGATTATAGAACTGATAAGAGTCATTTCTGGGTCAGACTTCACTATTTACTCTTACTAAACCAACTGCATCTTTCCTCGTGTGGCTACCATCTTTCTCTGATGGTGGGATAGTTGGCTTTTTGGCTCCTAGTTATTCTGTCTACCTGTAGGTTATCCTGACACCGACCGGCCCTCGGTTCTGGTCACAGGCTTTTTAATGTCTGTCCAATGCTTTTTATAATGTCACCTATGTGAGAAGATCTATAGTCCAGCAAGGACATTTTGAAACCACCTGGAGAAAAGCAATTTCTGAAAGGTCAAATCTGAGGTGTTCAAGTGAATGACACTGTTATTTTTGGAGATAAAGATAATTCATAAATCTAGATGCCTGGAAGTAAAACATAAAAATGACTTTTTAAAAAAGGAAAAAGCTTAACATGACAGAAATACTTGAAATGCAGCAATTTATAAATCCCATAAACTTAAATAAAGTATTGTGTTTTTTTTTCAGAATGTAAAAAGCTTTGTCCTCTTTGGATTTCTTCTCATCTCACCCACGTCCTCTTCCTGTCCTCCCCCCATATCTGATGTCCCTGTCAGCATTGTCCACATCTAATAAAGATAGCTTGTTTATCAGATACTGGACAGCATGTCGGTGCTGATTAAAGCTGTGCTGAACAATCTCGATTACTCAGGAACACAAAGAAAGGATCCCTGAAATATTATGGTATTCAGATAGTTGGAAATTACAGCTTATGTTTAATAGAGTCACACAGTATTGAAGGTTGTTTTAAATGGTACACAGCTGGTAGTAGTGGGGACTTGTTGGTCAAGTTAGGAGGTAAGAATTACTCAGCTTATCGTCAGTCATGTAATGTTTAATCAGGGCTACAAGCTTCCACTCATTCATATGACCACAAATTGGCCTTTAGTGCTATTGACAGGGCTGCTCTAGCTATACAAAACCAGATGCTCTGTGCAAATCAAAACAAAAATAAACAGGGAAATAGATTTAGACAAGGTGGCCAGAAGGGCAGAGAAGATTACATAGATGCCTGTTAACAGCTCGGGGCAGCTCTTCTTTTTTTTTCCCCCCTACTTTTTATTACTCTGGTCTATTTTCTTCTCTGACCTATGCCCTGATGCAGCTCTTCTAACATCTGCCCACAGGGGAGATAAGCAGATTAATTGACAGATTTGGATTTTTTCTAATTTAGCTTGTCTGGCTCCAAGATATTCCCTTCCATTCTCATGCTCCTCTGACTGACTGTCCACCTTTTGCCTTTTGCAATACACACATTGTGCAAGTACCGAAAAATACAGTTTATTGCAACAAGCCACTATAGATCGAATTCTCAATTTGTTTGCTCCAAGAGTCAAAAAGTATGTTTGCAGCCCTCGGAGGATAGTTGGAAGGTGTGAATATAGGTCTGACTTTGTAAAATGAGAATAAAGCGCCCAAAATAAAAATGTATAATTCAACAGTCTTATTACTGGCCCGTATGTTATTATTGAGCAATGAAAGCTCTTGCAGTTTCACTTTTTTCTGAAATACCAGAAGTCCAATATTACATCCCAAACCAGTGACTCTTTATCACTTGAATGTATAGTAGCAGAATGGAAATCCAACATATGATAATATAAACGTCAAGCATTTTTCACTCAGAGTGTGTATAAGAACAAATCTCAAGCAAACTACCAAATTAAAATTTTCTTATAGTTACTTCCTCATTTTCCATAGGGAGAGTAATTTGTTTCATCCTTTTGCTATTATTTTTTAACAAAGCCGCATAAAACTGGAAGATGAAAAACCTTGTAGTCATTAGTACTTTAAAGCTGCCACACAGAAATAAAAGGTACAATGATATATTATATTGAACAAGGAAGGATACTGTATATTCACTCACAAAAGAACAGGTATACTGACACACACTCCTGGACACGTACACACCAGCACCAGTATGCAAATTTGTCCTGTAATTTTAATGAAAAGGTCAAGTATTCGCTTCTGTATCCAGGTAAGTTCATCCAAAACTAACACTGAGAACTGAAAATGGTCTCAAGTGCAATTTATAAAAGATTTCAGACATAAGTTAGCTGTTAGAAACTTTACTTTTAAATCTATCTTTCATAGAGAACTAGTGAGCTAAAGTGTCTTAAAGTATCAAGTGAAAGAAATCCAGCTCTGCTACCTGTAGTTGACATAATTTGACATATTACTCCTATATGCAACGGCGACAGATGACAGGTTTGTAGAAAAAAATCTTTGCAGTGGTGGTCGGAAGTCAGGACGTTCATAACCCAACAAGCAGCCACCTAAAAAATAACATCTCACAGACTAAAGCTAATCCTAAACTGGAAACTGTTGAATCTCTGGTGTCTTTGTCCACATTCAAATAAGTTTACAATCAATGCTCCAAATATAAGATATTCAAGGTCTACTGAAATGGGTCAAGTAGCTTCTGGAGGGAACGTTTTGGGTTGGGCAAATTGACGTCTAGGTTTTTTGGTCACAAACCAACTGTCCCCATGCTCTGGGATAGCATCATGCTCTGGGGTGATTTTGCTAACAAAGGTTGTGATGCACTCACTGGACATTGAAGGAGGACTGATGACAACCTCCATAAATCAACAGCGAGACACTTTGAACCTGGACATAAGTTGTGCTTTCAACATGATGATGATGAAGCAGGCTAAAGTAAAGCTACTGGAATGGCACCAACCTCTACCTTATTGAAAATTTATGAACTATGCTTAAAAGCCATGTGCATGGCTGAAAGCCAGCCCAATTAAATGAGCTCTACCAATTCTGAAAGGGAGGGTGGTCGAATATCCAGTGAGAATTAAAGGAACAGATATCTCTAAAAGTGGTTTTTGTGTAATCACTGTAACTTGAAAAAGGTAAGAATGGTTGAAAGGCGACATTAAAATCCTATAATCAAGTAAAACTCGTGGTGAGGATTACTCCATAGGAACCTCTGACTGCAACTAGATATTTATGAATGTGAATGACTGCACTTCCAAATTTTTCACGCAGGGCTCTGTGCCGGGGCAAATTAGGCTACCGTAGCTTATCTTGATGTTGTTATTCACATTACTGGAGTATTTCTGGATTTCTCAGTTGATACAACATTTCCTTATAAATGTAAATTACAGCATAAAAAAACCCTAATTTGTTGTGTGATGCACACCATTAAGTTGCCAGTAGGAAGTATGTATAATTTTACTCAAAGCTCAAACATAAAAGAAGAAAAGTGATTTAAAAAGAAATATAAGCTCTCCACATTTTTAATAAAGGCTCCATGAACATTTTGGTCAAGGTTTACATCTACAAATTTTTAACAAATACCTCAGGGTCAAATCACACTTTTTTCAAAAACACCATTTGAAAAAAAAATTGGGACCCTTCTCAATCTCAATCTGTCCAGGATGTCCCCACCTCTCGCCTGGAACGTTAGCTGGAGATAGGCACCAGCACACCACCTGACCCCACTAGGGACACGGGTGTAAGAAAATGGATTGAATTTCACACAAATAACTACTGTGTCTGCATATGATTTAAAGATCCAACTTCATCCCTGCCTTCTTTTACAGTTCTGCAGAGACTTGGCTGAACAGCTTGTACATAACGCAACAGCTTTGTGCCGCATACAGCATAAAGTAGAATAATCGGTCTCCAGCTGCAGCAGCATTTGTTTTGCCACACTGTGCTTTCATACTTCCAAATGACCATTTGACTCATTCATAATTACATACAGTCTATGAATTAATCACTGCTGAAAAATAAAGTTTGTTCCACACCCACTCTGTGAGCAACATTATGTTAAAGTTGTTTGTACTTTTTCAGCTGGACCATTTCATTAATGTTGATTCACTGTGTGCAACAGAGAACAATGTAAACTGTTCATAGAGAGGCCATAAACATGCAGTGAAATTTTTTTTTGCCCGTTTTGTTGTTTATCAATTAATCTATCGGTGCATTACAGCTCATTTCTAGACCAAAGGACAAATATAAGGAAGAATATTTTGACAGTAGAGAGCGCTCTCGGAGTTTAAACATAAATCTCTTTATAATTTCCTGTTGGGAAAGGACAAATCTTAGGAGTCATGAAGACCACATTATGGAGTTACGATTATTGTCCAAGGATCTTCCAGAAGGTGATGGCAAGATGCTTAAATAAAATCAATAGTGTGACTTATGCTTTTCAAACGTATGACACTGCAGTTTGTACACAGGAGTTTAAGTCGATCATAGTATACGATTTTAATAGATCTTTACTATGGGGTTAAAGTCATAGTTACTTTATCATGATCAGGGATTCATGCTTTGGTTTGAGACCCTAAAAGTATGTTGATAAAATGTTTGTCTAATGTCATCTGGAACTGACATGTTTCATACATTCCTTTTGTTTCCTTTCCCATTAAAATGTGTGTGAGAGGTATAACAGTAGGAGTGGACTTCAGAGTATTCAACATGCATAATTTACAGCTGAAAACACTGTATGCACCAGATGAATGTCCCCCATCGGCATTTGAGCTGAAGATTTTACCAGCTTCAAAAAGAAAATAGAAATTTTAGTCTGACAATTTCACTGTAAGCTATACGTCAAGTATATGAAACAGGAAGCTAAAACTGGGGATTTAAGTACAGTTTAAGATCCTCTTTGGTGCATCTTTCTGTTTATATGGTGCACCCTATTTAAGTTTTTCTCTTTTTTGTCAAACATTTGCTACACAAAGGCCTCAAAAGTTGCTAATCTTGCTTATCTTACTGTAACTGTACTGAAAATGTAGCAGACTTTGATATCTAAATTCTGAGCTTTGTTTAGTGTTACAGCCCCATGTTTTCACGTAACTAAAAAGCTGCTCTCTCATTTTTCAGCTTTTATCAAACAACACAGTTATGTTTTAAGATGACGCCACCGATTTTATAACTGCAAACATGGTGACAAATGTTCTCTGATATTTTGTTAGTCACCCTTTTCAACCTGTGTTGTCCACTTCATTTGTTCTCAGATGATTTTTTTTGAATAAATCACAAACTTGTTTTTGTGTTTTCAATTTTGTCACTTTCCCTTTGTCGTGACAGTGAAGTCAGAAAAGTGAAAGTGCTTCAGCTAAAATATTTTTAATCAACCACGGCAACAACTAGATCTGGACTGCTTACTGGTATCAGTGTTTATCTATCTCCAGCGGAGGAGAGGTGAAGTACATCATTCACAGTTTGCCAGATTATTTTTCTAGTCATTATAAAGATGTTTTTTTTCCTCAGGAAGAAATTGACTAACTTTTACTGCGATAGGAACACAAGCTTCCGGCTGATGCATCAATACAAATGTGTTGCAATGTGTTTAGAGTTACTAGGTCAAGCTGTGGTTTGCATGCGAACAGAAACAGCAGATCACAAGATCTTCATTGAGAGCGTCCTGTGTCTGAACCTCACCATTATTTTTTATTTTTTGCCAAACTAAAGTTGCATCAATTTCAACAAGTAATTTCCATAAAGCAGTACTTTGTAAATTATCTTCTTTTTAAGCTGATTTTCTCATTCTGAAAACCAATACCTAACGCTCCCTTCTACTCAGGAAATATCTTATTACTAAGGGCTATTGTTTGGCAGTCTGGGTTCTCCCCATTCTTTTTGTAGTACATACATTGAGCATCAACAGTGGCTGCTGTAAGAAGAATCATTTCACAATCTTTGCTTGTTAAAGGTTTTCAGTTTATGATTGATCCTTATTCTTTTTATTAAATAATAACCTAAATGTAAAGTTGATGTCACATAATTTTCTTACTTGCCATATGTATTGACTCATATGAGAACCTGCTTTTTGTGGGTCTAAATTTGGCAAAAATTAAGATGTTGTGGAACATAAAGTCCTTGTCACTTTTATTTTTTCCCTGTATGAACAATGCATGCATACTGAGATCTGGAGTATGTTTCTGTTTCTTTTCTAATTCTATGGATGAACTGAACATCTGAAAAACAAATCTGGAAGCTGTAAAGTTGGCAGATAATTATAAGCCAAATTAATCAGAAATCACGCCATGCTGTTAGTTAGCGAGACAGTGATCAAATTATATATAATATATAATAAAATGTGGTGTATTTTCCTACAGGATCGAAAGATGAAGTAGATACTCAAAGGATCAAACCTACAAATGGTACTAATATATTTTTAAATCAATGGCCTTTGACCTCCCTCTCTGTTCTAGCCTAGTTTTAAATGTCCTACTAGAGAGAAACAGCGAACAAAGATATTGATGTACTGTTGTAAAAAATGCGCTTACAATGCAAGTCTGTGCTTTAATCTCTACACAAAAGATTCAAATTACAGAATAGCTATCCATTTGTGAGATTAAAACCACTGAAATGCCAGAGAGGCAGAAGTCTTCTAACTGGTCGTTCTGAAAGACTAAAGGCCGAGGGATGATATTTTTCAGGGAAAGACTGTTTGAGTGCTCTGTTCTCTAGCAAAAGACAAGCACTTGTTGCCAAAAGCCAAAGAATACCAAAATCAATATTCCCCCTGCTATTCCAGGAACAGCAACAAAGTGGGTGTATTGAGTTTTTCTGCATTTTTGATCCAAAGGAGATAAAACTAATGGAAGAAAAACCCAAAGTGTTTCCCAAGACTACTTTTCCAAGGCTTTCTCCAAATACATGATCAAATAGCCTTGCAAAATTAAGGCCCGAACAGGCTTTGCATGCTTACCATTAACGGCATCGATAACTGTTGTAGAAGTCCTCAATTACTGCCATAAACCTTCGTGACCCTCTGTGACATCACTTTCAATACTTCAACAATGTACATTTAACGTCACCACAGTCTTTTATGAGCTCTTAAGAGTGCTTTTTTCTGTGTGGGTGTATGTGTGTGTGAGTATATGTGAGGGTGTGTGCTATTCTGAATCAATATCAGGCTGTGATTTTCCTTTTTCCTGTATTCTCATCTCATTTAATGTGGTGAACCATGGTGAAAGTTTTCTGCTGCCACCATTCTGAAAGGAAGGATAAGGTGTTCAGAGCAGAACAGAGCACCACAATATATCTTACCTTATGGACCTGTGGCAAGAGTTGGAAATTACAGCCTGTAAGGATGTACTGGTATTAGGAATATGGGCTATGGCCGTCATATTTCTTTATATAGTGAACTTCCCATTGCTTTCTTCCTACATCATGCTGCTGGCAGGGCATGAGGTGATCTACTTTATTAGGCAGTGAGGATAGGTGCATTCTCTACACATATCCTTACTTTGTTTCATAGCTCAGGGAGTAAAAATCCCCATTTAGCTTAGCTCATTGAGCTTTATCTCTTACATATATCAAGCCTTACCTTAATCTTTCAGGGAGGATTCCATCCTTTGTATGTAGTTCAATTCTGTCTGAATGTGCAAGGATAGCCAGTCGAATAGATAGAATAGAATCAAATATGCATCATGATTATAGGCGAGCATAGAAACTAGGAGGTGAAACCTGTAACAATGGAGCTAAATGAACTCCTGGGGGGAACAGCATGGAACTACATATGGGGGAGTAATTTCATCAGAGTGTGCCCTGAAATCTGTTAAGATCCCAAACTTAAAAAAACACCTTATCTGTTACTGCACTTCCAATCAATGTAGCACAAAATGCATAAGAAAATATAAGCATGTGGAAGGAAGAGGTTGTTACCCAACTGTAATGTAGACCTCATGCAAAATCATTTCTAATGGCAGATTGTCCAAATTATTGCAATAAATGAATCAAATTCTGGTCTCATGAATGGTAAACAGTTCCTTCTTAAATTTGTAGTGCACCTGTAATTCGAGCTATTCATTCTAATTTTGGCCATTTTAAATGGTAAATATTTTTATTGTGTGAAAAACAACTCTTTAAATGTACTTGACACTGGTCCTTCAAATATGTATAAAAAATCGCCCACTTCAGTATCAAGACATATCTTGCTTTATGCAATGGGCTGCATGGGCAGCTGGTTAATAGAAAGTTTGGGACACAGAGACAAATTTTCCTAACACAACGCAGGCTTCACTAAATATGCGCACATCTGCACTTAGAGCACTGAGCTTTGTTTGCAATACTGGTGTTTTGTTACACTCTTCGTCATCATACTGTGGAAAATCTCTAAATACATTGCTTCAAAGTCTGAAGATAGACCGACAATATCTGTTAAGATGCTATAACTTCTAGACGTGGTTTTTATTTTAAGCATGCATTGAAGATCTAACAAAAACTGACATTTGATTGCATCATAAGAAACACAGGATTCAGAGCTGTTAAAAATTAAGACCATATAGACTGAGTTTGAAGCTCGTTTTTTTTTGCGTATCTTTTAAAAAATCCATTTTTGTTTGATTCTTAAACCCTTTTTTTCTTAAAAAATCCAACGGTGCTCTTTGAACTGAAAATAAATGCAACAATTTATTGATGCTATAACAATAAGTTATAGCATCAATAACTCATGCAATCACATTAATGCCATACATACACTGCAACATGAACTGTGTTTATATTTCATTTTTAGTAGACAGCAGATCATCCAGTCTTGAAGAACAAATTTCAAGAAAGTTCTAAAAAGAAATTTGATCAACAAGAGAGCTTAATAGAAGTCTCTCAAGCTTGGGTCAAAGCTGCTGAGTAATTAATGCCATAAAGTCTGGGTGAACACTCCATGAACTAACCATTCAACCAAATTATGTAGATTTCTGCCTGAGGAAAGTCTGCACTGAGTTTTATGAGCAGTAGTATGATGCGCTCCCTAGATTTTAACAGGGAATCGTTTGACCCACTCCTGATTATGTAGAATAACTTCATGTGGGTTTATTGATGAAACTTTTGGCTCCTTTAAGTCCTGCATCTTTGCCTCAAAAAGGCACCGAAGTCCGCAAACTGCAGCCCTGTCAAAGAAACAGCTGTAAATATCCTGTAACCGTGCCCCACTTCATACTTACATCAGGCGAGTACTGAGAGTTCACAGCACACCACAGGTCAAACCAAAGCACTCAGTAATCTTGTTTATACCAAGATTTTATGCTTTACATAACATTGTATCTCCCCTTTTGCCAACTGTGCTGTTTTGCTTTAAGTTCAAAGTGATGTAGAATGAATAAAACAGACCCTTCCAGCTCAGACTGAATGGCTTGAAATTGCCACAATTCCTTAATGCCAGCCTGATTTGCATAAAATGCTGCTTTAAACTGTCTTGTTAAATGATAATATGCTTGTCAGAATCAGCTGGAAACATGAGCAAGGGATAAACATTAGCAGTGACAGAGAAAAAACAGTTAGAAATATGACTTCCAGGCTGGCTGCATGAAAACAGGAGAGGCATGTGTTTTATTATAGTTTTTTTTTTTTTCAGACTGATTACAAAGAAAGGGACTGCTTTTGGCTTCAGCTCCCTAATGCCACAATCTCAGAGAGATGAGTGTGTGTGTGGTCTATTACTATTTACTCACAAGCATAAACTCAAGACTGTCTGTCGCCACTGTGTGTGGAAACCCAGTGAGGAGGGTCACTGCAGGAAAGTGGAAAGTTGAAACATTCCTGAGCTAAAATCAACCCTCAAGGCAGAAGGCACATGAGACGTTGGGAGGTCAAAGTACGTCAAACTGTCAGGATATAAAGCCGTGATTAAGGCGAGTCAGTCAGCAGCACAGAATTAGTTTCAAGAGAGGAATGAATTCAACTGAGGTGTTTGGATCGCTGGGTGACAGTGTGAAGATGGAAAGAATGAGAGACAGTTCAGAAAGTACACTTGAATGAAAAAGGATGTTCCCCCTTTTTACTGATCTATTTTGTTTTTGTTTGTTTGCCATAACTAAATGTTTCAGATTATTAATCATATGTCGATAAGACAACTTTTTTTTTTAATATTTCCTTTATTGAAGTAAAGGTTAGAGCATACTCTTCTCTTGAATGATCTTTTATGAATCTTTAAAAGTGTCTAAGAAAAATAAATAATTGCATTTTAAAAGTCGGCAGATGCAATTGTCCAATATTTTGCAGACACAATGAAACACTGGTTCATTGACGGGAAAGTCAGACTGTCAGCAGGCGCACACATATTTACACATTGGAATTAATAAGGCAACAATTCCACCTTAGGCCTCAGTTAGGATAAATCCATGTATAGATGAAGCAAAGCTGGAGAAATTCAATCTGCTGTCCCAGCCTTTGCTGCCAAGGCTAACACAGGCTTCACTTTTTGCCCATTTAATTTGTGATCAATGGCCATCACACACAGGAGAGTTCAGCCAACACAGCTTCCATCAAGAGAGGGAGAGCAACCGAGCGGAAAAGAATCAAATCCGAATCTGTTCAAACCAGCTTAATAAGGCTTACACCGAAAATACCCCTCTAATGGCTTTATAGTTTTGAATGGATGCATTAGCAATGAAACACAGCAAACAAGAAAAGGGGAAGAGAAAGAAGGAAAATAGAAAAACTGACTTTTATTTTGTCCTATGATAGAATGGCAACTTGCCCGGGTTGTACCACCACCTCTAGCAATGACTGCTACAGATATGTGCAACTTCACAATGGATATATGGTTGGATGAATTACTTTAATTTTATTTTGAAAAGCTGAATTTTAGGAGTACTTAAGAGTGACCTAATACTGATATTTTAATCAGCAGACAGAAGTCGTACTCAGCGTCTCTGGCCATGAAAATCTAAACCAGCAAATCTAAAATAAAAAATATGGGCAAGGTTACTTCAGCATGACAAATAAGAGTAAGGAGAATTAACATGGATTGTGCTATTTTTCAGAGATTAATTGTAGAACCCTATATTCGATAAGGTTACAGTACCTACATTTATCCACAGGAATGGGAAAGCCATTGATATAGCCTTGGACATAGGGGATAAATAAAAGCAAAGGGATGCAATTTAAACACAGCCATGACATTTAAGACCATAAGAAGCTTAAGGCATTGTTGAAATGTTTACGTGAGAAAGCTTTCTTTTCTGGGAAGTCTTCCACAAACATCTGCTCACACCAGGACAAGAGGAACAACTAAGCCGCTGCATGTGTGCGTCTGTGTGTGGAAGGGACGTGTGTGCTCATAAATGAGTCCACAACACAAGTGCAGGTGAAGGTCTGTGCCACACTGCTTGCACAATCCACTACCATGGCATTACTTTTTTTTTTCCTTGCCTTATATATCGATTTTTTAAACTTATCTAATGTTTTTTTCACCTCATAAAGCACCCTCTGCATGGACTCTCTGACAGTACAATCATTCCCGTTAAAACAATGAGCATTTTATGGTTTTCAGTGAAACTGTTGTATCTTTTGCTCTTTAGAAATCAATGATCCTTTAGGTCCATTTCAACACTTTCTTTTTCCTGCCAACCCCCAGAAAAAAAGGCCTATGTCACCATGCGTGTCTATGGATGTGTATGCATGGTAACTGTTGCCTGGAGCTACCAAAGCTAAGAATAACATGATTTTGGAGCAAAGGTTGCGGCAAAAAAAAAATAAAAAATTAACAAGAAACCTTTGCTCACAATTAATTTTAATGTGATGCAGTCCTTCCCATTTACATAATGGCTGTGTTGCAACAAAATTAATAATGATTGTGATGAGAATCAATCACTCCTAATTAGGATATCAGAAAGTCATTTGACCATTTGTTTTTATGTAAATATTGCTATTAATCTGATGGATGTCGACAGTTTAGGGCACTGAGTATTAAGGGCAAATGAAAGTTTCTTCATAGCTATACATCTTGTGCACCTTTATACAGTGCTTGCCAAATATCTTCGTTGTCCGTTGTTTTACACCAGGCACTTCAGTGTATTTTTCTTTAGAAATTTATTTGTGAAAGACTAACTAAATAGGCTGTTACATACAGAATATCTAGTTATAAAGAGGGAGGAAAATCACAAGGTATAAAAAACATTTTCCAAGAACAAAAATCTAAAAACATAATTGCATTTAATTTCAGCAGTCTACAAAGCCACTGTTAAATGAAAACCACGTCAAATGTTTGTTTTGCCGTTTCCAAAGGCAATGGGGAAAAGTGGAAAAGGTGCTCTGGAATGATGAGACCAAAATATAACATTTTGGGTTTCCGACTAGCACAATATGTCTGATTGACAAATTAACATTACACATCCACCTTGCCAACATCATCCCAAAAAATAGCGGCAGCAGTGGGGTGAAAGTAAGCTGAAAAAAGTGCAATTCCCAAAAAAAAAACAAAAAAAAGAAAACCTGCCAGTCTCCCCAAGAGTGACAGCGTTTCAACTTCCATCATGAAAAAGTCCCTCAACACATTGTAGGATAGGTTTATGTTTGGGAATAGAGAATAAGTCAAAAATAGTCAAATTTCAGACACAAATCCAATTGAGAACTTCAGATTCAGAATTAAATTGTCGAGGAACTGCTTAACTAATTTTAGTGAATTTTAGCTTTTTGGCAAAGAGGAATTAGTAAAAATAGTGCAGAAGACTAACAACCATAACCGCATGCAAAGGTAGCTCTACAAAGTTTTGACCCCATTAGGCTGAATACAAGTTAACACATGTTTAGATGCATATTTGGCAAACAGAAGAAATTAAATGCATGTATTTATTTCTTTCCATTTTGTATTGGCCTGTCACGTGTAATCACAAAATTATTTGTGAATGCTTTTAAGTGGTATGAATACTTTTGCCAGCCTCTAAATCATAAACTGTTTTGTTAGCCTTTCAGTATAAAGCGCACAAGCTGTCTGGGAGTCACTGTGGCCTGCAGTCAGGAAATATCGTACACAGCCGTGGCAGCTGCTAAATGCCACAGCAGAAGTGGAGCATATTTTACCCAGTGGGACATCATGTGACATATTGAAACTAAAGTCAAAAAAATTTTCAATGAAAAGCCTGAACATAATGGGAGCTAACACACTAAAGTCCTTACTATTCATACTTTCGAAGAGTATTTCCCATTAGTAAACATTCAAAACACGCTGGGTTGCAATCCTTATTATAAATTAAATCTCTTTAGGTATTGATGGCTGTGGTGACCTTTTACCATCTGTCAATGTCTTTGACCTTGATTTCCCACCATAATTGCTTCCCTTCCCAGTTCTGTGAGTCTATCGTTGCATTGACCCAGACTTGTTTCCGTCCCCCATAGGACTTTACGCGGACACTGCGGTTTACCTGCCTCTCCTTGTGCATCCGTGGGGCTATCATTATCCTACGTCACCATAACAGAACCTCTAACCTTCCTCTCTCTTCTTCCCTATCACACACACACCCTCCTGGGAGCACCAATTAGGGAGGCATTAGGAAAGTGAGCCAAACCACCTCCTACTCTGACCTCCCCCAAAGGGAAAGAATGGAGAAGAGGGCTGAAAAAGTGCCAGCATACAGCTGCAATCCTTTCTGAAAGGTTGTGACCTCTAAAAAAAAAACAAAAAATAAAAAAATAAAATTCCCCTGATGAACATGCTGAGGAGTTGGCTGGAGAAAGAGGGAGAAATGCGTAAAACTGCAGTGTCCCGGTGTCCGATCCAAAGCTGAAAGTGAATCTGGAAGTCAAGCGGTGAAACAAGTTCCAAGTTTCAAATGCAGGAAAGATACAAACACAAAAAGAAAATGTTTTGGTTATTCTGTTATCTGAGATTTTATATTATGTATGTTTACAGTTAATAATCAAAAGAAAGCAATTTGTTAAATTGAACCCTTACAGGAAAGACTTTAACAAAAGTGTGCTGCATAAAAATGACTTGGAAAGAAAGGAAACTGAACAGAATACTGAAAGTAAAGGGTTTTCTATATCATAAAGGACTTTAAGGTGAGAGGTTTATCTGCCGTTAAAAAGAGTTTCCAGCAACTCTGAGGATTATCTACTCCAGAGGTTAGTGGTGCAGAATCAAGCTGTCATTAGTGCAGAGCTTGATCAAAATTGGCAATGAGTTAAAGTGGGTGCATCTGCATCATACTGAGGCAAAAATGACAGCAGCCTTTGACAAGAAGAGCATAAAAGAAACGACTTCTGCTCAAGGACGGACTGAGACTCTGAAGAAACCTTTTTCATAATATGCAGTTAACTCTCAAAAATTGACAAAAACAAGCCAAAACCCCTTTCAACTGCAACTACTTCACATAGTCTATCTTTTCTAACTTTCTAACAAACGCTAAAACGTTTTAATAGTTTTGTTTATGCAATCAAACCAATAAAAAAATACAATAAAACCACAAAAAGGAGCATCTGTGTTACTGCCAAAACTGTTGCGTACTTAAAGCTCCAGTTGCTTTCCAAAATCACTGAATAAATGAGAAAAATAATGAGTCATTAAGGAAGCACTACTTTTGTCAAAACCAACAAACATTTTCTTGGACTAACTTCCTAATTTATTTCTGAATTAACTATCATTTCTGACATACCTGATCCTTTTTGTCACCATGTAGAGTTGATAAAATATTGAATTATATTAAAGAAAACAATATAGTTATTTTTAACTATAAAAATATACAGCTCCTTCTGATATAATTCAGAAGGAGGCGGTCTGAGTAACTGGGGAGAGGAAAATCTGGGGTTTTCTTAGGTTGCTGCTGCCATGACATGAATCCCACATTTAGAAAAGCACGCAGATTCGCTCTGCTTCTCAGATTCGCTCTGCTTTTCATCGATCAAAAATCTTTACACGTCGCTTAAGTTTTATAATGTGTTCTTCCATAAATGAAACTACAATAAGACACAAATTTTGCAATATTTAATTTGTGAAGTTAACCTCATGCCAAGCAAAATCAAAAACATTGAACATTGAAACACCATTAAGCACCTCCCACAGCACAGCAGCCTCTGTCATTCCACAGCTGCATGCATACAGTGTGGTTGATGTTTCACTCCAGATTCCCTTCCTAATGTAACTCTCCTGATTGTTTCCAGGTGGGCAGGAGCAATGTTTGAACCAGGAAAATCCGGGCCTGCAGCCAACTTGCCATCCGAGCCACTGCCATCAAATCTCTCCAAACAAGAGGTTGCAATGGCTACAGCAACGGCAACGTCAACTTTATTTTAACATGACTTCTCAGATCTAGGTGTAAGAAGTTTGGCAATTACATTTTCAAAGACCTAAGTGGAACAATCACTATAGGCCAAATAAACCTCAACAACCAGAAGAGATGCGAATTAAGTTTTACCAAAAAAATAAATGTAGAAATCCCCTGGAGCTTGAGTCACTAAAAATGTAGTAGATGTAAAAGTGCAAGTTATTCTGTCAGGAGCAGGTGAGAAAGTTACTGTTCTACAACTGAATGTAGCCCTGAGGCTTATTTCCATCTCTACGTAGCTCAGCTTTCTGTTATCTGGACAGATTTTGAGTAGAGACCAGAGGTAATTACAGAGCACGGTTTTATTGTGAATGCTGAACTTTGTTTTTCTTTTTTTTGCGGTTTCTTCACAGGAATGCAGGACTTTTCTGTGACTAGTATCAAATCACTTTGTTACAATTGATTTTTCACATATGAAATAATTGACTTTTTCACATATAATCAACCCAGAACCTCATAAAAAACATGCATTGCCTACATGTGATTCAACACCCCTATAATTCTTCTGAACTACTTACTACATGTAGGCACATATATAAACATGAACACTTGGCCCAGCCATGTGCTCACATGCTGCCACATGATTCTAATCTAGTTATAATTTGACTATTTTCTTGAGGCGCTCAGGAGTTTCAGAACAGGTAATATAAATGCAAATCAGAAAAAAAGAGGCAACTGAAGAGTCAGATAAACAAGAAAACAAAGAACAAAGTAAAAGAGGAACAAAAAATAGGACAGGTGGAAATAAGTGTAAAAATGATTGGAAAGCGAATAGAAGTGAGCAGAAGAGTGGGTACAGTAAAACCTCTCCTGTTGCTGGCATGCTGCCAGCCTGTGGACAGGGATGCAGCTCGCCGCTCTCCGCCTACTGACCGCCTCCTCAGCTGAACGTTGACTCTGCATTAAGAGCCCCAATCAAATATTCATTCTCCAAAACCTGCACTTATATAACCAATACAAGTGTGTCTGCACGCTGACCTGGCTGACAAGAACAACGTTTTACACCAAACGCAGAGCAAACAATCATCCATACCGCTAGCAAAGGGGTCGCCACTGCTGGCCCACACACAGCACATCATATTCTACACAAGGCAAACAGGCCTTGTCTATACAGTTCTGTTTGTAATTAATGAAGAGACGTTACATATTTGATTTTAGAATTAGAACAAAATACGCACTGTACAATACATTTGGGCATACAAGCAAAAAAATAATCTTTTTTTTCCATGAACTATTGTGAAGAAAAATAAACTTATTTTATGGATAGACAAATAATAAAAATTGATTTATTATTTGTCTGTCATAAACTACTTCAGCTCCACTTGTATGCATGTCATACTTGTAGTTTGATTTAAACACACTTAAAGGGTTTCAGTGTTTTTATACAGGAACATTTCCCCATCTGTTGCTGAAAACCGTGCTCTGCTTAATGGTGACACAGTAAAAAATGTTGGGTCTTTCAGAACTACCACTGTAGATACTTTTACTGAAGTTCTGTGGAGATGATATGTCTTCTCTAAGTCTATCATCTTACATACAGGCTTCATGGCTCGTATTTTCACTTAATAATTTAACTGTTGTTAGAGGGGGGAATTACGTAATTACTAAAACATAATAAAACAAGACATGTCCTGCATGGAGACGTTGAGAAAGTAGTATGTTACATTTCTTGATGCCTAAGCAACGTGGGGATTTCCCCAAGTGAAATGTGTCACAAGTTGCTCAGTAATATCTCCCAGCCAGCCTGCTACTAAATCCAAATTGCAACCAAAGTTATGGCTTGAATATTATGAATGTATGGATGATGGTGCAAATTAAGGAAATGAAAAGAAGGTCTTCCAACTTCAAAAACACATAAAACAGCATATATACATTGACGTTGATATTTACAGGGACAACCCTGGCTTTGCAGCTCTCAATGTGCCTGACTAGAGAAGGACTCCAGGTGTGAGAACTCTGCAGGAAGTACACAAAGGATTTTAACTGGGGCTGATTTAATCTTATCAACGTTTCAACAACTACGTCCAGGGCAGGACTCATTACAGGCCCATTACTTTTTGTTACTATGGTAACTAGCCTTATCAGCAGACCACTGAACTCTTTGCTTTTATGTCAAACGCCATTAATTTTCTTTTTACAACAATATGACCTCTGTATCAGTCATCCCAGCAGAAAATAACAATGCAGTTCCAGCTGAACAAAGCACCTTGTAA
Organism: Poeciliopsis prolifica; assembly: GCF_027474105.1. Classification (NCBI taxonomy): domain Eukaryota; kingdom Metazoa; phylum Chordata; class Actinopteri; order Cyprinodontiformes; family Poeciliidae; genus Poeciliopsis; species Poeciliopsis prolifica. The sequence goes on from NW_026562387.1 coordinate 9,522,026, forward strand.
TCTATCAAATTTCTACAACAGAGTAATTTTTCTTTGCTTCTAAAGAACTGGGTGGGGCAGAATAAGAATGAGCTCCACAGCCATGTCTTAATTTTTACCCCTATATCGTCAAAGTTAATTATTCATTCTTGTACGTACACTGCAAGAACAGAGAAACAAGGCTACTATTACAAGAATAAAGTCTTTGGCCAGAACATTTCATAATTAACAAGAATTGAAGAGCAGAACGCACTGGAAGTTGTCTCTTTCCCACTGCAGCTCATCCACTTTCTTTTTATCACTGACCAGGAAAGAAAGAAGTTCTGCCAAAAATGTGTGTCAGGAGCAAGTTACAAGAGGCAAAGCGGTCCCAAAATCTGGTTCAGTTTCATCAGGTCTGTCAGGAGGAATGGGCCAAACTTTTAATAAAGTTTCTTTTAATAAACTTTTAATAAAGTTTCTTCCTTAAGCTTCTAAAAAGCTTAAGGAAGGAAAACATTATGCACTTTGAAATGCAACTCCACTAAATACTGACATGGATTTAAACTTTCTTCAGCCCCACATGAGAAAAGTGCTGAGAAGAATGCGAGCATCATTTATCCATGCAAAAGTAAAATCTAGTTCACATGTGATGTTGATGATCCTCCTTGTTTCGATCACCTCTGAAATCTCAAAGGTATCAGTACGAACAGACACATTCAAATCACAATATCATAATCGAAACTACCTCTTCAACTTTTTTTAACTTATGAGTAATAATGTTGGAGGGTCAAATAAATTTCAATATTTTCCTATGTAATATTTACAGCAGTCATCATCTTTATGCTACATTTGAGAGTCCCAATCGCAGCAGTCTGCCTTAAAAAGCATTTCTTTGTTTTCTGCTTCAAACCCATGTCAGGAAGTGAATGAAACAGAGTGCCTGGCGTCAAGACTTTCATAACCTGGATGTTGGGATAGCGCCAAAACCTCAACTGTTAAGTGGTCAGTAATGGCACAGTAATTCAATCCAACTAGGTTTTTCTCTTTCCACTCAAAACTTCCGGTACAATCTCTCTTCTGACATGTGGGTAGGAAGCTTTCCGGAAAACACTCCAAGGCTCTGTAGTGGCTCTGCCAACAAGCTAATGATGCAAAGGCAATTAGACAACAATTATGGCTGCTATTGTTCTTTAATTTAATTGGATTAGTGGTTTAAGAGGAAACAAGAATGAAATATCTGGTACCTAACCTTAAATGTTAGACTTAAAAGTACTTGAAAGCAATTTTTGTTTTTAAATCTCGCATTTTTTCTGACACAATTAGGCCTGTGTGTGATAAGCTTTGAGGCATTAAAGGAAAAAAGAAAAAATGTGACATATTGATATTAAGGAAAGGATCACAGAGTAGGAGACAATACTGGGATGTTTTGGTTGTTGTTTCAAACAGTAACAGGTTTGTTGTCGAACCAAACATTGTAAAAGTATAAAATGCTTTGAAATGTATTTAGATTTGTTCAGCAGTAGCACAACCTCACTGAAAAACTGATGGAGAGATTATTATTTGCACTTTAACTAAAAATGTCACAACAATTTTCCCATTTTTAGAATACAAATATAAAAATTTTAGACCTTTGGTCTATGTTAAAATTCAAGCTTTCACAGGAGGCCACTGAGGATTTGGGGGCTCATGGCTTTTCTCCTTAATGCATAAATGTATTGAAATTAAAGGTCGGGTCTAGCAAAAAAATTAATAAATAAAAAATCATGCTACTGCAGCAGAAACCAAGTTTATTTTGAGGCTTTTGCAAATCTTTGCACAATTGCTAATAAATGTATACCAAATGTGCTGAATCTGTCAATGAATGCATAAAGTTTTCCATAAAATCTGGGTTTGTGTCAGAATTTTGCTCTATTCTGAATCATTTTAGAAACTGCACTCACAACTAATCAGTCAGTGTTAACTAATTTATTTTTCACTCTGCCCCTGGTTTGTTCCTGGCCATTAAATAAGCAGTTTCAAAATTTAAAATTTTGTATGTTTTATATCTTGAGACTGTAGATTTGCATTCCCAAACTAGATGTAACGTCTCCCCAGAATAAATCTGCAAAAATTTGTTGTAAACTGAAATAACTTTTTTTTTCTTAAAGAAACATTTAAATACTCCTAAAATGTGTCATGTTTAAAGTGACTAGATTTTTCTTTCCTTGAATTCAGTTGCAACAAAGTCAGGTGTTGTGTTTGAAACAGTAGCACAGTGGAGGATCTTCTTTGCTTCATAAAGTTCACTTGTCATAAGAGAAGCTTTATTAGGTGTCAGAATGTCACAGCAGTCATGACCTTAGCAGCTTACCAAACTAAACTATTCTGTAAATCTGCAAGAGGTGGGATATCAAAGTCAGTGCCAGGAAAAGACTTTTCTGCATGACAACACTAGCAGAGACAAAGTTCAAGGGACAAAACAAGGCCTCCTTCCCTCTGCTTTCTATAATTGCACCCAAATTTTCTCAAAACAATAATTACATTTCTACTAGTCCTTTAATATACAGATAAAGCAATGTTTACCTGAACAGTTCAAGTCGAATTAGTACTAGATTTCACAAACCATTTTAAGGAGCAATTAAATAAGCTTTTTTTTTTGGTACTGGATTTATTTGCTTTTCAGTTGAACTGTTCAGTAGACAGTATATCTCACATTGATGGTGAAATGATTCATCACGATCTGATGGGCTTACATAAAAAAAAACCTGGCATTTTCACAGGAGACTATAAACTTTTGAGCTCCATTGTAGGAATATCGATATTAACTGGTCAGTCAATTAGAAAAATAGATTTTTAAATAACCTTTGTATGCCATCTTTGTCAGAAGGGACTTTATACCTCCCAAACGACAATCTATCAATGAAAAGGCTTAAGTGTTGTAGCTGATGTGGTTGCAGCAAACAGTAAGGCAACCTGTGTCTTAACTAAATTATCAAGATTCCCAATATTTTGGTCTCAATGTGTTCTTGCTATGATTCTTTCCTTTTTTTTTTTCACAAAGTATTTTGATAGAACTATATGATGTACAGTCGTGACGCAGGAGGAGATGGATCTGTGGTCAGAAAGCTTTCCTTGGTAATGGGACTGATCTCTAAGAGCTTTTATCATATCTATTTCCCAGAACAGACTTCAAGAAAAGCTTTTGTGTCAAACAATTAACAGTTTCTCCAGCATTATCACAGTTCTTCTATAATGTCTCCAAAAACATTTCTGGCCAGTCAATGCACAATATGTAGACAAGACTAATGGCCATTTGAAATTTTGAATGTTTTTTTGGTTTGTTTTTGTTCCATTGCACAATTAGGTCAATAACTAGATGCTTTAAAAAGTTTCCTACAAAATTATTTATATGGTTTGTTGAATAAGCTGAATTGCTCTATGAAAGACATTAACAAAATAAATGTGAAGTTCTACTATAAAGCAGAATCGATGCATTTTCAGAGCAAGATTTATGAATGCAGGCAGTTGTAGGGATTGTACCTGACTCCATGCAAGCAGTATGAGGTTTTGGGGAAAAAAAAATTAGAGTTATGAATCATTTTCATGTGGAAAAAGCCATGAATAAAACAGAGTTGGCTTCCACTGAGTCATATGGCTGTTATGGTCAGCAGACTGGATCTGCAATTTGCTGCCAAGATGGACAACGGTGCCATGTTACGATGATTGCCTGCTCCTCTAATGTTCTGAAATGCGTCCCATCATAAGTCTCTATTTCAGCTAACAGATTCTTTCATGCAGTATCACACCTGCTGTGTCACGTGTTGAATGGTCTGTTGCATCTTATATGTCACACCTCAGAAACACACACACACACACACACAATTGGATTCAACAGACACCTTGGATCTGGAAGTGCAGAAAGTCATCAAGTCCTTGGCACTTGCAAAAATAATTTTCCCCATAAAACTTCACACATTCATGCTCACTGTCTATCCAATCGCAATAAGAATCATCGGGGATAATGGTCTTGTTAATGAAGTGAGACCTGGTTGTGACCAGCAGATGAAGCAGCTGATGACTATCAGTGGGTGGATCCGTCGGTGGTGCAGTAATAATGTCACATGGAGGTTTGTTGCTGTGTACTCAACCATGCTTCCCCAATCAACTTTATGCCTTTTTAAATTTTTTTTTTATTTGCTTACAAGGATATAAGACTATTCATTCTCCTTAAACATTTCAGATTTGCCAACATATTTTAATTGGATTATGCAGTTATGTAAAGATCAACACATATTAATGCAAAATTGTTATTTCCTAATAAAAATCTGAAAAGTCTGGTGTGCTTTGTATTTTTCCTCTTTTCTTCAAAACACACTAAATTAAATCTACTGCAACTAATTGCTTTCAGAAATCCCTCCAGTAGTATATGCAGTCTACCTGTCAAAAAGTTAATTTTTGTATGAATAACCATGATTTCTAAGATCTTGCAGGTTTGTTAGGAAACATAAGCAGAGATGAATGTCTAGGAACATAACTGACAGGTAAATAAATAAGTCCTTAAAGTTTAAAGAAAGATTAAGTTATAAAGCAATATCCAAAGCTATGAAGTTGTGGCATAGCTCTGTTCAAGCTATTGCATCAAAATGGAGTTTCGCACAACAACAAACCTAATCATCCATGTACATTACCTTAAGCTGACAATGAGAACATTAATCAGAGAAACAGACAAGAGGCCAATTGTAACTATGGAGGAGCTGCAGGTACATTAAAGTTTTGACTCGGAATTTTCCACCACTACACTTTCCAGAATATTTTTAAACAAAATCTGCAAACCCTTATGTTCTTTCTGTTTCCAAATATAACATTGAGTTTGCCTTTTCCATAAAATTCCAATAAAACACATGGAGGTTTGTGGTACACGTGTTTTTCTAAAATCTGAAAGACCCGATTATGTGTGACAAATGCGTAATGGGCGTGTTCCTGTCTCAAAGTGGATCTAATCTGTGACTGGATGCAACAGATCTCCAAACCTCTTCCTGTAATCAGCAACAAAGCTTGCGTTAATGACGGCTTTTATGTAGAGTACAACAAATTACCACATTCAGCTGTACTAGAAGAACCTGGCAAGGGCTCCTGACCATTAGCAAGCTTGTCAAAGTCACATAAAAAAGTATTTGACCCTAATCATTAGGAATCAACCACAGAGAAGACGTTACGTCTCTTAAAAGCCAGCAATTTGATGGCGTGTGAGTTTGCACATCGCTCTATAATGTGTTGATTATTTCAAGCACAATAACTGAAGTTCATTACATGTCTTTAACCTTCAGCATGCTTACAGAACTCCTTTCAGCGCTGGACATCAGGAACTGAGTTTGTCATGAGAAAAGTCAATCAGTGCATTCATTAAAGCTAGACTATAGGCACATCTTTTATCCAGCCATAAAAAGCCTTCAGCTGTGTCACGGTGTCATATAATCAGTTTGCATTAAATTAGGCCGAGGCTAATATCACCCCAGCTGCAACATGGTGGCTAATTACTGTCATCCTTTCATCCCACAGAGATGGGAGGACACGCATAGGGTCAGCAGAAACAGTTATTACTTTTCAAGGAAAACGTTTATCCGTCTGTCCACTGGTCCATCCGTTTTTTGCTCTGATAAGACGTGTGTTTGCACCCACTTCTTACTCCCATCTATCACAAATGCTTCAAGCATTATGTCCATTACGTGTCATCCAAAAACAGGCATGGACACATCATTCACCAAATGTTCGGCAGTTTCCGTCTGACAGAACAAATGTAGGAAATCAGAAGAGGAGATATTGCAACAAGGAGGGGGGAAGAAGGTTACTGAAATAAAGACAGAAAAAGAAGAGTAAAGAGGAAGAGATATGCATATGTTCACGAAGTCCACATTAATCAAAAGGCTGTCTTGCATGTCCCATGGGACAAATGAAAGAGAATAATGGATTCTTGGTAGAGGAAGACGTGGTGTAGTGTCATCATCATACTGTAATAGTTCCTCCACCTTTTCAGTCACACTCAAATTTAGCCAATATCAAATTAATATCGGCTGAAGACGCCTGTGTGGTCCTTCTCCAGGCCTGAATAACATCAGGACTGATGTTGTGTGAGCTTATTGAGTGTCAGCTTATTCTCCAGTCCTGATTGCAATGGGTATCTAACAAACTGTAACCGAATAATGAAAACAAAACATTTTATTTTTATTTTTATTTCACTTAATTCTCAAGAAGCATGCAATAATAGGTCTCAAAAATTCTGAATGAAAAAAAAAAACTGCTTTGAAATAATCAAGGTTTGTAAATAATGAAATGATTTGGACAAGATTGGAGGAGAAAAGTTTAAATAAAAATGCATTTATGACATTTATCTAAAATGATCTAAAACTAGTTTTAGATCATTTATAATGATCTAAAATGATGATAATGATCTAAAACAGTTTATAATGCTTCAAGCATTATAAACTTTTTGACTCATGATACTTTTACAATGTAAAAGTTTGTTCTTCACGTGCTGATAGATCAGAAGTTACACTATAACTACCTTTATTAATAAACAGAAACCAATCAAGATTATTTTGAAAGTCATCTCTTACAAACATGACAATATTTTTGGAATAACATCCCTGATGGTGAAAACCAGCACAGTACTACAAATAAGTACATAAAACTTTACCCATCTAAGGTGTTTTTGCTTTTCTGTCACACACTTAAATATGTAAGATCAGACAAAGAAGTCATGAAAAAAAAATTGCATTAATGTATTAATTTATGTATTAACCTCAATTAAAAATGAGGTCATATTGGTTTGGACAGAATTTAGTTCCATTATTAAATAACATTTTGATTTGAAACTATTGATTTGCATTTTATTTGATTGATTTTTCCTATTAAAATTTGCTAGAAGATCTAAAACATTTATGTTTGATATAACAGCGATACTAAAATAAATCTGAAATGCTTTTCACAGCACTCTATATCATTAGAGTCTACTGAGGAATAATGAGCTGGAAATGAGGTCCTACCAATAATACTGGATATATAATAACAGATAAAAGCCATGCAGAGTCCTGGTAACCATTATAAGTGGATGCGGATATCAATTTCATGTCTGCTAATTTGCTAATATTAACAGGAAAGTTTATTCAGTTTGTAAAAAAATATGTAAGCTATTAAGTTTTTGAAGTTTTAATAATCATATGCGAGGTCTGTCAGCTTACAAGACGAGTAATAAAAGTTAGATATTGGTTTAATACATCTCACTGACTAAAACATAAACACCAAAGCAATAGTTTTTTTCTTTTGTCATCTGGACGTGCTCTTTCAGACAATACAAGCAGCAGATTGTTTTTCCTGGTCTTGAATTTAGATTACACAGAAACATTTCATACAACCATTCATTTTCAATGAGTGTTGGCTGGAACCCAACTCAGCTTGCACATAAGAAGCTGGCAGTCCATCTGTGGGGTAACACAGAGATAACCATGCTGCTCATGCTCACACCTGAGAGCAAATTGGAGTTACTAATAAAATTACCATGCATATGTTTTGCCAATTAGGAAGGAACAAAATGATTCTCCACACAGAACAATCCAACTAACAAATATGGTAAACAAACTGTGTCTAAGGTCTATATCATATACCCTGAGGGGTATTTCAATACAGATTATTTAGTTAGGCATCTAGCTAAGTTTGCCATAAAATAAAAATTATTACATTTTCAGACATTTCCTCAAATTGTAGTAAATGTATTATCCTTCTGATGAAACTGGACTTAGTACTATCTCTGAAGTCAAACAACTTCACAGCAGTCCAGTCAAAAACAATTCTTTACTTTTTCAGTCTACATTTCAAGCTAATGGATATAGATTCAAAAGTGAGACAGATTCAGGAAAAAACAGAAGAATTTGAAAAAGGCTCTATTGTAGTGCATATGGAGTAAAATGTCTTTGAGTGTTTTTTAAAGGGAGTCTTAGTTTCTCAGCAGAGAATGCAGCACATTCTCTGCGCTGTCCTGGTGTCCAACTATTTTAAGGTCAAACATTTCACTGTATTGTTTTTAGCTTCTCCTTAGAGATTTTGAGGAAACTGCATGAGTGGAAAAAAAACAAACAAACACAAAAAAAGACCTGTCGAAGCTAATAACATCGAAACGAGACGAAAAGTACCTGAAAGTCAAATTCTTTTAAAATGAAGAAAAATAATCCAGCAGACACATGACACAATATCAGAGAGTGGAAATACTTTTCAGTTGATCACTTATGGCAGCTTTTGAGAAGTAAATGAACTGAAAGAAAATGATGCCCTGAAATACTTCTCAAACTACATTTTTTGCTAACTTTTCACTGTGGGCAACTCCTCTTCTGGAGTCTGGAGACTTTTTTAAGTCTGAATAATGAAAAGGTCAGTGCAAAGCAGCAGAGCAAAACGTAAAAATTTCTTCTTACTAAGTATGGTATTAGACTAACAATTACCCTTTAGTGTCCAAAAAAAACCTTGAAACACCACAAAACAACATGTTCGAGGAACTCTGGACTTTACAATCATATTGTACATTTTGCGAGTTTGCATGAAATGGAAACCTCTTGGGGAGTTACAGTTCATTTTGCTATAAGAATATTTTCACAAGATAATGTTGAAATGCACCTGTTTTAATATGTTAGTTTTTAGGTGAAATATGTATCTAAATCTAATCTTTAAATTGTTGCTTACATTGCATGCCAACATTTAGCACCGATTTATAAATTCACAATACTTGTATGCAAGGGAGTCTTAGTTCAATGAGTGTTGGCTGGAACAAGCAAAAACAACAAGGCAGATATGGAGTAATTTGTCAAGAGTAAGTGAATACATTTGCTACAAGAAAATCTGCAGACAAGGGAAATTAATATTTAATTTGTTCCTCTTTACCTTCACGTAGTAGAGCAATTATAATACAGCAGACACATAGAACTGCAAGCTCTCCTCACTATACATCTCATCCACATTTGTTCATAATTGATGTTCTCCTTCAGCTGGAAAGTTAAAGAGAATGCAAACATAGCATGGTGCAGTAAATTAGCTTGGAGTTCATGGGACAACAAAGAGACGGAGGGGGAAGAAGAACATTGCAGACGTTTGTGAGATGAGAAAAAGAACAATTTAACTTTAGCCACATGATGAGTTCACAGTTTTAGGTTGCAACCTTTGGGTGTTTTCAGTTGGGATGTCAGTACTTTATGAGCTTTGACCACATAAGATAAAAAGTGTTTGTCTGCCATGCACAATGAGGTCATAAAACAGATAAAATGTATATATTTTTATGTATTATATTTTAATATATATTGTACCATTTCATATAGTGGTCACAAATTCAATACTTACCATCATTATTCCCTGAGGAAAATATTGTTGGACTTTCATATGTTTCTGCATGAAGATGTGGGTGTTCACATATCTGTCCGGATATCAGAGTGTTTGCCAAGGCTATGTAATATAGTTACTGTTCTCTGTTAAGTAAATACAAGAGATGGAAATAATAAGAAAAACAGCCTCTTAAGCTACCCAATTTACCAATTTACCGAAAAACATATTAATACTCCAAGTCCAAAAAACAATAAAAGAAAACAAATCTTTACTTTCCTCTTAAAACGCTCATCCTTAGTGGTTGCTGCCTTCCAACTTACAAAAAGAGAGGAGAAAAATAATTTAATAGGCCACAGTGATGGTCCAAATGCCTCAAAGTAAATAGTTATGCACATCCCCATAGCTTACCTCTGAGTGCTTCCTCAGTCCCACAGAAGTCCATTAGCTTGTCATTCGCTTTCTTTACAGTCATTCAGCTATTGCACATGGCCCATGGCAGTATGCAGCAGCTTGCTCCACATGAATAACAATATCTGATTATTCAGACCGAAGCCATGTGACTCAGCTGTCTCTACTGTATTCATCACCTCAAATCTCCTCCTGTTTTCCTACTTCTCTCCACTGCAATTCAGTAAAATCCCTTTTCTTTTTCTTCTTTTATTAATCTCACAGGTTATGGTTCACATCTTTCATTTCTCAGGCAGTTCTCTGGCATTTGTTTCCCTAGTTTGTTCTTCATCTATGCATGTGTGTGTGTGTGTGTGCGTGTGTGTGTTTGTTCTCCTATGAAGCGGTAAGGCTAACTTTGCCAACGGCCATACGGGTTGCTGCTGTGTGGGAGGGACCCCAGAAGGATGAGGGGGAGTCTGACACATTCACAGGACAGGTAGAGCACAGTCAAGTCAATCCTGCTGTCATGATACAAAGAATAACGCTGAAAAAGAGTGTCGGTGGGGATAGCTCAAACAGTTTCTATCTTAAGATACAATTTCCCACCAGTTGGACATATTTAGATCAAACAGGTTAGATCTAAGAAGCAAATATTTTTTTTCTTAGTAGTAAAGTTCAATAAGGAAGAGGCAACAGATAAAACTTAAAAAAAAACCAACACATTGTAATGTATGCTGGGTTATTTAAAAATCCTAAATAGAAAAAAATATATATAAATAAAGTCCTTTCATGTTCGAGAACGTGTTTGTTGTGATGCCCTTCTGTTGTGAATAGTGCATATTTATTGGGATGAAGAGTGTGAAAATTAGAGTTCAGGTAAAGGTGGGGGGATGCCAGTTTTGCAATGATGTCACAACCTTGTTTAATATGTTTTGAAAACTGTATGTTTTTCATAATCAAGGTATAACTCACCACATGATTTTTTTTTTCAATATGCAAAGGTGCTCCTAAGTGATCAGATGATTATTAACACAATTAATTAGACATCAGGGCATGCCACTAGTTTCAAGAAACCAGCATGCTTCCTTCATCAGCAAAGATAGCACAGTGTAGTGTGAGATGTTATTGGGTAACTACAGTGTTATTCAAGTTGAAGGTTCCTGTAAGGTGACCCTTTCCAAATTCATTTTTCATGTGAATATGAAAATTTGAAATTCATTTAGTTCAATTTATATGGCACTAATTCACAAAACATAACATAAGCCACTCGAGGAAAAAGTAAATTCATTGGAATCATACACAGCAACTCCAATACCTTCTGAACTAATCCTAGTTATCAGTTTAGAAGCATCATGCTTTCTACACCATTCAGCTAATTGGAACATTCACCATAGTTTGATAGGATAGGGGATTGAGAGTTATTCTTCTTCTTCAGACACCGCACTGCAGCTTGTTTTTGGCTTTCTAAAAAGAAGCAATAAAACTATGTTTTTCTCTGTAGAAAAATATTACAGAACAGTTTGCTTTCACTGCCAGCTCAGGTAAGAAAAACATTTCAGTTTGTGTCTGCAAGATAAACACAAATTAGCAGCAGCAGGGAAAATTTGATTTGCATTTGAAGTAAGTACAACTCTGACAGAATGTAGAGAGACATGAAAGTTTGTCCTGTGAGGCTATATAAAGTAGCACAGTAAGTGTAATGTGAGTGCTGAAGTTTGGCATCCTTAATCCATACTCATTTTGAAGTGAAAAAGGGAGCTGTTCTTTAATATACAATAAAAATTATTTGTCACACATTGACAGAATATATAATAAAATCAAAGGTAGCTTTTGAGTGCAAAATCATGAACAAAAGGTAAAGAATGTCTTTCATTTCATATTCAGTTGGGTACATTAGTTGGATCCTTTTAAAGGAACTGGGACTTTGCTGTCAAGAGGAAACACATTACAGAAAACTGCAGAACTATCAAGGTGAGGGCAAAATGCAACTATGAAGTTCAGCCTTTCAACAGAACCAAGCCAACTCCACATCAAACATCTGTGTCCTTTCCTTTGCCTTTCAATGTCACTCTTTCCCTTTTTATAATCTGTCACTTTCCGTTGCCTAAGGACACCTCTCTCTTTCGTTTTCCCTACATCAGCTGGTTTTTTATTTCCACTGATGAAATGTAACCTTCTCATTCCATATCGTCGTACTGTGAGGTAAAAAAGCCTCAATATTAGCATAAATGCAAGGACAGATAATCCCTCCTACCCTTTCAATGCAGACCCACCCTCTGTGCATTTCTCCCTACAGGGCAGCTTTTCCCTAAGGCACCTTTCAACATAAAGTGTCTTTCACTTCACCTCCTCTGTAGCAGCAGGCCTGTCCACCTGAACCATAAAGCTTTAGCAGAGATGATGGAGGACTGCCTTGGGATGATGGACACTGCAGGAATCACTGTGCTATTAACACAGGAGGAAATGCAGCTGCAGAAACTGAAAGAGACAGCCTATTCCAGATGAGGAGTTTCCTAAAGCAGAGGAGTTTCCAAATGCTGAGTCAGGATGGATCTAATTAATACAGGTATAATAATAGAGACTACATGGCTAAATGTTGCCCTATGCTCCCTTAGGCCCTGTTGGATAATTACCTACTAATGAGAGTAAAGAGAGTTATGAAAGGGAACAGTAGATCAAACCAATGAAGACAAAAAATGTGAGTGAACTATAAAGACCTGAATCTGAATCTTTAATTTAGGATGTACAAATTGGATGTTTGGTGTCTGTATCTGACAGATTCTAAATCTGACAGGCGACTGGCCAATTTAGAAGGAATTTAATAATTTTTCATCCAATCACTGAACACAGCATAACAAATTTTATATTTGAGATATGTACAGGTCATATTTATGGTAAATATGAACTGAGGATCACAAGCTATGATGGAATACAGAATTTCTCCCAATAGAAAGAGGTAAAGATTATTGATTCCTGATATATACTCAGAAAAGGCCCAAATTTGATCACAACTAGACTAGAGTTTACAGAGACAGAGGCCAAATTTAAAGGCATCAAATGCCAAAGTTAAATTTATTTTAAGTCACAGTCAATACATACAGAATTTATATACTTAAGGTGACACAGCTTCTTGATTGTGCTATAAAATGAAAAACACAAAATACTGTTAATTTAAGTAATTTTTACATACTTTTGAAAAATTTTTTTGAATATTAGAAAAGGTTCCATTGTTATTTAAATTAAACTTGATTACCTAGTGGTGAGAAAACCAACAGTGATCCAGTATTGATAAAATCCCATGTTGTGGCTCCAACAGACTGAGTGCAAATCTCTGCATGCAGGTAAAACAGATGTAAAACCCAGAGAAGCCTGGAAAAAACCTTTTGAATATAAATTTGTTATGTATGTAACTGGATGCCTTATAGAATAATATTTTTTAAAAGTAAAACATATGTATTAAGACATTAATCTTGTAGTGTTGGGAAGGAAACTACAATTAGACCACTTATAGCTTGCATCGCTATTCTTCTGATTTACAAAGAAACACTTTTTAATTAATAAAATATCTTGTCAAACAGAAACAATAGCAGGGAAAAAGTACAAAAGATACATAAGTCAAATATCTTACATTAAAAATACATTTCGGAAACCATTTTACTGTCATCAATGTTAACAGTAATATGACAGACAAGCACAGCCTTCTTCTAAACCCCAAAATAGTGCTACAAGAGTCAACGGGTATTGCTTATTGAATAATCTGCCAGCTGAAATCAGTAGCCCTGCAATTCCCCTGGAAAAGGCCATCAATAATGTAAAGGACTTGACAGGAGATGAGACAAGATGAGACAACAGGAAAACATATTTCTTTTGCATTAACCATGAGAGGGTCTCTCCCCCCTTTGTTATGCTTCAGCTTATTTTTCATGGGAAATTCTAAAAAGACAGGATGGAAATCGATCCGGGTTCTTCGGCCTCGAAAAAAGTCTGGGGATTGATTTGGGTGGAGAGGACAGACTGTAGCAAAACAAACCAAAGATTGGGCCAGGGGCCAAAAAAGTGGGGGCTTCACATCCTCCACCATCCAGAGGGGTGGAGGTGAGGCAAAGTACCTCCACCTTGTGCTCTTGCATGTCTAACACGCCTGATCTGCCAAGTGCTCCTTTTAATTAAGGGTGCTACACTTCTGCATAATGGCCCCGCCAACCTCCCCGAATCAGTTGTTCGATCGTGCGTACCATATTTTTATATGCTTTCATTACCTGAATGAATCCCATCACTGAAGCAAAAGACAACGCATAACTTCAATTTAACTTTTGGCAATGCCTACATTTAGTGTGTGCAGGCTAAGTCAGTGGCATTGTTGACTTTAGTCTTGCACACATATGACAACCAAGTATTACAAAGACAAACACTGCTGTTTATGCCATTTGTCGCACAGTTTCAGAGTTGCGCCTGCTTGGACATGCTCACCACCTGATGCGTGATGTGTTTTTTCTTTTTCCTCTAATCACAATGGTGTATCACAGGAAGGAAGGAGAGGCATAATTGCATGCTTTCTTTTAGACTCACTCCAATCCAGAGAGAAGTGTGAAAGTATCTGTTGTTGTCTTGGTTACATCTTCCTTCTTGTCTTTTCTGACTATAAATAACACTGAGGCAGAGGAAGCCCCAGTGGTGTGAGTCAACAGTTAGAACACAGTGTGAGGCATGAAATGGTTGGATTGAATGACAAAGTGTTTAAAAACAGGCACTTTAACATTGTCACCAAGCTAGAACCAAATAGTAAAGGTTCATATTATCGAATCTGTCATTGCACTACCCAAAATTTCTAAAGGCCAACGCCGCCGTGTGTGTCAGAGAACAAAAATACAAGACAAATGATGCAGCAGCAGCAGCAGCATGTGATTTAAGTGCTGTTGGTGGTGTGACCTTCTCTTGAGCTCGAGTTGAGAAATCTGGCACTGGAATAGACCTGATGTAAATTCCAGCGCGTGGCTGGCGGATCAGATTTAACACAAAATTTTAACAGCATTTTGTATTGAGAAACTATGCTTGGAGAGTAGGCGGTGATAGTTCACTCTGTTGAACAGAAACTGCACCTGCTTTCTGGTAAATATGTGCAATGACACATAGCCAGTGCTGATCAAAATGTCCATGGAAAGATTTAAAAAAGTCAACAAAAAAAAAATAAAATTAAATTATTTAATTTCCACAAAAATTTGGGGATAAAGTCATCATCCCAAGGTTTATCCTTTTTTTTTGTTTTTCTCTTGTTAAATAATGCAGTAAATATGTGAAACAAATTGTGAACTGTCACTTAGAGTACACTTTATCAACTTAATGCAAACAGAGTCCCCAAGTGGTCAGCACAGAGTGTGAAAGGTACGTGTGAATACTGCAACTACATTTTCATCTTCAAGTGAGGTATGACAACCTCATGTCTCACGTTCTTACTCTTCTTATAGCAAATTTCTCCAGAGTCTATCTTAGGTTTTTAAATCTAAGCAAGACCTTATGGATGATCTATGGTCACACAAACCATAGATCATCCATGTATCAACCCCCCCTACTTTTACAGCCATTCTACTTTTGTTTTAAATCAGTTCTTCACATCGGTTCGTTCAAAAAACACTTGCAGATGGAATGTAATCTCAATTGTTTTGTGAAAGTGGATTCACATCTCAGCACACAGGCGCAACAGGAAGAAGTCAAACAAAGGGCAGTAGTCAGGAGAAATTTCCTCATAAACATTATCTTCACTTATTACATGAAAGTGTTGTCAAATGATTTGTGGAAGCAGAGACAAAGATGCTAACCAAAGCCAGACTGCAAATGTTACTTAATCAACTAATATGTTAAGTGCTTCATGACATCATCTACCAACACAGTAGTTCCTTTTTCGTCTTCCACAAGGCTGGCTGATCAGATGAAGAGTCAGCAGTACAGCAATGTTGTGCCACAAGTAGCCACTTAGAATATGTAACGTCAGCCTACTCTTTTTGTCATAGTGAGTTTTACCTCAAAACTCAGCGAAATCTAATTTTTGTCTATTTTTTTATTTTCTAATTATTGATCTTGAGGCAAGTGAGGTCTGCAGTGCACCGGATCTTGTTGGGTTCAGCTGGGGCCGGTTGAGTCCAAAGTGCCACTCCTTGGAAAGAACACCATTGTTTCAAGTTTTCTCCATTTGTGGATGATGACTCTCACTGTGGTTTGCTGGTAAAAGCCAGTCCCTTGTATTACGCTTTGGTTTCTACAGAGAATCTGGGCTCTTAACTGTACAAAAACAATTGATTCCTGGAGTCATGGACTCTGCTGAGGTATAAAAATTTATCAGATATTTCAGCAATTCAAAAAAGTATAAATTGATGTAATCTATAAGATGGCAAACCCTTTTTGTTGGCTCTGCTGGCGTAGAAGGTGAGATAAAATTGTATGTGTTCACCATGCAAAGCACAGTGTCACTAAAAACACTGATGAATTCATTAATAACTGGAAGTAAAACTAACTCATTATAAAGAATGGTGAAAGTGTCTTGTAGTTTCACTTTTTTTAAAGTCACTTTACTTCATAAAAGGTCATTAGCTATTAGCTATTGTGCGTGTTAGTTTAGAAGGATACAGGACATCAGATCACATGATGTTTCAGGATCACATGTGCAAAATGCAAAGCAGCAGTACAAACCACAGCGATTGCTGCATCCTGCAGACAGTACTCCCATCAGGCCCTCTGAGAGCGTTAACTGCCTGTCTTGGGATGGGCGGGTGATGCCACTGATGCTTTCCGGTGCGGTGCTCTTGTAATGGAGTCAATTTAGCTCCATGCTGAGCCATTTCGGCCCTCTCTTGCCCCATGAAGGACACATTAGTGCCCCCCACCCTCCATTCTGTCACCTAATTTCTTTCTTTCTTTTTTTTTCATGGCTCTTCCTTTGCTTTTCATGGAGCTCTAATCTCCACATTTGCGCTTTAGTTTGTAGTGTAACAGTTTATTAGCTTGTACTCTGTCCCTCTCTTCCTCTACCACATCTTTTCTAAACTGATAATGGTAATGTGTTCATGTTGATATGAATGTAATTATATTACAGTGAAATAAAAGCTGCAGCAAAAAGCCTTGATTGAAGGCTCATTAGCGGGACATCAGTGGTAATAATGCTCATGAAAGGCATACGACAACAAATCTAAAAGCATATAAAAAACAGAAAAAAACATTTCCCAAATTCTCTCATGCCTGTAAATAAATGTTATTAATTTCATTAAAAGGCAATCCTTATCCTGCAGCTACCTCTTCATGAGATAATTTACAGATCATCCCCACGTAACCTTCAAGTTTTTTTCCCCTCAAGTCTCTGCCCTCTGTATAACAGAGGTGATCAAATCATCTAGATAATAAAGGGATTTTTATACACTTGTTTGGCTGGGCTAAATGTGATTTGTAGCAGTAAAAGCTAAATTTGATGTAGTTCAATCTGTGTTCATGCCAGATTAGCTCTGGCACACTGCCAATCACTTTATAATTTGCTTTAAAGTGTGACATCAGATTAGATGCTGTGCTGACGTTTATTTTTACCTCGGTGGGGTTATTTGGGGTTGAAGGAAAAACTTTATTTAGAAAAAAAAGAGGCAACGAAATGTTCATAATATGAGCATTTTCTGCAATGCAGAAATACAAGATAAATACAAACTGTGGCATGTTCATTTCTGTTTTTCCCGATACAACATTGTTTATTAGAGATGAACGGAGAATAGATTTGCACTTGAAGTAAACATCTAATAATGATGATAATTTTCTTCTGGAATATCTGCCAACAAAATCGGGAACATCAGCAATTGTTGCTGATGTATACAAGATTAGGTATACAAGAATGGGAAAGATGCATAGCGTTTTTTGTTAACAATTTCTGCCAAACTATAAAGCAAAGTGGAAGTTTTCAAATTGTGCAACATGAAGAATTTCATTTTTGCCCTCAGTCCAACTAAACAAAATCAGTTTAGAGCTTCAAAAGTTACATAACCTACTGAAAAAGAACAACTTATAACTTTATCTAAAATTTGCTATTGTTAAATGTCACTGACTTTTTTTTTCTTTTTGAATAAAAGAAAAGGATAAAGCTTTTGCAAAAAGGGGAAAAATAAATGTCTTTTATTGGATGATGATATTTGTGGGAAATGAGATTAAGAAAAAAGTACAGACTCCAACTTAATGCTGAGGAAAAACAGACTGCAAAATGCTAAAACCTGAGTAGGTTATTATACAGTATATTTTTTTAAAAATAGTTGCTTCTCTAAGATTAGTCACTTGCAACTTCTGAGCTGCAAGTTACAGACCCAATTTAAACTCAATGCAAACTGAGGTATGAACTATTGTAGTTTTTGTGAAACGTGATCTTGCAAAAATAATGAATACAACATATGCCTTACATATCCGAGCAGTATATCTGAAGGGTGTGTTTGCACAATACACGGGGCAGATTTCTTTTTTTCTGCTGGATAAAAGAGTAAGGAACAGTAGGTGGGTAGGTAGGTGGAAGCATTTAAATGCCAAAAAATGAAAAACACATAGAAGCAATGTGCCTAAAAGAAGTGTAGAGAAAGGAGAAATAGAAGAAATAATTTTAAAAAATCATGAGTAATTGTTTTTGGACCGTGATAAAGTTTTCAGCCAGCAGATTTCAATGTTGCGTTCTTTACCATATCACGTTTTGACTGACTATCAAATAATCATCAGAAAGCCCCCCAAAAGCTAAGAAGATTAATAATCATGTGTGAGCTGTGATTATGAATGTTTATTAACATTATCCATACATAATCAGCAACCAAACTGACTCAAATACTGAATTTGTTTTTACGTTGTGCCAACACAGCTTGTCGTTTACTACTTCTGTAAGTCATAGCCTGTTACACTTTCTGCACAATCAGCTAAATGCAAATAACTCACATAAGCACATGGGGCACAACTTAAGAGCTAAGCTTCAATTTAGAAGAATCCATAAAGGCTGGTCAGGCACAACAAAAATTTAGTCCAAACTAATAAATTTTGTAAAAAAAAATCATACAGGGAAAAAAAAATCATGCACATTTTAAAAGTAGTAGGAGAAGCCAAAAGCAGAACATGTGCTTTGACGTAGAGGCTGAACATGGTTGATCACTAAACATTTGCCTTAATTTGCAGTCTCTCCCAGCACAACTTCATGTCATTTCATTTCACATCATTTAGAAAATCATTAAGAAGAAATGAATTTGAAACATTTAGGAGTGGAATCATGCCTTCCAATGTGTAGTTGCAGGGGAGGAATCTTAAACACTCTGTGTGGTATTCTGCTGCAGGCAGAAGGAGATGAGTTATCAGAAAAATCGTATGGAGCCCTGTCCTAGGCACAACCATAACCACTGTGAAGCTGTGACTACCACTCATCTTTATAATGGGCTTTTATTCCTCCACCTGCTGCAGTCTGTTACACTGTCATAGTGCCGCTCTTCTCCCTCTCTCTCTGTGGCGCCAGCATTTCTGTCTTATTGCTCAATTTTTCTTTGCCTTAATTTTAGTCTCTCTCAATCTAAAGCCCCACTTCTCTGTCTGCGAGCACTTTGTTGCAATTCAACTAAATGTTCTGTCTATCAATATTTCATATCAAACTACATCCCTCTTACTAGCACCTCCTTGAAAATGGAGTTCTGCTGGTGCTACTGGAAATAAATGAGAGCAAGGAGCAAATATGCAAAGTTTATAAGATGGGTGATTTCATTAGCACACAATTCAAAGCAGAAGAAGAGAAATGTTAGTGCAGCAAAAGTTCATTTTAATCTAGAACTTGAGGATTCAAGAATTAAGGGGAAATTTATTTGCCATGTATCACAAATGTAGTTTTTAATGCATTTTTGTGAATGGTGAGTCACATGTTCTCCAGAGGAATGTGCTTCACATGGTGCTGTCCATGCAGTGTTCTCCACAGCTGCCTGCGGTGATCTACAGTTTCCCTCCTACACAGGCACACAAAGTTTACACACACGTACAGCACATGCAGTGTGCATTAAATTAATCTTCAGGCTGTGGAGTCTGCGTCTTTTAGCGCGAGGGCCTGCGGCAACAAGTAGAAAGATTCTTCTACTACAGCGCAATGTTATTGAGATTACATTATTTAAAGGAGGCAGAAATGTCAGCCTGTATTAACGGAAATACATCTGGTCATACACACATACAAGTCTTTAAAGACAAAGCAATATTAGACTATTACTGTTGCATTTACACAAAGCAGTTATTTTACTGATAAATCTGTGGCTATGGCAAATTTAGGGCAGCAGCCCAGGAGCTTTTAGATTTTAATAAGGCCGGAAAAGCTTCTTGCATCGATAACATAGCGTTCAAAAACAAGCTCCTCCTTTCCAGGGACTCTCAGTGTGACTGAACCGTCTGCCAGCAGTTTATATTGTGCTGGTAAGACACAGACGGAAGCAAGTCTTCCCTGCTTACTTCTCCACAGAATACAGCACACTTATGAATGTGCTGGGATGGTGTTTTATCACCGGAGCATGTGTGAAGCTGCAGAGACATCAGACACATAACTTGTCTGTGTGCATCCATTACATAACACTGATTTATCAAGCTTTCAAAACAAAACAAAAAAGTTACAGTTGAGGAGTTCAGGGAAATATAATTGATCTAAATCCAGTTGCAATGAGGCTTTGCATTCAAAAGGACTTAAAAATATTTTAAGTAATAGAATAGTGACTAAACTATGCAAGGATAAAAGATTAATTTGTGAATCCACTATGCTTTTGTATTAATTATTTATACTTAAAGTTTACATGAACTTTTTGAATAAATGACAGCTGTGTAATTTAATTGAAAGATGAGCTGTACAGACGCGGCGCAGAGACAGTGTCTTGAGTTTATTTTGAACTCAAATATTTGTAAAGACTCGACTTTGAATTGAAGTTGGAGACTCAAGTCTCAAAAAATCTTAACAAAATAATAAATGTAGAACTTTTGTGTAAATGATCAGATTAATAAATTTTATTATTATTATTGAGTAATAAATATTTTATTATTTATTCTTATTCATTTATTTATTTATTGTTTTATTGTTACTGTCATTCTGCGTGTCTACTTTTCAAACAACAAGTGATGTAAATATGGTGATAAGGACCATTGTTTTCTTTGTAAAAAATTAATCGCAGCTGCTTTAAATTAATGGGGAAATACCCCAAAAAACATTCCATATCAAACTCATGCTATTCTTTTCATCTACTTAGATTGGTTGTTTAGAAGAGAAAAAGAGAAGCCTATTTCTCCAGATTAAGTTTTGAGCCTCCGCAATCCACCCCCACTCACCCAATAAGCTTCTCCTTTGACCTCTATCGCAGTAACCAAACAGAAAAACATTTAATGAGCCCGCCTTTGGCCCTGTTTAGCCTTAATCAGATATATATCAGCAATTCTAATTGATTCTCCGTGCCGTCATGAGATTGCGGTTGCTCGAAGAGGACACTGCGTAGCCGGACTGTTAATTTCTGTCCTCAGACTTTGTGGTGTCGTCAAAGGGGATTAGGGTAGCAGCATATCAGGTTGGAGGGTGTGTCTGTTTGTGAGATAGACAGGAGGTTGAGTTTATATCTCCCTTTGCCACAGTTAATCCTTTCAAGAAGACAGATTTGGGCTTTCAATTAGAAGAGACTAATATGTAGACTTTTTTTTTTTTGCATCCAGTGACACAGACTTCACTACGGAGATTAAACTGCTGCATCGCTTGAGCATGTCAAAATGTTAAACATTTTGAAATTAATATTTATTCAAGTTTTAAACTATTAAACCTTTTAACATAAACAGCATTCCTATGACACAACTTTCCACTGCTGAGGCATGTGACGATTCGCCTGATGCGCTCTAACTCAGGGAAGAGTTAGCTGTATTAAAGGATTTTCAGTGCTTTGCAAAAAAAAAAAAAAAATGAAAAAAATAAAACTTCATATCAATGTTCCTGGACTGTTTCCACCTTTTGTCACTATACAAACACAATTTGGCTTATTTGGTGTAGACCAGGGTTTTTAAAAAAATATATGTTCAATGAGAAAATTGTCAAATATCACCATATTTGAAAATAAGAATAATTACAGTGATTGTCCTGTGTTGATATCGTTTGTGTACTAAAGGAGCCTATTGATGAGTATGTATTTTTTTGGTTTTGTTTAAGGTCAGGACTCTTGTTCATGGCCAACAACGCAGCCAAGAAAGTCTGTTTCATTTTTCAAAACCTTTCATAATCACCTCAATTTCTGCACCTCAAAATACTGTAATTACAAATACAAGTTTATATGACCCATTCCTAAGGCACACCATTCCTGTTGTTAGGAGTTATGCTGCAAATACTGACATAAGAGCAAAGAGAAAAAGAAAACTATACAAATATCAGGGAGGAAAGTGAACAACAGGCATCTTCGACTTCTATTATTTCGTGGAGTTATTGCAAGTAGCTTATTCGTAGTGTTTGAGCGAAAACATGCTTACACAGGCAAAAGGTCACAGAAGAACATGATGACTTTACAAACTCTATATGATCCTTGCTGAATTTTAAGATTAAATTTATGTTTTCTTTACCTGTGACAAGTAAAAAAAAAAGGGAGTGAATCCACTTTGAAGTAATAAGAGATGAGCCGCTGTGCCAAAGAGAGTATGATTTAATGCTCTATATCAAAATTAGTATTAAGCTTTACCCCATCATAATTCAGATATATGGTTAAATGTAACCTTCTCATCTTTTTTAGACTAGCCAGTGAGAAAAATGGGGATTTACAGCTTTTATTATCTGCCTCATAACCGTTTGCCGTTTAGCCATGACCACCGTGATTACATAGTGTACTGGGACTGCAGACAAGATGACTTTTTAAAAGTTAAGCTTGTATTTTAACGATACCT
Source organism: Poeciliopsis prolifica (assembly GCF_027474105.1). Taxonomy (NCBI): domain Eukaryota; kingdom Metazoa; phylum Chordata; class Actinopteri; order Cyprinodontiformes; family Poeciliidae; genus Poeciliopsis; species Poeciliopsis prolifica. The sequence goes on from NW_026562387.1 coordinate 9,544,631, forward strand.
CACAGTAAAAATTATAATACTGAGATTTTCTAGTCTGTCTGTAGCATAACGCGTTCGTAATTGCAGCTTTAACACAGTGTTAAAGAGATATTATTAAGACAATTTAAATGGGACAAACTCGAGGAAATAGACACTTGAAAAAGACGAGAGCAGCAACACTGGAAAACGTGACAAAGCCATGTGCTGCTTTGTACCGTATCAACAGTCATCCATCAACATAAGTGTATTATTCGCATTCGGACACCTTATTCATTACTTCGAAGCAGGAGGCAAAAGCTAAGGATGCTTAAGAGTCTCAGGTGGCCTTTAGATATTGTCACACTACTTAAGAGGGATTTATTACAAAACAAGTATACTTCAAAAATCTTTATTTGAGTCCCAGCCAGAAACAGATTCCAACATCGGTGGTGTAAGTGTGGGTGCAGGACAAAACTCGCGCAGGGTTTGGACTGCCAATACAAAGCAAATGTAATGGAAAATAACTGGGACAGTCCAAATGTAGTTTACTTTAGAAGAGTGTATGATGTATAACTCACTTTCATTGTTTTTGTATACAGTATGCGATTTAATGCATTCAAGGCTTCTCTAAGTTTAGCTTTCCCTCAGCAGAAAGGGTCTTATGTTATCCAGGGCATTTATACAAATTCAGTTTATTCTCAACTGCCTGTCTGGGAAAAAAAAAAAAGACTTAAAATACTCTACAAACTACCCTCAAACCATGCTATTAAAAATGGATGGAAAATGCTCAATAGCTGCTCTACCAATGGAGACCAATGGGTTCATCCAAATATGGTAGCATTCAAGAGAGCTGAACTACTGAGCTCTTTACCATTTGGTTTAACTGACCAAATCAGTGAGCTGAGAAGTATTTCTACAATGTGCAAAATCCAACCAATACACATTGGTTGGATTTTGTGGAATTTTTGGGCTAGTTATTGCATTTCTCCAATCAAATTGAACCTTGTTTAATTTAATCTTTTAAATATTAAAAGTCTATTTAATCTTTTAATGGTTAAAAAAGGCCCTGCATCAAAGGAACAAATCAGTGTTTATTGCCTGGATGAATACTAATGAAAAATCCATTGTAGCAAAGATTTCCCAGTCTAATTAAGCACACAACAATCAAACACTGCTCTCTAAAATTTCAAAGAAATGGTAGAACACTCTTAAATACTTAAAAGTATAACATGAGCCTCTTTGAATCCATACAATGAATAAATTCTGGCTTGCATTAGTAATAGTAAACAGCCTTGTCATTTTGTACACACTACCTATGAATTACATGGTTCTCAGATCTGAGTCGCATCTTTCTAAAAAACTGAAACGTAGTAAAGAACTCATCTTCTACCATTCAATGATATTTATTGAAGTGACATAACCCCGATTCCATGCTTACACTATGACTATATTGTAGAAAATGTCCTTAAACCCTTTGTCATCAAACCGAGTACAACAACAACAGAGCATAGATTCAATAACTGGTATTACATAAAACAGACTTTTACAGGAAAAAAAAATATTGTTGCAGCTGCTAATTCTTCAAAAATCGAGATAATTTGGAATGATCTCATGGTGCAAATCATTTCAGGATGCCCGATCAGTGCAGTTTAATTTTGTTTTGTTTTTTTCTCATAAAAGACCCTTGGTGGGCAAAAGGTACAGCAAGGCTGAATGACTACAGGACAGAAATGGGAGACGGAGAGAAGAAAAAAAAGTTTAAATGAGTGGAGTTGCCCCAAGAGCTATTGGTAATCAGAGAACGGTGGGGAGAAGATAAACTCAGCGAGTCACCAAAGGTCAGGCACAAACACGCCCAAAAGTACCAAAACAAATTGAAAGTGGGACGTAGCTTATGGAGGGAAACAGCAAATACATGAAATGGACCCAAATCTGAGGTAGAAGACAATGGGAAAGGCCAAAGTGGCTTCTTGGTTAAAATGAAATGAGACAGCTGGGCCTTTCAGCACACAAGTCAATACTTGTGTGTTGCCCTATCGATTGGCAAGGCTTCAACCAAATGTCAGTGCCCACAAGACTAGAATCCTTCATGATTTTAAAGTGATGGATTGCAGATTCCTTTTGAGAGGGTAACACCAAATAAAAACACAATTTATGCTCTAATATCTTGTACTACACCAGTTACTCTTGATACAATAATAGATATATACAGGCTAACGACATATGATACATTTGGCAACAGAATGTGGTTTGAAATCACATCTGCACGTGAACACTGGTGTCAACCACAAAGCAGCGTGACACTTCAGGTGTGTCACACGTTGATCCTTTGGCCCAGTGCACGGCATCCTGACACTGTCCTCGGTCACATGGTCTGACTGCATGTCTTTGTCCCCGTTTGCCCTCTGGTTAGTCAGGTCCTCTTCTAAGCTGATTACAATCGCGCCAGTGAGCTAAAAGGACAGTATCACTGCGTCTTGTCACCTTGGCTGACTAGACGGATGACTTGACAGTTCACGTTGGGGAAGCACTTATCAGACTTTACTTGGCACAGATATATAGGTTGATTCCATTTTAAATTATATCAGTGTACATAAACAGTCAGTTTTACTTAGTTTCATAATCTGCAACATAATCTATCAAAAAGCAGTTCTTATAAATCCCTTACCGGTTGAAGGGAATGATTCAATCCCACATGTAAAGAAGCAAAGAGGATCAGGATATTTACCGAAAATAAACATCCTGATCATCCTGATGTGGTGCACAGTCCTTACCAGGTGGTGGTAAAACTTCCTATAGTTGTTTGCCATTAAAATGAAGAAAAAACTGGTCAGCAGGTCCACAGTTCTTCCTACTGAACCTGGTACTCAGCTCTGCACCTGCTGGCTCTCCTCTCCACACAGACAGAATAAACTGGATGGCCATAGCAAAAAAAAACTTCTGTCACTTTTCATCACAAAATTTTCTGTCATTAAAAAAATATTCATGTATTTTTTCAGAATTCATGCATGCCATCAGTAAAAAAAAATAAAAAAGACAGTAAAATGGTACATGTACAATAAATGTAAAATTACATTTAAATTTATAATTTAAATGGATGTAAAAGGTCAACTCTTATGTGTCTATAGTTAGTCCAGTTAAAATTAAAATTAATGATTTATAAAGCTTATTGTAATTTTTTAATACCTTCGGTCTGAACAGAAATGAAAAAATGATTGCAGAATAAATACTGTGGATGTCAGGTAGGGGGAAATAATAAATGAAGGGCATTACTACATGCGTAAGTTGCCTTGGTCAGAAGAGAGGCTCTCTTGTGACTCAAGAGGAACCACGTTCCACAACAAAGAGCAGGAGATATAATAATTTACTCTGTCACTTCCTGGGGTGCGTGGAGACAGCAAACAGCTGGCAGTTCTGCCCACGGTGACGCCAACAGCATGATTACACAAGAAAAAACAAATGTGCTGAAAAACAGAGAAATAAATGCTCCAGCAGAGAAGCTAAAAAAAGAAATTGATGAGTAAATGTGAGGACCAGAAGGTGGAGGTGTGTGGCGATTGGAAGCGAATGCAGTGACATATATTTCCTCTGTCACAGTTCCCCAGTATCAGTCAGGATAACAAGTGTTCTTTCAGATGTCCTGGGAGGCTCCTTCACACTGCAGAGGTTTTTAATTAATCTGTTCAATCCAACAAACCGAAGCCCTCGTTCTGATCCACTTGTTGGCCAAGAGAGCCGAGACACCAGAAAGGCCAATTTCACTTCTTCATCATTTCTGTCACGGAATCTTTACAAGTGGATCTGCTACAGTAAAGATGACAGCTTGAACTCATCAAAACACCGCACCAATGACCAGGAACGTCTCTCGTTTCAGTGTGTTTGAGAGCCATTTATTATATATGACACCACTAGAAGCCAACCAACTCTATGAAAAACACTAAAAACAGGCCATTCAATCACAGGTTTACCCACTGAAAGTACTGATGAGACAGAGCTAAAGCGCTTCCCCTAAATTTGCATCCGGGGTTGGTTGTGGAGGCTGAGTTACCAGCTGCTGTACATGTTGCACAGCCAGTATGGAGAGGAAATGCTCCCTGGGTATCAGCATGTCACCATAGCACATTTTGGTTGCTACAGAAATCATAAAAGTGTAATATTTCGGAATAAGAAAATGAAAGTATGTTGATAAACAGTCTCTACAATGTGGAACATTTAAGCTAAATTATTTATATGCTTGAACATACCCATGAGGGATACACCTTTAAACATGGGGATATTCAGTTTGCATGACCTCCACCAATACAGTTTATTGTCTGTTTAGTTCGTAAATTATATCAATCATATTTGTTTTAGGCTGTTGATCAGACAGAGTATATAATAGTGCACATTGTGCATATAATAGTGCACATTGTGCATAAGCTAAACATATTGATGTGAGTATATTATTAAAGTCAGGATCATCGGGAAAAAAAAATGTGGATTTTTCCACCATTGTTAGCCTGAACATTGCCTGCTGATGCAATTCAAACCCATTCTCATCTCCATTCAGTGCGCTGTCTGAGCACTGAAAATTTGTCCCATTAAGCAAATTCTCTCAAGGTGAATTTCATTAAGGCCAATAATTTTCTGCGCTAGAAAGAACTATATGCTGCCTATGGTTGTATTTTGGGAGGTGGAGGATGAACGTTGAAGACATTTTACTGCTGGCAAAGATGTTGTGGTTAAAAAATAGTCAGCCTTTGTCCTGATTATTTCAATTAAACACCAAATGAAAGCCAAACCTGGTCTTGGCTGATTTTTCAACATCGTTAGCCTATTATCAATTTAGCTAGTGCAGAATAATTATTAAATGTATTTTGTTTGGAAGCCCATGATTCTTGCAAAAACAGAGGAAAATATGGAATAGGCCAAAGATGATAATTATGAAATATTTTTAAAGACAAAGTACAATTAAATAACATATCAAACTTTCAGAATAACACGCTTCTAGCTGCAGATAAGGTGGTCAAGTGGCCACTGAAAAACTTCTCAATCCACCTGCAATCAAAGCCAAATGTGAGAACCTTTCAATGGATATCAATGATCTCCCATGTCAGAGATCTCAAGATAAAGCAGCAAAAGTGCAATAACTCAGTTTTCCAAAAAGTTGAAGTCTGAAATGTGCAGGAAACGAAAACTACAGAGATGAGAGGTGGAAAAGATGAAGTGGAGAACTGACATTGTGGTGGTGGAAGTGAGGGTAAAGAATGACTGCATGAGCACAAGGGGAGAATAAAAGTCAAGAAACCAAAGAATATAAAAACATACACAGTATGGAGATAGGAAGAGGAAACAGCATGGCAACGGATGTGTGGTGGCACTTACAAAAAAGTCAGTTCAGCATTATTCAAGGGTTTTCCGATGAAGAGGTTTGTATGTTTCATTGTGTGTCCTCAGTGAGTAGGAGCACCAGCTTGTGTACTACACACTGTAAAGGCATAATATATGTAATACTGTATGAATGTGCATGGATGTGGAAGGCTGGCTGTGAGCTGAGAGAGTGTGAAGAGAGATTACTGAAGCATGTAATGGAGACCTGGTGTTCATAGCATTTAGAATGATGACTCCTTTAAACTCCCATCCCTCTCTTTTCCATCTCACGCTTTTCCCAATGCCTTCTGGAATGGGGAAACGGCAGCGAGCGAGATGAACGAACGTCCCTTGAGGCAGCAGAGGGAGCAATGATCAGGGGGACAGCGAGGAGACGAGTAGGGCAGGAGGAGGAAGGAACACATTAGCCTCTTACTCAGCGTGTCACTCAAACTGGCAGCACCGGCCAGCACTGCTACTTGCTGTGGGTCCACACAGAGCCTCTGCTCGCCTTCAATGGGATTTATGTCTTATTCTGATGGCAGGTGGATCGAGAGCATTTGGTCCATTTGGTCTACTTGACTTCTTGCTAGCTCAATAAATAAACCGTGCAAATTAATGGAATCTGGATAAAAAGGAGAGATTAAAATAAAAATAATCCTCGCTTAAAGGGGCTTTGACATTTTAACGTTATCAAATTTAATATTTTTATTGTCTGGTATCACTTTCAATGAAATGATGTACAAACAGCAATGTTCCAATCAGGTTGTCTGGCCTTCGGGATCAGGCAAGTTGTAACGCTCTGCTGGACATCCAAGCTTTTACAAAGTGACACAGTGAACAGGTTGTGAACTGATACTTAGCATGTAAAGAAACTGAATCTTCGTTTGACTGTTGGTGGATTTTAATGAGTGACATGAAAAAGTCTATGTGCCGAACTAATTTGTTCTGTCTTTCCTTTTCTTCCGTAAATACAAATAAATACAAATTGCGAGATACAAAATATTGTATCTCGCAAAGAACTCATGAGTAAATAAAGCTAAATTCGATTTGAGGAGTGATCCAGTCAAAGCAAATCCAAATGAAATGTTTTCAAACCCTGCGGTTTTCTCTTTTAACATTTTGAATTATATTTTTATTTATTGACTACTCAGTATAAGAGTTATACAACGTCCATTGCCATTTGTCATGGCCTGCAATAATCTTATTTTTGAAAAAGTTTCAACAATAAAACTGGTTGTAAGGATCTTATTGGATAACTACCACTGCATCAAGTTTTTTGTATGTTTGCAGGTTTGACCGTTTTGTTGCTGACTTTTCAAGTGCTTCCAAGTCCCAAAGCTCATTTCAAACAGATGCTGATTTAATTTGAACACTCTCCAGGGAAGTTTTGTATCTTCTTTGACTGATGATTTAAAGTAATTTTCCATAATCTCCTCATGAACTACACAAAGAAAATGTGGTAATATAAGTATTTTCTCTTAATAAATGAGTCAATCTGCATTTACTGATTTTTTTTCACTCTGCCATGAAATTCTCTAAAAATTAAGAAGGTAAAACATTATGTGTATCATGCTTTTCTGGTTATTTTCATTCTATAGTTGATATGGGAAGCATTGATGTCTCTGATCTGTAAGTAGATAAAATATAAATCAATACAAAATGACTACTATTTGTTTTCCCATCTAAGATTTTATGAATACATTTAGTTGTGCTTCTTCACTTCCCCATAAATTATATGTGGTTAGTTATTTTAAAGACTGTATTAAAGAAAAGCAAACCATGATTGCTCTTAATCATCCATGAAAATGATTTTCGGGTTGTAATACTGGAGCAAAAGGCGTGTTTAGTTAGCAAATCCTCAGTAGTTATGCTCTAGTGATGACAGGTGCAATTACTCGTAGAAGCTGGCCTCCAACACCATCTGGCCTCTCTCATTAGCCCTGCTATACATTGGTTGTGTTGTTTACAAAATAAACTTATGCTTGAGTTTTCCTTCATCAGCACACTTGTTCTCCCTCCCCCACACATATTCTGCTTTTTTAACAGTGAGGATATTGAAGATTAGCTGTAACTCCTGAGATTTACCAAATTATGGCCCCATATATGAATCATAATGCACACAGTCAAGTGCAATAAGCTCCAAGGCAGCCCAGTGGGCTCCTTTGAGACACCTGAAATGCATCTTGGTGTTAATTCCTCTGCATGCAAAATTCAATGTGGAATGCCAATGGGTTTTGTTTATTTGTACAAAGAAAAAAGGAAATGGTGACAGGTGTGGGATTTTCCTTCTGTGTGCCATATTAAATCTTGGACTACAATAAGATTAATAGAACAGAATATACTTTATTGGTCTATTCTAGTTTGACATAAATAATATGACAATTGTTCACTGTATCGGTTTTAATAATTATACTTTGACACAGAAACACAAATATGGTGAGTGAGAAAACAATGACGTTGACTGTCACTTTGTCACAAATCAATGTCAGCTACATTTGAAATGATTGTCACAAGTGCACAATTTGTGTTTCTTTTAGCTAGTGATATTATGATTACCAAGAAAAAATATACCTCAATTGTAAGTCATGATAGAAAATTTAAAGTCAAACTCTGAGTTTTTACTCAAAATATAGAATAAAACACTCTCTCAATTTAGTTGCAATGTTTAAATAATCTTCCTTCTTGTACAACACAAGAAGCAACAGGTATCAAATAGTAGAAATTAGCTAAGCAGCAGGTGCTGTGTGCAGCTGAAAGCTTTACATAGAAACCTTTTCTGCAATATTTTGTAAACTATCAGATCTTTCTTCATAATGTTTTCAATAAAACTTAATCCTGACAAACTACGATTAATCTCTTTTCTTTTTGAAAGCCACGTTAAACTGTCTGATAATGTGGAAATCATTATTTTTTTAAATAATTGTATCAGATATTATGACACTATTTAGATTTTTTATTACCACAAAGACAATTTGGCTTTGTTGTGGTAGGTATTCACAACAATATTAATGAATAAAAGAAATTATTTTTTTCATACCATTAATTCACAACAATAAAGGTATAATATGGAACAAAAAAGCACCTTGTCACAAACATTTGGAGGATAAAGCTAAAACCCGAGAGCTTATGTTTCTCTAAATTTAACCAGAGACTTACAGAAATGATCCAAACTTAAATAAATTTCCACTTTATAGCTGATGTACATGGAAAAATAAAGCCGGTGGTATACGAGCGACTGGGTTTTAAGTGTGTCCTGGAACATCCAGATGATAAATGCTGCTCCCTCAATTCCCATGCAGGAGCCATAAGAACTCATGCCACCTATAATCAAGGAGGTTCTCTCTTATCTGATTATGGATGCAAGTAAAGAGGATTTAGGTGCTAGTGCCTAAATGCTAGGCTGTACTGATTAGAGGTCTGTTAGAAGGGTTATGTAACCAGGAAACAACTGGGGGTGAAAGAAGGTGTGCTTCTCCTAAACTGTGCTCTTGTAATACATGAGGATGACTCGCTCCAGGCCAGAAAAGACAATAACTCCAATTGACTTGTGTTCCCGTAAGCTTCTCTGTAAGATGACCAAGTTTTAGTGAAATTCTATAAAGTGATACAAAATCTGATTTGAACACATAAATGTTCACAAAGATAGCAAAAAGTAACAGAGAGCTATTTTTGAATGCTACTTGAACAAAAGTAAACATTTATTGTGACTAAATTTGCAAAAGATTAAAAACAATTCATATTGCACTGAAAAATATCCAGAACCGGTAGAGCTCCTTGAATTTAATTCAGAGACAATTTGGCTCAAGGCGGACTAAAGGGCTCTTACATCTTTTCCCTTACACAACCTCTCCTCATCTTGGTCTCTTCCAGCTTCCACATCTACATCAGTGTACCTACAAGCTTTGGCTTGGTGAATTTATGCGTGGAAGATAACAGCCAGTTGGAAGAAGGCAGCCCGTCGTGATCAGAAGCAAACGCCCCTGAGAAATGACACAAGAGCTTGCCAACAGTGTCTGTGGTTGGAGAGGCTTTGGCTGCGTCCAAGCATGGCAGAACTGAACAGCAAAAGGCTGCGGCCATGCCGGCCCATTGCTTATTTCCACCAGCTAGACTAGCTTATTAGATAAAAAGGAGAGTAATGGAGCACATCCACATTAAGGAGCAAGAACAAGGCTGGACACGGAGGGTGTGTGTGGGGGTGTGTGGCTGGCTGACTCTGCAAGGAAGAAGCACTGATCTCTTTAAAATGCTCACAGATCCTTTGCTATTATTTCTCAGGGCAGCCTGATATCAATAAGGCGACCTAAAAATGTTTACAGCTCCGAATCTTGTCATGCAATTTATTAGGAATGTATGCTTTGCGCCACAAAAATCTTAATAGCTCTGACTGCAAAATGTAATTGCGTATTAAAACATATAGACAGCTTATTAGTAACTTCAGCCAACTGTAACAAAAATTTTTTTTTAAGTTCACAATATATTTTTGCATTCCTCCTGTCATCTCTAGCTCCAATCATGTCAGCCAGCAAATACATGTAAACCAAAAAAGAACCAAAGTGTATTTCGCATAAAAATAAAGAAGGTACAGTTACTGAGGAATACACACAAACAAAATCATGTCAGTTTTATTCTATTTCAGCAACGACAAAACCTCAATGTGGGCTCCTAAGCTTGATAAAGTTTTTGTACAACTGCATCCTCTACTCACTGCAAAACAAAAGTCACAAATGTACAAGAGACAAAAATATTCTATGTAAATATTATAAACTATAGCTCAAGGACCAAATGCAATAAAACATAATTCTCTATATTATTTTAAACAATTGAAATAGATGTACTAATTATATATATATATATATATATATAGATATATATATCTATATATCTATATATATCTATATATATATATATACCTCATATATATATATATATGTATATATGTATATATATATATATATATATATATATATATATATATATATATATATATATATATATATATATATATATATATATGTTTTTTTTATAAAATTCTTTGAACAAGTGTATTTAAACTGATTTGGGTTTTAATTTTTGGACCTACATAATACAAAAAAATTTAATAAAATCACATTTTAATTTCCATCCCAAAACCTGCCATCCACTCAAACTTGATAAATGTTAAAAAGAAAGACTTTATGTGTAGCTAAACTATTCATTTCCCATTAATTCAAACTTTTCATTAAAAAACCCCCAAACAACCATTTCGTAGCTTTGAACACATTACTTCTTTAAATTCCAAAAGGAAAATAAAACACGAATTACACATAAAAACCACTGCATATTTCTTTTTGTCTTCATTTATAATTCATTGCTAAATGTTTGCAAACATCAAGCTCAGCAACCTGGGCGTAACGTACATGACTGCACTGGGTAAATCACTCAAAGCCTCATCATTCTGCCGGTTTCTTCACTGAACCTCTTTCCACAGCTTCTAGCTGCTAGATTTTATATGTGTATTGGATTTCTATCTTTTCAGTTTAAAAGCCAAGGCCATATAAGCCTTGTTGAATGAAATCATGGCTTAATTGACCCTGTGAAAAAGGTCACCACTTTCATGCTTACCTTTTATTTAAGAGCCAAAAGGGCTGTAGGTGACATAAAGCACAGAAACAGGCACAAATGACTTAAGAAGACTGAGTAAAAGGAAAATAAAAGAAACTAGGAAAGGGGAAATGTGTGTGCCAGAAGGCAAATTGTATTTGACAAAGAGATTTGGTTGCCTGTATGAAAGCAAGTGGCACTGTAGTCAACTAATAGTGGTATTTCCTTAGTCGGGAGCTTTCAAGAGAGCTCACTGCACAACGTATGAGCCGCAAAAAGCTTCCCTGATCTCAGAGAGCTGCTGTAAGTATGCAGCCCCACCACTGTATTTCCGTATGACTTTCTGCTGCCGATAGCCTGAGCTATTGGAGTCATGATCAGGCTCTCCACGTAGCCCTGTCAGCAGGATGTTAATACAATTTGATTTAGGGTGGAATTTCCCTTCAATGAACCAAGGGCTTCCCCCATCATGATAGTGTACAAGTCAGCAATACACAAATGTGTCTAGAGTCCAAAAAAGAACTCCACTGAGGAGTAAATCACTTCAGACATGTTTTGCATAGCAAATTACTCAAGTGCTGTCACATGAGTTAGGCCCCAAATTAGATATCGGCAGTCTCTGTCTAATTAATTCATATGATACACGGCTTTCCTATAAAGGACGAATGCTGTAATCAAGCTGAGACAGGATCATTGTCAGTCACTGCCAATGGCTGATTCATAGAAAATAGGGAATATGCCAATAATGCAGGAACGGGGAATGCTCGGCATAATAGCCAATAAAAAGAAAATTAATCTCCTTTCAACGAGAGGTGTCACATCTTTTCTTTTAACTCAAAAGCTGTTTAACATCAGTGTGCCAAGTTGCACAGTCAAGAGATATGTTGTTCATTTTAAGACAAAAGAGCAGGATCTAGAGATGCATCGATCAATAGGCAAGAGATTGAAATCAGTCTATTTTCCTTTAATCAGCTCTGATCACTAATCAAAAGACTGTGTTGTAGTAGCACAGTTTCTAACTTAACATATACACAAAACTGGCAATTATAATGACATACAAGTAAATCTCAAAACTGTATGCTAAGAAGTTAGGTCTTCTACCAATAACTGCTTTATTATTATTTTTTTTATCAGCACTGATGTATTAAATTTAACATTCTGTCTGTAGGAAGAGAATTTGTCATCTCTTAAAATGAAATGAAAACTGAACCAACTAATACAACAGTATTGTAGACAGAGAACCGTGGTTTTGAATAAAATAATATAATTTAACTCAAGTAAATGCTTAGAGCGGCAGCAATATACCTGTGAGAATCCTGTTCTATCATCCAGCCACTAAGACTGATTCAAAACAATGTGGCATTGGAAGAGAAACATGAATCTCTTCTCATGAAGTACTTAAAGTTAAGTTGATTGACATGAAAATATTTTTGGCGTTCTCCATTTATTCAGATCCTCATACAAGCTTCACTGTTTTATCTTAGCCACTGTTTCTATTGACCATATCATATTCAAGCTGATGAACTCATGAGTATGTTTTGAAGCGCACGTGGGAGTTGGTCTTTAACAAGCATGCCTGCAATGTGTTATTATGCAACCAGAGTGTTTGGCTTTGCTTGTGAGCAGAAAATGTGAGACTCAGGCGGTACAATCTCACTTTCTAGTCTTGGATTCTTACCTTGGCAGCCACTGAGGAGCTGGGCTTCTCCAGGAGATCCCACAGTTTCCTCCTCTTCTCTGGGCAGCAGGTGTTATCGAACTCTCCTTCTCCCTCTCTTTCCCTCATAGTCTCAGCCTCCCGCCGCAGCTCCTCGTTCATCTGCTCCTTCTTCTGGTGGTAGCGGGCCTGGCAACAGGATTCCAGGTAGATCTCGTCGATCCCCCAGTAGTCCAGCTCTTGGCCAAATGACAGGGCACACATTTCCTCCATCATGTGCAGCTTGCCCGTGCGGTAGAAGTTCAGGATGGAGGTGAAGGCCCCCGGGTGCCGGTCAAAGAAGTACTCATTCTCGTTCAGGCTGTAGTCATCGCAGATTTCCATGAGGGACTCATGAGTGTTGCAGTCTCGAAGCTTGCCAAGCCGGGTCCTGGGCAGGCGGTCAAGGGTCCGCCACAAGACCTCGTGGTTCAGACCCCCAACATTAAGGCGGACCCTGCGTGATCTGGCTTTGGTGCGGATGATCTCAATGGGCTCGGGAGGCAGTGGTGGGGCAGTTCGGACGTTGTTGGGTTTAGGCCCCGCCGATCCTAGCTTCTCGGCCATGATAATGGAATTGGAAACTTCTTGGAAGATCTTGCAACTGGCGAAGACTAAAACCGGAGGAAAAAGTATGAAACTTTTGACTTAAGTTGGATCCTCTTTAGGCAAGTCCCTCCATGGCTGAAAACACAAAAGAGAAGACTTCTCAGACAGAGAATAAATGAAACATATCCAACACAGAGTACCTCCCTTCAGGTTGCAGACATCCAGTCAAGTGTTATGACAGCTGCACAGTGTTATTGATCTCTTTCATCACGTTTCTTAGAAAGCATTGGACCAAATCAATGATTCCACTTTACCAGTCAAGGTAGCTGCTTTGCTTTGTGATCCAGCAATGTTTCTTCATAGTAAGGCTTTAATCTCACATCAACGTGACTCCTATAGCAGTCGGTAATAAAATTCAACCTTGTATATTTATTTGTAATAAGTGTGGCAGAAACTTTGGAAGATTATCCATCTGTCATGTTTTTTTTTAGCTTAGTTACATTTGGCCTTGGCCATTTTGCATAACACATTTGTTTCAGGACCTTTTTCATAAGTTAGAAAAGAAAAACAATAAAAACAATTTAAAAAAATACAATCATATATATGTGTGTGTGTGTGTGTACACTGCAGCATACCTGTTACACTGTAAGTGTTCAGTAGTCACTCAGCTCCCTCACAATCCACCACCTACCTCCCGTATCAGTTCTATAGCTCACAAATTCCCTTTGGTCTCAGTGTAAAGTAACAACAGGCTAACAATGTTATTAACGTCGCATTAAATAGCCAGTCTCACCTTGCCGCTGTAAACCAGCCTTTTCATGCAAACTCCTCTGTGTCCTAAGGGAGCAGAGGTGGAAAAACGAGCCGGGATCCCCCTTCAGTTAGGCGGATTCGACTGAGGGGAGCACTCCGCGCACACAACGCGCGTCCCACATGATGTGGAAAAATTGGTGTGCAGAGAAAACACAGACAGATAGAGAAAGAGGTGGAGGGAGGGAAAACAAAAAGAAAGAAAGGAAAAAAAAGGTTTTAATCCTTCTTTGTGAACGACCACATGGACCGATTCGCCATCGGAGAGCTGAGTGCCTTGCGCTTTTCCAGCACCTAAAAAGCTCTGGAGAAGACTGGCTCTCTCAAGCGCTGTCAATGCAGAGACGTCGAGCGCGTAAAAGGAAGGCAAGGGGAAGGAGCGGGATGAGCGAACTGCGGACTGTCCCGCTGTGTACTATGGAAAGGAGGAGCGGAGAGACGCGCGCTGCGCTGCGCTGCGCCGCAGCACAAAGGTGATGACCAAATCACACCCGGCAGCAGGTTGCTCTCCCGAAGTGAACTTAATCAAACAACGCGAATTGTTGCGTGTTGTTTTTATTCTTATCGTACACGAAAATCTAAACCACGCATGTGTGATCAGAGCAGGCATAGATGTGCGGAAACTAAGCGAAATAACACACACACACACACACACCCTTCCGCGTGTGCCATAACGCAATGCCTCTTCATATGATGGAGACGCATTTTGCCGCAGAAGACTTTTCAGTGCGATGGCCATGAAATGTAGAGTTGCTCCTATTCGAAATGCAGAATAAAGTCTCTTCCTGCTGCACAACCGTGAAGGATCTTCTCCACCACAAATGAAAACGTGTTGTATTTTGCTCTTTCTAATAACTAAAATTTCAGTTTAGGTCCTCAACTTCTGTGTCTCCAAAACCCTAGAAAGACAATGGGAAGACAAAAAAAAAAAAAAAAAAAAAAAAAAAAAACATGCAGCAAGGTTTTTGGGGTATGTCACTTTCTAGATTGAAGTTTCTGCCTGTTCTTGTTTGCATCAATACAGTCAAACTGAATTGCTAGTGCATGTAAGCATCACTTTTCAAGTAACTCATAATCAGTCAAGTTTCACCGTAAATTAATATTTATTTGTTCTATCAACAGATTCTCCCACCCAAGCTGTGGATCCCTGCAGCTCCTCCAGAGTTTCCATGAGGTGGTTCTCTAATGCCCCCTTTGCCCAGCCTGTCAGTTCAGGTGGACAGCTATACCTTGAATAGATTTGTCTTGTATTTTACACTTAAAAGAAAAAAAAAATCTAAGTTTTCCAAAGCTTTGGATTTTATTATAATGCACCAAACATTATGTTGAACTTTTCCACAACTTTACTCCTGACTCATCTATTGTATTATTTGCTCTTTGTGATGCTGTTTCCCCAAAATGATGTGTTTCTTTATGTTTGTCCATCCCATTACCCCCCCACCCCTCCAACTCTTTATATACTATCTAAGCATCTACTTTCTTCAGTTTGCATGGATACCAGCACGTAGGACTAGCATAAATGTCAACTGAAGATTTTTTTCCACACCTCAGCAGTTTTGCTGAAATTTGATTATGCATTGCATATGTGTAATTGATTTGCCTTCCATGTTCCTTCTTTCCTTTGACAAACAATCAATAAGGCTGCATTGATTAAACCAGCCCTTTGTATCTGTGTAGCCCATATCCTAAACCCCACGGGTACTGCATGTTTGGAAGGTCACTGTTTTGTGGCTTACGATCAGCTTCTGGTGATTAAAGGTCACCTAAAGCGTACCCAATATAACTTTATTACTTATATTACCAGGTGTGATGTGGATATTAAATTTTATCTGTGATCTGGAACATAATTTAACATGACAGTACCCAATTCTGGTCAAAGGGTAGCAATCTCAACCCCCGATAGTTTAAGATTTAAGATATTAACAAAACTGCTGATGAAACAGTTGTTCATTAGGCGACAGAGAGATTATTAGGGGTAATTGCTTGTGCCCACTTTCATTAATTTTCATCATCTACCTGGCAGCCAATCAGACAATCCCATGAGTCAGGATATACCAGGTTGCTCTGATGTTTCACTGGAAATGATCACCAAAGTGAGCATGGCAGCTTCTGCTGCACTCAGAGCGTGCAGCGTGGGACATGCTTGCAGTAGCTGCCTCCCTCCTCTGTGGATGTCAGCCTGCATGCACTGGTTCTCCAGAGAGTTGAAGGCAGCTAGCATCTTCTTTCCGCGTGGGTGGAGTAACGCTATTTACCAGCGTGATATCTATAATTACTTTCTTAGAAATGGATCAGAATAATTGTAAGATGTTGTTTTATTCCCAGAGTGTTTGAAAGGATGAAGATGTTAATTTCTTTTGTCATTTCCGTGTAGTATGTGGGCTTGTGATCTTGGGTGGGTTACTGCCAAAGCAACCCAAATAGTAACATAATGTTAAGGAGGAAAATTCGACCAGAGAGCCAGATAGAGTTTAATATCCGGTTGACTAAATCAGCTAGCCGACAGTTTGACAGTCATTCCGACTGATTGACAATGACTGAATCAGCCGTATTTTTTTGTTGTTGTTTTCAATTAGCCTCCAGTGGCCTCGTAAGTCCAACGAGTGTTCAAATCATTAAACTTAAATCTAATTAGCATGAAAGTTCAATAAAGATGAGAATGTATGGATGGACACAGGTTCTGTACAACTTGCAATGCTTATGCAGTGGGATTTAGATTAGGACTAGCTGTACAGTTAAATTTAACATTGCGGACGGAGGCTGGCCGAGAGGAAAACTTTGAATGCGGTTCTGTGAGGGTTTTATTGACAGTATCTTATCTGTAGTAGGTAACCAGCAAGCTAAATGTGGAGGTGCGGCATGAGCAATGTTCAAAATTAAAACTTGGTCACTGTCTTAAGGGTCTAGTTTAGTGGGAGACTAATTAACTTTTTCCCATTGTTGTAAAAAGAACAGAAAAGTTTAATGGACAAAATATTTCATTGTTATATGAAAGGCCATACACCATTCTTGTGAATCCTGAAGCATTTTTTCTTATTTCCCATTTTCTTCCCCTTCCTCTCTTCTTCTTTTCTCTATGTTATTTTATTTATGTAATTTATTTATTTAACTGTTTTGCCAGCTCCATTTTGATTTTGTGACCTCTAGTGTTCGGATGGTAATTTCTTCAACCAACTTGTTAACATAGGAAAGGGTCTTATGATATAAGAAAAAAAAATCCTCATGAAGGCCACCAATCTTTAGTTTTGAATTGTTATAAAATAGAAAATAATTGTAAATATTTTCCTCTTCATTCATTTTGTCTATTGGATTCATTTTTGGCTACTTGCTTTTTTGTATTTACTGAATTTCTTTTTTCTTACTGAAAATAGGAAGCCTCATACATTTGAGATATGTTGGACTTTGACAGGGTTTCACTGTGAAGCATACTTGTTGTTTTAGAGCCATAGGCACAGAATATCTATCAAAATGCTCCTGACCATGCAGAAAGCCACCGGTCAATGTGAAACAGCTCCTTTGCAAATGTCACACTGCTCTCTGGATCACAGCACCTAATCATAATTTTACCTCCCTTGTTTATGTTCTGTTTCTCCGACTCACTTTAGCAGTTCAAGTTTATTTGAAAAAGCATTATTATTGCTTTTAAAAGCCATTTGCCATCATTTACCAATTATAAACAGCCTGGTTTAGTGCCTGTTATCTAAAGACATCATATTTTAAGTTTATTTGAAATTATGTAAAATATGTACAGCTGAGTTGAAATCAGAAACATTTGGAACATGAACACTTTCCTGGTGTTCTACTTGGTTCAGTGTGTTGTGCTTAGTGTGGTTCGTCTTAGCTGTGCTTGAGATGAGCCTGAGGCTCTTTACCTGGGGATTTTGCCTTTGGGGTTTTTCTCCTACAGTTCTGTGTGTTGAAGAAATCTTTAAAAGGTTTTGTACAACCCTTTTCATTCCACTATAGAAACTGGAAAAAGGCTGCACCATTTCTGAGAAGTTTCTTGTTGACACTTTTGGTTTTTACTGAGAGTTTAATGCTTGCAGAAAGTTGGAAGAAAACATTTTCTTGGCCCGAACAATTTATATTAGGGGAAAAAACAGATGAAGTAATTAAGTGTCCAAACAACTGAGTGACAAATGATCATTTTGTGTTTCTTATTTTGCATAAACACATTTTTGATATCAGTACTATTAAGTACTATCTTCTTGTGTGACGGTTGGTTTGTCTGGAGCAGGACCAACGTGGAGGGAATTGCTATGCGAACCATGTTTAGAAACATAAATAATGATGATAAAAACAAACATAAACAGGAAACCAGGAACATGGCATACAATAAAGTGTAACGTTAGAAACCAGTGTGGAGCAATGAGTCCAGGAGGTAGATATACAGAAGAGGTAGTGAAGATGCCAAAGAAAGAAATTAAAAGAAACTGATTGCAGCTGGGAAAGGGAGTGAGTGAGATTGATGAGGAGATGACTAGCAGCTGGGGAAAGGAAGTAAATGGCAAACTGAACTAAAGGACAGTAAAGCAGGAACCAGAAGGAAACAGTAGCAGATATAAACACTAAACTTGTGCTTAATCCTAAAATAATCACAACTACTAAGTGAGAAAGTAGGAATAGACAGCAGAATAGATACACTTTTTTGTCAATATTTTAATGTGTTCACATACATGTGAAAAGCTGCATTGATCATTGTTTGGGGTCTTAACCAGGTTTTTATTTGCTCATGACAAGAAATGTAGTCCAAATAGTCCTGCATAAAAAAATCCATTTTGGGACAAAACAACCTGGGAGGCACGTGAATGCTGGAATTAACTGAGCTTCAGAAGAGCAAAAGTCAAAATGATTTAAATATCAATAAGTAGCATTCAATTGATGTGGAATACCATTCTATGAATGGCATGCTTGAATTGATTTGAATAGTTCTAATTAAACTAACACATGGTTGAAGGATATATTGATTTCTCTCACATGGAAATCCCATGCTGTCTTTTTTGTAAATTAAATATTTTTGGTGAAATTAAAGTAAAAGTGCACGTGCGTGCATGTGTTGATGTGTGTGCTGTAGTTCATAAAAGGGAGAAAATGCTCCACACACTTTTTATTCTGTTTGGCTATTTTTAGCTGCTGCCTATGTCAAGGTCCACACTGACATTCACACACACACTCACACATAGCTACCTACACACCCACTGTGGGCGGCTTTAGTATAATGATCTGCGTCGCAACCATTAATCTTTGTCATGTCTTCATTCATCCCACAAAGGCACCTGTTCCCCTCTGATGTTGCAAGCTTGGCATATTGTGTCAAAAATACCCAGCACTCAATAAGAACGCTTTGGTATTTGCCTGTGCAAAAAGACAACTGTAGCATGCAGGGGTCCTCCTCAGGGGTTTAGGGGTTTTTGTGTGTACTGTGCAACCATGCAGCTACTAAACCCTGCTTTGAATCCAACTCGGAACCTTTGCAATATATCATCCACCTCTGTGCCTCCTCATGTTTATTATCTTTCCACTCTGCTATCAGTCAAAGTGACGGAACTATGACCTGAAATATTCCTTAAAAAAAAGACAAAAAACTTGTTCATGTGACTGTCCACAGCACTCTGTGGTGCAGCAGACGAACACAGATGTGATTGATTACCACTTCATCCGGCTGGTTATGTTTGCATAATACCTCCAAGCCCATGGATCACAAATGAAATGGATTTCGTTTGGTGTTTTTACTGTCACTGCTGGTGTAGTCAGTTCGATACTCTCGCAGTCATGTTGTCCAGAGCATGCACTCTTGCCACAGTCAGGCAAAAAAACAAAACACACACATGCACACGCACACACAAATGCAAATCTCTGCCCACCTCAGCGTTGTTGTTTACCAAAGAGAAAATGCTGTTTCTTTTGTTGCAGCTCAGCACAACCTCTGGATTTGAGGTGTTTGTAAGGCACTCATCAGCATTCATCAGGGTGAATGGTGCCTTCTCTCCAGGTAGACGAGATACAGATTGCTGCTCCTTAACCCAAAGGGCTTGTGGCAGCGTGGTGATATAAAAATAATGCAGTCAGGGCTAATTGGAGCAAAAGCACCTGTGTTGGCATTTTTGACCTGCTGGTGCTTTGCTTTTGGGGGTTATCTTATGAGAAAAGCTTTTTTGGAGTCTGGGCATGTATAACACCTACAGCCTGTTCTAGTGATCACTGTGCGTTGTACTCTAAAGTGAAAGACAGGCAGGAGAAGCCATGGGATGCATAGTAATGAGGTCATAGTGATGTTGCTGGCAGGTTAGTTGGACTGTACTGAATTGTTATTCTTTACCTTATGTTTGTAACTCTTTTGAGCTCAACCTGTAACATTAATGTCTACTGAATTTGTAAGAAAATAGCTCGATATTTTGGATGTGCAGCAGGCGTTAACCATTCTACCCGATGTTAAAAGGGGTGTATTATGAAAATTTTGCTTTTTTCTTTTAGCTTTGTATAATGATACAATGTTCCTAATCAGCAAAACATTTCTTGAGTGTTGCTGTGATTTTTTCATGAATGTTTGAGGCTTCACCCTCTGATGAATAAAAAGGTTTACAGGATTGTCAGGAACCCCATTGTCACTTTTTGCATCCCCAATGACTAAAACAGTGAA
Organism: Poeciliopsis prolifica; assembly: GCF_027474105.1. Lineage (NCBI taxonomy): Eukaryota > Metazoa > Chordata > Actinopteri > Cyprinodontiformes > Poeciliidae > Poeciliopsis > Poeciliopsis prolifica. The sequence continues at coordinate 9,565,219 of NW_026562387.1, forward strand.
AGAAAAAAGACTTTGTCTCAAGCTGAAACATTTAAACTTAATGGAAATTTTCAGCTATTAAACTGTTAACTATGGTGTTAGTAGTATAATGCGGGAGTCTGCTTTGCTGCCAGTGATATTGTTGTATTGGACGAGGATAATAGATACATGAAGATGGAGGACTACCTCTACTTCAAGATAAGTACAAATCAGCAGCTTGATGACTGAAAGGTGGACACAGTTGGGTTCTCTGTAAGGACAATGATGAAACATACACACGTTTTCTAAAATAGTCTATCCAAAACCCTGATCTCAACCATTCTCAACAGAAAACTAACTAATTTAACTAATTTATTTATTTACATTTTTGACAGATTGGCAAATAACTTGTCTTCAAATTGTGCTCGGTGGCTTTAAAATGTCTCTCGCTACGAAAACACAGCATATTGCAGCGATTCACTTACTTGCAATATTAAATCAAAACACTAAGAGCACGTAGTACTAGTAATAGCGAGTGATTTATGCAGATTTGACCCTGTAAGCATATTTTTTACCCTGTTTGGACTGAAAAAAGTTGTGCACCAATTTTTTGAGATCAAAACTCCAACCTGAAAAGCCCACAGATCAAATAAATCAATAAAAGCCCCAGATAAATATCACATTTATGGCCTTAATGAGTGTTTGTGAATTTCAGACCAGATATGTGGACAGGGAAGCTTGGATGCTAATCACATTTATTTCAGTCTAAGTTTAGAAAAATTGCATGCTTACACTTCTATAAGTCAGGGAGTTGCGTCAATGCTGTTGTCGCTTGTGTAATTGGGTTCACAGGTAGTGCTGAGTGTTATGAGTCTCTCTGGAAAATAATGTGAAAGATTAATCATTTGGACAGGAAACCCAAACTTTGTTCTCTCCAGGCAGGGATAATAAGATGGCACGGTTTTTCTCTCTCAGCACAGAAATGCTGGTGAATACCATTCAAAACATGTAATGACAGATTGCATTCAATACATAGAAGTATTTGATGTTAAAGGGAATGGGAGCAGTGGCAGTTTACCTAAAATGCTGGCCTTATATTGATGGTGTTCCAGCTTGGTGTAATATTAACGTAGTATTTAACGTCAAATGTACTTCTGGCCAGGTGGATTTTGTGGGAGCATTTTGTCTTCAGTCTGATGACTTGGGCAAAGTTTAAAGACTCCAACAAGACAGTCAAATCAAGAAATAATAGTTGTGACTTAAAAATATTGCCACATTCTTTGTACAAACTTTTTACGTATTTTTTCCCCTCCTTTTGTCTCTTTTTTTAAAATCCTCAATGTTCAGTGAATGTTCAGTACTGCTGGCCTTGCCTAAAAGTGCATGTGTGTGTAGTGACCTCATAAATTTGCATTAATCAATTCATCAAATTTCTCTTTGCTACAGCCACCGCATGGAGCTGATTTGCACGTTTGCTTGGTCACCAGTGGTGACATGTTGTCCTTTAGAAAGGTGGCTTTGGCCTTTGGTTCTGGAGAGGACAAAGCTCTTGAAAGCCTGTGGAACAGGCAATCTGTAGGTTGAAGAGAAGAAACTACTGACTTTCTTAATGTAGCTGATCCTTTATATATCATACAGTTAATGGTCCATCATCACAATAAGATATAAAAAGTGGTGCTCAGCACAATGTCACACAGTGAAATCTAAATTATAGTTCCCTTTATGTATTCTGGGAAGTGGGACCCATCAGGAATCTATCCTGGAGGTCAGAATTATTTGAAAAGTCTGAGGTTTCTCAATATCCTTTACCTCTAAATCCAAAAGGGTCGGTCTCTCTCTCAGTGTCAGAATATCCTGCTCTCTTGATAAGCAATTAATCGATGGAGCAATAAATCCTTACTTTGCTGAACTCTCTGTTATAATCACTAAAACAGCGGATATTACTTCACAATCGGATAAAATTTAATGTTGAACGAAAACTCATCATGGAATGGCAGAACATCTGCATATCCTGCATATCCTGCATATCCTGCATATCCTGCATATCCTGGCATTTATTTTTATTTTGTAAATGTAAACATACACATTTTAACTAGATATATACAGAAACCTCTACAATTGTTCATCTTTTAATTTGAGAATAACAAAGTAGATGTAACAGAAGCATTTAAAATGTTCATCTTTACTTTTTTTAATGTTGTCAACAAACATTGAATCAGTGATGTATGACTCCTTGTTCCCTGTGGTGGGAATATGATGTTTCTCCCAGACACTCAGAAACGACAACAACAGAATAGGCCATTCAAATATGGCACAACTCAGCTAAGCTTGACAATAAATGATGCATACACTTAAATTACATTAACAAAGACATAACATGTCTTTAAGATGAATCTGAACATCAACTTCTGATTTTGAAAAGATAAACAGGAGACCAACTTTCAGTGGGATCAGATAAGCTGCGTAATCGGACAGTAATGGCTGCTAAGAGCTCAAGGCTCAGAGTTTCAGCATGTTGATGGATGGTGGTGCCTGGTGTCCCATGGCATATAATGAGATAGCCCGAAGTTACAAGAGCTTTTATTCATCTGATTATGTTCACCAGAAAGGCTCATACTTGATTTAGATCTCAGTTTTTCACTTATTATTTATGATTCTTTTTGGAGAAAGACCACCCCTGACCCCCAAAACAACAATACTAATTTAAAAGACAAAGGTGCAGCTAAAATAAATGATGTTTTTAGATAGTACATTGACTTAATCTTTAGACAGTTTTAGCTTATGATTTTTATGACCAGGTAAAGTTCAACAGCAAACCTTGAGATCTTAAAAATGTATCAGCTATCGCCTGTTGTAACTTATGATGGTGCAAAGCCAGGAATACATTTCAGAAGATTGACGCTCTGTAATCCTCCCAGTATCTTGCTTGTTTTAACCTTATGTCCGTCATCCACGCAATTATAATCATCCCTATTCATTCACTTCATATTTTTGTAAGATTTAACAAGCAAAGAAAACAGATTACAAACATACGCCAACTTACAACTGGTGCAGACACAAAATGCATTGTATTCTGAGAAAAACACATCATTATAAAAAATAACGCATCACAGGGACCCTTAAATCTGACATGTTATTCAGTTCATCATTGAACAGGTGTTCCTAAAATACACAATTCCAGGCAACCTGCCCTAATTTTATAAGTTCTTACTACCATTTTCCCCACAAAAGTAGATTGTGTTTTTCATTTATCTCACTTATGTTGTCACTGTGAATGAAATTTTTACAGCAACTTCCAATAATGAAACATTTGATGTTGATCCATCACATTGAATACCAGTAAAACCCATACAATTCTGTGGTTGTAATGTGACAAAGTGTGAACATCTTTTGTAAGCACTTGCATGACACTGAAAATGAGTTTCAATAGCCGCTCAGTTTATTTCTGCTTCTTTTAGTTTTTGAAGTGCATACTATTTGAATACACTATAAGCCCTACTGTTTGGGTCTCCCAAAGTCAAAGTAAGCATTCAAAGGTGTGACCTTATACAAGTTCTCTGCAGAAAATGTTAAAATGTCAGGCCTCAAGAGGCATGTTTTCTTCTTTCGTAAACATTGCAAGTCTCCCACAGTCTAGAATACCAAATAAGTATGGCATAAAATATTTAATGCAATGCTCACTATGCAAATTAGGGGCAAGGTACTCAAGAATTTGTGCTCAAGAATTTGTAAAATATGTGTTTATATATTTCACAAAAAATAATGAGAATGGCAGGGCTGATAGACGCACTGCAGTTGTTTACTCAAGAGTCTCAGCAAGAAACACACAAAAACACCTTCATTTGGGGATTATTACAAACACCATTGACAAACGCATCAATTTTCTCTTTTTTGTCTTTAGTGCAAGTTCTCAAGCGGCTCGATTCAGAAAATTATTTTCATTTTTTTCTGAGAGGTAAATGTTGTTACTACCTTCTCTGTGTGCTTCCCTGTTCTCGCGCTCATATGTCAGTGACTCTCATATGCAAATGCAAACATAACAGCAATCTATTTTGCATTTAATTGACCAGAAAGAAAGGTGAACCAAATCTTTATTGTCTAACTCTTTATTGTCTAAAGAAGACAAAATTGTATGTATAAGAAATTGTATGTGCAGAAATTGTGTGTGTTCTAAAAATAGCCTTGGATGTGCATATTATGATTGCAGAACATACAATTTGTTTGTCTAATGACTGAATATTTCATTCTTTGTAAGTATGGTGTAATGATCATTGTGTCTGGCTAATGTCACACAGTTCTTTATTGCCCACCTCTTGAACAGAGTAAGCCATCAGTGGAAACCAATAAGGTTTTTCTTGCCACTATAAATCTCCGGCTCGCCTTCTTTCTGACCAGTCCCTTAAAAAAAATAAAAAGAAAACATTATTTTGTTCCTGTTGCTTTATAACTCACCAAAGATTCATTTTGACCCATTACATTTTCTGTAGAGGAAAATTAAAGTTTATTCCAATCCTGTGTGAGGTACAATAGTTACAAATCACTATTGACAAGCCAAGTTCAGTGCTGATCCATCATGCAGCATGCTTTTGGCAGTAATGTGTATCTTATGTCCTCGTCCAAATGTGGAGTAATAATGAGACGTATCAAGATGAGATATTGCTGTCACCTAAAAGGACAACCCCCAAGAGGACAAATGGCTGCTCTTTGGATCATTGCGCCCACATTAACCTTCCCGTGCAGGGATCAGGCACAAGCTTATACTTCCATGTGGGAAGGTGGGTCATTGTTATCAGAATACCATTTTTGGTGCCCCTGACAGCGACTCCTGTAGCTGAAAATCTTTCTTAAGAGAGAAATGAAGCCTTCCAAAGAAAAGCTGCACAGACATTTGGCAGGAATGGAAATGGCATCCCTCTGGTACACTGCGTCTCTCACCTGAGATAAAGGTTGCCGCACAACTGAACTCTATCAGTTTTATTACAGTGGAAAAGGAAAGAGTAGCTAATTAAATTAATTTTATTTTACTTGTTGATCCCTCAAAGTGAGGCATTTGAAAAACTCAAAGGGATAATTGAGCAGCACTTTCAAAGTGACTCTGGAGAACTTACCAGCTCTGGATATGTACCAGCTAGAAGTCAGCTGAGAAAAGCAAGAACTACAATCTGCAGTCAGTTTTCTATAAATCTGTGTAACCCAATCAGCTCCAGTCGGATTCCCTATTCCTGCTGCCTTTTTACTAACTAAAAGTTACATTACTCTTAAATTTTATCCATTTCTTTACAGTCAAAAAAGCTAATTTTGTTAATTTAAGTCTGTTTAATTGTTGTGAAGAGAATTCAATTGCAACAATTCTTAAAAATTGATAACTAGAACTAGTTATCAATTTTAACAACACTCCTGGAGATTCACTCAAGCCCTTCTGCTGCTGGCTCCTTTAGTGTTGATAGTCTATTGAAATTGTAATAATGCTATTTCTTATAATTACTGCATTCATTTCAGTCATTTAAAATACAGCTGAGCTGTCTTCACTCCAAGATGTTTAATTGTCTGCTCTCTATTTCCCTCTCTGTATTTTATCGAACCTATTTCTCTGCAACGAATACCTACAGGTTACCTGTCTGAAACCTCCAGCTGGAGCTTGTCTGATAAGAGTAATTTTTAGAGTAGTGTCAAACTAAAGGTTTAAAAAAATGCGCAACAGAGTGAAGTCTGTGAATCTGGGCTAAGCTAAGAGACGTACGAAACTGCTACTCAACCATGAATGAGACGACGCTGAAAGCACACTGATAAGGTCATAAATTCTGATCTCAGTCTTGGTGTCCTAAACTAAATGATAGAGTGTTTTGGAGAAATCAATAGTCTGCCAGGCTAGAGGAAGAGACAATTTAAAACTGCTGAGATAAAAGCGGAACATCTGATAGAAGACAAAATAAAATTTGTAGAAAGGCAGTGGGGGGGAAAATGGTCTTTTTTTTATTGCAAGGTCAGCTCTGTTGCGCTGCTTCTCTGGGGAAACCTCTGCCAAATTTATACAAACCCTGCAAATGTCTACACAGTGATGGATTTCAGGAGGCTCTAAGTGGACTTGCAGCATGTTTGCTATGCACATCTTGTACATGAACAATTACGTTCAATTCACAATAAATATCCTCTTGAGGTGCTTTATATAAAAAAATAATAATTTCAGTTCATTCACACATACATTCCAATTGATCCTAGTTATCAAACAGTGTGATAAGTTAGTTTAAACACTTTGAGGAAACCCAGTAATTATTGACTTGTTGCATTCACTCCTAGTGTCTAAAGAGGTGCATTGGTGCAGAAATGCAACAAGGGAAGTTTTTACTTATTTTTTTTTTCTGAGATTTGATCTGTGGACATTGTTATTGTATTGGAAATTGCTATTGGAAAAGAGCAAATAGTCTTCTCTATGATCTTTATTTCATGTTAACATTAGTGAAAAAAACATGGCCAGTGATGTTCATCGACATTTGTTCATGTTACTGTAGCTTCATAACAATGACCCGTGATGTTCGAAAGTTAATATTCACTTATTATCGACAAAAATGTCACAGTAATTTGAAGCTTTCAATGATGGTGTTTCATGTCATGTGATAATACATAGTAAAATATTGGACTATGTATAAATTCTAGCCTGAATGTTTATTTGAGTAGAGTATTTTATTATCAGTAAAATGTAAAAAAAAAAAAGGTTCAAATTAGGAGCGCAACAATAAATTGTCTGAGACTTCCTTCATTTGGAAGGACAGGTGATCGGCCGATACTTACGTATCGATCTTATTCATCAATCTTATCTATCTATGTAAAGGTATGACAACCAGCTTCTGTCCCCTTTTGCTTTGTCGCGAGAGAGGGCTGACTGATGGAGTCGCTCAGCTGGCCACTGGTTGACAGTAGTCACATGCATTGCAGACGATAACTGAATGTACATTTCTCACACTGGGAAGCAAACCCAGAGAATTTCACATACTGTCTCTTAAAGCTTCTCACTACGCTGAAAGCTCAACATTTGCACATCACACAGGTTTGAAGGTACCATGCTAGCTATATATGAGCCAACATGTACACTTTATATGAGCTCATATAAATATCTGTGACGCATGGAAACTAATTACGTTTTTTTTAGGATTATTTATTGTCCGCTGAGCCGACATGTTGGGAGTAATTTATTTCCTCCCTGTCAAAAACATTTATGAGTCTGTTTCAGCAGTATGCTCTAAACCAGAAGTCATAAATCCACCACTGTATCCTTGTTTCTCTCCTTCTCTCTTCACCTCTTCCTCCTCCTTGCCTTTTTCTCCCAGTGTAACCTCACATCAGCTGACTTAGTGCCTTTCATGGATTGAAAATTTGCCATCAGATCAGAATTCATCACTTGTGACTGGAGCATGAAGGGGCAAGAAAGGGGGAGGTTTAATGATGTGTAACTCCTTAAAGAGTGATGCAAACTACATAAAAGCTAATGTCCTTGATTCCGTGTTCTGGGGGAAAACATGGATTAATGATGTCCCCAGGGTTGGAAGAAAAAATTAAGATTAGTAAGGGGTGCAACAGTTTTCAGGACACTGTGCTCCAAAGGCGTAATAGGTCATTTTTCTGATAAACCCCTTCCCCTCTAATTAAAAATGTTATCAGCTTGCTGGCTTAAGCCAAACACAGTGTTGGTGAACACGAAAGTCAGCTTGCAGAAATCTGTTTTGTCTCCACAAGGTGGTGTCATTTTCATTAGCTGAATGTTGCAGCTCATTTTGGCAGCTGATCTGACTGCAGTGACACACATTGTCTTGTTTCAGCATCTAATTCTACATGAAAAACTGAAAAGCACTTGTCATAGTTGTCTTAAAAGGGTTCCAAGAGCCTGTGAGTACTTTTTAATGTTTAGGATGGCCAGTTAAAACTGTCATAACCAAGCAGAGTGAAACCCCAAGCCTCTCTCATTTCCTTGCGGAGAGCACTTCAATAAAGAAAGACAGCAAAGCCATTATCTCAATTTGAAGAGTAGCTGCCCTGACCCATCCACTGACCTTTAAAGCCACAGTTGCTGTGGTGTGGAGTGAGTTCATTATCCACCATTGCTGTCAGTCCACGAGCTTTTGTATCATCAATCAGAAAATAAGAGAGAGCAAATAGAGCGTCCTGGACTCTCATCTCTATCTCCTGGCTGCCCCTGTTTTTTTTTTTATTTCTCCCTGCACTTCAAACCCAATAATCTCTTCCTCTTTGTCTTGTTGCTCTTTATTCTCAAACATTGCCATCAGCTGAACTTGTATGCACAAACTTACAATGCAATTTAGGCCTGTCTAGTTTGGTAATATTGTTGATCTTCAAAAATCCTTTGCTGCGTCTAAAGGTCAATGACAAGTGACTTCACATTTCATTACCCTTAACCGCTTTCATGTCTGGGGACATGCTGAGGAGATGGTCAGCTGTACTTGGGACTGAGTGTACAGTGCAAGTCAGAGTTAACGAGCTTTGTCCAGGTCAAACAAGTGGAACTGACCCTGACTCATGATCAGCTTACAAATGCACACCCTGTACTTGAAATGTCCAAGTAAAGTAGGAGAGCTGAACAATTTTCAGCCTGGAGGAGAAGCCACGTAAAGTTTTGCCAATAGTTTACAAATGCTAACTTTTACTTGGGCTAGTCAACGTTAAGTGTTTGACCTTTTCTTGGCTAAATGCCTCTGTCACGCGCAATTAATCCAGAAAAATACTAACCCTCTCAACCATACTTTTTTCATAGGTTTTTATTTGATATACTTACAAAAGGTAGTGCCAAATTGTGGACTAGAAAGAAAACTGCATTGTTTTACAAAATTTTTTTTTTTGCAAATAGTGATTTGAAAGATGCAGTACCACTGCTAGCCCTCAGTACAATCATAAATCCACCTCAATAAACAACCCCATTCTGCTCACTCAAAATCTAAAAACTTATGGTAACATAATAAACCTATGTAGTGGATTGGTGACCTGTCCAGGGTGCACCCCTCCACACCCTCTAGGGATAAGGCTGTAAGAAAATAAATGGATGTATAATAAACCTGTGTTCAGTTTGATGTAGGCTATAACATGAATATGTTTCGGCTGTAGGCTTTCATCAGACAATAGGTTTAACCCAAAAGCTGTTTTCCTTATTGTCCATATCAGACTAAAGGTAGAGATTCAGTGAGTGCTGGTTCACAGTGTTTGATTCAGTCGTTATCTTTTAATGTCTGAGCTGTGCTGAATGATCGTCATTATGTAACTATAAACAAATCAAGGCATGGCAAGGCAAAGATTAAACAGTAAAATAGTAAAGACACATTTAACAAATGAAGAAAAAAACAACTGAACCTTAACAGAGGACCTGTTTAATGTTTGCCATAAACCACATAATTGACACAGCAAACAGGAAATAAGACAGTTACGACTAAACGTGATGTTTCTGTTCTACTTACAATTTGCTATATGTATGTAGGACTAACTTTGAGTCACCCTAAGCACCATCCACATGGTGAAAATGGGAATATCATGCTTTCGGAAATCTTTTCTCCAACAGGAAAGTCGATTAGATTTAATGTGAGGAGCTTTTATAGGAGGACTTAAATTAAGGTTTTCTTTCCAGAAGAAAAAATATACAGTATATCAAAGTTATTTGTTTTGGGTCTCTGATATTGTGTGACTAAACAGATGATGACCCTTCGGGTCACTCCCTAAAGTGTAAATGCGATGTTAACCATCTGCACAAGGCACAGCGCTGACAGATGGATGAATACTGCTAATGCGGATTATAAACCGACTTGGGAGAAAGTGGTCCTTGAGGTGCATCAAAGGATATGTTGGAAAAGCAGACTCAAGGCACATCATTCTCCTCATCAGTTCTGATCCAGTATTTCTGTAGACAGATAAAGCAGCAATTAAAGCCAATACGAATGAAACCTGCCTCAATAACCTTTCTAGAATAAAATAATTATGAAAGGAAGAAATACAGAAATCCAATTAGAAAACTTAAGAAAATGTATTCTAAAAATAAATAAAGATATTTACAAAACTGCAGAGCACAAAGCGCTCCCAAGTGTGTGAGGGCACGGCCTTACAAACTGAACAGATGGTCTAGCTGGGACGGAATAAAAATGATACTGTCTCTCACAAGCAATAGTGAGAGTGTGTGTGGCTTATGATTTTTTTTTTATTCTATTTTTTCAATTTGAGCTGTTCGAATCCACGCCGATCATCACAGAGTCCAGAATGAAGGATTTAGGCCCCCTGGGGTTTCCAGCCGTTTTAATGGCCGCTGTAGTCTCCAGATAATGCAGTTGAGTTGGTCTCAGCTTTACTCAGAGCAACCACAACAAATAGAAAACAAAGAAAAAATGAAAAAATAATTATCCCTAACACTTAAAAACTTTGTTTTTGTAGTTTTGATCACTCAAAGATTTTTTTTTTTAAAGTTCATGATTTTTGTTATCAATTTTCCGTTCTTGCAGTAAGTTAGTTATCGGTTTAGTAAAGCTCGCCTTGTGTTCTTGTTTCTTTTTCCATTCTTATATTTGTTACCTGCTTTGTGCATTTTTTTCAGAACCTCTGGGGAAATATCCTTGTGTTGGAATTACATTTGAGAATCCTTTTCTGCACCTACAGGAATGGAAATGTTTGCCAAAATTTCTTCACAATATAAGTCAAGCTAATTCGGACTGGATGTACATTACCTGCAATCTTCAATTTTTAAATCCTGATTAAGATTCTTTGATAGATTTTGGTTTGAGAAACAATAGCAATAAACAACATACATGCATACATAACAATAACAATAACATCATTAAAAAGCACATGGTACTGAAAACCATTTAGGCTCTGACTGAGTTTTCAGTATCTTTGTCCTGAAAATGAAAAGTGCTGCATTAATCCAGTCTGTTGACATTTTACTTTTTTCTCCATTTATTCCTTTTCTTGCCCAGCCTGCTAGTTTACAAGGATGACTATATCTTGGTAGTTTAGAGGTGCACCATTCCATTTTCAGACGATGGAATGAGCAGTTTTGTGGGAGATGTTCAAAGCTTGTCGTCTTGCTTGTAAATCTAATGTTAATTGAAACCTTTCCACAACTTTATCCTTAATATACCTGAAACCAAAGTCAAATTTCATGTTTTTGCTCACAACCTTGGCCAATGAACATAATTGTGACATAGCATCCTCATTTGTTCCCTGCAAATCTATATGAAAATGTCTGCAATGTCATTCATTCAATAACTGCGAAATGCCTGAAAAGCTTGCTTTGAGCACATAATTATGTGCTTAGTAGAAACTTAATCCCCAGTATGACTAAAGAGATTCCCTGTGCAAACACATTTATATTCCAATTTGCATCCCCATTTGAGAACTGTTTGCATTGTCTGTGGAGCTCATCGCTGCCAAGCAGAAAAATCTCTGTAAGGCAGAGACAGTAAGTGTTACACAAGGTTCGACTTGACAGACAATTTTGTGTTTTTATTGGTTCTCAGGATGAATCGAATAAAAACGCAACCTGCTGAGAGAATCTCCAAAAGGGAATAGAGTCTGAAAGGGGAATCTTGCAATAGGCCTGCTGCTCTCTCCCCTCTCGAGGAAAGTTTTTAATAAATGATGGAACTTCTATGCAGTGGCACAAGTTACTGGGACTTCACACCCCCACACACATGCAGACACACACAACTTATGCATTTAGTCTGCTGTGAACCTCTGACCGGCAGGAGTGAATTAATGCACTCTGAATATTGCTGTTCTCAGCTGCTTTTATGTCCCACTTTTTACTTGTATTTTTTTCTTTTTAAATAAATGAGTAACGGGTTTTTTTCTGCAAGGAAGACACTTAATATAACATATTTCTTCTCTAAAATTCATGCACTCAAATCTCACTGCCCAAGAACAGCAGGCCTGGACACCAAGTCCCGTTGTAAAACGGGGTAAAAGTTTAAAGCCGGAAATAAACGAATGAACAAGTAAGTAATTGAATGAATGAATAACTGAATAACACAGTACCTTCTGTCACAAAGCCTGACATATCTTCAGTCACTTTATATTATTATTGTTAACAGTCACAGCTGACAGACAGCTTGTAATAATATTTGTGGACTGAGATCTCGACTCTGTTCCCTACAAAGAAATCTTTGAAATGTTTCAAAATGATGCGTATTGCTAATTTTGAAACATTCCCCTATTTAACAAGTGGTACATTGATAAAGCTACACAGTGTATTAAAATGGATATAAATTATTAGTGATTATATTCAGTTTTTTGTTGCTGCACAAAAGTAGGTCCTCTGCACAGGGCACTACTGTGGTCCCTTAAGAGCTTTTCTAGTAGTTAGACTGATTTATTACCAAAGAAATTGCTCAACAGGATCTGGATATCTTATCTGAATGGATAAGTGCACATACCCTCTTTCTGAATGACATGAAATTCAAAATAAATTATCATTAGATAGTCATTAGACAAATGGGCACATTAGTAAAGTCAACCCCTTAATCTAATTAAGTCACAACACTCGTTTGCTCATCATCCATCCTTCCTCATCTCCCCTTCATCTCCTTTATGTCGTGAATTTACCATCCAGTGCAAATTTCCAGCACAAACACAACCGTATTGTTCTGGCAAATGTTTGTTTAACAAATGCAACGTGGCACTGGCAGCAACCCATGAAGCTTGGCAGAAAAAATTATATTTAAAATGCTTCGTCATGCTGAATCCACACATGTGGCTGTACCACACAGCGCTTGGAGAACTTGTATCTCTGATGACCTGAAAGATTAACTGAGCAAATATTAGCTTTGTGCCATAAATTGTTTGATAGAGCCCCATGTATGAATTATATCTATATATGTTTATTATGTTGGCTTGTTCATTATTATCTTCCAGGAGAATTAACCTACTTAGATTTCTAATAATAAAAAAATAAATCAATCAATAAATAAATACTGCTTTATTTTTGTTTCATAATTTGCCAGCCAGAAATCAAACCCCAGCATGCAGGTTATATTTGTTTCAATTCTAAAACATTCAAAACAAATATAAAAAGTAGGTTTTTCTTAAGTTTGCAAGGCTAATATGCCCAGGGTTTTATGGTAATCTTCAGTGTCTGGGGAAACCGATAGTCTTCATGTGTCATAGTTCAATTATCGGAGGGTCTTTGTCCTGCTGTTGTGGGGAAAATATATCTGTAATGTTTCAGCATTACAGATATATTATAATATCTGTAATGACTAAATAGTCCATAAAGACTATGGACTATTTGTCCATAGTCATTTTTGTATTCTGCATTTGATGCAACTTGTTTAATGTTAACTACAAATCCAGCTGTGAATATATTATTGAACTAAATTAGGATTTTATCACTTCAATTTCAAACTGTTGCTTTGATTAAATCAGTTAAACTTCAATAAATTGAGGCCACAGTTCATTTTTGTCACAGTCCAGACAAGGACCAAATATCTTATTTACTGTTCAGCTCGTGTTTGAAGCAACTGCATTTTGCTTTTCCCTTCTGTTTGGACAAATCTGGGCCAAAGTAAATCCCAACACAGAAATCACCTGAAACTGTAAAAAGCAGAATTGGCCCAAGTCTTCTGGCTAGACTAAACCTTATTTGACCAACATGTTGTTGTTTTCCAGTCCAAATACTGAATGAAATGTTTGTGCCAATGGGAGTTATCTCTTTCCTGCATTAATAATAATAACCTCTCTCTGGATTTGTTTTCATTCATTTTCAGGTTGTAAAACAAAGGAAATTATAGCTTTAAATATGTGTGTGATAAACAAAATGTTTGTTCTATACATATTGAATGAGCAATATAATGAAAAAGCAGAATGTGTTTACATATTTTACATATTTCTAAAGTTGTTTAAAGTACAGGAAATATTAACACTTTCTCTCATTTCTCAGCCTGTTTTTTTACATGCTTGTGTCCTATACATCCTTCCATAAGCACTTTTCTCATGATTCTTTTGAATCTCTTTAACTACTTAATCTCTTTAACTACTTAAAAAAAACTCAATGATCACCCTTATTATCATTATTTTTTATTTTTATGTCTAATCAGAGGAGGCTCAACTTGTGGTTCTACTGGTTGAGCTATATTCTGACTGAATGGGATTTATCCAGCAATTAGTGTATTATTTTCATCTATTCCCAAAAAATGAAGAATGTAAAATCTGTCTTGCTTAAGACGCTCTTGATGACCCAGTTTCCCTGGCCCAGCACTTAGACCATACCTTCCTAAGCCCTGCTGCACTATCTCTTTGCACATTTCCCTCCATGTATTCTACATTGTCACCTCTGACAGAGTACAAATACATTGTCTAAGTATACCACCATACTGGGGTATGGTGGTATACTTCTTTCTAAGTAGCTTGAATATTAACTTCATAGGTATGTCCTCATTTGGAAGTCACTTTAGCTAAAAGAGTCGGCCAAATGCAGAAGTATAAACACTACCATTGACACACACAACATCAGTTTATCAGTTTTGAACTAAAATGTTTATGGAAGCTAGAACAAGCAAGCTTTGCTATTTTTTTTTTATCCTAGAGAAGAGATAACTTTCAGCTTTTTTACTTTGTACAGTGGGTCTCCTGCCAGCTGCCTTCCTTCCTACTTGATGATTTTTTTAATAAAATCTAGTACTGCAAGGCAGCTTTTATACACAATTGGTACACTCTGAGTCAGAACTACTATCAGATACTTATTCTCATGGCAGAAACGCTTGTATAATCCTTAGTTAATGATATACCTTATCTGATAATCCTGTCTGATAAAGATTCCCTGAGCAATATTCCCTAATCCTCCACATAAACAAGGAGGACTTAGAGCTTGACATTATTGTGTCATGTCAGGAGAAAAAAAAACAGCATCAGAACAGGCCTGAAGAAAGAAATAAATGCAAAAGGATATTGTAAGTAAAATAAACCAGCTCACATCCCTATTTATTCATTTATTATCATTCATGGTATACCATGCAGATATACCATGAGACAAAAACTATAAAAAGCAGTCACAGTGCATAAACATGTTCCTCAGAAATAAGTGAAAAGACAAGATACAAGCTGGTCAGGAAAGCTGACAAGAAGCAGAGAGCAACTCTACAGGAACTGGAGAAGTTTGTAACAAGGACTGGTTGTGTGCTACATGAGACAGCAATCTCTCTGTGTTCTTCATATGTTAGATCTAAAGGCTATGGAGACCCGGTAGATATCTTTTCTTCAGAGACATCCAGGTGTGGCTAAATTAACCTAGAACCTTGTAGAAGTGTTGTGGTCTGATGAAACTACACTTAAAATGTTTGGTCACAATTTCCAAATCTTTGTTTGATACAAAAACCGCTATTCCTGAAAGGAAATTGTGCTCACAGGAAAATATGGAGGCAACATTATGATCTTGGCTTACGTTTCTTAAAGTGGAACTGAATGTGGATAAATATATTTTTAATGCAGCACAATCATCATCCTAGATAAGGGATATTGTACTGATATTGTACTGACATTTCTGTCCCTCTTAAACCATGTAAGACTCACTCAATGAGAGATTAAAGTGTGCTGAGTCCGTAACTGAATCTGACAGTAGGTCTGCAGTGTCACCTGAAGAGGGCAGCAGACTAGAGACGTCAACTTCTGCAAGACAAAATAGACATTAAGACAAGACAAGCAATTACTAATGAAATCCGAAAGGTGAACTTAAATCTAATGGTGCTTCAACAAAGTCTGAGTTTAACAGTGTGAACACTTGCACTTTCTTCCCTTGCTATAAATCGATTGGTGTCTCAGTTGTTTGTTCTTTTCTCTTTTTTAACCATAAATGACACATTGTTCATAGTAAATCTCATTTATAAGAGCGAAGACATCTATCTTGTCAAATCAGGTCTCTTGTAAATGAGATCTCAGATTTATCTCTGTGTAAATAAATAAATAAAAAGGAATATGATGTTTGTTAAATTTTTCTAGATCACAATAATGTGACATTTAGGTGTGTGTCACAACTATACAAGAAAAAAAAAGAGCTTTCCCTTTAATTTATTAAAAATGTTAGTACAGTCATTGAAATTTGAATCATAGTGAAATTTGTTTTAACTTTAAACCGACAAACTTTACTTAATAGATTTAAACCAGTTTAAACGAAACTTCTTGAAGTCATTTAGTGAAATACTGGAAACTCGTGATGAAGCCGGTATCCAGTTTTTAGGAAGCTTCATAAAAACAAATTATAAAAACATAAAATGTATCATATTCAGGTTCTTACTGCATTGTCTCCAGCCAACTGTCCTATCAGGTTACCTCTCCACAGATATAAGAACATCATGTGAGTGATTTGGTCACACGGGGGCAGAATATTGCCTGCATTAGTCGAGACACATGGAAATGGTTTGCTTCCCACACTATTTAAAGCCTTTTTGTGGTGGTGAAGAGAGCATCCAGATTGACAAGACCAGCAGCAGCATCACACACGTGCAGTAAGTGCCTCCTGTCTCCATGGACATCTTTAATTTTGTACTGATTGTATTTCATTAGAATGTAGTTTTACTGATATTTAAGATGTTGCTGAATATTTTGTTTTTATTTAGAAAAATAGATTTTATGGGCATCGTCTATATTTTCTCAGGAAGTTGATTAACAATAATGTGCTATAGTTATAAATTATATCTAACAAATGTACAGAAAAATTTCTCTCCTTTTTAATAATTTTTTATACCATTATGGTTGATATTTTTAAATCATTTGGACTAAGATGATCAAATTGTCTGATTATATATATATTCTTTTATGCCTTGTAATGCCATCCTAGATTCGATACTCTGCTATTGGTTAGTTATTAATCTATTTAAGCCTCCTAGTTGTTGCTTTAGAGTAGCAAATGTATTATTTATATTTGATTTGTAATTCATTCTTACATATTCATTAAAAAAGGTCTAAATAGAAAATGCCGAATGAACATCTAAAGAAAAAAAAGAAAGAATTAACTGAAAATAATAATAAATTGTTTAAGAAAATCTCAAAAGTAGCTTTATTCCAATGCATATGGATCAGCAAACTTAGCTTTGTAAGGCTATTAGTTCTTAATGACATAACATGATACTTTACACAGAAATCTTTGCTTTAGTGAAGCAGCCACATTTCCAGTTTGTTTTCTTGTTTTACTTTATAAATTGCTTTAATGCATTTCCTTGAAGGCACTTGGCGCCTTCAAGCAAATGTGTGACAGGCTCAGTTGCCTGAACCCAAAGACACACAGTTACCGCAGCTGCTAGGAAACGATGCGCGTGATCACATTTCCCGGTCTCTTTATCAAATTTACAATATTAGAGAAAATCAAATTGTACAGTAGGTTTTGTTGATTATTACAGAGTTGCCTCTGCAGCAGAGGATGTGCTAGAAAACATAGTTTGATAGGAGAATCAGCTAGAGTTGTGGTAATGTGTAAGTGCAATGTTAAATCACATTTAATCCAATGCTAAAATAGTTCCAAAATCCCTGTTTAGGATGTTCTGACAATAAATAAGCAAGTCGGTTACCGCTACAGAAAACCATTTTAATAGACATTATCATTTCTGTTAATGCATGCACAGCACTTTTACTTTGGGTGTTTCTCATCGTTGGACCAGAACAACATTTTATTAGAATGCAGGGACTCCCAAAGAGAAGTGATTAAAACTGATGGCTTTGGTGACCACAGCCCGCTGAGCCTACAGTTCACCATCAAACTTTAATCTAAACTGACTCATTCTGTCAACCTTAACAGAAAAGTCCTTGTTAGAGTCAATGTTCAGGCCCACTGGTCCATGTTAGATTGCCTAAATGTTTGCTGTGAACTGTCACTGACTGTGCAGAAATGTGGTTTTTAATCAGCTGGACAGCAGAAACAAAAAAAACATTTCCACAATGTAACTTTTCAACCAGATGAAGAAGAAACTCTAGCAGCCATGTTGTCGCATGAAACGGCAGCAGTATCTGAAAGCAAAGCATCTGCAGTATATCAAGAGGATTCTTCTGAAATTTTACATTGCAAAAAGTAATTTATGATTTGACTGATGGACTTTATGCAACATGTTATAAGGTTTCTTTAAATCTTGCTCTCCCAGAATCACTCTGTAGGCCACCTGGGACGGACCCAAACACGCTGCAAACAAGCTGTGAAGGACATTGTTGTTTTCTACAACTGAAGGGCTTCAGCCTCCAAAATACTCTGTGGATCTGAATGCCTTTCTAGGTAAAGACAAAGTCATACATTTCCCCTTTTGGCAACACAAGTGGTTGGCTAAATACAGGATAAAGACAAAATCTTTGTTCGTTGCCATGTTTAGCAAGGTTTTTGCATCTTCTCATAATACTTCATCGAGCGACTATATTGACTTGGTTTTGTGTTTTATGCAAATGTTGCAAATATAATGTCTTTGCTCTCTTCATTGACAATACACGTGTCCTCAGCTAAGTGATGAACTTCAGCAGAGATGTGGCACGTCAGACCAGTTGTTATACATACGTCATAGAGGATGAAGATTCAGCCATGGCAAGTCTAAATGCAGTTGAGGTGAGGATAGTTTTCTTTTTTAAATGAAAACTATCTGTACATTGAAACATGAGTCGCAATTAAGGCATCAGACTTTACTTAAATTTTTGCTCCTCAGACTCAAGACTTGACTCATCCTAAAGGTCTGATGCTCAGTATTATTGACACAGTAGATGTTTCTCAAACCTACATTTTGATTTAACATAAAAATAATGGCAAACACTTTTATGCATAAATCTATTAACAATATAATGAATGTCAATGCTTGGTTACAAGACTTTAAGAGGTTTAAAGCCGACTCTCTTCTCATTTATCATACATTTTGGTTATTACGTGGGTCCATAAAGGTCATTTTATGCAGTCATAAAATCAGAAAAAAAACACTGTAACATCTTATCATCCCATTCATCTTCATTTATTAATTCAAAAAACACAAGATAATCATATTCTATGATTTATTGACTACAAAAATAAGTTGTTGAAATAAAGCCTTGTCCTTTTGCTATTCCCTGACACTTATTTCTCTTTATTTTCCCTCAGTGAATAGATTATAAATCTGTTACATTTTTCCAATTGGCAAAAATCTTCTCTCACAGAGAACTAAGCAAACAAATGGTTTGATTTATCTGCCGTAAAAAGCCCTAGTTGCATGACTCATCTTGTTGACTCGCAGCTATTATTTAGATTGCTGTGATTAAATGTGGACTTAAATAATTAATTAGTGCTGAATTTCTTTTCAGCTTGAACAAAAAGTTTTTTTCTTGTTTGTCAGTGTTACAGACTTTTGATGTATTTTGTGAGTGTTTCACTTCTCAGATCCATTAAAGCACAACATTGTGGTTCTTCATGAAAGCTCTTATTTGTGCAATTAGAAACGACTGAAAATACGGGAAATAAGAACTGCAAACCAGTATTGCCATTTCTTGAAACACCAATACTGTGGTTGCAGAAAATGCCCAATTAATATTTGTTGTCCTTTTAATTATTTATTTGAAGATTTTTGTTTTCTTTTTTGTGCAAAAGTTGATTCATAATTCATCCATTGACAATTATGCAGTATTTTTTTTTCTATTCCATGCAGGGCCACAAATATATATTCTGGCTCAAGTCAAAGTTGCTCAGATTTGTTTACAGCCATCACCAAGCTTGCGGCTTGAGGAATGCTTTCAAACATTCTTCTTGACCAAATCGCTCATTATGCTCATTATGCTTGTCTCATAATGTCAGCAGAATTATTAAAAGTGAGTTTGAAACACTTCCATCCACAGCTATAATACTGGCATAACAGACTACAGTTAGTTCCATTTTTTACTGTTTAAATTATAGAGAAACCTTGAGGTTTTTGAAGACACTAGCCATTTTCTCTTGTCAATCAATTTCAGCTAATTTATTGCTTTGTTTACATTTCAAACCCTAAGCGAGCAGAGCATTGAAATTGCTAAATTTCCCAAGAAAACAAGCAATGAATAGAATAGAATGTTTTCAAAAACAAACAGCTTCTTTTCTCCATTAACCTACATATTTAGCCCAAAAAGTCAGCTTTTAGAAATTAAAGTCTAGACTAATCATAAAAAAAGCACCCGATATACAAACTAAGTGCCCCAGTGTGGAAGAGTATCATGATCATGTTATATATTGCAATCAATATTTCTGTGCAGTTGGCAGAGAAGGGGGACCTGACGCTTCTGGAGAACCTGGTGAGGAAGAGCCCAGAGGTTCTCGGTGAGAAAGATGAATGCGGAGCCAGTGCCCTCCATCATGCTGCTGCAGGGGGCCACGTCTCCCTCATTCAATTTATCACCTCTATCATAGATCCACAAGGTAAGCATGATTCAGTTGTATAGTGTGCTGCTGTGCAGTGTGCAGTTGTATAGTGTCCTCAATAGGAATTATCATAATCCTGACTTTGGGTGCTTCGAGTAGATGTTTTTTTTTTTTTTTTTTTTTTCTACTGTTGGTAATATGGCGCATGATAAAAAAAAAAAATCTGGATTTATAAACATTTGGATAAATGTTTGTGTTTTCACTTGTGTTTGCATGTGATGTCACAGAGCTGAACAGCTGTGATGACCAGGGCAATGTCCCTCTGCACTGGGCCGTAGAGAGGAACAAAGCAGAGAGCTGCCGGGCCCTTATGGACCTGGGAGCAAACCCCAACATCCTCAACAATGCTCTCCTCTCCCCCCTGCACCTGGCGGTCAGCCTCGGACACAACAACCTGTTGGGGGTGAGAAGGCTGAGAGTGCACAGTTAATGTCGCAGACTAATTTTTTGTTATTTTACATTCTTGACATTACTTACTTTACAGTTCACACATATTTTATTTTTAGTGGTTGTGAAATCAAAACCTTCGTTTTTAACTTTTATGTCGCCTTTCAGCTATTCAACAAGTTTTAGAATCTTTTTCTTTTTACATATATATCCAAACTTCGTACACAATTGTGATGAGGAGTTTAGTGGTAGAATTAGGGCTTTAAAATGTAAACAAGTGGATCTCACTTTCTGATCAGTAGAGCCCAGAAAACAGCTGGTTTTACATTTAAGAATTTTATTCCGGTGCTATTTGAGTAGTTGATGCTCTAAAATAAACATGAGCCATTTTTTAAAGATTTTTATTTAAAATTTTTTTATAAAAAATAAGTTTTGTGCTTTCTACTTACTTACTGTTTGATAAAGTATAAGTACTTTCTACATATACATTGCTTTGCTACCACATAATATCGCCGTAAAACTAATGAAGGTCTATGGTTAAAATGTGATGGACTATGAAGAAATTTAAGAGGTATGATGCATCATATCGCCAAATTGCAATCACTTTCTCGGGTTCTAAACTTAGCAATGTAACATTTTACTTATTTAAGTCAAAATAAAAGAGTACCTTTATTAACATATATCACATTTTCTCATACATTTCAAAAAGCCCAGCTATGTTTTTCTATCTATATATTCCAATAAGAAATATGCAGGTGTTGGACAATGCAGTCTTTGGCTCTTCTCCATAACCTGACACAGCATAGTGCAGAATGAAGGACATAGGTATATAGGTAGGACACAAAATAATATCAAAGATTGCATGACACTGTTTATTTTTTTTAAATCCCTGCCCCTTTTAGGTGCTTTTGTCCTACAGTGTAACAAACTGCAACTTACAAGGAGACCTTGGTAACACCCCACTGATACTGGCCTGCTCTCTCAACAACTGTGAAGCTTTGAATATACTGGTATGTTCTGTTTTCCATACCATGTCAACAGTATAGCATGTTAACATGCTACAGTACTGCAACAGAACTGTGCCTTACTGGAACACCACGACACATTTGTCTCCAACAAAACATGGTCTCTTTTTGTCCTTCTTTTAAAAGCTGAAGCACGGGGCCATGCTGTGCACCCAGAACAAGCTTGGCCATTTCGCCATGCATGCTGCTGCCTTCGCGGGAGCAAAGAAAGCCATGGAAGTCATTCTGAAGGCTGGTACGAGAATTAAATAGCACATGTCGACAAAATCCAGAAGTGCTGACAGTAATGAATGTTTCTTGCAAGGCCAAATGGCAAATGAGGTTGATAGATAACAAGAGTTCACCTTGCCACGAGAGCCTCCAGAGACATTTTCAGGAAAAACGCTTTGTATATTCAGTGCCTTGTGGGGAGATTGTTTGCCAAAATGTGAGTTTGTTGGAGGAAGTTTACTTCCAGTAGAAAATATTTATGAGGCTTCTAATAGTTTTTGTATCAACAGTCTGGATTGTTGGGATTATAACAGACAATTCATTTGGATGAACAAAATTGCTCACATAAAAACTAACATAACAACAAAACAAAGTCAAAGAACAGACAAGCTGAAAGGGAATTGCCAGTATGTTTGCAGTATGCCCTCAATGCTCAGTACAAAGCAACTCCTGATTTAATTCATTGGCAGGAGAAGAACATGGCCACAATGCAGTATCCCACATCAACTACCTAGACAAATCCAAGAGCAGCCCTCTCCATCTGGCTGTGCGTGGAGGGAATTTCGATACCATCCGTCTCTGCATTGCCACTGGGGCTAAAATAGACCAGCAACAGGTATGTAACCAACAGGTATGTTCTTTAGGCATTCTTTCTGCACAGAGAAAGAAAGTTAGACTTTCCATAAGCGTGCAAACTATCAATCAAAACACAGATGTTCATTTGCTTGTCACCACAGTTTTTCATAAGGATGACATTTTCATAAACACATCACAAATGGTCGAATTCATCTCCCATCTGTCAATTGCATGCTTTGTTCGATTTGCATTTGTTGTGCTTAGTTTTTTAATCTACAGCCAATTTGCCTACACCCGTACATTATTTTACTGGCAATTATGCTAGGACAAGTCATTCTCATCCCTCTCATCCAGGAGTGCTTGTTATGACTAGTTCAGGTTTAGTTCCCAGAGCCACGGCAGGGATGTTGGGTATAGTAACAGTTTCACTTGGCTAAATTTATACAAATTACCTCCACTTGCACCATGGAGCTGAGTTGGGCAATCACCACCCCCTCTTCTGTCAGTCCTAGTTATCTCATGAAAGGCTTGGACTAAAGTCAGCCAGTATGTGTTGGACATACATTAAGGAGGTATAAAGTATGTGCAAGAAATGTTTGACTTCTCATTCCCGCACGTCTCACATTAAAGCATTGTTCATTCCTGATTCTGCTTACTGTGATATTTTGTGGTTTAGAATGATCGTTGCACGCCTCTTCATCTGGCCTGCACTCAGGGTGCGATAGAGGTAGTGAAACTGATGCTGTCCACTGTGGACCAAGTGGAAGATGTTATCAACCTGACTGATGGGGCTTGCCAGACCCCTCTGCATAGGTGGGTGTTCTCCTGTCATCCCAGCCAGAATTAATGTCAACAGTTCACCTTCACTGTGGTCTCTTCAGATACTTGATCTATTTCACCAGAGTGTTATTTGTTAATTGGACCTGAGGAAAAAGTTGATGACATTGAACACGTGGGCTTCTCACAGTAGTGGAAACTACAACGTAAACCACCTATAATTTTGTTATTTTTTGTGTTGTGATGTATTCAGTTTTTTTTAATAACATTTGGCTTCATCTCTGTTGAATAAGATAAATTAAAACCTGAAGACCAGATTCTTTAGATTTTAAAACTAAGAAAGTAATTTTATATTCAACCATATAATCTATTTGTTTGTCTGCCAGTTTGTATGTCAAAGGTCTTCATTGTAGGTTTGATGCCTAATCTGTTACCTGACTGCAACAGCAATGTTCCCTGCTGTCCTCAGATTCAGGGTTTATAGAAGTGGGGATTAACAAGTATTTTTCCATCAGTCACACAGTTGTAATAAAAATAAAAAAAATCATCGACTTTCTGCACATGCAGAATCCATCCAAACTGCAAGGAATTTGTGATTGATGTGCATCATCTGAGGGAACAACTGCAATCTGGGAGCTAAAAGGCGAAATGACAAAGGAAAATCTAGTTATGTCACACTCTGACGAAACAGAATTAGAGTTAGATCACTCTTATTCAACACTTGACACCACGTCTGAGGTTGCCAGCTCATGCAGCTGTGTTTGTTGGTTTACAGCAACTGTGTTTGCTTTTCCAGGGCTACAATATTTGACCATGTGGAGCTGGCGGAGCACCTAATTTCTTTGGTAAATAAAGCACTACACAACACTTATGGACACATTCTGCCTCAGACGAGGAATCATGTGATTCTCTTTGTAAGCTGTTGCTGCACTGTGACTTTTAATTTGGTGTCATTGCTGAGAATAGTCCAGCCAAATTATAAATAAATTATTTAATCAATTTAATAATTTACTTTGTGTGCTTCCCCATGTTTTTTATTGAGCAATTATGTTCACTCTAAAGTCACTACGGGGCTGAGTTCAAGGTGCTGCTGAGCAATACTTACCCACCATCTGTTGCACATATACACTAATTCATTTGAAGTTAATTGCTAGGAGAGAGGAAACAGTGGAGTTTATTAACATAAGCTCATTTTGTCATAAAACAAAACGAACAGGATATCAACCTGAGCTCATTCAGCTCCAAAAATATACATTTCATAGATGTAGCCAAAATGAGACAAAGTCAATCTCTGCTTGGTAGCTCAGATATTAAAGTGCAAAATTATTGGATAAAACTGATTGTAATTGTTTGCCACATTTTAAAACTAACGACACAATGAATACACCTTTTTCTCTATGAAACACAACAGTGGCAGCATCATCTAAGGTGCACTGCCTCCTAATGTGTGTGTGCATGTGTGATTTGAAATACTTTATTCTTTTGCAATTGTTTATGATTTCTTCTTATTCGTGCAATATCAGGTTTTCTGTTCTTTTTTTTAACAATATGTTTAATGTAGTCTGGAGGCAAAGTTAATCCAGCCGTTTCTGAACTATAACTCCATCTACATATTTAAGCCAAACCCCTTTTATGTGATCAGCTGACCTTTCCACACTGTATCTTAATATGCTGTTAATGTCCCTTCACACTACAGCAAAGGGGAAAGATTTCAGCAAATAAGGCTGCATGTTTTTGGAAAAATACAAGCCTTCCTCAAGATCTTGAGAAAACATTGCACTGTGGGAGTTGATTTGTTTGTAATCTAATCCTTCCTCTTGTGTTTCCATGAAACAAAAGATTTTTGGAAAGAGAGGGCCTGCTGAATGCAACTCTGCCCTTGTGCATCTGAAGCAGAGTAAACATTTCTAGAACTCATTCAAATGAGCTGCAGGAATAGATACAGTTACAAATGATTAATTTTTAGAAGGCAGAAAAGTTACAACTATAATGTTTGATTTTATACATACTGTATTCATTCACATCCATGTTTCTTGTGAAAGGTCTTCAAAAATAATTGCAGTGAAAATGAGTCAGAAACGTTAATTCTTTTGTTTTCTTACTTCCTAGGGTTCTGACCTGAACAGCACTGACTGTAAAGGAAACACTCCTTTGTTGTTGGCAACCAGCTGTGGAGCATGGAAAACTGTAGCTCTGCTGCTGTCCAAAGGTAAAATAAAATGCTGCTCGCATCTACCAGAAGCACTTAAGATTTCCGACAATGTTGACTTGAAATAGGTTTTAAGTATCTGCTCATATCTTTTAAGGGGCCAACGTGAATGTGAAAGACAAATGTGGCTGTAACTTTCTTCACCTGGCCATCCTGCAGCCTAAGGGTCTGAAAAACCTCCCAGAAGAAGTGCTACAGGTATCCAAAAATTGTTGCTCCAAAAATAACACAGTGTTGGAAGACATCATTTTTATATATATATATATATATATATATATATATATAAAAAATTCCCTTCTCACCCACCGCGGGTGGTTCTTATCCTCTGAGCTCGGGTCCTCTACCAGAGGCCTGGGAGCTTGAGGGTTCTGCGCAGTATCTTGGCTGTGCCAAGGACTGCACATTTCTGGACTGAGATGTCTGATGTTGTTCCTGGGATCTGTTGTAGCCACTGCTCCAGTTTGGGGGTTACTGCCCCGAGGGCCCCAATGACCACAGGCACCACTGTGGTCTTCACCTTCCAGGCCCTCTCCAGTTCCTCCCTGAGGCCCTGGTATTTCTCCAGTTTCTCCTTTTTCCTGATGTTGCAGTCACTGTTGCTACATCTACCACAACGGCTTTCCTCTGTTGTCTCTGTTTCCTCTGTTGTTTATCCACTACGACAATGTCTGGTTGGTTCACCATTACCATTCTGTCTGTCTGGATCTGGAAGTCCCACAGGATCTTAGCTCTGGCATTCTCCACCACCTTTGGGGGTGTTTCCCACTTTGATCTCGGGGTTTCCAGTCCATATTCTGCACAGATGTTTCTGTACACTATGCCTGCCACTTGGTTATGTCGCTCCATGTACGCTTTCCCTGCCAGTATCTTGCACCCTGCTGTGATGTGCTGGACTGTCTCAGGGGCCTCTTTGCACAACCTACACCTTGGGTCTTGTCTGGTGTGGTAGATCTGGGCCTCTATTGCTCTGGTGTTTAGGGCCTGTTCCTGGGTGGCCAGGATGAGGGCCTCTGTGCTGTCCTTGAGTCCAGCTTTTTCCAGCCATTGGTAGGATTTACTGATATCAGCCACTTGGGTTATTTGCTGGTGGTACATCCCATGTAGGGGCTTGTCCTCCCATGATGGTATCTCTGGCACCTCAACCTCCGTTCCCTGTTGTCTGAGACATTCACTGAGCACATTGTCTGTTGAGGCTTTGTCCCTGATGTATTTATGGATCTTAGTTGTTTCGTCCTGGACAGTGGTTCTCACACTCACTAGTCCTCTGCCTCTGTCCTTGCGGCTCGTGTACAGTCTCAGGGTGCTGGATTTGGGATGGAACCCTCAATGCATGGTTAGTAGCTTTCTAGTCTTAGTATCTGTGGCTTTTATCTCCTCCTTTGGCCAGCTAATTATTCCAGCAGGGTATCTGATTACTGGCAGGGCATAGCTGTTTATCGCACGGATTTTGTTCTTGCCATTGAGCTGGCTTCTCAGGACTTGCCTTATTCGTTGGAGGTATTTAGCTGTGGCTCCTTTCCTTGTGGCCTCATCGAGGTTGCCATTTGCTTGTGGTATACCTAGGTACTTGTAACTGTCCTCTATGTCTGCTATTGTTCCTTGTGGGAGTGAGACTCCTTCTGTGTGGATCACCTTCCCCCTCTTTGTGATCAGCCGACCACACTTCTCTAGTCCGAATGACATTCCAATGTCAGTGCTGTAGATCCTGGTGGTGTGGATCAGTGAGTCGATGTCTCGCTCACTCTTGGCATACAGCTTGATGTCATCCATGTAGAGGAGGTGACTGATGTTGGCCCCATTTTTGAGTCGGTATCCGTAGCCAGTCTTGTTGATAATTTGGCTGAGGGGGTTCAGGCCTATGCAGAACAGTAGCGGGGACAGAGCATCTCCTTGGTATATGCCACATTTGATGGACACTTGTGCAAGTGGTTTGCAGTTGGCTTCAAGGGTGGTTTTCCACAGCTTCATCGAGTTTGCAATGAAGGCTCTCAGAATCCTGTTGATGTTATACATCTCTAGGCATTCAATGATCCAAGTATGCGGCATTGAGTCATAGGCTTTCTTGTAATCGATCCAAGCCATGCACAGGTTGGTGTGTCGGGTTTTGCAGTCTCGGGCAACTGTGCGGTCTACGAGGAGTTGGTGTTTGGCTCCTCTGGTATTTACACCGATACCCTTCTGTGCCGTGCTCATGTGTTTATCCATGTGTTTGCTTATCTTGGCCGCTATGACGCCTGACATGAGCTTCCAGGTTGTGGAGAGGCAGGTTATTGGTCGGTAGTTGGGTGGGACTGGACCCTTTGATGGATCCTTCTGGATTAGGATTGTCCGCCCTTCAGTTAACCATTCAGGGTGAGTCCCACTTTGTAGCAGCTGGTTCATTTGGGCTGCCAGTCGCTCATGGAGAGCAGTGAGTTTCTTTAGCCAGTAGGCATGGATCATGTCAGGCCCTGGTGCTGTCCAGTTTTTCATACCTGAGACTCTTTCTTGAACATCTGTCACAGTGATGGTTACCGGGGCTTGCTCAGGGAGGTTGCTGTGGTCCTCTCGTAGAGAGATCAGCCACTGTGCATTGCTGTTGTGGGACCCCTCCCTTTCCCATATGCCTTTCCAGTATTGTTCAGTCTCCAGCCTTGGTGGGTCTGCTCTGTTGTTATTGAGAGTACACCTTAGCTGGTTGAATGGAGAAGAGCCAGTTAATCCTTCTGGATTCATTCTCCCTTGTGTATCTCTTTAGGCGGCTGGCCAAGGCTTGGAGCCTCTGTTTGGCAGTTTCAAGTGCTTCAGGTATGGGCATCTGCCTGTACTTTCTGGGTACTGGTCTTTTTTTCATTGTACCCTTGTGGAGCTCTGACAGTTGGCTCACTTCCCTCCTTGTTACCTTGATTTTGCTCTTGTAGCCAAGTATCTCAAGGATCACTGATGCTGAGTTGTAGATCAGCTCATTGGTTTCTGTTATGGTGTTGGTAGGGATCGTTCTCAATGCTGCATTCACATTCTCAATGAGACTTTCTGATGGTACTTCACTCAGCCGTTGTAATTGGCGTAGTTGTCATTCGGGTCATGATTCTCTCTCTCAGGTCAGCAGCTGTCTCGTTCAGCTCTGTTTCGCTCATTGGGGCCGTGTATCCCCTCACTGGGTGGGGACTTGTAGTTAAGTCCCCACAGTTCTGACATCCGGGTTCCTCCCTTTTGCCGTAGCATTTGTGTTGTATCTCGTCAATCTCAAGTTGTGATAGCAGTTGCCGTTTGCGGATGTTGGAACACTGAGCTACTAGTTGTTTAGCGCTTAGTGTTGACTGGGGATGCCGAAGTAACCATTCCTTCCCCAGTCTTTGCATGTAACCCCTCTGACTAGGGTTACTTGAGTAGTAGCATTCCAACAGATCCACATTTTCATCTCTCGCCCATTTCCGTCTTGTTCCATCACCATTTCCGTCTTGTTCCATTTGTCATCAAGGTGCTCTGGTTCCCCAACACCTGACGCAGACCTTGTTTGGCCGGGCGACGTCTGAGCCGGCATGTTACGCAACTTAGTATCTCTCATGGTATGAGGTAGGCAGTAGCTTGAAGGGTCTTGCCTAAGGACCCAGACTGGATTCGAACCCTGCCCTCTCGGGTGATATACTGATGCCTTATGTATTGAGCAATCCAGTCAGCGCTATATATATATATATATATATATATATATATATATATATATATATATATATATATAATATATATATATATATATATATATATATATAAAATTCAGGAAATATTCTGAAATGCTGCAGCCAATTTCAGCACAATCTTTGTTTCTTTCATTACCGTTACCGACATACTATTTGAATAGGACTTTATTGTTATTAGTTCAACATGTCTGTAATGTCTCTGACAGCATAACAGCGTGAAGGCTTTGTTGAACTGCGAAGATAATGAGGGCTGCACGCCACTGCACTATGCCTGCAGACTGGGTATCCACGACTCGGTGAAGAACATGCTGGGCCTCTCAGGGCAAGTTGGCCTTGCATGCAAGTCCAAAGACAAGAAGTCTGCCCTTCACTTTGCTGCACAGTAAGAAAACCACTGACTTAACTGGCATTTACTGCTATTTGTTCTTTGAAAATTTAAGATCCATCCAACTATGATTTTAAGTGATAAATGGTGGAACAAAGAAAAATGTACCTATAGTGATAAAACAGAGATTTTTACTAGGTCTCTACAATTAAACAAAAAATAGACACGTAATAAATTAATGTTTCAACTCAACTAAAAATGTCAGATGTTTTAATCCAGTGAGTTATTTTTTTAAATCATAACCTTTTTGCAAAGATTAATTGCAGCGACACACGATGATTCTTCACAAACCTGAAGGTGCTGTCACAAGAACAGAATTCAATTACCCAGAAATGAGAATAAATGCAATAAATATTGTGAAAGAACGAACATAAGGCATTTATTCGCATTGATTTTTCAATCACTCACACCTACTTAATTAGAACTCAGGGGCAAAAGAAAACTACGTTATGATGTCATCCTATAAATCTTTGTGAAATCCCATTTTTAAACCCTGCTCTATTTATTGTGCTGACGCAAAGTCCTGCTGACCTTCTTAAAAATTTCAGAAGCACAGAAGAATATTTATCAACAACACAGTAGAGCAATTTCAGAGCTTAAGGATGGTTGGCTCCAACTTTCACTATAGTATTTTGATTACTGGTTGAAGTCTTGTTTGAAGAATGTCAGGGTGCCTTGGGGATAATTAAAATCATATCCATATGATTGTCTCACTTCATCACATAAACATGTTAGGTACAACATGTTTAAACTTCTTCTTTTACTTGACACTAATGGGTAGAAAATGAGTGCAGTTTTAGTCAACTTAAATCATTCAACTTCCTTTTTTTGCATTTTTATTTGGCACTTTGAATTGGTACTGTCTGTGTAGGATGGAATATTCAGTCAGGGCTATTTTGGTTTTAAAAGGTGTATGTACTCATCTGTGAAGGTAGTTACATAGAGAAGTTTGAAAAAAAAAAATTTTTGGAACATATTAACAAATTATTCTTTGTAAATTTTCATCCAAGTTCAAATCTTTTGTTGATCCTCCTAAATCGGCATGAGCTTTGTTCATATGAGATGTTTTACTCTCCACTGTGCTTTACGTCAAAATGCCCGTCATGTTACAGCATATTAGTGTTTCTGCAGCAAAATGCCTCCCTTCCTCCTCCTCATTTCTTTAAGATATGGGCGCATCAACACCTGCCACAGGTTGCTAGAGTCCATCACCGACTCTCGTCTGCTAAACGAAGGTGATGAGCGAGGCCTGACGCCGCTCCATTTGGCTTCGAAGGGTGGGCATACCAAGGTGGTTCAGCTGCTGCTGCGCAAAGGAGCTCTCTTTCACAGGTAGACCCAAATGCTGGATTGTTGCATTTACGGACAGCATGCACAGCATTTGCAAAACTAAAAACATGCGATGGTGTTCATACTGATATTTTAAGCCAATACAAAATGTTGGCAAGTAAATTTATGGCATACAAATGTATAAACATTTGTTTTTCAGTGATTACAAAGGCTGGAGTTGTCTACACCATGCGGCCTCTGAAGGATACACACAAACTATGGATATATTGCTCTCTGCAAATCCCAAGTTATTGGATAAAACTGATGAGGATGGGGTATAAATTATGATTTCTGTGTAGAATGAACTTCAATTTTTACATAAACGAGTGCTATTTTTTTTCTTTTTTAGAAAGAAATCTGCCTTTTCTTTGATAACAGTTTTACCAGGCTGTAAAGTTAGCTGTGTAATCAAGCATGTAATCATTTGTTGTCACTTTGACATGCCAGAACACTGCACTCCATATCGCTGCAAGATCTGGACATGTGGCTGCAGTCAGAATGATGCTGGTCAGAGGGGCTGAGATTGTTTTGAACAAGAATGACACTTCCTTTCTTCATGAAGCGCTGCAGAACGGGAGAAAAGAAGTGGTCAATGCTGTAATTGACAGCGAAAGGCAAGTCATCAGAAATAAAAAGGCTTGATCTTAAAGAAATAGGTACTGTTGTTCAAATTTGTGATCTTATGTTTTAAATATAGAAACAATAAGACTCAAATAAGCTCTCACTCTTGCAGGATTGAGGAGGCTTTGAGACTGTTTGTTCCCGGTTCCCCCCAACGATGCCCCATTCTTGACATGATTGAATTTCTGCCTGAGAGCTGCAAGGTTTTACAAAAAATAATACTTTTATTATGAACCTCTGAACCCATTTGTCATAAATCATTTCTTTATGCCATTTTCTGTTATGTATCTTGATTCATTCCTACAGCATCTGCTTGACCGCTGTGTGAGGGAGTCTGACGATGATCACAACAGCCCTGACTACCATGTAATTTATCTGCAAAATGCACTATGAATACATCTGGCCGAACATCATCATTGAAAAAGTAAAAAAAGGTTTTCTGTATGTGGTGTAGATTGAGTATGATTTCAGATGGCTGCAGGCTCCCATTTCGCAGAAGTTGCTTGAGCAGGGCTATGCTCCCCAGCCACTAGCCGCAGTCAATGTAAGTTTCCTCGTCTCAAGTCTAACTTTTGTGTGGTCAAACACAAGTGTTTCACATGTTTATCCACTCACTCCTAAAAGCACATCTGATCATCTATCTTAGTAGATCTGCTGTGGGCTTTTGAGGCCACTCAAAGATTACGGACACTTGACAAAAGCATGGGCGTGGATTTTATATTAATTTGGAGGGTCTTAGTGATCTATTTGAAATCATTACTTATGCAGTTAGAATTGTGATACAATTTTAAAGAAACAATAGCAACCCTTCATAAGCAATTTGGGTACATATGTGTGGACAGGTAAAAATCTAGACTACTGTAAAACCTCCACACCAGGTTCTTGGTCTTAATCTTTTTTGTCACATGTTGTATTGTCATTTTGCTGCTGAAGAAGAATGGTTAAATAAATGTAACCTGACCACAGCTGTACTTACTGAGAATAGTAATTTCAATCTTTTCTATGTTAACAAACTTTTTGTCACAATTTTTGCAGGCAATGGTGCAATATAATCGGATTGAGCTCCTCAACCACCCAGTCTGCAAAAAGTATCTTGGAATGAAATGGTGTGTATCAACAATTTTACTCCCATAGCGTCTGAACTTTATTTTGTTTCTCAAAATCTAAGTAGTAATTTTGTTCTATTTAATTTCAAAATATTGTTTTGTCTTCCCTCTCCACAGGGTTGCCTATGGGAGCAAAGCTCATGTGCTCAACATGTTTCTGTACCTGTTAGGGCTCTTGCCCTTAACAAACCTGATAGTGACCCTTCGGCCCTCTGTAAACACCACAGAGACAGGCCAACTCGACATCATCATGGTTCCCACTTCATTCACAGAGGTATCGTGTAGCATAAGCTAAGATATTCAAATAATAAGTGTGTAATGACTGAACTATTTGTTTCAATCTGTTTTTTCTCCTAGCAAAGTGTGTTCTTGTCCTTCTGCATGGTGATGGTCGTGATCACTAACATCTATTCTATTGCAAAAGAAGTGGTACAGATATCACAGCAGGTTGGAATTACACTGTTATTCAAATATCATTAAACTATTGAAGAAAATTAATCCATGCATATATTTCTCTACTAACCCTAGCTAGTTTTGATAGATGAATGTGAACTAAAACAGTAAATATCACCTTTACTGCTGTGCATGTTTCTAACACAAAAAAAAAACTTTATTTGCCATAATTCATTGCTACTCCAAAGCGCTGGAGTTACATCAGGGACGGTTCGAACCAGATTGACTGGATGTCGGCCGTCTGCTCTCTTTTGTTCGTCATTCCCCTCATGGTCAACGCAGAAGGTTCTTGGCACTGGCAAGCAGGCGCAATGGCCGTTTTAAACTCCTGGATCGGGTTTCTCCTTTATCTCCAGAGGCATGTTGACTCCAACTGTAACATTGCACTTATTTTACCATCATGTGTTTCTAGTGTTGTTGAAGTTGTACAATTTTTCCATGTTTCAGGTTTGAGGGTGTTGGTATTTATGTTGTGATGTTTGGGGAGATCATGAGGACATTGCTCCGTATTGTGATGCTGTTTGTGTATCTAATGTTGGCGTTCAGTTTGGCATTTCATGCACTGATGCTCAACCAGGTAAGTGAGAACACAAACAAACCTTAGCAAGCACATATATATTTTTATATATAGTACGTATTCTGTGCGTGTTATGACATAATTTTTTGGTTTATGTGTTATGAGCTACATATATGCATTGTCACTTTGCTTTGTCAACAGAAAGAGTTTAACAGTGTGCCACTCTCTGTGATTCAAACTTTTGTGATGATGGTCGGAGAGTTGAACTACCAGAACAACTTCCTGGATGCTTATTTGAACAATGAGCTTCCATTTGGTTTCTTGACGTATGCCATTTTTGTGCACTTTGTTCTGCTCATGCCAATCCTCTTGGTGAACCTGATGGTAAGCGTACCAGCATTTTTTATTTATTTATTATTTTTTTTATTATTGCAGTTTGGAAATGTTAGTCATTTCATATGCCCAAAATGTGTTTCAAAACAGCAGCTATCAAACTCTTAGGATTTAAGATGTAAATCCAACAATTTGAATACATTCTATGTGCATTTTATTCTATATTTATTGGGTGAAATTTTATAGGTTTAAGAGCTTTGAGACAACTGAATACCTTTGTTAAATTGTAAACAGTTCTCAATATGTGCATACGTAAGTAACATAAAATATTATTGAAGTAACAATATCATGTTTAAATTTAACTAGTCTTTTTAGAAGTGTAGCCTGGTAGCAAGTTTGACTTGTAGTGCTTCGAAAATTGCTTAAACAAGGTAGACAACTTGAAAAATAACTGGTGGTTAAGAAGCTCAGTTTTCCTTCAGTATTTGCATGTACAGTTAGACTTTTGTTCCAACACACGGACGTTATGAAACACAATTCTTACGAGTCTCTAGCTTTAACTAAGTTGATATATTCATTCATAAGGTAACTAATATACAGACATCATCCATACTGATTTCTGCTACTTTAAAAGAGTTCTGACTTTAACAATAGTTCATAGTTTTAGAATTTAACCATAGCTGAAAATCTCTTTGGAAGTGAATATAGTTTATTGAAATTGCAATAATTTCATCATCTAATATTTGATGCCTTCCAAAAAATAAAAATAAATAAATAAAAATCCTGGTTTTTTGCACCATCTGTCCTTACTAAGCCCATTAAGAGTAACATAAGCAGCTAAACAGTTATCTGTTCAATATCAGTCTTTAGTTTTTCTGTTTTGGATGGATGGATATTTTTTTGCATACAAATAAGCAACAAAATAATTTGAGATTGTTCACAATACATTATACATTTCTACACTGTTTGATGAGCCACTGATGGCTTTGCCTTGCAGATTGGTTTAGCAGTCGGAGACATTGCTGAAGTTCAGAGAAATGCTTCCCTGAAGCGAATAGCGATGCAGGTAAGTTAGGAGATGGTCTTCCTGACGATCTTTTATGTGCTGCAGCTTTTACAACTTACTCTGATTTTGGACTGTCATGACAGTGCATTAAGGCCACCAGAATTGTAAATCAAGTGCACAGTTGATGTAACGACGTATTGTTGTTGAGGCCTTTTTTATTGAGCTTGGGATCAAGTCCAAGTAACATTATAAGAAGCAGGAGATGATGAATTGTATGCAAACTACAAAGTAAACTATTAATATCCTGCTGTACCATGCCCGAAACAAACTCAGCGATTAGGCAGTGCTATAAAACAATGAGTGTGGCAGATGTGTCTCAGAATGATTAACTATGTTTGTTTGGTTTTCTAATGTGGAGTTTATGTTTCCCCTCTGATCTAAGATTGATCTCCACACATCCCTCGAAGACAAGCTACCTTACTGGATTATGAAGCGAGTGGACAAACCCTCAGTCACCATCTACCCCAATCGCAAATGCTCCAAGGTATGCTCTGTGCCTACGCTTGTCATAAATCATGTCAGTTTCCTCTTTTGTAAATATTCACTCTGTCTCACAGCACTTCCTAAAACAAATCATCTCTGGTGAGGACGAAAGAAGTGAAGTCTGGACTCGTCTGCAGTCCAAATCACAGAGCTGCACACTTGTGGAGAATGAGCTCAAAAAGCAGAAGGCCAGGTAAGACACCTACCAGTAGCTGACCACAAGCCATTAATTTCTTTAATTGCCTAAAAGCTTAAAACCATGGATTACTTCAAAGTGGGGATGTCAAAGAAAGCTTGAAATAATCACCATAAATACAGTAATCCATTCCAAAATACAATATAGTACTGAAAGGTGGTAATGTAATGAGGCACAACAAACTTAATTTTTTATGTCTGAGCGTCCCCTACTGGTGAATAATTGTAGCATTTGATGTAAAATCCCACTTAGTGCCTTGTGAAAGTATTCACATCCTTTGAGGTTTTCCACATTTCCCCTAACTTTTGTTGTTTTTTCATGGAATTATTTTATTATTTTATTTTTTTTACAAAATCCCAAAGTAATACAGAGGTTTATAGTTCAGGAAAAAAATATGCCTGTGCTTTTTTTCTTTTATTATGAAATGTATTGCATTTAAGCCTGATCATTCTTTATACATCCTCCTTTTGCCACACCTACAAGTCTTTTTTAGTTATGTTTCTATAAAACTTGCATTATTCAATACTGAAATTTTGCCACATTCTTATTCTCAAAATACCTCAATCTCAGTCAGATTAGATGGAGACACATTTTTAAGCCTCACCACACAGATCCTCATCTGCCACACAGTTGTTGCAATTGACAATTCTTTGTTTTCATTTGCTTCGTTATTTTTGGCAGGATGAAAGAAATGTCAGGCATGTTGGAGAAGCAGCACTGCCTCCTAAAGCTCATCATCCAGAAGATGGAAATCTCCTCTGAGGCCGAGGAGTCCGATGGTCCTGTGACAATCAAAGGCAGCATGTGGCCCAGCTTGGGTCATGGCAAAGCAAGAGTCCGCAGCACGTCACGCTGGGTGCCACTAATTAAGGCCATCGAGGCCAAATGCAAATAGGAGAGACCTACACAGCATGAACTTTTCTGATTTGCACAGTGAATTTCCATTAGTATATAGGTGTAGTTGACATTTTAACATGTAAAACTATGTGTGTGACTGTAATTGCTTATATCAAGATCAAGTCCTCAATTACAATATTTGCTTTCTGAAAGGAAAGAAGAAAGAAAATATTGGATAAGTCAGGATGGAAATGATTGTAATCTTGTGTCGTTTATTGTTGCTTGTTTTTCTTGCAGTTGCTGTCTATGTAATGCTTTAATGCAGCGGTTCCCAAATCCAGTTCTCAAGTATCCCTACCCTGCATGTTTTAGATGTTTCTCTGTTCTAGCACAGCTGATTCAAATGACTGCATGACCTCTTGGCTGCCACTAATTGTTGCAGAAGTCTGTTAAATCAGCCACTGATTAAAGTCAGGTGTTTGGAAGTAAGAACACGTAAAACATGCAGGGCAAGGGCACTTGAGGAGCAGGTTTGGAAACCACTGCTTTATATGCCTTATCTACTCTTATCTACTCTGCGTGTCACAAAAAAAAAAAAATTATTAATTTCTTTCACACTCCAAAATAAAGCATAACATCACCCTGTATAACATGACTGCAAATTATTCTAAAAGTTTTTATCTAGCACACATGACACTGCATAAACAGTGTGAGGAATGAATACAGACATCAGACATCTGACTTTTTTTTGTTGTTGTTGTTTTTTTTTTTTTTTTTTTTGTCCTGAGTGCAGTGCTGCAAACTGCTTTGGTGACAATCATGGGAACCACAAGACACAAACAGAGTTCAGGCTCTGACATCATGAGCCTGCACCTGTCCCTCCGCTTCTCGAAGTGGACCTCTGCCCCCGACAAAGTCTCTGCTGATGGAAAAATACATAGTCCGCCTTTAGGTCCACTTTAAAGTGTTATTTATTACCACTGGCCTTGAATTTAATTATCCCCAGGGCAAGTAGAGCAACCATAAAGCCATCAATTACATCAAAGTTTGGGGCAATATTTTTTCTGTTTTACTCTAGGAAGTGTGCATAGAATGACCAATGAGTGCAGTGTTTTATCTCCGCCTGTTCTCCCTCTGACAGTGAATGAAGCACCAGGATGAATTATGTCATATGTCATACAGCTGATGCCTTTTTTGTGTCCGTCACAAAAAAAAATAAAAAAGAAGATGACAGCTCATCAGATGATCGGTAAATCCGACAGCAGAATCCCTTAGCTTGCACCTACATAGGTGTCAGTCAAGCCGTCCGCCTTACTGACAGATGAGGTGACAGAGGATGGGGTTGGCAGATTGCCCGAAACTCTCGCTATGTTTCGGGCATAACTCAATATCTCAACGTCATGACTCACCCAAGGATATGTTCAGAGCAGGAATCCCTGCAAGGTCCGGTTGATCGCTGGTCTTTTGAAAAGCTGCATGGAAAAGCACAGATGGAGGAATGAGTCCCTGCTTCAGGAAACACTGTTAGACTTAGAAAAGAAGGAAAACTGGGTCACAAACTGTCCATGATTTTAAAATGACTGACTTGCTTCATTAAAGGCTAAAAACTTAAGTTGATGAAAAACTTGTGTAAGTCCAGCTCTGTCAGGTTGAATGAAGAGTGCCTGCAAATGTTACTATTTAAATTTTTGCCACAAATTTATTTGACATCAATACACTTTAATCAAATTCATTCCATTGATCAAAGTCAGTAATGCAGAGGAAGTAGCGTCTTTGTCCTATTGTCTCAAGTTTTTTGGAACCTCTAAAGGTTTTCCTTGCTGTCTTTCTCTCTGCTTAAGTTCATCCATCTTCTCTTCACCTCTGCTTCTTTGTCCTTGCTGAATCAAACACATCCCCACAACACATTTCTGCATCTGTGCCACCAGCAATTTTCACTGTGGGAGGGGGGATGTGTTGAAGATTATTTAGATTTTTAGATTCCTGTCAGATATTGGCATTTCAGAGCAGCCCCAAAATATTGTCTCGTCTCAGGGAGCACCTTCTTTTCTTGTAATCTGCAGCGATTGGATCTGGCGTTTTACAGAACTGCTTTTTGACAAGTGATTTATTCTTGCCACTTTTTAAGTATGATATATACAGAGACTCTTTTTCACATAATTTTTTAGTTGACACAAAGCACATTTTGCACTATTCTAAATCCAAAAAAAAAAAAAGAATACATTCAGTTTGTTCCACAAATCTGTCACCTTTTCCTGTTCAGTTCATAGCTTCAGTAGCAGCTTTTTAACGGTGCCTCTTCGCTTTCCCAACAGGTGTTACTCTTTTCTCTCCACACCAAATCTTTAAGCTGATTGTTACATGAGAGCCTTTTGAGGAGGCAAAACAAATACATAATCACTGCACATTAAGCAGTAAAAAAGAAACGCTGCTACATGTGAAAGAAGATGGGGCCTCTTTGCATCTGCCACACCCTTGTCATGCCAGCACTCCAGATGTCATGGGAACCTCCAACAGCTGGGGCTGGTGCACAAGGGCTGCGTGTGAAAGGCTGCTCCATCTGCAGAAACCCAATCCCTCTGTGAAACCAGCAAAGGATTAGGTGCTTTTGATAAGCTTGCTAAGACATTTCTATTAAAGCACATCTGTAGGAGCAGCGAACTGCAAGGACATTTACTATATGTGTGCAGCAGCCACATTTATAGTGGGAAGGTTGCAACCTCCTGTACAATACACTGGGGATCCTATGTTGCTTTGGTAACATCAATCCCCGGACAGTGACTAAGAATTAGCAAAAAGCAGCCATTAATTCACAGTACTTAACCGAATTATTCGGCTGGAGATGTGCAAGTCGACTATTTAACAGTTTCCACAAAGAGACAGAGTTGCAATCTCACTGCGGTCCTGGACGTTTGGAGAAAAGGGGAGGAGAAATGCAAAGAGGCCAAGTGCACGACACTTAAATTTGAGGGCTTCACATTCAGTTTTTGAAATGTCACTCTTTGCTTTGTAAGTCCATTGAATGCTGGCCTTCAATGGACTTACATTCTGGGCCCCCCCAGCTACATCATTACCACATGGATTTTTAAACTTATAAGGATCCAATCAGACATTTTTTTTTCATCTTTAAGAAAAAGAAACTCTGCTGCACTTTTAAAGCCAAAACGGAAAAGCCATGTCAACAGGCTCAACTCCAAGTGATCCTGAGGACGACGAGATATTCCATGGAAGTGTCTCTGCAAATCTGAGGAAAATTACCCACCTCAGTACCAGGCGGTATTTGGACAAAGAGCTGGAAGATGAGGGTGTGGAGAGGAGGGTCCAGCAGGACCACAGCAGGCTCTCCAAGTCCCACCAGAAGGAGTCAAGGCAGTCTCAGAGGAATGCTGCCAACGCTCGGGAGAGGGCGAGGATGAGAGTGCTCAGCAAAGCTTTCTCCAGACTGAAAACGAGCCTGCCCTGGGTTCCCGCAGACACCAAATTGTCAAAACTGGACACACTGCGTCTCGCATCCAGCTACATCTGTCACCTCAGACAGATCCTGCAGGAGGACCGGCTGGAGGACAGCTTTGCACATCCAGTCAATCTGGTACGAAATTTCTCCAACACCCATTCTTGGTTAAAAAAAATATATATATATACTTTCATGGGAAATAAAGCTCCATTTATTAATTAATGGACCACATCTGTCTCATGTTAAGGCTTAAAAGTTTTCTCAATAATTGTAACACTTTGAGAATAAGATTTGATCTAATGTCTTCTGTTGTTGTTATGTGTGAATTTTTCAGACATGGCCCTTTATCACGACAGGAAGATCAGAGGAGGACATCTCATCCGCTGTAAGACTTTGTGGTGCTACAGCGTAGTCAGTCTCTTTTCATTAAGCAGCTCACCAAGAAAGCACCTCCAGAACTGACTCTGAGATTTGCTTTCATGTTCAAGTGTCTGCATGTTGTGGTTTTGTAGTTAAACGACTCTTGACTAGGAACTGCAATGTGTTATTGTGTACATGTGTTGTGCTTTGTTTATTAGCTGTTTAGGTGTTTTTGAATTATATTTTAATTGGAAGTTTTTTTTTTTACTTCTCTGTTCACTGAATCAGAGCATCATTAAATAGCATGAGTTTGATTTAACATCAGTAAACAAACTGGTTTATGGTAAATACACAAAGCTTATATAGTGCTATTCAAATCATACTTACACTTTCTAACATTTTAGCAGTAACTTAGGGTACACAATTTTTCCTATTTTCACAAATACATTAAAATTTAAGACTATTTTTTTACTTTGGTTTCACATTTGTATAATAATAAGTAGAGCACAAAAACACCAAGGGATTTAATTATTATTTTATTTTCTTTATGAAAGACAGATTTTGCATTTTACATGTGAAAGCATTTTTATTTCAGTAATTCATTATGAGCTGATTGTGCAAATTGACAAAGCTCTTAGCCTCAGCTAACATAATTTTGCACAATAAGAAACATAACACGTTGTGATAAGAAACGTGAAAGTGTAGAGGTTTGGTTTGAATCATTTCTTTATTATGATGTGTTTCTACTTCACATCATAAGTCACTGAAAATCCCTTCTTTGAAGTATATTTCACAAAAACTTTGAGCTATCCCTTTAAGGCAATAAAACACTATTATGCATTTGGGCTTCACGTTAGATTTTTATGGTTTTGGAAACAATCTGAAAACAAAAAAGGTTTTCTTTAGTCTTTACATAATGAATTGTATTTATAGTGACCTGCGATACTTACAGCCAGTTAAACTTTCTCAAATGCAAGGGAAATGCAGCCTTCTTTCAGCCAGCTCAACAGCAGTGCAAAGCAACATTTGAGGATGGCTCAGCGCTCCATTGCCCAATTCTTCAAACAGCTGAAAAAAAAAAAAAACTCTTTCTCTGGGCGTCACCTGATTGGTGACTGTGTTCATAGTTGTTTTTGTTGCTTTGATCCTGTATCCTAAACTTTCCACTGTTTTATTTTTTCTGTCTGTTTTAGCCTTTTTAGAGCTTAAAGGATATCTGCACCTATCCCAAGGCCTTTAAAGACTTAGAAACAATTCTGATCCCCATGCTCAACAATCACTTTCTTGGGATTGTTTTTAGAAAAAATACTTTTAGAAAAAATGTTTGTAGAAATACTTTCAGCTATTTTTGGTAACCTGTTTTCTTTGGCATGTTTCAGTACTTTTTTTTTTTTGCAGATATGGTTAATTCATGGATATTATAACCATTTTTAAAAATCTGTTGAAGTTTATGAATTAATCTTTAGCTCATAGATTTTTGCAGTACATCACAATAAACACAGAAAAAAGCCTACAATAAAATGAGAAGGACAAATGTGTCTGCCACTGCTGATGTTCTTAATATTCTGTGATATGTCAAATCAGGTGTAAACATTCTTTATTTGCTAGGTAACTTCTAGAAAATGTTTGAAACATTGACTGCTCGGTGAGTATCAGGAAATACATTTTTAACTGTCTTGAGCAGCACAAGCAGTGTTTTCTCATTTGCTTGTTTTCAAAATCTCTGCCAGCAGGGTTCTTGAGAACTTGGGAGCATATTTGTAAGATTGTAGGCTTTCAAATTTCAGTCAAAACAAAGTTGAAGGAGAAAAACATTCTGTAGGTTTGAATTGGAAGTTCAGGAAGAAGGTGAAGGTCAGCAGCAGAGCATCCTGTTCAGTCAGCCAAACTTGCAATTCCCAAATGTGCAAGCTTGCACTCAACAGCCTCCACTCTTAGTAGACAGAATGCATAATAGTGATCTCTTGATGCTGCAGCTCTTTCATCCAGTTAAACCCCACAATGATGGGAGCACAGATGGATCGAGATCTTTTCCGAGGCGGTCTACTGGGACGCCTGGACAAAACTGTTCAAACAC
Source organism: Poeciliopsis prolifica (assembly GCF_027474105.1). Taxonomy (NCBI): domain Eukaryota; kingdom Metazoa; phylum Chordata; class Actinopteri; order Cyprinodontiformes; family Poeciliidae; genus Poeciliopsis; species Poeciliopsis prolifica. The sequence goes on from NW_026562387.1 coordinate 9,607,611, forward strand.
AGAAAGAAACAGGGAGAAGAGAGGATGAGTTTTCATCAGGTTAATACGGAGCTGCAGCTGTTGCCATCTTGGTGAGTTTCCCAGATCCTCAAACCGTTCTCCTGGGACAGACGGGTCACTGCTGGACCTAAGCAGCTAATGAGCTGCCTTCTCACACTCGGCCTTCCTCTGTTCTTGGACCGTTCCCTGCAGTTGGGGTCGAAAAAGTAAAAGTGACTTCTAAATGCCTGATGTGCAACTTGACTGCACTGAAAATGAGCTCCCATTAATCAAATCTGCCAAGACGTCGACAGAACTTGGAGTATACCAGAGTTAGCATTTCTGTCACATGAGCTGCATTTTCAAAAGTTAAAGTATTTGTTTTTACAAATGATTTTCTAAAAATAATTTTTCATGACAAGGAGGATGTGTGCCGAAGGATACTAAAACAAAGTTGCATTCTACATTAGATTGAAACATTAAGGTTCATGTCTTTGACGCTACTTGTCTGCCACCTAGTGGTGACAAACAGTGTCATAACACATAAGGTAATTTGCGTCTTAGAAGATGTAAATGTAATTTACAAACATTCATTTGGTGTAACATCTCTTTCTCATGTTGTCTTTGGATTTTTGCAACACCGCTGGCCTCTTGCACCCAACAATGATTCCTCCACACACTTTTTAGACAAGAAAAAACTGATATTTACATTTATGCAGGTAAATCTCAGTCAGATTGTTCAAAAAGGAACAGGAGCAAAGGACAGAAAGCAGCAAGCATAGTTTGTCAGGTAATAAATAAATAAATATGTGTGTGCATCTGTGTATGCATTTACAGTTCCCTTTAATGTAATTTTATGTCAGACAGTCAAACTGTCATGACTTTTGGCAAAGGTTTTCTATCTTTCAACTTGAGGTTTCAAACTTGAAGACACATACAGTTTTCAAACTGACATTAAGTTCTTTAATAATGCTGGCTACAGTCTAATAACCATAAGATGGCATCAGTGAGAAAAGTGCTTTAAGAATAAAAATGCCTCCTTGAAAATATTCAGTTTGTCCATCTGGACTTTGCAAGAGAAGCGCAAACAACTAACAGTGAAAGGTGGGAGAAGTTTTAATTCTGAAGCCACAGTATAAATGCACCAGGATGGATTCACATCAAGCATGCCATCTCTTTCAAAATATCATAAAAGGGTCCTTTTAAAAAGCATCTTTTCTTATTTTGGGGTCATGGCTGGCATTTGGTTATAAACTTCCTCTGGACTTATACATGGCCTGCAATTAAAATGTCTTCTGAGTTCATAATCTTCTATATTTCTTGGTTTCACATAACCTGACTGTGATGCAACACAGTGAAATATTGATTCTTGTCATTTTATGCCAATCTTGCCGTTTTATTAGGGGAGGATAATCAGAAAAATGGGAACCAGTGTGGCTATTTTGAAACGTGGGAAGAAGAGCATTCCACTGAAAAAAGTGCAGATTGTGTTTGTTGAAACACAATTTGATGAAACTGACTTCTTCTGTTGTGTTTCAGTTTTGATGAAGATTAATATCCTACAGCAAGAAAAGCTGCAATGCATTTTCGCCAAAGTGTGAACTTTGATCCCTAACATTTGAGCAAAAGACACATCAACAATTAAACAAAACTGTTCAAACATTAAACCACATTTTTAGCAGAGCAGAAAAAGCATTGAACAGAAAACATTTCTCTTATTTATCGGTGCTTTGAAGATCCAATTGCATAAAGACAGCATGTGACAAGCAGAATTAAATAACTATAACTTTGTTATTACCAAAAAAAAAGCTACAAATGCTTGCAGTAACATAAACCGCTGAGAACACAAAGGAACAAAATCAGCAGAGCAATGATGAGCAACAACTAGAGGACAAAATAGCAATAAAGAAGAAAGGCATCTACAAAAAATTTGTCTAAACTAGGAGGCATTTATACTAGAAGAGGTTATTACATGATGGGGGAAAAAAAAAGTGATCGATTACTGATGAGTAACAGCCAAGATAGAGGAGTTGGAGGCAACTGAGGACAACTAAAGAAAGGGAACGACTAAATACAGGTTGCAGAATACAGCAAGGGACACCCAGAATCTAATGAAACAGAGTACAACAAACACAAGACTGACTCAAAATATAAACAGTTGGATACAACAATAATACAACAATCCCGCTCCCTTGTACTCCTCCCTTACAAAGACTTTGAGATCACGAAGGCAGACAGAACAGTTAATAAAATGCTTTAATTCATTTTGGGGGTTTTTTAGGTTTAGGTTTATTTTACTGCAGTGTCATTCAGATAGTTGAACACTGCAGCTACCATATTTATTGGAACACCTGGTGTACATTTTTAGAAGTAATTAATAGACCTGGGCATCTGCCCGTCATATAAATACTGTATTTCTTGCAAACATTCATCCATCCTAAATCTATACCTGTTACCAACTTTTTTTCATATTGATTCTAGGGAAACACTCAGTACCTTCATCACAAACAGCTGCAAATTTCAATTGATACCTATTTTGAGGAGAAATGGAGAAACGCAAATGATCTCCTGATTTAGTTGCATTATATTTATCAACATTGAAGGAAAACACCTATAAAGAAATGTTTCACCATGATGGTTCATGCAGTATTTTCACCAAAGATTAATGTTATTGATACATTAGACTTCAGAGAACTATATTTTTCTTGTCCAGCAGAGGTCAGTATTTATTCACGTTTGTCGAGATGATAGCGGCGTGCAAAGTTACGTTTTCCACAAAATATTCAGAGCCAATCCAAAAACATTTATGTATTTTTTTAACAACAGTCATTCCGAGCAAATGCATTTCTAAGTAATCGGTTTTAAAGATTTGGCACAGCTCCACTGTTTTCATACATCAAAAAACATTTTTCATTTGAAAGATAATTTCCATGAACAGGAAGGTACTTTGTGTCCAAAGTCAACACGAGAAGTTCAGCGAGGCTCCCTTTGTAGCTACACTACACTAGTTTGCTCCCTAAAACTTGCAGGAATCCACCCCAAGTGCTCTGACTTGTCCCCGCTTTCTTACTTCACATCAACTCTAACTTGAACAGAATGATTTAAATTTCATGTTTTAGTCACATATGTTTGATGGACACATTACTTTTTTTGGAATATAAATTACTCCTTCAGATAATAACATTTTAATCTCTAATCTCTCATCTCACAAAACTTTTTTTTTTTTCATGCAACTTTTTTTGTAGATTTATTTGTAAAGTTTGTAAGCATTAATGTTTAACATTAAAGTCCTACAAAATCTGAATCCAGAGCAACAAAGAAAGTTGCAGTCGAACATGAGAACAAAAATAATAATAATTTTGGAGCATAATGGCTAGACCTAAGAATGACATATTTGTAATCACTGGGCCTTTCCCAACGCAACACAAGATTTTAATGTTTGGATTTGTTCGGTCAGATATTGTCCACTGTATTTGCAGATTGACAAAAGTATAAACAACCCTCCAGGATAATTCATCTCTATGGAATAAGTGGAACAGTTGCTATGAGACATCGGTTCTAATCCTTTTAAATTATTATTGTATTTCTTATGTTTTCTTTTTAGCTGAAGACAAAATGATCTCCAACATTTTCTTTCCAAGATTTTCTTTGCTGAAGTGTAAACACAGTAAAGTGTTGAGAATTAAGCTGAATAGCTGAAGCAAATACGCTGTGTACAAAATTTGTGTAAAAAGTGAAGGTATTGTGGACTATGTGATCTGGTGCTCATGGAGAAGACACTCTCCTCTATTCCACAGATGATTTGGTTGCAGCGAGCGACTGACAGTCTTGCTCTCAGGGGAGGACTGGCGCTCTTTGTGTCCCGATGAGCTGAGTTCTATGAAAGGAAAACATAAAAAAGAAACCAGGGAAAGACTGGAAGGGAGATGTGAAAAGATGGAGGGATAAAAAGGTAGAAAAACTTGACAAAACAGCATCCGCATCAGCCTTACGGCTATTCCTCCGTCTTGTCTACCATTGTCTGAGTAGAACTTGGCAGGAGGATAGAGAACAGAATATCAGTCCTGAGCTGCTTGGGTGGAGTCCTGATTCGTGCTTTGCTGCCAATAAGAGCCAAGAGGAAATAGATATTTGTGTTTGCTCTCAGGGTGTCATCCAGACAGCCCAGGCCTTGTTTACAAGAACTGGGCGGTGGCTGCAGCTCATTATCTCCTCCTAACCTTTCTGTGTCTCTAACGATGAAATTTACACCACAAGGTTGTTTCTCTGGACTTGTTTTGGATGCTCACTTACTTTCTCTTCAGAGGGATTGATCAGAATTGTACATTGGATGCAGTTAAAACCTTACTTGCAGTAAATAATCTTACTTTCTTGGCCGCTTCATTAAGTGGAAATCAGGATTATTACCAAGTAAAGACTGACTTGGACTCTTATCATCATAAACTGAGTTCAAACTCAAGGGTATAATATTTTATGCAGAAACAATGTCATGAGCTTTTAAGCTGTTGTCTTGTTTGTATAGGGTGGAAAGCTACACAAAAGGTGATCATTATTAACAGTGGAAATGGAGGTCAGTTGAAACACATAACAAGAACGGTACATTTGCTCAAAGCAGATGTAAAGTATTTCTGTTCATAATAATTGTATGACAGAAAAATAAAGTAAAATTGTCAAATAACATTTTTCTATGCTATACCGAACCCCTGAGCATCAATTTTTACTACATTGATGCTTTTCAATAGATAAACTTTTGTTAGGTCAGTGATCCTACAACTATTGAAACACTGGAGAGGGAAACTTACATCAGAACAGAGAAAATGCTCCCACTCCCCAGTATGTGCTTCACCCAGGAAGATCATTGCTGGCACGTCATCTCCTGCCACCATTCGTCATCTAAATAGTCATTGTAAATAGCCATCAAATCCAAACAAGGCAAACATTTTAAAGATTCACAAATCAGCGTCCACTTGATGGTAGAAATCAACTTTGTTCTTGGCTCCTCTTGGAAACAGCCAACAGCTTTAACCTCTATCCTTCATGAACAAGAACTGACATTACACTGGATTGATATGAAATGAAGATGACAGAAGAGATGTGTGTTTGAAGTGAGATGCTCCTTGTAACGTAAAAAAAAATTAAAATCCTCACGAAAAAGATCTTGAACTATTCTTTTATGGTGTTATCTATGCAAACATTTGCTATGAAAGAAACAAAAAATGAGAGAAAATTTTTGTAGCTTGAATAGAAATGGATTTGGTCAAGGCTGATGTGTAATTTTAATGAGGTCAGGAGAATCTGTTTTGAGACCAGGATTTTGAGCAAAACCCTCTTAACCTGTCTGAATAGCTTCACACAGATGGACTCAGTCCCATCCCCAGTGCACTCCCCCTCCGGTGCCGTATTCTCCCCAAGTTCATCTTCTGATATTACAAAGACGACCACATCTTGACAATGGAGATGATATTTTCCTCCACAATGGCTCCCAGTATCCGCTCAGGGCGAAGCTCGGTAAGTAGCGCGGGTTTTCCCATCCCCGTCAGACGGCAGCCCAGCCCAATGGAGAAATGAGTCCCCTGGTTGCTCTAAGGCCCGACCTGTCAGCAGTCCAGAGGGATTAGCCATTCACAGCCAACGTATTGTTCTGTGGGCCACAATAGGTTACGTGGGGCCCAATCCTTTGTCAGCAAGCTGTTGTGAACTTTTGCTGGAGCAACAGCAGTGTAACATACCTGCAAAGTACGGATTAGACCTTTTTCCACATTCTTCTACATGTTCTCTTGTGTCATCTTCTTTTACGATCAGTAGGGAAGTTCCCTGTGACAATTATGTCCACATTAAAAAGGAAACTTGGTGTAAATGAACAACTGTTTGTTCAAGTGGTTCCTATTCATCGTCACATTATTTGTTTTTATTTTCATCCATGTATCTCACTGAATTTTTTACTTTATTGAAGCCATGTATGTGTTTTGAATGTTTGCACAAGTCCAAATTAATGTCAGGAAGGATATCTTTTCACATCATCTGTCTTATTTTGACATCTCAGGGTCACCTTTAACCTCAAAGAGAAAATATTCAGTCAAGGTTCTTTGGCTGCCACGATGAAGCAACTGAATCCCACATCCAACCTTTTTCTCTAAGAGGCCTGAACTTTCCGTGACCACAACCTGAAATCAAAGGGATTTCACGCTTATCATGCAGAACGTGATGTCTTAAATGAAAAGTTTTAGAGGAAGGAAAAAATTTATTGAGATCTGTACTTATATGTTGCAACTGAAGTCACTTTTGTTTGCACAGGTGCAACACAGGAAAAAATACCTTTTTCCATCAGTTTGGCATTGTAGAGTACAATTTTTCCATATTTTTTTTTCCCGATCAGACACATTAAAAATTTTAATGTAAATATTAGGAGTGTGTCAACTGGTTTTTGTGGAAGAAGTGAACCTGTTTTTTTTATTATTATTATTTAGTTTTTTGACTTAAATGAATAAAAAATAAAAATTCACATTAGTAATTGCTGGAGGGCATCTATGAACACAATTATGCAAAACTTATAAGAAGGTAAAAAGCACTCTCAAACAATTTGAGTATCTAAATACCCTAACTCGCAATCATTCACATAAAATTTCTAATTATTAGTCAGAGGTTTTCAGTCAGGCATGATATTTCAGGATTAGTTTTATGACGCATCCACAGTCAGCTTGGCGGAGAGGGGATTACCATTACAGCTCATGATGGTCTCTTTGGGCGAACCTTCGGGTCACTATCATACATAGCACACGTCTGACAGCAATACTTGGCCAGTTAACACTATGTGATGGATTACCTGTGCGTGTAAGCCTGGGAGAGTGTCTGCGCAGACTTGCATGTGCGTGTGTGTGTGTGTGTTCGTGAGATAAACGTGTCTCAAAGCAAATGTGGGTGTGTAAGTATGCGTGCCACCACCACCACCACCCCACCCCAGAGAGAGCCTCCATGACTGGATGGTGTATCAGATGGCACGTTAATTACTCAGCCTTCAAAAGGGGGCTGTCCTGTGGCAGGAGTGAGTAGAGGACTGATGGCTGTGTGGTGGTCGGAGAGGTTGCCCATGGGGAAAAGACAGGGAGATGAAGGGCACATGTGGACATCTAGATGCTCGTCACGCAGACATGCAAGCACGGAGTGCGCAGGTGTACAATGTGGCTATCTCACTGAAAATGAAAACAAGCAGACGGACGCAAGCTCTACTTTAATTTTATTCAGACAGTTTTGTCTCTTCTAGTTATCAGTGTAATTCATATAACATCGAAACAAAGCATGTCTTAAATAAGCTTAAGAAAAAAGTTTTATTACATTGATATTTTCTGTACACATAACAAAAAAGTTTGCATGCATTACATATATGTAGATTTAAGTATTGTCTGTTTTTATCTGGAAGTCATGAGTGAAACGGCAAAATACAACCACATGAATGAAATTCCCCCAAAAACAAAATTAGTGAATTTTTTTCAAGGTACTTTCATCAAATTGATTGATTTCTAAAATTTGTTTCTGCTCTGGTTTATATTGACTCAAACACTCAGGTATAATAAGTATATTTGACATATACTTAAAGTACATGTTATTCATCAAATGTATGTGCAAAATGGAATAATCTGTAGTTCATAAAGAGCTTAGTTGCATTCAAAATTTCTCAATCTGGAGTCATACCAAAACATACAGTTTAGTAATTAAGTCCAATATTGCCCATAATTAGGGCAGATTTAGGTTTTGAGGTACATTTAATAATTACCAGAACTAAGATTTTAGTTAAATTTTAATTAATATGCTTATGTAGCATCTGTATTGAACAAGCTTCAGAAACTAAAATGTCTGATTACAATGACAGTCATTTTCATTGCTTTTATATGATAATCTACAAAAATGTTTTTAGGATTCTTTGTTTAAATTCAAGTAATCAATAGCAATCAATGCCCTTTTAATAATTTTACAACCATAATTCTTCTTTTTTTGTGCATAGATCAGGACAGCAATCATTTTATAAATTTGTTAGAGGTATTCTGAAACACTCCCTAAGCAAGGACACTTAAATATTTTGTTAAAAATTTATGCAAAAGCTTTTTTAAAATGAGTTGAAATAATCAGGTTAGAAAGATCTTTACTGTTTGGTTCATGCATTGGAGTCAAAATGAGTGAAACATAAAGAATATGACATCAAACTGAGAATTTCCACAGTTTTGAAAGTGTCCAAATGTGATTTTGTATCATTTCCCCCCCCAAGCTTTGGAGGGCAGTGAAGATGGACAATGGCCTTTGACCTCACCTGAATCCAACCATCCCCTCTGGCTTTCAGCCTGCCAACCCATCACACACATACACAAAGCGTCGAGTTCCCAAAGGCCTCTCAGACCCCCTTCTTCTGTGTGTCAGATCAAAGCTCACTGGGGGTTGAGAGGGACCTGACCCGTGGGAGAGGTGGAGGATCCTGCTGTTTGGCTAGTCGGCGGTGTGGAAAGAGACAAACAGGCAGCTTCAAGGACAGCCAGAGAGCCCCATCACCCCACCCACCCTGGATCCCAAAACCCTCAGAGGGTTCTCAAGGCCATGCATGGCAGAGAAGTCTTTTTGTTCTGCTGAGGTGTGTAGACACAAACACATATGCAAGATACGCAGTGTGTGTTATACTGTTAATCTGCTTTGCTTGAGAAGAGAAGCATTTTCTATCTCCCTCCATCACTACATCACAGATGCTTTAATACACCCTGGGTGCTGCCCTTCACATCACTTTGATGACACAGTGACATTTTTCTTCATATTACTCTTACTTCCTACTTCACTCATTATTTTGTGCTCACAGAAATTGCCACCCAGTTGCTTGGACATCCTGATGCTGAGGAGTTTTGAAGTATGTATTTGGTCATGTTGAGGTTACGTTATTAAAATTGTTGGGTTGACTAAAAATATTCATATCCTTTCGGTTGCAATATGTCACAACCAAGTACTTAACTGGGGCATTATGGGACAGACCAAGAAGAGGAACTGCATAATTACACCGCACGGTGTATTCATGTTTCTATTTATTTATCTTTGTTAATCCGCTCTGTACAGTTTCTGAAAAAAACAGACAGTGGTTTGGTTTTGGGGAGATCGAAGGTCTTGCACTAAATGTAACAAAACAAGTCGAGCAAAATGATCCAAAATGCCAACATGCAGTGACTAGCTGCTGCCAGGAAGACACAGGAAGATGCAATTTTATATTTTGTAGATTTGTTCTAAAGAAGGAAAATGATAAGTTGTTCGCAACAAATCTGAAAAGTGTCTGAAAATCTAGTTTGACCAAAGACCTTTAGAAACCGCCTTATTAATATGCGAAGCTTAACTTGATCTAGATATAAATGCAGCTGTTCTGTAAAGGCATCAAAGGTTTATTAGAGAACATTTGATAATAGAAAAGCAACGTCACAAAAACCAAGCAACCCATCAAGTGAAAGAGAAATTGTGATTTACATAGTGGGATTAGGATAGAGTATGTAACAACTACAAAGGTAAAGACATTGGCGTAAACTGACAGGGGCATGGCGATTCTGGAGCTGCTGCATATCAGGAGGAAAAATCTTCTGGCCTTCATGTAAGAAGAAAGTCAGTCCCATCCCCAATTTCAAACGTAGAGAAAGGTGCTCTGGTAATGTAAGACCAAAACTACATGCAAGATGATAGCTGTTCCAGAAAAGGAATGTGGCACATCATCCATAATCCATCCTATCAGGATTCTGAGACATTCATCAGAGTTGAAGGAAAAATAGATAAAGCTAAGAATAGGGCTCTCCTAGAACATTTGCAAAGAACTTAAAACCTTCCAGAAAGAGAATGACATAAAACACATAGCCTTAGCTACAACAGTGTAGTTAAGATGTGAACATTTTCCAGAAAAGAGTGCAAACAATTTCTCAGGAAATCAAAATCTAGTAAAGACATACCTCACAACAAGGTAGTTACAGAAAGTTCACAATCTGGGAGTCTTGATCTTGTTTGTGTTTGTCAGTAACATAAAATGACACACTGTGGAAATAATTGAAGTTGCATGGATACTATTTCGAGGTGCCAATTTTATCCCTGCAGGTACATCATGTGTATGTTTTTGACCTCATTGTGTATCTATTCTTAAGCAGCCAGCTCCATTCACTGGTGGAGTTGATTGAACTGTATTATAATGAAGACAGGCCTCAAATTCATGTGGGTGTGTAATTACTCTAATCATCTAATAATTATGTTGTATTCATAAGGACCGGATGCTTAATGATCCATTTACTCACTTTATCTGCACTTGATTAGATCTAATCACACTTCAGTAACGCAGGGTTGTTTTTATAACAATTACTTCACCCGCTAAATCTTCTGCACTGAAATATAAAGACTCTGTAGGCTTGTTTGCCTCCATATTACGAAAGAAGAAAACTAAATAATATCTAAAGTCAACAATCACGGGCTTGAATTTCACAGTCTCTCTTAGCCAAGGATCATAAATTATAGATTTCCACCATGAAATTTCCTTTGAAATCCCAGAGACACCTGATGCTTGTTTGAGCTACTTCATGCGTCGCGCACCGTCCTCCTCCGCGTTTTTATTAAGCCCCCTGCAACACCAGACCCCACGTTACCCTCTCCCCTCTGTGCGCTTCTGGTGTGCAACAAAAAAGACCCATTCGTGGACTTTCTATTACATCTCAGTCCCTCCTTGTTGGTTTACAAGGTGACAAAGCTCGCCGCAGTGTCTCTGTGCAGCTGGCATCACCAGTAAACGAGGGGCTCCCATGTGGACTATCTGCATGGCGCTCATGTTATCTCCAGCGAGGGCATTTAAAGCACTATGTCTTTTCCACATGTCCCAGACTAGTTTAATTACCCCGGCTTTGTCTCAGCTGGAACCGTTGAACGCCCACCCGCTCGTCTGACTGTGTGGGAACCAGGACGGAGGAGGACAGGGTCTAGGAAAGCTGCTTAATGCTAATTTGCTGGAATTAGAGTATGTCATATGTGAATATTGGGAGAGCTACAAGATCAAAAGCAATAAAACGCCCTGCTTTCATGCTATAAATATTTAAAGACAATCTATAATGTGTGTGGCATTTCCCTTTCGCTTGATCCAATTTTAAACGACACGCAAGGTCGTGTTTCTTTAAGTTATATTTAATCATAAAACGTAAGTTCAGTCCCAAGTTTTGAAAGAGTTTTGAATGAGTGATTAGTTGGGTTCTTATTTCCTAAACTGAAAAACATTTCTGCCCTGGCAGGAGGATCTCATCACACTCTGGAGTCCAGCAAACTAAGAAAGGATCTTTTAACTGTCTAAAATAAAAAAATAGATATATATTTAAAAAATGGTTAGGTGATATGAAAATGACAGTATTTTTCAGTGAAAATAGAGTTGGTTTCACAGTCTGCACTTTTGTTGGTAAGTGTGACACCAAGATACAAAACCCAGATACAGAACAATGAAAAATTATTTGAAGCCTGATTTCAGTGATAACACATTTATGAGTACTTGAGTAAATACAAAGCCACTGGCCAAAAATTATTCTATTTGTCAAGAGGAAAAATCTGAGCACCAAGCCTTTGTGGAAATGGATACCCCCATTGTTAAGTCATTAATTAACCACATTTGTTGACAGGCTGGGTGTAGTTCTTTGAGCCACACCTGGGTCACATAAATCCAAACATATAGAATCAAAAAACAGTTTTAAAAGAACTTGCCTGACAACATGAAGTAGACTAAAAGGTCTCAAATGGCAACACAGCATCCCTTGGTTGAAAGAAATTCAAGAACAGATGAGAAACAAGGTCATTGACATGTTTCCAAAGAGTGTCAAGCCACTTTTAAGGGTTTGAGATTCCAGGGAAGGATTTATCCAAAAATTAAGAAAACATGGGAACATGGTGAACCAAGAGTGCACTGATGAGTTGTCCAGTGCACTCTTGTCCACTGGACTTGTCCCACTCAAACTTGCCTCAGTCAAGTTTGAGTGGGAGAGCTCAAGACCAAAATCACTACTGACTTGCAGGAACATTGAGGCGAGTTTATCGTTTACCTCAATGATCCTCAAAGTTTTTTGGTGGTATTCCATAGCTAACAACACAAAAGTGTTTTTTTTTTTTTTTTTGGAAGATGTCCTGTTCCACAGTAAATTATGGAGGTGTTCATCCGTGACATTGACCTTAAATACATTTGGCTCCTTCAAAAGTGCAATTACCTAAAGTACACCAAAAAATCTGTCCTTGAATGAGTAAAAAATGTAAGAAAGAGACCATTCTTAAATATTTTAATATTCTAGAATTGCCTCCATGACTGTCCTGCATTTAGCTCCATCCACCATAGTTTCAGCTCAGAACAGCTTCCATATCACTGCAGGATGTGGCAATTGCTGTGACCATTGATTCCTCAGGGTCACATGCAATGTTTGTTTTCCATCAAACAACATTTTGTATATAGACAAAAAAGTCAGCCTTGATCTTAAATGACCAGAGCACGTTATTCCAAATACTTTCTGTGTTCTTTATGGGGTTTTGAGGCACACTGAAAATAGAATTAGTCTTTCTGGCTTTCCTTCTGGATCTTTAAAGGATGAGTAAAGACGGTTGAGTACAAATACGTGTTGTAACTGGTCAAAATTTTTAAATATATCTACTATTTTGCTTTCAAATCACATTTATTCTATGTTATCACATAAAATCCCAATAAATTATAATATTTTTTTTAAATTTACAATGTGACAAAAAGGTAAGAAAAAAAAAACTCAAGGGGTGTAAAGACTTTTGTAAAACACTGTACTTTAGGAAGCATGTCAACACAAAATTATCCATCCTTCTATACATGTATCAATCCATGCATACCTTAACTTTGCATACTATCAGAGCCAGGAGGAAGGGTTCATTAATGTCAATCATGCTTGAATACATGCTGCTCAATGTACTGATGGTGGCGAAACAACTTAGAGTTATTGGAAAACTGTCTCTGTGGCGTCATTGGTAGCCATGCTAACTAGCCTGAGCATTCATGGCAGGATTTATCTGTGGTGAACCAGCTGTAGTGTAGCAGAGAGAAATGAGGGAGGGTCTGAGCAGTGCCATACAAGCTTGATTGACAGTGCTAAGACCCTCCTCCAGGCTCTGATTGGTTGTTTCTGGCTGAGCTGTGCTTTTCTGCAGATGAATGTAGTACAATAGGGCTCAGGCAGAGGAGCTCGATTTTTCACAAATGATCATAATGACAGTTTCAACAAATTTATATATAAAAAAAAAAACTCCACTTTTTTTTTAATAAAAGTTACATACTGCAGTTCTAATCTTTTAAGGACTGCTGGAGGACATGGTGCCAATCTTTGGTAGTCAATAAGCAACACTGGATGCAAACAATGAACAGATCAGAAATGCATTGCGGAGACACATCTCGATGCACACAGAGACTCACAGTTACATTTTTTAGTAGACCTCCTATGAAATATTTTGAGCTGTGCATGAGATCAAGCAAAGACCAGTTGAGATTCAAACATAGGACCTTCCAAAAAAATAAATAACTGTTGCTGAGTTGAAAATACTGTACTCCAGACCTGCAATCATTTAACATCACACTTGTGAGTTTGTCATTGGCAAAGTCAAAATTTGTCAAGTCAAACAAATACTACTTTTCACCACTTTTTCAAAACACCAGCTTTTTTATTTGAAATTAAATCAAGAAAGTTAGAATTTAATAAATAAAATGTGATTTACCTTAGAAAGAACTTCTCACTCTTGTCTGTAAAAATTTCTCTAGCCTTGAGCCATGTAACGAAAAAAAAAAGAGAGCCGCTGATAGGATCAGCTGACCTTTTCACTCCTGTCTTTCCTCACCCCAGCCATTCCCCCCACACTTCCTCCGTTTCCTCCTGGCACCATCGGCACAGGGTGGCACCCAAGAGCTGCTTGGGCTGGTGCACAGAGGGGGTTAGGGTTACAGCGACCAGAGGCAGCGGCTCACATGTTTTAACAATTTCCTCCGTCCTCTGTGAAATTATGCAAATATTTTAGTCCAGTTTCCTTGAGTCTGGAACGCCAATTAGGAGTGTCTGTTTGGTTTTCAGGACAGCTGCTGCAGAGACTTGGAGACAGGCAGGTCTTGCCTTGTGCTGGAGGTGAAGGGCTCCCACCAAGCAGGCCTGGACCCAGATGTATGACACTCTGATACACAGGCTGCACACAAGGAGGCTCTGCTCATTTTGAAGGGGGAGGTTAAAATGAGCCAAGCACTGGGATTAAGAGGTTAAAAATAAGTCTGTGAGGTGGAACAGAGATGCTGGCAAGGAAGAACATTAGAAAAGCAGATTGGTGGCAAAAAGAAAGTAGGAAAAGGAATATAGGAGTTTGAAAAAGAACAACTGGAAGAATTTGTGCAAAGCAATAACGCCTCTTGAACTTTAAGTTAGAAAATCAATCCACTATGAACAAGAGTATATACACATTTGTGAATTCTAAGGATGCATACCTTTCTTTTGTTTTCATAAATACCAGATATAATAAAGTGTGTTGTGTATTTAGCCACTATGAGCCAAACATGATGTGGGGTTGTTTTTCTTTACCAGGAACAAGAAAGCATGTTAGAGTTGATTTACAGAAAGATAACTTGTCATAGGTTGTGAAAGATGTGATACTTGTTCTCCAGCAGTTGAACAACTCTAAACATACAAAAAGATATAAATACAATAATTTACAGTCATGTTTTGAACTAGTTCAGCATTCACATCTGAAAGCAAATGAGAATCTGTTGGTAGACTTGGCAATGACTCCTTGTAAACACTTTCTACCCAATTAAACTCAGCTTGAGCTATTTTGCAAACAAGAATGTGCAAAAACCACAGCTGTTAGATTTACAAAGCTAATGGAGACAACCTCTGAAAGATTTCCAGCTTTCATTCAGCAACTTTCAGTTGATTCTATTCTTCCTCTACTTTACAATTATGTTGGTCTACCACATAAAATTTATATAAAATATTACAAAATTGTAGAAGCTCTCTTGACATGTCCGGATGGAGTCACAGAGTCCTGACGGTGCTGAAGAATTTGATCCAAGAGATTGCACTGTCTCGGTAAAAAGTACAGCACACATGAAGGAGGGCATGGATCTGAGGTCATGGCACTATAGCATGACCCTCAGTTCAAAGGTGTGGAGGAACGTGAGTTCTGAGTAGAGATTCATCTTTGTTAGGAGAAAACCTCTTGAAAGCAAGGCATGTAATCGCACTATTGGGCGTGACAGACCATACCATTATTAAGCGGTATTACTGAAGGAAATAGGAGAAAGGGGTCAAATTCGATGATGTGAACCTGCACCGATGCTGGTGATAGACATGAGGCTTGTTTTGATGAACTTATCCATCATTATAAATAATAGCCTGTAGGCATGTGTCATTTTGAGAAATGATCCTAAGTTTTTGTTGAAAATTCTTGAAGTAGATCTGAAAAGACTCAGAATTTTAGGATTCAGGTCATTTTTTAGGGCTGATTGTAACACACCACTCAAACCACAGAACATGACTCAGATGGACAGATATGATTTGTCCATGAGCAATGAAGACGGTAGGATTTGTTGTCTGTGACTGTTTTTGTGTGAATACCTTCGTCGGGTCGCCCGCCTTCTCTGCCCATGCATATGACCAAAACTTAAGTTATTTAATTCTCAATTTTTTTCATAAATACACATTTCACAAATCCAAACTGCATTTGAACCAGGGTAGCATATTTAAGTTCAATTTGACCTATTGACTGCATGTGTTGCACTTTTAAGACTTCTGTCAATTTAAGGTTCAGCTGAATCGCACTATTGGGTGTGACAGACCATACCATTATCAAGCAGTATTACTGAGGGAAATGGGAGAAATGGGTCAGATTTGATGACGTGAAGCTGCACCGATCCTTTTATGTCTTGTATGCCAAAATGCATAAAAAGATATTGTTTTCAGTGGTTTCCACAATAAAAGGTTTTGTAACTCTTAAACTGTGCTGTAAAAACTACTTTCTTTTCAGTGTTTCAAGTTTGATCAGTTTTGGCATGCTAGATTTTGAACTATGTGATAGAAAACTTAAGTGCAAAGTCTTAGACATGATCATTTGAAGAGCTCTCTAATTTAGCACTGATTTAGAATCTTGAATCAGATATATTCTTCAGCATCAATAGTGGGCTGTCATATACAGCCATGTATTCTCACAATACCTCACTATAAATAGGAGTTTGGGTACAATGGCTGTCACAATACCAAAATTTCCAAGCTAATTTCGATACTTAGAAAACATCTCAAAATCCGACACAGTTTTCTGTCCCGTAAAACACCTGAGCTCAAACACAGTGATATAACTTTTCCATACTCTGACTTAAATGGTAAAGTAATCAGTACAAACCTTGTTACGCTGGTCCAAAAAGTCATGGCAACACAAAAATAATCACTATTTTATTGTGCTGTGTGTAAATTTTAGCCTAGTTTTATCTGACTATGGTAACTCTCAAGCGTAATGAGACATAAACATAAACCAACATAAGCTCATAAAGAAATACCCAGCTCTCCTTACGTGAGCAGTTATTAATTATTAAGAAGTCTGTTTTGATTTAGCTGTTTTAGTTACACTCGATGCTGGGCTGTAGTTGCCACTAACTACATCTTATGTTCTTTAGTAAAATGTACTTTTCCATGACATTCTATTTGTTATTGTAACAAAATGCATGTTTTTGTTGCTATGTTTTTTTTTTTTGGTTTTCTATTTTTTCTCTTTTTCTGCAAGTGTGCAGAAAAAGATTTCTAGATTTGTCTTGTGTTCTCTTTATTCTTCTTTTTCCTTAAGCCTATTCCCCACATTTCTCCCTTTGTTTTTTCCCATTTTATTTTCCATCTTAGTGTCCATTACATTTGAAATAAACCCAAAGCAATGTAATGATAATGTTTTATGTATTTCATGTATGTCTAGTGGTGCATAGTGATATGAAAATAAGTCTAGTGGGCTTCACAATGTCACTCACTGAGTAAATTATTGTATTTTAATAAACATAGTACAGATCAATATTATACATCACAAAATATGAGTGTAGCTTTTTAGTATAGTAATTGGTAAAATTAGATATAATTGGGCACAATAGCATCCACTAGATGATGGCAAAGTGCTGCCAAACAATCCTTAGTATGTAGAGAATACAGATTACTTTGGGTGTGTCTCAGTTTGGAACAAATTCACAATAATGTTGTACAAAGAGTTACACATTCACTAATACATATCTTGCTGTTATTACATTGTGGTTGATGCAACATGATGGCTAATAAGTTTCTGACTCTGCAGACCTTGTTTAACTCAATCAATCTGAAAATCGGCCAATTCCTTTACCTTGATCTCTATGTTGGTCCTTTAAACACAAATTTGAAGTTTTGTGATGAAATGTATTATCAAAAAATGCTGTTAATTTGACAAACCCAGGAAACCTAAAACTTCTTTATTCAGTTTGGTACGAGTGAAGAAGTCAAAGTTCAGATGTGATTACCACCTCATAAAAAACAAAAAGTCAAGATAAAACTCACATGCTCAAGTAATTCAAAATTAATAACCCTTAAATTGAACTCATAAGGTGTCCAAAACATTTCTTGTCAAAACAACCTACTGTGTACATTCAGATTCCACAAATCACCAGAGATGGCATGATGTTTTGTTTTACAAGAATAAGGCATATTTCTTCATCTCATGGGAGTCTCGAGTGTCAAAGCAAGGAAGCAAATGTATCCGATAGAAAAAATCTGTTGGAACTAGTTGCAATATAGCCCACTATAAACATATTAAGGTCCTTACTGATTCAGTTACAGATTATTTTTTTACAAAAGAAACTGATAATCTGGAGTATATTATAGACCTAGCTGACACGTCATATTTTAACTCAGCATTTTAAAGATCAAAAGAAGAATTGTGTTAAAAATAAAGGGGCTCTTTCATTCAGAGCAGACATTTAAACTATTTGCAACCCATTGCAATGTGACATTTATGTAAATTTTTCATGATGGAGACACATGTTCAACAAATAAACAAAAAATACTGATCACTGGTTGGAGGTCAGAGTGTAGGCATTTCTTTATTTACCACTATGCCACTGGAAGTGCTCAAAGTCCTAGAAAAAAAAGGGAAAGAAAAAAAAAACTCCTTTTCCTCTCCGTTCCATATTCAGAGTTTTATTTACTCCTCATCCGGAGGGGAGAGTGTTGATAAATGACGGCACTGCGCCCTGGGACTCTCCTGTTTAAGGAGCAGCGGGGCGATTTATGGACGAGCTCTCACAGGCCTCACTGTGATTAATCGACGCCGTCCTTCGCGGACACAGGCGGGGTTGGGGAGGGGGTGCAGCCAGCCCTCCACTGTTTGGATAGGCAGATAACATCAAAGGGGCCTGCTGCTTGTGTTAAGAAAATACTGCATTCTGGGTCAGCGCAAATGAATCCAGGAGGAGCCTGAAACTGTTTTTAATGGCATTCCCATCGATATATTATCACTGTGCTGAATTGGGAGTCCAGAGGTCGTCAAATGATGTTTTACAAATGGTACTGTTGCCTCAGCCACTTTCTTCAGGCCATGACTGACTTTGATCAGTTAGATGTTTATATGAGGCTTCGTCTGTGTATGGGGAATACAAATTTGTGGGATGAAAAATTAATAGATGTTGCAATATAAAAAAAAACAAAAAACAAAAAAAAAACTGAACTTAAAAAGCCTTGAAGAGACAGTTCAAGAACTTTGAAATGAAATTCTGTTAAAAGTTAGAAGCAGTTGGGGCACCATGCGGTGTAACAGCAAAGCCGGTGCTCCATGTACGAATGCTATGACGTTGGAACATTTGCCGCATGTCTTTCAACCTTCTCTCTCTATCCGTTTCTGCTTGTGGGTTGTAACAAAGGCCACTTATGCCAAGGAAATCTCCAAAAGATAGAAGCTGGTAGAAGCTCCTTATAGTCTACCATTTTCCTGGTGTCTTGATTAAGATAAAGAAAAAGCATGTCAAATTTTCAAACGTATCCTAAATAATTAGTTTTTCCTATGGCTAACCTGTACTTTTGAATCTTGTTTCTACATTGGTTCAAACTTTGTTTTGTTCCAATCTGCCAAAGTCCACAAACGTTCCTTTAATGAGCTGTCCAAGGTGTTAGCCTGTGAGATATTTACCTGGCCTTCTGCTCTCCTTCACACCTGCACCATTGATCGTAGGTCACATTGAACAGCTCGGTGCTCCAGGGCTCACACTGCTGTTCTTTTGATCTCTCTTCACAATGACCTGCTCATCACCAGACCTTGAATCCTTCCTTCTCTTCTTTGGACAAAAAAAAATTTTGATTTATTCTGTTTATCTTGCAAAAACAGAATAAGTCTCAGCCCTTTTGCCTCTTCAAATTGTCACACATGCAACCACAACACGGAGTGAACTTTATCAGGACGTAATGTGTTCACTTATCACAAAGTAAGTGATAATTGTCAAATAGATATGTATTCACCCCCCTGAGTCAATACTTTCTCCAAATTTAGGTCTGTATTTTGTTTAGATGTATTTAAAATGTTAAAATTTATTTTCACAAATTTCTAAACTTTACTGATTAGTATTCCCATTAGTTTCCACCAAAGTGTCCAACTGATAAAATACAAAAATTTTTATACAGCACAAGAGTATTTTGACAGCAAAACATAATACCCACAACATCCCAGTGTGTAGTAGTCCAGTGAAATTGATCTACTGACCCATGTAAGATGAATAATACAAACAAAATCAGTTTTTGCAATAAAGGCCAAACAATTCAGTTTCATTCTCTGTTGTTTTTCTCAAACCACTGGGTGTATTTTTTTTTTTTTTAGTAAATGCTTTGAAAATTATTAACCAAAACGGGAATTTCTCATTGTCAGAGTTTCGAGATATTGGATATAAATGCATACCACTTTATTAAAATAAAATTTTCCATAAATCCTATTTATGGAAGATTTATGCTGATTAAAAAAATAAACCAAATCCAGTGTGTTCAGAAATGTGATTTAAAAAATGTGAAAATGTGAAAAATTCTAAATATAGATGAATGGGCTATAAATACTTTTGCTAAGCAATGTAGTATTTCCTAGCAGATCAAGTGAAAATTCAGCCTAAAAGATAAAGAGATTGATTTAATTAACCTCAATGCACTAAAGTTCGTTACATTGGTGTTTTCTGCAAAGGTATGCAAGAAAGTAAAGCAATCCTGGACAAATTCCCTTTTTTCCTTATCTCATTTACACATCAAATAGTCCGTCTCCTTTCCCATTGTGAGAACACCCTGCTCCCTAAAGTCAACTGGGAATCATTGGGCGAATTTCCGTTCTCTATTTTCTACTCCCAACTGCTTCCCGGAGATCCTAAAAGGATGTCAATTTAACTGAATTCAGACTGAGCTGAATGGAGCACTGTTACCTGTCCGCTGGGGTAGAACCTCTGTGGTGGCTGCCCTTTCCCATGCTTCCACCACAAGACCTCGACCACTGCCAGACAGAGGGGACACCTGTTCCCTCAGAGACGTTGGCCAGCATCTGAAATCTTAGTGTAGGTCCCCGACTATTCAAAGTGGGCAGTGCGATAAGGCCGCCTCGCCGTGATGGGGTGGAGGAAATCTGAGGAGAGAGCAGGAAAGGGGATGCCTGCAGCCAGATGAATCTGGTGCAATTTGCCAAAACACTGTGCCTCCCTATGCAAGACTGCTACCCACACTTGCAATAGAATCGCCATTGTGTGCAATGAGTATCCACTTATCTATTCTTTATCGTAATGCAGAGATTTAATAGCCTGGCTGTGCTGCTGTAAAGGACAAAGTTTAGTTCAAATGGAAAGAGGTGCAGTTCCTGTAGCTCCTGAGTCACAATCGGGTATGCTTGTGGAAAAGAAAAGAAAACTTTAGCCTCTTTTTAATGTTCCTTGCTCTCTAAATCAGAAATTCTTTTGTTCTTTCTACTATTTGGGTGTTTTTGGCTCCTCTCTCCTTGCACTCAACTCCTCCAGAAACAAAAGGAGTGCAGATCATTTCAGGCCTTATAGTACCTACAAATGAAACATTGACTATGAGAACTTTTCAAACATATGGACAAATCAGTAAAAGAGTGAAATATTTCAAGGTTTTGCTTGTACTAACATCACAAAGTTTTTTTCTGGTCCTGGTGGAAAACTGGTACATGGTGACATGTAAGGTATAGCAAGGTATGGCAAGAGTTTGTTCAAGAGCTCCCAGCAGTTGGACCTTTATACCAGTTTCATTCCACCTCAATCCTCATGCTGTATGTCAGCCTGCTCCACTGGGACTGAGTCACTTTTACCATACCACTTTGATGTCCTGCAGGTCTCAGAACACAATTTGTCATCTCTGTTAAACCTGCCCAATACATCTGATTATTTTATAGGATTGTCCTTACATTTATAAGCTTGAATCTCGTCAATTTAGTATTTTGGATGGGTCTGACTCAAACAGGATAGAGTTGTAGATCTCTGCTGTTCCTCCAGAGTCACTGTTGACCTGTTTGTCTGATTAACATACTTGTTGAAAGGCCTGTCATTTCAAGTAGGTGGCCAAGGGTTTACAACCGTGCCATAGTCTTTCCCTTTTTGGATTATAGATGGAATAGTGCTCAATGAGATGTTAACAGCCTTTCCTTTCTTTGAACATCAACTTTATATTTCACCTGGGTTTATTGGTTTTTATGATGCTATTTGCTCACTAATGTTTTTCAACAAACTAGATTTTATTTAGTGTGATCACATAAAAAGGAGCTAAATTCAAATACTCATCAGAATTTATGCATTTGAATTTGTAAGAAAATAAATAGGTACACCCAACCCAACTCCCCAAAAACATCGGATCGCTTTTCTTGCACAATAATCAGCCATTTTGTGTCATGTTTGAACATAAAATTCTCACAAACTACATAGAATGTTTGCAGTTGTAACCCGGCATAATGTTGCATATTGTCCATTCTGATAATAAAATTTAAGTCACAGTCCTACTTGACAAACTATGGTATTGTTTTCAACTCCCATCAAACTTGTTGAGGCAGTGGAGGCAAGGATGAGCAGAGGACATTCCATTAAACTGTCCTCATCTCTCCCACTGACCTGAGCAAGCTTGAGATGCTTTCTGTCGAAGCCATCTTACTGGTGGACAAGCAGAAGAGTGATTTAAAGACCATTGTTTTAAAAGACAAATGCAATGCGACATGCTGAGAATCTTCAATTCTGGGAATGACAAATGAGGGAGAACAAAGTCCTCACATTCACAGAGAGAGACTGCGAGACAGGAGAAGAGAGTGCAGCGATGAATTTGGCAGAGGCCATTAGCCTCAACCCCTCTTGCAGGAGAGCCCTCGCAATGATGGTTGCTCTCCTGGTAAAATAGATGGAGTGGAGCACAGGAGGGGGCTCTAATAGGATAACTCCCCCATTAACCCTGGGGAATAGCCTTTCAGAGATGCTATCACAGTGAGCACACGTCTCCCCGATGCTTGGCGGTGTCGCCATGCAAAACAAAAAGGGGCAGCACCTGTCTGAGGTCTAATCAGAGCAACATATTGCCTAAGTCAAATTTAATGAGGGTAGAGTAAAATTAGCTCTGCTTTTAAACTTTGTTATTATAAACAAAGAGTTAAAGCTGCAGCGGTGGTGATTGGCTGCAGACATTCACTTCATTTCTGGGCTGACGTCACTCTAATATTCTCGATATGTTTACAGTTCAAACATCTGCCTGGAGTGGCTGAGCACTTATGGAATTTCGCTCCTAACAGGCAAAACGTGCACTTGTTTTCTTAAAGTAAACACCATCTCCATGGTGAGCGTGTTGTGTGGAAAAGGTAACTGACAGTGCCACCGCGTGCCCCAAATCGAAATATGACTCAATCAGGCTCTAATTTGGTGTGTTTACTCGTTGTTCGCTCCTCTTGTGAGGAAGAGGTAAATCTGATTGCACAGAGTGGAGGAGAAAATGAGGAAAAGACTGAAACTGTTCAATCCAATTTACTGAACTGGTGTAGTACCTAAAACACAGGCTTTCCTGAGCAAAATAACACAATAATGGCTACATGTCTTTTAAGACCTGTAGCAAATCCAGACAGGTTGCTTTGCCTCTTCAAGAGCGAACCTGCTTTCATTGGATAATTCCAGCACTTAATGCATGAAGAATGAGAGTGTCCGGATGCTGAGTGGATAACCATATGCTGTCACAGTAGAACAGACGCGCCTCATATTGAGAGCTCTGTTGACCTGGGAATTGTGTGGGAGGTGCAGAGCAGGGGCGGAGAGGGGGCACAGGGGACTTGTGAGAGTTTTGCAAGGTACAAATCAAGGATTTTACTACTCCGGCAACCCTGTGCAGCTCACAAGGTGCAGGCCAGTGTTGGGTTGGTGCTTTCTGATTGGTGACTCACAAAATACTGACATTTACAGAGCCTTTGGAAAAGTATTCAAGTCCCTTGACATTTGTCATGTTGTTTGGTTACAAACACAAAATTCATTGTATATTTTGGAGAATATACACTGCATCCTTTCATAATGGAAGGACTTCCCTTTTTTTCTTTTGACCAAAATACGTTGTGCCTATGTCTCCAAAATAATTTAGGTTATTGAGATTGAATGGAAGCTATCTGAACATCAGCTTTAAGGACTTCCAACTGGTTCTTAGTTGAATTTACAGTAGCTCTAAACTTAGACTTTACCATTCTAACACATGAATCTTTTTCTATCTAAAAAAAAAGCCCTCTACAGTATGTTTAGAGCTTTTCTCCAGCTGGAAGATGAGCCTCCATCAATCAATTCTATGGTTGCCTACACCGTGTTTTACTGTTGGATTGCCATGCATTTAGCAGTGTCAATCTCCACATCAACTCTGGCCAGCTTTCCAGTCTCTAATGAGAAAAAGTAACCTTAAAGGTATGATTCCTTCACAAATGGTATTGACCATAAAGGTCAAAATATTAAATTTTGGTCTCTTCTGACCACCAGACATTTTTCACAGTTTGAAAGCACTTGACAAGTAGTCCAGTCAACAAATTACCCTACCTCAGCTGTGGAATTTCAAAGGTTCTCTTGGCTACTTCTTTCATTCATGCTCTTCTTGTTTGTCCTGCCAGTTTAGATATGCAGCTGAGATATACTTGCTCCATTATTTTGGTTATGAATTAAACACTGCTCTGTGATATGTTTATATCTTGGAACATAAGTTTACAACCCTAGCCAGCTTTAAATGTTACAACTTGTTTTGATTCTTGGTTTGTCGACTAATAGTCCCTAAAAAACCTGGTAGGCCTTCACAGAACAGCTGTGTTTATATTGAGATCATACTACACACAGATGGACTCTCCTTACAAAGTGGATGACTTCTCAAAGCAATTTATCTCTCTTAAATGCATTTGGGGCTATCAGAGTAAAGAGGTTTGAATACAAAAACAGTCCATTTTTCAGATTTTTACTTGTGAAACCAACTATGCAGCAACTTACACCCACATCACAAATATGTTCTACATTGTTTTGATATATCAAAGAAAATCCCAAGAGAATCCATTTTGGTTTCTTGTTGTAATGTAACAAAATATAGATCAGTTCAATGGGTTCTGAATATTTGTAAGGGACCGTATACTACACAAAAAAGTCAGACAAAGCATATGAGCAGGGAAAATCTCAGAAAAATTGCAACACTAAAAGAGGTTTTGCAGCTCTGTTATGGTTCTTTATTGGGCCACACATGAAATCAAAGGCAGATGTCCGCTCTCCGTTTGACCAAACCACATCAGCTGTCGCTCCCCTTGTTGGCTCCAGTCTCCCCAATTATTTCACCAAGTAGGACGAACCAAAAACCAACTATCAGTAAACACACAGGCTCCGCTCAGATTCCATGAATGTCAAGCTGCACAGACAAGAAGTCAGCCAGCCTCTGTTTTCATGATGGGGGGAAACCCCAAGCTGGTTCTGATACAGAGCTATCACGCTAGTTTGGGGGAAGTGTTATTATGATTAAACATGCCAGAAACTCTGCCTCATCATGAAACAAACCCACCCGTTTGTCAAACAACTGGTGGATCCTCTAAGAGGCACATCCTTTGCACTGTTGTGAGGCTTCCTAATGACTAGATGCTGCCATAGCAGATGTATCCCAGCAATAACTCATAGTTATTTGGAAGAAATAGTTTAGATCAAATGCAATTCTACAAAACCTGTCTTAATACTTTGTGTTTATGCCATTATATGTAGCCAGTGATCTATTAAAATGGTCCCCAATCAGTTTTTTTTTTCCAATGTCGGAGACAGTTTCTGCCCTGATTACAAGGGTATTTCCTGCCTCTAAGCCTCGCATATGGATCGAGTAAGGCAGTGGCTAAAGGGACTACCGTTTTTCTCCACAACGTTCCTCTTTCCTTTTTGTGTTCTTTTTTCTTCTTGCAGGAAAGGAAAACACTATTGTGATTTCTGGCTGTGCTGTCAAAATACTAAGCTGGGCTCTGGCTCAACATCTGCACAGATGTAGCCAGGAAAATCTCAAGAGGGAAGCGTGGCTGAATGCTGTTTAATCCAAGGCATGATCGCCATTTCAGCCACACCTATTGCTGACCTGCGACTCTGAGGCCAGTTTTTATTTGACATTATTCCTCGCTTAGATATACAGTACCCTGAAAAATCTTCATACTCCTTTAGCTTTTTTTTGCATTTTGTTATGTGGTAACTACAAACCTTTGCATATTCTATTGGGACTTTACATGATTACAATTATATATGATATAATTATTTTTAAAATGTAAAGATCTGAAAGGTGTAGCATGCATTTGTATCAGGCTCACTTTGAATATGAAACTCCTAAAGAAAATATAGTACAGCTAACTGCTGTCATCAAATTTGGAAACACAGTTCGCCTGTGTGAGATTTAATCTCAGTATAATGCTGTTCTGTTAAGATTTCTTAGAGAACCCATGTGAACAAACAGCAACACACCTCTCACGTTGATAAAAATAATTTCTGAAAAAATAAAAAAATAAAAAATCTAAATATTATGATGACTCATGAGAGAATCCGGAAAACACCATGAGGAAAACAAGATAATTGACAGGATGATTGCAAGACAACAGGTTAATAGGCGGGTACAAAATAATCCATTGAGTAACAAAAGAAAGGAACCAGCTTATAACTATTCAGGGCGACCAGTGACATGTCATAGGGTTGGTAGGAGGTGCTCCCAGATGTTTGGACATTTATAAGGTTTCTTAGTGTGTCATCTGGAAAGAGTAAAGCAAGTAAGGAAACTTGGTGATGGCATAAAGAAGTCGAGGAGCATGAACAGAGGAAAAACTCAGAGAGGACTGAGGAAAGTAGAAAAGGGTACATGTAGATGTGAGTGTGTAGAAAAGGTTGATGATCTCAATGCTATGCTTAGTTGGAGAGTGAAAAGGGAGAGAATTATTTGTGTAGGTTGGCATGGTAGAGAGATGGAGGCGGAAAGGATATACAGCAGGTTAGGTCGATTAAGGATAGAGATTGAAATGTACTGCCAGTGCCAAGTGTGAGATGGAAAGATGGAAAGAGTACTTTGAAGTTCTGATGAATGAGAATAACAAAAGAGAACACAGAGTAGAAGAGCTGGCTATTGTGGATGAGGAAATAACTAAAATTAGTAAGGATAATGAGAGGAAAGCTTTAAAGGAATGAAGAAGAGAAAGGCAGTTGGTCCTTATGACGTACCAATGGAAGTATGAACATTTCTAAGAGAGATGGCAGTAGAGGTTTTGACAAAGTTGTTCGACAAGCTCTTGAAGAGTGTCTGAGGAATGGAGAAAAATTGCTCCATTAGCAATTTTAAGAACAGAGATAATAGATTACATCTGTAGTTGCGGCAAAAGGTAGTTCTAAAAAGTATTGAGAAGTTAAAAACAAAATTCACACTGCGATATTCAGACTGATTTTCTTATGGCGAAACAGCAAATGTCTCAAAAACACAAGTTCCACTGGAGGAGATACACCTGTTTCTAAGGCAAACATCTTTCTGGGATCCGTTCAAAAAAACCAAGGTGGATCTCAAAAAAAAATCTGTGCGTATAAAATTAAGACTAAAATCCTCATGAAACATAACCTTTAGGAGAAAAGGCCACGTTAGCGACAAGATGCACATAAATGCTTTTAAAGGCATAACCAGGATGTTAGGTGTAATGTTTGATATGTTTAACATTTTCATCAGTTGGAAAATAATTCCTCAAAATCTACAAGTGATTGTATTAAAGCCACACATATGTAAGACAAACCTACCCGATAATGATGTTGGTTTAAAGGAAAGGAGTGAGATTTCAGAAGTTGGTTGCAGATGGCACATCAGCGGAATCACATTAGGTCCAAGAAGAGCCAGTAAGGTAACCCCTGCATAGTATTCCTTATGACTTTTTTAACCTTAAAACAAATTATTTTGTCCATTTCCACTGGAAGGTGAAGAGACATAGGTAAAATGATCATTTTAAAAATGGTAACATATCTTTTTGGAGTACGGAAAAAGGGTCTATGATATTGCATCCTCCACATTTCTTGGTAAATATCTGTAAAAAGTCTTAAACTAAGTTATTTTTTGAACCAGTAGCAGTAGCAGTGGCACGTTTTTGCACATAATTGTACAACAGGAGTTTCTTAACAACTGGCCATGAAAATATTTGTTTTTACCTTAATATGCATCTGTGTTTATGATTCTTTTTTCCAGTCTTGTTCCAGAAGTTTTTTTTTTTGTTGTTGTCACGATAAATCTGATCACATTTAGTTGAGTTCCTGTTTTCTTGAAGTCACTTCCTCTACGTGTTCCTACACAGTAAATGGCCTGTCAATCTGGTCTAGAGTACTCCAAAGCATTTTACACTACATTCACCCATTCACACAATCATTAAAGTGCTGATGGTGGTGAACTACATTGTAGCCCCCACTGCCCTGGGGCAAAATTACATGCAATTGGCCTTAATGGGCCATCTGACCACCACCACCAGGCAATCCAGGTAAAGTGTCTTGCCCAAGGGTACAACTACAAAAAAGTATCAAGACAGATGAATATGGGCTTCAAACTTCCACCCCACCGTTTAAAGGACAAACTCCCACCTCCTGAGCCAGAGTCACCACCCATATTGGAAAATATGTTCACTGTTCTGTCTTTAAGAGTGGTTATTAGAAATAGGCTGATCCACTTATAATTCGGCTTCTTAGTGAAGAAAATATACAATGGTAGTCTTGTGGAATCAGAAAAAGTCTGCAATGACCAAAACGATTCTAATCCTGGTTTAAATCTTGACTGTTATCATGACATCCACAAAGTACCACAATGTACCCGCAATCCTGTAAAAAAGCTATTTTGCTATCAAATATAATGACTTTAGAATATTGCAAGTACTGCTTTTAAACCAGCCAATACAAATAACAAAATTTGAATGCTAAAAGGTTTGGATTATTGAGAGAAGCTATAAAAGAAATGACAATCATTCAGTGAATATAAACCAAACATGAATATAATGCAAAGTCAAATACCCTCATTTCATATCATCTTTCCCATTTTGTAGGGGTATCTGTGTCACATCAAAAACATCACAGGGGTTATTCAGATTATTATTAATATTATTATTAATATTATTATTATTATTATTATTATTATTATTATTATTATTATTATTATGGATTAGTTTTTATAAGTTCCTCATCGGCTTTAGAAAGTAAAGTATACATCACAGCTGAATTTATAAGAATTGTTTGAGGTGCCACTAATTGTGAACCCATAGATTTTCTTGAATTGGCTTAACTTTGGATTACAATGACTAAGAAAATGTATTCAGATTAAAAGTAAATGTCCTTAAATTTAATCCAGTAAAAATATAAATTGGTGTATAGGCTTTGCCTTGGGGTGTGAATTAACATGGAGAGCACAGTAAGGGCAGTGTCAGCTCTGGGAAGGTTAAAACCTAAACAATAATAGTAATAAAAATGAATGTATCCTAGTTTTTATCATTTCATTTTGAAAAAATAAATCCACTAAAAACAGACCCAATCCATTTAGGGGAACTTCTCCTGGCTGTAGATTTTGGGATTTGATACCCATGCTTCAATGTTTACATTAAACATATTTTTTAGAGTTAACTGCTCATTATTTCAAGCTCCACTTGCAAACTGCGACCATAATTTTTCTTAACCATAACCGCTGATAGTGGACACACTGAAGTGCATTTTTCTACATACCTACAGCCGTATTTTATTTGGCAACCGGACAGGCCTTCACCTCAAGGCCATATCACAAACCAGAGCAATGAATCAAAGTAATTTGGTTGTTACTTATACTTTTATATTCAAGGTTCTGGCAAGTCAAGCACATACATGCCGACTAATAGCAGTCACTTATTATTGTTGGAAAAGTGGGCCAAGGCTTATTGAAAACCTTTATTTGTCATTAAAACATTTAAACCAAAATGATTCTCTAAATTACTGATCAGAGCCAGCTTGGAAACAAAAATCTTCCAAAAACCATTCTGGAGACCCTTATTACAACAACCATATCAATAAATTCATATCATTTTTTTTAAAAAAATCATGCCTCAAAATTGTGACAATGCATGAATACCTCTTTGATGTACACAAAGTGCACAAAATGTTCCATGGTCCATATCATGTTTTAAAAGTGATTTGCTTGTCTCCGCTCTTTTCATGTCTCTCTCTCTCTCTTTTGCTTGCTCTGCTGTCCTGTGGCAAACAAAAGAGATAGTGTGACAACTCCTGGATTACTGGAGCAGGTAATATGATTGATTGACTTGTTGTTGGCCTGCCGAACCTCTGGAATGCTTTGTGTGTGAATTGTGCGTCAAACAAACACGCTGGTAGATTGCTCCTCGAATTACCTGCCTGGCATGCTAGCTATTATAAATCTCAACATTTATGGAAAAAAGACACAAATTAATCTTTTAAGTCTAGACTATCCAGTGCATTGTAAAAGTATTCACATTCATTTTTTTCCCCCGTTACTACTACAAATGTATCTTTTTGGGATTTTATGTGAATGTATTTTTTTTTGGGGGGGGGGGGCTTCCCCTTTTTTTCCTGATACTCCTAAATTAAATTCAGTGTCACCAATGGCCTTTAGAAGTCACCAAATGAGTCAGTACTGCAGATTACATCACATGTAATTTAATCGGAGTGAAGGTACAGCTGTTTCTCTGAAGGCCTTGGAGGTTTCAACAAACTTGATCATGTATGTGACAGAACACGCTGAGTAGGTCCGGGATGAAGTAAAGTAAGGTTGTGTTCGCTCATAAGGCAATATTCTCATCATCTTAAGATAGAATGAGTATGGCAAATCTACAAACCTGTCAAGCCATGCCTGTCCACCTCAACTGACAGGTTAGGCAAAAAAAAGCATAAAGAAGAGTAATAGCCTGGAGCCCCACGGTAAGTCTGGAGAGACTGCGGGGGATCCACTTTTCAGGTTAGATTATTATACAATCCACCAGCCCGGCTTTTTGTAAGAGGAAAAAGTCAACGGTTAATGATGGAAACAAAGTTTTAAGGTTCGCCACAAGCTATGTTGGAGAATCAGCAAATGTGTAAAAGAAGATGCGCTTGTCGGGTGAAACTGAAAATTAACATACCCCCCACACCCAAGTGGAAGAAAACTAAGACGGATCATTCAAAAACGCAGTGCAATCCTGAAAGAAAACCTGGTACATAAAGCAAACTTGAAACTATGTTGGAGGTTCATCTTCCTGTGTTCACACCTGGTAGACATAATCCAAAATACTTAACTGTAATCACAGTAAAAAGAAGCCACACTTTTTGTAACTAATACACTTCAGTTCTTTTTATTTTACAGTATGTACTGCTTTGTGTGGATCTGTCACTAAAAAATAAAATACAGGAAATTTTGAATATGAAACATGGAAAAGATTTAAAAGAATACATTTGCAAGAAGTTGTGTGCATGAGCTTTTCTGTAGGTGTGGACTGTATCATGTTATTTGGAATCGGATAGGGATGAAAAAAACAATCCGCCCTCAAACCGTAATTCTGCGTAAAATAAAATAAAGCACATTGCCTGATTGGTCATGGTAATTCTTCATTTAGCCACAATAACCTAAAGCTCAGGGTATTCAAATATAGTAAAATCACCCAAAACAGATGTGGCTGATGTGAGGTTTCAGATTGATATGTGGAAAATAAAAAACTCTCACAGGCGAAAAAAAAAAATGTGTAGAAGGATATCCCCATGAAAACAAAGCATTGGTGCATTGTTATATTTTACTGTGTTCCATAAATCAGACATTATGGAGGTGCTGAGAATAAAAAGCAGCTGACACTTTTAGCGTAACAGTTCCGCCATTCCCACATGTAAATGGCGGCGAGAGCTTTCTGACGCTTAGGTGGAGATCTCCTCCGTTTAAGCACACATCCTGGAGGCTTTGTCCCGTGGCAGTGACCCGATCCAGGAGGAGGAAGCAACCAATCTGAAGGATATTAGATCAGCTCTGGGGGAGAAATTAATAAAATTCTCTCAGGTCTGCCTCACCTACTGTACTGAACCATGAGATTCAGATGCTTGCACTTTATATGCTTTCATTAGAGCGACTCCATTAAACTCCCCCCTCACCAGGTTCAAATGATCTAGGACATCATGATATTTTTGTGCAAGGTGTTGTGTTCCTCACAGCTGATATCCAGACAAGGGTGGTCTGTGCAACCGGATCCTTTGACATAACGGAGAACATGAAAACATGAAACATAGTTATTGATCACAGAGTCCAGACTAATCAAATAGCACCCTGGTTTGTTTGAAGTTAAAAACGGTTACAGTGGGTGTTTACCGTTGCACTTCAGGACCCTTCAGCCGCACCCCCTCTCAAACATACACACAGAAAAGTGTTATTTGTGTTGTTAAATTTACATTAAGTCCATTTTAATTGCATCAAGCCCACTAAACACATCTTACAATAATGGGCCTGACAGAGAAAATTGCAATCATCTGTGAAGAGCCTGTGGCAGTATAATGGACAAACCTGATTAATTTAATCTCGTTGCACTCCATAATGGCTGCACTTTATCATTTCAACAGATGGAGCACCAAGAAATTAAAAAATGCTCTCAAGGATATGCGGCATCCACTTGCATTCTCCTTTTTTTTCTGAAGGTGTATTGGCTGTGCTGAAATAAAGGCTTGGACTGGAACCTTCAGTTGAGTGCATCTTCAAAGCCAAATGAGATTAAGGTGATTGTCAATTGATGCAACAAATCATCACAATTGCCTTGTGATATATTTCTGGAGGCTGTTAGATCCTGTCCATCCATTCATCCTGTCTCATTTATAAATGGAGATGATTCAAGCGAGAATGTATGACGGATCTACCACAAAAGGACCATTTTTCACACAGCACTTTCTCAAAATCAGAATAGAATAGAAAATGCTTTTGTTGTCATTGCATTCATACATTTAATTGCATGTATTAAAAGGAGTGTTTCAGGAGATGACACCTTGATTTTTAGGACCCTATACAGTAATGCAAACCTGATTTGAATGGGCAGTCCATCCCGAAGAATATAGTGTCTTACAGAAAGCATTCTTCCAGGATTTCCCTGTATATCTTTGACTCTGACCAGCTTCCCTTCTCCTACTGAAGAAAATAATCCAAACAACATTTTATTGCCAACATCATGTGTTACCACAGGAATTGTGTAGTCAGGGCACGTCAGATTAAAAATTACATTTCTTCCAAACAAGAATTTGGCACATGAGAGAAAAATGTTTTAAAACTTGTCAAGTTTGCAGACAAGGAAAATTTTCTATTTTCAAATGATAGATTGGACCTTGCATCCAGAGATGGCCGGACCTGTCTGGTGTGTTAGTAGGTCTGCATGATTTGGTCGTTAAATCATTTGGTTGAAACCGCTGAGGCCTTCACAGAACAACTAATATTCAGTTGTACACAATTGGATTATATTAGGAAAAGGTCATTTCTGAAAGCAACTGGGTTTATTTGTTATATTGAGTTTTCTTTTTGTGTTTTTATTACACGCATTGATTTTAAAATTTTAGTCATGAAGAAAATGGCAATCATAATTTTTCTTTCACTTCAAATTGAGGCCCTGAGTTTATGATGGTCTATAACAGAAACACAACAAGCTAACCTGACAAGATGAAAAGAAAACGCTCAAGGGGTGTTGCAAGAAATGGTAAATACTAAAACATATACATTTTTGCATTAAACTTTAAATTCTATATTATTTTTACAGGTGATTGGCAATTTTTTTTAACTTTCACTTCTGACACCATCATTTCACACATTAAATAATAAACTGAAATTATGTCTTTACACTGAAATTGACTACATTCGTGACACACAAGACTTTGGCAAAAGTATGTTTTCCTATTTTAAATTACAATGACTTGAAAACTAAAAAAAAGATTAACTTCCTCTAGAAAAGAACTGGTTTATAACTTTTTTTCTGGATGCCACAAGGTTTGTTTTGCTTTTCTCATTATGAATTATGACAAAAAGATCCAATAATAAACTTTAGTTATCTCGAAATTTATACATTATAAATTCCATTAAAGTTTGCCATTAAAAATGTAGTTAAATTTGATGTTTTTCCTTTGCTGCCGTCATTTCACTTTATCTGAGAATAACTTTTATTGATATGCATGTGGGCCTATAGGTGGCGTTCTAAATCAAATTCAGATGAAAAATTCTTACTGGTACAATAATAACTCAGTAGCATTGCGCCTTCCTTGTAACTATTGGTTCGCTTTAATCTGACACTATTAAAATCTGTCAGAGTAATTTCTTATACTCACAATAAAGTTGTAGAGAAAAAATAAATAAAGAAAGAAAGAAACAGAAAAGCACATGCATGCAAGAATAAACGTCCGTTTCTTCCAATAATTATTCCGCTTACATATGATACTCAGAGCGCGCGCGCGCACTCGCACGCGCATGTCTTTCAAATTCACAGTAACCTTCCTCCGACTCGGCCGCCAGAACTTCGCAGTAAGCAATGATACGATTTTTAAGGGTCATTTCCACTAGAGTTTTATACGCGCAGAGACTACTGCCAGCAAGCAGCAGGGAGGAGGAAAAGGAGGCGTCTGTGACATTCTTGTTCATAGACAGGGAGACTTGTTGCATGCGGTGACAGGCAGCGGCTATTTTTTTTGTGTGAAAAGGTAGGGGTATTTGAAAGCACTTTTTCCTTCCTTCCTTCTTTCTTTCTTTTTTTCTCTCTCCGCTTTAACCATTGTGATTCTGGCAATGTGTCAAATTTGTGACGTTGATTGACAGCGTATTATTGAGACGTTTTTAAAATGGGCGGAGACAGAGCCGGTGGAACTGGTGGACAGCTACGACACTTGAGTTTAAAGTCACAGAAGGATTTGTGACGGGCAAAAATAAACCACGTAGCAAATTAAATGGAAGCTGCTTTATTTAAAGCTCATCTGCTGAGCATAATAAAGGCCACGCTATTATTTAATAGGTGATATTAGAGAGCGTTACACAAAGTGGTAGTGGGTACTACTGAGTATAAAAACAGCCTGAAACCCAAATGTCAATTTCCAAAATCCAGTTTTCATACTTCGTTATTTATTGTTCATATGAATGTAACCCTTATAGAGAGGTTCTTTGCACATTTTTTCATACAATGTTCTGCAATTTTTAGGGAGGAAGATTCAATTGCTTATTTATTTATATGTAAACTTAAAACACTGCAAAAATGATTCAGTTTGTTTTCTAAAAAATGTGGTCAGAAACTCAGAGGTACACTTATCAACTTTTGCTCAACATTTGCTCTCGTCTTAAATGGAGCAAAAGTAAGACTGGAGTTTTGTACACGGCGTTCACAACACTTTGGTGTTTGATGTGCATCCGTCCATCCATTTTCTGTACACCCTTGTCCATAGTGAGTGCGGGAGGGGGTTCTGGTGCCTATCTCCAGCAAACGTTTCGGGTGAGAGGCGGCGTACACCCTGGACAGGTTGCCAGTCTGCCGCAGGGCAACACAGAGACAGACAGGACAAACACCTATGCACACACTCACTCACACCTAAAGACAATTTAGAGAAACCAATTGTTTGGTGTGCATATTTTTGTATTTCTACTACCACCCTCTGGCTGCTGGCAGGTGAGGGGGCAGGAGGATGTAAATGCATCACCAGTTTTCAGCACAGGTGCTTTTACAGTCAAACCAAAATGACTGAGTGCAGGGTCCAGTTACCAATTACACTGCACTTTTTGGACCATTTATTAAAATATGAAAGGAGTCGTTAGTGAAGCAATTTATCACCTCTTGCAATGTCTAACAGGGGATATGATTGAAAAAGAATGGATGATAAATTGTATTCCGAGTTTTTTTGTATTCTCAACTGTAAATCGTTTTTGAAGGGAGGCAGTGAAGGTAAGTGAGAAAAATGGCAGTTGCAGATCTATCTTCATTTGCTGATAGAAACAAATGTTTTTCCCTGTTTTGAATGGAGATTGCATTGACAATATTAGTGTTGCTTTTGGTTGTCAAGGATGCCATGTGTCGCTCTTATGAATCCCATTCAATAATAACGCTTGTGCTTTTCTGCAAACCGTTGATGAAATGTATTGCAAATATGATGTGAGTTCATTGTTAGTAAGAATGTACTTAGAAATAAATCTGCTCACTTTCTGTCAAACCAGACAATTTGGCAGACCAAAAGTTTGTTGTGCTACAGTTGTGACAGGAAGCAAATAAATAAACTGAATAGTGAGTATGTGCCATCATGGACAGTTTATGTAAAATATAATCATTTCTCTTAAGCTTTTACTGTGGATATAACATCCCCAAAAATCCCACCTGCAAAAATGGCACAATGGATAGTTATTGTATCTTTTCATTTTCCTGCATTGTGGTTCCAGCTATGCAGGTTTTTCTGGAGACTTCGAAAGTGTCTTTTAGGAACTGCTTAAAGTTGTCACAATTTGCCCAATACTAATAAAAATGGGCATTTGAATTTTGTTTTCAAAACAAACCCATAAAATAATTAATGTGCTCTATGTATTTACATTCACCTTCTTGTAGCAATACTGAATGTTATGGAACCATAAAAAATATCAAAGAAATGTTAAACTTACCTGTGCATTACGTTATGGCTGTTCACTGACTTTAAATAACATGTTTTTACTCTGTGAAATGAAGAGCCGTTAGTACAAGTTTCATAAGAGACATTTGTCAAAATTTCATTTGCCTTAAGTTAACAACAGTTGTAGGTTTTGCTCTCATCCATTCTGCCCAAGACGGCGGTCATTTTTCTGTTTGATTATTTCCTTTTTTTTCTCTGCCTGCACACCACATTTGACAGTGATGGATAACAGGTTAAAAATGGACATTTTCTTTTCACGTGGTGTATGTTGGATTGACTCAAGCGATGCTTGGCATTCTTCCCTCGGACCAAAGGTCCTTGGAAAGATTCTGTTCCTCTCTGCTTTTCCCATTCCATCATGATACACTTTGTCTTCATTTTACCCTGGCTTGGACTCATTTTCATGATATATAGCTGAAGCACATCATAAAGACAGAAGTGTAGGTTATGTCAAAGATATGCCATCATGATTACAGTCTTTGCAGAGGCAGGCCCTCTCTGCTTGTTCTGCAGCACTGAACACACACAACTCACTGGATCCTCTGTTTAAAGCCAGCACTTTCCCCTGTTTCGCTTTTTTTCTTTGTCCTGCTAGGCAACATTGTCAGATATCAGTTGTTCTTTGGTATCTAAAAGTGAGTTCATCAAGCTGTCAAATTTGTACACCTGATTAAATGTTATGATGAGGTTTTCTGCTGAAGGTTGGCTTTCCTCTCAGTGGAGGCCATGCGAGAAGGTCTTCATGGTTAAACAAACTGTGTGGCGTAACAATCACAACCTAAAAAAGTGGACCAGAAAACACTAATGACGTTTTCTTTGTCTGTATTATTCAGTCTCTGTTTTTCTAATGTAGTCGGATAATCAGTGTCAGATGTAAGCACTCGTAAGGTTATTTCAGGAAACATTTAAATCTAGCCCATAAGTTTTTTTTTTTTTAAGTTGCAGCTATTTATTTTTTGCTTTAATTTGCTTTAAGGTGTTCTTACTATTCTTTTGTGTCTTAATAATTGAAGAAAAAATAAATTAAGTTGCACAAACAAAATTCCATAAAAATGTTACAAATTTTAAGGTTGTGCAGGCACTTTAAATGGGCTAAATGTTAGGATTCCTGGCCAGAATCGACCAGAAAATCACCTTTTCAATCATCAGTTGCTTTGTTTTAATCTCAAAACCAAGCACTTCCAAGTATATGCTTGTTGAAAATATGTTCCTCCACTGAAACTGGTGGGAATTTTGAAGGAAAAATAACACAGCTTTCTTTCAAAAGAAAGCTTTTAGATTCGTACTTATTTCATTTTCTGATGATGAATCAGTCTATCGATGTCACATTGGGCCTATCAGTTGCCTATGTTTTTATCTTTTCTGTAACCAAAAGGACAACTGAACCAGGTTATTGCTGTATTAACACAAATATATAAAATGTATTTATTGCATAATCTGATTGCTTCTAATTGTAATAGTTATTACATTGCTGCTGTTAAGTTATAGATTTATCAGCACAATTATGATAATGTAAGAGGTTTTTTTATTTATTTTGGTACACATATATATGTGTGAAAAAAATGTATACATGTACATATATGTTTGCTACGTATAAGAGACGTGATTAACAGTCTCTTTAAAATAAGACAAAGGTGTTAAATCTTTACTACTTGGGCCAAGAAACTCTAAACAAATCTCCAAATTCTGTATAATACTTTGCTTCTTATACTTGTGCTCTTCATAGAGTAACATAACACTAGTAGTCGGACAGCCAGATCTTAGCTGTTTAAGTAGGATTGGCTTGGTTAGCTGGCCTGTACTGTGCTGCGTTACGATTAGGCATACATACTGTTTCTCATGACACAATGTGTCCACACCCAGTCTGGAGGGACAGTGTTCTGTCATCTTGGTTAGTCAAACACAACCAAATGTTTGTAACTTTCCGTGTGAAGAGCACCAGGGTAGAGTGTGCAAGAGCATTAATTTTTTTACAAGTATATGCTAACAGGAATACGTTTTTCTTAATATTGCATACACTTTTAAAAATGCCTACAATTAGCATTTGTTAGGATAAACTTTGCAGTCAGAAATTATCTTAATCTATAGTGAATTTCAAATGCCTATAGAGATAGACATTTGCATGGTCCAATGACTGTTGCTTGGACTGTGATCTTCTGTTTTGTGGGAATGTGGTTACAATCCCACACTGTGATTGACATATTTATTAATACTTGCGGTCAAAATATGCTATAGCTTTTTATTTTAATACCATGATCTCACATCCTTTGAATGCTGCATTTTACGGAAATATTTATTGACATTATCGAATATATAGTTTCAGCTTCAGAGCGCTATGCATCAAAAGTGAACAACTCGATAAGGAAACTCAGTAATCAAAAGATTGCAGCTCAGACCTTAGTCAGTTGTAAAAGCAGCGAAACTGATTCAACTTATGTCTCAACAGAACAATTTTCATTCACACATGCACTATATTCCCTACTGTACACTACATGTGCTTCACGTTTGCTTTAAGACTTAACTTCAGAGGCGAGTTCTCCAGTCTATTCTCCTTACTTTTGAAGTTACATGCTCCTCCAATTACTGGGGGGGGCATGCAGTCTCCCCCCATGGTGTCCTTGGACAGCTCTTTGAGTGCCTGAAAATGTTGCGGACCATTAATTCTGGATTGTCTTCATCTGTTTGCATAATTTTCCCTCCGTAACCGTTTTCCTTTCCCTATTTTCATAGTCTCTTTTCTCAGATTCATATTTTTTTTCTCCTTCACAAATGTTTGTCGTCAAGATAGTTCAGTTTTATAACAGTTTTTTTAATACCACTGACAGTTGTTAAACTTTCACATCAGGCTCTTTTATGGTACACAGGCGGTAAGCTGTGTACTGTACATAGCCTGTGTGTTTTATGGCCGCTCTGCTGATGGTGCCTATTGAAACTCTTCACCTGCCAACAGCTTGGTTTGCAGATGTATTGCATGATATTTTTATATGATAGTATTAAAATTTTCCAGAACTAGGTGCAATCATAAACAAAGTAGGGGAGCGGTTAAACAAAAATCAGGTTGGTCTAAAGAAGAAGTCTATGTTTTCTTTAACCTGATATATTTTCTAGTTTTTTCTAAAGTTAGACTAATTTGCTGTCAGGCAGGAGGTTGTTTTTGCAACTCAGGCAGACTCCAGAAATTAATTTATCCAAATAACCAAGTCCTCCTGGGCCATGGAGGTTGGGACACTGAAATGGCCCTGGTAGGCTAAAGCCGTCTTTTGAAGTCTGGAATGTTTTGGCTGACTTAGAGCAGGCGACTGGAGTGGAGGGGGGATCGTTTTCACTGACCCATGGGATTTTTAACCATTTTCATACACTGAGAACAAAACAAAGTGAGGAAAAATGCCTGAGCTGATTTGCATTGACTTTCCTATCAAAAAAAAGAGAGGAACAATTTAAGTGATGGTGATTTAAAGGAGTGGTTGAATTTCGTTTTTCCAAAATTTGTTAAGTAGAGGATGGATATGCTGCATAGGAGTTTAATAATTTTGATCATCTTAAAAACACATGAAGGGGAAACAGTTTTCATTAAAAATGTCCATTATTTTTAGGGGTGTACCAAACACTCATTCACAAATAAGACTCAGCCATTGTTTCTGCAATTGACATGTTACATGCAAAAAAATATGTTTTTCCCATTAATTAATTGCATTAAAACTCCCTCCATTATCAGACTATAAAAGCATTGACCAAAAGCTTTAATGTACTATATTTGTTTGGTAAAAATCAAATGGAAAAAACAAACTTATGCTTTAATGCATACATTTGGACAATTCCTTATTTTTAATGATGAATTTAAAACCATTTTCTCTTTTCAAAAACTGCTACATCATTTTACAAATCTTTCATGTCACATAGTTCTCTTTTTTTATTTGAATCAGCCAAAGTTGATAAATCTAAAACAAAAACTAGAAATCAGTATTGATCAGTGAAAGCCTCATAATTTTTTTCATTTGCATTTTTTATTTTCCTTAGATTGTATATATACATAAATATAAACATAAAAATATTGAATCTGAATGCTCTGTTGAATAAAACACCTGCAGTTGTCACCCTAGCAGATATAGGTCAGACGTTAATTGCAACAAGAAGATGATATGCTTTTAATAAACAGGCCCGAAGAAAGCATAGTGCAGGAAACTAGGCGATCTTTGAGTAACGGGCCACTTGAGTTTCCATCCTAATAAATAATTCACAAGTCCTGCGTGATGAGCTGCTGAGGACAGAAATCCCTAATGACAGCTTTTTATAACCTATGACTCAGCGGCCCATTATGCTTCTGACATCCCTACACTGACCACATCCCCTGTGCATGCTCGGGGTTTACTCTGTTCTCAGGCTGTACAGTGCTGCATTTCATTGCTTCAAATTTAATTTATTAATTTTTTTTTTATCATTGACTGAACATTTTTGATGCTGGAAATCACTGTTATGAACTTATTCAGTTTAAGTTGTTTTGTGTAAGTTTTTTTTTGGGGGTACTTAAAAATATATTTATTTTCTCAAACATGTTAAATTAAAACCAGTTTATAGCTTTTTGTATAATTGTATGCATTTTCAACTTGTAAATTGTGCTTTTACTGTCTTACATTCTTGCCAAAGATATCAAATAAATCAATAATAAAAGGACTGTTTTGCACAGGGATTCTAAGAGATCTTGTAAAAAAGAAAAAAAAGTTCTTTACAAGTTTAAAGATTCAGGAACAACTAGTGATGAGCCAATGATTTTTATGGTATTTTCTTACAAATTATAAGCAAATGTAATGGTACGTTATGTTTATAACAATTTGTTTGTGACCCTCTTTGTTCAAATTTGTTGAACATAATGAGCACAATTCTTTTTTTTAAGTTTTCAATTTTCTTTCTCTCTGTGTGTCTGTATATTTGCATGTTTAAGAATCTACACTTATTGACTTTGGTTAAGAGTTTTGTCCATTTAAAGATATTTTGTATTGCTTATTCTTGCTAGATGCTATGAAATAATTTCCAAGAAGATTTATATTTATTGGACATGATTTGTGTCTTTTTTGCTTCAACAGCTAGGTCTCAGAAAACTGCTGTAAAGTTTTAAAAACACTTCAGCCAAACTCAATGTTATCACTTATTTCTAAAGAACTGCCTTACTCAGTTTAAAGCTCCGGTAGATAACTTTTATAAAACATGTTTTCAACATATATATTAAAAACTGTTGTAACGGTATGACATGAGACAAATATTAAAAAATAAATAAACAATCAAGCTCCTCTACTTCTTCCACTGCTCCTGATCAGAAACCAAACAGAGCCACGATGGAGGAAGTTAGGTCTTACCACTATCAATCATTAGCTAATGGAGGAGTAACAACTTACTGTTCCAGATGGACTGTTTATCGGTGGCATGCTAAGTAGCATGCACATTCATGGCAGGCTCCACTGGGGGGAAGCAGCTATGGTGCAGGAGGGAGGAGGGAGTGTTGAGCAGTGTGTATACAAATGTGATTCACAGTTTTAAGACCTTCCTTATGGCTTTGATTGATTGTTTCTGACCAAGCAATGTATTTCTGCAGATGGCAGTAGGACCACAGGGAGGAGGCTGAGGAAGGTTTTTTTTCACAGATTATCTACATCATAAATTATCAGGATATAGTGACAGTTTTAAAAAATATATGTAAAAACATATTTATATAGCAGTTTCCTGCGTTAGTGATTATGTGCTGAGGATCTTTGTACAAGGAGACATTTGGTGGAGAGCTAGACTATCATGCTTCCTCTGAGTTTTGATATGACTTGTTAACAATTTGATGTATAACATGTCCTGACAATTCAGGACATGTCCTGAATTGCTTAGAGATTCACAATATTTTTTCATGGCTTTTGTTGTTTTGTATGAGCTCTACAGAAACTGTTGTTCTTCTGATCCAAAATTTATGTTGTTGTTTGAAGATAATTTAATAACAAGAATTATAGCACCATACTGCACTGTTCTCTATTGTGGCTCAGCTAAGGCTCCCCTAATAAAGAGTGTACTATGGTCAGGGTCTGGATCGAATCAAACCTCTGAGTCTAGATTTTGAGAATCAGTAGTGAAGAGTGTCATTTCAAAATAATTTCACCTTAACCTATTTAATCCCACTGGCAACAATTGTTGCCAGACAT
This sequence comes from Poeciliopsis prolifica, assembly GCF_027474105.1. Lineage (NCBI taxonomy): Eukaryota > Metazoa > Chordata > Actinopteri > Cyprinodontiformes > Poeciliidae > Poeciliopsis > Poeciliopsis prolifica. The sequence continues at coordinate 9,649,920 of NW_026562387.1, forward strand.
TTTTTCTAACTTCTGGAAGCTCTGGAACAGTTGTTTTGACTTTTGGCAGCTGATTGAAGTTTTAAAATAAAATAATTATCTGTCTACTCTAAGCAATATCAATTTTATGTTTCTAGTGTGAAAGGTCACATGACCAGACCTCTTTACTTCCTGCCTGTAACACTGGAGGTTAATGTCAGTCACAAACCTCTACAAGAGGAAGTCAGTAAAATTTTTTTAATAAACAAATACAAAAGATATTTTTAAGATATGTTCTTTCAAGTATCTTCTACTGATATGTAAAGAAAAGTGTATCCCTTCATTCATCTTTTGATCATAAGAAAAGTGAATGCTTGCGGCAAGCATAATACCTTGATAACACTATGCTATGTGTCCATAGCTGCGCTATTTATTCTATATGTTCCCACACAGCTTAAAACTATCAGATATTTTAGATCTGAAGGAACCTCAAAATGATCTTTTTTACATTACTGTCATTCCCAGAGTTGAAACCCTCCCCTATTTCGCTCCCTAAAATTCGAGCCTTTCCACAAAATGTGGCTTATGCACAGAATGACAGCGACAAGATGACGCCATGCCTGAAACTACTTTAGGACAGAGCAAAGGTGTGCTTCTTGGTCTGATGGAACAGAGGGAATTTCCTCTCATTGATGAAATGACCAAATGGGGTCAAAGGTCATTTGTCACATTGAGACAATGACATCTGCAGGATGTAGCATTGAATCTTTATGTATCTAAAATATTTCTGAACACTCTTGGAACCATTCTTTGTTATAATAGGTTGTGCATGTCATATTTTTTTTATATGTATAAAATTCAGACTATGCAGTTTCCCACCAGCAACCATTGTTGCTGAATATAAAATCTACATTTTTATGAACATAACCAACATAAAATTTATTAATTTATAAATATCATGTGTTCGGGAGGTCCAAGGATGGAAATGCATGCACTTATTTTGCAGAAAAAAAATTGGGATTTAACGGGTTAATTGTCTGTTCCACTTTTAAACAATCATTTTATGTCGCTGGAAAAATCTAAAATAACGAAGCAAAAAAAAAAAAAAAGGTATTTAAAGTAATTAAAAATTTGCATTTTTTTCCTGCTTTAGGTGTACAAAGGGAAATCTGAGCTCATTTCAGTCCCTGTTGCTACTGGCGCATGTGTGAGGTAAGAAACACATTTTCACCATTCTGCCTTAGGGCTGTGACTTAAAGTGTTACAGTGTTTGACTGGCATAATGGCCTCATACCCCCCTAGGTAGGGTCATTCTGAGCAACATCTGGATCTATTGTGCTTTTTTGTACGTGCACGTACGGAGGAGGCAAGAGCTCATATGGTTTTGGTTGATAACATTATTGCTATCATTTCTAACCCTTCAGATGTCACTGAAAATAGGTGGTTAATTTTGCATGCCGAAAAAGGTTTCCAATACCAAAGAACACTTACTCTTGTCCTCAAAGTTAAGTCTGAGAAATAAATCTAGTGCATTGATGAAGTACCTGACAATAGAGTTAGCACACCAGTGGTAGTTTATAGTAACATAGCGGACACGGGCAATTAGGCCCACCGAGTAATTTACAGTACTGCTTGCAGGTGGTGACCTGGAAAGAGCCAAGGACCACCTTAGCAACAAACTAGATCATTTAGCCAGGTAGAGTAGCAACTCTGTCGGACGTCCAAATGAAACAGAGCAATCAGACATTGTAAAAGGCCTGACTCAATTCAAACAGATTGTTGTTTTCTTTTTGTAAAATGAATAACCCTCTGCAAAAAAAAAAAAAAAAAAAAAAAAAAGATTTTTTGGGGGGGTCTGTAATTTTAAGGAGAGTGAATGATCACCTTTATGTGTTGTTGATCTTTTTACGTCAGTGCACAGCCCGCTTGTTGGAGCTACCTATTAATTATGAAATACTGTAGGTCTTGCCCATTTCATTTTACTGCGTCTTCCTGCTGAACGTGGTGTGAAAGGCTGCTGTTCTTAAATAGGTATATAAAAAGTAAGAACAGAGAAGGTTCCCTGTGCACCAGCAGCTTTCTTCTGCATTATGTCACCAGTGTCAAAAAGGCAATACTGAAGAAACACATCATTTCACACATCCTAGAAACTATAATAAATGCTGAAAATTGGCCAATATTTGTTTGCACTGTTGCTAGTAATATAGGTTTGTTGCTAGCTAGTTATAAAGCTTCAACTTCTGTGAAATGTGTCTCCTTCACCAAAACTCAACACAACTTCTTGGGGTTTTTCTGTAAAGGAGTAGCACAAGCTGAAAAATGTCACCCTTTGTGTGTCTCTGTCTTATTAATAATTTGTAAGGTCTCCCAGTAGTTTAAAATAGGAAGATAAGCAATACCACTATTTACATGGTTTATCAGCCTTTAGCATAGATCAGCTGATAACATACCCTCTTTGTTAATTGTTTTCTTTCACACAGAGGACCAAAAGACACTGCATTTTTTAAACTATTCTAAATACTCCTTATGTCTTTGTTTATTGATTGTTACGAGAAAAAAAAATCTAAATTAGTTAACTGCACGGCCACAGGATTTTGGAGAACAGTCCAACTATTTTCATTCAGTCCCTACAAATAGGCATGGCAACTAATTGGCAACAACCTCCATGATGTGAGCAAAACCACAGCACTAACAGCTGTGTGTGGTCCACAAGTGCTGGCACAGCTATTTTCAAGTCTCAGTCCAAGAGAAATACAAAGTGTTTACTCTACACCTGTACTGTAACTTTTCCTTGAGGACAGACATAAACCACAACATGTTTCTCTCATGCTTTCTTTTAGTGTTGTTATAAGGTCAATTTTCAGTTGTTTTCAAAAATCCACATACTAAATAGGTAACATCAACTGCAAATGCAGGAAACTTCCAAAGAAGGAACTATTAACTTCCTTCAGTGGCATCGGACAATGTCCACTTAACATTTTTGCTGCTGATATTCAATCTTCCAGTAGCCTTCAGGTGACGTGAACGTGAATCAGCCTCATGTATTTATTTGGCAATCAGAAGGAGATTGAGTGACAGCCACAGAACATCACATCACTTATGTAAAGCTTCCCTCAGCCACCACGAAATTAGAGTGCCTGTTGCTACACACTGCTGCCTCCTTCTTCTGCACGAATGAAACAGCAGCCTCCCTGGTTCAGAAGTTCACATTTTGGATACGTGCCGGAACGCCTTGCAGCCGGTGACGTTTGTCCACTGGGCAGGTGGTCAGAATGGCTTAAAATTTGGCCTGCTTTTATGCATACAACAGTAAAAAACTCCAGTGACATAAAATGTTGGACCACTTTAAGAAAAAAATTACTGTGAGTTTGTTACTGAATTAAAAACTGAGAAAGGGACACTTTTTCCCACCTGCTGCAAGTGTATTAATATTTCTCCCCAAAACAAATAAATCACATACATGTGCACACATCTTTGACATGTCTCAAGGCTTGGCTGAGGAAGCTATTTATTCTCGGGCACAGCTAACTACTGGCACATATGCTTTAGAGTGGAATGCCATTCAGAATGCAGAAAATATATTTAGTTCTCGCCAACAGACAGCAAAAGGCACCAGTGGGTCTAGCCCCTGTGTGAGAACAGCTATTTCTGTCACAGTATAGACTTTCAATTAGTGTAATCTGGTGCTTCACTCCTTCAAGAAAACCACTATTTAGATACATCAGATATGTCATGTACAGTACAATCCATAAATATGGATAAATTAGCTGAGAAATTTCAAAAGTGTCATTTTGGGGTATAAAAGCTACAGATTTTATCAGTATAATTCCCCTCTTGCCTTATTATCTGTCTTGTTCCCTTGGGCTAGAGCATAGATATTAGCAATACTTTGCTTTGGCGGAAAATGAGGATATAGGATACCTCCTCGTATTTGGTTTGACAGATGTAAGCTTTGCTTTTCAGTTTGTGTAAGCCCATTAATACATAGGTGCTTATGGATGGTGGAAATACCCCACAGCTGCAGTCTGCTTCTTGCCCCAAGAGTGACCCCCAGAAAACACTCAAGCTTCACAGCCGTGCAGCCCTTCTGCCACTTCCAGTCCTGCAAACATGTGTCCAACAAACCACTGATGGAGATAAGTAGAGCTTTAGAACATCTCTACTAACCAGTAGATTGTTTTCTAACTGCTTTCCTATCTTCACTTATATACGACTTTCTCACAGTTTTTCTAAATGAGAACAAAGCACTTTAAGAGCAACAAAAATGAAGAATTTGTGAAATTCTGTCACTTTGTGTCCATTTCACAGACATTTAATTAACACAAGCATCCAGTTCAGACACATATGCAGACTGTTTAGAGAAACTAAAAAAGACAACACCTGGGTAACCTGCACTTTTCCTTTATAAAGTAAGATTATGAAGGTAAATGGAAACAATGAGCATGAGCATATAACTTTATAGGATTAGATTAAATAACTAGATTTTTCACACAGTTTACCCATTTTTTCAATTTTAGGATTAGAGTAGTGCAAGACTCATTAATATAATGTGGGGTGTCAGACAAATGGACAATTTTTGATTACTTCTTTCATCCACCTTTCTATATTTCTGCAGTCACAAGTGAGAAAGGGACAGTGCTGTTTTAACTGCATATAGCAGTAGAAAACTCCAGTGACTTACACACTTTCTCTTGTATTTCATTAAAATGACTTTAACCATCAGAATTTAGATATTTGATGTATGAAATTTTTATGATTTACAGAAGATATTTCACAGCCAAGCATCATAAAAACATTATGAGTTTAAAAAGTCAATTCTGCTAAATGAGTTGGACTCAAACATGTTGCCTCAGCTTGGCAAAAAACCTCAACATTATAAACAATGCTTACCAGGAGGTGACTGGTGAAATTGGAAATGTGCCCCATAAGCAACATGTTAAGCCTATTTTTTGTTTTTAACAAAAGCTGAATTTTTAATCTATGGAAAACAGTCATTAAAAATAAGTTGAAATATAAAAGTATTTAAGTCTGAAGGTGAAAAAAACTAAACCAAAGCTTAAAAGCAGTGCAGTCTGACCTTACTGGTTTCAAAGTCTTTATAGTAGAATCTTGTGTTTGCAATCTGAGTCATTATCCAGATTTATTTTTCCTGCTTTATGTAAAATATTCAAAATGGATGTTCTTTTGTCCTTGGCAAGTAAAACATTCAGACATAACACCTGTTCAACCAATTTTTAAATGAATCCATACATTGCAGCTGAAATACATGTTCTTAAAAATATGCATGCACTTGAAATGCAGTCAAGGGCACTTTTAAGGGCAAACATGCAAGCAGGCCTTATATTTTATTATGAATGATATTATTCTGTAAAACTATAATCTATAATAGTTTTAAGGCAACTTTTAGCATTCACAGCAGATTTTGATGGATTGTTAGTCCATCTTGTTAAAAGCTTAATATAGTAACAGTATATAATTCTCTAAGTGGCTATCATAATGTATCAGCCTTTCAGTCATTTAATTAAAGTATTAAATAACTTTCAGTGCGATACTATATTGCTTTCTATGCATGAATGAAGTGATTTAAAGAAGATATTGTATCTAAGCGAACATGCTGTTTGTGGATTTTAAATGAAATACAAAAATGGATAACAGAAATGCAATTTTACATAAATTATTTGTTTCTTATTGAAGCTATTTATGCTTTCAGCCTTGGGGCAAAATTGGTCCCGCTTGACAAAGATAATATGAAATTAATTTGTAAGTCATGCCTATGGTTTGCTGCTATGAGTGAACAATACCTACCTTCACTTAGTGCTCAAACTTTTTAAATGTCCTGGAGGAGTTCTGGTTTGAGTCCCAAACCTACTGAGATTTCCTAATGAAGGCTTTACCTTCCAGGCAAGCATATTTCTCCAAATGACAGTAATTTACATATGATGTATTTAGAGAAGAAGAGGGCAGGCTAATTCTATTTGGAGATTTTCCTTTGTTTTAGGAGTCATTAGCAGCTAGCTGAAATCTAATTTTTACAATTTCATCAGGCCATCTTGGAAAGCCTCTGTGAGCTCATCAGAGAGGAGCATTTATTGCTAAGTGTTCTCTATTGCATTAGCACACAATAAAGCGGCCAGGGACTGCTACAGACGTTTATGTGGAATCCAGTTAACACTCTGCCAATTCGTTTTTTATTGGGACACAATCAATTTTTATTCATTTTAAAGCCAGAATGCTTTCTTTCATTGTGTGCCTACTCTAGCTTATTATGCCTTAAACTAATTACCCAGTTGTTTTCACAAAATGCAGATGTTTATGTTAAAGATTTCCTCTCTGAAATGCAGACCTGATGTGCATATATATACACTTTCCACTGTGATTTAAGCAAAAATAACTGTATTCATCATTTACTTTATATACGTCTGGCAAACAGAGGAAGGTCTAAGTAACAAACTTATTTTGAAAATGATAAGAAAAGTAATCAAGTTTGGGCCCAGTGTGTATTTTTGCTTTCTTTTTGCTGTAACAATGAGTGTTGCATTACTGACAAAACATTTCATGTGTTAGAAGGGCATTTCACACAGCAGAAACAAAATTATTTTTAATTCGGGAAAAACAAGTCTGATCAGTTTCTTACCCTTTAACTATTAAGACAATTCACTGCATAATTCGACATTTATAACTGAAGCCACTGTAATTTAAATAACTGAGAACAGCTTTTATTCTTACTTATGCAGTAAGATTATTTCATACATTTTTATATACATTAGGTTTTATAAAATGCCTTTCACATGGATATAGAGGTGAAAAAACTTACTTTAGTACCTGTGTTTATAGTATACTCTTATAAGATACTGTACGTGTCTATGGGAGGAAAGGTGTGAATTTAACAATGACAGGATAAGTTTCTTTTTGCAGAAAAATTAGACATGTCCTTGTTCTTTTTACATACTTAGTCATTACCTGATCATCTTGGGCTGAAAGTTCTGTGCTCCACAGATATTGACGTTGCCTCAAAGAGCAGAGCTGAGTGAATCTTCATCAGTATTTAGACAAAAAGTTTGCATGGTATAGCACAGGATTCAGTAATGGTATCATCCAGTCTTATGCACATGTCAGAACCGTACTGCATTTGTGGGCATCTGAGTTGCTGCACTTATTCCACGTAGTTCTCAAGATGATTGAATCAGATCATTGACTTGCAATAATTCATCATCTATTTGAAAGCATGTAGTAAAAGGACTTATTCCTACACATGCTGGATGTACTCTGAACTTCTTTATACAATCAAACATGCTCTAATAGCATGCTTGATTGTACAAATATAAGATTTTAAGAGACAGTATTTTTATTATCAGCTAATCTTTTAAAGCAGATACTACACAGATTTGTAGTTGAACACTGAAGTATTGTTATTGTGTACTCATTATTTGGTAAGCTGCTTTTGTAGACAGCCAAGACACCTTGGCATGTGCAGAGGAAAAGTGGCTAAAGTCCTCTAAGTGTGAGTTATATGAGTGCCTCTTTACTGCAATGTAATAATTAGAGTGCTTAAGTGCTCCTTGAGCAAAGACAAACCTAGATACTCTCTTCCTCTTCAGCCCCTCTTCTCCTTCACTAAGAAGGTCTTTAATGGCTCCCATTTGACTCAGATATCATTTATTGTTTGGTATCAGGTGTACACCTTGTACCATTCACCATTCATGCTGAAGTATTCTGGATGTTAACTGCAATATGGACAAAAAGACTTAAAGGCTTACTCTTTACTCTTTATTTTGCAACCTCTTGTTGCATTGTCATTTATTATTGGTAATCCTTGTATTCTCTCTTTAGGAGTGCCTATTATCACAAAACAATCAAGAAATGTTCTTCTAAAAATAATGCAAAAATGTATTTGCTCATTGTTCAGAAGGTTTCATCTGAGTGCAAAGATATTCTTGCTGTTTCTGTTGAGGGATTTATCTCACAGTGGTCCCCAGAAGACTTCAACAGGCTAAAAAGATGACAGGTTATCATTGATCTGCCCATACTGAAATCCATTAAAAAATGTATGGGCTGTTGTGCATTAACAGTGCACTCTACTGTTTTCGATCCATTAGAGGAGCAGAGCATGGGGCCCCTAGTGGCCTATAGGCCCCACAAAGGTCCTTGAGCTTTCATTTAATTAAATTACCTTATAATGAAAACAGCCATAATGAGATTAATTTTAATTATTCATCAGTGACCGATTTGAGGGAGAGACACCATTAATAATGCATTAAAGGGCTAAACATTTTTCAATTCAATACCTTTTCCTTTTGTTAAAGGTGTAATTTATTAAGTGCTGTGCAGCTGCTAAATGTGTCAGTGGTGAAGATGTCCAGACGCAAAGGTCGGTTAGACAGGCTGTTGAACTGCTTCATAATTATATTTAAATGCCTGTCATGGTATTAAATATGGTCCCAATTATACAGCTATTCACATAGCTGTAAAAAAACGCATATATGTATTTTTAGTACATTTAATTTGAGTTACTTAAAGCTAACTAGATTTTCAGTCAATGCCTGCACCAGAAAAGTAATCACACCTTGTTTCCTTTCTTTGTTGATTCTTGCATATTTCCATCAGATTAGTAGGTTGATTCCCCAAGTGTGATCACGTTAAACCACTTTGGTGTCTGGCCAGCAGAATTGGGGAAGATTGTTACACTGTGTAAAACTAAAATTAGCTGGTTTGATAATATGCTTTTTTTTTTTTTTTTTGCTTTTACTGGGCAGCCAGAATTGCACATTTGAGATCTGTAAGATGACACTGTGAAATTTATGATTGAGGTAGCACATTTTACATTGAAAAGTGTCGCGAACAGATAAGAGCTTAGAGGAAACAAAACAGCAGAAGTGACTTAATCTAAGACAAGGATGTCATTGGGCTGGAGAGCTGGGTGCATTTATCAGGCCTTCATCAATACCTAATTAATAATTCAGGCACAGTCTGGGGCTTCTATAGGGCAGGGTTTCAGCCAGCTTGTAATTTTGTAAATTGCTTAGTCATCATGCTGTGAATGGACCAGGGCCGTCTCCCTGAAGTTTAATCCAGATGTGCTTGTAATGTTGTTAGATATACAGTGAGGAAATAAAGGCCCTCATAGAAAGATTACTGTATAGAAACATGGAATGTGCATTCGATTGTATGCAACAGGTAACAATATATGGGTTTTTACACTTAAAATATACTTTACCTACAGTAGTTTCTGTTTATCAGGAAACCTTTGATACCGGGAGTAAAATAATGGTAATCCTTGTATTACTAAATGATTGAACAATTTTTTTATTTTAGCTGTGATATTTGGGAGAATTTGGCTACAAACTGAATCTCAGCAAACTTAGGTTTTTTGCATATTAAATAAAAAGTGCACCTGATGCACAAAAATTTAATAAATTTTTTTTTTTCAATTTTCCTTTTTACATTGCCATATATATTTATGTATTATTACATGTTCTAATCTATACCTAATTGTATGCATTTTAAATCAATCAAATAATCAGTCAATCACATAGAGAAAAACACTGTCTTTTTTCAAATAACATAGCATAATATACAAAACAAAATAGAATATAAATTCAAATGAAATAGAAATAGAAATAAAATAATTAAAATTGCCTATGAATTATTATATTCTTGAACACAACATAGACGTTATTGTTAGGAAACTGGATTTTCCTATGGAGATAAGTCGCTGGCAGATTTTTAAAAAAAGAAACAAAAAGAACTAGCAAGCTCTTTGTCCTTTCTTTCATTCTTTCGTGAGCAGTTTAAGATGCTGGAGCTGTATACCTAGTAAATGAACAAACCTCTCAATTACCCCTTGCGAATCTTTTGACAGTTCCCGTTGAGAGAAAAATGTCTTCTAAATGGTCTGACTAGTTTTACCTGTTCTACCTACAAAATGCTCTATTCTTCCACCTTGTTTCTGTGGCAATAGAAGTTTTTATTTTATTTATTTATTTTTTGCTATAAACATTTAGTTCTCCAGTAAGTAATATGAACTATTGCTACTGTTTGTTTCAATACAAGGCTGCTGAGCTACTTTTGGACCTGTCTAGCTGGTAGACATAAGCTCAGAAAGCTTTGCTAAGTCACATATTGAAAGAAGACAATGTTTCTGGTGTTGTGCTTGAGCCAACTAGATGTTTTTGGAACTAAAACACCTGCTGTTTCAGTCATAAAGTAACCAAATCAAAAGGATAAAAACTTCACAGTCCATTACCAAATGTCCCATTGTGTGCACTATGCTTCTCATTGTAGAAATGGATCCCTGTAACAAATGCAGTGTTTATTTTGGAGTAATCTGCGATTCCCAGCATAAGCAGACTTGTTGTGGCTTCATTTTTGATTTTAACAAAGTCCTGCTGAATCAGGGATATATCAGCAGAGTTCACTAAAACATATCACATTTCTCTTCCAACAATGTAGTTTTAAAAGGAGAATTTATCTGTTTTCATCACATCATAAAATATGTATTCACTGTGAAGAGATTTACGGTCCAGATTTAAGGAAAAAAAAATATTCCTAAAGGCAAAGGACTTGAAAGTTTAACTCCAGTTCCAAAATATCTTATTGCTTTTTCTTCGTATTTTTCTGTTACTTTCTAGACAACACATAAAGTAAATATCAGTCCTTCTAATGTTGACTTGTACCACTGAACAGAGCCAGATCATAGTAGGAAACATTAAATTTGTTACTGTTGAATATACCAAATATTCAGTTCCTTTTTATTGTACTGCTTTATTAAATACGTAAAACATATCAAGAACTAGCTGAAAATTAGTGGCATAATAGAATTAAAATGGTAATATATTTTATCAACGTTCCTCATCATTACACCAGACAAAGAGTCACATCATGACATAAGTCAGCCAGAACAGGCAGGATCCCTACAAGGCCAGGGCTGTTCTTCTGCAGTGTTTCCAGAACAAAATCCCTTTCCTCAATCAGTCTTCAATTAATAAATTGAAGACTTTTATTAAATTGGAAACTCTTCAATTTAATACCCTCAATATTGGATCTTAACTAGAATTAAATGTGAAAGCTTTACCATAAAATAACAAATATTTAGTCATGTATTAAATTTCCAAATACATCCAACATGGGCTTATTTTTACAACTTTTTTTATTTTAAAAAATGTGTTGATATATTCAATAGTATTGCGAGTTGGCCGAGGAACCTAAGTATTATCAAACTCTGAGAAAAAACAAACATATTAGTCAAAATTTACTCCTGGATGTTGAGTCTTTCTTAAAAGTGTGCAAAAATAATTCTGTTCCTGGAGTTTTCTTACTAGTTCATAATTGCTTGTTTTGACAAGTTCTAAACATTCTTCTACATTATCCAATCCTGGATTCCTCATCATGGCAAACTCTTTCCTAGGACTTGTTCTGGTTCTTAAAATTCACTTTAGGAAAGTGTTCAAGTTAAATACTCTAGTTGTAAAAGTACTCAAGTACTCAATATAGAAAAGTGCCGTTTTTTAAGCTGACATGGGTTTTGTTTAATATAACTCTATTGGGTAATTTAAGCAACATGTTTGTCTTGATTTTAATTCATAATTGTCCTTTAGAAAAGGTCTTAAAAGTATTCATTTATAAAAATTACGCTAATCAATTGCTTACATTTGCATTTATTATATCCTGGGTACCCCTGTCTGGACCAGTGTTACTGCAGCAGTGGTAGCTAACCAATGACATGTAGTCTGAACACACATGCGAGGATTAGTCATCAGAGAAGTTGAAGGACAAGTGGCAGCACTGGCCTCTCGCCAAGGCAACAATCTAATCACACCCACACCAAACTGGCAGCTTTCCATGTAATTTAACAAGTCTATATTGAACTCTATTGTGCAGCTTATGTACAGACACTGCTGTGGTTACAATAAAAACGATCTCAGCAAATGGCTAGAAAATATTAGTACATTTTGATGATCAGACCCCTGTAGTTCAGTGGCTTTTATGTGCTAGGCTCCTAACTGTGGAAAAGCGGAAACACACCTCCAAATTGTACATAGGCTGAATTAAATTGTGAGGCTTTTCAGGTGTATTTTAAGAACTTTTCATACTTTGCAGGAGAATTCTGATGATTGTGTTTAGGACTATTGAAAGGATGAGAGGAATAATGAACTGGGATAAAAAGGAGCAACTGGTAGTATTGTTGGATTTTGATTGGGAACACGTTCCATGTTTAGACGCCTTGTTTCTTCTGTAGTTTTATGGCAAGGCAATATATGGTGCTGTCATTTTAGCAAGTTGTCGAAACTCACATGCGCTTTTGACCCTTAGCTTTCACCTCACTAGCTACCCCCTCATTTGGGAAACAATAATCTATCTCTTTATTTAACACATTTTCTGTATCAGAAGTTGTGTTATACTGAACTGGTTAAGTAGCATGCACAGTACAGTGCTACCTGCCATTGTGTTTTACACCTGTGAACTATTTCACACCTCCACAGGGGGTGTACGGCTGTGAGAGAGTCTAATCACTCTAGATGAATAAACGAGCAGTTGGATTGCAACAAATGGGTTCACTGAAAACCGGCTCTGTAAATGGGGCATAAAGCTAATGCCAGGATGGTATGCGCTCTGTTGCAACGCCCCCAAAAAAACCACTTGCGTTCTCTACTGTTTCTGAAAATCCTCTCTATATATCAGCTTGTACTAAGCAGTTTAATCCAAATACTAACAAGAAAAAAAAACTTTTGTAAGCATATGCTTCTGATGAATAATTTTCCAGAAATATTTTTTTTACGCATTTCCCACTATAGTGTTGCAAGCTAATAAAATCAAGAATATGTACTGTACACTACAAATATAATTGATGCTTTTTTTAAAAATCAGTTCATGTTCCTGATGAGATGGATATTTCGTCCATTCTAGCCATCCATTATCTAACACACTTATCCCCTGTGGGGTCATGAGACTGCTGGTGCCTACCTCCAGTGGGAGAGAGACCGGGCTCATCCTGGCAGGGCAACACAGAGAAAACAGCACAAACAAACATGGATGCACACACCCACACCTAAAGAGAGTTTAGAGAGATCAATCAACATGACAGTCATATTTTTGGACCGTGGGAGGAAGCCAGAATACACAGAGAAAACCCAAACATGCACAGAGAGAAACTGGAAACTCCATGCAGAAAGACCTTGGGCCAGGTTTCGAACTCAGAACCTTCTTGTAAGGCAACAATGGTACCAACTGCACCAGTGTGCGTGTGTGTCAATATTTCCTTACAAGAACAAAGACTAAGTGTTTTGTGGAAAGTTCATTGCAAACTCCATTTTCTCCAAGAGGAAGTCACCCTTTAACAGGAAAACTGCTGCTGCAAACACCTCAAGAGGAAACAAATACTGCATATCATTAAGTTTTAGTGGCATACCTCACAATGATGTGTTTGTAAAAAAAATGTGCTGCATCAGGAAGTCTGTGCTCTCTGTGCAATGGCAATATTAGTTATTATTCCATTTTTAGGAACATGTAGATTTTTTGGTTTTTGTTTTGCTCACCTTTATCTTGAATGATAAAGACTTGGTTATATTGTCATATTTAAATTTACTTTGACAGCACTCCTGTGTACTTAATGGTGGCAGCACAAAGATAGTCTTCAGAAAAAACAGTGTACGAAAGGCTGTCTTCCTTCCTAATTATGATTACTGTGAAAAGTAATAATAATAAATGGAAGCCACCAGGACTTAGCGTGTGGATTGGGCCTCCATTGAAATACTCCTTTATTGTATTTTAGAGGCAGAAAATGGAAAAAAGTACAAAACATAAATAAATCACAAATGTTCTCTCTGTTGGCAAAGAAATGGTTCTCTAAATCAGATTCACATTTACATATATCCATAATAACATCCGTTACTATAGCATCTGGAAGCCTGCCAATCTATTTTTTATTTTTTTTGCTGTAGATAGAAAACACATTGTATTCCTACTAAAAAGATGACATCAGCAGATGTTGTCCACTGACAGGACACAAAAAGTAAGAGCTATCGTAAAAGGAAAACATAATAAACAGTATCAATTTGTGGGAATCTGATTGTTGACTCCTAGCTCAAGATATCTTTCCAAACATAAACAGTGTTTTTTCTTTATCCCTTAATTTTGTTTTTTTCTCTTAAAACTAAGACTTAGACTGTTAAATAATCCTGCATTTACAAAAAAAAACTGTTTTTAGTTTTTAAGCTCTTACTTTTCTGCCATGACGATCTCTGAAAATAAAGAGATCACTATCCTCTTTTGTGTCATAACAAAGTTGCTGCACATTCATTTGACATATGAATTAACACTGAGGACAATTATGAGCCAAGAGAGTATTTTGATCGCAAGATCATTTTTAGTCATATTTTCTAAGTCTAAACTAAACAAACTTGAATGCTTAATAGATTTAACCAGTGCAGGTGATGCTCATCTGTCTGTGATGTGATCTGAAAGTTAAATACCCTAGATCAAGATGTGATTGATGTAATTATTTAGCATCTCCTTTTACTTATTTATGAACTTTTAAAAACTCAGTAATTACAAAAAGTCTCTCATAAGGAAGCAGCAATCTTGAACTTACTAAGATGTTGAGGTGTGATCAAACACTTTGTTTCAAATAGTCAAAATAGCCACAAGAAATGTGGCTGCAAGAAGTCTACATCTTCCAAAAGGTTATTTTTCATGCAGGACAAAACTTCATCACTTGCATTCAACTACTCCTCTTAATGGTTAGGCAGTAACGATGGTAAAAATGAAAAGTTATGACATGGTCCCCTTTCCTCATCTGACCTGAACCCAAATGAGAACTTGTGGGCAGTTCTTCAACAGGAGATTAAAAGTGAAGAAAAACAGTTCACCTCTCCGAACAGTGTCTTGGAGGCTGGGATTGCTGCTGTATAAAAGGTTGATTCTGAGTAGATCAAGAAACTGTCAGACGTCATGAATAGAAGATGTATCACTATTGCTGAAAAAGAGGAGTCTTTACTTCAGAAACGTCTATGGAAAGTTTTGACTTATTTATAATTCTCACTTGAACAGATAAAAATAAAAACGTGAGGGAAAAATATGTGTTTTTCATTTAGTTACGTAATAATTCTGCACAGAAACAGTTGCCCAATAATTGCGCACGCATGGATATTTTCCTAAAAAATCCCAAACTCCATTTTTACTTTCTAGCATTCTCGGTTTATTAGTATTTTTGGATTAACTGAGAACACTCTAGTTGGTGATTAATAAAAATAATCCTCAAAACTAAGACTTGCCTAATAATTGTGCACACAGTGTGCTCTCTCTAAATGTTCCTCCTGTGTGTTTATCCTCGATAATTAAATGCACCTGCCATTGTTTTAGTTTCCCATGTCTGACCAATGTGAGTATAGATGCTGCAACTTCCCTTCTTTTATCCACATGTAGTGTTAACTAAAAGTAACTTTTTTAGGATCAAACAACATGTAGTTGAGTAGAAACTAATCACAAATGCTAAGTTTGAATGGCATGACTAATGGTGTCCTATGAATTGAGCGACATTACTATAGCACAATTATGCCCTTTTGAGTGAAATATGGGATTGGTTATGTGTAGAAAAGTGATAGTTTCATGAATCATTGCTCACCCCAAGAGGCTAAACTGCCTTTGTGCATCAGGGAAGCAGTTCGAGTGAGAACAGTAGTATAAATGTTAATGTCTGCCTAAATTATACTAGAACTGTTGTGTTTTTTGTTTCAGTTTTTATCTTGTGATCATTTACCACTGTGATAAATTACAAGGAGACTTTGCTCACCACAGAACCCCTGTAAATCTTTAGAGTAGGAAATTGATTTAAGACTCCAATCTCCTAACTTTTGCCTGACTTTCTCACCAAATATATTTTGTCACTTTGCAGCTTCTGACGTTTGAGTTTTGCATCCCAAATGTACTGTTTTTTATTTCTTCTTCTTATTTTATGCTTTTTTATAAATACTTATGAGCTGGAAGCCTATGTTTGAAATGAAAAAGTTACAAAACTGTTGTAAACTTTATGAAATGCTAATTATAAAGTCTCTCCAGCTTTATCCATGACTGGAAAGTTCCTGTAGTTCTAATGGTAACTTTTGTGCATACTATAAAGTTGTGATGCTCAGTATATTTGCTGTAGTTGGAAATGAATTACTCATGACCAAATAATCCATTTATAATTTTTTGCACTGCACATACACAAAGTAATATCTATAGCTAAGCTCAGCTGTTAAGTCTGGAGTCCTTCTTAGAGTTGGTGTCCAGTGGGAGTTCCTATTCATCAAGCTGTGCTTCTTGTGGACAAATGTGGAAGTAGGTTAAATATAAATGATCTTCCAGTTGTGTTGTGTCTGTTAAAGTCTGTTGAGTTAGATGGCTGTATAATAATGTTCCTGGCTCAGATATAGTGGAAGCACATCTATATTGTCAGTAAGACAAACCCCAGCTTGCACTGCACTAAGTCTTTTGTAACTGGGTTTAGTCATTGAGGAGAATGGCGCAGGCCCAGTCTAAGTGTCTTTCATCTGGCCAATTCAAACAGACGTGTGACCCCAGACATTTGCCTAATGTGTTTTTGTTATGTGGACTCCTGGCTTCACAAATGTCACAGTGGCTGGACTAGTGGGGGTTTGGATAAGTGAGTCAGAGAGGGGAGACACAGAGTCAGCCTCAGGGAGGGGGATTGCAAGGCCACAGTTATGTGTATAACCTCTGCATTTTGCACTCTAACCTACTGGGAGTTGGTGGTGTGCTGAACATAAGTTCTACTGATGAATGTGGCATAGATCACACTGCAAGCCGTCTGATCAGCAGCCCAGCTCCCTCTGCTCCACTGACCTGGGCAGCTGTGGAGAAGATGGGGAGTGCCACATTACTGGGCGCCTGGATCGCCCCAGTAAGAAGCCAATCTCAGACAGTTGGGGCGACCCTGACAAATGCTGCCATTAGGGGCGGTGTGGAAAATTTATTACCAAACATATTGGTATTTTAGGGTGCAGCTGATTTTGATTTAGTAGTGTTCCAGCTGAGGTTCTGTCTTCAAATCAGAATGTCAGATTATCACCACAGTACTCACTTAGTGCCATTTTGGATAATACTTTTTAAACATCTAGCACTATTTGACCAGTTTGTAAGTGAAGATTTCTTGCTTCTTGCATGTATACTCAAATTATAACTCTAGTGAAGCTTTATGAAACATGCAGGTTTTTTTTTAGACTTTTAAGTTTAAGTTGTTAAAAATATTGTTAATTTTCTGTCTCTTTTTCTGTTTTTGAAATAAATTAAAAAGACCATCCACAGTATTTTTTTCTATTTTCTATTTACTTTGAATTTTTGCTGTTTTTACAAAGATTAAATCTAGAATAATTTTAAGATCTTACATCTCCTTGTAATTTAATTACCATCTTAGTCGTCTTTATTTGGCTGAGCACTGATCAGGACACACACACACACACACACACACGCACACACACACACACACACACACACACACACACACATATATATATATATATATATATATATATATATATATATATATATATATATATATATTTTATGCTGTGTTTAAATAGCTATAACATATTTTTCTGTTAATTTTATTATAAAATCATGAAAAAATAATATTGAGTTATACTTTAAGAAGATGCCAGTAAGAAGATGCCAGTGGTTACACAATTTAATTATCTTATATGTGTGATTAACGACTTTCATTTGGATATGTGTTCGCTCTGTTATGCTGTCAGTGGTCCTTTGCCTCAGAAAGGTCTCTTTCTGAGTAATAGGTCTCCAAAGTGTGCTTGTTTTGCTCTTTTAGGGCCACTGGAGAGCAATAAAGTTTTGTCTGAGGATTTTTGAGGTCCTCTTAGACTTTCCCCAGGTGTGCTTCACTGGTTGTAAAGTGAACTCTGTTCACATAGCATAAACAAATGTATTCATAGAGAATTTTAACTACAGATTGGTTTGTATGCACCGTAACAACTGCAGAATATATTAATTCTTTTTGATAATTACATGAGCAAAAGTTTAATTTGATACAATTTTAATATGTTAGAAAAAAAAATGTTTCACCTGATTCAGAAAAATATTGTGCTTGTTTTGTTTGGACCTGTAATTACTGCGCAGAAAGGCAACTCTGTTATTTTTAGCTTTTGACGTTCCAAGAGGTTAACCATTTTCTTTGTTCCTGGCTGTCTGTGGAAGAAAACTCCCATGTATTTCCTTGTTGAGGTATGCTGTGTTTACTTTCATCTCTGCTCCTTACAGAAAGCAGGCCAACCTGATGTTTGTTTATGAAATGTTCAGAACTTTCATTCACCACTTGAAAGCACTCTACTTGCTACTAATTTACCTAAAGGGACTTCAAAATTATCTGTCTGCACTGTCAAAACCTTTTTTGTGGTCATAGTCTGTCATCCTGAAAGACTTCCTTTGGAGTTTAATGAAAGCTTCCAAGATGAGTGAATTTTTCGCTGTATATACTGTGCTGAAAGGCATTTTTATATATCACAGTAACTTGGTTTTGATCCTCAAAGTAGTTCTGGTTTTAGTTTATTTACTTTGCTTTATTTTATTTGTCACATAAGCTTAGGCATGAGATCCTGATGATATGAAACCGGAGTAAAAATATCACGGTTTTGTGGTATCACAGTATATACACCAAAGTTTTTTCAGCTTGCTCTGCTAATTATAATTATCCCTCCAACTGAGCATGTCAATGAGAAAATCTGCTACTTTACATAAATGATGCCCATTGCTTTATAACTGTAATTTTGCATTACCTTGATAAGGTTGAAAGATGACACCCAATTAGTTTTCTCACCATAACTGTATTTCCTATCAGCTGGATTTTTTAATTTGTCAGCAAGACAAAGATGTAGTACACTTCTTTCAGTCAACTAATCAACAATAATTAGTATCTTTTGGAGGAAGGCCAGTGCGATATTCTCCCTAAATCTGTGGTCACTAATAGTACACTGAACCGAAAAAACTGCATCATGAAAAAACTTCAACTTTTGAAAACGTTTCTATACCTTGATATTGGAAAGTGTCTCTAAACAAGATTTTAAATAACATAGAGCAGAAATTTGTTAGATGGCAGTAGGAAGAGAAAAAAGCTTTATTTCAAAATTTATTTGAACTGGTATTGCTTTTCACTTAACCACTATTGTTTTGGTTCTGTAAGGTACTGGATGTTCCAGTACATCACAGTAATAGAGCTCTTCAACAAATTGACATCATGCAAACTTTGTCCCACATGACTCAGAGGCAATATTTAAAGCTTTTTAAAAGAGGCATGTATAATTAAGCTTTCTTTTTTTTCTTTGTATTTACTTTTAAATCAACAGTTGAACACTTCAGTTGCTGATGACTGTAAAAATATATAAAACTGTTATTTTATTCAAAGTTATCCCAAGTTCAGATTTCCCTTCTTGGGGTGAAGGTTTAAAATGTGTAATGCTCTGCTGAGACTTATGTCAAAGAAGGAACTTGATCCCCCCAATGTGTGATGCTGAATAAACATTGTAGTAGCTCTACCCAAACAATGTTGCAGCACATGCATATGAAAATATTGCAACTGTGTCACCAGAGTGTGAGCGTTTTGTTTCATCTGAACCATTTGATCCCTTGTCACAGTGTTCCTACCTCCTTCAAACTGTTTATATATTCTAAATCAAGATAAGTAAACTCACTTTATCAGATTGTTAAAAAGGAAAAAAATAAATAAAACGTCACTTAAAAAGTAGTAAGAGTCTATTTAAATTTGCATTAGCCCTTATCTTAAAAACAGAATCTGGAAATTGGAGTTAGGTCTATTTTCATGTGTGTGAGTAGCTGAGGGGATAACCTATTGGCAGCGGAGGACAGTTCAGATCTCTCCTCACTCTAAATTGCAGACAGGCATCCTTGCAACCCCACATGAAGACCATTGAGTCCCATCAAGATAATCCTTAATAAAGAACGGCTTCACATTTAATCTTAGCTTGCTTCTCAAATTTCTTACTTGATATAGTTTTTGGCAAGTGCCGTTTTAGCGCTTATGTCAACTGGACCGTATCTGTGCATCTTCTGTTAAGCCTCCATTTGGCAGACACTGGGGAATTTAGATTTTATTGTTGCACAAATTATAATTTTATTGTTTCTGCACAACACATCTCAGTTTTAAATCTGTCTACTTTTTTTAACATGTGCAAATGTTTAATTCTAGTAAGTCAACGCAATCCCAATTTAAAATTTAAAGCTTAATTTGCCCTTTTAGTGAGATTGTTTGGGTTTGACAGCCTCTAATTTATTTCTTCTTCAGTCAAACTGTTGCGATGATTGGAGCTCTTATTCAAAACATGCCGCAGAGCACTGCATTCAGGAGGAAAATCTAAGTTTATTTAAGGCATAAACAATGCTGCATGATTATACCATGGAATTTGAAAATAACTCACTTGCAAAATTTCGTCTCCATCTAATTTTATACAGCTGCTTATTGACACAGAGAGAGAAAGAGCCAATGCCTGAATGCAGCTACATAACTGGAATGTGTGCCTAACTGCTATTGAAATAGTTACCTGAGAGTCCCCCAGCATCTTTTATTAGTCAATTGAGTTATCAGCAACCTGCTCTATATGCAATATATTTCATGCTCTGATGCTATCATGTGATCGTATAGCTTTACCTTTGGGCATTTGGGTTGGAAAATGAACCAGAGTGTTCTGTTTCAGACAGTGTCCATAGTGTCACTGCTGTGTGTTTCAGTCAGGAAAGATGATTGATCTATTTTGTTCATTTCTTTATTGATTTCAGTTATGCTCATGTTGGCACAGTTTTGTTTGGCTGGATAAGTTACACCTCAGCTATTCAAACAAGAACTGGCTAATTTATCACTTTAATAATTATTATAAATCACATATAAAAGGTTGTCTTTCATTAAAAAATGTTTTTAATTCCTTAAGATAAGGTCACTAGTGGTTCTCACAGTATGATAAATACCAGTTTATTTTTATTTATTTAACTTATTTAACAGAGATAAAAGTAGTGAATATTTCTTCACATTTTATATAAAATGTATAGTGTTTTCTGGTCATAGCTAATTTACAACTAGTACTCATTGCCAGCTTAAAGAATTAAGGCATACATAATCAGCTGTAATTGCAAAACTACTGTCAATAAAAGGCTAAAAAGATTTGCACAGGCTAAAGTAGAGGTAATGATCACATGCAGTAATTAAATGGTTATGCCATGGTTTTACATTACATCTACACAAACTTTAAGAAAAAAATTATAATATAATGAAATACGTTTTATATTAAACATAAGGTCAACTAGTCATCCTCCCCTTAAAGTAACATGTTCGTTATCATAGGTATTTTGTTATGTGTAAAACATATTAATGTTTGTTTTATTTTGGCGCTTGAACTTAAGCATCAACTCAACCAACATCTACAGAATGAACAAATTCAAAATTAAGTACAATTCTTAAAGTAAATTGACTCATTGTTTACAATATACTCTTTATCTTTATCTTCTTTGTAGAGTGATAATCTACAGTCTTTCCTGTATATGTTCTTTCTACCTGTTGTAGTAGAACACAGCAACAGGTTTGGGAGGGGCAGTTTTGAGCCACTCTTTGTTCTGCACAACTTGGGGAAAAGAAACTCTGCCCACTTATATTAAAGTTCTAGGACTGGTAGGTTGGAAAATGTCACTGGTTTTGAAACGTAATTGTTTTTCAAGGTTTTTAAAGCATTGGTGTACCTCTGGATTTGTGCATTTGAACCACGTCTAACTGCAGCTGCTAAAACAAGATAGTTAATATAAACTTGTTGTTGGTTTGTGTAAGTGTATTTATGCCACCTCTCTCATAGTGTAGGTTTTTTCAGCAAGCAAACAGGCAGTGCACAGCAACAGAAATGACTAATTTATGACTTGTTTCTCCAAGCTTCAAACAAGCCTAGAAAAAATAGATCACTGCAGTACTGTCATTAAAAGGACTTCAATCTGTATGAATAGTATTATGAAAATCCTAATGGTTTTTAAAACTAACCCTTGACATTAATATTAGACATATCCCTAAGGTGATGCTTATATGGCTATTTTTTATACCAGATTAATTAGGTATAACAGAGTTCAGACAGAAATACAACAGGAGGGACAGGAGGGAACATTTATTTCAAAGTTTATTTAAAATAATAATTAATTTAACCACTAGGGTTTTGCATGTTCATAGGAACTTTCAGTATCTCTTTAAATGTACTTTAAAAGTAATCATAGGGACAGAATGATGGGACATTTCAGCAGTTTTTAAAACAGTAACTTTTGAAATATTTCCATACCTTGATACTGGGAACCAGCTCATCTCGGTTACTTATTATGAAGAACTGACGAGGAGGTAACAGAGTTTTAAAAGAAGTCCAGACTGAAACACAGCAGACTATTCTTCCAGCCGTGGGTGTTTTTTCTCTCTCACCACCTCCTTACCATAGTAAATGTATGATTTCCTCTTTCCTCATAATCATTTGTCATTATTACATTTGGTTTTTCATCTACAGGTTTTTTTAAGGCATGGAAATTAAACAAATTTTTAATGGTTCACTGGTATTTTGACCAGTTTACACACAAATGATATCCTTAGAAATAAAGTCATGACATTTTGCAGCTAAATCTGTTCAGGCCTCATCACCAGCTAGAATAAATCACCAGTTTCAGCTCATCGGTAGCAGTGCGGCCCTTCGATGCAGCTTCGCTCAGTTGAAATAATAACCTGGAGCAGACAGAAGGCAATCATTACCTTGCACATAGACGCTGTGCGTATGTGTTGACGGAGGACTTCCACTAGAGTGCTGCGGAGACGGGCAGAGGCGAGACTCTCGGCCGTTGTTAAACCTCTGGCTCCCCATCACCTATAAGCTAATGACCTAGCCCTCTGTTTGCTCTCAGAAGTCCTTCTGTGTCAGAAAGAAATCCATCTTTGACCCTGAGCTCACAAGAGAAAGCAAAACCCCCCAAAAAAGATGTGGTTTGCGGTGGGGAGAAAAATGAGCATACCAAAAACAAGAGAGAAAGAGGAGGGGGGTGAGAAGAAAAGTTTGAGCCCTCGGGCTGTGTGAGCAAAGCCTGCTGTTGAGCATTGTCTTAGTCTGCACTGATACAATCTGGAGAGGACTCTTTTTCTTAAAGCTGGGAGTGAATGACATATGGAGGAGCTTGTGTGCGGCACAACTCCCCTGTGCCTCCTCCAGCCCCAAAGTCTTCCTGTGAGAGCGCTGAGCAACTTTTCAGCTTTTTCAAACAGCAGCAGCAGCCTCTCTCTCCCTCTAACTCATTCACTGCTTTCCTCCCTCCGTCCCTCCCTCCCTCTGTGTTGCCCTCACACACTCCCTCTCTCTCCTTTTTCCCCCCTCTTCCTCAGACACTCACCAGTCACTGCCTGAAGCAGTAATCGGACAACTCTCGTTCTCAATAAGACAGTCTCCTGAGATACCGAGCTGGGCTCAATGGGTTCCAACACCTAAAATGAGAAAGAAAAAAAGTAGTCCTGTAGTTTACATTTACTGCGCTACAGATTCTACCAACACTCTGAGAGCTGTTTAAGACAGCGTGTTGTCCTCTCTGCTGGACTGCCCGACCCTTTTTCCAGAAGATTTCTTTTTTGAAGGGGAAGATAAAAAGAGGGGATAAACGCACAGGGATTCAACTGTAATAGTAGTGAGTATAACTTTAATTTCTTTCTCATGTTTGACACAACTAACTGTCCTGTCCTGACTTGTTTTGGCTTTTGGTGTGACTGACTCCGTAATTAGTTATTTTATCGCGTAAATTACTATTACAGTATGTAATTCCCAATTACTGCAAATTTCCAGAAAACTGGTATTATTTATTCTCAATTTTTGGCCAAATCTTGTGATATTATTAAAATTGAAAGAAACCCTGCAAGATTTCATTTATTTGAAAAAATAAATAAAATAAAAAACCTAACAGATTTTTGGCCATTTATAAAATTAATTAATAATAAGTAAATAAAATAAAGGGCTTCTTGACTATTTACAAAAAAGCAAAATTACTCAAACAAAATAATAAAGAGAAAATTACATGCAATATTTAATTTTAAAAAATTATCTGGTGACACCATATAAACCATTGTTTCTAAGGTGATAATTTTTACCTGCATGTTAAATATTTGTTAAAAATTTTACTTAATTTTTGCTGGCAATAATACATGTGACACACAAGGTTCAGACTCCCTAAATGAATACATAGATAAAAATATATATATTGTCTTCTAAATCCTTTATTGTTTGTTAATAAAAATGAGAAATTAAAATTGCTTAAGTGACATCAAATTTAACATCCTCATCTAAATATTTGCCAATTTAGTTTTTCTGTCTTTTTTCTTGGTGCAGATTAGCTTTTTTTTATCCGAGAAAGAAGGCATACTTTACACTGCAGTAGTTAATTTTCTCCAGGCAGACTCAAGAAAACGAACACAGTCAAAGCAGCTGACATCCAATGCCATCTGCTGAGGCCAGGAATGCCGTGAAGAGACCCGAGAGCCTCCGAGCGTCTCACCAGGACGACAGGCCTCGACTCCCGGCTGTGCGGCGTCTCCGCTCGCCATCATTTCACGTGCAGGGAAGATGATGATGATTCATCCGACTGTAATCACCAGCCTCGCTAAATGAAGGATGTTCCGATTTAATGTTCTTGCCTTCGAGTCCTTGCTTACCTTGAAAGTAAAAATAAAAACAAAAGGTTACAGTTCGGTGTGTAAGGATGTGTGATAGGAATATATCTTTTAGAGGTTGGCCTTTATTCCTGTTGACTTTGTTCAGCATCTAATTCTTTCTCTTTCTGTGTGTTAATGAAAGAGAGAAAATGAGCATTAGTGAGGCAGCCTGCCTGTCCTCTGTGCCATGAAGACAAGCGTGACAGCGTGTTTGACTGCCTGCTGCTGCTATTCACACACAAACAATAACCGTATTTATTCAATTAACAGATAATGAGCAGGCTGATTTAAAGGCTGTTTACACTGCCTATTTGCTTTACACAGACAGAGATTAGGGTGCATGTCTAGCTGCAGTGTGCGCCGGTGACGGTGGCATTGTTTGCCTTAGGACTGATGTCTTTCGGGTTAGATGCGTCTATTCGGCCGGGCTCTTGGCCTGCAGATTGAAAACGGTGAAAGACACAGAGTGCTAATTGATCCATCTTCATTCAGAAAATAGAGAGGAAAGATGGGGAGTTGAAAACAGGGCACAAGAGAAGGAAGAAGGTAATAGGGATCCTCTATTAAGTAGCCTGTAGTAGGTGATTAGTGGGCTGGGGGTGTTTACTAAATACCGTGGGGTGTTGTTTTCTTAACACGCCACTGTTTGGATCTGAAATATTTGGTTGAAAGAGCAGGAAATGAGCTTTTAGATGACTGCCTTACAGATCTCTAATCACTGAAATCTTTCCTGTGTCTACTTGTAAATATCTTGATGTGAGGGTTGTGGTGAATTGGCCTATTACATATTGTCTATTTTCAAGCACAAATGTTTGTGCTTGGTATTTCATCCTAATATTTTCTTAAAAATAAAAGAAACAACATATTTCATAACTGAAAGGATTAAAAGTACAAGTCAAAAGCGCCACACATACAAAATCATTAACATTTGTCGCTTGACCTGCTTTCTGCTCTGGCTTGTAAAAAATATCTCCTGGCCCCTCAGTGGCCACAGTGGTTGGCAGGTTGTGATAAAATGTCCACCTTAAATCTTATTTGATAGCCTCTCAAAGGCAGAACCACCTTCTGGAAATAATTTTGAGGGTTGAAGAAGGTGGTATTAACAGATTTAACGTGGCTGCGGAAGGACCTGCTGAGGCACAATAGCAGATTAAATTCAAATTACAGCGACAAATTGCGCATCAGCACGCATCTGCGGAGACTATGTTTTTATTCACAGTCAAGAAAATAAAGTCACACTGTTGAATAAAATTTTTAAATAAAATTTAAACATGGAGCTGAACAAGTAAACTTTTTTAGTGGATATATATGGGATGGCCAATTTTCAAATGAAAATATAATAACACACTGTAAGTTCAGAAATACAACTTGTTAAAATATTAAATACAAATACATATATTTTAATGTTGAGTTTTTGGCACCTAGTATTTTTACGCAAAAAATAAAAATCACAAGTGAATCACAGCTTTTTGTAAACTGTACCCTCACATCTGTGTCCAATTGTTGTCTACATCTACATTCTTTTGCAAGTAGATTTATTTTTCCTGGGCTACCATGTGGATTCA
Source organism: Poeciliopsis prolifica (assembly GCF_027474105.1). Lineage (NCBI taxonomy): Eukaryota > Metazoa > Chordata > Actinopteri > Cyprinodontiformes > Poeciliidae > Poeciliopsis > Poeciliopsis prolifica. The sequence continues at coordinate 9,676,158 of NW_026562387.1, forward strand.
GCTGACCAGTTTAAGTGGGGATTAGATGTTTTAAACTCAGATTTTGATTAAAGAATTGTTTTTGCAAAAGTTATGACAAATCACACTTCAAGAACACACTGTAAAATATCTCATTGCATATTGTATTTTATTTTAGGCGTATTAATTTTTTATTCATGAAAAATAAATAAATTAAGTCCTCAGATTTTGCATTCAAAACAGTAACATCAATGTGAATGAGAAGGGCACCGCATGCATCGTAACACAGGTCATACAGATCAGACGCCTTGCATGTTGTGATTATCTGTGTTAAAAGCTTGGCTTGGGCTATATTTACCTTTGGCAATGCAGGTTTTGAAATAAGTAAAGCGAAACTAAAAGGCTAGCAAACCACCGTGAATGAAGCTTGTTGTGGCACTTCGTCTTCTTAATGACACTTCTACCGCTTCATCTAGCTTCTCTTTGTTCTTGCTAAGGCTTCAAAGACTTGGCAGTTCAGGTTGAAGCAAGATGAACATCAAAGATGCTGAATGTGGCCTTTCTTCTTTACATGATAAATATTTTGTGGTAAAGAGAAAAGTTTTTTTTTTTTTTTTTTAATTCATGCCTTCGTTCCTCTCCTCTTCGTTTTTACTTTCCTCATCTTTTCACCTGCTGGAGGTGGTAGAGACACCAGCAAGGTAATGGCTTTATTGGGCTGCACCATTCACCACTTAGAATACCACATTAGTCCACCACAGGAACCCCCTCCCGACCTTGTGATCGCTGTTGATGTGCAGTGGCAGAATGGGTTTCTCTTTCTTCTTATAATTTTTAGCTCTGTGGATTTTACTTTGAGATTTATTTTTTTTCTTAAATATTATTCTATTTTTACTGTTGAATGAAAATACATACATTTTGGTGTTTTTTTATGTTTAAACGTGAAAATGGAATATAATGGTTATGTTCTGTTACTAGTTATGGGAGACGAGGCAAATTGTAAAGATAGAATGGTATTCATGAAGGCTTTGCTGTGGTGTGAAGAGCAAAGCCTGTTTGAAAAAAAAAAAAAAAGACCATCGAGCTCAGGTTACCTTGGCTCATGTAAACAGTGGGCCATTAAGAAAAAAATCCTGCTCCGATTTGGGAAGAAAAAGCACATTATATCTCTCTTTTTTTATTTCCCTGAGCAGATGAATACCTTTGACCTTTTTCTGGACCATCTATTCCCACGGAGGGTCAGAGTCAAGTCTAATGTAGTGCCACAACCATGCGAGTAAATGGCCCCGCTTGATGTTTGCAGAGAGGCAGGCCCAAGCAGGAGTGGACAGCAAAATGTAACTGTCAGCTAAAGGAGAGTAATAGAGGCATTCGCGGCGTCATAGAAAACATATGTGGCTCCATATGCTCTCCATGTTCTTGTTTCCAGTCTGCTTCATTGTCTGAGATGCACCACTGATCTGGGGGCCTCTAAAGTGCCTTGCGTTGGTGTGTATGAAAGAGACTAAGATGTGCGTGCGCGTGTGTGTGCATTTACACCACTCTGATCTGGGGCCCCTGAGTGCCCTGCACTAGATATATGCTACCAAACAGGCATGAGTTATGTGTCTTTGTTTGCAAAAGTAAAGTCATCGACACAAATAGTTGGGTTTAGCGTAATTATGCATAAAAAGCTATGAGATTATAGCTTTTTAATAATTTAGGTCAGAATACCACACTTTTTGAAAATCTCCACACAAATTTAATACAAAAAAATAATAAATTATATAACTTAATGCATTTTACTACTTCCGTCCAAATAACAAAATACTGATTATCACACTAATAATTTTAACTACCTTTTTATGTGTTAATTGTTTTCATTTTTCACATTTTTAACAGGCATTGGTTGGTTACTGGTATCAAGATAAAGCATTGCTTTAAAAAGTTCTAGATTCAAAAATATCTTGCCTTGAAAATTATATTGTTTCTAATGAAATGCACTTTCCCTTGCTAAGAAAAAAGACAAAACTGGCTTTTTATAATTATTACAAACACAAAAACCAAAGGAGTACCACCTTTTGCTCTTTCTAAGAAGCTTTAATTTATAGCCAGAGTTGGCAAATTACAAATTGGAAGAATTCAATTTCTGTTTTATCATAATTAGACTGACAAATATTATGAAAACATCATTATATCTTTTAGTCTATTTATTACAATACTTTATGACAATAGAAATAGTTTTTATTCCTTTGCGTCTTAAATAAAAACAATGGGATCATGTGGAAATGCTTTGGGGATTTTTAAAATATTTTTTTGTAACTTCTATGATACTTTTAAACTGTAGTGATTTTACGTTGTTATCACTCCTCAAACCTTTCCTGCGAGTATTAGATTGTAGTAGCTCTCTTTCAGTCAGCTGACTGGAAGTGTGTAGCAACAGTTGGGTGAGGGGCACCGATGCATTGCTCTTTGTCCGTCACTTCAACATGATCTCTGGCCTTTTGTTGTAAGGGTTTTGAACTACAAGAATTATGGCAGAAAATCTTAGCAGTCTTAAGCTTTTTAAATTTTTGGTATGTCTTGATAATGTGAGTGCACATACTCATTCCGTGTGTTGTTTTTTGGGATTCAGAGCTAGGCTGTTTCATAGTTTCTTTCTGTGTAATTGCCACAGGCTGGGGCAGGCCTGTAGGAAGGGGCCCCGTTGGTCATTAGGACTTGTCATTATGCCTGGAGGAGGAGTACTGATAAATTCAGATAGTGTCAATTGCAGATGAAAGATTTGCTGAAGATGCTAGGGGTGTCACGGTCGACTTGCCTCTGCTCAACAAGTCCCATCTTCTTTCAGTCAGCAGGAAAGTAGAAAGACTCTCCCACACTCCGCTTCCCCTCAGCCCCTTGTACCCCCAGCCCCTCACCCTGCTGCCTACCTTCGCTTCTTTAGCCCCACTACACAGTTCCCCCCACCCACCCTTCCTGCTTACCTTGGCTAAGCTGCTTTGCATGTTGATTGGGGGAGGGCTAATCCAGTTTGCAGCTGTCGTAGACCAATGATGAATCACCTTTCCGTCATTTGGCCATGCTCCCCTTACTTAGGGAGGAGGGAGGACCTGGAGGACGAAACAACAGTGGAGTTGGGCTGCGGCTCAGAGACAGACAATGTGAGCCTCTGTTCCTTCGCCAGCGCTCTCTTCCCATTTTGCTCCAGAATAACAATAATGTTTTCTCTGATAAGCCTTTTTGTGTCATGGATGGCTCCGGACTGTGACATCAAGCTGCAGTAACAAGGACTGACATTGTTTCCTGCCTGGGGCAGGTGGAGGCAGAATAAAGAAAGGGGAGTGTGGTTTGAGAGGACTCAGAGCTGTCTAGGTCCAGGTAAGAGCAAAGTTGTGTCAGTTCCAGTTGCGCCAAAGAAATGTAGCTCTTTGTGTGGCATCAGGGATTGCTTTAAAAATGGGCATTTCTCTGCTAAATGTGTTTCCTAACTCCAGGAGACTTTTATGCTGGCAGTATGTGACTGCAAATGTTGGCCCTCATAGGAGAGTACAGACTTTGCAGGAAAAGTGTTTGCAAGGAAAAGATTTAGTGTCCCTTCATTTTCCTCAAGCTTGTAGGGTGTGATAATTTTAACATGAGTTAACGAGTAAACTCTGGGAGTAAAATATATTCTTGTCCCCATAAGTATTCTTTTTCTTGTTGCTTTTCTGTTTTGCATTTTTCTTTGATTATTTCCTGTTTTTACCCACCTTTTTTGAGTTCATTCTGGTCCTTCGCAAAAGTATTTAAACATGTGGCAGATTGCTATCATTCAACTGTCTTTTTTTTTTTCGGTGATAGGAAATGAGACAGGCATCTCAAGAAATAATTAAAGAAGTGCACGTTTTTATAAACAACTTTTATCAGAATTTTGGAGACTTGGAGATAAATGAAACCTCTCTTATAATTATTGAGCAGCAGTTTATATGTTTCCTCTGATGTTTGGATAATTTCTCTGTGGTGATGACCTTCTTGCCATCACCTTAATTTATAGCTCCATTCATAGATTTTTCATGAGACTACTTTAGGTCAGAATAAACATGTGGCATCCATGTAACTATTACATTTATATCGTATAAATATGTTTGCGTGCGTGCGCGTGTGTGTATGTGCGTGTTTGTACACTACACACACACACCCATATTTCTGCCTAAAATTTGAAAGTTTAAATTAAAAAATACATCTTCAAAAATTGATATCTCCTTTACATTCTTTCATTAGGTTTTTGACATGCCTGTGTGTGTGTGGGCGTGTGTGTGTGTTGGTGGATCTACATACATATACATATGTGCATGTGCGTGTGCGTATGTGTGTGTCAAAATGTAGTGACTGGTAGTTATATTTTAATCTAGTTAAAATCTGGTTTTTGACCCCTGGTATTATTGTAACAAGCCCTTTATTGAAATTTATTTGTTTATCAGCAGCAAACATTCAGAAACTTTGAAAATGAATTGAAGCAAAAAATAATAATCCAAAATCGTTGCGATAAGAACAGTAGTTTTATTTTCTTGTACTTTTTTATTTTTTTCAAATCTCTTGTGGCTCCTATCTACACTGTTGTCTGTGGACGATCAAGTCCTTTGAGTGCACAGATGAGAAGATAGAATAATGTTTTCTGTGGCGTGGTCTTTTGTATAAACACAGAAACAATTAAGGAGCTTGCCAGAGCAAACACACGCCTCATGAACTTCTCATCCGCCCATCACTGAGGTATTGGCTCTTATAATCAGGCAGAATGCTATGCTCCTAACACATTAAGCATTGCCTCAAACCAGCAAAACATCTGTTTGCACTCATCATCACCCCCAAAACGATATACACTTAAGATCATTTTATCTGCATGAAACAGATTAATTAGACCGTAAACATTTCGTAAAACAACTTGTAAAATTATGATGAAACCATTGCAAACACACACACACAGTTACTCATATTTTTTTTATATATTTAGCTGTCCCTCGTTAACACTATCTTTGTGCTTTAAAAAATGTACGGCCTTTATATTCAGCATTGCACGTCTGAGTCTTATGTTGTCACTGAAACTACAATGATTTGTGTAATTTGATTTGCTGTGTGTGTGTGTGCGTGTGTGTGTGTTTATGTGTGTCCTTTCAGGTCTATGGAAATGCAGGATCTAGCCAGTCCTCACAGCCGAGTAAGTGGAAGCAGCGAATCTCCGAATGGTCCCAGCCTCGACAACTCACATATCAGCAACAATTCCATGACACCCAATGGCACAGAAGGTGCGTTTGCTGTGTTTTAATAAGAAATTTTAAAATGTTATTGTAGAAATTAGCCATTTGAATGTAAAGATATATGTATAAGAATAGAAGCAACAAAATCTCTTTGAGACCAAGATGTAGATTAATCGTGATTGTTACTGTGAAGCTTTTAATTCTTTTTTCTGCTGGTAAATCTATATGTTGCACAGTAATTGTTTTCAGTGACTATTAGCTGTTTATTCAAGCATCCATGTAATTATTCAAAGCCCGCAGCATGGAAATGATTGCGTTTTGAATGTGGTCTCCTCTGTACATACTTATTTGCTCAGGTGATTCGCCTGTGCTTTAAATCTGAGCCTTTGTTTAGTGAAGCAGTCACAACCCAACAAATTATTAAAATGATCCCTTGCCGTGTAATCTCTATGTTTTATATTAGCCCGGGGCTCAGAGTTTATGTTTCTCGCCTTGCAGACTGTCATGTGTCCCTTTTGCCATTCTGTCTTTCCCATAGGAGATAACATCACAATGCTTACCACTGCAGACTGGTTGTTAGGTTCTAACTTACAGTCTACAGCAGGTTTGTGTACTTTTAGTGACACAATGAAAGGACAATACTTGGTGTTTTTTCCAAACTCAAATAGAAGTACTCATTTTTCCCCAATTTTCCCTCTTGGTAAAGTAATTTGTTTTCATCAAAAACTCCCTCAAATGCAAAGGTCATTAGTTGCCAAAAGTACAAAAGTGCCTCAACTATTGTGCCTTTCATTAAGAAACTCTTTGGATTTTCTGGTATTTTGTTTCAAGCATGATTTGACACCAACTGGTCTTGAGTTCATTGTTACAAAGTGGTCAGACTGTGAACTTCTTGTTGGGATCCTCCATGCTGCCTCTTGAACATAGTGGTTATTGTTTGCTATGTGACCCCCAGTGTGTGCTAGTTTATGCATGCACTATGTGACCATATTATTACCGTTGTGTTGTTCAAAGGTGTTACCCCTCATCGACATGTGTGCAAGCACTGCAGAAACATGTATAACATGACAGCAAATGGCTTCTCCAACCATGAGGGATTCTACTAAGCATGACTCCTTCGCCCACATTGTCAATTTGCTTTGCCACAAAAAAAAGAAAAAAAAAATCCCTTAGCCCGCCTGAAGTGAAATGAATTGATTTCAAAGATTCCTGAGCTGTCAGAAAGCTGTGAAATTGTCTTTGCAAATCTATTGCTGGGCTGTATAATGGAGTCAAGGTCAAACCGTGTTAGCTACACTCTTAAAACGATTTTATATACTATATATTTTCTTGACATTTCAATAGAAGTTGCATGTCTTACACGCGTTCTTTTTCTCACTAGCTTTCAAATCATCTCTTAGTCAAATATGACAGGTCGACTGTGTTCTTTCAGAACTGCAAAAATACAGTTTTATAGTTATTTCAAAACTTAGTATAAATAACTTGCAGGAATCGATCAGCCAGAGATCGGAATCGGCTCATTTTTACTTGAGTTGCTTAAACAATAAAAACTGGAAAATAATACCTTCCAAATTTACTGAAAAAAAACTTTAAGTGCATCAAACAATGTTACATCCTTTTTTGTTTGATAAAAAAATTTTAAAAACAAAAAGGAGCTAAAGGAACAGGCTTGGATACTTAATGCAAAGACTCTTGCAATTTCCTCATTTTCTGTTAAACTTACGTTTTATCCGTTACATGTTACCCTCACAAATAAATAATACTCTGAAAATATTTAAAATCTGAATCAGTAGATGAGAGAAAAGAAACAAAAGTGGTATTAGTCAGGAAAAGCCTTATCTGTGCATCTCTAAATATACATATGAGAATTAATGACAAAGTAATATTAAAGGAATTTAAATTTGGCATTCTTGAAATTCAGAAGCAATCTGTTGCTCTTTTCGGTTTTCTGTAGTTTTTTGGGTTTTTTTAGCTTTTTTTTAGCACTGTAGATAATGTCCATTTTTCATCCTAACTTAATTTGGTGACAATGTGACTTTTTATTTACAGTTAAAACAGAGCCAATGAGCAGCAGCGAAATCGCCTCTTCAGTCACAGACTCTGCTTTAGACAGCTTCTCAGGATCAGGTGAGGGGAAAACATTGTCTCATGTGAACGTTTTTGAGTATGTGTGAACTAACACACACAACCACATGCAAACTGATGATGTGATGAGCCTAGAGATGGGTGGCTGATAAGTCAGGCCTTAGTAAGTGTTCCAGCTGTCAGTCGAATCTAATGTGTGTGCTTGTATTCCTGTGCGCTTAGGCACAAAATACATTTTCCTGACTTTGTCAGCAAATTTATATGCGTGCTTACATGTGTGGGTGTAGTTGTTCACTCTGTTGGTTCCCATGTCAGTGAGAGCTGAATTATGACCTGCTGAGCCCAAAGTCTGTCTGTCCACTGGAGTGACATGGCGTCCCAGTGGCCCTCACTCTCCGTGGGCTGTTACCCTATCGTCCCATCAGAGCCAGTGTTTTCACACCTTCCTTTCAGTAAAGAAACATCAGACAGACACACACACATAAACACATTGCTACCTAAGGCCGAAGCCGTCTTTCTTCCACCCTCTGCGGTATCACTTTGCCGCAGAATGAGGCATTTTGTGTTGAAATTCGTTTTGTGTTAAAATTCATTAATAGAAGTGTGTGGTATTAACTTACTGCAAATTTTCCTGTATTTTCTCAACCATTTAACTAAGTACTTGATACTTAACGTTAGAACAGCATAAATCACTGCATGACTTTTGTCTCTGACAATATTAATGAAATTTAGTAATCTTATACCCCATATTCTCCGTGGGGAAACCCAAAGCTCTGTTCAGAGGAGAAAGTGTTGTCCAGTGGCAGGTGCTGCCGATGTGGGAAAAGTGTTCAGTATTAATAATGTGTGTGAGGGGTAACAGAGGCATACAGTTTCATACAGTAAGCACTCCCCTGCAGCAAAATCCCTCATTTGACATGTCATGCCCAATTAGACAGATATTTCGAAACTTTGCCATGCCACTGCACCAACAAAAGCTGCTGGCAGCATCCTGGAATCTTGATGACGTTTTATAAATTTAAGATATTCTAATTTACCACTCTTTTTATATACATATATAATCGTGCAGGTTTTTTATTCATACTTAGAATAAAGTTGTTTTTTTCATTAATATTACAGTTATCTCTAAGTTAGCAGCTGGTATTTTGCGGGGTGAAATTCTTGTAATTTTAATAAATCATTGTTATTTTTACTTTTTTCTTATTTGTCCACAAGGAACATAGTGTTTTGGCAAAATAATTCAATTAGTATTTAGAGAGAAACAGAAATATATATTTTTTAAACAGTATAAAATTTTAGAAGCAACATATAGTACTTAAAAAGCAAATTTGTATTAATAATTTCACGTAAAACACATGCATCGTTTTTAAAATATGGATAAAACTATAGTGAAAAAAGAGCTTTGTGGAACTAGGTAGATTTAAAATAGTGCATTATCAATCAACCATCTGCATTCAGTGTTGTCATTTCCATTTGTCCTGAAAGCTTATAAACAGAGATGCACTGAGATTTTTTTTTTTGTTTTTATATGAAAGATTTGCTCGTCAGTTACAAGCCGATTCCACTTTCTCTTCAATAGTTTTAAGAAGATGAGGAACAACATAAAAAAAATATTTCTAGCCTTTGTGTCATGGGTAATCATTAATTATTTTAATTAAGAGCAGATGCGAAGTCAATTATTTAAAAAGACCTCAGCATGCTAAATTAATAATGAGTACTTTTACTGTGGCTAGCAATGCTAAATCCAGTCTCCGTGTAAATTACTCAGAGAATGTAGACCCTCAGCTCAACTCAAGGATTTCCAAAAGATTTTCAACATTTCTAAATTCAGCATGTTCCAATGCAGACAACTTTAAAAAAATTTTAAATGATACAACTGAGTTACATTGCTGTAGTTTGTTTAAGTATTATGTTTTTCACTGCAAGTCTTGTCCTCTCACATTATCAAAACCTGAAAGACGTGCAGGCATGTCTTTATGTGTCTTCAGTAATGATATTTCCTTTTACATTATGTTTTACATCTCTCTGCTTCTTCTGACCTAATTGTTAAAGCCCAAGTTGTCAGCATGTGGAGTGATGCTTTGAAATGTTGCGTGCATTTATTGGAACAAGATTTATTTATTTATTTTTCATTTCTTTTTTCATTTTCCAACCAGTTGATTAACGGTTGGAAAATGATGCTAAAAATGGATAAATCCTGGTCATCATCCAATCTCTTTGTGCATCTTTATTTGTAAGTGTCCCCGGGCTGAGATTTAGACCCCAGAATTACACAGTTTTTACTTACCAAATTATTTGACTCCATTATTGCTCCCCCCTTCTTAACATTAAGTAAGTTGACAACAATAAACAGAGGAGAGCGTTGTTATTGCCCTTTTCTTGAAGTCCAGCAGTTCTTTTTGGCAGAAAATAATATTTACCTTATTTCTTAATGTTTAAATATGTGCTTGCCTCTTTTCTTTTTTGACTCTCCTCAGCTATTGGAACCAGTGGCTTCAGCCCAAGACAAACTCACCAGTTCTCTCCGCAGATTTACCCGTCCAAGTAAGGTTTCTTTTATTTTTCCTTTTAAAAAAATAAGCAGCATCCAGCTTCATTTGGATCTTTAATCAGATCCTTCTGTTAGATTGAGGCTTTCTGACTGGCTTTGATTGCCTAAACGCCTTCAGTTTGTGCCTTCTGAAATCTGTTGTAATTGTTATCTTGTAAAAATTTCCTTTCCCATTTATTGTTGTTTCTTTGTGTATGAGCTTTGGGACGCCATCAGTCTTACGGGTTGGCTAACTGTTTAGTGAAAGGACAAGTACAAAAAGTTGTCTCTCAGTAAAGTTAGACCTATAGCGTTAGGGATCTTCCTGTCACTGTTTTCCACTTCCATGTTTTTTTTCTGCCCTTTAATAGCAGGACATACCCACATATTCTGCCTACTCCTTCGTCTCAAAACATGGCTGCGTATGGGCAGACGCAGTACACCACAGGAATGCAGCAGGCCACAGCATATGCTAGCTACCCTCAGCCAGGCCAGCCCTATGGCATCTCTGCTTATGGTGAGATTTACACACATCAGAAAACTTCTGCTAAACAATGTATCTTTAAGTAAGAGATTGTCTTTTTTTATTTTTTTTTTATTTTTTTATTTTTTTTTGCTGAAGGTCAGGAGTAACACCTTGCTCCTAACAAACTCATGTTCCCACAATTTCTCCATCAGAACAAGAGCAGTTGTTGCTGAGAGATGCTGACTTGTTGTTTAGTGCCTGTATATTCACAGTCAGTGCAAGATTTGCTTGTGAAGCTGTTCAGATAGATCAGAAAGATTAGTGACATAAATCTGAAAACAGAAACCGGTTTCCACTGGCAATGTAAGAGAAAGCAAAGAATAAATGTCTTTATTTGTCTAAAGTCTTTGGAGCGTTTTGACCCCAGAAAATTCTGCAATATGTGGAGGAATTTACACTGTTTATTTGAGTGGAGCCCTGCAACCTACTGTTGCACAGAAACAACACTCTGTCTCATTCAGCCAAGGCAGTGGTCAGTGTAAGTCACAAACACAAGCCACATGTTTTATTAGTTGTGCATTATTTCACTTATGACCTAAATGATAATAATATATTTTATTACTAAATAAAACAAGGATAGTCTAAACATGTCTTTGTTTTTACAGCCAAGTAGCTCCTTATGTGTGCGGGATAGTATTTCTAAACAGCAGAGCATAGTGAAAATCAGTTATCAGCTTATCTCTGTTCAGCCATTGTTATTAGTGTGTTATGCTAACAGACAGAGTCAGAGTCCCTTTGCTGTGTCCAATGTAATTTAAACCTGTGTTGACTGTTGTCTGTGCATCAAACCGATCTGGTGTCACTAACTGATTTAGGTCCATTGTGGGCAGGCATAAAGACCGAGGGGGGTCTGAGCCAGTCCCAGTCCCCAGGACAGACGGGCTTCCTGAGCTACGGCTCTGGCTTCACCACACCTCAGACGGGACAGGCCCCTTACAGTTACCAGATGCAGGGTGAGGACATCTTTTGTCACTTCTGTCTATATCTAGCTATGTGTCTTCAGAGGAGAAAGCTTTGTTGTCAGGAGGTTAAAATAAGCATGTATGAAATGGTTAACATGATGACATCTGTGCAAAAACAGTTTTCTCCAAAAATCGGAAGACATGGCGGCTTTAATTTCTTGTTGAATTTGTTTTTTCTCTAATTGGTCTATCTCTTTGGGCATCTGTAGTTTTTCAGTCCCTTGTATAAATATTCATCCCCCTGGTTGGCCAACTAAATTAGGTTTTCTGTATTGTTTTGAAAAGGATAAAAGAAACAGACCTCTGTTTCTGATTTTGTAGACTGAGTCAAGACACAGGCCTTGTCCTCACCCGGGACGATGGTTGCATCCCAGGAGTGCGGTGTGCAGCCGCAAAGACTGCCTCCCTGTTCTCTCCTCTTAAAAAAATCAACACAGATGGAAAAATGTCAGGCGCTTAGGAGACATCAGCCATAGTGCTCTTCATCCTTTGTTTTTTTTTTCTCCCTGTGATCATATTTGTATTTGTTTAAGCGCTGAGACCAAAGAGATTTATTGCCTTGAAACCAATAACGATGAGTTGTGGCACTCTGTGCACCCCTTCTCTTTCCTCTTGCTGTCCAGTCATGAATTCTGTTTAGATGTGGATCAGTTCTTATGGGGATAGTTCAAGACTTTTGAAGCAGGATTCTGTTAAAAAGGGTCAAAAAGAGTCTCTGTTGAAGTTTTCACTCCATTAAGTTTGTCCTGAAGGCTGAGAATTGAACTTCTACCATCACAGAACAGCATAGCAAAATATGCAAATATGTTTGTACCACTTGCACCGGATGGCACCTAGTTAGAAATTGATAATAGGATATTTAAAATCTTTGTATCACCTACATAGTGATACTCTCATTTATTTATTTATTTTTTAATTTGAAGGCAACTTTTGTCGTTTCTCTGTTTGGGTAACTTTACAAGCATCCCCATGTACACTCTTGTTATTTTATGCTAAAAAGAGGGACTGACAAAAAGTTTTGAGTTTTTAACAATCTATGTGTTTCTTCTGTGATTCTCATTTTTTTAATTGTCACAATTGTTTTGTGCAACTGCACTGTCCATTTACCAGTTCACTTTCCATCTGTTTTCTAAATGACAAAAACCAAGCAAAAAGCTTACACCAGATATAATATTAGCTAAATGTAACAATTTTATATAAACTCTGCTTATCCTGAACTATACTTTTGAGGTAAACCGTCTCACTTTCACTGTATGGGGACAGTTAGCAAGCAGCTAGCTCAGTGTTTATTTTCTCTCCTGTGATATCTCTAAGTGTCACATTTGAAATATCTCTACATGTTTCTGAAAAGCCTCCAGAGCATTTCACAATACGTAACGCCAGCTCAGCAGCAGATGTCTTATGGAAAAATCTTTTTTCCACACCTCTTAAGCAAATACAGTTGGCCGCAGTAAGAGTTTTGCAGTGTGCATCCAAGTAGCTAAAATTGGACTCAAGAGTGAGAACAAATACAGGGAAATACAAAAGTTGCCATATTGTTCTTGGCAGTTTGACTTAAAATGACTTAAGAATGTGCTCATTCATCTTCTAAGTACTATGCTTCTCCTGTTTTTGTTTCCCTCACTCTCTCTAGCTATCTCTTACTGTTGTTGCATGTTCTGTTAGTTTTAAGTGCAGCAGTAATTGACAGGCATGTTAGATGACAGATTGGCCACTCTTCTGGCCCTTGGTTCTCTAACTGTGGCTCTGGCCTGCTGCCACACCATCATCATTACTCTTTGTGGCCTATTGATCTGCCTGGGCGATGCGCCTCAGGCTTGGGTGTCCCAAACCAAAGACTTTTTCCACATCTGATACTCCCCTTTCTATCAATGTCCCTGCAACCAGCCAGCTGTCAACACACAAAATGATCAAATTAATGTTTCTAGCTCTTGCCTTTAGAAGTTTGTGCAATTCCGAAACCAACATTATATAAGGGTCAAAGTCACTTTTGGAACCCTTTTTTATTTCATATTGGGAATTTTAATCTCAATAAAAGGTTATAATCTAGGATTAGTTTTAAACGGCTACAGAAAGTGAGATCATGTAGATGCTAATTAGGTGAATAATTGGATTCCAGCATTCTTTCCCAAAGTCTGAGCAAACTGAAGAAGCTGAAGCCTCAGTTACCTTTTCTAAAAGTAAAACCCCATCTGGTCCTGATAGTCTATTCCCAAGTGGAGCATAGCAACTTCTGCTACAAATATTGTGCACTGATGATAGACATAGCCTGTGGCAAAGGGACTGATCAAGCAAAGCAAATGGACTTCCAATTGTGGAGCCAGAAGGCAAGCGGGAAGAAGGATAGGAGGGAGGGATGGTGTCTGGTCTTGAGTGAGTGAACTAACTACAGCAGGACAGGGGGAGGGAGAGAAAACATGCCCCCCGGGAAACCGCAGCAGTCCCGCTTCCCTCCCTCTTTCTCCCCTTCCATAACCAGCACCACCCCTCTCAACAGCATGGGTTCATTCTCACTGGGTAGTAGGGGTCCCTGAAGCTTTTATGTGGCTCCTTAGTCTCCCTAGAGCAACCCTCAAACACTCCCAGTGAGAGTTTTTATGACTGTTTGAACTGTGTATTAGGCTAATTTGTTGTCCTTCACAGCATTACTCCTCCTTTTCTCGCTCTTATTATTCTGGTGCACTTTCACTTGATTTTGAACTTTCAACACAGATCAAAAATCTGTTCCTAATCCCCAGTTCATCTTGAACCAATTAAACAAAACAACAGGGAGAGTGAAGCGTTTTGATAAAATTGCTGATAGAGACCAAACTCTTAACAGAGTTATCTCATGCTTAGACTCTAGCTGTTACTCACAAACACTACTGTGTCTTTGCTTTATGTCGCTATACAAAACATTCAATCCCTTGCCACACTGCCCTTCTGTCCAGGCCAAAACAAAAAAATAAAAAAATGCAAAAGCGTCCTCAAATCATTTCCCTCTTTCTGAAAGCTGCTTCACATTTGTCACAGTGTGGGAGGGCCCTTCTGATGGGGTCAATGACCAGAGGATGAAAGGAGCTCCCTCTGTTTGTCTCTGACAACAAAGGTGTAATTACGGCCTCATTTAGAAACAGTAAATTTATCTCCTGAATAGTTTTCACTGTAACTGTAGGAAACCTTTTCTGCTGTGATAAAACGGGAGGATGGCTTTCATAAAGTGCCTATTTTTGTCCCTCGTGCCTTTATTTTTATGCACAAGAATTAGAAGGAAAAATCAAGCTGTATCAGGTGTAGTTTCAGAACTTGTTTGACTGAAGTTGCAGTTAGTTTTCTAGCCAATTTCTGACCTCATGTTGTTTTTATTTTTTTCACCTGTAAAAAGTTCTCTTTAACAATTACAGTGTTAAATGCAAAAATAGTATTCAAGCTACTGGTTTCTATCGTTCCCGCCATGAGTGGTCATTATTTTACATTACAAGAAAAGGTAATGTCACACTGTGTGAAAGAGATTAATGACTGTGAAACAGGGTTTAACTTTTATTTGAAACTAAAGACAAAATCACCACAAAGTTGATGTTTGAAATATTTCGCTAAAGTTTACTAAGGAGATATTTTGTCCCAAAGGCCTGACATAGCTATTCTCTGTTTACCCCATAGCTTCTGTATAATTAAGCCATTAGATTTTATCAACCCTTTTGAATGACTTAATTACCCAGGAGGACCACCCCTCGAGCAAGTGAAAAGAAAAGCCTACATATTCATTAGGACTAGATTTCAGTAGCAAACCCACTCAAGCCCTTGTATTTCAAGCTCAGGCCTTCCTTGTTTTATCCCCTTATTCTTTATGCACACTCCCTGCATTTTCACCCTGTTTTCTTTTCACCCCGTGCTACCCTTCAGTAGTCCACACACAACAGGCTCCTCTGTTCCTCTCATTGTGCGGGCTTCGTAGCTGGTTCTGCACCCCCACCACCCACCCCGTCATTCATCAGACCTGATCCAATCACTGATAAGAAAGGAAGAGGAGAAAGATAAGACCACTGTTAGATGCACTCTCTGACGATTCCTTCTGTTCACATTTTCAAATTGATGTTTCGAAAAAAAAAGGGAAAAAGCAGCATATTTTAACACTATGTAATTTCATATGCACAACTGCATTTCTCTCCAATTCTAACCATTCACATTGAGATATGCGCCTGATTTTATTTAATTTTTTCTTGTCCCTGAAGGTGGTTCTTTCACAACAACATCAGGGCTGTATGCAGGAAATAACTCTTTGACAAACTCGACAGGCTTTAACAACACACAACAGGTATGTGCACACATCTTTCCTATCTTTCTTAGTATCTGATCTGGTTTGAAAATAAAGCTAAGGTTTGTGTTTCAAATTCCAACCTTGAAATCTTCTTGAAACAAGCAAATGCGGTATGTTACATTTCAGCCATGACTCAGTCCTCATAAATCACTTAGAATGACAAAAGGATTATCTATTGTACCTCTTGAACATATGTATTATGCCATAGTGAAAAGAGAGAAAAAAAACAAGACATATCGTTGTCCAGATGTAGCGGCGAACAGACATGTGTTTGCATTTATTTTTTGGAATCTCCTCTGTAAAGTAGCAACACTGGTGCAGGGCATATCTCAGATTACGTTGCCAAACCACCCACTTATTTTTTTCTTCTACTCTGCTACATTTTCTCTCTTTTTCTCCATCTTTTTATTTCAAAATCTTTACAAATACCCTGATCCTGAGATCCAAATTCATCAATTTCTCAGTGATCTGCTCAGATCGGACCTGATATTTGAAGAATCACATTTTATTTTGTTTTCTATTTATTAAATATATCAAAACAAAGTCCTTCCACCACAAAAGAGCTAAAGAAGAGCAGCTTTGCTGTATTCTGTTTAGACTCTTGTTTTCTGTTTAAAATTGTCTCTATTGCAGCCTAAAAATACTAAAGATTGCTTACCTGGACTAACATCTATTTTACAAAATACCTAGAATTTGACAAAATGGCAAGAAAGAAGTGCCTGAACTTTCATTTTACATTCACTTTTGCTCTAATCTAGATTTAAACTTTCTTATTCCTCCACTGTCTTCCTCCACTGTCTTGCTCCACAGGACTACCCTGGATATCCAGGCTTTGGCCAGGGCCAGTACGCTCAGTATTACAACAGTTCCCCGTATACCTCACCCTACATGACAAGTAATAACACCAGCCCCAGCACGCCTTCCACCACCACCACATACACTCTCCAGGAGCCTCCTGCTGGTATCACCAGTCAAGCTCTCACAGACAACCCTGCAGGTAAGAATCATTCCTGATTCAGGCTGAATGGTGCCAAGAATAGGATTGAAATAGCGGTTCTAACGCTACATTTTAGGAACTAGAGAAGGCATTTTTTGTGGCATGGAAAAGGGAAAGTAAAGAGTCTAAACTGAAATCAGATGTGGAATTCATTGTAATTTCATGTGACATTAATGCATGACCTGGCAATTAAGATTGCATCTGTGCCAGTCACTCCAAATTTTTTGACTGCATTTGAAATTGTCAGCAGACAACACAGACGACAGCTTTAACTTAACATCGTTTCACACACTCATCCAATTAAGATAAAAGAAGCCCCTTCAATGTCTTTTTGTTCTGCACTCCGTTACCTCTTGTTTATTTAATCGGACTAGTGCACAATAGCTTTTCTGTTCCGTAACCAAATTATAATGTTATCTGCTTTTCTAAATCAGTTCTTTCTGAAAAATATCTCACGCAGGATGCAGTCTGTCCTGCATAAAGACAAATGGTCAATCAGACATCTTTTCTAAGAGTGAATACCAGCTGATCTTTGATGTGCTCCCTTTCATAATCTCCTTCCTCGGCCTTTCCTTCCTTTCAGCAGAGTACAGCACCATCCACAGTCCATCAACCCCCATTAAAGATTCAGATTCGGATCGATTGCGCCGGGCCTCGGATGGAAAGTCACGTGGCCGTGGAAGAAGGAACAACAACCCATCACCACCGCCCGACTCTGACCTTGAGGTAGGATGAGACCTCTACCTTGGCGACAGACGGCCTCGCCCTGTCTGAAGTGCATAGACGTTAATCCACTTACTTTATGGCTGCCACTTAAACTCTTGATGGGCATTAAATCTTAACACTGTGTTCCTTAACTACCAATAAATTATTAAAAGCATTGTGGAATATATGACTCAACGCATATCATATATAAAGTTCATGTGTATAACGTGTAAATAAACAACAAGGCTTGTAATTCGAATATATGTTGTAGTCTCTGAGCTGCTTGCTACCTGATGGGGACCATATGTCAAAATGAACCCAGAATTATCTCATTAATACCTTATTAATTTGAATAAGGATAATAGCTGCTATTATAGTGCTGACATCATGGCGTGTTAACATATCTAGTTAATTAGTTTGTCAGTATTGATTAAGCTAATGTAAAGTGTAAGAGGGTGGAATGTGTGTAGTGGGGTGACGAGAGAAGTGTTGCGGTGACCAGTCCAAGCAAATGGATCCCGGTCCCTGTGGCACACAAATACACACTCCTGGCCTATTGACCAGCAGGATCACCTTGCAACCCTACAGAGTGCACCATTGATTTTGTTTCTTTTCTCTCTATTTTTTTCTTTCTTTGTGTCTTTCTCCCAACCCCACACCCCGCCTCATGATGCCATCTCTCTAGCGAGTTTTCATCTGGGACCTGGATGAAACAATCATCGTTTTCCATTCCTTGCTCACGGGGTCTTATGCCAACAGATATGGACGGGTGAGTGACATCAAGTCTGTGGCAGCGGCAGCAGTGCACTTTATGAGCAAAAATGTTTATAAATACTGAAAGGAGAACAAGGTCCACCAGGTGGTCATTTCCATTGAGCAGAGAGTAGAGTTCACTGTTGGTCTTAGTAAGACGACAAAGCGGAACTCAATGTACAGATAATTGTTTCTTTTTTTAATATACTTGCTAGGCCTCCAATGAGGCCTGGCAAGTATTTGACTGCTCTTTGCAGCTGTTGGAGCTATGCATGGCTGGTCAGGGCTTGGTTGTAGGAGCTCGCAACAGTTGCACTCTGACTGACTCTTGACACATCTTGAGTGTTTCTTTCTTCTTCAGAAATGCCACATTGTTAGTTTAATTAAGTGCTGCTCAATCCTTTCCTTTCAGGCAAGGATCTCCCTGGAGACCGAACCAGGCTGAGTCCAACAAACGGCTTGCATTCAAATTAAAATGGAGAGATTACTTAAACCTGTCTTCTTTCAACATTCAGGATGATAAATCCTAACAAATTTATTATTAGAAATATATTAATTAACATTTTGTTGTTTGAGCTCTAAATTTTGTAATTCAGATGCAGTTATAATTTTGACATTTAAATATGTCTTTAGCATATTTATTTGCAATTAGCATGGTTAGCAGCTGTGATACGGGAGCCCACAGAAGATAGGTCTTCTTTTTATTGAGTGGAAAATATGTTTGATACAAATTATTTTAGGACTCATTCCTACCTAAATCTGGACCTAGGCCAAAGAAAATTAATTTTCAGTTATTGACTGCTCAACAGCTTTCTGGATTTTGAATTAATTCAAGTTAACTCACAAGATTTATGCAAAATCCGCATACAAGTTTTGCTCTCTCTTATTCAGACATTCATAGAACATACTTTGTGTTTCCAATGACTTCATTTTAAACTCCTTTCTACATCTGAAAATTTGCCAACATTGCACTTGGTGAACATTTCTTGACAGTATGTTCACCAATTCGAAAAAAAAAGAAAGCTGAATTTTGATTTTCCTAATACCCAGTGCTGATCAAGCTAAAAATGATCATATTCTGGCCAGGAACTGATTTTATTTTGGTGCCTTTCTATTTATTGTTGAAGAAGAAGGTCATTTTCTTACCAAGGTCAATGTGTATTCTCATAAGATAAAGAATTTGCTTTTCCAGGCTTTGCTATTTGTTGTTTCATTTAAATTGCTCCTCTAAATTTAAACTTTCAAAACAAACTTTTTGGGAAATAAGGCAGAATTATATTCTCATGGTTTTGTTAAGGTCACAGGTTATCTCTCTGCTTTTTCCTTGTACATGTAGAACACTAATAGAGATATTGTTTATGGTAAAGTCATCAATACATCCAAATTTTATGTGTTTTAGCCAGTGTGCACCATCTCAAATTGTCACCTGTTTTGGCTACAGATTTGACTGGTTTTGAAGTCAAGATGTGAAATATTACTACTCAAGTGTCAAAAAGCTTAGTGTCTGCAGCCAATGTTCTGTGCCTTTGTTCTGGTATTGAGGGGGTGTTTGATGGGGGCAGTGTTTTGTTTCTGGGGTGAAGGAGGACTGCCCCACGACCCTCCACTGTTTATTTACTTTATTCTCAGGCCTGCATGCTGGGTAAAGGGAGACCTAAAGCTCAGGAGCTTTGGCTCCATGATGAGGGGCGCTCACACCAAACACACACACATGCAAACACACCAACAGACACGCAAAGACCCATAGGGTTCTCCAATGGGCTCCTCTGAAACAGGAAACACTCCTAACTCCATAAGGGCCCATTCCATCAGAGCTCATATGGGATGTGACAACCACTAAAGCCCCTCTCTCACTCCCTGTTTTCCCTTTTGTTCCCTCTTTTTCTCCTTCAAGCACAATTTAGTCACTTTTTTCATCAGGCTCCAACTGGTTTTATGAGTGTAAAACAAAGTCAAAATGATTATGACATCTTACATTGGCAGTTACTAAAAGCACTTTTTCTGTTTGTCTTCCTTTGACTTAACGCTAAGACTTCCAAAAGTCTGCTGACATTTTATAATCCTAATTTCTCAGTGAAGATATTAGCTGTCCTAAAGGTTACTAGAAGTCGTTAAATAAAATAATCAGCTAATTTGCATAATTAACCATTAGCACATAATTGTAATGGATAAACATGGCCATCATTAAGTTTTTTTTTTCTTTATGCAATCTATATAAAATAAACTGACAAAACAGGGCCAATAGAAAAAAGTATCAATGGTAACCTTAAATTATTTGTTGCCTAAACTTCGGGAGGTGAACATCTTATTTCTGATAGCAGCAAGAATGTAAGGCTTCACAAGGACTGGGCTGTCTGTGAGCTCGCTCACAAGCAGCTTAGGATGGGGTGGGACCCACTGAAGCCCCCACTGCCCACTAATAACAATACTGCATCTGACGCACAAAGATGATGTCAGATGCACTTTAAAATATATTATTTTATACTATGAAACAATATGCACCAGACCTCCAGAAATCTGATCTATTTTTGTTCACTTTAGCACAACAAATCTGACGTGTTAGATGTACCAATATTTCTAAATTAATGAGACAAGGCGTGGTGCGTGTTCTACTAAAAAATACACATGCTTTCATGTGTGAGTCTCAAAAAGTCCCTAATAAGACCAGCAAAAGTGGTTAGATTTAGTGCCAGTTGTTTTTTAAGAGCCATTGGAAAGATCTGAGTCCTTGTCCCCAGTTGACTTACATGGGGACATGGTTCTTGCTCTTTGAAGCACAAATAAACTATCTTGTAGAAATAGCTTTTAAAGTCACTGAACTTAGCTAGTCTACTCAGTATAATACTACTATTGGTAGTGCAACATTTACTACAACGGTTGTTTTTAGTGACTTTTAACAAACAACCACCTACAAACTAACAAGAAATGGATCAGATTTTATTCAACTGATGATTTCTTGCTGCATCTCTATTCCCAACCACCACTTTGCTTCCTCAACCTGCCTTTTCCCTCTTTGTCCTCCTGCAAATCTGTCAGTCAGATCTATTTGACTGACAGATATCTTAGGGGAGTACACACAAAAAAGTTACAAAGCAGATTATTTTCTCTTTGCTGCTCTGCACTTGCTATAAATGGATGAGTATCTGAGCAAGTTGACATGCACACTTTCTCTTACTCACTGTGACCTCGTAGCCACTCTCTCTAACTATTCCCTCCCTCCCACATGCACACATAAACAGACTGCTCTTTTTATCAGCCCTTTTAATTGGCATCAAGACACTCACCCCCATAAAGCTGATGGCTGAGGCCAGCTGTGCTGCTATTGGGCAGGCTAGAGCTCAGGCTCAAAGTGGGTAAGAGTGGATGTGTGTGGGTGGGGGTGGTGTTATTGCTAAGAGGTTTGGAAGGAGTGGGGGTGAATGTTGGCACCCCCCTGGAGGCAGTGACATCTCAGGACAGGTGGTCCTGCAGCAGTGACAGCAGCAGCACTTTGGCCTTCTGGCCTGCTTGTATGCTTAACTCCCTCACTGACTGATTGTTTAGATTTAATTGGAAAGGATTCACTTGCGCCAGAGAGGATCGCCTTTTCCCACCGATCCCGTCCGTAACGCTAAATCTCCCAGCAGCGGCAGACATTGGAAAGAGGGAGGTAGCTTGTTGATGTAAGGAGGGGGGGTAATTGTTTTTGATGAATTCCTACTGAAAGATTGATTCAAACTGGGAGGCTGAGAGGAAGGAGAAAGCCTGGAGAAGTGGAGGATTGAGCTCTACTTGTGTGGTTTGCACTCTGTCATTTTAGTGAAAACATAAGGATTGTGGGGTGTGACAGCTAATCAGCGGAGAGCTCAGGTGTGTCTTTTGGTGGTTTAACTCGGTAATCCCTGCTTCTGGTCCTGCCTGGCCTGACTTAAAGGCAGATCTCATCCAGCTGCTTGGGGAGACAGCTATTGTCTTCATTCATCCTTAACTTACTAAAGACAATTTGCTGATTAGAGAGTTAAGACAAAAACATGGTTTGAATAAGGACCACATCTCTGAATCTTTTCTCAGATGTAAATATTTAAAAATAAATTATCTTTTTAAAAATAAAGATGCTCACATTGTCACATTTTCAATATTTATTAAATCTTTAACAGGTCTTACCTCACAGGTGGTGGGATCATATTGCCATTACAGCAATAAACAGATTACTGACATGTCATCATTTAATTAATTAAAAGGAAAATTCTTGAAGTTTGTATTTTGTGTTCAGCTTATTTTCTCTCCCATGAACCTACAACTTCTAAAATGTTTAAGCAAACAGAGTTATATCACCTACACATATCGTCAAATGATGCATTAGCACAAATATGCGGAGAACAAGGCCGTTTACGATTTTGGGTTGTGACCTCGGCTCTTCTAAATCAACTACCTTCCTGAGAAGACACATGCTTTTATGGCCTTCATTCAAGTCTGTGGCATTTCTGATGACTATTTTGGTCCTTTTGAGAGGGCTGTAAAAAAGAGTTTGAAACTTTCAAGTCTTTTATGGGAGAAGCCTGCAGTGGAATTTAACGGGATTGTCTTTTAATTGAGTGACTCAGAGTGAAATTTGTAACTTACTGCATTTACCAGATCTGCCTAATTTTCTTTTTTGAACAAAGCAACAGAACACACTTCAAACCCAAGAATTCTTTGTTTGATTTAGGTATTTTTGTGTGTTTAAGGACCCTCCAACATCTGTATCATTAGGACTAAGGATGGAAGAAATGATCTTCAACTTGGCAGACACACACTTATTCTTTAACGACTTAGAGGTGAGTTTCTCTGGTCCTATTTTACTCTCTTTTTGTTTGATAATGCACAATTCAATGTGTTGATTTCATTGGGTGTAGATGCATAATCATATTTGAATGGAAGCTGAATAAGTTCAATTGTAGTAAAGGAAGCAACATCTGCAGTATTACATAGAGCTTTTCTCTCAGTTATCCCCCCATTTCAGTGAAGTATTACCTCAGTCCCTAAGGGATACAGTGAATTTCACATGTGCTGTCAGTCTCCTGGGTTGCTAGCCCTGCCCCTGCCCCCAGCTCGTTCCCACTCTAATGGCCGCTAGTGCAATTTGTCAGGCTCTAGTGTTTCTGTTGCTCTCCTGTCTGCCGGTGTGTCATGCTATGTGCTTGGTGTCAATGGCTTCCTACTCCACAAACTCCATCACAGCACACAATCCCCTACCATCATCCCTCTCAGGGGTCTTTGCCTCACTGATAGATGTTGTGTAAGATCTTCCTCTGGAGGAAAATCAGTACATAGGTCATGATAGGACGGTATATTGTATTCAGACCCATTGAAATTTTTCACTTTGTATTTCCAAACTTTTAGGTATTTGAATTGAAATGTATGTGGTAGACCAAAACAAAGTAGCATATTGATACCTGATTTTCAAATCTTTTAATAAGCATCACAAAGACCAAAGAACACAGCAGAAAGGTCAGGGACAATTGTGGTTATGAAGTAATATCTTAATCTTTAAAAATACAAAATTGCAAACCTACCAAGATGTGACTTTCCACATAAACTGACTACTTGTGCAAGGAGAGCAATCGGAAGAAGGTAACTGCAAGAGCTGCAGAAATTCAAAGCTCCGATGTGACAATATTTGTATAGGATAACTATTAGTGTTGCACTATTCAAATCAGACATTTATAAAGTGTCAAGAATATTAAGAAGAGAGCCTCTATTGAGAAAAAGTAATAGAAGAATAACATTTTACAGTTCCTCACACATAAGGGAAATACGAAATAGCAAGACCGTGTACTGGTGAGAAAAAAATTGTATTAAACAGTTTGACCTACATGCGAAATGTTGTGTGGTAGTCTGCTAACACAGCACAACTCCTTAAACGCATTGTGCCATCAGTATCATCCTGTGGTGATGCTTATTTTCAGTAGGGACAGTGAAGCTAGTCAGAGTTGATAGGAAGAGAGATACACTGCAAGAAAGCCTGCTATATGCTATAGTGGAGTGCAGTTGCACTGACGAAAGGCCAGTACTGACATAACACAAGTTTTAAAGTCCCTCCACTGGCTCCCTGTAGCTCAAAGAATTGATTTCAAAATACTGTTGTTGGTTTACAAATCACTGAACGGTTTAGCACCACAATACATCAAAGATCTGCTGTTGTTGTATCAACCTTCCAGACCTCTCAGGTCTTCTGGTTCTGGTCTGCTTTGCATCCCCAGAACCAGAACCAAGAGAGGAGAAGCAGCTTTCAGCATCTATGCACCAAAAATTTGGAACAAACTTCCAGAAAACTGTAAAACAGCGAAAACCCTGACTTCCTTTAAATCTCGACTAAAAACACACCTGTTTAGAATTGTATTTGAAACATAATATGTAACAATGTATTGTTTATTCCATGATGCATGACTTTGTGTTTTTGTGTTTATGATGTAAAGCACTTTGAAATGCCTTGCTGCTGAAATGTGCTATACAAATAAAATTTGATTGATTGATTGGTTTCATATATTAGATAACACTTTTGAAAACTAAGGGTGCACCTGTTGATTACAATTTTGGTTGATACAGATTTTTTTGTCTGAAATTTTGCTCAATATATCAAGAAAGCTGGTGAGTTGGTAACAGTGGAGAGACTATTGTTTACTCCAAACGGATTCATAACCTGGTGAGTAGGGCTGTCAGTCAAACCGCTCTCACTGCAGAGAAAAAAGGGACAGTAGTTGATTTTTAGATCTTTGTCAAGGTAGATGAGATCTTTGGATAAGAATAGATTTACATGTAAGTATCGGCCCATCACCGATCTCCCAAAAGTAAGAAAATTGGGGAATATTTATCAGCTGGTTGGTTTATTAGTGCACCTCTTTTGAAAACCATGTATTGAGTCCCTATTCCCTCACAATGAATTGTAATTTTATGTTTGTTTGTCACATAAAATCCCATAAAAATAAAATAAAATGTGTAGTTTTAAGTTGATGAAATGTAGAAAGTATTGAAAATGCAGTGAATTCTTACACAAGGTTCTGTAATTTTCCGTATGTTGGAAATCTGAAATTTCTTTAATAGAAATATTTAAAAACAACCTAAGTAGTAAGCGACTCAGATACTCAGTGTACAGAAATGGTATGAGGCAACATACTATTACCACGGAAATGGTATGTTGCATTTGTTGAAATGTGTACCCACATTTCATCCGAACAATGTCCCTGCACCTGTCCATTATCATTTTGCATTCATAATTTAGCAGTAATTAATTCTGCTTTTGTTGCTTTAGAATTTCCTTAATTTTATCCAAATTTCTTCCATCTTATCACAATGACTCCCCTCTTTTCCTGAGTGTCCTGCTTTATTCTCACGTTGTAAAAGAGTAAATGTTTTTCTTGATAATGAAGTGTGAAGAGATGTAGCCAGTTTGCCAAGTCTCATTTCATACCACCATTTTCGGCTTTGCTACACGAAGCATGTCCAGCAATAAGAAAAAGAAAACTCAGAGAGTTAAGAGACAGGAAAATATGTGCAAACTCCCTTAGATGGACAAGTGACTGAGATTCCAAGTGCAGTCATTGTGATCAAAGTTAATTGGCTCCAATTGGCTGGTTAAATATTTCCTTATGCTCTGGCTGTGTAGAATCCATCTAGCTGCACTTTATTTAATAGATGTGCCCCAATCACTTGAAAAAAAAAGGCAGTTTGTGACAACCCTTAAATGTGGTTTTTCTCAACATCTGTCCCATGTTTTGATTTCTTTTCATGTGCTCATAGATGAATTGGCAGTTCAGACTACTTAAAAATTATTTGAAAACCCTGCATGTGTATTTCTTCTGCTTTTTCTCAGGAACAAAACTGTTGGATTTTGTTTTGACACTTTAAAGATTCAGCATTTTTTCCCCTTTAAACTGTGATGACTGAAAATGTTGTGGTCAGTTCATGGAACGCGTTCCAGGATGACCAAACTCTACAGACGCTGCACTGATTGTCATTAATAATCATACCAGAGACGGGGTGACATTCTCTCAAAGGCATATTCATCCTCTCTCCTAAACTGAGCCCAGCCTATCTGAGTGTTAATTACCAGTTCTCAGCAGTGCCTTACCAGTTGTGTTTCCTCTCTCCTGATTTACAGTCTACCATCTCAAACAGAGCTAAATAGAGTCCCACTATAAATACCGCAGCCAACAGCAGTTATGTATTTAAGCATGTGCAGAAATGCATTTGGTCCATCTAATTTAGTCTAAGCCATAAAGGGAGACCCCAGAGGCTGTGAAGGAACACAGGTGCAGAGTTAGTGGCCAAATAGTGTTTGAATGGTGCATCCAAGTTTTAACATTGCTGGCCTTTGCACAAAGACATCAGATAAGGTTCTTAAATTTTGCACAATTTGCAATACGGTTTGAATTTTGCAATATTTTTTAAAGATAAATTATAGCATAATTTTTTTCTGGAGACCTTTTTGAACCGTTACCTTAAAGCATAAAAATGTCCCCAGTCTGCAGAGACCACAAAGGCACAATATTAGCTGATGTTCTACGTGTGTTCTTCGTGTGGATGTGTGTGAGTGGAGGCCAGGCCGTGTTGATAGAGCTGGTGAGTGATGATTCGGGGGAAAGTCATAAAAAGAAAGAGGGCATGCCGAAGGGGTCAACAGGGATCAGTTTCACCTTTATGTCTCTCTTTCTCTCTCCCTCTATTTTCTTCAAACTTTTTCTGGATCGGCACACTTTTTTTAGGGTGCTTTTCTTTTTAGGTGAGTCTTAGAAATACCACAGCCTCACCAAAAGACTCCTAATAAAGACTCCCAAAAATTTAACACATTCCCCTGCAGATATCTTATTGATTGTTTGGCACAAACCATTTACCACTCAGCCCTTTAAAGGATGGTAGATTATATGATCAGCACAATTGTTTTTTTGTTTTTTGTTTTGTTTTTTGGGGGGGGGGATTCCATCAGAAATGTTCTCAGTGAAGCAATGAGAAAAGTAATTCAAGGCAATATGATCCTCATTGATGTTATTCCCTCCATTATTTTTACATCAAGGTTTGCATCACAGATGAGCAAAGCAAATTGCTTTGACCAATCATCTATCAAATAATTTTTTTTACAAAATCATAATAATGCTAACTTTATATGAGTAATGTAATTACAGTGTCTTAAAAAATTATTTGTTCTATTACTTGTTAGCTCAACAGCTCTGGTCCAGGATTCACTGATCGCTACAGTTATGTGAACAAATTGGGACAAAAACAGCATGAATACTTTTGCACAACACTGTAATTGCCTCTATGTACATGTAACTGATTTATTTGAGGGGATTCTTAAGAGGATTTATTGTCCACATTGTGAAATCTATTAAAATCACCTAAACTGGAAAATCTGCGACACGGTGGAGTTAACTGATGGTCTGAAGTGATGTTTATAATGAAGCCCACTGAGGTTGAGTTTGCTGGGAAGACTGACAGCTCTGCCATTGCTCAGGTCATTGGAGGGTGGAGGGTTTACTATAGGTGTGTTGCTGCAGCCAGGACTCCAGTGCCGAACAGTATGTGGGAACCGGGGGCCTCGTTCTAGCTTACCGAGCCCCCTGTGATCCCCTCTCAGTGGGGTACGAGGGCTGCCGAGAAAACAACCCTCCCTGTCTGGAAAAAAAAGGGCATGGGGGCAAAACACTCAGCGAGAGAGGGAAAGGGTAAGAGGTCTTTAAAGGTGGGAACATTTTAAATAGAATGTTCTATGTAGAACACATGCCCTGAAAACATGTGGTGCTGCAAAGTCAGTAAGACATGTACTTACTTTACACATGCTAGTGAACCCACCCACACAAATGCACACATACCTGTGTAGCAGTCCTGTAACACTGTATGCTGACTCCCATTTATAGCTCCCAGTCCGCATTTGCAGGCCTGAAACCTCCTCTGTCACTCTCACCCAGAGGCTGACTGTTAATGAGGGATGCAGTGAAATGCACGGTTACCTTTGCCTCGTGGCTGAAATGGTCCTCCTGAGCCTCTTAGGTTGGAGCCGTTCTGTTAGTTTAACATCCCACTGCCAAGAGTCAGATCCTGTGCTTGCCATGACATGAGAGTGGTAGCTTTAATTATGTTCTCCCATATGGTTTATTTTTCTATGATTTTCTTTCCTCTTAAGGTGGAACCTGATGCTTTTCTTTGAATTTGGATAATAAGTTGCTCTACTGATTAGCTACCAATAAGCGCTTAAAACGGTGCAGCCTTATTTATTTTTATTTTAAAATTAAGACCAATACCTTTTTCAAATCATTAAGATTTTTACCAGATAGGAGTCTGCAACATAGCTTGGATGTTGATCTTCCTGAGTTGCTTTGAATCCAAAATAAGAACATAAGTTTTTCCAATTTTTTTACTTGCAAAACCCCCCCCCAAAAAAAAAACAGTGTCTCCTTTTTATTTCACTTTGCAATCAAGCAGTTCTTTGTGTTGGTCTGTCTCCGTATATTGGTTGGGATTTGACAAGATGTGAAGAGGTTGAAGGGTTACAAACATCTTTTCAAGGAGCTATGTGCTTTCAGATATAATCCAAACACTCATTTGAGTATTTGCCTGGCCACTGATGTAGGAATCCTGTCATACTCCTCCGTCAAGTCTCAAGGTTGCACCCCTGATGTGTTCTGGAAAGACTACAGACAGAAGGTGGAGGTTTTAAAGCCACCCTGTCAGTCATCACACTGCAGCGCTCCACTTCACATCACTCTGTAGCACCAATTCGCAGCCACACGCCAATCAGTGCTGAGAGTGTGTGGAAAATATTGCATTACTGTCTGATGACAAATTATATTTTAATATTTAAAAAAATGGAGACAGAACACCTGTTCAACATGGGTTTGATGGGAAAAATGAGCATTAACTTTCACAGATTTGTTCTACTTGGCAGGAATAAAACTGTTTCACTGTTGTGAGGAGAAAATGCTGATGTGACAGAGATTTGATATAGCACTTAGTGTTGCTTGCCTTGAGGTGTGGTTTGGATGTAAAATGCCAAAATTAGGAAATAATGAGCAGCAGCTCATCTATCAGATGTAACTAATTTACTGCCTACCTGTGAGGTGTAGGGTGCTGCTCTTGTCCCAACTTCTCAGAAACAAGGCTTCAAAGTCCCACTTTGTTGAAATACAGTTTTGCTCCCTGTGTCCCCATGCCCAGCTGTGGGAGTTCTCTTCCCCCTCCTGTAAAACCAGCATAGACATCTCTGTACCTGTGCTTTGTTTGGCACTGCTGTTTGAATTCCGTGACTGTTCAAGCAAAGATTGTGGATTGGAATGAAGAGGGTTTGAAGAACTCTCCCTTTGTTACTCACATCCTGTGTTTGACCCCCAGATAATCACAACCCTCCTCCACCCACCTCTGGACAGGGGTCCCTGTGGTGGGAACGGACAAGGAAGTTGCTGGGGGTCATAGACAAGGGGCAGGAGAGGCGGGAGGGGGCTGGATGACAGCCTCTTGCCAGTAGAGTGGCGGTATTGAGAACCTGTGAACAATTGATGAGCCATGTTCACATGGAATTAGCCTGCAGGGTCACAATACCATTTGCCATGATGGCTGCTGCTCCCCACCCCAACCCTGTCAAAGTTGCAGCTCACCTGATAGAGATAACAGAAGAAGAGAGGGCGCTATTTCTAAAAAAAACTGACGCCATTGTATGTCGGTGAGTGAACTACGCCTTCAAGAAATTAAAACAACTCTCAAAGAAAATGAACATGGCCTTCCTTGTATGTATTTTGGCAGAGTTGCCCTGTCTTTCTTCTCCATGCCTATGACTGTTCCAGTCACCACTCTGAGCTCTTCCGAGAGCTACAGGAAGACTCGGGCCGTCATTGCTGATTGCTTAATGACAGATGCTGAGAGAACAAAGAGGGCTCTGATAGCCTCCTCCTCAGTGAAAGGCTTTCAGCACTCCAGTGGAAAGATAGAGATAGAAAAAGGAAGACAGTGAACATCCTGAGTTCTTGTGGGATTTTTTTGTTGCCGTTTTGGCTTTTTCTTTTTTCTTGAGCTGCTAGAAAGTCAAATGAACACAGATAAAAGAAAATAATGTTGCTTATGTAATGAACAAAGCTGCTCAGTGTTTGGATAGACCAGTAGCAATGGCTTCTTCACTCTTTGGTACAGTAAGAACATCTGGTGTTAGTTAGTGATAATTATAGAGCTTGGTGAGGAGCAAGAAAGGAAATTCAATAGAAGAGCAATGCTGAAAATGTTCTAAGAAATTAAAGATTTCCCCCGAATGTGCCTCTATTATATAAAAATATATTTTGATCGCACATGATGTGTATAAGCATAAGTACTGTCAAAATGATGATGATGCTGTTACTGAGAGAGGAACATCTCTGCTATCTATTTTCAGTATCAATGAGAGATTACTGAAGTCAGAGGACACACAATTCTAAGATTTATTCTGGCAACCACAGCCGGACTTTAAATTTTCTGTCATAAAAAATGCTTTATTTTGAAATGTTTATAACCCTGTTTGAAATCTAATAGTTAAGGAAAGCTCTTTTATTCCAGGGAATATACATTGTTACTCCCACAATATCACTACAATATTCCAATAATAAAGGGCTGCTGAGGTACAGCCCTGGTAAGATATTTGTACTCTAATTTTTTTTTTTTACAGTACAAATATCTGCTCGCATGGGCAGACATATTACATAATGTGACCACAATCAGCCTTCTCTGCGAACAGTTTACAAAGTGTCTCGCATCCGCAAAAGAACATAGACGTCACAAAACAGCACACTGTTACGAAAGACATAATTAATCCTATTATCAGTGAATTGATTTTAAAGAGTTGACAGTATTGTCACAAGACCTTGAAATGGAGGAAGCTGATAAAGTGATGGGCTTTTGTGGAGCATGTCTGTTTGGATGAGTAGTCATAAGCAGGAGTTGTGCACCATGGAATGTGATGTGCGTCTTTGATGCAGACTTTTTATAATTTCATAATTTTCATAATTTTGATCTTCAGCCAGTGTTTAGATACGGTTTTAACATGTCTGCTATTTTCTGGTGCAGAATTATGATGCATGTCGCACATCAATTATTTCAAATTTGAGACGTCCTTGAAAACTACCAGATATGTATCCTGTTTAGTATGAAAGTGGTACAAATCCTATATTATTTTTGGGTGTAAAAAATTGGAATTGGGTCTACAGTGAAAAAGTCAGATATGGATCCTTTCCCCTAAAAAATGGATTTTGGTTGCATTTTTCTGTTGTGTGAACATATCGCTAGTTGGTCTTAATATCTTCACTCAATGTGTATATTATTTAAATACTGCTGCTCATAGAAGCTTTGAGGACATTGTATGATGATAATAAAAACAAGAGTCAGAAGAATGAGTGTTTGCCCTATGGTTCTTAAGTCTTCTTATGTTGCTGCTGAGAAATAAGAATAGGTTAAAATCATTATCAGTGTTCAGCAAAGCTTTGCAAAACCTGAATGGATATTGGCCACAAAATTCTCACCTGTGCATTTCTTCCAATAACCTTATCTGACTCAGAAACCTTGCCACAAAAAGAACTCTGACTCTACAATTTACAACATTAATTATACCTGCAGGTTCTCTACCAGGTGTTAATTTGTCAAATTCCAAATGATAATCTGAACAGTAAAATTCACCAACTAACAATATTTCTTTCAATTCCATCCGCTTCTTACAGCACCATTCATGGCTCTGTGGTGTTTACGAGGGCGTCAGAAGTGGCTCCTAATGAGTACGTGTGAGGGTTACTGTACAACATTCCCCGCAGCCACCTCCTCTATTAGCTTTTCCAGTCCTCACAGGGAGCCGGTGCAGAGGTTTATACCAGCACCAGCTGGGAATAGTAATTCCTGGAGTCTTGCTCATTCTTCCAGCAAGTTTCCCCATTTTTTTCCCCATGTGCACACAAACGGACAAATTTCTTTGTTGGAGGTCCTAAAACCCTGTCCATCATTTAATCGGGCATTGTTTCATAGTTAAGATACTATAAACATACAAAAACAATGTAGTAGGGGAAAGGAGACACTCAAGTTGTAGGTTCAGGCTATTATATTTTTCTTGGCCTTTTGGGTCTTAAATTCTTTACATTTGTTGAGGTTTGCTGTGTTTATTAGCTTTGAGTCCATAAAAAGTCATTCATAATCAGGCTGCAGTTATGGCGGCTGTGTTTGGCCTAATTACTGAGCCATATGTATGTGTTTGGGATTCTTTTGGCTGTAGGAACTTAAATGGGTCTATAATTAACACACAGAAAAACATTGTTCTCAAATATCTGTTTTGATCCATGCTGGCTGTCACACTCTGAAAGAAACAAATTACATGGGGAGAACAAACATGGGCAGCTATTGTCAACAGGGTACAAGGAGACAGCGTGTAATTTTGGATCCAGTGCCAAATGGGTGGAAGTGAATGCCTCTGTACCAATGCAGTGAAAGACGTGGTGGGAGCTGATTGTTGGAAGATTGTGTCTGATTCATTGCAGGTAATTACTTGATAATAGAAGCATTCCAGTCGCTTGCACCAGAATGGGGGGTATTTCGAGGCATCCTCTACTGGAGGCTTAACTCAGCGAGTTGTTTTTCTTTTTCTAAACAAACTGGTTTGCCTTCACAATCGAGGAAGGCAACAACAACATCAAGGTTACCTTTTGTTTGAGATGCTCAACATGGGACCAACCACAGCTTTCTTCAACTATTAACAATCTGCAAGCGAGTGGAAACATGTTAGAGCAACAGAGCAATGAGCCCCCGCCAGTGTTCGTTGGCAGTCCATCTTCTGGAACGCAAAGCTGTTTGCTGGCTCCATGTGAGGTCACCATGGACTCCTCGCATTTTACCCATTGCGCTCCTCTGTTTCCTCCTCTGTACCCTTGCTCCCCCCTTATCTGGGTGCCGGAGCCCCCGAGAGGAGGGGCTAGGGGTCACAAGGTCAAAGTCTTTTCCTCTTTGGATCTTACGGCTTGCTGGGAGAGACTTGGCGAGAGAATGGCTGCATTAGAGCTGGGGTTGGGGGTCAAGATTTTAATTCTGTTAAAGAACAGCTGGTTTGAGTTTCTCCTCGCGTCGCTATTCCCTCCCTCTCTCCACAAATCCAGGGAGATGAAAAATTTGTTCAGAGGGGAACCAGTAAAATAAAAAAGGTTTACGGTCCAAAGCCCTTACCCTTACCCTGCTTGAGCATTAGAGAGGAATGCAATAACGTCAGCATTTGGCCTCGCTTAGACTGACCTAAAACAAGGAAGTCCTTTTTGTGTTTGGGTGTCTTAACAACCGGATGAAACTTAATTAAAAAGCTCAAAAAATGTAAATGGATTTTTCATACTTTAAACCAGGGACATTCTTTTGCTCAAGGATCAATTTCCATGAGAAATTATTATTTCTCACATAATGTTAAACAGGTGAAACTGACATGTTTGGCAGTTGCTTTACCTTTTAAAAGGCTGCAGATTTTTAGATAAATTGGAAAATAAACTGCATCACTGTAATAGCTAGTATTCTTTCTGGTAATACAGCATTTGCCAGGTGCCAGAAACAAAGTTAAATCATAATATTTCACAAATTGTCATCCTTCACAATTACCACATTGCTCAAACTCCTGTTCTATTAACATTAGTTTTTTAAATTAACATTTTTTTCATATTAACATTTAGTAAACACTGCATGCAAAAGATGCAGTGTTGAACTGAATTTCAAGGCAGCATAACTTCACATTTCAAACATGATGATGGTATTGAGAGAGTGAAAGTAGGGGATAGGCACTAAAGCACTCCTATAAATGGAAAACTAATAGGTTTTTTTCTTCTGCCTGCTGCATCCTGTGCTGCTTTGCTGGCCGGCCGGCTGGCTGGCTCTCTAGCCCCGGGGCAGTGTTGGTGTGTGGCGCAGCAGCAATCAGAGGTCATAATTTCATTGGCGGTTAGCATCAGGTTCAATTTTTCTAGTAGGTTACATTTACCAGAAAGTCTGGATTGTGTTACTGTGTAACGGTGGAATCAGTGCAGAGCTGCAGGATCCCTCTACCTTTCCAAGACGAGCCAGGCAACCGCAAAGGAGAACTCCAGCATGCAAGTCTTTAGAAATGCGCAGAGACACATTCTGGTTAAGTTAATCAGTTTTATACCCCAAAACCTCTGAACCAGATTAACTATGAATCTTCTTTTAAAATCTTTTGTGTGTGAACCTATGTTTGTCTGCGGTTTATAACAGATGTTCACATGAAAGTTATTTGTTTTTTAAGCCTCTCTTGAAGAATTACTCCTTTCAGAATGATGCTTATCTAATTTTGAAAGAAATTAAAAATTCAACAAAATTTACATATTATTCTTTGCATATTTTTACAGGTTATTTGTATATGACATACTGAAGGCAGAACAACTTTTGTGAAGTCTCTTTATTTTATTGTTTTTTTATTTGAAGTTTAATAAATAAAATCAGTACTTGTATCTATTAACAATTCATTTCATTCTCCTGTACTTAACATTGCATTTAAGTTCAGTTTATTTCTTGTGGTATTTTCTTAAACTATACAATCTTTAAATCCTTAATTTTATATATTTTTATTATATCTTACTTTATAATACTTAATACCTTGAGTTCAAAATTTTAGAAAGTTACCTTAAGTCTTTAGTTGTCTGAATAAGTACAAAGCAGCACATGAAGACCAATTGGCAAATGGCTGTACAATACCTTCTGTGAAAAATGGATCATTTTTGTACAGAAAAATGTCAGTCAGGAAACTGCAAATTCTTCCTTGTAGTGTGATACGAGTTGTTTAAAGAAATGCTAGGAAGTGTCTGTCTTGGTTTCTAACAGCTGTTAGCTTAACTACCATGCTGGCATCTCTCTCTAGTTTAATAAACTGTGAGTACTCTGAAGCTACGTTTTGCTCAGGTATGTTTCACAGGTTTTTAACATTGCCAGAAAGCGTTTCCTGTTTTCCACTCAAGCATATTTCTATTGAGCAGACATAAAAAATAAATAAAATAAAAAAAACTTCCTGCCACAACTCTTTGGGGAAGCCATATTAAAGTGTGGATTATGTAAACTGCTGGTGATCAAGAGTTAAGGTGCACCCAGTGACCTCAAAACCAGCCAATCAGTGAAAAAGGAAGACTTTGACACTTGAGATTTGATTGGGGCCACTTTAAGGATTCAGCAAAGAAATGCAAAGATTGGTTTGAAAAAATATAAAGCTTTTATAGTTGATGGAAAGACTTATAAAGCCAAAGCACACTTTCCAGATAAAAAAATAAATAAATAAAAATCTCTATCAAGTATTTAAGAAAACAGAACTGTTTCTGAAAAAAACATGATCAAAAATGTCTTGATCGTCTTATAATCTAAAATGAATGCTTTGTGTGTTTCAGGAATGTGACCAGGTACATATTGATGATGTGTCTTCAGATGATAACGGCCAGGATCTAAGGTTCATAGTGTCTGATGATTTGTCAAAAACAGTGGAGTAGCTAGAGCTAACACATCTCCTCTTGGTTTTTATTTTAGTACGTATAACTTCAGCGCTGATGGTTTCCACGCAGCAGCTACGAGTGCCAACCTGTGTCTGGCCACAGGCGTTCGGGGAGGCGTGGACTGGATGAGAAAGCTGGCCTTCCGCTACAGACGAGTAAAAGAAATCTACACCACCTACAAAAATAACGTTGGAGGTAATCCCCAACAAGCAGTGCTGCATGCACAGTTCTGCTGGGCAAAAATGAGTCTGCACATATGCTCGTGGGTGCTTGTGTGCCCTCTTTGTGTGGCCGTTTATGTGAGTGCCTGCGTAAGTTTGGGGGGGTCAAATTTTGAAAATTTCAGTGGTATTCGGATGGCTGGTCCAACCCAAACATTGTTACCCTGCGTTTCAGGTCTGCTGGGCCCTGCCAAAAGGGAAGCCTGGTTGCAATTGCGAGCAGAAATTGAAGCCTTGACGGACTCCTGGTTAACACTGGCACTAAAAGCACTAACATTAATCCACTCAAGGTAGGACTCCAGAGAGCAAAATAGTACCCAGATCTACACCGCACATCCATAAGCCTGTATGTGGTGTAAATAAGCCAAGTGTGTCTGAGGCAATTAAAAAAAAAAAAAGACAAAACTCCGCTATGGATCTTTTTTTTTTTTTTTTTTTTTTGGACAGCCTGCCTATTCTAATTTTGACAAATAAGTGTGCTAAAAGATCTGAGCTGAAAAACGAGCCAATCCTTCAATGTTAGACATGTTTTGGGGACTTGATACATTGCTTTGTCTTTTATGCAGTACGTTGTGTTTTCTTTTCTCCTCTCTCAAAGCGATTTGAAATGATGTCACCACTTCACTCTCCTCCTCAGGTCAAACTGTGTGAATATTCTTGTGACCACCACACAGCTCATCCCAGCCCTGGCGAAGGTCTTGCTCTACGGCTTGGGAGTCGTCTTCCCCATAGAGAATATTTATAGCGCTACAAAAATAGGTAAAGTATGCTTTCCTATATTTGCTTCATTATTTTGAGCCTATTGCTTTGGGACATGCGTATTGTTTAAGCAGCCAAGAGACGCTCAGGGACAGGACTCCAGCTGGGGGGATGGGGTGGAAGGCGTGGATTTTTGTCACCGGAGAGGGTTGATGTTCTTCAGTGAGGGAATAGTCCTAATCAACCTGGGATTATTTTCTTGGAGCAGGACCTGTGCTGGGCCTCTGGTCCTCGCCTCTGCATATGAAACCACTTCTGCGCGTTTATGTCATTCTAGAGAAACAGAAGCCCCTCTCCTGCTCCTCCTCCTCTTATTCCTCCAATTTTTCTTCCACTTTCGCCCCTTTTCACTGTTTCAAATACAAAATAAACATTGAACTCCCCTGTTGGGAGGTTTTCCAATGTCTCTGGATCAATTCATGCATTTGCAATTTCATATCCTGATTTTAGGTGTACAGTTTAAATTTGTCCTTTCCATTTTGAACACACCAACAAACTACTGTATGCTCGTGTACTTATGCACTTTTTTTTCTTGTAGATAATATTTTCATAAATTGTAGAGCTAAATGGTCATCAAGACATTGACACATTATGTGTAATTAAAATTAAATTATAATTTAAAAACCTTATGTAGCACTTTTTGTACCTTTTTAGTTTCATTCACCATTTGGTTCAGTATTTGACCCCAGATTAAACCAAAAATAATTTAACTTTTAATTGAGTCATATAAACGCATTTCCTTACAGTAGAAAATATGCCAAATTTAGCAAATTACTTTACACCATTGGTTGCCAAACCAGCTATGACACCCCTGGTGGGAATTAATTGACGCATGGTTGGTACATTGTGTACCGACCACGCAAAGGAGGTAGAATAGCCAGCATCCTTTTCATGGAATATTGGAGCAGATTTGGGGGCTATTACACATTTTACTCACAAGAAGGAAAAACTAAGCTGTTTTTTTTCTGCGTGAGAAAAAAACAGCTTGAGCGTCACCCATAACATTTAAGTTAAGACTATTTTCATACTGCAGTTGGCAAGGAATGAATAGCATCAATTTATCAAGCAATCAAGTTTTATTCATGTTACTGATGTAACAAAAAGTGTTTTGCTGAGGTTCAGAAAAAGGAAAAAATAGCTAACAAACATCAATCAACAAAAAACACAATTCAAATATATTTAATAAAATAAGAAGTATTACTGACTTGGAATACTAGTGTTACACGTTTATTAGTATTAGTATTAGTAGTAGTACTAAAGGGTAAAAAGTTACTGACAAATAATATAAAACACTTAAAATCTCTAACATAGAAAATCTTTATTAACCATAAGACAAATACATACTAATAATAAAACATACGCACAGACTTTTATTTATGACGTGATCTAAAATAGTGAACTGAAAAAAATATACTAATAAAGTAATGTAAAGCATATTTAATTACAAATGCAGTAGAATAAAAAAATGTCTTATCACACCTATTTCCTGAGCAATGTTTACATTCTTCCTTGCTTTGTGAGTGTGGTGTTTTTAAAGGGGCTCTTGTCACAATCAACGTGGGACTCGGTGGCCATTGCGGGAGTGTGTTTCTGCTTGCATCCATGCGACGCTCCACTAACATCCTGACTTTCTTCGCAGGGAAGGAAAGCTGCTTTGAGAGAGTAATTCAAAGATTCGGGAGGAAAGTTGTTTACATTGTTATCGGAGACGGGGTGGAAGAAGAGCAAGGCTCAAAAAAGGTGAGAGGCACAAAACGGCTTATTTCTTCCAACTTTTCATTCCATAATGCCAGAAGCTTGTTATGGGCACTCAGAGAACACACAAAACATACCTGCCATACCACTCCGAAGAAAGTAATTAGCACTCCAGTTCTCCTTCACAATCTCATCCGTTTATCCTCTTATTAGGCGTCCAAGTACAAGAAGGAAAGTTGGTAGGCTGTAATCAGCGCTCTTCCTCCTCCAGCTCAGGTTTACAGAGCCGGAGAGGAGGGAGATGGCATAATTATATATTCCTGCTCTCTGCTCGGAGCAGTGTGAAAGCTGCATGTGTAATGCTAGACAAGCCCTTTCAGGCATGTTGAAGGCACATCGTAAATAGAGCGCACATAAAGAAGACTTAAATCATTGTTGATGAAATTAGAATATTTACTGCAATGACAGGCCTGTTAGCACGAGATGGATTGGGCTCAAAGCCGTTCGAGGAAACGTTTTTTTTTTCTTCAGACGAGTCTGACTTGGCTTTTTTAAATGTTGCCAGCTGGCTTCTGCTCCTTCTGTTGTGTATTGAGCATTTATGTCAAGTTTAGATGCAAATCAAAAGGCTGTTTGCCGCAAATGTATTCATTCTGAAATTTATTAGCGGCTTTGAAGCATGTCTCCCTGACAGTTACCATGGAGCTCTTTGTCAGGCTGAAGACTCACATTTTCTTTGAAACGTCGCCAGCTCTTTGTCCCTTCACCTGTTTGTCAGAAAACCCTAAGCAGAAGCACTGGGGTAAATGGACAGTGATTAGCAGAGAGCCAACAACTTTTTACTGTGAGTTAAAGTGTAAAACAATAGCTCTATATTATGAAAAGTGAACACACTCTGCGAATCCAATCTTGAGAGACGATTGTTGAAATAGATGCAAATATTTTTGCTCAGTCTTGAGTTGTTGGAGTGTGACATTGATGGAAGGATAAGGTGTTATTTTTCCCATCTGAGTGGTGCGAGTCCCATGAGATGGCACAAGAGTAAAAGGTTTCTGTGTCAACATCAGAGAGAACGTGGAATAACACGACAATTTCACCCGTCAGGAGGCGCACATCAGACGTGACACCGTGTGGAACTACAAAAGCAAAAGTCTCAAAGTCTTCATTCCTTCACCTTTTAAACAACAAAAAAAAAAATCACCGAAACAATTCTGTCTTCAGTTATTACCATCGCCTGGGAGAAAAGGCTGAGATAACATCTCCTGCTTTTAAACTTAAAAGCAAAGACAATTTACAAAACAAAAAGCAAAGAGCTTTTTAAGGGTCAGTGCAGGCTCTCCTAAGCGGAACATACGCCTGGGAGAGGCAATACCTTTAATAAGGGGAGGGTAATGGGCTCCACACACTGAAGAGCTGAGGACTCTACCTGACAAGCTCCTTTCATTCTCTGCGACTCAGGTTTCTCCTCCGTCCTTTGCTCGGGAACAACAGCTCATTTGCACTGTCCTAAAAACACACTGGCAAGCAGGAAGCTCAGTGAAAAGACACCATGGGGAGTTCACTTCTGTTATGCCTGAAAAAAGCTGCTGGCTTAGATCAGGGCTATAAAACAATTCACTGATGCTGCAGAGAAAGTAATTTTGAGGTATGATGTGTCTCAGAGTTACAACTGTTTGTTTTTGTTTTTTCTGGGAAGTTGACAATTTGGTCCTGGTTTATTTAATGGACAGCCTTAAATTTAAAAAAATTAAATCTACCATAATTACTTTCATGGTTTATAATTATACATAAGTATTGCTCATTGTTTGCAAAAATATTCACACCCCTGCAAGTCTTTTTATGTTTTGTCATGTTACAACTTCACCTTTCAAGGTGTTTAATTTGAGATTAAACACCTTGATGCAACAACACAAAGTACTGCTTAAATGTGAGGTCTCAGGGAAACAACACATTTTCAATTAGCTTTATTATTACAAAATCTCATAAGACACTGTTCAGTCTGCCATCTTAAAGTGGAAGAAGCATGACACAACTGCAAACTTAACTTTAAAGACGTAACCAAGAACCCTGAGGGAGGTGCAAAGATTCATATTTCTGGAGTAGGATTCTGTTGACACAACCATCATTACTCACACACTCCCCGTACCTGAAAGAGTGGCAAGAGGAAGTCCCATTGAAGCTAGCTACCATCCATGTTAGGAAACTAACACTGCATATTACACCAAAAACACAACGCATGGTGGTGGCAGCATCATGCCGTGCAAAAGAAATACAGATAAATCCTCAAAGTGCCACATGCGAGACACTATGTTGACCGCCCCCCTCCACCCAATCTGAGTCTTCGCGAAGATAAAGCAAAACTGTCTGTCTGTACATGTATTTCTTCACAACTATGCACTACTTTGTCAGACAACCACATACAATCTCAATAAATTTACATTCAAAAGTTGTTTTTATGTGACAAAATGTAAAAAAAAATTCAAAGGCTATAAATACTTTTCCAATTACTGTATGCCTCAATCCCAGCTTTTCAAAGCATTGTTTTTGGACATTTATGTCTAATATTAAACATTTCCTGTAGTTCTTCAATAATAATAGCTGATGATTTTCTACTCTATAACGAGTCATACATCATGGCAGAATGTTTCGATGAAGTCCTAACATGATGCTTCTCTTTGTCTCACAGCACAACATGCCCTTCTGGAGGATCTCCAGTCATTCGGACCTCATGGCCCTGCACCACGCTCTCGACCTGGAGTACTTGTAGCACTACACCAACACCACAGTAAACCCCTCTCTGCACATCAGGACATCAAGCGACCTTTCACCTTTGCCCTCTAGCCCTTATCCTTTGCTTTGCTGTGGCTTCCAGAGCTCAGAAAATAGGAAGAGCACCCCCACAATACTCTCATACACAAACCCCAGCTCTTCCTCATGTGCTGCCCGGCTGTCTTTCGCTACAATGAATGGAAAGAAGAAAAGAAGAGGAGAGTGGGGGGGAAAAAAAGAAGCATGCGGTTAATGTGCTGACATAAAGTCACGCATTGTCTTAACCCTGAAATTTTTCATTTCTCTTCCCTGCGACACAAAGAACGGGAGAGAGAGGTGAATTTATGGCGCAGCAGCTGCTCGCCCTGGTTACTGTGAATCGGCTGCTTTCTGAAGCTGCCAAAGTGTTTTACGGCCCCTACACACCTTCCCGTTTGTGCCGGGGCTCCATCAGGTTTCACACCTTAGAGGAGAGCAGAGCTACTGATGGCCTCGCCTTCCGCGCCGCAGAACTCAGCTTCAGCTGCCGGCCAAGCTTTCCGCCTTTTTCTCCACGTACTTTGCTCTTTCCCAGTTGTTCTTTCGATTCACCACCTTTTTGGTCTCCTCTCTCTGTAAGCGGACAGACAGACTTGAGGTGATTTCTGTCAGCCTTAGCGTGGGAGTCCTGTGCTTCTTATTTATGAACAGACTTTGCAAGTGGCCCCCGTGCCACTGAGAAGGTACCTCGATAAGACTTGTGCCTTTTACAAAGAAACGGTGAGAGGAAGACATTCATGGAAGAATCAAAAAATAAAAATAAAAGGGGGTTTTCTAATAATTTAAGAAAATTAACAAAAAACTTATTTACAACACTAAGACAATCATGTACAGAGGAAATCCTGTTTTTTTTTCTGTGTGTAAGTTTGTAATCACTGGACTATTCCTTCCTATAATCATTTAGGTACATGCTCTTGAAAGGCGGCTTTGCTTTTTAATTGAAGTAAAACTATAAAGGAATTAAATTGCCCACAAGCTTGTGGAGGACACCTGAAAGTGTTGGATGTATTCAAGTTGAATTTTGTTAAAACGGTGTAGATATTGGGATCGTGTGATCAATTGTTCGTCAAGACCAAAATCGTTGATATCAAAGGGTCAAGGAGCTTTCTTTTGATTCTGAGTTGTGTCTCATCCTTGTCTCCTCTACTATATGTTCCATATTTGAAGGGGAAAAGGGTTTATGTTAGTCACTCAGAGAGGTAGCGCTCCACTTGTGTCCTTATGGCATTTCACCAGCTTGCAACCCTGATCTCAACATATTGAAACGACAAAATTAACTCTGGTGAAGGTTTAAAGAATCGCAGCAAAAGGCAGTTTCCTGCCTCCTGCGGGGCATTTTAACTGCATTTCAGATAAATCTGATCTTTAAAGAAGCAAGCTTGAATAGGTTTTATTATCTTTTATACAAGCACTATAAGAACTCTTGTACAGTGAGCATAATTTTGTATGATGTAGTGTTTTTATTTCAACATTGACTTCGACGGGGTAATCATAATTAACAGTGAAAGAAAAGCCACTAACTTTAAGGGATTGGGGAACTTACAGGACATGTGCTATCAACTGTGAATTTCTTAAATAGAAACCAACTTGTTGTGTTTCTAATTTTTCCCTCCTTTGCACATGTTCACTCTTGGCCTTCGCATTTAACTTCAGATCCCTCTCTGCTCGAACAGAGCCCCCCTTGTGTCGAAACAACCTCCACACACACGCATACACACACACACACTCACATACTGCTGCTAGATCAAGGAAAAGGTAGGTAAATAGAGAAAATGTTTTATAGATTCATACAGCACGCTTTTTTTATTATGTTGCAATCATAAATGCAAACTGGAAATAATTTACACTTCATGGGCCTCATCGTGAAAACGCAAAAGATTGTTGTGTCTGCAAAAATATGTGTACAGATGTTTTTGACATTATTATTTGATTGTGTTTAAATTAATAAAACTGATTTGTGAGCTGTTGCATGTCGTCTTGATTTCTTTGGTATGCAAAAGCGTATTTTTAGCATGTGTTAAAATAGAGGGTTTTTTTCCTCCCATTTTTCAAATGTGAATTAATGTGGTTACAAGATTTAAAAGGTTCAATAATATCATTCTGGACTTCAGACTAAATCTGATGGCCCAGAACTTAATCCAGTAATACTTAGTAGCAAGTAATCATCCCATACACCATTGATTTATAAAGTTTGCACTCAAACCTGGATGTGGACCAAATAGCAAGTCAATATAGACTCCTTTTATTTTTAGGACATGTTCAGCTGAGTCTTCACTGGCTGCTTCATGTGACAAACCTGAGCATAATGGATCATGCTACTGTAACAAATAAGGACAATAATATTAGCTTTTATTAGTGCTTCATTTCTAAATCATGCAAGTAAAGCGTCATCCACACAACTGAAACCACCATTAAACGTTTTATGATCCAGATTATCAACAAGTCAAATCAAAATAGAACAAGCTCATGTTTACGTATCCCCTCAGCAAACATTCACCACCTTCAAAATGATTATTAAACCTAATAAGTATTCGACACCCGTTCTGTTTTTAATTGTCAAAAATACTTACTGCTAGATTTTTAGCAGTTTCAGAAAAAAAAAAAATCACAATAAATGTTTTTTTTTTCCCGTTTTTTTATTTTTATTATTTTATTTTAATTGAGCCATTCAAATTTACACTCAGATATATGATCAAATATTTTCAGGGCAAACATTTGTTAACTTTGTGAAACATCAAAAATGTAAAACTAGATTAAGAAAAATAAGTAAAGAAGTTATCAAGGTACTTTTTTGTCTTTTAATTAGACGCAATTAAAAGACAAAAAAGCTGCTCTTGAAAATGTTTAGCGCAAGTGGAGCATGAACAAACAATTGCACCAGGAATTTGGTGCCTTTTTTGTCTTTGTCTTTTTTTCATTTTAATGAAAAGGGTTTTCTCCTCACTTGATCTGTACCTTTGAATATTTCAAGAAATCTGAATTAGAGTGCTTGCTGTTTGAGCGCACTTGCTCAAACAATGTATATTTGCTAATAATGTATATTTGAGCATTACTCAAAATGCTCAAATATACATCAACTTCTCGAAATACATCTTTGATTCCCTGGATAAGCAATTTTATTAAAGTCCCACATCTGCTAACTGTATTTTTCATCAAGCCTATAAGAAGCCTAATATCCTTAATATATTAAAACCCACGCAAGAAAATCACTGTTTATGTCTGAAGTCTTCTGTGCAAAATGGCCAAACCACTCAAATCCAAAGGGAGCCGAGTTGGTTAAAGTACTGTTTAAACAATATTTTTAAAAAAATGCATATGCATGTGAGGTAGGTTTTAATGAGGTGGTCATTGCTTAAAAGCTTCAGTATGTAACACAAGTCTTGACATGTAAGACTTGTGCTTCATACCTCCGGCCTCCTGAACCACTTCGAATGATTAAGAATGCATGGAATTTTATTACAGCTGCACAAATTGTCTAATATCCAGAGCAATTATGTTAACATACGAAAGAGGAGTGACGGACATCTGCAAGACTGAGCCGACCAAACTCTGGATCCTCTCATCAGAAGTTCGCATCACAGTGATTGTTAAATGTGCTTTTCCAACTTCTGAACAGGTGAAAGTGTCTGAGATCCTGGCTTGCTTTCCTTCTTGGAGAGAAGCACTACTCTGTCGCAGACTAAATGTCTTCTCCCTCTGATAAGTTTTCCTGATGCTTGGAGATCTGGAAGAAATAGCCAGACAGGACCAGACCAGACATTTCTTTGAAAAGAGTGGGTGTCGATGCACGCCAGCCAGCCAGCCAGCCAGCCAGCCGCTCTGGCTGTTTTAGCAGAACAGAGGGGAGCCAGATTCTTTCTGCTCAACTCGTCTCTTTTAGCTTACTCTCAATTTCTCTGTCATAGCTTTGATTTTTGCTGAGATTTATCATCGTCAATTTAATATTTGTGGCTGCTGCATGGTTGAGTTTTATGCTTATTATTGGTGGTTTCTCATGCGCATCTACATTTAC
Organism: Poeciliopsis prolifica; assembly: GCF_027474105.1. NCBI lineage: Eukaryota > Metazoa > Chordata > Actinopteri > Cyprinodontiformes > Poeciliidae > Poeciliopsis > Poeciliopsis prolifica. Next base: position 9,721,156 of record NW_026562387.1, read on the forward strand.
GGAATAAAAATAAAGCATCTCTTCCCTCTTAAGTCTTGATTTGGTCATTCTTCTCCGTGACGTCCCATCAAAGTGCCCACCCTCCATAAAACTGTACTGGAATAACAAACAATGCCATTGGTGATTTACGACCTTGCCCAGACAGTGATTTCACGCAGATTTCCATAGAAGGGGCCCTCTGACGATGCATCGCAATTGAACTGATATCGTATTACACACGTATCAAAGTCGCCCCAAAAAACCTGATCCACACGCACATGAGCCACATCTCTTTTACGAGCGGGAAGCCTATTAATAGGCTTGTGTTCTTTTGGTGGCTAAAGTGTCTCAAGTTAGGGGAATTTGCATCTGTAGAGAACAGCTGTCCACAGATTCAGACAATAGGCAAAAGAGGGAATTAAAAAGGAAGAATTAGGCAAAAAGACCATCCTTAGAAAAAGACCATCCTGAAAAACTCAAGCTGTGAGCTTCATTATCCTTTTCTTTATTCTTGTTTTTGACTTATCTTACTTGTTTTGAAGCTGGGTAGACAAAGCTAATGTGTCTGACTGCAGTAACAAAACAAAGGCCTCTTGCTCCCGTTGAGCAGATCCCAGCCCTTGACTCGCTCAGTCAGCCGCGGCAGGCAGTGACAGTAGCAAACCTGTTGTCATGCTGTAGCAGTCGTGGTGGTGGTGCTAAACTAGACCCTTTGTTTACCGTCTGTTCATTTCTCAGTTCCTGGGATTTGAACGACGGAGCAGGGCAGGGACAGCTGGTCATCAGGAAGCCACGGATGCCAGGGATCTCAGCCAGGAGGGCCAGCTCCAGAGTGGGCCTGTGTCCACAGCCATGCCTGTCCGATGCAGACTGGGCATTCCCAAATGAGTTAGGATTGTCAAATGCTATTAATGTATTTTAGTGGGGTCAACAACGTTCTGGTCTTTGGGGTTAATAGAGCCAGAGAGCCAGTTGAGGCACCTAGGGGTCTTTATGGTTTGGCTACCCTACACATCCAGGGATCAACTAGATGAGAACTTTCTTACTGTACCTTTTTCACCACTAAAGTTCCATTACATGACAGTAGTGATATTACGCAAAAAAAACATCACATTTTCCAGAAAGAGGAAGAATAAAACTAAGGAGTTTTAATGACGCTGCTGGTTCACTGAACCAGTTCTCTAAAAAAACTAATGGCGCCTTCACAGAACAGCTGTATTTTGTTCAGAGAATAAATTTCTCATGAATACAGAAATACTTAAGTCAGAGTCAATTGGTAACACTGTATCTTATTTACGAGTGACAAATTTAAGAGTGAAAAATGGCTTAAAACCGTGTCACACGTTTAAAGAATAAGGAAAAAATTTAATTACAATTAATCGATCACAAATTCTGCGGTTAACTCGATTGACTCTTTTAAGAATTGTTATTAAGTCCCTCTATTCCCAAAACTGTGCACTACTTTCTCTGGTCTACATAAACTTTAAATAAACTTAAAATTATTTGCATTAAAGTGTGTGGCCATAGAGTGTCAACATTTGAATAATAAGAAGGGATGAAACATTGCCAAACAAGGCTTTGTAATTTTATGATCTGGATCAGTGAAATCTGTTTTATTTGTGATTCAAACTAAGAATAGGTCTCATAATAAGAATAGCGCCCATACTGGGGATGAATAACGTCCCTTTTGTCCAGTCTGTCCTCGTTTATGAAAAAACTAGAGATGTTGGCCTTTATGTCGCTGCCTACTAAGTTTTTCCCCTTCATGCATTTTGGAAATCAAAACTCCCCTCCAACTGCTCCTACAAAGTATTCCTTATACAGAAGAAGGTACATCTCTGTCTGGACTCAAACTAATTGGCTGTATAAACTCAGCAACACTTTTATGTAACCTCTCCCCGCAGTGCATAACCACTGTGAGGCTGCAGTGTTTGGGTTGTCGCGAGATTGAGTGGCAACGCTCAGCCCGGAGTTGAACCGATGCTTGCCGTCTTACCCAACCGCACCACAGCTCCACCTGCATCTGTGGTCAGACACACACACACACATACACACCCCACTATTTACAGGGCCCACCGCACCGGCCCATCTAAAGGTGAGTGGCAAAGATTTATAAGGAGAGCTGAGGCCACCCCACTACAGTGAGAACGTGTGTGCCGGTGTCCTCGTTCATGACTTCTCCAGGTAACTCATGAGCTGTGAGCTACGAGGTCCCTGAGGGTTTATAATTGCAATCTCCTCGGACCTCCCTGTGTTGAGTGCGTGAGCCTGTGTGAGTATCTTTGTAACATTGTCCCTCTCTGCTGTTAAGTGGAACACTGCTCCTTGGTCAAGCCTTGGTTCTCGGCCAGGCAGTCCCCCCTTCAAACCAAAACGGCTCCTTTTTAAAGGAGCCGTTTTAACAAACTGTCACTAATGCACATGTGTTCCAGCTCAGTTTGTTTTTGCTTAATAGATAAGCTGGGATATTGTCCATATTTTTGCACTAAACTGTGTGGCCATAGAGTGTCAACATAGAAAAGAAACACTAGCTCTAGTTCTAAGGTGAACTTGCTGTGTTTGAATTGCAGGTATTTCCTTGAAAGGCTTGGAACGGCTGCTGCTGTTAATTATCATGAAAAGGAAATTGAATTAGCTTCCTCTGAATTTGTCCAAGCACAGGTCCAAAGAGACATATTTCTCCCCAAACTGCGTAAATGCCATTATTTTCTACTTCAACTAACACATTGTGTGTTTGCATACTGCAGAATATTTTTATTTAACTGCATAATGCTATGAAAATGTTTTTTTTTCACACTTTAATGTTTTTAGCTCATCAAAAAAAAATGCACCATCAGAAGTCTTCCTCTCCTCAAATGATCAAAATACATTTGTTTCCAGAGTATATCTCCTTATTTTTTATAGACCTTTAGATGGACAGCTCGTTGATATGACCACTCAAACTTTAGTCAACTATCCAATAATAGGACTCTTCCTCTAAACATCTAACATCTCAGTACCTTTTTTACAAAGAACAGCAGAGTTTTTGTCTCATGGCTCAACCAGCTGACCAGCATTTTGCATATCTCCACAAGTTGGAGAGCCTCCTTGCCATCACCCTAATCGTTAGCCTTCTCTGCAGATTTAAGTTGAGACTCTGGCAGAACCGCTTCAAAATGTAAATATTAATTTCACAAGAAATGTGTTTACTTGTGGACTTTATAAACTTAAATCAATATCTGGAAAGGAATTATTAAAGGTATTTACCTTTTTGTCTCAGCTTTGAAAAGCATAAAAATCAGGAAGCACATTTTTTCCTACAGAGACAAACCATCACTGTATTACAGCATATTTTTCTCCTGTCTGGCTTAGGTTGTCTTGACTGGTTTAGTAGGAATGTTAATGTTCTGTTCCAATTGGCTGAAAAAGGTTTGCTCTGCCTCTAGCTGGGCTGGGGACACAGAAGGGATGTAGGGGTCATTGGGGACAGGATAAAATATTCTATATCCTGGGTGACTCTGCTGTTTTTGGGGATTACAAAGGGTTTTACTGGCGGATGAAGGAGAGTAAAGTGGTAAGTGACATTTCTGGTCTGGGAATATAGCAATCAGCAGCATGGAGCCGCGCCAAGACTAACGGACCTGGCCAGAAAATGCTAAAAAGGTTTGGAAGAGAGTAAACAAACTGGTAGTGCTGGTTTGCGGAGTGGGAGGGTGTAAGGAAGGGAGAGGGAGTCCAGGGGGACAGATCTGTTAACCATCAGTGGCTGCGTTTCATCCCGCCGCCCGTCTCCAAAAACTTTCAAGGGAGGCTTTGTGTACCTGCTCTGCAGACAGGAGCTGGGAATTTGGGGAACAGGAAACCAAGGCTGCTTCCCCCCCTCCTGTTTCCCCTGTTCCCCACACTTCCCCCTGTCCCATTCCCCATGCCCCCAGCTGCCCTGCAACACACACCCCACTTTCACCAAATGTGGTGCCCTCTTTCTGTCATCACCCTTTGCTAAACCCTTCCACTTTCACTGATCATTTGTAGTTCTGTGAGAGAACACACAGCGGAATATGTCATACAAAACACACATCCAGGTAGGAATGATAAGAGGATGGGCGGCTTGTTCCTCTGCTTTTAAATGTGAAGGATACATGTGTTGCATCATGACCTCACTTAAATAAACTGAGGAGTATTACACAGCAGATACATGACTATGTGCTCAGTGTAATCGTCTCTGAACCACAAACACAGAGGACTGGAGCACTGACAATAGTTCACTATGCTAACTGGACCATGTTGTCCATGAGCTGCTCAAGACCCATGGTGCAATGTGCACTAGTTCACCTGAACTTATTCCTTAGTCGATCATTAATGATGGCAAAATGCTTTTATGCCAATTACAAATAAACCTGAAAAAAAGTCAACCTTTCACTCACCTGAATGTTTACCCTTCCCCAGAGATAATCTAACAATGCAACCATCTGGGGATGACGACCATCACTTTGTTCACTCCTCATCCCCAGATTAGTGTCCTACCTTCTAACAAATAAACCCCACCCATGGATCACGGTCAAGAATTTTTGAGTGGCATATTTTACTTCTAATACAAAATCATTGTAAGAGACAGAGTCAGAAAAGTCAGAACCATGGTAATTTTTCATAAGGTGACAGTGACTCAAGGGGTAGCAGTCGGTCCTAAAACTGGTGGGTTGTTGATTTGAAACCCCACTCTGTCCATCTCACTCTCTGCTTCCTTAGTGGAGGTACTCAGATGGCCAAGTGGCAACGCAAATGCAGGTCACATACCATGTTACTTGCAAGAAAGTTTTTATTTATTCATTCGTTTTAAATAATTGATAACATAAACTTATTTGTCTCCTTATCTTCAACTCGTCACTGACAAGCACATAAACTTAGATGTCTACAGTGGGTGGTATGAGAGTTTGAGTCTCGGCTCACAAAATTGAATGTTGGCTATGCTGGCCACCCAACATCTTCAAGACTTTATTTGGATTTGAGATCAATCTTACAGAAAGATATATTTGAAATGTAAATGGGTTAGCTGTCAATCAGGGAGTCCCATGTATAGCAACTCAATAAATGCATAATGAAACTTCTACCTAAACGCTGGTACTAAAGGCGCAACAAAAAAAAAACATTTTAAGAAGATTTAATGTCAGTTATCACTTACCAACTATAAGGACAAAAATTGGTTCAGATTTTCAACAATCATTTAGAATTTCACTTTTAAATGGGCAGCCTGTAAATCAGCGTATTATCAAAAAGTATAAAAATCCTGGAAACATATCCAGAAGGTATGCACATAAAGTTAAAAATGGCAACAAAGAGGAAACAGCCAGCAGGATGGAAGTTGTCTTCTACAATGGAGGGTATTTCTCACAACTGATAGGATTTGTGTTAACAATTAATAGCATTACAAACTCTGTTGAAATTCTGAATGAAACATAATTACAAATAAACATTTGTTTCCGAGGAGATAAGAAAAAGGTGCATCATCAAAAGATGACCCTTTTCTTAAATATCCTCCAATCCAATTATTCTGTCAATAGTGTCTATAAAATAAATGAAACAGTAAAATAACTGTTAAAATACATACAAATAATTTATTTTTCTATTTATTTTCTAGATTGAGAGCGAAATCATTTGAGTAACAGGTTATGAGGCGAGCTACTCATAGCTGGTACCGAGGTGACACGGATCATAAAGGCTTCATTGTTAATGCTGACTTGTCTCCCAGTATGCTAAATTAAAAAATGGATGTAACCTAACACGGGATGGTAACAGCGATAAGATCTTGAGTCTGCCCGTGTCCCTGCAGGCCCTACTCCACCTCTGTACAACAGCAGGGAAGGCAGCACATCACTAACAAGAGGCGTACAGAGGAAAGTGAACATCCCCAGAATCAGCAGATGTTTTCTTTTTTTTTTTTTTTGGTGCATAAAATTATTCCTGATGCTTATATTACAGTCACCTTTCAAAGCCTCACAAAGCTGCAGGCAATGTCTGTCTGGTGCAGTAGGAAGAGGAAATGCAAGGCAAGACATGGTGTGAGCTGACAGTAGTTGCAACAGTAAAAACGCATGTTTACATATTAGCTCATGTGGTCATGTATGACCCTGTTTCGTGTGTAGCCACAGAGTGCTGAAGTCACTGTAAATAGCTGTCAGCTTGTGTGCTGCTTATGCATTATGACCATGCGTGCTGGTTCACATGAGTATGTTGCAGCAGAGTCACAACGCAGCACCATGACAACATTGGAGCTGTCTGATCCTTTCTGTCTAATTGTCTGTGACCTCGTAACTGGAGACGCACTCTGAAGGCAGGAGGAGGGCCTTTCACACGGCAATCACTATTGCATTTGTCCTCCACGCAACTCCTGAATACCACCGCCAGACAAAAAGGTGTCTTTTTGTGTGCCTAAGAGTGCACGCATATGCAGGTGGGGGTACCGCTTTAATTTACAACTCATACAGGAGAATGCATTGTATTGATTAGTAGGAGGATATTAGCCAAGTAAAAGCACAACAAAGTCACACATTTTCAATGCAAAAAAATTGTAAATTGTTCATAAATATAGCAAAGGCTAGAGCATATTTTAAAAGAATAAGAAAATAATTCCTAAAGTTATGTCATAAAAATGGAAAGACTCAAACAGAAAGAATAAACTTTTCTGTTATCTAAGATTAAAAACTAGTATATATATATATATATATATATATATATATATATATATATATATATATATATATACATACATATATACATACATATATATATATATATATATATATATATATATATATATATATATATATATATATATATATATATATATATATATATATATATATATATATATACATACACACACATATACACAGGTAGGTCGGTAGGAAGTGCCTACTCCATACCAGTAGGTGGAGATAATGCTACTTCACGTTTTTTGCCAAACGCCAAAAATCCAAAGGAAGAACCCATGTGGAAGTAGAGTAATTTTTACATTACTAACCAACACTGAAGAAAAGACGACAGGCAAGAAAATTCTCCAATGAGTCATTTGAAAAAAACGTATATATGACCACTGAAATGCTTCACGTTTCTTGCCAACCCCCATTAAAAATCAAGAAGAAGAAGAAATGAACATTAAAGGTCTATCGCAGCCAGAGGAGGAATGATTGGCACAGTCTTGTTGAACGTGAGTGTGAACATTGTGTTGGTGTTAATGGTGTTAATGTTATTGCTACATTGAAGGTGCAATTTCAATTAGATGTGAGGAACTAGATTTGGTTATTGCAAGTAGTGGCAAAAAAGTGTAGAAAGAAACTGCGATGCTGGCTGCACACTTCAACAAAATTGAAGTGTGCCCACTGGACACCTGTAACATCATGCAGGGACTTTTTCCGTTCCAATCTCACATGATGTTCTTGTTCTGCAACGCTTTCTAGATGCATCCTGGCCCAAGTATAACCTGTTTTTCTTCACGTTTTATGAAGATACCAGTCAGCCACTCTGAGTGCTTCATTTTAAGTACAAAGTGATGGTGAAAGTAGTTTACTGCTGGAGGCTATTTGCAGTCTTTCCTTGTTGGGGAATGCATTCTCTTCCATCTCTGTCTTGCCTTCCATCTGTCTGCTAAGATGTGCCTGTCCTGACGTCTCTGTTGTGTTCCACCATATAGGGGTCTTAGTAAGGGCCCCTGTCACACACGAAGGTATTAAGACCTCAAGCCTCTTTCTCTTTCTCTCCTGCTGCCGCTGGCAGCTGGAACAGGGGAATAATTTGATTTGGTATTTTATGCTGGAAAAGAGCCTTTCTTCCCAAGCCACATTTGTGCTTGGCTTCTCCTCAGCTCCACAGCCCCCTGAAAGACTTTACATGACATTAACACATTTCAGAGAGCATTATGGCTTGAAAAGAGATTTGTCTAGACAAAGACAGGGTTTATTTGTAGTTAGAGCTTCATTTCCTGTCTGTTCCTTCTGCACTCTTTCCCTTGCACCTTTTTGCCCCCCTCTTTCCTCCGTGACTCCTGCCGGGTGCACAATGCTTGGCATCCTGACAGGTAAGAGGATTTCTATTAGTTTACCTCAGAATGGGCCCAGCAGAAACGTGATTAATGAAAGCAATTAGTCTTTGTCATGTCTTCGGCGCACTCCCGCTAAATCACTGGATTGCTCCTCCACTGACGCTAAGAGCAAATTACATCACCCAGATCCTCCACTCGCTGTCTCTTTATGAGCTCCCCACATCTCAATGAAGAGACTGACTGTAAGGGGAAGAATGGAGCCAAGCTTATACCCATGACTCAGTTTTTACCCCGTTAGGAGTTTATCCTGACAACATTTATTGTTTCCAAGGATTTAATAAGAAATATTTAAGCTTAAGGACCTCAACTGAGATTTTGTTTCTTCTGGGAGACATTAGAAATCCTGACAAATGTTCTACGAATGTGTGTCACGAACTGACAGATAATGTTCAGGAGAAGAGTGTAAGTGTTTCCTAATGAACAGTAAACTGATCAGGGGCCTGTGTCGAGCTCCCCTGGTTCTAACAATTGTCTACAAGTGATAGAAAGTTTAAGATAACACCAAAAGTCTTGCTTTGAACTTCTAGACTTCTAAGTTTAGCATCATGGTTGCCCGCTTTGGAGCTAAATCATCCCTCACCGTCAAGGAAAAATAAAAAATCAGACTGAATAAAACAGAATTCACCAAGTCATAGATAATATTTTGCTAGCTGCAGGCATGGTGGACCTCAGCCAACAGTAATCACTGCACACTAGGAGAGAAACAGCCCACCCCTCTGCTCCTGCGCCGCTCCCTGCAGCTTCCTCCTCTCTTAGCTCTTCAGAGTGATATATTTACATCTTCATCTCCTGTGCCCCCTACACACTTCTCTTTACCACTCCTTCTCTTAATGCTTTCTGACTTCGTCTTTTGTCCCAAAACGCGTCAAGTTTTTGCTGACGATTTAAATCAGCAAGAAAATGTCAATAGCAAAGATTTTAGTTTGAAAATAGGTAAATGTTTTCCTTTATCGGGACAAAATTTTAACATCAGACAAAAATACTTTGGTTACACATAAAATACCTTGTTCTGATAGTAATTTCATTCAGTGCAAAAAATTTTACTTACCTGGTCCAATGTAAAAAGAAGGAAAGTCATTGAGTTGTGTTGCTATTGACACCATCTTCCGGCGTTTGCGACATTTGGTGATGAGTTTTATTCATCACTGGAATCTAGACACTTTTTAATATTGTTTCATGAAGTGCATGTTTAATAGTGATGCTGTGGTTTACGTTTAAAGCCTGACTTTGAATAGGCATTTATGACATCTTTGCATCCCCTTTTTAGTTTCTACAGAAATGTTCCAGTTTACTTTTATAACTGTCATATTTAGTCATATTTTTTGAAAGTAAACACTTATATTGCTCGGACTAATGTACATTTTTGCTGTTGAATAGTCTTGATTCAATAGAAGTAAAACTTTGTGCTCATGGCTACAACATTTAACAATTATCCATGACTCTTTTACAGTCAGTGGTTTGATTTGGTGTTGAGTTCAGATCAACTTTAATCAGATTTCAGTGAGTAAAGATTTTGAAAATGTCTTAGCCATAGTGTTCAGTCTGAGCTTCTTTGTTTACCATTCATAATACCTTTTATTTGAAATTATTTGTGGTAATTTCTGACAAGTTGACTGAAAAAATTAGTTTATATTGCAATCATTACAGTGATTATTGCTCATTTGTACAACACATTTCTCAATAAGTGGTATAAAACTGTTTCATCTGGACAAACACTAAAAGTGCTTGGCTTGTGTGTGGCCTTTGGAAACGTGTACCGAGGATGATAGCAAGTGCATATTTTGGTGTGATCCTATTTCTTCATTTCCTGCACTGGCTGGGAACCAGGTTGCAGCACAGGCTTCAGCTAGACCAGACCTTCCTCAGCTGCTATGCTTCCTCTTCTTCTCTTGCTCGGTCATGAGATAGATACCTAGTTGGAAGATACGTTTCTTCTGGAAACAAGATGAACCAAGGCACTTGGCATCCATCCTGGCCTGTCTGCTCTTAACACATTGAAGAAAAGTCTTGTAGCAGTATAGTGTTATACTAAGACAAATTCCTGAACATGCCTACGTGTGTGTTGGTGTGTGACAGTGTTGAATGTTTGCATCTGTGGCAGTCCACTCACATGCCAGGGCTTGTGAACATCATGCTCCTTCTTGTGAAGCTTAAACTGAAGTCTGCCTTGTCAAGCTGTCATGCACTGGGACACTAATATCTCAGTTCACACACCCATGCCTCGTCTCATCAGTCAGAAATGGGAAAAGAAAATTGCCGCAGATACACAGGTTTTTCTCTCCTCGGTTGCCAGTTTCACTCTTTTTCACTGTCGTTGTCTAACATTTTTCTGACATCCAGCCAGAAACTAATTGTTTGCAGCTCTTTCTGCTTCCAACACTTTGATATTTTTTTGCCAGGCTTCATAAGAGCGTGACAACAATAGGCTTGTGATTGCTTCGGGTATGCTTAGGGTAGCCAAGACTATATTACTTATCACATCTTTCTGTCAGTGGAATGGCTTGGAAACTTTTACTGGGTAAGAGATAGTGTTCAGAAAGGAAGCAGACTTGTTAGTGGTTTTGCAGGCAGCTTGTTCTGAGCCTAAGGCTATACTTTGGGCTGTGATTGATTTTCCAATAGAAATTCAGGGGAATACCTGCATGTGTGTCTTGTCAAAGATGAAAATGGTGCTGTCTCTGCTCTATTTCAAAAGTAATGTTGTGGTATTTATAATTGAAGTTGTCCTATTGCATCAGATGTTCACACTTTGTTGCTTGGCTAACCACAAGCCTAAGTTTTTTTGTTTAGGGTCTGAAATGATCACAGCAGAAAAAAAAATAGACAAGATTATGCAAGATATAGGGATTGAGATCCAAGATTTATGAAATACTAATTTCTTTCTTATTGAAGAAAGCTGGAAGCCAGAAAGATATGGATTTTCTTTTTATTTAGAAAAAAATGTGTACAAATATGTTTTTACCTTTTTTTCATTGAATTAATCTTTCATACCCATAACAAATTTAGATGCCAGTGCATCATACTTCTTTTTTTTTTTTTTCCAGTGTTAATCTGCACATGCTAGATGAGATGATACTTTATAATGGCCATACATTTGCTGAATTGTATAGCAGATGTTACATTTTTGTGTTGAAATACTTTTTTTTTTTTCTCAGGCAACGCCAGTAGGATAAGGCAAGGATTGAATCTGTTGTCCCACTGGCGTTAACAAAAAGACCACAGCTGAAAACCAGACAACCCAATATTTATGTGACTTTTTCAGTTCCAGCTCATAGTTTCACTTTATCTTCAATCACATACGTGCCACGATGGAACCTAAAGACATCCGTGTTGTTTCTTTTGCTTGTAATATAATTCCGTCAAGGGAGTTAGCACTTGACAACAATAAGCATTAGATTGCGTTACACTTTCTTGTGTTTTACTCCACATAACATTAGTTCACTTTTCACACAACAGTGATCCAATTTCTGTGTTTCTCTGTAACAAGTATTGTTTAGCGTTTAGGTTGCCAGCAGCAGGTTAGCACCTACTCAGCCCTGCTAACATGATATGCATTCACCTCCATTGGGGATATGCTGTGCATGTTCTATTTCTGGATGTTGAGTAAAATGACACTTCACCCTCAAAATGTGCTGTTGAACCAGGGGGGAAAATGCAGACCAGTTTCATATGTTACATGTGGGACATATTGGGACGGGACTTGCAGAAGTAGAAATCAAACTCAAGCTGTTCTTACGTTCGTAGCAGTGCTAAGCTCATCAGAATATTCACCCAAATAATTGGATTTGCACATTTCTTTATTCTTTCTTTATTTTGGGAAGACATGCAAACTTTTGTAAAGTCATAAAAACAGGAAGCCATTTTTCCTATTTATTTTTACTAATATTTTGCAATCTAAGAAGCAGTGGGCTGTTATAAAAATCTTTTCATAAGAGCTTTTGCTGGTGCTTGTTTCCCTCATATTAAAGTTTTTTCTATTTTTATGTTTAGGTATTTTGTCATTCCATGGCTGTCAGTGCCATTTTAACATGAAGTATCTTTGCTTGTGATTATTTCAAAGTTCTGGCTGAAAATTGGTAAACTATTTAATAAACATTATTTATTAGCTATTTGTGTTTGCTACATTCTGGTTATTTACTTCACTGAAGCTTCAAAGTACAAAGTGAGGAAAGGAAATCCTTGAGTCATTTTTAATTAGAAACAAATGTATTGGCAGCAGAATGAATAGTTTTAAACTTCACTTAAAGGCAGATTAAAGCTACCAACTCAGTGAATCTGTCATATGAATAGGTGGATGGGTCACTCTGTTCTTTGTTCTTCCTGGATTTATGCCTGATAATAAACTTCCTTGCCTGTACGTTTAGTTAGTATCTTTATTAAATATTCAAGTGTGTGTCTGGCTCCAGCTTTCCCTGTGTCCAACTGCCACACTCATTATGACAGGTTTGGATTCTGACGTAACTTTTAACAACCACATAAAGTATATTACTAAAATGACTTACAATCAACTTAAAATTAAAACATTTTATGTATTTAATAGAGGGTTTCTTTCCCAAACAAGTCACAGAAAAACTGTTGGATAGGTTTATTTTCATTAGGGTAGTGGAGCATAAAAACTGAATGCTGTTGTTCCATGTTTGGTTCTTTTTCTGGGTATGGACTTGAACCAGACGGCCTAGTTGGTCTGGAAGGTTGATATAACAAAAGTGATTGGTAAACTATAAAAGGTTTTTAGGGTGTTTTCTCCTCTGAAAGTCCCGAAAACTCAGTTGGTGCAGTTCTCTTTCACACTGCAGTGTGTGAAATTAGCAAAACATTTATTTGCCCCTTGCCTGTGGTGCTGCACCAAGAACTACTGAAGGAAGTACATTTTTGTGTTTTTTTTTTTTTTTTTTTTTTTTTTTGCTTGTCTTAGCCCACAATGCAATGCTTGTTCGTACTTTTGGAGCATTTTTGTTCTGCTTGACATTTAAATATTCAAACAAACTTTAGGTCACTTCAGGTCTGAGTCTGTCATTATTTCAAGATTTCAGTCCCAATCAGAAAGTTTTAGTTGTTACAGCTGAAGATGTGTGCTGACTCTAGACTGCTCTTCTTTTTGTCGAAACTTTAGTCTTGTTTCTATTCAGTTGAAGGCTTATTCAAGCATTGATTTGTTCTATGCCTCCGCTCGGTGCTTCAATGTGTTCATAGTCAACTGATGACATTTTCTCATAGAGAAGTTTGTCATCTGCAAAGTTATGGTGTCTGATCCTATTAACTGTAATAAGAGAAACAATTAGGGATAAATAATCTGTATAAACCACAGTTCTTATCATCACATAAGAGAAAAAAAAAAGATTTATCAATCTGGTAATCAAGTCAATGGGTGTCAATGTGCTTTTAAATGATTCTTCCAAGGAAATGTGAAACTTGCCACTGTAATGTGATAGAGTGGTAGGAGATTGTGGTGATTATTCATAGAATAGATAAGGATTCAGCCTGACATACACAATTCCCCACCATGTGGGCTACTTAGAAAAAAAATGAGCGTGGATAATGATGTACCACGAGATTAGGCATAGCTGACAGAAGTATTACATTTTGGCCCCAAAAAAATAAAATGTCATCATTAATCCTTCCAACTGAATTTCCTCTTCCCAGTAGGGTGGAGCCTGTATCTCATGACACACAAATAATGTTAACCAAACTAAAATAACACAGAACACATGCATAATTTATTTCTGGCTCTCGCACATTCCTGTGATAAGCAGTATTTTTGATGTAAGTGGCATAGAGTAAAAATTGGCGGAGGAGCAGGTTTGATCCTGGACTCAGAGTTTCATTATGAAAGGAAAAACAAACAGAAAGAAGACGGGTGATGAGTGACTCCACTTCCTTTACATGTTTGTGCAATCCTGTAGCTGAACCCAGACTTTTAAAGTGCACAATCACAGTGCAAGTTGTTGAAGTTGCATATGGCTAATTGTGTGCAGTGCCAAACATAGTCAATATTTTTACAATTTAGTTATATTACAAACACAAATTTGAGGGGTTTTTTTTATTTGATAAACCAACATAAGATAGCACATGACTATTATGGAAATAGAAAATTATGCCTTGTTTTCAAAACGTCTCTGAAAATGAAAATTTAAAAAGTGTCCCCTTTTCTCTGCTATGCATAAATAAGATCCGATGCAACCAGTACCTTTTAAATACCGCTAGTGTGTAATTTAATCTTTGTGTAAATCCAGCTGTTCTGTCAAGACATGGACATTGAGCAAACACACAGACTCCTCCACTGCATTGTGTTTGTCTGTCACATACACTCCCAATAAATCAGATTAAAGTTTGTGGTTGTGACTTAAAATGTAGAAAAGTTTACACAGTATTCATACTTTTGCAAGGCAATAATTTACGATCATGAACAAAAAAAAGAATAGTTAAGAAGTAAAACAACATAACAAACAGATGCCAAGGACAACATAAATTATGTACAGTGCACAACACTGTAAAACATCTATCTATATAAAGAGACCTTTTAAATGCATGTGATTTAGCCAAGACCACTTTCACTGCGCCATTTCCTCCTATCCTCTTCCTCCGGTGACAGCAAATGGATTTATGTGTATGTGGTTGCCCAGAAGAACCCACTACTGTACCCTCCCTGCAGAGCCTGTCACACTTGCTGATGTATGCCCCTCCACCCTGCTCCCTGGCCAAAGCTTTATGATGGAAACTGATACAAACACTGTGATAGGGTTTCGGGATAAATTATTCACGCTTCCAATGCTCTCTGCTGCTGTTTCAGTTCTTAGAGGACGTCCATTTTACAAATGGACCCTTTTTTTAGACCTCCTCCTTTTAATTGATCCGAGGCAAAGACAATACATGTGTGATTGAGGGCAAGGAAATCTGCACGGCAAAAGTTCAACTCAATCTGTGACACTGTTGTCAGGCTGGTGCGAGCTGATGGGTTGCCGCCTGCCTGTTCGGTGGGTGCATAGGTGCCATAAGATTTACTGCCTGGTAAATGAAATGGCTGTCCGTTGGCTGCAGGGACTGCACATCAGCAGAGCCCTGGTCTAATGTCTCTACCATCTGGTAGGATAGGCCTTTAATTGAAAAGAATTTCTGGACTGAAAGGGAAGAGCTGGACCAAGTCTTGCAGTCCCCAAGAGAGAGGAGTAATGAAAAGAAAATAACTTCTCTCCTCTTTAGTGCCTATGGAACCCATAAAGAATAATAGGACATGGTGATATAACAGACGCGCTGCAGTAGTGAGTGGGTGAATAACTTTCATATTACACCCTACCATCTGCTAAGACTGTTTTGGAGTGAGGAAGCCAATTGGATTAAACGTTACGGCCACTTTGCTCACCGCGGCTTTTAGGACTACCTTCAGGTGGCAGTCCATAAAGCATTTCTTTGTCAGATTTATTTAGCCATGAAAGATGTGTTTTTACTTTTGTGTCAGACTCCGCGCTCCCATCTTGGAGCGGGATTTTTCTTAAAACAAACACAAGGGAGGGGAGGGGATGGCAGACATCCTGGAGGCCATAGAGGATAACTGATGAGTCTAGCAGGACCAAAGGCAGAATAACAACACTCACCTTTAATGTGGTTTCCGCCCCGATGCAATATTCGCCGCGTCCCAGACACGGGTGGAGTAAGAAAGATTGTGTCTGTTTGTATTTGAATAACACATGGATTTAAATAATGTCTAATAATTTCAGACATTACGCAAATCATTGATTGGATTGTTAGACTTTTGGGCAATTCTTCAAAGAGACTGTAAGTGAAGTCAAGCTTAAAAATTCAATTTTGCTCTCTTTGATGAGTAGATTCCCAGTGTACTCTTGATAAGTTACAAGAGTCTCTAATGTAAAAAAAAAAAAAATTACATAAATCAAAATTGACTCAAGGTATTGATTATTTTTCAATAAAAAAGATGAAACGTCTAAAAGTTTAGCGCACACTCAAGATTTTCAATAAATGATTTTTAGAACCTCGGATTGTCAGGCTTAAAGTCAATTTTTGTCTTGTCTACTTGAGAACCCAAAATGCAAAAAATTCTGACTCAAACACTTCATACTTCACAAAAAAAGTAATTGCAAAACTCCTGGAAAGCCTATAGTATCCACCCATTTCAGCATTCTTTTCCACACTAAACAAAGAGAAACATTGCAACTCAATATCTAGAGTGTGATAAGTTCTGCCTCTGACTTGACCAGGAACAGGACTTTGATGTGTCCAGTTCCTCATTCTCTCTGGGAGAGTCAAAACTCCTGCAGCTCACCTGGAGCTTCAGAGGAGTTCATCCTGCCCACAAACTACTGCAAATGTCATTCAGATTTGAGAGCCCTTTGTGTTAAATAAATTAATAATTATGCCTGGCAGGATGTGTTGGGCTTTGAACCCACTGAAAAATGGGTTCAATAAATGGTTATATTTTGAGAAACTTTCATTTCAATTTTAAATGGAAGCAAAATTCTTGTTCAATAAACAGGCATTTTATTTTTATTTTTTTTTCAACATAGCCCTTGTTAAGTTTCTCACATTTTTTTTCAGATCTGCTTTAATGAAGAATGCTCCAGCAAATTGTGCTGCATGGAGCTGTCACAGCCTCATTTCAGTTGACAATTGTCAAAATTGGATGAGGTCATTAGCAAAAACCATTCAAGCTCCCAAAGGAATCCTCCACAATCCCAGCTAAACAGATTTGATAAACATTTAAGAACGTTTTTTGCAAGCCAACATACATTACAGATACAGTATGAACAAAAGCTGGAACAAAAACAAGCAACACTAATAGTGGATTTCCACTCTCCTACTTATTTTGTAAATATTGTCAATGCTGAAATCAGGTAGACAGGCTGCCTTTGAGCATTCGTTGGAAATGGCTTCGTTTGTTTTTGGCCTTTGCTGCATGCACAGCCCAAGAAAGTATGAAAACACAGAAGAAGGAGATTTAAATTGTACACTAGTTTTTTTCAAATGGCACTATGTTTCAAGTGTTCATTATGTTATGTTTCAAACATCAGACTGCGGCACGTTACTCCTTCCGGCCTTGATTTTGAGTCAACAGAACTACAGCAACATCCGTGGGGCTTCAAGCCAATGCTGCTGACAGAGCTTGAGTGTCTATGAGCCGCGATCTTATAGTAGTGAAAATAAAGTCAGGTGTGTTTTCAGTCAGAAAGACAGCATTCAACAAATTGCGAGCCGATAAACAGTTTCATTAAAACAATAATCAGGAATAAACACAGTAACTAGTTTCCCCATTCACTTGTGTGCGTGTGTGTGTAAACGTGTGTGGAGACACAGCTTGTCCACCGACATGGACCCCAATAGATCAAATAACAGCACTTCATAACATTGACACATTCACAGCATGGGGTGCGCTATTGGAGAGTCCGAGGCACTGGTGATATACTGTACCCAGTTGACGTGTCATGGGCTAATTTTGAACAGCCTCGGTCATGTGACAAAATTAAAGAAAGCTCAGCCTTGAGGAGATGTAACTCGACAAAATAGCACCTGTGAACTGAGAGAGATTAGGTTCATTCTGATTGGTGCAAATTATTTAATTTCATATTTTATAAATCTTTGCTAATCAATTATTTTTGATCACAGTGCAAAATGTGTGAATAATTATTAAAAGTCACTTGAAGAAAACCATTTAAGTATGCACAAATATATTTGTGCACAGTCCTGGCACAGCACTCATCCTGAAATATAACTGCGTATGTGACAATTTGCATCCAATTACATGAGTGAGAAGAATTGAGATCGAAGTCTAATTTTGGTTGTGGATATTCTTTTGGAGATTATTTTTCAACTCTTGTGTATTCACCAACCTACACTGGTGTGAAAAAAAAAATTTGACCCTTCCTGATCTTTGATTTTTTGTTGTTGTTTGCGGGGTGGAGGGGGTTTGCATGGCTGTCCCACTTAAGTGTTTCAAAACCTCAAACCATTTTAAATATTATTTAAAGACAACACAAGTTAACACAAAATACAGCATTTGGTTACAAAGCCATTTCTAAAAATTTTGGGCATCCTGTGAACCACAGTAAAAGCCAATAACAACAAATGGAGAAAACATGAAATGGTGGTCATGTGGTCTCATGAGCATGGTGATGACTCATCCAGGAGGTCACAAAAGACCTTGCAACAACATCCAAGAACTGCAGGCCTCACTTGCATCAGTTAAGTTTAAGGTTCATGTCTGAACCATGAGAGACTGGGCAAAAACGCCCTGCATGGCACAGTTCCAAGATGAAAACCACTGTTGAGCAAAATGAATATTAAAGCTCACCTCAATTTTTCTAGAACACATATTGATGATTCACAAGACTTTCGAGAAAACGTTCTGTGGACAAAGTCTTGCATCTGGCATGAAAGTAACTGCTTTTTGGACCAACACTGAGACATGGTGGTGTTAGTGTGATGATCTGGGGCTATTTTTTTGCTGCTTTCATATCTGGAAGACTTGCTGTTGGTGACCTCAATCTGAAACCAGATTGGGTTCTGCAGTGGGACAATAAGCCAAAGTATACCAGAAATTTCACCTCTGAATGGCTGAAGAGAAGCAAAACAAAGGCTTTGAAATGTCCTAGTCAAAGTCCTGACCTGAATCTTATGCTTTCATCCTTGAAAATGATCACAGGGTAGATTTCTTTTTTCTCCCTTAATAATAAATACCTTCATTTAAAATCGGCATTTTGTGTTTACTTGCGCTGTCTTTGGCAAATTAAAATTAGTTTGATGTTCTGATATACTTAAAAAATAGTTGATCAAGATTGGGAGGGTGGGGGGGTAATCACCACTTTTGATTGTTAGGTCAATTTTTGTTCCCCAACTTAGCTGATATCCATGCAAATTTGTGGCACTGACACACCTACTGCATCTAATTAGTGCAATTTTTACTGATTTTTTATTTTTTTTAAGTGATAATAAATAAATAGTTAGAAAATCAAGCTGGCTCTGACCAAATCTGACCCTTTCAAAGTAATTTCTCTAAAGATACTCGGGACATTTAACTTCATGTTCCTCTGACAATTAAAATCAGTGAATCAACCCTTTTTTACATGTTCAGGGAAGGTCAGATTACTTCAGAATAATTTGCTCGTGTTTGGATGGCGAATGAGATAATTATGTTGTTGTGGCTCCAGAGATGATTCAAACCCAAGCTGAAGCCTCCTCAATTATATGTGTGAGGTAAAGTGGCCTCATTCAAAGCCAATGAGAGCTCTTGTGGCTCTCCTCGCCTCCTTGCTCTTAAACAAACAACCCAGTCAGACAGCGATAGGAAGCGCCTCTGTTTGAGCATGCCTGACCTTTAGCCGCTGTCCCAGTGTGTGTCCGCCGAGACAAGACCCGCATGTTTGAGAAATAATCCCTAGTACCAACAAGAACAACTTTATAAACCCACAGGAGAATCTCTTCTGCTGCTGATCAGCATGGATGCATTGCTTCAGAAAAGTAATCTAAATCAAGAGGCTTCAAGACGAAAGCAAGAGCTCTGAATATATTCATCTAATACTTTTTTATTATTATTTTCTTTCTTTTTTTTTTTTTTTTTTGACAAATAATAATAAAGGCAGAACATCTCATAGGGAGTCAGTATTGTGCCATACTGCTGGGGCCAGCTGGCATGGCCCAAAGCTGGCATGACAGAATGTGACAGAGGATCCGCAGAGTAGGGACCCGGGGAATCCCGACACAATAATGCGGATGGCAGAAGCCAAAGCCCAGATTTAATCACCGTCATCCCCCACCTGCCAATAGAAAATTACACAATGGATATCAATGGCAGCCTCCCCATAATGTCGAGCCTCAAGCAGCGTTTCCAGGCTCGCCCCAGCTGTTCGTCGGTGCGCTTTAACACGGAAGCGTCGGCGCAGGGAATGAATCTCCAGGAACCACAACAGGAAAATCAAGACTTTAGAAAAAATAGAAATTAAAAAAATTACTGGAACTGATATGACAGTGTTTTGTCATTCATTGCATTGATAGCCAGTTATTTCAGGCAGATTGCAGGTGACTTGATAAATTAAAAATATCAAAAATTTAATATGATATTATTTTACGGGGAAAAAATTATAATTTTTCTTCATTTCCATTTGATTTGATTCCTTTTACTTGTTTGAAAATGTTTATTATTCACATGAAAAATATTTTGAATCTTCTGCTTGTTAGATATAAGAAGAAAATTATATTTCAAAATATTAATTTCAAATAGAAAAAGAAGAAGTGAAATGCTTAATTATATTCTTAAACCTTTATAAATGCTTTTTTAAATCATGCTTCTGTTTATTTCTTTGGAGCAAAAATGAAAAACCTCAAAACGTATGCAAACATTACGTTTTAATTTTCTATTTTTGATGCCATGTTTTTAAAGGAGTCTCTTTTTTTCTGACTTAGAGACTCGCTGTATTTTCAAATGCACACCTGCGAGAATTTAAATGATATAATGACGTGTCAGACCAGAGCAGAGTCCCTGATTTTAACCAGAGCTTTTTTTTTTTTTTATGTCCCGTGCAGGCCTCAATTTCAATCAAATATAATCACGTACATACACACTAATTCACACACACACACACACGCACCCACGCACAGTCATCAGGTTAGTACTCACTTCTGGGACTTGACAGGTAACGGTCTTGTGGTTTGGATACCAATCAGTCTCTCAAAATGTTTACATTTTTCAGCGGTGCTGCGTGCTTTGACTCTCAGGTGCCCCTGTATTGATTGCTGCCCCATAATTAAGATCTGCCAAAATTAGAGCAATTTTATATGCCGAACACCCTCGCTCAGGTCCACAGACATATTTTCTTTATGCAACCTTTTGTCTTTGGTTTTCAGATGGAAGAGTGTTGTTTAAAAACCTTTAGCGATCCCACATTCATTTGAAATTGTACTTGTTTGATGTCTCCTCGCATTTTTACTTGTACTAAAATAAACAATCGCCAGTATGACGGTGTCATTCAGCTGGTCTTATGTTTGGGTGGACACATATTTTTGCTCCTGTTTTTTGGGGTGGACATGATAACTAACACAGAACAGCTGTCTTGCAAAGGCTTTACACCATTGCATGTTCTGATATCTTCCTCGTGATGAAACAGAGAGGACCTCTGCTCCGTGTTGCTCTCGGCCATGACTCCTCCAATGTTTACATGTTTACGCTCACAGTTTCCATCTGTTGTTTCTGGAACAATCAGCAGTAGGGGCCCGGAGAGAAGCCCGAGAAATGTCTGTAAGCCGCACTTAGCTGGGGTTTTG
This sequence comes from Poeciliopsis prolifica, assembly GCF_027474105.1. Classification (NCBI taxonomy): domain Eukaryota; kingdom Metazoa; phylum Chordata; class Actinopteri; order Cyprinodontiformes; family Poeciliidae; genus Poeciliopsis; species Poeciliopsis prolifica. The sequence goes on from NW_026562387.1 coordinate 9,742,475, forward strand.
TGATTGGGAGGCTGGGCCTGATTATGCTTGACTAAGGGTTAGGAGAAAGGAGGTTTTTTCTCTTTTTTTTCTTTTCTTCAAGGCCCTTTCAAGATTTTTGATGGAGGGCCGGGGGACTCCGGGGACCAGCACAAGCTCGGCCTCAGAGAGAAGCCTCACTAAGGGTGAGATCAGTCATTACAGGCCTGTAATCCCACTCATGATTCAAGGGCCAAACTCACTAATGGATTTCAGATATACTAAATCAGTCACAAAGGTTCAGATTTGATTGAAATGATGTGGTTGATTAAGACAGAAACCTGTGTATCTTACTGCTGTGAGGTTTCCAAGAGTGGAACTATTTCCTTAAGTTTGTTCAAAATCATTGTTTAACTTCCTTGAAAAAACTCTTTACACTCCTGAATTGCTTTTTCTTTTTTTTTTCTTTTTACTGGGACTTCCTTTGATAAACAGAAAGTAGTGCTTTTTGAGTGCAAATGTTGCAAGGTTTTTATTGATTTATATATAAAGTTCTTGAAGGTTGCATTGCATGCTTAGACAATCCCCTGAGTTTATTGCTAATTTAAAACTATAATTAAAATAGTGCCTCTGTCAAAATGCCCTGCTAAAAATAAACTACCAACCCCGTTGCATGACCTTTGTGAAAGAAATTCAAATTCTTTCACAATTGCCCGGTTTTCAGCTCCATCTGTCTTCCCTTCAACTCTAACATGCTACACTGCTGAAGAAAAATCTTAGCAAAACTCACACTATTATTTTATCTTGCCATTTATACTTGTTTGTTCAAAATGCTTGATGGTCCTTGGCCATCTGGAACCCTAGACATTAAAAGCCTAGAACAGAACAAGCCAATTTATTCTGTGTGTAAAAATATATATCGGAGAAAACTGTTTAGTTATCATACAGAACTTAATTGATAGTAAAGGATTTTTAAAATTTTTGGTAGCCATAGATCATTTGGTTTATTACCTAAAATCCACATTAAACACACAGACGTCTCAATATATAAAATATGACTATTAAACTTTAATGAAAGGTCGGATATTCTCCTTAATGGTCTTGACCTCATAAGCATCAAATATTTGGAAAGGCATTCCCTTCGAGTATTTATCTTAAATCATGTTTTCTCTACTGTTCAAATAAAAATTTTAATGAGATTTTATCAAAGTATCAACAAACCTGCTGCATAATGAATACTAAATAATCATTTTAGTAGTCAAAAGACAACTATTACTACTGAGAAGTAAAGCTAAACCCCTGAGGACAAGTGGGGGCTCTAAAAGAAAGGGTGATACTGATGACTGTGTGGATAGAGGGAGAAAGAAAGCAAAGAAACAGAGGCAGGATGAAAGGGTGAGTTAGTCCCTTGTGATGTGGCCGCAGACGTAGCGGGTCCCAGCGTCGGCCTGGCCCAGCGTCGGGTTTCCCCATGCCGGAAGTGGCGCGTTTCCCCTGGCGACAAGTTCTTCCTGCAAAATAAAGAAATCATTAGAAAGATGACAGCTGGGCCAAGCCAACACAAAACCCAGGGGGTAACTCGGCCTCAGAGAGCTGCCACCCAGCATTAGCTAGCCGGGCTCTGCTTCATCAGCATATCCTTGAGAGGGGAAACAATGCTGCTACTACAGCAGTGACACAGTTTATCTCATTCCGAACTTTTCTTCATTTTTTTTTAAATCTCTGCTTATTTCATGTTCTTCATCTCTCTCATTCACGTCCTCCTGAGTTCTCCCAGTCCCCCCAAGAACGGTAAGTGGGGGGGTTTCAGCCTGCAGGGGGAGAAATATTCTGACACGTTAACCCCAAATCATACGTGATGAGTACAGAGGCGATGGCTCGAGGCTCAGGCAGTGACCCCTGGCAATCATGGCGTGTGGCAGCCACACTGGGGCCTCCGCAGAAGGGCCTTCTGGGAACACACCGCGCCACATTCCTGCCCCGAGTGCTCCCAAAGCATTTCCTCCACAGACCATCGCTTACCTCTGTCTGCCAGCCAATGGAAGCAAAAGAGCCCAAGGACTTAAACCCGCATTAAGGGAGCTCTCCTAAAAACCATCAGTACTTGACCTCAGACGAAAGGATTACACTGTACGGAACATATTTGAAGCTAATCTCAAAAAATAGTGTCATCTTTAGGTTAAAGGACTTAAAAAAGAGATGGCTTGATACATCCCTTGTAGGAAATTATACTATACTTTAGTTGCTTATAATGGAGGCAGATGACCAAATCCATTTTTTTCCTTATTCACATAGCTGTGGAATATTAAGGATATTACCTCCTCCTGTTTGTGCATAACTACTGGAATTATTATGGTCGCTTGGTATTAATTTTGGAAGCTAACAGTTAGCATAGTGAAACCAAAATGTATCCAGTTTGTATAAGAAAGATTTATTTATTTTTTGCTGATTGTCAGAAAAATGTATTTTTTTGGTTGGAAAATACACTTACTTTCTCTAAAGACAGAACTTCACATATACTTCCATGTGTAAACAATTTGTGAATCCTCATTGGGAAAGTTATGAGTTTAATGGAGGCACATCTGTGGCTGTGTGCTAGGCAACACTTCAAGCATACTGTTTCCTCGCATGTATCATGGAAAACTTTTAAAAATTCAGCCTAGAAGAGAATTCTTGGGCCTCCTCAACTCTTGATCATCTCTTCCAGGTCCAATTTTCAGGTCTCTGAAGATGCTAGATTCATTTGTTCAAACATTTAGTCACTGGCATAAACACCAAGCACGTGTCCAGTCTTTATTCTGTCCATGAAGAAGAAGGATCTGAGTCCTGCAGACGTGTTCGTGTTAAATGTTTGTTTTAACCCCAGAAAGAGTCAGCATTTATACTCACTAACTCTTGGACATACATGGACCAAATTTCCATAGGAGAGGAAGTGTTTTTCTTTTCCAATGGCAACATTAAAGACCAAATTTGGAAATGCACTCAGGAATGAAGGACTTATTTTTTTTTATGTGTTTGTCCTATAGTATGTGATGGCCTTGACAGGGGAAAAAAAAGTAATATTTTGGAAAAGCCAGAACTAAAGATTGCAGACGGGTTCACCTTAAGACGATTGTGAACAAGAGATCTGGGAGATTTGGAGAAATCTGCAGGGAACACATTTGTTTGAACATGTCAGAATAAAGAATACTGAAAGCTGCTTGCGAATCAAACAATACATGAAGAAAGTATTCTTCTAAAAGTGTGTATTTAGGTGTTTGAAACTTTTGAATTTTACTAATAGGTAGTTTGTTATTCAGTTGAATATTAAACCACATGTGTCACGTTCAATGTCCTAATTCTTTAAATTAGAAAACCGGATCATTTAAGAAAGGTACTAAAACTTTTTACAAATCTGTTTTTGCTTACATAAAATGACCACATTAATTCACTCCTCACATTCAAAGTGTTTCTCAAACTCCACAAGTTTCTATTTTTTTATTTTTAATTGCCCGCTTAATGCTAAAAGAGTCACATGCGAGTTATATAAATGCTAACAGTGCAATAAACATGTCTGTGTCTGATGTGGGTGGAAGTGATGATCAAAACGTGACACAACCTCGCAGACACCTCCAGGTGCCACGACTCGGTTGCTATGAGGATTAGGAGTGACATAGGTTAACACCTGCTAGCGCTCACTCATGGAGATTAATGTGGCTGCTAGAGAAAGACACACAAAAGCACACACACCAACACACCCATGCTAGACTGCTGTCCCCTCTAATGGGGACTGATAAAAGACAGGCTCCATCTCTTAGGAACAGGAGTGACTGGGCTGCTGGAGGTCAGCTTCACGGCAACCATTATCCTGCTGCTACATATTTGGCTAGCAGGCGCAGAACTCGCAGACAGCAGGATTTCTCTCACCGAGTTGGTTTCAATACTCAAATCTCAAAACTGTCTCAGAAAATCGGTGGCTTCATGGTTTTTGGCTGGTTATGAAAATATTTTTCGGTGAGTCACTTCAGCTCACAGTGAAACAGATGTTGGCTGCGTCCGCTGCAAGTTCGACTCGCTGAAGCCGAATCAAAACTCAGACAAATGACATGCTAACATGGCGGACGCCGAGTCATACTTTGAGTACTTTGACTAAACAGAAGATACTGCATGACGGACAGATGAGCAGGCTGATAAAAACTGCTCTGTGGCTGTTGACACGCTACAGCTCATTTCCATTGCTGATGTCTGAGCCAAAGGCCTTTGCGGTCACGTCTCAGACTTATTTACACACACAAATGAGGCTGAAGGCAGAGACAGACGTTGCTCTGATTGGAAGATTGCCAGGATCTACAGTCGACAGAAGCCTCCTTCACTGTCTTTTCTGGACTTCTGTATTCATTTCATAGAAAAGAAGGAAAGAAGATATCTTATTTAACAAAATTCTAACCACATAAAATAAATAAAAATATATATTTACAAAAGTGTTTTCAATAATTAATAATTAAAATATATATTTACTTAAGTCTGTCAATTTTGCACATTATTTTAAATCATACAATGTTGCAATGTGGTTTGGTTTACTGCTACACTTAAAGTAAGAGATGGTTTGATCTAAAAAAGATTGATTGAAATCTTAACAGTAGTCAGGAAGTAATTAGATTGATAATCCATCCATCACTGAGTTTGCTTTAAGCACAGACTGTGGAGTATAAAGGATTTAGCTTCCAACTGCCGAACGTAAAGTGGATACAAATGCATTCAGCGCTAATGTAAAAATGTCCAAAGTGCTACACCCCTGCTGCTCACTTGACAGAGCAATTCTGTGGCAGCTGTAGTTTACAATTTTTTGCAATTGAGGTCTCTCAAAAAAAAAAAAAAAAAAAATAGAAAAAGAAAAAACACCATGTCAAATTTTGTTATTGGAAATGGTTATGTTTATTCATATTGATTTAATTAAACAAACAAACTTTAATATCAGACATAGGTATATCTCTGGAATGAATGCAAAATACACATTTCAAGTTAGGGCTATATTTATCATGCACACACACGAACACATCCTAAAATGCTGAGGTAATTTTCCCTTTGCACTGGACCAATTAGTGCTAAACCTGGGGAATAGAGAAATCATTTCAGAGAATCTAACTGGAAACACAAACCTGCACATCACCTTCTAATCTGAATAAAACTTAAGCACAGATTGCAACCAAAGTCATTGACATATATCTGGAAAGGACTACGACGGAGCTTTTAACACTCCAGTGAATCATTATCAACAGAAGCGGAACATAGTGGCATTCCTTTTCAGGAGTGGCTGGATCTACCAAACTTACACCAAGGATCTGGAGGTAAATGGCCGTAATTCAACGATAAGAAAAGATGTGAGAAAACTTTGTATCTGTAGAAAAGTTCCAAATCAAACCAAAAAGACCCTTCTTTGGTTTTCCACTAAACATTCTGTTGAAAATACTGTGTTGACTGACTAGACAAAAGTATAACTTTTTAAAGATTACACTTACATCATGCATCAAAAATATGTAGTATTTAAGAAAAACAAAAAAACATTGTACTAGGAACAAACTTAAAGAGAAAATTAAAGTGAAAGCATTGGAGTGGCCTAGTCAAATTCCAAAGTTAAATCTAATTGAGATGCAATAGCATGACTTTATGTAGAGTAGGCTCGACAGAGTATTTCCCCTTGCATTCTCTACCAGTGTGTGTCCCAGAACTCTGACTATCAAATAAATTTTGGATTTTAAGCGGAGAAGAGTATAATGAATTAAGGCATTCAACTCCGCCTTCTTCAAACTCTTATGGATTCTAGACGGTCAAAACTCCCCTGTTCAGACGATTCTTTCTGGGCCAAAGCATTCACATGGTATTATTTATGTAGTTTGTTCCAGACTTACAGTAGGGATAAACCAACCTTCAGAATGTTTTCCTCCTTTATATTATCTTCTTTTTTTCAGATTCTTATGGCGATTTGTTTATATGTGCTGTTAGCGGGTATTTATTGTTTAGTTTTTGCTCGCATAAAAGCGGCAATCTGTTCACTGGGCTCTAAATGTTTGGGATTTGAAAAATCGTTGTCGTCACAGTTAAGCCCAAGAAAAGGCTACAAGGACACAAGGAACTTAATAGCAGTGAATAAAGATCCATAGATACGCTTCATGGGCATAATGTCGGATGGAATCAAAGCCAGCTTTGAATACTAGAGCTAATTTGAGGGTTGGCATGATTTTCTGTGGAACGCATTTGCTGCAGAATTTAAGGAAGTGCATTATTTTCTAATGACTTCAAGTAGGTAAAAAAAACAGATCATCTGCCGGAGGATCTTTGGTTTTCTGCTGTGCTGTGTGTTTATTTTAGAGAGGTGATCTGATTTCAGCTTCATGTAAAAGACTAAACTACTCCTACCATAGTTATGATAATAAGCTCATTCTGCTCATAATGGACAGTAATGCTTCTTCTTATTTTGGGGGACAGGGGGGATTTACTTCCATCAGCTAAATCAAGAACTGAGGAGCAACATAATATTAACAAGGGTTTTGTTCTTGCTATTATAAATTGTCATAACATTGTGACAAAACAAAACAAGGGTTTTGTTCTGTCTTTTATAGAAAAACGACATAACTTTCTGATATTGGCAGTAATTATCCCTATGATTAAAATGAATGTTATTCTAACTGAAAGGAAGTCTTGCCTCAGTTCAGCCGTGCTATGGATGCCTTCACAAAAGACAATAATGAAGCTTTTATGGAATAGTCCTATGGGTGTTGTGCACTTATTCCAGAGTTCCTTCTTTGTGCCTTTGAATTTTTCACATTGCACAAGAAGCATGAGGAGGGAAGACGAGACAAAGATTGGAGGTGCAAAAATACCCTTAAGGCCTCGGGATGCATTGTTTTGCTCTCAATAAAAAAGGGAGGAGTGAGCGGAGCCGAGGCTGGGAATCACCCTTAGGGGTGAGGGTGGAGAGGCGCAGGGATGTTAAGGAACAAAGTCCAGGAGACATTCAGGTGTCGGTGTCACCTATTTAGGGGACAGAGCAGCCGGATCAGCAACACAAAATGCTGCCGGCTCTTGGACTCTGTCTGTGGTGGTGTGATCCTTATAGGGAGGAGCAGAGTCAGAGACTTTAAGAAGACAATGCGCATTGGGTAGATGTCCCTACCTATTGTGAAATGTTGGTGGTTCTTATAGTTGATTAATCTGATGGTGCTCTGGAATGACCCAGTTCTGTGTATGTGGGGAAAAAAATGGCTCTCTATTCCTTTCTTTATTAGGAAATGTTTACACATCAGTGTATAAAAAATATTACTGGAATACAAACTGATTTAATAACAACAACAAAAATAGACACCTAAGGTTAACATTATTTTACAATTTTTGAAAATGCAGCAGTAATTACTTTAATGAGACACAACAACAAAGCACCCTCAAATCATGATGCCTCCACCTAATTGCCCTTCACAGTTGGTATAAAGATCGTTTCCAGGAATGTCATGTTATTTTAAAGTTGTTGAATATGATTTTTTTTTTTACATATTTGTTAAAATAAAATCTTGTAACAGTACAAGATAAGTATATGTGAAAAAATCAGGCTCCTTACTCTCTGCTGTGCTACAGCTACTTCCCCACAGCAGAGCTTGTCATCAATGCTCAGGCGAGTTAGCATGGCTACTGATGATGGCAAATAAATGGTAGGTTCTCATTCAGCAGCACATCCACAAGCATGACTCACAGCACTGAGACACTCCTCCTGGCTCTGATTGGTTGTTTAAGATTGGGAGTGTTGTATTTTTTCAGAATGTAGTAACAGCACTGGGAGGAATTAACAAACGTAAAAAAAAAAAACAAAAAAAAAAACTTGTTTTAAAATGGAAGTTACTTATCCCAGCTTTAAGGCTGTCGTGTCCACAGTTTTGTTGTTTGTCAGTTAGTTTTAGACTCATCTGTCTAAAGAACATTGTTCCAGAACTCATGGTCTTTTTCTATATTGACAAAGTTCAGTCTGGCTTTTCTGTTTTTCCTAGAGAGCAAAGGTGTTCTCCTCAATAAAAGTTAAGGTGTTTCTGATTAAGCATCTTGGCAATGTTTTGAATGTATTCCACTCAAAACATTGAGTGAAGTACAATGTTTTGATTGTATGTTCAGTATGTTCAGAAATGTTGAACATTTTATGAACATACTAGTTATTTACTTTTCACATGGCTTATTAAAAAAAGTCCTTTTGACTTTATTAAGTCAAAAGGACTTTACGTTACACTAGGATGCTTTTTTTTTTTTTCTTATATACAGTTGTTGTTTTTTTCAGCCAGCTTAAGCAAGAAAACTCATTGTGATACATTGTTTTAATGGTGCTGTTTTTGTATTTTCCCCAGTACAGAAATCAGTACCCTGAAATTTTCTCTGGATTTATTTTTATCATGCACCATTACACATCCACTGACAGGTTAAACTTGCTCCAGAATGGATGCCACTCTGAGATTCAGCAAGCCTTTTTATTTTAACAGTACCAAATCCTTTCGTCATTCTTTCTTGGACTGGGTGACTTACATCTGAGTTAATTTTACAGCAGTAATTCTGGTCTTTATTTCAATTTGTTTGGTGTTCTCCATTGTCACACCTCATATCGCTATTTCCACACTCCTGTTGTTAACCTGGATTTCCTCCAGTTCATGAGAGCACTGAGATCTTGGAGGTTGGAGTGGGGATACAAGATTGTGCCTGTTGAATAAACTCATGTCTTCATTGGGACAGTCTCCACCCCACACTAGCATGCTTCCACCACCAACAGTTGTTTGGTATCGGTAGGTTTTTCATGGGTGAAACACATATTCAACTGAGACGATCCACAAATAAACAGCCTTTCTTATAATGGTGGATGGTTTATTGTCAAAGAGCATTTTTACACAAATCAAAGACATTAACCAAAAAAAAAAAAAAAAACGTTTTGTTCTAAGTCTAATCAAGTGTGTTGTACTCAATAAAAACATATTTTAGGATTGTGTCCAAAAATAATATTGGTGCATCACAAGCATTCTCCAAGAAAAAAGACATTTTCAAGTGAAAAGATATAAGATGCAAAGGACATTGTAACCACTTGATCTGGACCATGAAGAGCAACAGATAATTGATTCAGATTACAATTTGCAACCCGACTTTTGCCTCTGTCTCCCTCAGGTGTGACTCTTTTTTGTTTTGAGGCCTTGGCTAAGCCTTCTGCCTTTTACTATGGTGGTTGAGCATTTTCCGATGACTAAGTGGGGTCCAGAGTAATGGATCCATTTAGCAGTAATATTTCTTAATGGAAACAGCCTAATTACGACCGCAAATAACCACAAGCCTTCACAAACGATTAAGTATACAACCGAGGAAAAAAAGACAGGAGTACATTTTCCAAATGATGACAAAAACAAAACAAAACAAAACAAAAAAAAAAAGACATCTGCAGTTGTTAAATTTGAAAAAAGAAAAGAAAGTCTGGCCAAAGGCTTGTTGGGGAGAGAGAAAAATGCTTTGTCACTTTAGATTTCACAGGACTGGTTTGAGCAACAATGTTGCTGACTTGGATTTCAAAGCCCTCAGGTTCCACAGAGAAAAACAAAAACAAATATTTGTTTTTGTGGTTTATTGTGTTTTAATATGGCAGCGAGATGAGATGCAAGCTGAAACCTGAAAAAAGTCAAAAGCAGCTGCCGAAGTCAACAAAAAAGTCCACTGTCTTTGACAATTACGAATAAGCCATGACTTAATCGTACTTTAGGAAAGATTTGTGATTTTGATTACTGATCAGGGCTGGTTATTTCACTTTTAATCTTTTGATTGTGTTACTCAGATGCAGATTTCAGAGGGAAAATGGGAGTTTCATCTTTTTTTCCCCTCAAAGGATTTACTCCACTTAGCTTGCTCTGTCTTTTCTAATCCTTTCTTTATGGGACAGATGACCTCAGCCACAGAGCACAAACTGCCACTTCCAAACAAATAATTGCATTTATCCTGTTGGTAATTTCACTTGAGGTCTAAATAGAAAACCAAATCCAGGCTTATTATTTCTGGGTATGGCTGCTGGCAGGCCACCGTTAGCGGTAGGTATAGTGAAATGAGGCCACTGGGGACTCCTTGTTGTGAATGAAGGCCTGCAATCATCACTCACCATCAGCCGTTACACGCCTGTCGCTGCTCTTACTGAGCACTACTCACTGCTATTGCTGATTCTTGAGTCGTGGCCTATTTTTGTTCAAACAACAGGTGATATGTTTTGCACCATCATGTTTTCTTACCCCCATAACTTTCTGATATTGGCAGTAATTCTTAACAGCCCCAGGGGGCTGTTAAGAAGTGTGACAATAGGATGGTTTTCCAAGAAAAAATCCCAAAGTAGAGATTATCCTCTATTTCTACATCACAAATTGATACCTTAACAGGACATTTCACAAGTCACACCCAGTCCCAATTAGTGCTAAACTTGTAAAATCAAAAACATCCCTTAAGGAGAACATAATAACATGAATTAGCACATTATGCCTTCATTCAAAAAATTTAAGATCAGATTAAAAACAGAGTAGTTCAGTTCTGTCAGTCCTGAGAAGGCTGGAAGACCATTCCATAGTGAGAGATATTGTCCAAAAAATGGAGGAAATATGGAAAGGTGAGCCCTCTTGGAGTTTCCAAACAACCAAACTTAACTCCAAGAGAGCCTTGGTGACTCGTCTTGGAGGTCATAAAATGATCCAGAACATTCAAAGCACTGCAGCCTCTACTTGCCTCAAAGTTATATCAGTATTCTTAATTAACCCACAAGAAAGAGCCTGGGGAAAAATAAGACCACTGCTTAACAGAAGGAACTCAAAAGTCCTTCTCACACTTGTAGAAAAGAAGCTTGATTATCCCCAAGACTTTTGGGAAAATATTCTGCAGACTGGTGAAAGAAAGATGGAACCATCTAACATAAAACTTACAAATTATTTCAGAAACTACCGTTATACAGACAGTCAAACATAGTGTTTGTAGTTTGATTATTACAACTAATGGAACCAAAGAGCCACTCTGTACCAGAAAATCTAGACGTAAAATGTTCAGCTATTGATTTGTGACTTTCAGCTCAATTGTAAACCCTGCGATGTCGCTGAATTAAAGCAATTCTGCAAAGAAGATGAGTCCAAAATTCCTCCACAATATGAAAGACTCATAATAGATATTGAAAACACAGAATGGCGGTTATGGCTCAGTCAAAAATTTGCCCAGGGTAGGCTCAGCCATTTCCTCTTAGTCAATTATGTTTTTGCTCTGGTTATATTTGTCTGATGTTAAAATAAAAACAAAAAAAATGTGTATGCAGCACAACTTTGGCATTAGATGATTATTTTTGACTCTGGACAAACTTTCACATGATCATCTCAATAAAAGACATCCGTCTCTGATTTTGTTTGGTAAAATGAATCCATGCTGGACAGCCAGCGGTAATCAATCCAGCACTGTTTAATTTGCTGTCAGCTTGCGTAGCACAGAGCTGTCTGTCTCGCTTTGCTAGCTTTTGTTGACAAATGCTCGGCTGACTTAAAAAAAAAAAAAAAAAAAGACCCATTCAAATTAGGCAAATTCCTCTTTCCTTGGGTCGTCTGATGAGAGTTGTGCTGCAAAAATGAAACTCGGCAAAAGAGCATGAATATTTCAGTCAAGTCATTTTCCACTTTAAATTATATATCACTGTGTCTATGAACAAAAGCCTAGCAGCATCATAGACTGGGTTTGGGTCTTTGTCCTTCTCAGCACACCTGGACTTGTTTCTGCTCTGCACCTGCCTCAGTGCTTTCACAGTAAACTTCTGCCGACCTGTCATTTACATGTGGGCCACATCCTATTCAAATGCCTCCGTCTGAGCAGAGGAGCATTTCAAAACAGACACCCCGCTGACCTGGAATTATGCACCGATTTGGATGAGGTCTGAGCAGATGCAAAAATTATAATAATCAAATTAATGCCGCTGCAAGTAAACTTTCATTAGCGGCTTCCTGCAACTCCTGCCACTTTTTCATGGTTTATGTTTTGAGCATTACTCCAGCCCAGTGAAATGAGGTTGTGTATCAACTTCCATCTCTTGCCAAAGATTTTTGGTTGGATTAATATAGGGACTTAGACTGGGCCGTTCTAACACATGACTGCACTTTGCTCTAAACCAGGGCTGCCCAAGTTGGTCCTGCACGCTTTAGTTCTCTCCCTGGTGGTAATAAGAACCTTTTCAGCATTTCAATGTTCTTCTCAGCCCTTCTGTGAGTCATTGTTGGATCCAAGTGCTTTAAACCAGGGAGAGAACTAAAACATGCGGGTTACCGGCCCTCGAGGACCAACTTTGGGCGCCACTGCTCTTAGTCATTCTGTTATAGATGTGATTGTACGTTTAGCATCATTGTCCTGGCGGAAAGTGAACACTTGCAGTCCAATAGAGTTTCAAGGAAACATTCAGCTTCTTTCGTAATTTAAAGTATCCCCACAGCATAATGCTGCCATGACTATGTATCACTTTTGTAATGTGTATTTTAAGACATCGGTCACACATAGCTTTTGCATGTAAGCAAAAAGCAAAACAAATAAAATAATACCTTCTTCTACAAGTTAGCAAGTTCAAAGTTTAGGATAGTCTAACTCTTTATTAGAATCTTATTCATTATTTTCCAAGATGTGGGAGATTATAGTAAAATCTCCCACACAAATGGACAAACAAATCATACTCCAATCCAGGATGCTTAAACTATAATACCATCATGCTTAACTGCAAACCCAAGCAATGACAAAAAATTTGTCACAGGAGCTGTGCATTACCTAGGTGAAACATTTCCAGGTAAAGGTCTTCTACAATGCGGAGAAATCAAACAAATTTTGAAGCTACAACTTCATTCAAAGAAATTAACTGTTAAGCACAACTAGTACAGTGGCCACTCTCTCCTGTGAAAGTGATCACATCTTTATGGCTCCTGTCGCTGCTCTTTACAGATCTGTTTCCCAGAGGTATTTGATGAGGAGAGCCAAAGCAGGAGGAAGTGTGGGTCTACAGCCTGCATGTTAACAATGGCTCCCCTCAGACCCCCGGCCCAAGCCCAGCCAGTCATGCAACACCATGGAGATGTTATTGACCTCAAGGTTAACTCTCCTCAGGTAAGCCTGGGAGATAATGGACAAAGAGCAGTTCTTTTACAGGTGGAGTGACACGGCATATCCGCGCCGCGGAGCTCCTCTCGCATTGACAGATTTTCTAATTCACTGCAGATTCCCATAAAACTGGGTGGCCAGGGCCTGCCCTGTCCAACAGAAAGCCCATTCATGCTGGGTGGGATAAGGGGCCTGGCCAAATTAACCTGGATTAATTTAACAGAGCAAAAGGTCTTTACATCCGAATAAAATGAAGATCAATAAATTAAATGTCTGGGTCAGAATGTCAAGTTGCAGCTATGATCAGCTTGCATACGGGGAGTTGCGTTCCTTGGCTCATACAGGGCTCAAAAAAAAAAACACACACATGAGAGAGCCTTAATTGCTTTATTCTGAGGAAGAGAAGTGCTTCCATGCCTCTCTCTTTACATGCTAGAGTTGTGCTTCTATAAACACACTCATGTCAGTAAAGAATGCTCATTTTTTTCTCTCATTTGGCCTTAGGATTAGTTACTGCAAAAGAAAAGTCATCAAAGAAACTACTCAGAGATGTTTGTATTCCACACTAAGAATAATTACTTAAATGTATGATTTATGTCTGTCAGGATTTTACCCAATTTCCTTCAAGTTTTATTCAGATTGAAGGCACTTAAGAAAAGATTTCATATTTGCTACCAATATCATTCTGCATTTGCGTTCCAACGGCTCGAACTAAACCTGAACCACATCATGTCATTCATTACACAATCAATTATCCAGTAAGGTCAGGCTTGTACAGAGGCCATCTCATCACGCAGCCATTAATATCTAAACAGTGTCTGCTTGGAGATGACATGCAGGACAATGGAAAGAGGGCCTCAGAAATGACCAAGTAGTCTTACCCCAAGCTGTTAGCAAATTAAAGAGACTTGAAGACACAGGGGTCTAAAATTTCCATTACAGAATGTCAAGCAGATGAGACAGAATTTCTTTGAGATTGGTTGTAATTTTGAGTCAATATACAACACAGTTATTCATTTTGAACTGAAGTTTTTGATGTCAGTTTTAGTGAGATGCATCTAAAATTAGGCAATTTTTCTTACCCAATTAGTCAGGTACAATGCTTGCTTTGATTTTGGTCCTTATTCTTCTCAATCACTGAGATTTCATTGGAAGGAAACAGCTTTTGTTGAAAAAAAATCATATATATATATATATATATATATATATATATATACATTTTTTACCAGATAATGACAATATAAACTATGCTTTTCAAATTTACAAAACTTTGCTTTTATACACTGTAGCATTGTTATTACTTTGAAATTAAATGCACGTCATAAGAAATGCAATGTCTAGCTGTTTAGTGCATATGTAAAACACAAAATAAGATTATTTTTGATGTAATTAAACATTTTTATCAATAAAAAATGTATATGCTGAGAGAAAAATTCAATTTATACAAATTCCATTTGTATCTTGGTCTATTACTTTCTATGTACAACTAACTGTGCACACACTCCTTTAAGGCATTCCTTTATTGATCAAAGGCCTTTCTTCCTTCATTAGCTTGACTCTTCTTGAGAATTTATCCCAGATCTCCAAACTGAGATCACTCTCAACACTGTCCTCTGTAAGAAAGTATTTGTAATTTCAGCAGCTATCACAAAGTCAAAGAAATACCCACCTATTTATTTCTTTTTTGATGTAACTTTTAAAAGTGTCAGTGTTTTTACACACATTTGTTTTTCATTAACAGTGTTTTTACTTGATGAAGACAGTTTTAAAAAAGTCTGTTTTCTTTCATTTTTGTAAATCTATAGGTGTATTTTTAATTGTTTAATGTTGTTTTCAAAATTTGAAAAAAAAAATGTAAAGAGAATTTGCTTTGTGTTGATCTCTCCCCTCAACTATCAGTCTTGCGATGCCCACAGTGACTTTGTAAATGAAATACCAAAGTGGTTGCTGCCAGCAGGATACTTCCTCAGATTAGCAAGGCTGTTTACACAGTCCCCTGGTAATCTGGGCCACAGGGGACATACCTGTACTGTGTCAGAGGCTGAGCTCGAGTTACACAGTGTAACCAACCAGCCATAACGGCCAAAACCAGAATAAGATCTAGAGAATCCGGGGGAACTGGCCAGGATCCAGTTGGGTTGGTACTGGGTACAACCAGGTCTTCTCCCCCTTGGCAGTCAAAGGGGAGGAAAGGAGGAGTGCTGTGTGTTTTGTTTTCAAAAAAATATTTTTGCTTGTTAGCTTTGGATCTACATATAGGAAAAATACATATATATGCACAAAGACAAAACTTTCCATCATGTTGAAAACAAATAACCATGATTTGTGATCTTGGACAATTACTGCACACAGGTAAGCCAAGCCTCTTTGTGTGGGGAAGGATGTGGATTTAATAGATCTGAAGGGAATAATAGTAACAGGTAGCTGCCATGTTTGAACTGCATATATTATAATTGGACACACACGCAAACAAATACAAACACACCACTACGTGTACACACACTCCCGTATGTGTGTGAGCATATATTCCCTTTTTTCTTGGTCCCTCCCTCTCTCTCTTTTCCTCTCTCTCGCTCCCTCTGTCTTTCTTTCTTTCTCTCTTTATCCTTCAGCTGTTTCCCTTTACAAACATAAGTCTGGGAACAATGAACAGCGATGCTGACCATCTGTTCACCTGCAAACAAACACACAGGATGCCACTTTTAACTCAGGTGCATTTGGAAAACTATGTCTAGTCCAAATGGTGAACTCTATCGGTAGGTAAATCGCAGCAGCTCAGCCTAAACGGCACCTGAGTTGATTGGCTCCCTTCCTCCATATGTTGCTGCAGGTAGAATATGGAAGATTAAATTAACTTAGGTCAACATCCCTTGAAGCAAACATGAAACTCTCTTTCTCAGTGTTCATCTAAGGGCTTAGTGCATCAAGATCTGCTAATAATTTAATCTTAAATCAACTCAAAAATAATTAATTGCCACAAAATAATCACTCTTCTTCAAAGGTTGAAAACAATCTAATATGTGCATGCAAAAGTCCAATTAGTTCGTGGAGTAGTTTTTTGTTTGTTTGTTTTTAAGATACACACATCTATCAAAGATGCAAACTTTTCTTCATAACCATTTTTGTTAAGTCTGCTCAGTCCATTTAATTTGGATGTTTTTAAGACAGATGCAAAAAGTCCTGTTTCCTTCTTTATGTCAACGTGAAAGAGGAGAAAGATTTGATGTTTTTTTATACATTTTCTAGAAATAAAACTCAGAAGTGCCAATCCTTTGTAAAACCAGCCTTCACTCGAAGTAGAATAACAAATATTTCATATTATTTCTCCATTGGCTGGCTGTGAACAAAAAGTGCCACACCCATTGTTTTTCAGGAAATAGCTCAACTTCAGATTAGATGGAGGGTGTCTGAGAACAGCAATTTTCAAGTGTGGATTCTCAGTTGGACTGAATTGAATTTCATTAGAAATATGTTAACCAAAAGTGGTTGTGTTTAATAATTTACTTTCCCTGTTGTGTATTTTATTTGTATTTATTTATTTTGCATTTGTAACAAGAAGACTTTTTAGCAGAATTTAGCAATTATGCCTGCAAAAAACGCAATGCTTGGAAGCATTTACCACACTGCTGCAGCTGAACAACAGAGAGCAGAGACAAAAGCAATGTGCAGTAATACTGCTAATGACAAAGATAATGATGCCGTCGCATCTCCGCCCGCCCACCTTCTTCATAATGGGAGAGCAGCTACAGGGCGTGTTCAACAAGCTGGAGAGGCAGGAGGATGATTCTGGAGTAAATCACTTGTGGAAAGGTGAAATGTGGCCAGCACGAGTCGACCTAATCCATGCCAGACATGTGCAGAACACCAGAGGAGCAGGTGCAAACAATTGAAGCAGCTGTCAGTGAGCTGCCGTGATCTCTTTTGATATCTTAATTGTTAGTCAATCCAACAGCAATTTTGGCAGCGTTGCCGTCAGCCCTAGGACTTGCCCTCACTCAGTTTCCATCTGTCAGGGGGCTCGAGGAGCTCTGGTTGTTTCGTAACGGAGGGCCCATCTCCTCTGGATGTGTGTGTCCGGGCCGTCGAGCATCTCGGAGGGAAATCGGGCTTGATTGCTGCCATTTCCGCTTGCTTTGGTGGTTTGGGTCGGGGTGCAGGCTTATGCTGATAATTGCCATGTTTCAGGACTACTGGAATTCGTCGAGCCTCCAAGCTGAACCGAGTCCCCCCTAACCCCTTGTCTGTTCAATACACCCAAAACATTGTGATTAGCATAAGAGCAGAGTGTGTGTCAGTACAGATTTAGGCCTACAACCTGAGACTCTCCAGAAACTTCCCCACTATAGAGTCGTAAGGACAGCAGTGAGTAACAGCAACGGCGCTCATTCTCCACAACAGTTGGATCGCGCAATCATGCAGGATACAGCTCCATAAAGAGTCGATGGGCTAATAGAGTTCCCAGGCAAAGGTAATGTTCAAGAAAACGTCAAAAACGTTTTCTCATGATAAAAAGCAAGACTACCATTCACATGTACAAACACACATTCACAGACATCCAAGAGGCGTCATTATGAAGAGATAACTCACAGTCCAGCGACAGTGTGGGACCTGCCGCTGCTCATTCAAAGCGAGATGAGTCTTTACTCTCTGCCCTGCCTGACCCTCTCAGTGATTTATGTGGCCCTGGTAAGCCGCTTCTATTTGAGGGGGCCCTGGGAGGAATGAAAGTGTTAACAGTGGGGTGTTGAGGACGCTTGGGTGCAAAGGGGAGAGTTATGAGTTTTCTCAGCTGAGCGTCCAGCTTTAGGTTTCTGACATTGTTTTTATCTTGGTGAGGGCAGGAAGAGCAGGACTAGTAAAATGTTGTGGGGGGGTGACAAGGGGGTGGACAAGAGGATTGGAGGTGGGGATGGGGGTGTTTCCACAGGGCCTGCAGGCTTGAACTCCACAGCTGAACCACTGACCCTAACCATCCATCAGTGCTGGAGTGAGACAAGGCGGGGGTAAGGGTATGCGACAGGAGGGAGTAGAGTCAAGTCTAGGGCTGGTGACTGGGGCAGAAGGAGCTATAGTGGGTGTTACTGCTTTGGAGGGACAAGTCACACAAAAAGAAAAAGTCAGTCTTCTGTCAAAAGATGGAGACGATAAAGTCCAAGTTTTTTGTTTAGAGTTTAACCATTGCATTTGAGCAAGATTTAAGACTGTGTCTAGCTTATATTCTTGATAAATTGTTTTTATTATTCCGGTAACACTTTATGCCAGCGACAGTGCTGATGCTAAAGTCCAACTGGCTAGCAAACTGAGCTTATGGACTTTCAGGATGTCTTTGACAGTGAATGACACAAATTAGCTGCAGTTGTCAAGGAAAGCAATGAGGTTTTCTGAATTTTTCTAAGGTTTATTACTATTTCAGTCTTTTTTGTGTTAAATGGTACAAGAACAGCGTTAATGCTGAAATTCACCTTGCTAGTAAGCTGAGCTTCTTAACCCTAAAGCGGTCTTTGTCAATACGAGTCATACACGTTGTCACTGTCAGGGATAAAGTTTGTATTCCATCATTTTCAAACCGATTTCCATTTCCCATTTTCATAAAATTATATGCCTTAAAGCTACAGCAGCTAACTTTGATTAAAAAAATATTTCTTGCATATCTGTTAAAACTGTCACTATATCCCAACAGTAGAACATGATACAGATAATCTGTGAAAAACAAAAATCAAGTCTCCCTGGCTCCTCCCAGTAGACCTACGGCCATTTTCAGAAATGCATTGCTTCAAAAACAATCAGAGTGAGGAGGGAGGACTGTCTTAGCAGTGTCAATCAAGCTCATGTATACTGCCCACACTCTTCCTACATTCAGCTAATGTCGCTGTTCAAGCTAAAGATTGCCAGTGTGCTGCAACTGTGCCAATGGTGGAAAAACAAGCTGAAATGGCAGAAAAACTGTTGATTTCTCAAGTTCTTGGTAGTTCTTGTAGCCGGAGGGCTGTGAGGGCTGTGAGGGCTGTGGCACAGCAGAGTAAAGACGAGGGACCTGCAGGGTGTGCTTGTTCAAAATTTCAATCTAAGTTCATGGTTTTTTCTGAGCTCCTTGCTGCAGTTTTAGCAATTTTAGCATAAGCACTAATGTCAAAGTTAAATTTGCTAATGTTTGCTACTGAACAGCACATCTTCCTTCCAAACAGAAGATTTCCACTGACATTTTTTTTTGTTTGTTTTTTTTTTTTTTTTGTGGCTGACTTAAGGGACAAAGAAAATGTGTTGACTTTGTAGCATTAACAATAACCCCGTAAGTCATGCTGGCCAGCTTCCAACTAAAGTCGAACATTATTTGACAACTTTATATGTAAGTTGTCTTTAATACGTATATCAACTAAACAAACCTTTGTTTTGGGGATTAGCTACAGATAGCTACCTATGAAAAAAAAAAGCAAACTGTTACACCCATTTGCAATATAATCTACCTGGTTTCTCAAAGTGATGGAAATAAATAAACAAAAAAGGTTTTTTTGAATCAAAATTCATTCACTTGGAAACAGACATATTATGGGTTTGGACTCAACCGTTTTTTTATGTAAATTTAAGACAGAACAAGTGGCGGAAATATTACTTGGTTTTTGAGTGCTTTGTTTAGCAGATCTAAATTCAAAAACTACCTGTCTGAGACAACAAAATATGATTTGATTTTATTTTTTTCCGGTCCACAATTTTGTCTGAGCTCAAAAAGCAACTACAACCCTCCCCCCAGCTGAGCTTTCAGCTGTTGCCCACCACTCACTGTCACTTTGTTCCACACACCCACACACACAATGCAAAGCCAAAGGTAGACTGGACCCAGACATTCATCCCTACGAGGAGACCTGGCCCTAAGCCAACGAAGCCTGAACTGGGGGCCCCCGTCGCAATGACAGACTAAAAGGAGTACTAATGGTTAACTATGTGGAAGAGTCCACGGATGACCGTTTTAATATTATCCAGTTTGGAGCTCTGTGACACGTATTCCAGTTTCACAAGGAGCCAAACCCTGAGCCTTGTGTCAGTGGCATTAGCAGTTACAGCGGTGGCTGTGTTTGTCTGCTTCACACTGTGTAAAAGACGGCTCAGAGGATGAAGAAGTGCTGCGGGATTGAAGTGGCTGGAGGGGGAAGCGAGATGGAACCAAAAGAGTTTATGGCACCCCCACTCCAGTTGGGATATGGCACTGCAGCACGGACAAATCCATGAGCAAGCGAAACCACTGTTTTAAATAGCAGGTATCTGGTGTCAGCCTGCCCTGAGAGAGGCCTTCTCTATCAATATGTTCCTTTGCCCTTGTCTGCTCCTGATATCTTTATCTTGTCAGGACCTCTCCTGTATGTTCCACCTCAACGGCTTCCGTCTGTGCAGATGGAACCCTGCTGGTCAATCCACAATTGGTTGCTGGAGGCTATGCCCGGAGCAGGACAGAGTTCTGCCCCTGCTAGGAGGCGGGGCGGGGGGAGTAAGATGCTGTGGGGGTGAGCTGAAGGCAGTCTCATGTCAACCTGTTGTCTGCAGGGGCCTCATTACACAGACGCCAATGGAGAAGCTTTTAGAGGGTAATTAGACCATTATAGATAGTCAGGGGAATAAATCAGCACTCGCTACATCCTCCAAATAAATGAGATGTTAAGAGCAGCTTTTCTGCTCAGTTACTGTGCACAAATGCTTCCTTTTTGTCTTTATCTGGCAAATCCATAATTTTGCTTTGTATGTCTGTAAAACAAAGAACATACAAAAACAACAGATTTTTAATGCACTTTTGTCATATTGCAGATTTCTGTCCCTACATTTCTAACATTTTGACACTAACTGGTACAAAAGCCTGATGGCGAGAGGAAGCCTCCGTCACTATTTCCTGTAATTTCGAGCTTACCCTGAGATGAAAATGGGAGCGGGATTGTGGGAAATGACAGATGCGGCTCGGGAGGGCCATTGAAGAGGTCATGTGTCATCACGGGGTCGCACATGCCCTTTGAGGAGAAGCCGACGGGGAGGGGCTTAGTGGAGGTTTACCTTCCCACACTAACCTGGCGGGACAAAGCCTGGGAACGGGGACGAGGCAGGCATCACCCACAACATCAGAAACCTCTGTCACTTCTCCGACTCTCGGTATAATCTCTGCCTTCAACTGGAGACGTCTCATATGTTACGCCAATAAATCATGGCCATCATATGTTGTACTGGCCAGTTTTTTTTTGTTTTGTGTGTTTTTTTTTTTGACAGACAGGCGTCTGCTCTGTGTTACACCCTTTCCTGCCTCTTGCCTTCTCTTTCAGTCTCTTACAATAGTTTGATGTGTGTGCACACGAGTGTTTATGCTTGTGTCAGAGGGAGAAAGAGGGGAACCTATGTGTGATTTTAATAGCCATCAGTTACTTACCTGCTCACATATGATACCCCTGCAGCTTGCTTGGACAGATGGCTATTACTTTCCAGTTGTGAAAATCAAGCCTATATAAACACAGGCAAGACTGAGATGCACTGGACCAAGTGCAAGGTCCCTCTGATAGATAGTATTCGGTAGTGTGTGTGTGTGTGTGTGTGTGTGTGTGTGTGTGTGTGTGTGTGTGTGTGTGTGTGTGTGTGTGTGTGTGTGTGTGTGTGTGTGTGTGTGTGTGTGTGTGTGTGTGTGTGTGATGGGGTGTGAGGATGAGGGCTGATTCTCTGGCGTCTGTCATGCGCGGCCTATCCTGTGGAAATCATTAAGTAGGAGCATTAGGCCGTCACTTCCTGGCAAAGCATGCAAGTGAGATGAGTGGCTTCATCACTTTCCAGGACAGGTGGGAACTTTATTGGAGGCAGGGCAGAATTGGAGTCTGATCAGAAGGAAAAGTGAAAACAGATATTCAGCCTTGATTGCTTTGTGTTTAATTGAAACGCTTTTCTGTTGTGGACTTTTACAAGTTCCAAGCCAGCGTTTCTGCTCTTAATTCTATTAAAGAGAATAACGCATAAGTCTGTTGGCAGCCTGGTGAAAATGTGCAAAAAGCCTCAGGATAAATTGGTCTAGAGCATAATTGCATGTTAACAATTTTTAACGCATAACCCACAGCCTGATCCTCTCTTTTTTTTTAGCTCATGCCATCGATTTTTTATTATTTTTTCTAAGTTTTTATTGTGTCGAGAGGCCTTTTTTTGAGAAAGGTCAGATGGGAAGGTGGGCAATGAGAGAGGGGGAAGACATGCAGCAAATGTCATCAGGCCAGGACTCGAACCTGTGTCGGTCGCATTGAGGACCAAAACCCTTCATACATAGATTGTGTTTTACCCCTGAGACTCCACAGCCACAGGTTTTTGTCATATCTATGTCTGGAGACCGAGATGACCATGAAGAAAATAGACTTCATGTCCAAAAAAAACATTTCTCCGTTAATTTACCAATATGCTTTTCGTCATTATTCTGACAGATTTCCAGCTTACCAGCAGTCAGCAAGTTTATCCTACTTAAATGTATTTTGCGTTTAGTACAAGATGCTGTGCAAGCGAAACAAGCCCACATCATCACACATCCTCCAGCACATTTAATAGCAGACACACGGTTATTT
The DNA here is from genome assembly GCF_027474105.1 of Poeciliopsis prolifica. Taxonomy (NCBI): domain Eukaryota; kingdom Metazoa; phylum Chordata; class Actinopteri; order Cyprinodontiformes; family Poeciliidae; genus Poeciliopsis; species Poeciliopsis prolifica. The sequence continues at coordinate 9,765,130 of NW_026562387.1, forward strand.
TCCACTTACTCAGTCTTTGCTTTATGCCAAAGAAGCAAAAACTGTTTACTGCCAAAGCACCCCGTTCCTTTTAACGATGCAAACAACATCCATATTTAAAATATAGCCTACTTAGAGTACCGTGCGATTTCTTTAAATTTATTTCCAGTGCCAGATTGAAGAGTTTTGATTAAATATTTTTATAGCAACTTTTTCCCTTAAATATGCATGTATATGTACGTAGTTATACATACTGAAACCCACAGCCTTACAGGGGCAACTCTGGCGTGCAGACGTCTTTTCTGTAATTTTGCTTTCATTAATTGTGGCCACCTCATGTCGGGCTGAAACACGAAACGCTCCGCGTCTTGAAACTCGAGATTCCTTTTAGTGTCAAGGTTGGCCCCGCCGCGCTGCCTCTCTCATGGAATCTGCAGCCACGTGACCCGAACTGCAGCGTCCCAAACCTGCCGGGGTTATCGATCCCGGCTCGGCTCGCTGCGGGACATTCACTGTACAGCCCACTGCACCGCACACCAGAGAGAGCCGTGTGCGGGGATCTGCTGCAGCCCACAGTCGATCAATGACAATCTGGTAAATAATTCACAACGGGATGGCCTGATTATTATTATTATTATTATTATTATTATTATTATTATTATTATTAATAATAATAATAATTAATTATTTTCATATGATGCAATATTTTTCTATTTCTTTTTTTAAAAAAACGTCGGGATTTCTATTTTTGTATATTTTATAGCGTAGAAATAATGCAGAATATTAAGAAAATTGAATCCCTAAATAATTACACTAAACCTGGTCATCACACACTTATTTCACCACTAGATCAGCGTTTATCGACATCAAGTTGTCCATTTTTTTTTTTACATGATGGCAATACATATTAAAGCATGTATTTTAGTTTTAGTAGTATTATTTCTTATTAGTAGCAGTATTAAATTATCTCATACAAAAAGTATCAGCAGCATTCATTTGTGAAAAATTTTCATGCAAATATATGTATAGGCCTATATTTTTTCTTTCTTTTTATTTTTTGACTTTTTCCCATCTTTTATGCTGTGAGCGATGAGTATTCATTTCTGTCGATATTATAAGCTTGCTTTGGTTTGGGGAGGGGGGAAAAAAAGACAAGTTTTCATTAAAAGCCTAATTTGGCAAAGGATTGTTTGTTTGAGACTACATGAAGCTGTCCTCTCGGTTAATCGGTGAGGAGAGCATATGAGGGCAGCGAGGCCGATCAGGTGTCCCTCTGTGTCTGCTGTCCTCCGCTTTGCACAGCGGAGCTCTGGAAGTCCCGTCCCGGAAGGCCGAGGCCGCGCAAACCAGCAGAACGCGTGCATGTACACCTATCGCCATCTAGTGGACACGCCGAGAAGCAGACAGCGTAGGGGTCACTGACTGTTCAAATGGCAAATTATTTCACCTCATTTTTACAGTTGTGAGGGGAAAAAAAAAAAAAAACTAATACGGGTCAGGCCAAAAAACTCATTTCTATTTCTGAGTAAATACATTTATCTCATCAGGTCTGGCGACAGAGACATTCTTGTTGCAGTTGTTTTTTTTTTGTTTTTTTTACATATATATATTTTCTGCAGCAATTTACTTTATAGCCAGTGAACAAACTTTTTAATTGCTATAATTAGTGAAATAATATTTGGCAAAAACATATCTAAAATATTACTTCTAACACAAGATTGGATGAGGCCATCAGGTTGAACTCGGGTTGGGGCCTCATGTCCAAATAAGCCCATAAGCCAACACAACACCGGGATATTGGTTTTAAATTGCCAAAGTGATTGTGTTGTGCACCTGACATTCCTCATGATTTGCTATTAGGCCAGCAATTAAATAGACGTAATTATGGAACATTTTACAATATGTGGGACTTTCAGTTTTAACTGAATGTTTTTTTCTTTTTTTTTCTTCTTCTTCTTTGTTCTGTCTATGTAGGTCTCATTTTCTTTTCTTACTCTATGATTCTTTGTCATTTGTACATGGCTCAAGCGTTTACGTTCTTTCTGCTTTTCGTAAATGCTGCATTTTCACTTAATTATTCTCCTCTTGTTCCTTCGAGTCTCCGCGGTGTAAATTATGTCTCTTACCTGCTGCTCCTGGTTTTATTTGTGCTCAGGTTTTCAGATTCTCTGCTGCTTTCTTTCTTTATAGATCCAGCTTCGCACCCAGATTTTGTTGAACTTCCTCTTTCTCCTGTTTAATTTGGGTCCCACCCAAAAAAAAAAAAACTGTCGGTATGGGATTTATTCCATCTTTAAATTATAACTTCACATTAATTAATTAAACAGCATTTTGTTTTACAAATTATGGTATCCGTGTTATTTATCTTCTGACTTGTGTTGTTTCAGTGAAGACGAGGTAAAGCAAGGACAGAGAGGCAAGTCGTTAATGAGCATATTTTATTTGATTCATGTTAAAAACCTTTATAAAATATGACTCTAACTTGGAAACAAGTAGCAAAAGTATTTAAAGAACAATGAACTTTGAACATGAAATTATTACTTTAAAAATAATTATATAACACAATAATCTTAATAAAAAGGGGAAGAAAAATATTACCACATTTCCAGAGTATTTTTATTTGTTGTTCATTTTAAACAACTTTGCCTACATGTACAAGTTCAAATCATATCCTTGGAAAAATGCAAATACAGAAAAATGTCTGACTTACTAAATAATGAGAAAGACTTTGAACTTGTCAGTTGTCCAGCAGACTATTATTAACATCCCTCATTTAGATAGTAAGCCACAGACTGTTACTGCTAAAGAAGATTGTTTTCCAGAGTTCTGCAAGTTATTGCAGAATATTATTAGCATATTAGTAGAAAGTTGTCCTTTCAACTGTGGGCAACGGTAATCCAGAGGAGGTGAATGTTGCTTTGCTGCAATGTCACAGTAATTCATGCAGCAGGAGCCCCAACAAAGTACTGAAGTTTATGCACCGTAAAAACACACACAGACCACCAGAAGGGAAAAAAAAGCATTTACTTTGTTTTTGTAAACTATTCAAACTTTTTAATGAACAAAGTCTTGAAATTTTAATTGGAAAAATAAGTAAAGAACCTGCAGTCATAAAATGAGGAAAATAAAGTACAGTGGAATTCTAATTGACTGGGATTCACCTTTATAATTTTAGAAAATACATTATATTATAAGACATGTTTTTATTCTGAAAAGTTATTGAACTATGTTTTAAAACTGCTTGGATGATATTATTTTGAAAGGTTGTTCTAATCTGATAAATGAGCCTCATTGGTACTCTTACTCTAATTTATTAAAAATGACTACAGGCTATAAATCTTTTTAAATCTTCACAATAAAACTTAGAAATGTAAACGTAAAAAATTTTATAGGAGCTATTCACAAACTTCTATAAACTGCATAAAAAAATTAAAGGTGGAATCAGTTTGTTTGTGTTTTGTTTAGTTTTTTTTAAGCTTTTGTTTATTGCAGTGGTCGAGTGCTATTATTGCACTCTCTGGAGCAGGATAGTTTGGTTATGCTTTATGCCTACACTGAATGTTTGACTCACTAAATGGAAAAAAAGAAGAAGAAACTGATTCACATATTTGACAAAATCTGAACTATTCTGCAAGTTATACTCAAGCTGGCCGTTTTGCATGTAGAATATTAATTAGCAGACATATTTCTTATTCAAAATCAACATATCATCAAAAGACCTTTTTTTTTTTCTTTTCGCAAAACATGTAATGCAGCCAAAAACCTAGGACTTCACAAATATATTCAAACTGTGCCTGCCATGTTTGTAGAAAGGGGAAATCCCACATGGGCCTGTTGGGACTCTGAGAAGTGTTGAGCCTGGCCTGGACAGGGCCCAGGGGTTGCATAAACTGTGCTTTTGCTTCATAAAGGATCAATAATTAATATGTCAGAGTCAGAGCTCCTATCACAGAAAAAGCTTGCTAACTCTGAGGCGGACTGAAGTGTTTGTTTGAGTTCTCCGCTGCCCCGTTTAGAACAAGGCACTTCATTCATTCTTGTGGGCTTGCTCGTTCCTTGAACTTCGCACAAACTCGCTTGAATTTAGTCCAGCTCCAGTAGACATTCCTTGTAACAAAAAAAAAAAAATATATATATCTATATATATATATATATATATATATATATATAAATATATATATATATATATATATATATATATATAAAATAAAATAAAAAATCTCATTCCCATTTTACTGGTCACTCAGCACCCGCCGACTATAGCCTCTCCTATCCGAAATCTTCATACGCTTTCCACAGATTCCTTCGACAGCTTAAACTTCTAAACATCTCTGGCATAAACAACGCTGTTGGCACGAGCAGAAAACCAACGAAACCGCCTTCAAATGTGATGCTTTGACTATCTTCCCCCTTTGCTGGTATTTAGCTTGGCTGCCGGCTTGGGCATTGTGGTTTCGACCCAAATACTTCAGTTAGAGTTAGGGAGAGACAGCAGGTTATTATTCTCTCTGCATGCTGCACTGCACATGCTAATAAGGGAAGACCGCTGGGATGTTTTTTTAAAGGGGGAGATCATGATGTCATCACGGGGTTTTATCTAAGTTGCGATCTGATGGAGGGATGCAGTTTCTTTTGGCAAAGCTCTGGGGCCCAGAAGTGAAGCTGTGGTTTTGCTATAGAGAGCCTGCTTAAGGAGATTACACAGTCACCACACCTTTGTTGCATTATGGGTCAGACTGAAAGGCCTCGAACTGTGGATGTTCCAATAAGATGTCATACTGATTACTTTTGGAGATCCAAATAAAAGTAATAATCATTCACATTTCTCTCAGCACAGTTATGGCTTTCTTTTTTCCACAGGTTGAAATTGTAACGAAACATGTCTCTGGTATTAGATTTCTCAGTCTGTTCATTCCCTATTACAACGAAACACAACCTATCGTGAGTACCTGAAATCTACAAATGCTTTGGATCCATTCTAAAAATAACTGCTTCATATTTTAACAGTAGATACAAAAAATACATTATGCAATAACCAATTAATTACATAATTACCAAGTTTTCATGTTCACAAGCTATAATTCAGTTCATTAACCCCAAGCTCTTATTTGCCCAATGGCGTGTGACGGCATGGGGAGAAGAGGAACTAGGAGGATGACGAAACTTGATCACTTAATCACAAGATGGCCCAAGAAACCAGAATGATGACAAAAGTAGGATCTGATAATGTACGATTTAAAAAATGAGGAACCATTTATGAGCAAAACAGCTAGTTTTTTTGGTTGCTTTTTGTCTGTACTACTTCCCCAAATGAATCTAAACGTTCCACTGACCGGAGCATTGAGACGGGCAGGCTGAAACTCAGTCGGGTCTCGGTTTAGGCACGGGAGTTTCACCATATATTTCAGCTCCTCAGAACCAAATTTTTATTGCTCTGGTAAACGTACTCTTGGGTAATCATGAGAGCCAGTTGCCCTTTTTCATCCACATACTGCAATGCTGATGGAAACCGTAGAAAAAAGCCCACATGCCACTTTTCGCACCAACCTCTCCAGCTTTCTTCTACCTAAAAGCTTGTGTGTGGGTGTGTGTGTGTGGGTGCGTGTGTGTGTGTGTGTGTGTGTGTGTGTGTGTGTGTGTGTGTGTGTGTGTGTGTGTGTGTGTGTATGTGTGTGTGTGTGTGTGTGTGTGTTATGGTCAGTTCCCTCCATTCGCTGCAGATGGGTTAAATATTACATCAAAGCATCTTTAATGTTTCACCTCTCACGTTTCTTCTTCGTATCGGTTTCAAAACTGGAGCGGGCAGCATTTTACAGTAGATTTAATGGACCAATGTCCATAATCACATTAGCACCGCCTTTACATGTAACAAATTTCACTGTGGCGACATCAAAGACCTGCCCTGTCACTGTAATCAGGCATAGCATCTTTGCATCCACTCAAGATCAGCAGACATTCTGATGCTTTGTGAAAACAAAGACTGTCAAGGGGGTGATAAGCTTTAGAGCACGCAGCTCAGAGGGAAGCAGCGTTATTCCACTGCAGCTGTAATTCTAAATGAAAACGTTGACTCTAAAACATCAATAGCAAATTTTCATGGATCCCTGAAACCGTGAGGCTAACTTCTAGACAGAATAAAAAAAGAAAAAATCAAAACAAAACAAAAACATCCACAAAATATGTGTAAAAAAATATAACACTACAATCATCACTCAGCACTGGCTTCAAGACCACCAGGGACTCACTGATAAATGCAGATTAACAAAAGATTCAAACCGCGGAAGAATTAAAATTGATGGCTTCCACTGAGCCTCACAGGAAACTAGCGATGACGTAAAATGGAAAACATACCAGGTTCCCCAGGCCAGGTTAATCAAGACAAGGTTCCCCCTGCAAAACGACCCACATGTGAGTGCATGTGTGTGTGGGTGTGTATGCGTGTGTGTGTGGACCTATTGCTCATGCATTACATGCAACCTCATTTTACGGCTGATTGTACCTGCCGTACATAGGCTGCATGCATGAAGTCTTTGACCGCGACCCTCCATCCTGTTCATTATAAATAAACAGGAATACCTGATGAACCATCAGACTGTGGGAGTACGCCCAACACAAACATGGCTTCTGTTTTCTGTATGTGTGCATGAAAGGCTGCCTGTGTAAGGGCTAAGATGATTAGCAGCAGTATGTTAATGCTCACTGATTGTCTCTGACTGTGATACAAACCCCTCATCAACACAAACCTTCTCTTTGATCTGCAACGAGCTGTTTCGGATATATGTTCATTCCCACTGTGATGTCCTTCCAACACAAGACTAAACAAAGTATTTTGAGTTATTCCTGCTAACTTAGAAAAAAAAGCCAGGCCCTGAATCTGAAACAAATAAATGGAGTTTTTCAGTGTGACAAATGTTAAAGAAGGAAAAATCAAATGGGTTAGAATCAAAGACAAACAGTCGCAGCTGATGCTACGTAATGGCCTCAAGTGAGCACTTAATGTGAAAAAATCCACCGACTGTCAGAGCTGAAGCTGGTCTGCAGAGAAGGGATGGGCTAATCTTCCTGATGTTGAAAGTAATACGATGGAAAATATTTATTATTGCATTTGCTGCATAAAAAGATCAAAACCAGACAGATAAGCATTTTACACAGGCCTCTGAAATTTTTCGTTTACAATTTTGGATTATTTTTCATAAAAGATAAGACAGTGATAATGTATTAGATATAAGACTAGAAAATTTCTGAAGAAATTTAAACGGGGCCTGCCAAAGTGTGCCTGTCAGTTGGAACCCAGCGTTCTGATGCTAAACATTAGCAACACTGCTAAAAAGCTACAATCTAATCAATAGCATGTGGAAAATCGCAAGCATGTTGAGTGATTGGACTTGAGCCATTCATTATGTTGCATTTGCGCAGCAAGGCAGTGCACCAACCCAAGAGAAAAAGATTGAAAAGGCTAATATTAGAGCACCGCCAAAGGACATGCATAGCCTGCAGGCCCCAATAAGACACAGAGACACACTTTTTACATTGTAAGATTCTGTATGTTTAAGGAACTTTAAGAAATTAATCAAATTTCTTCAAGAATAAAGTTGTGGTGGAGTCAAAAGCAGAAGCACATGAAGCACGATGTGTAGATAAAAATTGACAAAGTAACTCACTCTGAACAGCTTATTGAATTGTGAAGCATCTCAGTGGTACCATGATGCTGGTCAGAGTTGGCGCGAAAAAGAAATGGTCCTATTGAGGACCATTTCTTTCAGGACCATCCTGAAGGAAAACCTTTTCTACCCCCATTATAGAGTGGATCTACACCATACACTGGGACTACACTGAACATAGACATGAGACTAACTCAAATCATATTAATGTGTTATGATGCCCCAATCAAAGCCCAACTCAATTAATAGAAACCACAGCAAGACTTGGAAAATTCTTCACGCATTCCCCATTTAATCTGACTGAACATCAGTTTATTATTCAAATTATAGATGGTTCACCAGAGATTGCATCGAGTGTCTTTATCTCAATGAGTAAGGAGGGCTGAATACGAATGCATGTCACATTTTGATATTTTAATTTGTAAAAACTATCTGAAGTTCATCCAGCTTCAGAATTATATACTTATCTTATGTTGTTTTAACATATCCATTTGGTTATAATGTACCAAATTACAGAAAAGGTCAAGGGGGATAAGCCTTGACCAATCATCTCTAAATACCCACCATTGTACCATTGTTTTCAGCAAATTTTTTTTTTATTCATTTTTGTTTTTCTATCATCAAGACCTGTGGCAGTCGCTCAGGAAGTGGACATTCTTGGACTTCACCATTCCCCACAATTTGTACACATGCAACAAACCCTCTGAGGCAAGCTGGTTTTCATTATGGCTTCAACGTCCGTATAAACCATGATTAATGAAGCCAGGAGATGCTGTATGTCTTTAATTATTATAACTCAACTGCTGTACCAGCCCAGTACCACAGATGCATTGGAAATGTCGGCGATCTGCACCGTCTCCCTTGTGGATTCTGGTAGCTTTGTCTCCTTCAGCATGGAGAAAGGTGGGAGGGAAGTGACACAATCCCCCACAACCCACCTCACTTTTTTTTTTTCTCTTTTCTCACAGTGGCACCGGAATTTTCTTTAATCAATGTACATGCATACTTATGAATGAGTTTAGGCAGTGACAGATTGGAGAGCGGGCTCAGGATAATTACAAGCAGTGGGCTGGTGTGTGATCAGAGCATGGCATTGCATTACCTAGAGGGTTCTGTAAATAAAGCCCTCATGCAATGAATGAGGATATTGTACAGCACATTATGCTGGCTACAATAGCCCTGCCATTGTTACAATTTGGGTTTTGGCTGCAGATAGCTGTTGGTGTTGTGTGACAAGAACTGCAACAGTGAAGTAAATCTAGGCTTATATGATAGATGAGGTCATTCAAAAAGAATTGACACAGGGCTCCAATTTATCCCTGGTAACTGGTTAGATGCTCCCAACGATGGGGAACTCTTTCTTCCTTATATATATTTGCATTTTTTACCAATACTGCACAAATTGGACAAAAAAGAATCTATGACCTTCTTATGAAAACATTTATAGCTCTTGATATATTTATTTTTTTACCATTTCTACAACATCATCTGAGAATTTCGGGGGTGGGTATATCATAGACTGACTCAAAGCACCATAAGTTTGTCGAGTGTGTGATCAACACCAGTCCTGTGGACAGATTAGAGTAGCGTATTTCCAAATCTCCTCCACAGTTTGTTGGTTAGGCATACGGCTATGTCTTGGTAGATTTACAGTTACTGGAATCATTTTCTTATGTATATATTTTTATTTAAACACAAACTGTCTACCATGACTCTGAAGACCATAAAATGAACTGTGTTTGTCTGTTAATAAAGTTGTTCCCTCAGTATTTTGAGTGTTCCTGGAGTCTTCATCTTACCAGATGTGTCCCTCTGCATCCAGCTTGGAAGTAAATGAAGTTGTGCCAGAAACCTTTGGGTCTCTGAGGTTTACGGCTTTGTCATTCTCTACGTTTTGGGGTGATGACTCTATACTTGACCTGTCTCCAGTTTTAACTGGTCTTCGTGTTGCTGTTTGATCACCAGTGTTCACTAACACGCCTCTCTGTTCACTTTTTATGGAATACTGAGGTATTATTTAGGACAATCTGGGTAAAGACGGCCGGATACATATCCACAACACGCTGTTTAAAACCAGGTTGTTCTTCCATTTCACATTTATGTACAAATCATGTTGGCCTTTCACATAAATCCCAGTGAGATTTAGGATTATGAAGTGACAAAATGTGAAAAGGTTTAGGGGGTGCGAATACTTTAACAAGGCATTTTTTCCCTGTCATGTGTGTTTAGTAATACTGCAATATCTGTTTTTAAATGAAAAAAATATGTAGAGCAGATTCTTTTTTATCTTTCACAGATCATCATCTGGGATTTACTTCCAGTTCCTGTGATTCTCACACAGACCTCCAGTATTTTCAAAGGTGCTTTTTTCAGTTAGATCGGAGCAAGAGATTACTGGGTGCAACGCTCTCAGTGCCAGAAGTGAATTACAGCGATGGTCCGAATGCCAGAGTTCTTTCTGCTTGTTTTCTTCCAGAAAGAAAGAGGTAATGCTTTACTCAACACATTTCATCCCGATGGCTTGTGACTGCTCCCTGGCAACGCTATCCGTGGTGAGTCACAGCCAAAAGTATGTGCGGTTGGACTAAAGCAAAAGGATGACAGAAAGGAGAAGACTGCTCAGGACCTCAGCTCAGGAACACATTCATCTTCTCCCAGTAAAAGTCCTTTTGGCAGGTTTATACTGCATTAGTCCACTCAAGCCCAGAAAAGTGGGGCGCATCCATCATCTTAAATGCAAAGGAGGATGTGATTTTGATTTCTTGTGAATAAAGAACCCTCCCTGTTAGTATAAATAACCCCTTTAATCCAAAAGGTAAGCTGCTATGAATCAGCATTTTAACTGCTTTATACATTTGTAAATGCAGTGGTTATAAAAAATATATATATACACACCAAGGTTGAAATGCCAGGATTTTGTTATATGTCATTATTTCCTCCTTTAATATAAGCCGTGCCCCATGTAGCTCCAGTAAAAAAAAATCTTTTGATAGAAAAACAGTCAATTAAGAACTACAGTAACATGGTTGTATAAGTCTGCACATCCTATTATTGGCTATGTTTGTAACAAAGCACCGTATTCAAGCTCATCTTCAAAAAGGATCAGTCACCATTCAAAGAACATCTGAATCTTGTAGGTTTCTCATAACATTTTCTTTGTTTCATCCCACAGGAAAAGCCTTCAGCCTGGAGAAAGGTATCAAAGAATGGCATACACTATGGGACACACTGAAAATACACCGTGTTCCAAATTATTATGCAAATTGGATTTAAGTGTCTTAAAGATAATTTTTTTATGTTGTGCTATTAAATTTATAGGTGGTACTGTGTGTCAGGACTCTTTCAATCACTACAATTAACTTCAGAGAGCTGGGTTGATAAGTTTCTCTCGTGAGCTCAATTAAAGAAAATCTATTTAAGAAGGATGTTCCACATTATTAAACGGGCCACAGGGTTCAAGCAGAATGGGAAAGAAAAAGGATCTCTGCTGACGAAAATCATCATCGTGACAAGGTATGAAAACATTAGATATTTAACGAAAACTGAAGCGTTATCGTATTGTGAAGAGATTTGTGGCTGATTCCGAACAAAGATGTCTTTGTGCAGATAAAGGAATAATGAGGAAGGTTTCTGTTAAGACAAATTCATCGGAGTAAGAGAGCAGCTGGTAAAATGCCCGTACAAAGCAGCAAACAGTTGTGTGAAGCTGCTGGTGCCTCCAGAACCTCAAGGTGGCTAATTCAAGGTGGCTGTGACGTCTGCAAGAAGATGGTGGAGTCATTTTTTGGGCCGAAATTATGAGGAGAGAGAGCTGGTCGGCTCCTTCAGAGAAAGTGATCTCAGCAAAGTATATTGACTTTCTGACTGATCACTTTCTTTCAGGGTTCAAAAAGAAGAGCCAGACTTTCATCATCTTCATGCATGACAATACACCATCTCATGCTGCAAGGAATACCACTGTGTCATTGGCTGCTATGTGAATAAAAGGGGAGAAACTCATGGTGTGGTCACATCCTCAACCCTATGAGAACCTTTGGCTTTTCCTCAAGCAGAAGATCTGAGGGTGGAAAGCAGTTCATATCAAAACAGAAGCTCTGGGAAGGTATTCTGACATCCTGCAAAGAAATTCAAGCAGTAACTTTCCACAAACTCACAAGTTGAATGGATGCAAGAATTGTACAGGTGATATCAAAGAAGGGGTCCTATGTTAACACCTAACTCGTCTGTTAAGATGTTTTTGATTGAAATAGCTTTTGATTTTAGTACAAGTTCATGACTTGAAAATTATACTGACCATCACTTGCATTGACCATTTAAGAAAATCTGAGAAAATATCACTTGCATAATAATTTGGAACAAGATGTTGTTAACATCAACTGGAGCGTGAGTACCGAGAACTAGATTTAATTTAACATTTTATAAAATGACTGAATAAGAGTTGGTCAGTTGGGAAGATATACAGCAGCATTAAAGCCACTTAGGAATGTGGATATCTAGAACATGCAACAACAATTTCTTGTACTCTCAATGCTCAGGAGTACAGTGTCAATGTGGAGGACAAACGTTCACTAAATTTTCTAAAAACACCTTCAATGTCCCAAAAACGTGGGGAATGCCCTGCTAAATGAATACCACTACCATTATGAAGCATGGTGGTGGCAGGGCCATGCTTTAAGCTTGTTTTTCTACAGCTGAAATATTTTCACATACCAGTTGATCCTTGAACAAAGCCTTCAGCTTTATGCTGGAAAGTGGACGAAGAGAAATTTCGTCTGTTAGCAAAACAAGGATCCAAAGCATACGTCCAAACTATAAAAAGGTTAACTTCTTGGAAAGAATTTTAGAAAAATAAGTCACAGGGCGGCTTCTGAGGAGAACCAAATTAAGAGTTTTTGCAAAGAACAGAGAGCACACTTTTGCAACCACAATATTTAAGTTTTCCATTTTGATTTTTTTTTCTTCTAGAAGATATTAGTTTGTCTTTCCATTGAGTTGTACAGGTTATAGGTCACTATTGGGTTGGAAAATGGTTTGGAACCATTAGCCTTGCTTTCTGCATGTAATAAACCAAAAGAGCTCAAGCAGGGGTCAGTACATCCACTGTTGCTTCACAATAAAATAAGAGCCTGGCAGAGATTCATTTCCTCTTAAACAAAACTTCCTCAGTTAAATTTGTTGGGAGTTTGAATTTTATGGAGTGTTTCAGACAAAACGCAACCAACAAAGGAAAGGTTCACGGGGTCCCTTGGCATAAACAGCTCAGAAGCCTCTGAGCTTGGCTGAATTAAAAGAAGGGAGGATCGCTGTGCTCATTTGAGAGCCCACAACCATGCGCTTTAGAGGACACATCAGGTCCCCACTCTACACCAACTCCCTAGCATATTATCTTATTCTACCTTTGATGACAAAAAAAGTCGCACCTTTCATTTTCTAGCAGTACAATGTTTTGCCAGTAGTCAAAACAAAATTAGTGCTGGTTTATTATTTCTTCATTGTTCATCCGTGCCCACACCGTCTCCAAAATCCTCAGAAAGATGGAGAGAAATTTCCATCCTTTCAGTTTGCAAAGATAAAAATATTTGAAGATTAATTGAAGGTCAATGAGATGAGCGTGGTTGAAATCTAAATATATGTTGTTTCAAAATGAATGACTATCAATCAACTTTATTCTAAAATGTGGCACGAAAACCATAGTACAAAAAAAATCTAAAGCAGTGAGCAATGTTGCACTCCAATAGGCATAATAGGTACAGCTAGTCAGAAAGAAATTGGAATAACTGGATCCAATGTCGTTTCGTATTCGAAATATCCATTGTGATAATGGCGCCATCTTGTGTTGATAATATAGCAGTTCAGAAAAGAACATAAACATCCACAAGTACTATCCCTGTTGCTATTTGAGAACAACAGACTGTCCTGTAAAATAAGGACTCACAATGTAGAATAGAAACAAAACACAAAACTCTTAAAATACAAAAAAAATAAATAAATACATATTTATTTGCAAGACATTGTAGCTAGTGCAATGTCTTGCAAATTAATTAAATGTGTTTTTAACATTTTGTAACATTACAACCACATGTTTCAATTCTTTCTATTGGGATCTTTTGAGAAAGGGCAACACAAACTCTGATTGCCTAACTCTGATCGTTTTCAATTCTTTTTTTGATTTGAAATCTGAGCTTTGTGGTGTGCATATTTAGCTCAAAGTAGCTCAATTTCAATCAAATTGGACATAGAGTATCAGTAAAGATTAATTTTTAAGTATTGCCATTTTAGTAGGTCTGAAATGTGATAAAGCAGTTTAAGAATGAAGTTTTTTTTTTATTTTTATTTTTTTTTATCTAAACTGTTTCAGCGTAGCGCCTGGTCAATGTTTAAGGCCATTGTCCTTGTTGAAGGTGTTATGTCCCCTCGCTGGTCTAAGTGGATTTATGGGACTAACATAAATCTAGATACTGAATGAGGAGATGAGATGGCACTTAAGATATTGTCTCCCAAATATTTGCTATTTTCTGTACAGACTTACGTTTTGCTTCAGCGAGGCCTCATGACGACATAACAAAGACCACAATCCTAAAAGAAAATAAAAGCTTATCTTACATAACTCTAAGAAAGCAGAATATATAAACCAACAAAATAACCTACCCAACAAGCACATGAACAAGCGAAAACTGGGATTAAACAAAAATGCTTGTTTCCCCATCAAAACAGTCTGACCTTAAGTATACATTTTTTTAAGAGTACAAAAGCCATTCAAGACTTCACAAAGGTGATGGTGTAACATAACTCCTTCACTTATTTGTGGAAAACTTCCCTATTTGCCAATATTTTCACTGAGAAAATCTAAAATTTTTAAATGAAAATGATGATTGAAAGCTGAAAAGCCTATATGTGCAATGTTAGTTGGCACACTGTTGGCTGGTCTTTACAAAGCAACCAAACCAGGAGAACAATTTTTGTTCTTTGGTGCTGATTGGCTGTATGCCCAAGAGCGAAAACAGGCAAGACTATGGATGCTTGCTCCTGCAGTAACACTGTCCCCACTAGGCATATTAAGCTACATTAAAAAATTCAATTATATGCCTGTTTTGAGAGGCTCTCAAGTATTCATGGATTTTAGTTATTCATGGACTGCTCGTTCCTAAAGCTGGGTTTACAGTCGAGTTGGCCAGAATAAGGCAGCAAAGTACACATCAAGTATAAAAGCCACATCACTGGTTCAGCTTGCACTCTTAATGTGAACCTCTGAAAGCATCACTATAACTTTGCAAACACCAGGGTCCTGCTGTATATCAGTAACTTAACACACCTTCCCCAAGTTAGCACTAACTTGAAATAACTTTGAAGGACCAAAGAACATGTTATGGGGAAACTGTAGATTGAGTTTGAGTGGCATGATGGGTGGTGTCCATAAGTAGTCATTTTCCACTGTGGTGAATTTCCGGAAGACAGCTTTTAAATCCCAGCATAGGATGCCGGTTACATCTCGAAACAACTAAAAATTTCTGCCGACTTCTTTCGGTGGAAATCACATTGTGTGCTGATGTGTAAACTCCCCAATTCAAACCTAAAATCCTCAACAACTGCCTTGTGCTTGCTTTTTTTTTCTTTCATGCCTTTTCACATATTTCTTGATTTGAGACATGGAAACTAATCTAACATTCATGAGCCACAAGTGTGAACACAACTAAAACATGAAATTTTGTAACAATAATACATGGTGGTGGCTCCATAATGATGTGGAGCGCCCTTCTTTATGATAAGGTGGGAAAAACTTCAGTCAAGGTTTTATGAATGTCCTTGTCCTCTTTGTTAAATGTGTCATCTCCGTTTCCTGCCCATCCACCTGATCTAACTCACACTGTTTAGGATGCAGGAAGCGATAATATGATACCAGCGAAATCAGCCCTAGCAATGAACCGCCATAGATTACACCACTAACCACCCAGAAAAATGTAATTGTCTTCAACTCTGGCTTTAAAAAAAACATTAATAAAGGAGTTGAGAAATTTACAACAGTCCATAAAAAGTAATAGACGGTCATTTCCCATTTGATGTTTTGTCCTTTTGCGTTAAAAAAGGTAAAAACCAGAATGGCACCAATGACGCTACGGTACAGCAGTTCAAGGACACCTGAATGGCAGAAGTCGGTTTGAAGCAAGTGGGCCCATATTGTTCCCAGCAGCCAAAGGGAAGCAAAGCCGACTGTGCTGTAGACGCTGAGGATGAGGAGGAGACTGTAGCTGAGAATGAGACTGGTGATGGTGAAGAGTTTGTAGAGCAGGTAGATCACTGTGGGGAGGCCTGAGGGCAATTCTCGACTCTGGGGAAGAGATTTGCGCAGCCAGATCCGGTAGTCCACCAAAGACCATGCCAGATTAAAGAAAGAGAAGACCATAGACATATCTGCAAGAAAAAGCCAACTAAAAGTGATAAATCTGAAAACATTTGAAGTTAAGAAAGGACTTTGTTATCTACTCACACTGTAAGACTGACCACTCATCATGGCTTTGGCATATGTAAAGCTGTAAAAGAAGCTGAGGCGCACTCTCCAGGAAAGTCTCAAAAAGCTTCAACATGCTCAGATCGGCAGTATCGCTGAACAGTTTATTGTGGTGGGAGGTGCTGGGGCCTTCCTCATCATCTTCCGTCAGGTGTCCATTTGAAGACTTTTGATTTTGAGACATTTCTTGTCCCCAAATCTCTTTGTATCCTTGTTCAAGCAGGTGGTAAGACCTGGCGACAGTGTCAGAATAATAAACTGTCATCATGTGATCAATTCAGTTTCTTCTGCAGCTGTGATGATGACATTACAGCTGCAGCACTATTGAAATTCCAGTTTGCAGCCTGCAAATCCTGGATGCACAACATTAAGGCACATACGTACCTGAGGAGGATTCCCATCCCAAATATGTGCAGGACTAAAAATCGTCGCTTTGGTTTGCTGTCCATGACATTTTTATGCATATCTTCTAAAAACCAGGTGTAGCTGAAGATCTGGTTTACTGTCAGCCCAGTGATTATAAACAGTGCAGTCAATCCACTCTGAACATAGCGCTTTTCTAGGAAATATCTAAAAACCAGTGCAGTATCTGTGCAAATATCCCCTAGGTACATCAGTAGTCCCACAAGAGCTAAAAGCCACCGCCACTTGGAGTACTGCTCATTTGAATGCCCCATTGTTATCACTTTAAAAAACTGGTATTCCTGTTCCTGTTTGGTTCCGAGGACGAAGCAATCTCAGTTCTTGTTCCTGTAAGCTTTGTAGTATGTGAGTGTCATCATCACAGGTGGCTTTAAAATCTCTCTGCAAAAGATATACAAGTAAAATTGATTAAAAACAATTGCAATTTGCAATGATGCAACAACAATTATTTCCTTTGTTTTAGCAAAAAACAAATTAAAAAACTGCAAATGACTTGCAATCCTGATTAGTTTATGTTATATGTTCTTCAGCTTATGTTATATCTTCCTGTTCTTTAATCAGTCATAAAAACATTTAATATATCAGCACAATTAATCACATAATAAGCAAATTATAACACAATGTTCTGGACTCTTTATAGTTAAATCTAAATATTTTAGATGTTTCCCTGCATCTGCATGTCTGATTTCAGTAGATAGATGATCAGCAGGCTTTTTCAGAACCACATTCAAGTGAATCAGGCGTGTTAAAGTAGGGAAACATCCCTAAAACACGCAGCACAACTTACATTGAGGAGCAGGAATAAACAAAATACTACCTTGATCGATTGGTGGCTTTATTGAAAATTGAGGCAAATTCAGAGGATAAGATAATGAAATGTTTCCTTCTATTGCTTTCATATATTGTACTTCCATTATCTTACTTTTTAGAAACAAACTCGTATATCTTAACTTAATCATGAGCTACACTGCGGTTAGCACACAGAAAGAAAAAGCAATACTGCACCCAAAATTGTTCCTTTCACAATGACGAAGCACATATAAGAAATAAGAAAATAAGAAGTAAACTTACAGAGACATAATGTCTGTGGCAGAGGGCTCCACAGTCACAGCTGGAGATTCCACTCCCTGCATTTTTCTTTCTCCTTCCCTTGAAACCTGTGCTAAGCCCCACCTCAGCAACCAGTAAACAAATCAACACTCAGGGCAGACATTTGTAATTACAAAGTACGTGTCATTCCTATGAAGGTGTGGTGGTTGCGTGAGTGTGATCTGCACAATTCCCCTTTACATGTCTGTGTCCATTCAAACGTCACCAGCAAGATTAGCTTAACCACTGATCAGAAAGCAAAAGTAACTCATGAACCGTGATTGAAAGTGTGACGTAAAGTAACTTGCATTCCAAGTTATTAAAGGAAGTGAACAAGTCTAGTTTCTCAAAGGTGAACTCTAATAGGCTCTAAAATAAAATGCAATTCTTGAAGAGCTGCATACAGACACTTGAAAAGCCTCATGTTACTGTGCAGCTTAGATAATTTTCTTCCTAATTTTCTTCCTAAATGCCATGTCCCGTGTTGTAGTGCCTTCCAGAGTGATTCAAAACGGTTTTGGTTAGATGACACCAAAATAGACTTATTGGCGTACATTAAAAGTTCTGTGTGGTGGAAAACTGCAAAATACTACAGAGGAGCCTGAGTACACTTCCCCCATTGTTAAAAGTTGGAGGTGGCATTGTCACACTCTGGGAATGCTTTTCTGTATCAGAGACAGAAAAACATTCTGTCTCTGATAGAAAGACAGAATGTTCATCTGATGGGAAGATGAACAGGGCAATCATACAAGGAAACTGTCCTCAAGAGAGTTGGATAGATCACCAAACCCAAACATACAGCCAAGCTCCAACAGAATATGTATTCTTGTCTTAGAATAGCCAAGACAAAGTCCGAAATAAAATCGAAAATCAAATCGATTCATATTTGTCCTGTAAGAACTGAGCCAGCTGTATGTGTGATATACACATGTACTTCCACATTTGGGGCGATGGGCAGCTAGTCAGTTCGCTTTTGCTTGATCCTGGTTTTGCACTGCATTACTTCCTGTCCTCTACTCTCTGTAAGGATTTAGAGCACAGCTAATTGTTACAGATTCAACCAGTGGATTCCTGTTTAATTATCCCTAGATTTTCATCAGCATTACTGTATGTCAGCATTGTACAACAGCTTCAAAAGCATAACATTGTCTTTTTTTTTTCTTAAATCTTTAAAAGAAATTTCTCCTGAGGCTTCAGCTAGCTTCTAAAGTTTTTGTTTGACAAATAGCTTGAAATGTGTGAGATCCTTATCATCCATTTTACTCTGTCATATCCGCATTGAAATGCCAGAGGCTATGAGGGCTTATAAACATGACATGCTGGATTGGACTTCACTGGCTAAATAACTTCCTGGTATTAGAATCTCAGAAGAGGTGTAAAAAAAAAAAAAACTAAATGTTTTTGTTAGCTTTCGAAACTAAAACTAAAAGAAAAAAGAACAAAAAAAACTGTGCTGGTCCCTCAATTTTGGACATTTGCACTGAATAAATAAAATATATGAAGCCGGGATTTCTTCACCTGGTTACATATACAACACGTCATTTAAAAAGGTGTTGATTTATGCTTGCTTGTTTCAAATGCGGGACCTGTTGGACCAGTTTACCTTATGATGGCGCACCAAATACAGAAACCATCCCTCTCTACAGCTCTCCTTCTACTCCAAACCTCTAGGAAGCGGCAGAGAGCCCCAGCTGTTTCCTCTCCTGTGCGTAAAGAGTCTCTTTGGTCAGGCGCAGAGGCTCGCTCTCTCCGTGGACCCTCCTACCAGCAGAAGAGTGACACGCCATTCAACAGCAGCCTGGCCCTGTGCGTGCAGGACGCGTTGGGAGCTCAGACAGATCACACCATCTGGTAGGGAAGAAAAGCACGGAAAATCGCATCTGCGCGACGGACAGAGGGGAAACTTTTGCGAATCGCGTCGACATGGGGATCCGAAAGAAGACCAACAAGAACCCGCCGGTGCTGAGCCACGAGTTTGTGATCCAGAACCATGCAGATATTGTTTCCTGTGTTGCTATGGTTTTCCTACTCGGGCTGATGTTTGAGGTGAGTCCACATGTTGAGCTGGGGTTGTATTGTTTTTGTTTTTATCTTTATTGCAGATTGCGCAGAGTTGGCGAACGAAAAGAGCCGATCGCTTCTTCCCATCTGTTCTTGCAGCAGCTGACATGGCTGTCTGATCAATTCTCCTCTACTTCCTCCTAAAGAGCCAAAGTTTTCGGTGCACCGTGGCCCCGCGTCGCTCTCATTCCCGCATTCACTCCGCTCATCTGAACGCGTTTTCTGGATATCGGGGCTTTCCAGGGAGAAAACCCTCACTTTAACATTTGGCTGCTTGAAATCTATTATTTCCAAACACATGTCGTCAGGCCCGCTTTTTAACCGCGTATTTTTGTCGGAGTGGGACCCAAAAAGAGAACATCAATAAAAATATATGCAAGTTGCTTGCTTGAAAATGAGACGCAGCACATTTGAAACGCGGTGTCGAGCCCCGCGGTTTGAAGATTTTTTGTTTTGTTTTTTTTGCAACAGCCCCGGTTCGCTGAGTTGATGCGTAGAAGTGTTACGTGGCATTCGCGCAGCGGTCGAGAGGGTTGTCGTCCCCCGCTCGCACCGAAACAGAAAGTTGTCCTTTCTTGGCGAAGCGTGCCTCAAAAAGAGACGGGGACCAGACCACCGTCCACTGTGGACTGTGCGTTGTCTTCAGGTTCACTTTAAACCGCATGTTTGTTTATATCTGTCGCGGTTTCATCCTCAGAAGGGAGCGATGCCGCTTTTATACGTGTTCAAAGCAACTTCCGGTATGTACTCCTTCAAAATAAAGTTTGTGACCTTCAGCAGCAGTGGAAAGGTGCTTTACTGTCGCCAACTCATTGTGGAAGTTGTTTGAATTGTATTCCCCCTTTACGTTTAGTTAATAATGACGCTAATATGTATCAATGTCAATTGTAAATAACTTTTCGCTTAAGCTGCTCTTTTATTTTGAAGTATAGAATTTAAGAATAAAAACCAAGTCATGTAAACAATACATTTTATATGTAAAGCACCATAGATGCGTTTCAGCATATTAGCATATCTTATAAAACTGCATTAATTTTAGTGATTTTAATTAAGAACTGAAACAAAAATATTATGTAAATTTATAACTAATGGAGCTATATGTTAAATGTTTATGCGTCATACTTTTGATTATAAAAACCAAAAAGTCCGTTTCTCAGAACCTCTTACTATCAAATGATGCAAACAAAAACCTTTGGTAATGCTTATGGTGGCCCACACAGACATGGGGAAAACTTGTCAGATGTCTAACAGACAGATAGTCAACCCTCTACAAAAGGAGAATTAGCTACAAGAAGTCACATGCTGATGGAAAGTTCAGTGGAAGAAAAAAAAAGAGTAAAATTCAGGTTGAGTTTCCAGAGCCTTAACATCATTTGGTCTTGGTCCTCTCATTAGCCCAGGACAATGTCAGTGCAGCTGTCCACTAGAAAAGTTTAGGGCACAAGTTTCACTTTTCGATATGAATTAATTTTAAAAATGAACCTTTCAACGGTGTTATAATTTTCTACACATGCATCTTCACAACTGCATATGAACATGTATATCAAGTTCCTCAGTGAAGCATGAAAAGAAGTACCATTACGTGAGTCAAACATTTAACTAGCATTTTTCCCAGCATGCAAATTCAAAACGCGTCCTGGAAATGAACCCAAACTTTTCCATTGTTGGCTTTGCTGCAGCTACATGGGTGATCATAATGTGTAAACGGCTTTTGAAAGGGGACAACTATAAAATGTAGTTCCAGGTTACTTATTGGTCTGCATTTACAACAACGCTGCTTCTGAACATCATCACGTGAATCATTTCTAATTACATGCCCCAAGTATTTTTACTTTACCATCACATCTAGCACTTTGTAGGTTTGCTAAATGAAGTTCATTCTCAGCTGCTGTTTTCATAACCAACAACTGTCTTTAGGGTTTGGCAGCTTATTCTGGTGACTGTAATTTACCTATACTCTACAGCAGCTTGGCTCTTGTCCACATCAGTATTTAGACAATACTTTTTGCTTTTTTTCCACATGTTTTATATTTTTTTAATTGTTTTTTTTTGTTTGTTTGTTTTGTTTTGTTTTTTTTTTACAATAAAATAAACATTTGCTCCTCCAGCTTTATGTTGTTAATACATACTATTCATCTCTTTCTAAATCCACAGGTCACCTCAAAGTTTGCAGTATTATTCATTACTGTCCAGTACAATGTGACCATATCAACAAATGGTAAGTGATATGTATACATAAACCGATACTGGTTGATAACATGTTGCATTTTTGGTTAAGGTCTATGAAGCAAGATTTTCTTTGTGTTTTCTTTCTGGAAGATTTGGATTCCAGAGCAGTACCTGCTCCGGTGGCCTTAAACAAACTTATTTTAAAGCTTTCTCTCTTTTTTTAATTCTCTCTTCCATTTAGAGCTAAATTTAGTCTGCCTGATTTATAAGTTCTCTAGTGGCAAGGTTGTGCCGGACGAATTCGGGGCTGAGGAGTAAAATAGGCCTCACACACAATCCAGTCTCCCAATGCTTTCAAGGTTAACATTTTCTTTGCCAGCTTTGAGGACTATTGAGAGAATCCAGTTTCAGAAAGGCAAGAGTTTTATCTAGGGTCTCTCTACTGACCTCCCTCTGTTTCTTATTTACCACTCATATCTTATTAGATTAATCTTTACTCAGATATACTTTTTTGTGTGTTTGTTTTGTCACTTCTACCTTGCAAACATGTCAATGGTTTTATAAAAGAGAACCTCTCTGACTTTTTCCCCATCAGCTGACAGATATTTGCATCTGCACCAGTGGTAGTTAATTTTCTATATGGCGAAATTTTGCACAGTCAAGACTCTGTAATCTTAATGACACCCTTCGGGATTCAGGGTCATTAAAATTGTGACTCTCCACCCGAGGTGAATTAAGTATGGGGCCAATCCTTTGACCACATCATCTCAGTACTTAGGATTGGGACTTAAATGTATGTTGCAAAAAAAAAAAAAAAAAAAAACAACCTTTGAACGTTTTCGTGTGTGGTCATGTGACAACCACAAACCTCAATGTGCTTTGCTGCAATTCCATGTGATGGCTCAACACAAAGTAGTGCAAGGTTTTCAAAGTGGAACAAAAATGTTCCTTAAAAAAAAAAAAACTAGTTTGACCTAAATTAATGGTGAGCTGGTGTGACTCAATACTTACCCCTGCTATCTTTTTAGAGTAGGTGCCTATTAGCTGTAGCTCAATCTCAGTCTGTTTTGATAAAGGTACTCAGTTTGAAAATTTTCAATTGTTTTTAGATCTGGACTTTGACTTGGCCATTTTTGCGTCTATTCAGCGATAGCTCTTGGTTTGTGTTTAGAGTTGTTGTGCTGCCAGATGGTGAACCTCTGTCTCAGTCTGGAATGTTTTGCAGCCTTCTACAGGGTGACTTTCAGAATTGGCCTGTATTTAGCTTCATCCATTTTCCCATCATCTCTGACCAGATTTACACACACAAAAGTGTTTTTTTTTTGAGTGTGTATTTGTCTCGCATAAGAAAGATCCTAATGAAATAAACATTGCGGATTCTGGTTGTGATGTAATAAAATGAAAGAAGACTCATGCAGAAGTCGCTACATATTAAATGTGAATGGGTCACCTTGACTGACGAAAGCATGAGTTTGAAATTGTGGTCGTGGCGTTGACTCCGAATGACTGGTCTGTGTCTCAGAGGGCCCAGAGGAGACGGCAGTGAACCACTTCCACCACGGCATCAAGGACCTCGCAACCGTTTTCTTCTACATGCTGGTGGCCATCATCATGCATGCAATCATCCAGGAGTACGTGCTGGACGTAAGTGAGAAATTATGGAAATATCTGGGGTTTTTTTGTTGTTTTTTTAAACCTCTGAACTGTTTCACTTCAAGTCATTTCTCTTTTCTTTTTTTTTTTATTGTGTCTCTGCAGAAAATCAACCGAAAAAAGCACTTCTCCAAAACCAAGCACAGCAAGTTCAATGAGTCAGGCCAGCTCAGCGCCTTCTACTTGTTCTCCTTTGCTTGGGGCACGAACATCCTTCTATCTGTAAGCCCACCCTCTGACTGGTTTTGTTTTTTGTTTGCTTGTGGTTCAGACTGAACATTGTATTTAAAAACTTTGCGCTCTTAGGAAAACTTCCTGTCCAATCCCGTCGCCCTGTGGGAGGGTTATCCTCATGCGCTGATGCCGTAAGTTGCCAAATTTAGCGACGAGATGCGAACGAAAAGCAAGAAGAGTGTGTGGTCTTTTAAGGCATCTCGCTCTCTTTCAGATTCCAGATGAAATTCTTCTACATTTGCCAGATGGGATACTGGCTACACGCTCTCCCAGAGCTGTATTTCCAAAAAGCAAAGAAAGTAAGTGTTGCTGTTTGGGCCCCGCAGCTTTTTCCTGTTTGGCTTCCTGGGCCGCGTGGTATTGTTTTGAAGAATTATCCTCTTCATGCTGAAATGAATGTGCCAATCCCACTCTGGTGTAAATATTTTGACCTCACTCCGCCTCCTCCTCTCTGTGTTTACCGTTCAGGAGGATATTCCACGGCAGCTCGTGTACATCTTCCTGTACCTGGTCCACATTGCTGGCGCCTACATTCTGAAGTAAGCGTCACCTCTGAAGCGAAAAGTCAGAGCTTAGGGTGAAATTGGTCGTATATTTCTCCTTCTAAAAAGTCCTCCTTGTCCCTTTCAGTTTGAACCGACTGGGTTTGGTCCTGCTGGTGTTGCATTATTTTGTCGAGCTTCTGTTCCATGTCTCCCGTCTCGTCTACTTCAGCAACGAGAACAGACAAATGGGGTGAGTTCTGTATTTTCAAATCAATGGATTCGGATGGAAATAAGATTTTGTGAACTTAAAAAAAAATCCATCTTTTTCCTTTGTCATAGATTCACCATCTGGGCTGTCTTGTTTGTGATTGGACGGCTGCTTACCTTGTCCCTGTCGGTCCTCACCGTGGGCTTCGGCCTCTCCACCGCTGAAAACCAAGGCTTTGATTTGGCTGCAGGAAACTTCAACATTTTCTTTGTGCGGTAAGTACATCTGACGATACAAAAGAGAAAACATGTTTTTTAAATATGCTGTTGATAAACAAGAATGTATTCTTGTTCCCTCATATTTAGTCAGATTTTTTTTTTTTCCTAATTTAGGTCAGGCAGCATTACCAAAATTAGTTCTGTTAGTTAAATGCCAGAAGAACTGGAACATAAAAAAAATCAAATAAAAAAATAAATAAGATGATGAATAATAAATGTTTTTGCCACTCAGAGAACTGATTGTTAATCTAATCTACTAGGATGACCGTCCTGTCAGCCATCTGCTTCACGCAGGCCTTCATGATGTGGAAGTTTATCAACTTCCAGCTGCGGCGATGGAGAGAGCATGCCGAGGCTCAGACGTTGAAAAAGAAACAGGCTCCTGCTAAGAGCAAGTCGAAAAAAGACAAAGGTGGGAGGGCAAGAAACACCCAACTACAAATAAACTGTGAGAATAAAAGTGCAAAAATGCTTTTAGCTAACTCCTTTTTTTTTTTTTTGCAGCAAACGGAGTAAACGGCGTGAGCTCTCATAGAGCCGATTCACCAAGATCAAGAAAAGAGAAGTCTTCATAAGACATAAAGAGGAGAAGAAAAGTAAACATTCCTGCCAGCCTTCCTCATCCCGCGTATCTCAAAGAGCCGCCTCTCCCAGGGTCTTCTCGGCTGTGAGCAGCTGGCTGATTCAACGGCTCCTTGACCCCAGACCCAATGTGCGGATTCACCTTCCCGCACAGGACCGACCTCCCAGCTGGAATTCCCAGGGCCACTCAGATTTGCTTTTGCTGCCGATCGTCCAGCTCACAATCAGCTCCAAATCTTCCTTCTGTGGTATTAATTAAAAACCAACAAATAAACTGAGGGAAAAAGACCTTATTTAAGAAGTGCCTATTGATGTGGGTTGCTTTGGGGGGGGTTTGGGAGGAGGTGGTGTTTTTTGTACAGATTGTAATTGTACCAAATCAGGAATGATCACTTTATTTCTTTTTCCCACTTCAGGTCATTAAGTGCTTTATTGAAATGACATGTATTCTTGTTCTTTCACCACCATATCTTGTATTTATACACCAACCAGCTCATCCTGATGCTGTCCTTCTCTTGGATGAATTCCATTTTACATTTCTCCTGCATTCCCAAGATCGGAGGTTGTATAAAGTCCTGTTATCTCCAGCCTTTGCCCAGATCACACTTTAGTCTTTTTTTTTTTTTCAACCACATTAGACATAAACAGACACATGTAGATAGAAAGAAAACCATTGAATAAGCTTGGAATAAGAGGATATACAAGCAAGCAAATTAAACGAGTACATTTATGGTTCAGTACTGTGCGGAACTGCCAGCCAAGAAGAAGAAAAAGATAAAACGAATGGTAAACTAATGTAGCATTTGATTACTGGAGTAGGTGAAAAGCTTTGTAATCACAACATGTTTGTCACAAACTTCTTTAAAAGTTGCTGCAGTTGTAATCATGCTGTTTTAGACACATTGTGCTTTTAGATTTTAATTCTGTAGCATCAACGAAGATACAAATCAGGAAAAAAAAAAAAGAAAAATGTTTTTGTGATTTGTCCAACCTCTCAATGTTAAGAAGTAATGTTCTTATTGTGTTTGTTCCATTATGGATTAACTTACCTGTGGGTGTGTATATATATCTGCATATATATATATATACACACACACACATTTATTGTTGTAAACCTTTACTCCCTCCCTGCCCTCCATACTGAGAATTGACTGTGCCAAAAGAGCCTGGCTAACTACAGCTGACCATATGCCTTTTACTTACACACCACAAAGCATTATAGGCCTGTCAGCTGTACTTTCAAGACTTTGTTACCTAAGTAACACAAATGTATTCTGAAGAATGAATTCTTAATTTTAGGCATACCGTTTAGTGAGCTACAATAAACTCCAGCAGTGTTTGTTTCTCTCTACTCGCCCTGGGGGTTTATCCTGTAAAGAAATAAAATGATCTTGTTAAAACAGAAGCATTCTAGATTATTTTACTGTATGTGTCAAAGTCCAATTAAGACCTAGTGATGATCTAGTGCACTAAAAGTAGCTCAGAATATATATCAATTGTATCCAACATCAGTACCCAGGTCACTGATTTTGCTGTGGTAGAAATAATTTTGCGTAGCATGTAGGTTAATAGCCGGTGTAGTAGAGTAATAGAAAGCCAGCAGATCTAATAGTCAAAATGCTGATTCTATATAATTGAATCATGAGTTGAAAGGGCTTCTATAAAAGTGTTAGTAGTGTCGGATGGAGTTCAAATCAGCGAGGTTTTTCATTCGGTGTAAAGTGGATAACTCTTATTTCAAGACAGAGGCAGCAAATATATATGTCACTGGCTCTGGAGATGTTTTTCAGCAGCAAGATAGCAAGGAAAGATAAATGCAGCAATGTAGAGAGACATTCTGGATGTTAATTTTTCAGCCAGACAACACGGCGACCAAGATTATAGTGGCTTTAAAACCTCTCTGTGAATGTACTGGAGAGGTCAAACCAGAGTCCAGGCTTGAATCTAACTGAACATTCCTGGAAAGTTCTGAAACAAACATCTCCCATCCAATCTGCTGGAGCTTGAGAAGTGCTGCAAATAAGGATGGGTGAAAATCCATAAAGATGGGAGTGCTAAGGTTGTGGCAAAAGGAGTGTAGGTGCAAATTGATGTTAAAGACGGATCAACAAAGTGAAAGGCAAAAGCTGTGAATATTAAAGCAAATGTGATTTTTTTTTTGTTTGTTTTTAATAAATTTGCAAAAATCTCAAAACGTTTTTGAACATAATTATAATGGGGTGTTTGTGTATTGAATTTTGAGAAAAGAGTTTAATGTGACGCAATTTGAAAAAGTGACCTAATGAGCCATCTAGGTTGTACCTTGTCCTGTCACTCACCCAATGACTACTGGACATAGGCATCGAGACTCAGCAATAATCCATAAGCATGCACAATGATGGATAAAACCCAATGACTAAAATAATGGGAAATGGCACAGGATCTTGTGTACTGGGGGAAAAAAATAATATTCTTGTTTCTGAGTCAAGGGATTTCAGCCAGACAAAGTGAAAAACCAACTCAGTTTACCGTGAAAGCATTGTGGTGGAGAAATGCTGTTTCTCATATTATGGAGTCAGATGGGATACATGAAAATGCTTGAAGAGCATTCATGTTGATTTGTGTGGAGGAGAAAATGCCGTGGAAATCCATATTTCAATTAATCTCAAATGTGTCAGTGTACGAGAAACCTCTTGTTTTCAGACCAACAAAATGAAAATTTATGGCGTGGCCAGTCCATTCCAGAGCCCTCAATGCAATTGAAAACTTGTGGTGTAACATCAAAAATGCTCTTTCTGAGGAAAAACCAAAAAGATAAATAAAAGAAAATCAGGGGAATTGTAAAATGTAGTAAATTATAAAGTGCTAGGAACTTCCACTGGGTTTCATAAAATAAAGAGGAAATAATGTGATGACTATTATTATCGCTATCATCGTCATCTTCGAATGTCTTCATAGGACATCATTCTAGGCCACAAATCCATATTTGAGTAAATTAACGTTTTTATCAGTTTCCTGACTGATCCCAATTCCCACTAAAACATTTTTCAACCGCACACAATGAGGACATGACCTTTGATTTCAAAGGGAAACAGACCACTAGGTGGTGCTGTTGCACAAAATTTGGCTCAGAAGAACCCCTGCTCGCTTGTTTGGTCAATAGACATTTGGTCAAGGAGGCAGAATATATATAAAATATATATGTACCTGTATAAGTACACGGTAATTGTTAAGGATCGGTAGGCTTTGTAAAAAAAACATTTTCAATAGAGAACTTTTGGTCGGTTCACAGACCTGTCAACCAAAATTTCACGAGCAACTTAGTTAGACAAGTGTTAATCATTAACAGAAGGAACGCAACATTTCAGTGATTTAATCAAAATAAGCTCCAACATCAATGTCGAGCGTTTTAGTTTGATGCAGCTCTTGCAACGCCAATTTTACGACATCGCATAAATGTTAATGGTCTCAAAATTTACAACTACTTTGGTGAGCCTGAGTAAAATAGTTGCAATCTTCTTTAAACAATGAGGTTTTTTATTCTAGAAGAACCACAGTCGAGGGTGTGTGTGTGGGGATGTTATGCTTAGTATATCCTTGAAACCACAACATCCATAAAAAAAATTTTTTTTTTGATATTGTACAGTGGCGACCATAAGAGACCGTCTGCAGATTAAATGTCGTCAGAGCGATGCTGATTAATCAAACAGCAAGTACCGTAATCCTAACAGGTAAAGCGCCTCGGGACTGCACAGGAGCCCCCCACCCCCGGCGGTAACTGAGTCGATTTGTGTTCGGAGCCCAGTGATGTGGTTTCGTGTGTGTGGGGGAGGATAGCAGCAGCAGCAGCAGCAGCAGCGGCGGCGGCAGCTACCAGCCAGATAAACACTCAGCATTGGTTTGCAGAGCAGGAGTAACATGGCGGCACAGTTAGCCAGCAGAAATGTTGTTTCACTACCGCGAAGGTCAGAGCTGGCTGGGATAAACAGGATTTAACAGTGAGGACTCGGCGGAAAGTTTCAAATCGTAAGTAGTCACACGCCTCTGTGCTTCTGGCAGAGAACGGACGGGCTGTTTTCGTTGTGAAATCCACGATTCGGAGCGAGAGGTCTCCAATCTCGGTTGTGTGTCTGTCTGACAGAGGCTCTCTTGCTTTGGCGTTAGCCTGTTAGCAAAGCGCTAGCTTCTTGGCTAGGCTCCCTGCTTGTGGCAGTCGTGTTTTCTGCAGCAAAACTAAACTAGACCGCAAGCTCGCAAGAAAGACCTCTGCATTTTTCATATGCTGCTTTTATTTCACGTGGGTCCACCCAGCGGTATATAGTCACTCAACCCGGAATGTTAACGTGCACAACACTTTCATGTGTCATTGTTATTTTGTGCTGAGTTAGCGAGGGACCGTTCCTTCAACACCGGGACGAAGTTCGCCAGTTTAGCGGGGACACAGTTAGCATGCTAGCGGTTGTAGCTGCAGGCTAGTCTCGCTGTTTGGCAGAATATGAGCGAGTGAAGACAGTTCCCATCGCCATGTGTTGAAGCGTACATCTATTTTGCGTTTGTTGTGCTTGAAACGAAGCTTCATTTGCGACTTGCCACGTCAGATAAAGTTGATAAAATTGTTCACAGTGCTTGGAGGACTTATTTCTCTTGGCTAAACTGGTGTATATTTTCCTTTTTGGCGAGCGTCACAATGCCTCGTTAGTTCTCACTAGCACTAAAATAAGCTTTCAACGTGTGCGTGGACTCTTCTTTAAAAAAAACAAAACTTTGGTTGCAATGGATTTTATTTAGGGGTATTAAAACAAATTGTCCTAAAGATAAACACAAGGAATAGTACGGCAAGGGCTGTTAAAAACTAAGGGAGAAAGGTCTGAAGTCTACATTTTTACAGTGGGAATAATTTATATGCTGACAGTGCTCCCAGACAACCTGGATCATCATCAGGTCAATAATTGAACAGCAAAGGAACGTGCAAACATTTCAGTCTCCTTAGGAATGATGTGCATATCACCAATGCAAAGAAGAAATAAAAGACATGTCTTATCTGGATTGTAAAAAAAAAAAAAAACCCTCAAAAAACATCACATAACCTTTACATCATAAATCAGTGTTATAGACAGAAAACATGACACAGTAGCAGAGCAGTCAATAGAAGTAAAGGTATTATATGTATTAATCTATCCGGTGTAAAACTGAATTGACAAAAATGTGGTGAGCTGGGTTTCACTTTTACTTCACTTCACAACTTTGAACTCTGTAGATTTGTGTGACCGCATAAAATCTCAATAAAGTATTTCAGTTTGTCGTTGTAATGTGACAAAATGTTATAAAGTTCAAGGAGTGAGTGCTTTTACGAGGCATTGTAAATGAAGTTATCCAGTATACAGCCTGCTGTAAAAGTGCTGCTAATTTTTTGCAAAACTTTTTTTTTTTTATCTGACATAAATGAAAGATGAAACAAATGCATGACATGATAGAAGTTTGGTCAATATTTTTATTCAACATTGAATAAATATAACGCAGTAACATACCCGGATCAGACCCATACTGATGTTTGGTTGAACTAATACAAATAATTCTTACTACCATCTATTTTTGCAGTGTTGGTTTTTTTTTCCCCCGCTCCGTCCCTTCTCTTCCCAATAAACGAAACTTGCCCATGTTTTGCTTTTCTTTAAAGCTTTAAGATGACTCACTCGGATAAATTTGCCTTACCTTGCATGCTGTGTTTCTAATTAACACGCACGCTGCATTGTCGATGCTGATATGTTATACTGAGCAGCTCCACTTGGACTTACGAGTGAATAGAAGGGATGCTTTCTCAAAATGTAAGTCTTTAATGCAGCATGGGGTGATGCTGCTAGGAGGTTTCATTGTCTGTTGCGTTGTTGTGCCTGTGTTTCGTCTTTAATGCAGCATGGGGGGATGCTGCTTGGAGGTTTCACTTGTGTGTTGCGTTGTTGTGCCTGTGTTTCGAGTGCAGCGCTCTCCTTCTGCTTGACTGACTCAGAACTATACAGGCAGACAGCTTGTGTCGTTTCAATGAGTGACGGCACTTCTCTGGAGGAACGCCTCCCGTGGAACCAGTTGAGCAGCCCGTGTTGCATCACTCTGCCCACCTGACGGCGTGTCGTAGTTGTCACATCGCCTGTGCAAGCTCTTGCTCGACATGTTGTCCTGCTGCAGTTTGACTTCAGCTAGTTTTCTTCTGTGAGAATCGGATGTGATTGATTTCAGGCACATCTGCCAGAAGTCGTAGCAAAGGCCAAGATTCATGACGTTTAGGAGAAACACCTTTAGGTTTGTGTTTCTCATTCGGAGCACCTTGGCCTCAGCCAAAGCACATACATTGATTTACTGCCTGGCAGGAAGGTAAACCAGAGACTCTGTGTTTTGATACAGTTATTAAAGTTGACATCGAAATAATATTAAATCGATTCAGTTTGGAGGGGGATAGTATGTTGTGCTTTTCATGTGCTGTGATCTGCCACTATCACAGCTTTTTGGTTTGAGAAGAATATCCACTAGTCGTCAGTGCCAAATGAGCGAAGGTTGAAAAAATAAACTGGTGATCTAGACCCCTCACCTGATTTAATATTACAAACTTGTGCTCTTTTTATTTTGCAAGAAATTCTTTACATTTAGCGGTTACTTTTTTTTTTTTTTTCCACCCAAATATGTTAACTTCCATTTTCCAATAGGACAGTCATTAAGCTGTGAGTGTCCTCAAGCAAGTTCATATCAAAATAAAGAGTGTTTCCTGTTGTATAAGTTGCTGTTCGTGAAGACAGGTGTGACTATGAAGTGATGGCCTGTTTTCAGTTTTTTGGGAGATGCCATCAGGCTGTTATTTAAAATGTCTTGGTGTTTCATCGCAGTCCCCTTTCTCTTCCTTTAGAAGGAATAGGGGCCCACAGCATCATAGATGTGATACCATAGCATACCATACTTGGGTTTCTTTTACACCACACTCACTCTCAGTGTTTGTTGGCAAAAACTCAATCTTCATCTTGTCGGACCGAAGCACAAGGTTACAGTTAAAGCTGACACACTGTACATGTTTGTTTCTTATGGTAGGACAGACAATGTTTTTCTTTCCCGACATTCCACACAATCAGCTAATATGTAATATCTTTTGTGAATAGATGGCAAACCCAACATGCCACTCTTGTTCTCTAAAGAAATATTTTTGGAGATTTTTTTTTACCGTCCCCATCATCCTCTTGCATTGTTATTTTCAGCTTTCTGGAAAAGAAAAAAAAAATTGGACATAGGTACATTTAATTGAATAGGATTTTTTTGTAGCTATTTCCTGATTTGTTTGCGAAGATCAACATGTCTAATTTTCATGACAAGTCGTCTTGTGGATCCTGTTTTCATAAGTTGCTAAGAGAAACACAATGTCATATATATATATATCCTGGAAACCAGGAAGTGCTAGGTTCCTAGACAGACTACTAATTGTAAAGTATTACAAATGTTTAAGCTGGATTTTTTTTAAGGATTTTGTTTGGCATGCCAACAAATGGGACACTAGGATTTTTATTAAAAAAAAACAACATATTTTTCTTAACTTGATTTTTCTTCTCCAGTCACTTAATAAATGTACTTTGTACTAGAATTAAAGCTAAATTTTGAAATATTTTTTTACACATTTACCAGGTGTGATAAATGTGCAAGATATTAAGGTGAGGAAGAAGATTTAAGCTTTTTTGTGGGTATTTATCTCAAATGACTTTAAGTTTACGGAAGCAAGTCAGTCTCGGTAAAGCTTTTTGCTTGCAAAATATTCCCCTAATCTTACTTGATGCCCATTTGGGTGTATATGAAATACGGGTATTAGAGAAAAGCTTATGACATCTGTGACACCTCCCAACTACTCAGAAAGAATGCGGTCCTGTTCACATTCAAATCCACATTCCTCCAGTGTCGAGGACAGCTGAATGTCCGAGGTTATTTCAAATTCAAAGTGCAGGAAGAGTCGCCTAAATAATAATGTTAATGTGAGGGGGGGACAAAATGGAATATCCTTTTTCAGTGAAGAATGTTAGTCGGGTGATGACGAAATCCATGCAAGCACTTGTGCAAATATTTGGATGTTTACACAAGAAAAACTGGCTGGAAGTTTTCTCACACTAACTTGGCACATGAATGTTTCCTCAGTCATTCTCTGACTGGGCAAATTGCTGCAGTAATAGCAGCAGGTTTGTAATATTTAATCCCATCAAGTCACATGATTTAAATGTTGCTTTCTGAATTCTTAACGTGTTTTTCTACCCTGGGTTTTAAATTGATTCATAGCAGCATCCATATGCTTCCTGCTATGTTTTGTATAATAATAATTTTAATAAATGAAGCAGCATTTTCTTCTTCTTCTGAGTACCTGGCCAACAAACTTGTGGCCATGTGTGCAATGACTTGCTCTGTTATAGGTTGCATTGTTGCACCACCTGAGTGATGCAGCCGGCTAATCGTTTGACCCTTGCTCCGTTTCAGAAGCGGCTGTTTCGTTTGTCTCATACTGTTGCACTACTCTAATAGTGCAGTACACACACCAACAGGTAGCAAGGAGGGCGTGTTGGAGAGAAAAAATGTAACCTTCACTGGCATCCATCTGCATGGTGAAAACTTATGACTGTGCAACACCAAGGTGTATACTTTGATACTAGTAACCAGTCCTTAGCTACTTTACTATAACTGTTTAAAATAATAGTCAAGTCTCCATTAACACGGTGCTTTATATTATGGTTTATGTCATTCATACAAGTTTGACGTTTCGATTGCTTGGTTTTCTAAGCTATGACAGTTTGATTAATTTTCTTGACCAAACCTGAGAAATATAGAAAAAGACACCCAGAAGTTACAGAAAAGTGATGTCACTACTTTTTCTAAGCTGGACTTCAGCGTTGCGGTATAACAGAAAAGAAATGATTGTCAAATTTGAGTCCATAAAGTGAAGATTTAGAGGGCATTTGATGGAGCCAGGAGAAAAGCATGAACATACCCCAGATATCTAAAAATCTGCCAAATTATCGATAGATTTAGCAACACTATTTTTAATTTACCACAGTGACAAATAACTGTTTGTACCTAACAAAGTTCGGAAATTACATCAGCTTTCAGTTTAGATGCTTAAAATTTTGATTCAGTTTTGACCAGCATTGAAACACTTCCTAACAACGTGCCAACATGGCCGTCTTTATGTTGGTGCTGTAGTTGTAGAAGCCTCACTTTTATTCACATAATCAATTAATGTTTATCTCTTGGAAGTTTAGCTGTATAACAACCATTTCTGCCTGTAGTTTTTCTGTCATTGCATGCACGACTCGTGTTGCCTGGAAAGGTCATTAAAATACTGTAGTTTTAATACTTTGGTTCATTTAGCTCGGACACAGAAAAATATAAGGTATCTATAAAAACTGAGTAAAAATAAGGGAAAAGTTTCAACATAACTACTGTCCAGTTATTAGAAATGATTTACTTTGGTCCGAAGGAATGTGCAGAGAGGGTTAATCGAAGAAAAATGTTCAAAATGTGAAGGGATGGTTATAAAGCCAAACAGCTGCTTGGAGGAAGGACCTAACATAACTCTCCTTTGTACACCTAAGATGCAGCAGTTTGTATCTGAAGGAATAACAGTTCAGTAACTGCTCACTCCTGGGTTGGGAGAGATTGTCCATCAGTGATGTTACTTTAGCCAGAGTTCTTCTATTTTCCCCCACCTGCACTAGGTCTATTAGGCAAACCAGAACAGAGCTGGCCTTCCTGATGAGCTCATCTATCTGCTTCCTTTCAGCTGTAGCTAAACTGCTGCTCCAACAGACAACCCCATAAAAGATGGCAGATGCCACCACAGAGTCAACGATGGTCTTTAGGAACGCCCCCCTGCACACCAAAAGACTAAATATTTATTTGGTTTGCAATTGCAGCTCAAGTTGAGCTTTTGGTTTTCTTTTTTGATGACATCATTGGTTTTAGAACTCAGTACACATTGCTGACTTTGTTTGAAAGTCAGCAATGCATATGTGAAACTGAGAAATCCTCCAGTCGTCTTGGAAAATATACGTATTGTTAAGTGTTGGACTTATGGGCCTAAATCAAACATTCAGATTGTTAAAGATAAGTAAATGGCCACTGAAATGAAATAATTAGTGACTCAGAAATGTCATGTTGACCAGTGAACTAAGTTACACCCACACTCTTTTGTTGACACATTTTGATTCATGAGTAGAACCCTGGAGAACTGCAACCGTCTCTGGTGCTAATGCCTGTACGATCAGTTGTGAGCCAGACAGCCCCTCTAAAGTTTTCTCCTGTACTCTTTTTAAAAGAAAAAAAAAACCTGACTTAAATCTGGACATTCATGAACTAAATGCAAAGGATTACGTTTTTACTTCATACTCTGGCCAGACTACTTTCACATTTAAAGTTGACACATTGGCTGTACTCTGTTAAAAGAACAAATCTGCAAGGAAACACATGCTTTCTACTCCAGCTTAGAGACAACAGGCCTGCCTGTGTTGTGTTATCTGCCCATCGCAGGCTCTATAAGGTCCTCTCTGTGTTCTTGACATGATGCACCTTCTCCCCATGTTATCTGCTGTCTTTGTCTCGCCGGGCATCTCACCCCGCTTCCTCTGTGTTTGTGTCGTCATGGAAACAGGCGTGTGACAGGTCTTGGGTGGGCGTGAGGGCTGAGCTGTGGGGTAATGGCCAGGTTTTTCACAGCGAGGCGGAGGAGAGGGGATGGCGAAACGGCACGGTGAAGAGACCTCTTAAAGCAAGGCAGCGGTTGCTGATGGAAAGCCGAGAGCCGCTTCGACGTGGAAGGGAAGAAGTGGGGATTATTAACTCCGTCTCTGCTTCAGCAGCTGTTCTCATTGTGTTATTAGCCAGACTTCAAATTAGGTCCCCTTATCTGTCTGTGCCAGAGTATGACAGGACTGTCTGAATATCAGATTTTTGTCTACCTTAGCTAGTCCCCCGCATCCCAAAGTCAGTTGCATTATTATCAAAAAGTGAAGCAATTTTTTGTATAATTAAAAGTTTACAAGTTAAGGTTCATATTAACAGTCAAGCAAGAGGAATACATGTTAATTGGCTCCATGGTAAATTGTTCTGCTTTGTCTAGAAATGAAAAGGAAATGTAATTGTGCCTTTCTCCCAATCAAATGTTCTTTATCACCAGAACTTCTGAATATCCCTATAAACTAAATGCATTGAATCATTAGCAGTTGCATATCCTTTAACTGGGGCTTCGATTAAAAGCATTAATTAATAATAATAAACAAATAAGGTGTTTAATCTGCACTGTTGATTGTAAACACACATCTGAACAAATCTTAGACATCCTACTGCAAGTGAACGCAGCACTAAATGATCAAGTTAAATGGCACACCCTCCCCAGTGTTTGGTAGGTGGCTGGGAGCACTGTGAAGTGATGAGAGCAGCACCGTTTAATGATGATGATGATGTATGATTAAACAGCACTAGATAACACAAGTGCTAATGAAGTAGAAGTGACAAGAAGCGTTATCCTAGAATAAACTTTAGCGGTGGCTATTACTAAACATTTCTAACACTTAAAAAAAAAACAGCAAATATATGTGGTGAGAAAATGAGACATCCCAGCAAGGTGAGAGGACAAACAGCTGAAGAAGTAATCACAGCCTGTCAGTGTCACCATACAAATATGTTTCTAATCCACACTGTACTTTTTTTTCCCTTCTTACTGTATTTCTGTTTTTTTTGTGATTTCTATAGCCTTCAGGCTGAGCTTTTATGTATTCTTGTGTAGCATGAGTAAAGTGTGTATCCTTTGAAATCAACTAGTTGACAAAGAGGAAGGAGGAAACGTACAAAACTAAAGAAAACTACAAATATTAAAAATTCCCAATAATATGAAGATTAAAATGCAAGCAGTACCAAGTGATGATCTCTGACTATTTATACTAGCACATCAAGGTGCTCTGCCAACTCAATTTCTATAGAAGCTGTAAACAGAAATAATGATGGAAGGTTGAGGATGCAGTGATAAGAGGTCAGAATGCAGGGACATGTGGACTGTAGCGCTGAAATCTAATTAATCATTCACATTAAACTTCTCTGCAATTCAGTAAAATCTATAAACTGTCATGTAAAACTGGACAATCATGAACAACACCTCATCATAAAAGGATATTTAAATGTTCTCAGCTTTCTTTTTTCTAAGAAATTCATTTTTCAGTCATTCCCCAACTACAATGGAGAGCAAGGTTTTTGTTGTCCGTGAAGTTCCATGAATGTTTTTTTTGTTTTTTTTTTAATTACCAAAACATTGAAAGACATGAGAAAATTAGCTGAATTCAAGTACAAAAACAACAACCACAGGCAACTGTGTTGCAAAATTAATTGGGGGGCAACTTCCTTCCTCCATCTAAACCAATGAGAAATGACCACAGCAGGCACAGTGATGGTGCATAAATGATTAGGACTTAATTTGCAATCAGGTAAAGTGATGGTGCCCTTACAGCTATTGGTCCTACTCACTCATGACCTTTAAAACCATGACCAACATACTTTGGTCATGGTACATTCACACATTGACATCATGTGTGAATGTACAGTTTTATTATAGGCTGATATGCCTCTCATAGCAGCTAAGGTGCTTTCGCAGCCAAATTAGCTTAGGGCTATGTAGGAATACAATAATAACCTCCTGGGTGTACCATGATATTCCTTTGGGCAAAAATCGTGGCTGAAATGTAATAAACGAAAGATGGAAAGGCTGAGTAGGAAAGAAGTTGTTTTATTTCTGTGAATTGCTCTAAATTAACATCTTAAGCCAATGGTTGCACTTTGCCAGGACTTTGGAAAGAGCTCTACATAAAAACAAGGATGTGATGCTCTGTGATGCAAGAGACTGAATGGGTTGTTCATAAGATGATTGTTTCAAGTCTCTACTGCTAAAGATTGCTCTGCAAGCTATTGAGTGTTCTGTTGCACAAACTGCCTTTGCCCTTTGGTTTTGTTTTTTGCTCAGAAGTTAGCCAGAGTTGGACTTGTGAATAGTTGCTGGGCTCAGGATTTAGCAGAATCCCAACCCACATGTCAACAATTTGTTGCAAATAGTTGAAATGTTCTGCCTTATGCACAAAATTTCAGTCACACCAAGTTCCCTTTGCAATTGCAGTTCTTTCTACTTGTACATTTGCTGATTTGGCTTCAAGTAGGTACTTGAGTTTCTGAGTGTTATCAAAAAATCTTAATTCCAGTATTAGTGATTTGGCTTCCGAAGAACTTGGACACCTTTGAACTGTTTCCTATTTATTTTTAGCTTAGATTTTATTTTGATATTTAACACAGTGCATCATAAATCTTGCTATGAAACATAATAATGGTAACATCATTGTTATTTTATTTTCCCAGGATGAAAAGGTGAGCTGGACTGAGTTTAATACATCAGTGTATGAACATCTTCTTGATTTTCTGTCCTTGTATACCAAGTTCAGTCTAGAATTCCCTTTTACACACAAAAACATTAGGAAAACATGAAATTGCATTAATATTTCTTAATAATAATACAATATTAGTCATATAGTTAGCCATACCGATATGAGTATTGGTATATTATTCATGAATAAATCATATAAAAGTGTCGTAAACACATGGTGACGTTTGCAACACTTTAGTGTATGGTATTAAAAGTATTTCCAACAGGCCAGGTATATTCTAGGTGTGTAAATTATTCATCCATGTAGATCCATTGGCATTGTGATCTGATATATTGAGCAGTTTTGATATAACTCATAGAACATGACATTAAACTATAATTAGTACGTCAGACCTACACAGAGATTCAACCTGGGCTCCAGGAATCTTGAGACAAGCGACCGTGCTACTCCACTTATGTAGGTCAGCCGCGGCAAATTGCATATTGATCTCTACAGCCAAATTATAGTATTGTCTACTTCTCATCGTTATGAAGGAGCCCCTCAGTCAGGTTGGCTTGAGTGGAGGAGACAGCAGAGATCACATGACCGTGTAGCAGTGCTTCCGCAGCTGTTTTCCCTTATGTTGCAAGCTTTGCGTTGTAGATCAGTACAGTAGAGAATATATATATATATATATATATATATATATATATATATATATATATATATATATATATATATATATATATATAGATATATATATATATATATATATATAAATGTGTGTGTGTATTAAATGTGGTAGATTTTCATTCTATTACAGTTGGGGTTCATTTTTCACTGCTGTGGTAAGACAAAGAAAGTGTTTAAATTCTGCATATGCTGTTTAATATCAATGTCATCTGCATATGAGAAGAAGCTTTTAATTAACGTTTGTCAGCATGGGGTTGTCAGCGGAGATTCTTTCATCTTAATTTGTTTGGGTGAGCCCTCTCCCCCCACCCCCTCATCTTTTCAAATGCAATGAATCCATGGCACTGGGTGTTAGCATGTGCTTGGCACCATTCCCACTGCCCAGGGTGGAATCCTTGGCACTCGAGGAGGGAGTGAAAACTTGGATTGAGGAAGCTGCCTGCTGGAGTTTGACTGGGTGGTCCGAAAGTATGCGGCAACACGCCACCCTTTAAAATAAAAACAACCTGTACAGAGTCTTCTAAAGCGATGGGGCAAACGGCTTTGAACCAGCAGTGCAAGTTGGACCGCTGTAGCATGAAGTGACATGTGTAAAGCAGCAGCTTTTCTCTATTGCTCTTCATAAAGTCTGGGGAATAAGGGGATTCAGACGCAACTTTTTCGTTTCTGCACACGTTGTGAGAGTCGAACGCTGACCAGTGTGGATCCTATGAATCCCCTCAACCCCCACCATCAGAGCAGAAAACCCTGCTCTCTCTCTCTCTCTCTCTTCTCCTCCTCCTTTCATTCTGATGACTCACAGTTTGCACATGTCAACTGTATAGCATCTATATTTGCTGTTTTAAAGGGGAAGTGATTATCCTTATGCAACCTGTTTACTCCTCCGTACAGTATAGTTAACCCTCATTTCATTAGGCTTACATTTAATGTAAATTATTCACGAAGCAGTGTGCTTCTGTTTGTCTTTTCCTTCCTTATTTACCGCAAACATCAATCCTAATGAGCCTCATATTGACGCTTCATTAACTCGTGTATGCAATGTTAACTTTCCTGATGAGCACAATGTTGCATACATTGTAATCATGACCAAATTCACTTCATGTATTTGAAATTTTTTTAAAATTATTATTATTATGTTTTTTACTAATGCATTGATTATGCATTTCCTGGCCTTTATCAGTTTGACATTTTCTGTGGCTTCTGATTTGCTGATTTCTGGTTTTGACATGGTTCAGTTTTTTTTTTTTTTTTTTTACCTAAGGAGTTTAATGCAAAAGAAGAAAAAAACAAAACATTTGCTTGACTGTCTGTGCACAGCAATAGGTGGGAGCAGGACAGAATCACATTACTCTTTGTTCAACATAGTCGAAGCTTTCCTCTGTCAGTCCAGCACTTTCTCTTGACATTATTAGAGGGACTTCAAACTGCAGGAATGGTTTAAAAGATTGTTAGACCCTGATGGTGGTGACAATGCCTAATAGTGTTGTTGCACCGAAGGATCTGCTCAGCGCCTTTTTACATTTTCATGTTCAGTATTTAAAGGGCCGCTTTGGCCTACTGAGTCCATCCTTTCAATATTTGAAATTAAAAGGAAGTCTCGTGAAATTCTACAAAATCTTATACGACAGAATTCCTTGACCCGGCTGTTGCTAAGGAAGGTGCTTCACCCGACGTCTTCCTCTGTCTCGTCCAATTACATGTTCTGCCGTCAGAGCAGCAGCACTCTTAATCAGGTAATGCCGGGTTTTAAACGTGCTCCAGGGATCGTCACATTGCTCAGACTGCAGCTCGGTAGAGGAGAAAACGATTGTATGGTTTCTGTCGTCACGTTTCTGAAATTCAAATTGATCTACTACTGCTAAGTGAGTAATTTATGCCTGACGGCGTCCTCGGCTGATAAAATGACAGTTATGTCATCCGATTCCCCTGGACGCACCCAAAAACACACACAAACATGGTACCTTTCTTGTTTTGTTTCACTTTCACTGCATGCCCTCGGACCCCAATGGGAACTCATTCCTTGCAAACTGATTAGTTGGTGGACACGTCCCCCTTTTCTATGCACAAAAGATACCCGATATGCAAGGCCAGCCATTCTTAAAATACGTCTCCATTAATTTTGTTCACTTTCCCTCCTATTGTCTCAACCTCCTACACATCTACCTTTCGCTGTGACTCATCCTTTACAGCATGTCTTTTACAACTCATCGCATCAGTCCCATTATTACGCGTAAACATTTGTTTTTGCTGTCGCCGGGATCAGATAAGAGAGCTAGCTGTCGCTACGTAAACCACACTTGTAGAAACTACTGCATCTGCTGTCTGCATGTTATTTAATAGGTTATTTTTGTTTCTTGTTCTCCTGCTCACCAGCTTCACCTTCCTGAAATTAAGTAAACACTTCCAGACTTTTTTGAGACTCCACCGTTGTGAAATAAAAGATTGCGTTCAAGATAAGTGTTTTATTGTACCACATTTCAAGTTGGTAATGCAGAAGAAGTTAACCTAGATTACGTGTCTGAGAGTGATAAAGTGGCAGATAAACTTGAAAGGTAACACAAAAGTTTAACACAAAAGTGTGCCTTTTTAGCAGCTTTGATCCTTCTATACTCGAATCCACTCACAACAACCAGTAACACCCACATTAGCATGCTACATGTTTCATCTGATGCACAGCTGTGGTGAAGCTTTGACTCTAATTCTGATTTCTCTCCTTTAATATTAGGCACCAGCAATCTTTAAGCTTTGTTCATAATAAAACCCTGCAATGCCAAAGTTTTAAAATGCCAAATTCTAAAAGACATTTCACTTAGGAAATATGAATAGCATGTTGATTGTTTGACCGGTTGGATTAGATACGATTACATTCAAGCATACCTTTCTATTACATATTAATTCCAAAAGAAAAATTAAGTTATAACTCATATGATCCAATTTTCTTCAGAATTGTTGTAGATGCTGATTGGAGGAAAAATCGCCAATAGCAGTCTGTGTTACAACAGCTGTAACGAAACCTCTGACTGAAGACTTTAGTTGCATAGTAATCTCATGAAGAGACTGCTCAGTGCCGTCCTTAACTTTGTTTTTACGAAGACTCCTTCTTTTGGCAACACTCTCCAGATCTTCAACAGTAGTCTCAAATAGAACCAGTTTTCGCTATCAGCCTGTTGAACCTGTTTTAGTCCCTGACTCAGATGCTTCTACCCCAACAGATGTTGGCAGAAGAGATGACGCTCTCCCTTCAAAGTTTACAGCATCTTGCTGCAAACTTTGAAGGATTTTAGCCTCGTCAAAAAGTACAGTCCCCTCTCGTAGATGGTTCTGTTGCTGCCTTTTGAGTCCAGTTTGTGTTCCAGGTGAACATCCAATTATTATTCTCCTTTCTCACCTATACTTCTCCTCCTATAGCAGAAATATGGTTTCTGTTTCTCTTGAAATCTACATTGATCACGCTTGTTTTCTTCACATTCAAGATAAGATGATTGTTCCTTCACTATGACAAACAAACCGCCAGATCTGCATATCTCGGCTTCTTGTCATTCTCAGTCATCTGTGTATTTCTGCAGATGACAGCATTCTGACTTGCACTGGAAGTCTAAGGTGTACAGAGTGAAAAGGAATGGTAGGAGTACAGCCCCTTGTGGTGATCCTCTGCTGCGGACCACCAGGAGTAAATCTACGAATCAGCTGCTAAGTTTAGCCGCATTAGCAGGTCACACTGTACAGCCTTGCAGAGGGTTTCTACAGAGTCTATAAAATAGTTTCTTTCAATTACAGGCCTCAAAATACCTTTGTGTGTCCAAACTCTCCTGTATATTTATTACATCTTAACATTATACATATGATCCTTCTTTATGTTTTATGACAAATGCCCCACTATATTTGTTTTGTGTTGTTCTAATGATTTCTGCTGTTATTGCTCCTCCCTAAAGAGCCCATGAAAGTTGGCTTATTGTAGTTTAAAATCAAAAGGTTTCTGTCCTTTTTCTTTAATTCCACCAGGCGCTTAACTGTAGGAAAGAATATTTGCTGACGTTTGTCTCCGTAAGCAGGGCTTTTGTTTGTTAGTTTTGTTTCACAATTGGTAACATGTTAATAATAATCATGACAATGCCTTACTCTCTGTAAAACTAGTTGAATTAAGATGATTTGAGTATGCCTGTCTCCCCCTCTATAATGACCTTTCAACATGCTGTGTGTCTTCTAAAATCAATTTGGAGAAATCCCGCAAGAAATGTAGTTTGTTTTTATATTGCACAATCTTGTGCTGCAAGATTTTGATGCACACCTGCTCATCAGTCAATAAACGCGGTGCTCTTTCATGATAGGACCAACACCAAAGATAAAAGGATACCACATCATGTCTCACTCATTTTCTTTAGACTTTCTTTCTGGTTTAAACTGAAACTTGGCATAGGAACAGCTGGGTAGAGCTGCAGCGTTCATCTTGTGCTTCTGATCTTTAGGGCTAACCTCTCCTTAGAGACATCCAGTTTGACTACATTCCTCTGAAGTATGTGTGTATGGAGCAAATGTCAGATGTCTTCTGGTCGTTTTTAAAGGCAGGTTGAGCTGAATGCCCTGCAGCAGAAAACCGAGATGTGTATAAAGTTTCAGAAAAGTTGAAATTACTGTCGTATTTATCTGCAGATCCCTTGTTCTTTGCTTGAGCTCTCGCTGTGTCTTCCCGTTCTGCAGTCTTCCGGACATTTTGGGCTGTAACTTTTAGACAGTGGGTGTGTTGTCACCAGCCTATGACAGCTCGTAGGAGTGAGGACTATAAAAATGTAGTGATCACTGCAAATCCCTGTCCCCTCCCTGCTCTCTGCTGTCTGTTTACACATCTCTGCTGCGCACAGACACAGTCCTTCCCTCAGCAGAATGGGGGAATTATAAAAAATAATAAAAAATGGTTTTGAATCTGCTGATTCGGCAGGGGCTCGGATTCAGAGGTGTGGACGTGGTTATCAGCTCTTCACAATTTAACCCAGATGAAATTGTCTGGAAGTCTTTATCTGATTTCCTTTTTTGTGCTGTAGTTGGCTGCGGTGTACCTACAGCGAGTCAACAAATGCTGCTTGTTTTTTTTTTTTTTTTCTTCAGCTTTAGGCTAATGCCAGCTCTATTTTCGGAAAAGCATACGCGTTTGACTGCAGTTTGTCTCACCTTCCCTGATGGAGCAACCTTTATTGATTAAAGTCAAGGAAACTGATGTCAATGAAACCTTCTTTTTAGGATTGGAACTTAATGCCAATTACTTTCATTAGAGTAGACATCAGTCTTAATTCTTATGCCATTGACAACCATTAGTGGGCCATTTAAAAGGCACTAGAAGAGAGCTCTATTGTGATTAGCCGCTTGATGACCTGGCCAATATGGTCATTTTCTGTCCTGTTTTATGGGAGCCTGAATTACTGATTCAGCAGCTGTTAGCTTAGCTTAAGTTTGGTTGGGTTGGTTTAAGAGCATTTTTTACAAAGAGAGTCCATAACTGGAAGAATGAGAAGTTCAGACTGTTTGATCGGACTAAT
This sequence comes from Poeciliopsis prolifica, assembly GCF_027474105.1. NCBI lineage: Eukaryota > Metazoa > Chordata > Actinopteri > Cyprinodontiformes > Poeciliidae > Poeciliopsis > Poeciliopsis prolifica. The sequence goes on from NW_026562387.1 coordinate 9,810,070, forward strand.
CTTGTATCTTTGAATTTGAACAGAGAGACTAAAGATAAAGCTTAAGTTTAGATTTGCATAAAGCAGCAGCTCTGATTATAATTATTTTTTTTTGAAGAGGACTTAACCCTTACATTTCACTGTTTTTTGATCTAATAATCTGGCTTGGAAAATTATTTGGGAAAAGTAGATTGTCTTCTGTTGCACTGGCAAATCTTTTCATCCATCACCTAGACATGTTCTATATTTATATTGCAAATGTATGCTGTTGCTTGATGCACTTATAGGCCAAAGTAGTTATTTTCTTTTAGTGCACAGTTACAATAAAACAAGGTTTGTTTACCCTTAATTCTTAAAAAAACCAAAAGATCTCTTTTGAAATAACTGTTTGGTAATATCAGATCCACAGTGCGCTTTCATTTATTCTTTCTTTTTTTTTTTTTTTTACAGTAATGCTGGATCAATAGAGTGCTTTCAGCCTCCGATGTAGTCTGTCGTATGGTCCAAAGATCAAGTCTGGACTGTGACTGAGCATGTGACAGAGTTAAGTCTTAGAGGAAATTTCTCCATAGGAGTCAGAACAAATTTACTAAGAGAAAGAGAGCAAGAAAAAGGTTGAAATAGTCACATTTACATAAGCATTAGTTTAGATTATTACTGTTGCGTTACTGTCAACGGTCATTATAAAACTGCATTGAGAAGTTCTGTAACTTGTTAATTTTAGCTATTTTTGTAAGGCACTTGCAAATATATGTCATTTTCCCCTCTTGTGGCTTTCTGGTCCTTTCTTAGTTTGCTTCACAAGTAGAATCTGTTTACTCTCATGTCATGTCAGCACATCACATCATGTCAGTGGTTTCCCCAGCTGGCTCATTTGGCATGTACAGCATAAAGCAGAAGTATTGATTCCTGCTTAGCATTTAATTTTGTAAACAGGGGTTCTACGTAAGCCCTACATGTTTATAACACAAGCATAAAATAGAATGCAAAATTATTGTTTTGCATTGGAATTTTTTTTAATGTATTTTTCTTGCTGCAGGTACAGGTTAATTTGTTTATGTTTGTCTTTTTTGGCTCAATACTTCTGGCCAAAAGGATTTAAATCTGTTTTGAGCTGTTCAAGTTAGCTCAGTGAGTTGTTTGTGTACAGCAAACTTTGAAGACGGACACATTTGTTATTGGATTCTCGTTTGACCTTTGAGTAAGTCAATTTGTCAACATTTAAAAGTCTCTTAAAAAGATTTTTTAGCACCAAAGTGAAACAAGTTTCCCTAAAAGATTTACCGATACATTGTTTTATATTTCTTAAAAAAATATCAAGTTTTTAAGAATATACTGAAACTGTCCTCACAATATAATAATGCCACCAATTTGCTTCATTCATGAGTTCTAAGTATAATTTCTGAAGGAGTTTTCTCAATGATGGCACACTTATATTTGCATATTTCTTTCTCTGTAAATCAAGATCTATATTTGTGGAGCTTACAGTTCAAGGCTGGCAGCTAAACGAAATGAGTGGCCATTTTGGAGGCATCTGTACAAACTTACAGAATTGTTCCTTGAAACTGGTAGTAATTGAAGGTTTAAAGCAGACAATTGAGTAACTTGTGGCTGTAAAAATAATAATACAAAAAAATTTATTTGTCACTAATCCATTGTTGTTTACATGAAATCTATCAAGGTTCATGGGAAATCATTGACAAAACTGCCTGGCTGATACAGCAGAAGATGTAGAGCACATTTCCCTTGCTGGACTCGTGAGTCGAACTGTCAGGCAGCTGCAAGCTGCTGAGTTAGCTGCACATGTGCCGAGTTGCTGTGTATGGCCCCTCAAAAAACCCTGGTAGTGTGTGTGTGTGAGCAAAAATGTTTTGAAGACATTGTGGCATTAGGTTTTCACACATTCCAAATTCAACCAAAAACAATGCTGTTTGCACCAATGTCCTCTCCCGGGGACTTCAGATAACACTTTAGCTGTTCCCTGGATTTCATTACAATAGCTAATGAAACAGAAGAAGTCTTGCTTACAGAATAAATGTTACACCTAGTTCTCTCTTGTTGCCGTGTTGTTAAAGGATGTGCTCCTTGGATGCTTTTGCATGACACCGGTTCATTGCCATTGCGGAGAGCTCATTCCAAGTGTTGCTGTTGTTTCTCCCAGCAGGTAGACGAGAGCGATGCGTAAAAGTTTCCAGGCTTCATCATCTTGCAGCAATGGCCTGAGAGACTCTCTGGACTAAGACCACGGTAAGAAGAGCAACGGCAGCCAACTCTCTGCTGATGCAACTCTGCTGCGCAATATGATGAATGCAGTTTATTAGTACAAATGTCGACATGATTCAAACACTGAAATGACAAACTCCTGCTGTTTTATGATCTTGCATTGTTGGAGAAATAGATACATTTGGGTGAGCCTTTGGAGATGATCTTGTGGGGGGGGGTTTGTGCCGCAACATTTGTTTTACAGACCAAAGCAATGGAGATTTTGCAAATCCATCTGCTGAAAGATTGAGTTTGATCTAATATTTCCACAAGGTTTGATGAATGTGCTCCTCTGTATTTCATTTTCTGATTTGACAGTTTTTGTAAATCAGTTTTGCAAAAAAAAAAAAAAAATTGTTTCATTGTTTGCTTTCTTTAGTTTTTGCTCTTTACCTGGAAATTTCTGGATGTTTAAACAATCTCTGTTTAGTTTAGCTTTTTTCAGCCAACTTGCTGAAAAAAATTATCTCTAATTTATTCTTCAAATAAATCACAGGTAAAATATGTTTTTTATGACTTTCACATTTTATTTTGAGCCAGAGCTGGACGGTATACCTGAAAAACGTATACACAAGAATTTCATATGTGGAATAATTGATTAGTTTTTTGTTAAGTATCTGAAATGGAGCTAAAATGGTGACAAGACATTTTCTGTTGTATTCACAATTTCCTCTTGAGCTGTTCTGCTCATTTGTTTTTTCTTCATCCTATTGTTTTTTTATTTTTAACAAGTTACTAAGGATGGAGGCAAAACCTTTAACTGATGCTGTGCAGGTGGTTTCTAGGAAACCAAAGAAAGTGAGTTACTTGATGCCTTCCACTGCTATTTTCCCTCCACCAATTGTTTCTCTTCATATCTATTTTTTCCTTCCATGTTGGAAAGCAACTGATTCATTTGACGTATGGAGATCAGACTGGTACAGTCTATAGTTCAAAGTTTTATATTGCAATCTGCTCATCAGGCAAAAACCTTGAATCATTGTAAAACAAGCTTTTTAGTGTACACACTACAATAAGCAGCGGGGTCAGTAGTGGATTGATAATGGCTCCGATCAATTAGGTAATTGACCCTTGCAGATTAATTTGGGATAACCCAACACATCTAATTTCCCTACTGCTATCAGTAAATCTTCCCATAGCGATTAACCACTGATGGATTTGGACTACATTGTTGTTTGATGATGCATACTCATAACAGTAGTCATTTTTGGTCATTGCTTAAATGCTAAGTTGGCAAATTGCCATTGTGATTTACATATCCAACCATTGTACTCCCCAGTGTTTCTCTGACTACCAGATGCTGAACCGTCTGCTTCTCATCCTGCGACATCCTGGAGTTACTGCCGCCATTAAAGATTGATGAGTGTGATCAGCTTTCAGTAAATGTGGGGCCTGGCTTGTTGCTGGTCTCTGCCACTTTAGTGCCATTACCTTGCAGTGATTCCAGAGGAAAGAATATCTTGAGTGGGACTAAGTCGTATAAAATGTGAACAGTTTTTCTTTTTCTTTTTTTTGCTTGTTGATTTTACTCATCGGAAGAAGTTTGAGAATTTTCCATTGACTTTGTGTTCTGAAGGACAGTTGTTGGGGTAATTAATGGTGCAAAATAAATTTGAAATGGGCTTCAAGTAGATGTTAAAATTTACGTTCCTTGCTTGCTCTTTATTTGGTAGCCTGGATTAGTCTGGTAGAGTGATCTCTTATCTTGCATTATTCAGACTACAATCAAAGTCTTCTGTCTTTTCTGCTTTAAGCTAGCAAACATTATGATGAGAGAAGAAAACATAAAATTGCAGTATATTCTTAGTTATTGGGAAAGCGTTACAGATTGTAATCATCCAACTTTTTTTTTTTTCCGTGTATCCGTGTATCTATTAGGCATGGACAAAATGGCAGTGAAAATGAAAGTTCTTGCAACTACTTGTAAGCAGTGTTTGATACATGACAGTTGAAATATTACAACATTCCAAATATTGTACTCCGGTTGTTGTTGGTCTACGTAGTCTGGTGCACATGGATTTTGCACTGATGATTTTTTTTTGTTATTGGACAGTTTAAATTCAAGCTATAAAGTCATTCATATTATGGACTCAATTATTTTGTGACTTTGGTGACACAGGAATATGAAGTCGTGTCACTATAATGCGTATGAAGACCTTGAATAACATAAAGGTCTTCAATAAAAGGGGGACCATGTTTTTTTTCTCAGATTAATAACTGCCGAATAACACAAAGTAGTCCCAGTAGACCAAGTAAAGTCTGATATAATCCAGCACAGTGACAGAAAGTCCCTCCTGCTTTTGCAGACTATTTAATGGTACGTCATAATAGACTGTTTCAAATTAAGGTAAGTTAAGGTTCTTAACTCATAGAGAAATTTCATTTAATAAATTTACAAGTTCTGTTCTTAGGCCATAAGTCTCATGACAGTTTGTTTTTGCTGCTGAGGCAGTTGGTAAATAGTTGCACACCAGAACAGAAATGTAAACTTTAGGCTCATTTTATAAAGTCACCTGATTTATCAGTGTTTTCTGGAGGCTTTGTTGAAAATTGGAGCAATCAGCTTGAGCCCCTGGCATTGAGCCCCTGGCATCACCTTGACCAAGTCACAATACACAGTACACCTTTAGGCTTTTGACTTTCATTTTTCTGCTGTCTTGCCATTTTGCTCTGCCTTTCTCTTGACCCAAATCTGATAGCCCAACATCTGGTTCAAGGTAACGGCAGCTGTCAGCAAGGCCAGAGTTCACCACAACCTCCACCTGTATTGAATTCTGTTGAAAATGATCTTGTTCAAATCCATATTTGCCTTGAATAACATCTTGCATGAATCCAACAAGTTTGTGTGTATATTGGCTCTCCCAGCGCCTCTTTTCACCCTGGCAAAAATACTGGGGCGTAAAATGAGAAGACAAGTGTCCTCTGGGTCCTTCTTCTGTCATGATTTCCTCGTCAGTTTGTGGGAAATAAATTGCCTGTACTGCAGGCCTCTAGAAGCACTCTTTATCCGTGCACTCTTGCTCCCCATGTCCCTCCTGGGGCCGGTTGTGTTGAGACGCCATGTGAGGACAAATTACACACCAACAAGACATTGTTCAGCCCCACCGAGGTTCTGTGCTTTCTGGACGGGTCCTCGTTATAGCAGTGAATGAGACTACAAACACTGCCCCAATAGCTTCTTATTCAGTGTGATGAATAGTCTTGCCCAGCACCCAGTGAGCTCCAGAAACACTAGGTGTGTCTCTAAACAAAGCCATGTTAAGCCACAAAATTACAGGAACGGCACACTGGCAGATGCAGCCTCTGCTTGGCAATTTGAGACATTTCTTTCTTCCATTATGTTATGAGTTCAAATGGGCAAATCAGTAGTTTTATAGTTTTTATGGCAGTGTGGTTTTGACTATGCAGAACAAGCATCACGAGTCGTTGTGAGAACTATGCAAAGATGAGAGAATTCTCAAGAAAAACTGTCTTGGAACTGCTAAGTGTGTCCTCTGGTGTGGTGTTTTCTTGGCTGTAAGTGCAGGTGAATGTCTGAGTTGGATTTCTAGGGTGGAGAGCCATCTGATGGGGCAGGTTACAAGCAGGTTCTAGTTGAGTTTGATGGGAGGGAGCTCGGTTGCTTCCGACGCTTTGTGCAGCGTCAAACCATTTGTCGTCCCCAAACTTCTCCCTCTCCAGACTGGTTGTCTCCAGCTCAATCCTGGGGGTGGGAGGGTCTGCTCATCTGACACTCAAGTTATAAGCAATGACACACACACACGTATGGCTATCGTTCTAAAGAGCACTCTGAAAGTCAATTGATTTCTCTGGAGATTTTGTTGGGTTGTGAAGTAATATTTGCTATCTTTTGCCTTTAGCCCTCTGTCAGAAATGTTGTTCTGTCTGAAACACAGCTTTTAGCTTCTGAAAAATTACCAGTGTCATTTTCTTGAAGTGGCGTTGTGGCTCTTTAAAGTGTTTTTAATCCACCCCATCGTGCAGCCGTGGGAGTCGGTCACAGATATGATAAAGATGGAAAATAAAATTGCAACAACGTGAGAATTGTTCACACCGTCAGCCCATCAGCTTGCAGATATTCACCGTCTGTGTTTATGCGAGAGAAATGGGAAGGAGTCTAAAGTAGAGACAGTTATGAGGCTTGTCCGAGATCCAAGCTCGGTTTCAGTGTGGGGACTACACAGAAGGGCATTGCTCATATAAACCTCATGACCCTGGCATCATTTCCACTCAGTCCTTCAGCCTGTGCTTTCCCAGACAAAGCTGCTGCTTTGCCCGGAACACATAGAAGATAACCAGACGACGTGTCCACAGCATTTTATACCTAAAGGATAAAAATACACTTCAACTTAACACTTATAAATCATATAATACATGGTGAGCTCTCAGCTGCATAGCATTATTGTTTTATTTTAATTGCCTGTGAAGAGAATTGACGCATCGTCTTGTACTGCAACAGTCTTCCTGGAGTGCATTTAGTCTAAATAAAAGCTGATATCACTTGTTTCCTTTACAGTGTCCTTTGCCATTTCTTGTGACACTAAAAGAAAATATGTCATGGCCAGCGGCTCTTTCTTTTGGCTGTTTGGTTTTGCGGAACACTTATTTAGTTGTTCACAGATTTTATTTTATTTTTTCTTATAGTGCAAATTGCTTGCACTGATGACTGATGGAGCAAATGTCCCAACTTGGTGTAATAATGAATTAGAAGAGTTGATGGCTTGATGAGCTTCAAATTTAATAGTTGCTTCCTAGAATATGCCAATCATTCAAGAACATAATGAGGTTACTTACCCTACCCATCTATAACCTACTTATCACTGCCAGTGACACCCGAGACAGAAGTAACAATGAATTGCCTTTTTCCTGTGCTATCCTTTAATCAGTCGTAATCTTTTTATTTTGTATTATATAAAGGAGGGCTTAGTCTAAGGATCTGTCATCTGTAGAGTTGAAACCAGACAATTATGATTACAGAATAAAGACATCTAAACAATTATTTTTTTTGTCTCTGAACACCTCAAACATACTACTTCCTTATGTGACATCATCACAGGAAGAAAACTTTGGACCGCCACAAGTCTTGCAGAAAGATCCTCTTCACCTGCTATTCTGGTTTAAACAGTATGGGGATGTCTACTCATCATATCATTCAGGAAGGAGAAGAAGAGATAACTCAACCCAGCAACAAAAGCAAACTGTGCCTGCTGAAGCTGATGTGTCATTATTGACATTGAAATGAGTGCTGTACCGACGTGAGCTGAAAGGCCACTCAGAGAGGAAGAAACAGGATTAGTTTTCAAATGCACACAGTGAAAAAGAACCCTAGGTTTTTAGACATAGTTGTTTTTGTAGTCTGATAAAGATCATTATTGCATTAGAAGTAAAAATGGAAAGTTTGCCAGCTGGAGAACGCCCCACTGTGAAGTAGAAGCAATATGTTGTTTCTGTGTTTTGTTGCACAAGTGACTGGTGAAGGTCATTTTTTATGCATTTCTTCATAAGAATGAGGGACGCCCATGCTTTAAGATATTTTCGGCGGTCAGAAAATATCCTATCATTTACTGACTGGTAGTGTCCATGAATTTTTAAATTGTCCCCAAGAGACATAGAAGCTTTCAGCAATTTTCTTGCATGTGACTCTTGTTCATATTGGGTCTTGAGGCTTTGTAGAATTAGGGCCTGTTTCAAGCCAGGTGGCAACTTTAGGCTGAAAGCAGACATAGTTGCATTTCTTTTACCCTGTGAGAAGTTGTTTCATACTCTCCTGTGAATGTAAGCACATTTTTACAGCATATTTGTTTGCTAATGATTTCCCAGCAGTTACTAGCTTGCCAGCAGTCCAGACTCCTCCTTTTTTATTTTCTAGATGTGAACCCCCCCACTAGTCTGCCTGTGTTCAGACCCCAATCCCCTTTCCCAGCTACAAAAGCAGTCAGCAGCCGGCTTGCCAGGCTGTCTGGTCGTCTGTGTTAGTGTCATTGAGACGTGCTCGGTACTTCAAGTCTCACTTATTTGTCTCAATGTAGAGTGACCCATCATTGCTGCTATGTCAAGGAGATGGAGGCAACCAATCATATCTGGCTCAGCGAGGCACACACAGCCAATCAGAACCGGAATCCCCATGGTAACTTGTGCTTGAAAATCCAGCCCTGGCCAATAAAAATGGAGAATGGCACTTGGCTATTAGAGTTTAATGGCCGGCTACCATTAATAAAATGATATAACCTCTAATATTGAGTTTGAGCTTTTCAGCACACTTGCTCTGCACAAAGACGTTGGTGTTCAAAATAGCAGAACAGCCATGGACTCAGACGTTTGTGTCTTTTCACTCGCAGTACTGGTCAACAAGGGAACTCAAGACACTTGTCAAAAGGACATGTTTAAACCATAGCCAAAGGTTTGACTTCATTCATGTCAAGCCAGTTACTACTGCTAGCTTTCAGCGGGTCACTCCAGGGCAGGACGCAGGCAGACTAAGGTTTGCATGGCCACTACCTCATTCATTATTTTAACCAGCTTCTGCCAGGCTATGCTACCCTGCTCTCCTCTAAATACTGGTGTTCTCCACTCTGTTCCCTCCTTATGTAATGGCAGAGCAACAAGTGGTGTGTGTCATAGCTGTTTCCATGGCAAGGGTAGCTGAGACTCTATCACAACACAGCATGCGCCAGCTGTGGTACCTACTCTGGAAAAGACCTGCATGTTCTCTTTTAAGGGTTTCATTTAAGGTTAGTTCTTTTACAAGCTGAAAAAGAAGCTTGTAAAATATTCAGTGCCTTGCAGAAGTATTCATGTCCCCTGACCCTGCTGTTTAAACGTTATGTCTTGTTATTGCTAACTGCATCCTTCAGTGGGGTTTGTTTGGATTTTATGTGACAAAAACATTTAAAGTGTGGCAGACATTTCCATTCTGTCTCCCTTTATTCTGACACAGATAAATAATAATCCAGTGCAACTAAAAGCTTTAAAGTTCCTTTAAAGGCTAATTATCCTGTTGTAGAATTTTCTTTTATTTTAAGTGTAAATACAGATGTTCTTCTAAGGTATCAGTGGTTTATTGTAGTACATTTGTGAATTAATGGCATTATGGGGGAAAAAGCAAATAGCTTAGGAACAAAGTTTTGGAGAAGATCAATGAAGGGTTCGGTTACAAATATCCTAATCTTTGAGTGTCTCTTAGAGTACTGTTTAACTCATCATGTGAAAATGGAATAAAAAAAACAAAACAAAAAAAAAACATGCAAGTAGCCAAGAACTGCTCCATTGTATCTCTGGAGCAGCTAAAGAGAGCCACAGGACAGGAGGTGGAATCTTTTAAGTTGTTGACTTTTATTTGTGCGCACCAAAAGCCATTGTTGAAAGCATTAAAAGTAGGCCTGTCAGGTTAACAAGTTTTTCTGGACGGTAGATTAGCCCAGAAATGATTGCAATAAGCAAGTAATATAATGGTAGAGGCATAACAATGCAAGAACACGTTCTCGAAGATCAATAAACTTTAAATTTTAATGAGTATCCAACATTCAACACTGGAACTGGAAGACATTTAAATATTCAAAATAAACAAGCAAAAACGACAACAAAATATAAAAAGAAATAAATAAATTATGAAGTCTCTGTAAACAAAACTGTCCTTCAAATGAAGGGCTAGTCGAGACCAAAGTACCAGACTGAAGACTTTTGCTTTCCAGTTTTAGGTAGAAAGAGAAAAACGATAAAATTGAACAAATAGAAGATATTGAGCTTTCTTTAATTTATCATGCGATTAATTGATTTATTGATGATTGTGACACACCTAGTAATCCCTGCTGAACATTTATCAAACATGTGGAAGAGGGTGCTCCGGTTAGACGAGACCAAAGTAGAACTTTTTGGCCCGCATTCAAAATGCTGTGTGTGAGAAAACTAACGATGCACCTTACCCTGGAGACTCCCTCCATTCTGTTCATAACTATGCCTTACTTTGGTTTATTCTATCACATAAAATCTCAAGAAAGTACTTTGAGGTTTAACAACATCAATTGCCTTGAGGAACCTTATTTACATGCTTTTTGATATAATGCCATTTTTTAAGGCAATGAGTTTTTACTTTCTAATATACTGAAGGTATCCTTCTATATATTTGAACCTGAGTCCATTAGCTGCTGACAGATTTTCAGAGGATGGTGGTAATTAATAAGATATTACTCCACTTTGATTAATAATTGATGGTTTTTCATTTAGTGCCCTCAAATTCTGCTTGTGGTAACTTGTAGATTGAGAAGGAGCAGTTCTAGCTTTTGAGAACACTTTATGTTGGTTTCAAGAGCATAACCTATCCAACTTCAAAGCTTTTGTTTGCTGAATCTGTTCAGTCATTTGGAAAATTTTATTTTTCTCTGTGTAGGAAATCATATTCATTGTTATTCAAGGGACAAAAGTTGAGTCCAGGTCATTAAATGTTTTTTTTTTTTTTTTTCCGGTCACTCTGCTCTGTCAGGTCAATAATAATAAAAATAAAATATTTATTGACTATTATTCGATATGCAACTGTGGCCAGGAGTCTGCCTCTCTACTCTGTTGAGCATCAGCTGAGCACATCAGAAGGGCAGCAGCACCCACTGGGCGCTGACTTCATCTGTGATAGTCAAGGGGGGAAATCTGTTAGCTTGTCATAGAAAGCATGTGATCTTTCGATTAAACTCAAAAATTGTTACATTCAGAATTCGTTTTGATAGTAGAATCTTCACGAAAGCCATCGTTCTCGTGTGTCTTGTTTATGCCAGAAGTCATTGAATAATTGAATAAAATCACTTTGTTTAAATAGCACCAAGCACAAGTCCTCTAAAGTATCAAATGTGTCTAATTCATCCATTGATTATCATGTGAAAAAAATTAGGATACGCCTTGTAATTTAATAACATTTCTTTTTATAAATATTCACACAACCATGTTAAAATCTATAATCTCTGGAAAGAAATGTGATTTATTTGCAATATTTAAAAGGTTGCCCCACTCCTAACTTTCTTGAGTAAGATGTTTGAGATTTGCATGATGCCACTCCTCAGTGATGCCTGGTACATAGCAATGGACTCTATATAGGAGACCATTCAAAGCAATGGTCTCCTATATAGTGAAACTTGGATCCAATTATAATTTAGTAAAATAAAAATGTACGGCATCTGGGAAAGCATTATCCAAGGAAGAAAGGACAGCTGATTGTGACTAACTTTGGAGCAGTAAACTCATTGTACTTTTTTTTTATTCCAAGTTAAATTAAATAAAAGTAAATAGCCTTTTACCTCAAACATTTTCACTTTCAGCTACCTCTCTGCCACATTAACTCTTTGTGCTTCAACTGTTTGCTTCCCTCAAGAGACTCACAAATGTTTGAGCAAAAAACAAAACATTTTATTGTACAATATGAGAAGTGACCCCAAAAGACATTTCAAAGTAGGCAAGTGTTATTTCCACATAACCTCAAACAGTAGAAGTTCTCATTGTTGTGTTTTTGATTGACCTCAAGTCTTTTCAGGTGAATGGCAGCCGTACAGTGACGCAGGCACACATTACTGTAAACTCTCTGTCCTGAATGTGAGCTGGCTTCACTTGGTTTTGTGTAGCGAATGGGTTTTTCTCGACACACGGTTGAGCGCACAGTCTGTTGCTGCAGGCGAAGCGCGGTGCTCTCATTTCAGTCTCTCTGGGGAGAACTGTGCCATCGGAGAGAAATGATTGAATCTCTACCTCTGCTCCATTTTCACTCATTTCTTCTGGACTGGATCAACTTGTGCTTCCAGCACAGACTTTGTGTATGCGTGTGTGTGTTTGTATGTGTGTTGTATGCAGATGGCCATATGGGCCCTCACTCAGTCCCGCATTGTCATCCTGTTATACCTTTTGCTCACTCAGTTAGCTAGTGAAATTGTTGCCTCACATTTAAAACGGATGTCCTGTGTGTTTCATTTGCAGACGCTGATATGCATTGATGATGAGTGGAGTCGGTGAAAACTCATCTGACCCTGCGAGGGCAGAAGCACGAAAACGTAAAGAATGCTCTGCCGAACTCATAGGACCCAGGTAAGCTTCAAGAATGACTAAATCCTACTTGCCAACTTATTTCATCTCGCCCCGCTACCCAGAGATTTTAGTTTTTCTTGTAAGTAATTTGAATTACCAGGCTACTGCAGATTAAACTACTTTCCTGCTGCTGACGATTTCAAAACTTAAAAAGGAAACTCAGGAAGCATTGCAGGTCAGTTTATCCAGCTGCGATTTTGGACTCTTGCAGTTCTGTTCAGGAAATTTCTTACTCAATTTTACAGAAAATTATGAGACATAATCACTTTACTTATTTTAAAAGCAGCCTTTTAGGACTCTGTATATTCGATTTTGAAATTGGTTATAATCTTGTATTTCATAAATGTCAACTACTATAAATGTGCATGCACAAAAATCAAACAATTTTGAACAATCAAATTCTGTGTTTCTTTAATTAACTCTGTTGAATTAATTTAAAGTACAAAGCAGTTTGTTTGCAGGTATAAAGGAAAGTAGGTTGGGATGACAGAGCAATGTTTGGATCTAAAATAAGGGCACAAATTGACCCAGAACCATCAAGGAGCCTGTATATAATGAATTATCTTTTCCAGGAGATACCAGGAGTTTTTACAGGAGCTCTGATGTCCTGTGTAAACATATCTACTTTCTTTCACACAATGGCCTACAACTTTTTTTTGTTGAGCTTGTTTAGGAAGGTCATCTGTGGTGCCACATGTAAGAACTTGTTGATAATGAATGTTAAACTGTTGGAAAGCGCTTTTATTTCCCACTTAAATGGTGCCAGAGTAACAGAGTGTAAGAAAAATACATTTATGGGTTGAGCAACAGGGTTGAGGATGTGGGTTGTACCCATGAAAAACTTGGCAATTTCTCCCTGCTAATGTGAAACATCTTTAGGTGGAGGCAGTGTGATGGCGAGGGGCGGTGCGTTCCTCGCTGGAAAAATGAGGCTTGTTGTCCTAGGTCGAAATCTCAGTGTGGAGGTATACAGAGATGAGGTTCTGCAATCAGTGGCCTTCACATAAATCCACTCTCATGGACTGAGCTCTATCCTCCAAGATGTCAACCTTTGCTCACACAGCAATTTAGAGGGGAGAAGATGTAATGGCCTGGTTGCAGTTCTGACCCTTAACCACAGTGACCATCTGGGGCATCAATTTGGGTGTGCTTATAATACCAAAGCGACTAACACAACCACATTGACAGTCTTGAGGTTGAAGCTAGGCTAGTATTGTGCAGGGCTGAAACGATTCATCAAAGCTATTGAGTAATTCGAGTACCTTGATTATTAGAAGTCCTCGACACATCATTCAATTACATTTACATTTTAGCGCACTGTAATCATATTATTTTTTATTTTTTTGTTTTTGCTTTTGAACTTCATGTGTGTGGTGTGCAGCGCTTTAATGAGCTGATGAAGAATGCTAAATGCAGTTAGCAGAGGCACAGAAAGCTTTCCAATAGTGCATCCTCAATGCGGCAACACCTCAGCAGGAAACATTAAAGTGTAGGTTGGACCTAAACAAATCAAATCCAATTTGATCAAGCCTGTAAGTGTTGTGTCCAAGCCTAATTCAACCTGACTAACTTTAGAGGCCTGAGACCAAAGTAAACTTGACATACTACTTTAAACTGCTGCTATCAGTTTAACATACTGACAGATCTTTGACTTTGTGTTATGTTGGCTTATTACTGTAACTTTCCCTTAGCTTGTATTGATATCTTCAAGCTCCATTTTCTCACTTCTTGTACTTACTAATAAAGAAAAGTAATGATGTGAAAAAACAATAAAAAATAGATTAGAAATATGTGTAAAAATAGATTTTTCATACTTCAAACTTGAGACTGAAAGTGAAGTGTTGCACAAAAAGGAAATGTTTAATGTCTCAATTTAAGTTTGCTTTTTAATTTTTAAAGTTAATGTAAAATAGTTTTACTCTTTAAACATATTTTTTTCATACTTCAAACTTGAGACTAAGAGTTTGATTGAATAATTGTATAGTTTAAGTGTATCTTAAATGTGTTTTCTTAAATAGGAAATGAATTGTTTACTAGCATTTTCTCTGTCATATATTTCTTTAAGTAGCTACTAGATGCTCAGAACAATCTGTAAAATACTTGATTACTGAAATGATCATTTTAGTGTATGACCCAGCTAGTGACCAGCCTTAAATTTATTCCTAACTAAAATGGCGAGAAGTACATATTAAGTGTGCATCATCATAAAAACATTACTAAGCATTTTGAAGGTTTGCTGTGAAATCCTCAGATATTTAGCTTGGTGCTTCTAACTACAAAAATGAACAATACAGAAAGATTAAAGGAGCTGTCTGAGCTCCAATATGCAGACAGCATGGTGGGAGATTTGAAGAGTTTAAAATCAGAATCATTGCTGTATTTAAAAAAAAAAAAAAGGTACAAGTGGAGCATAATTAAAACAAATGCAGACATGCCCACATCTGGTCATGTCAACCCACTCTTCCTTAACACAAACTGCCACATGCTAAAAGAAACCTTAAGAAACCCTAACGTGTCATCATTAGACTTACAGAAACTCTTGCCATTGCTGATATAAAAGTGCATTCCTGTACAACCAGAAAGTGAGTGCAGCAGAGGCAATGTTTGCTCATCAAGAAAAATGAACTTAAAGCTGAGTTGAAGTCACGCTATTAAGGCTCCCGTTGAGTTCATGGGAGCCGGGCAAGTGGTGTGGCCTATATACTTGATGCATACTTTGGTGCAGTATTTTCCTATCATGAGTTGTAATGGAGAGTTCCTATACATGTCAGTGCAGGTGAACCTGCTCTGCAAGAGAACATTCCAGATTGTCCAGTTTGAGTGAAAGGACCTGGAGTCGCACCAACACAAATGGGCGGGGGTGGTACATTTATCACATATTGCCTCTGTCCTAGTTCAATGCAGTGACTACAAACGTAGCTTGAATATTGCTAAAGCTAAACAAGTGAAAGAACGCGGGCTTTTGGAACAATGTTCTTTGGACACACGAGTCCAACACTGAATTATTTAGACACCAGCATCTTAAGAATAATCCAAATACATTAGCGGAGAAGAGCTTCATATAAACTGTAAAGTATGGAGGCGGAAGAATTGTCTTGTGGAGATGCTTTGCTATAGCTGATCCGCCCCAGTTCAAAATTAACAGATGGAAGGCTCTGGAATGGAGTAAAGTCTATTTATTCTTTTGAGATACTGTGGCTTGAAACCCTTTTAACATGTTACAGCTTCAAGTGCAGAGTGGGAGAAACTGGCAGACGTCTTGAAGGAGCAACTTGCTAAAAGTTATTCCAACCGAGTAGGGTACTGCCGGTATTTAGGAAGGAGGGTGTAATTTCTTTGCTGTAGAAAATGCTTGTATTTTTTTGTTTAATGTTATAATTTTAAAAAAGATAAATTAGCCATCTAAGTGATCTTTTCTTAATTAAAAAAAAAAATTGATTGGCTTTTCTAATTTTTCCACCATTGGTCTCCCATTGCTTTTTTACAACTGTTTTCCCCTCTTGTTGTTTTATGTCTCTACAGTCCCAAGCGGAGCAACGAGAAACGCAACCGCGAGCACGAGAACAAGTATATTGAAGAGCTGGCAGAGCTGATCTTCGCCAACTTCAACGACATCGACAACTTCAACGTCAAACCTGACAAATGTGCAATCCTGAAGGAAACTGTGAAGCAGATCAGGCAAATAAAGGAGCAAGGTACAAGTGACAGTCTGGTTTATGCATTCTGAATGAACTGCAAAAAAAAATTTATTGGCCCCAAATAATAAAAGTGAAAGCTTGATCAGGTTTATATTGAATATTTTGAATTTACAGCTCGTAGTGGAAAAAAAAACATGTTGCTAGATGATTAAGTGACCATTTTAAGGTTTTTTTCAAAATGCTTTTTTCAAAATGTTCTTTTTAATCAAGCAAAGATCAGTGGGGATATTCTGTTTTTTCTTCAAGGTTGCTTCAAGGCTAAAATTTCCTCCTGTTGTAAATTTAGAGACAGATATTAGCTTGGTCCTTGCTTTTGAGAAAGCATATCTTATTCAAAAAAAAAAAAAAAACTTGGCCTTTTTAAGATGCACAAATAAAACCAGTTAATAATGTTTTATTTGACTCTACGTCTGCTATGTAAAAGTGACTAAAGTGACACAGAAATCCCATTCCATATCAAGCCTTCTGCATTCACTTAGAGCATAGCAAACGAAGGGCTGGTTCATCCTCTCCCTCTCTGTCCACTATACCCTGGTGGTCAGGCTGGGGAATCTTTTTATAGCTGCTTATAGATGCTGAACGTTGTGCTTTGAGGGAATGCCTTAGGTTCTTTTAACTGCACTTCATTTCTCACTCTATGGAAGGGTTGTGTCAGATGTCAGTGCTACTGTGAAAAGGTGCAGTTTAAATCAAGTCTTTTTTTTTCCCCTTTGGTAAAGGTCTACAAAAACTTTATTTTTTCCTGTGGATATTGATGTGGTACAGTACAGGCCATTTTCTTCTAGTCACACTTGAACATGGGAAAGGCAAGAAAAGATAACTTTTATGGAAGGCAGATGTGTTATATACTTGTAGGTGAGAAAATGGGTGCAATAAAAGAGCTACCTGCCTGAATCTACATATATCTATAGTCAGACTTGGCGAGCTTAAACGACATATTGGCAGATTTAGGCAAAATCTGTTAGTGTGATTCACTTGTTTATTCACTTGTTCAGACACCAGCTTTTTTAATGGTATTCTATTTTTAGATGCACCTGTAAGTAAACTAAAATGTTTGCCATACAGGAATAAAAAGTCTCAAATTTAGAGACACTTGCAGAAACTCTAAAATAAGCCAGATAAGTGTATCTTACCACCCACCACATCATAAGGAGGACAGAAAAGGAAGTAAAAGAAATTTCCAAGCTTATAATTAGAGAAGTATTTCAAGATTGGGCTGGTCAGGGGTCACTTAATCTAAACATCGGCTTATTCAAAGGCGCTGTAGGAAAAACATCTCCTCTTCCACAGTCACAGGTCTGAATGTTCCTTTTTCCAGATTCTACACTTACTTTAGCTAGAACAGTGTGTTTTGAGGCGTGGCAAGAACTGAGCTTTCAGGCAACAAACACTAATGTGGGTCTAATGGGAAATAAAGGGTGAATATGTGGAAAAGCATTTAATGCACACTGTTTAGTACAGTGGGGGATCTGTGATGCTGTGGGCCTCTTTCTCTTCCTGAGATGTCCAAATAGAGATTTGTTGTAGACGCAGATTTAAGGGGTAAAAAATAAATAAAAAATCAGTGTTTTTAAACATATGACCTCATGATCTTTCAAAGTTTATATATTTTACAACTGTCTTTTAAACAATTTTTTATTGCTTATTGATACTATTGGCTTTTTAAACATTTATAACACCTATTTGAGTTTAGTTAAAGAGAAGATGGTATTAGAAGATCTAGTATGAAATTGTGATGCTCCAAAATCGTGCTCTAGTCTTGTTCTCAAAAACTAGGAAATGGTAGAAGAAGAGTGCGAGCTAAATGCTTTTTTGTTGGTAGGGGTGAAAGTAAATGTGACACTAACAATGTTGTAAAAAGTGAACATAGTGAGCCTATTTTTAACTACTAAATAACTACTCAAATTCAAGGTCTGAAGTTATCCAGGTATCCAGTGTGATGTTATGCTAATGAAATAGCTGATCGATTAATTCAGTGTGTGTGTGTAGGTAGGTAGGTAGGAAGATATGCATGCTGGTATATATTTAAGGGAGCTTCTTGCATGTTTTTGTGCTTTTCCGCTGTCGATTCAGCTATAAGTTTCTGAAGTTTGAGGATATAAGCCCTGTAAGGTCAACCAAAGAGGAAGTTGGGGTTGCATCCAGCCACAATGTTATGAGCTCAAAATAATAGAAGTAATTAGTAGATGAATGTTTCCCTCTTCAGTGTAATGATTAACACAGAAAGGATTTTTCTCATCTCATTTCATGTAAGAAAAAATATTCTTAGGTAAAATTTTAAAGCATCTTCTCAGACTCAGACAGGTCTACCTCCTGAGTGGAAAGCTACCAAAAATATTCTAAATGAAGGAAATGTCATTGTAATTGAATGAGTGGGGTTTTATAGTTGTGGCATTTATGACCTCAAATAATTCTCCTCATAACTTGGGCTGTAAATTAGTCAAGATATATTACGTTTTCTTACTTTTTCTTTGCCTTGTTAGTCCATAACCAGATGAATACAGCAGTGTGGAACAGGATATTCTCCTTATATCATTTGGTTTTGTTTGTGACACTTTACCTTACTAATTCTTAAAAATGTTTATGAAAGATAATCAAATTTGATACAAAATTCAAATGACAGTGGTATAAAAGAAAAAAAGGCATTCTACACAACTTATCCATAGTTGAAAAACTAATTATAGATCTAATATTAATGATAGGACTTTGCAATATCTGCCTACAGGCAACTTTGCACAATAAAGAAAGCAAAAAAATGCACCACTGTTCTGTAACTTAATGAGCTTGTAAAACATATATGGTGCCCTGTCTTGCCAGTTTATGATGTAGTTGTTAATACGTTACACAATCCTTTTAATTGATCAATCGCTCCTGCTATCTGTGGCACCGTGCCACACTTCTGCAAAGAGACAGAAAGCCAGGGAAGGCAGCCATGACAGTGAGTGATGGGTCTGCACTCAGAGCAGCTGTGTTGGTCTGCAGGACCCCACTGGGCCTGGATAGGTCCTGCTGATGCACGGATCATTAATGCTGGAAAAGATTAATACTCGTCTGTGGGCTGTTGCACAAACCCGCAGCGCAGAGGGAAACCTGCATTCGTGTCAACTTTCACACATCCATATCCATAAAAAGGAAGAGCGTGATTCTGTTTGCTTCTCACCACAATCTTTTGTCACCATATGGTCAGCTCTCTCCTTGGCATGGTGCGCCCGTTAAATGTGCCCCCCCTCACCCCCCAAACAGCCCACTCATATTCCGCCTCTCATCGTCTGCTTGGAAAGTAGGGCAGCCTACGCTATGAACATAAGGCCTCCCTGCATGTTTATTAACCCAGTCACATGGACAAAGTCATAACTCCTTATTTTAGTTACTGAAGCTGAGAGGAATCTCTAATTGTTCAAATCTAAATTAAATGTTTGGTGGTGGTTTTTAAGGGTTTGAATTTTTCATGTTTCTTTATTAATTAATTTTTATTTATTTATTTTTTTTATCTGTTGTTGCATTAATTAGCATAGGTATGTTTTTAGCAGGGATACACAATGTATCAGCATCAACATCAATATTGGCCAATATTAGTCTTTTTGTCCTGACCACAACTTTAGTAGGAAGCGTTAAATTAGAGATCACCTAATATTCCCAGATCTGGCAGGTAGTGGTTGGAAACCAACTCTGTTCTGCCTTCCTGTTATGTATTTACTAATATTATTGCCCTCTCTCACTTTATCACAGCCTTCATAAAGGACATGTCTACAGATATTATAGAAAAGTTTCTGTTTAAAATTGATTTATGCATCCTTGTGTTTCATCTGACTTAATTTTAGACGGCCAATGATGTTGAAAGCGTTGATCGGTCGACCACGCTAAAATTCAACCAGTTTTGGTCACCGGCCCATTTCTTTATGCATCTATAAATTCTATCGAATTAGTTTTATCCTAGTTACTGGTGAATTACATTTTAGTAACATGTTTCACACATTGTGCAAATACAGTATAATCTTGGAGTCTGTTCTGTTGCAAGGAAATCTATCTTTTTCTCATTTGGTGAATTTTCTAAATTTGTTAATGTATTTTGAAAAGCTAACTTTTGAACTTTAGATAGTTGAATCTAAGTTCATATTATTATTGATGATAACATGATTTAGTTTGTTTGTGGTATTGGATAAGTAAAATGTTCTACCCTTCCTGGGAACAATTTGTTCTCCTATTTTGTACATGAGTTGTTTACACATTCTCCGTGTTCCATGATAGCCTTTTTTTTTTTTTTGCACATGACAGTGTAATCCATCCACTGTCTGTCACCAGTGTGGCAGTCGTGCGCTCTGACACGCTCGTTTACAGCAACCTTTCACTTTGTTTGCCGAGCTGTGCTTGGGCTGGAGCCACGGCCGCATTGTTTTCACAAAGGGACCGAATGTGTTTGCTTTGTTACCAGATGGATACTTGTTAAAATCCCTGTCAGCCAGTGACCTCTTTTAAGTATGTGGGTCGACAGCAGGGGGAAATGCAGAATTGTTTGCCTGTGCTTCTTCTCTGTGACCTCTAACTTTTGTCTTTGTGTTGTTGTTGTTTTTCTCTCTCTTCATTATGAACTTGTTTCAATGGATCCCTGTATGTGGCTTTTGAGTTTGTCTTATTGATTTATCTAATCACAGAAAAGGCTGCAGCAGCAAACGAGGAGGAGGTGCAGAAGGCTGATGTCTCATCAACAGGCCAAAGTGTGATTGACAAAGATGCCTTGGGACCAATGATGCTGGAGGTGGGTGGATTGCATTTGTATTTTTCATTCATGATGTAATTTGCAGTGCCTTGCCATTTAACATTTAACATTTTCTTTTAACGTCCTCGTTTTTTTATTGAAATTATTTTAATATATCCAGTCTATATAAATTTTTGGTGCATATCTCTCAGACATTAAGAGATTAAAATGTGGACTTTATTCTTTGCACAGTAACTTGGATTGTACTTTTCTAGTCTTACAATAGATTATTAACTAGATCATTTAAGCACAGTAATAATCTCTCAAGTAAACCAGTGTTTCTCAAGCCTACTCCTCAGAGTCCACTGTTCTTTATGTTTTAGGTATGTCTAAACTGACTGTATTGCCTCCACAGTAAGCTTTCATATGCTCTAGAAGCCTGTTAATCACACATTTGTTTAAGTCCGGCTTGAGGCAGCAGGAAAACCCCTTACAAGATTGGGGGATTCTGAGGATCAGTAATTTTAGTCATTCCCTTGTAATTCATGTTGCATGTTTAGCATTACTGTCCCACAAGAAGGAGTCTTGAGTCTTAAGTCTTTTGCAGCCCCTAAAAGCCCTTCCTAAAGGTTTGTCTTGAGTTTAGCTGTATCCGTAGGTTAAAAAGTTCAGTCTTGATTTCCTGCTACGTCTTGTTCCACACGTCTGTTGTGCCTCGAACCACAAAAAGTGATGTTCTTCTCGCCATCCTTCCATTATTGTCAGATTTATGGAGAGATTGACAAATAGTTGTCCTATGAACAGATTCTCCCACCTGCAACTTCTCCAGAGTTACCATAGTCTTCTTGACTGCCCCCAAAAAATAAAGTTCTCCTTGCCCAACTTGTCAGTTTGTGAATGGCTTTCTCTTGTTTTACTCTTTCAATGTAAAGATGATGTTTCCGACCGAATCCTGCTTAATACTTCTCCAGAACTTTAACCCTGATGCGTCTGATCATGTCTCCACAGAACATCTGTATTCATACTGAGATCAAATTATACTCGGGTCCAAGATTTCATCAGATACTCCACTTAATAGTGTCACACTAAGTGAAATACTCTACCGCAGGTCAACTCACCTCTTGAAATTATGATTGATGCCTAACGAAGAGTACCATTCACGGAGAACAATCACAGCTGTGCCAGTAGTGATTATGTCAGAGTGTAGCTGTGTGAGGCTAAAGCTGCCAGCATCTTGTATCTGCCCCTGATTGGCTGTAAATCACCAAGCTGAGCAATGGCTTGGTTGTACAACAGAGAGCCTCTGAAGTGCTTACGTATAATGGGAAAGAAAACAAGAGCTCATCGAATGAATCAGTCCATTGAGTCCGTCCTCTCACCCATTTCCGCCCTCCCCGGCTTGCTCAGGTCTCCCTCACTCCCCCTCCCCAGCTACCACCCCTCATCTTCCCTTCTTTCGCCTCTAGATCCGTCCTGTCATGGAATATTTATAGCACTCCTGGTCCAGCGTCACTGAATCGACACAGTAACTCGCGGCTAAATATAGCCCAACGCAGCCTGCAAGCTTTCCCATCTGTCAGCAGTCCCCAAAACACGGCGATAGGCCATTCACACCAGCTCCGCTCCGAGCCGCGATCCTTTCCGCGATCCTGGACTCATTACAGGCCGTTCAGAGGAGAAAGGCCAGCAGCAGAAATACACATCCCCATTTCCCTTCACCCCCACCCCTCTGAGACTCTTTGCTCTCCAAACACAGAGAGATGAAGAGGAGTGTGGGGAAACATTGTGCCGCTCTTTTAACCTTCCGTGGACAGATTCATTACGTCACATCACTGTTACGTATACAGTGCCTTAAAAAGTATTCATATCTTCTTTTCCCAATTTTTTGTTGCAACCATAAACTTCAGTGTATTTTGCTGGGATTGTATGGAGTAATGAAGTGGATTTTAAAATCTGTAGTTTGTTCTATATGTGGAAAAAGACACTTTAAACAGATGAGAGCAGCATTTTCTTCTTTTTTTTTCAAACCTGATGCTTATATTTCTGGATAAACCAACCCAATGCAGAGAAGCCTGGTGGGTGAGGCATAATGTTGTAGGAATCTTTGCTTTCTTAGAATGTACTAGTAATTGTTTATTTTTATTTTTTCATGGTTTTGTAAATCAGTGGAAGGAAATGTATACCAAAAGACTTTCCACTTCGTTTGTAGGGAAAGGTGGTTCTGCAACGTATTAACCCCAGGGATCCTGAATACAAATGCGCACCAAATTATTTTATTTTTTCATATTATTTTTAAAAATATTCACTTTCATTTTATAATTACATAGTTTCCACACACTTTTAATGTCTTAATGCATCTAAAATTAAATTCTTAAATTCTGAAGTCTTAAATTCTTAAATTCATTTAAAAACTGGACATTGGCCTTAAATACTTTCATCACAGGTCTTAAATTTTGTTGTGGCTGAAGTTTTTAATCTTGTATATCCTAGATTGTTTTATAATCTAGGACTAAATAAGACCTTAAATAAGTCTTAAAATCTTAAGATCTTCTTTGCTGTTGATCTTTCACATAAAATCCCAATAAAACATTAAATATTTGGTTGACACAATCTCCAAAATCTCAACTTGTATGAATACTTTTACATGGCTTTTGCACCATCTTCAGATTGCTCATTACCAAACTCTATTATTGTCATGTTGCAGCAATATATAGGCTGTAGTTATTGTTCACAAGTAAATAGAGCTGGGAGCAGGGATTGTACAATTATTCCCAATGTTGCCGTTTGGAACACATTGACTTGCATTGGCTCAGCCGTCTCTCCAGTGTATATTTAAGGAGGGCACTGTAAATTAAAAGTATTGGCTAACAGCATTGAGCAACGGTGTCTGGAGGAGCATTAGAGTTGGCACTTCGCAATGTTTATTCTGTCCAGTCCATGTTCTTTCCTCACACAGGATGGACTTGCACAACCACGTTGCAGTTTGGAACAGGCCCAGTTAATGCACTGATGGATGAGGTAGCTTTGAGTTTGTTTTTAGATTTGGAAGTGTCAGAGCAGGCGAGGGAGAACCTCCATCATGCTGTAATCTTGGATCAAATGGAAGGGTTCAGCGAACCTTAACATTTTGTCTGTGGGGGTGTTAGACTGTGTGGTTTTGTAGCTATTTCAGGAATGACTGAAAATAAATGTATTGTATGTCGCGCTAAAAGTTTCACAATTGTGTAGTTTAACTGTAGCGATTGATTAAGCAGAGCTGAAGAGCAGATGTCTTTGGTTCTATCGTGACACCAGCTTTACAATTGCCAATGTTCTGTTCCTGAAGGCTGTAGGTGATTTGATGGCCTAATTGACACCAGCTTGTGTGTAATGGCTGACCTGGGGCTGTGTTCTTTCAATTAAGTGCTGCTCCTCCTTCTTATGCTTTAATCAGCCACATGGGTTTATTCTGCTTTTATCAGCTTCACTGATGTTCAGCTTTTTTTAAGCTGGTACTAATTGTACCAGTGGTTTTTCTGTAAGCATAATGTAATAACATACAAATACCAGAGAAGGCGTTTAACATAAATGAGGGTTCAGTGTGTACTCCACTTTTAGGTCGTGGGTCGTTATGGGTACGGTCCAATTGGAAAATGGCAGATAATTCAAATGTTGCTTTCTGGTTTCTCTGAAAAAAATAAAGAAATCTCCCATATTAGACAGGAACCTCTTTAGTTATTTTTGCAAAACAGTTAAAAAACTTTCAACCACATTTTGCTCCTCTAAAGGCTAAATGACAAACAATAACTTGTCGTGTATTTAGGATCATTTAGATAAAAGTTTCAATTGGTTCTTCATGCAAGTTAAACGTCATAAATTATAAAACAATGCAAAATTACAAACTAAAATTAAATTTGCTTAAACTAAAATAGTAAGTTACTTATCTTGTTTAAACATTTTGGTGGGAGGTGGAATGATGCTTCCTACAGTCACTTAATTATATGAGGTTTTGTCTTGCCATACGCCACTCTGCTGCCATTTCACCACAAACTCAAGTCTTGGCAGGGCTAATTTCTAATCAAGCAGTTTGTGTCATTATTAGCTGCTTTTCTTGCATTAGTTTGGTGTGGAGAGCTTTTATATAGAAGCTTGATCTATAATATTTTGTGTTGACAGTTTTAAATATGAATTAGAAATATTATATTTGGAGTTTCTCGAGGCTGCTTTCTCGACTCACTTAATGTGTCTTAATGAATAAAAAAAAAACAATCAAGCACACACCAAACTTAACATAAATGGCTGCATGTTTGTAAAGTAATAGATTCTATTGTCATATTGGTCTATAAGGCATAGAATAATCTTAGGCTTATGTTTTACAGTGTTAATTATCTATCTCTGATATCCCCTTAGGAGCTACAACTAGAACTAAATTAGAGGAAGCATCATTTAGACTCTACGCTCCTCCACGCCAACATGAAGTGTCCAGAATTTGGTGGCTTCTTTAAATTGGGACTAATAATCATTTGTTTTTACTGCAACTTTTAGTAGCTGCTGTTTTTGAGTGCTTTCATGCTAAATAATAGAGATTAAAACCCAGTAGGTCTGAAGAAAAACACAATTACTTGCATCAATAAATTAAAGTTGCAGTTTTCCCTTGTCTGAGGAAAGGAGAGCATATTAATTGTTGATATTCCCCCTTTAGGCCATTTGCAGCAGGGTTATTAACATAGACTGATTAATGAGGGTGATTACTGCGCAAATAAAATCCTAATTATTCATGAATTGTGTTTTTGTGAGGAGGAACTTTGTAAACAAACTCTAAACCGTCTCTTTGCCCCTCCAGGCCCTCGACGGTTTCTTCTTCGTGGTGAACATGGAGGGCAACATCGTGTTCGTGTCTGAGAACGTGACCCAGTACCTGCGCTACAACCAGGAGGAGCTGATGAACACCAGCGTGTACAGCGTGCTGCACGTCGGAGATCACGCCGAGTTCATCAAGAACCTGCTGCCTAAATCCCTCGGTTAGCCCTCGGCTTATTCTCCCTGCCAACAAATTCTGCCTCTGCTCCGTCCACCTTGTATCACCTGGTGCTTTTTATTAGCCATGTCGTTGTGATTTAAATGTTTATGGTAGTTTTTCAGTGCCGGAAAGCTGGCTTGTAAAAAAAAGAAACACACAAAAAAAAATGCAGTGTGCAAAGATCCTAAAAGTTCTTCTTTTTCTGTTTTGCTGATGCTCAGCCCAGACTTTTTCCTCTCACTCTTCTCCTCATCCTCCCTCGCTTTTCAGCTAATTAACTTCCTTTTTTGGCTTCTCTCTCCTGTCAGCAGCATAATGCTCTTCCTACATTCTCATTTTGTGCCCTTCCTTCCCCTTCTCTTCACTTTTTTTTATGTTTTTCTCTCATTCTCTGCCACACACCCCTATCAAGATCCTCTTTTCTTGTTCTCAATTTCTTATACTTTCTAGCCCACCCATTAAAGTCATGCTTTGTGCTTATTTAATGTAAACAATACAACTGTCTGTGCAATCCTCAGCTCAGGAATCCACTCCCCCCTCGTCCCCATATCATCTTGTTCCCTCAAATTACAAGATGATATAGCAGTGAGCTTTGTGTCGCTGCATCCCGTCAGGAGCTCCGAGTTCTCCTCTGCTGGTGCTCCGGATTGAGGGCTGAGTACCCAGCCATCTGGGTGGGAGAGCTGCGCAGAGCAGAGTACCCTGGAAATGATCACTGGGCTGTGTCCCAGTTACTGGGAGATTATCAATGCACTGAATGAGATCACAAACCAGATGGAGTGTGATGGGAGTTTGCTATAAAGAAATGAGTTGGCCATACATGTCTTTTTTATCTTGCTTGTCGTGCGTGTGTGTCTCTGAGTGAGTTATTTTGTGTCTGTGTAAGTGTTGGACAGGAGAAGAAAGATGGGCAGTGATGTTTTGGGAGGACGTGCATATGGAGGCCTGGCTGTGATGCACTGCTGTGGATGGATGGCTCAGGGTTCCAACTGCTCATTAAAACCGATCTCTACCCAGCAACAGCTCTCCTCTTTTTCGCACTTCCTCTGCCTTCATTCTCTCTACGTTGCTCTCATTATGTCTTCCACTTGCAGCGCGCTCGCCTCCTCTTGGCTCGCTCTTTGCATACTTCATGTTTCACTGTTCACTTTCAGTCACAGGGAAAAGTGTCCTCCTACCCCACCCACCCCCACCCTCTTGCAGACTATAAAAGTCTCCTTTGCCTCACCTCTCTCTCTCTCACTCTCTCTCTCTGTCTCTCTGTCCGGCAGTCAATGGCGTCCCATGGTCCAGCGAGGGTCCAAGGAGGAACAGCCACACGTTTAACTGCCGAATGCTGGTGAACCCGCACAGCGAGAACCAGGACGAGTCGCACGAGCCCCAGCAGCAGAAATATGAGACCATGCAGTGTTTTGCAGTGTCAGAACCCAAGTCCATCAAGGAGGAAGGAGACGGTATGGAAGTGGGGAAGAGATGGATTGGAGGATCAGTTGACACTAAAGTAGTGACCTTATAAAACAACCTTGGACAAGATGGGGGTTTTATTTTTTAATTTGGCGTAACATTTTGACATATCTGCATATTTCTTACTTGTTTGGAAGTGGCTATAGATAGAAAATAGCTATAGCTACTTTTTTTCTACATTTGTAACTGGGAATGTGGATCTTGCATACTTAGCAAATCCGTAACAACTTATTAAGCCTGATACAGACGTGCTCAAAGCAAATAATGATGCAGCAGCACAACTGAACAGTGAACACATTTAAACTCCAGCGTTTTATTTGAGTACATTTCTTGTTTTATTGGAAAAAATTAAATGAAATGTGTCAATGTGAAAATTTGATCTGGAAATCTGGCTTGATCCAGACAGGATGCCTTTTTTGAAAGTTGTCTGTTTCAAACGGTTGCAAGGGCAAGATTAACATGGCTCTTTTTTCTGCTTAGGAAGAACTGGATAAAAGAAGTGATATATAGAATTTCATAGAAATTAATCATCTTAGTTTTATATATATACACAAAAGAAAGATGCTTTTTGTTGCATTTGTTTGAAAATTGGTTTTAGAGATTAAAACGAAATGTCCCAATAATAATTTTAAAATCAATTGTTTCTCAAAATGAAATTGTTTAAGTACACCCCATCAAACTGAAGGTTTGCATTTATTCCTGGCGAGATGGAAACTACTTAATGGGACTGATTTATGTCATTCATATTGTTCAAACTCAACATGTAAAGGAAAGTGTTGCAAAGTCATGACCAATATTGACAAAATACAACTTCTCAGTATAGACCATAAAGAACTCAAGGTCAGGGTCACTCCTCATTACAAACGAGGAGTAATGAGATCCTTTTTCTAAATGAAAATAAATGATATACATAATAACAATTAAAGGATATTTTTGATATAAATGTAAAATTGGATAAACATAGCATTACTCACAAATAGATAATCGTAATAAATGGGCTGTTAATGCTGTTTGTGTTTTCATTAAGCCCCCTTTTTTTAAATAATAGTATTGCTTGCATATTTAAATGATGGTTAATGCTTCTTCCCCAGTTATTTTATGTGTTTGTGAATCGCTGAATATTGCAAGCCCCTGGTGGCCATAATCTGTATCGCACTGTGATAAATCCTTCAGTCATTGGATTGTTGTTTCAAACTCGATGCCTACAATACTTTCACGTCATTTTACTTCTGA
The DNA here is from genome assembly GCF_027474105.1 of Poeciliopsis prolifica. Classification (NCBI taxonomy): domain Eukaryota; kingdom Metazoa; phylum Chordata; class Actinopteri; order Cyprinodontiformes; family Poeciliidae; genus Poeciliopsis; species Poeciliopsis prolifica. The sequence goes on from NW_026562387.1 coordinate 9,838,460, forward strand.
CTGCTAAAATTACGACCTTTGAAAACTGAAAGAACACAGATTTGTGTCTGTCACTTAGAAATGAGCGTACGGCAACAGAGGACACTTTTCTGTCTATGCTGACTTTACTAGATTAGGCCCCTTTGTTTCTACTGCATTACACGAGCGCTCTTTACATGACCTCCAACCAGAAACGCTTTCATTAGCCTAGAACTATGAACTACCCGACATAAAGGGCCAATGTTGCCAGCTGTTTTCCGGCAAACATGAGAACATCTCTGGCTGAAGGTGTGAGAATGATTTCGGGCATTTCAGCACCAGAGCACGATCAGCGGTTACAGATGGAGGAATTCGCCACAGACAGAAAAAGAAAGAAGGGAATTGGGGGGGAAAATTAATAGCGATTAAGATCTTTGATGGCCAGACCTCCCATGAGGTTCTATACACACACGTGTGTGTGATAGCCTGTGGCACACATCTCTGCGAGGAACATGAGGGATTGTGGATATTATTGGCTCACAAAAAGTTGGACTGCAGACTTTTTGGGGTCACCCAAGCAGTTGAATTAGCAAAGTCTTTTTTTTATGTGCGCTGAAGAATAATGTCATTACTGAGCCGTGTTGGGCAGGAGGAGGTGCGATGAGTGTGTGATGGCGCTTTAGCCAGGACCAGACGGAGGCGCGGACGCAAACACTTATCAAGTCACTCACACTCCTTCAAAAGGTCACAGTACATCATTTCCCTCGCTAGCAATAGCTGCTCCTCGCTAAAGGAGCAGAGCCCTGATCCCTGCGCTCATTAATAACTGTATTAATTATGCTGCCTGGGAATAACATGCATTTCATTATCACTCCCTCCCTCTGTCTCTATCCTTTATGCCCCCCTTATGTTCCCCTCCGACTCCCTCTTCGTCTCTCCTGTTTTATCCCCGTCTTCTTTGTTCCATTCTCCACCTCCATTCTCCACCTTGTCTTTTGTTCCTGACGTTTATTCGTTCTCTTCTGTTTTTTGTCTTTCTGCTCAGACTTCCAGTCGTGCTTGATCTGCGTGGCTCGGAGGGTGCCCACAAAGGAAAGGCCCATGCTTCCCACACATGAGAGCTTCACCACTCGCCAGGACCTGCAAGGTACAGGGAATCAAATGGACAGCAGCTACAAACTGGCGCATGGAGATCTTAATTTTCATCTAATTTAATACTTGTTCAGGTTGAGTAAAAGAAAAAGAAAAGACTGCCTTTGTGTTGAAAGAAATTTCAAATCGGCAAACATTTTTACTAAGTTTTTAAGCATCGTACAAAGGCCCCATTAGGATTGGACAAGCTAGTTGCAGCCACCCATCTTGTCTGCACTGTGGGAGTTGAAAAGAAAAACTGTTGCTTACATGCACACAGCTGTGTGCACATCACCTGGCCTCTGATGTACTAATGCAGTTTGTGTGGTATGCACACCCACAACCACATCACAAAAAAACACACCTTAATGGTTAGTCAGCGACATGTAGTAATTTCCTGTAGTTTCCCACCCGGGCTTCCGTAGGTGCGCATAAATGGGAGCCTCTACTTACCGAGCTGTCCGTTAGCGCCACACGGAGCACGACAATCACCATCATTTGTGGCATTCAGTTTGACATTTTTTCCCCCTTAGAATGAAGCAAAACATCATGTAAGCTGCCAGACTGCCTCTGTAGTTTTTTTTTTGACGCCTTAGTGATTGTTAAATATGATGTATTGCTGTAAATGGCTCCTGTTATTGCTGCTGTGACAAGCTGGTCCATGTAGCTGTCAGTCAAGCAGGAGGGAGTTTGTCAGCCCTTTAAGCGGTCTGTTGCATCCATTTTAAATGGCACATACTTGAGGGACAATGTGCACCGCTGAAAGTGATTGCCTGTGTCGACACAAATATCCTGGATGTACTTGTTAAACCAGGTGGCAAAACAGTGACTTTTATTCAACCTGAATTTCTCGTTTAAATATTAAAACTTAGCAGCCAGTTTGGGTTGGGAGATGGACGTTTATAAGTCTGTATATCCACAGCTGCCGTAATGTCCCCTTGTGTGATTAGGCAAGATTACGTCGCTGGACACGAGTCTACTGCGAGCGTCCATGAAGCCGGGCTGGGAGGATCTAGTAAGGCGCTGCATCCAGAGGTTCCATCTACAGAACGATGGGGAAATGTCTTTTGCCAAGAGACACCAGCAAGAAGGTTATTATTTTACATGTCTTCAAAGTTGGTCTCAGAACTAAAACATTAAATTCAATATAAATATTTGGATGGACACTTTTCCAACCAGTATAACTGACCATGAGCTGTATTCTAAAGAGGAACGGGCAGAAATGTCTCTGGAGATGTAAAGCTGAAAGACAAACGGTAAAATGGTTGAACCTGTAACTTAAATATTTGAATAAATTGTAACAAAAAGCAGCCAACCATGAACTTCAGTCCTTGGATTAACCACCAATCTATTCTAATACTAAAACCAGCAGGAACAAATTTGTTTTATTTTATTAAAAAAAAAAAAAAGAAATGTTTTTGTGCTTGCTGAAGTGAAGCCTGTTGTGTCTACAGTTCTCCGCCACGGTCAAGCGTTCAGTCCAATCTACCGGTTCTCCCTCTCTGATGGAACCATCGTTTCTGCCCACACCAAGAGTAAACTGGTGCGCTCATCTGCCACTAACGAACCTCAGCTCTACATGTCCCTGCACCTCCTACAGAGGTATGTCTCCATAGCTACACATAAGTCAGAAAGAAAACTAATCTTAACATTTGACTAAATGTTTCAGCGTATTGATGCTCTACAGCAACTACTGTTTTGTTTGTAGGTGAAGAAGGTAACATCTTTGTTGCCTGTGTGTCTAATCTCAACCGCAAGTGATTTATAACTTTGTTGACAGCGTCCTGAATGTTCTGAATTCAATTTAATTCAGATTATTTCCATTTGCTGATCCCCTTTCTCCTTATGCACTGAATTTCCACTTACGTGGGATTACTCTATCCTCTAGTTTGCACCACAAATGTAATAGTAGTTAGATTAGGTTTATAGTTCAAGTGAAGGATTATGTGTTCTATGAAAACAGTTAATGGTAGCAGTAGCTCCCTCATTGGCTCCATCCAGGAAAAAAAAAAACAGTTTAACACAAATACTGAGCCAGAAATACTTTCCATGTAAGGAAAAGCACAGAAAGTACTTCTAAGATAACTGAGATGTGCAAAAACTAAAACAGCCTCTGTTTACTGCAGCTTTCCACTAAAGAGTCTCACCAACAAACCATTTGCACAAACATAAATGAGTAACTTACATGTGACTTTAAGAGATAATAATGACCATTTTAACGTTTTTGTGCTTTTATGCAATTCTTCACAATTTTGGCCATTTTAATGTCTTTCATTTGATTTTCTGTAAAGCACTTTATGAATGCCAATATCTCCATCTATTAAGGAAAATGACAAGAGTATGTACAAAAGTCGACTACAGCAATATATCTTAATGCGATTTCTTCCAGGAAAGCGACACAGCTCTACTTAAAGTCACTGCCGCAGACATGCATGCGTCGGTATTTTTTTAATATATATATATATGAAACTCACTTTTTTTATGGTTTCCGTTCACAATTACATTTTACGGTTTTGAGTTGATAATTTGTCAAATATTAAAGTGAAGATATTTCCTCAGGTGTTCTTTTTTTGTGTGTGTGTTTGTGTTTCTTGTTTTTTGAGTCCAACTCCATTAAAGGCACTTGGGCAACAATCACAGCAAGGAGAATATGAAAGAGCTTTAGTCTATTTACCTGATTATCCCTTCATGACTATATTTATCCTCATTCCTCTGTGAAGTTGGTTGATATTAAGAGTTATACCCGTGATAAGCTGGTGCAGACGTTACCCAGTGAGTCAGTGAAGTGTTCCTACTCAGATCTAATTTCTTTTTTTTTTTTAGAGTGCATCAGAAATACTTGCAGAGATGTAACTTCCCAGTGTGTTGTTGTTTTTTTTTTTTTTTTTTTTTGGTTATTATTGTTTATGTCTCGAAGTTTAATAATTAAGACATTTTTCTATCTGTTCATTTAGAGAGCACCCGGTGTGTGGAATGGGTCAGGACGTAGGTGGACAGGAAACGGGGATGACCCCCAAACCGATGAACCCCACCACACCCTCCATGACTCCACCGACCCCTTGCAGTTTGCCCGGTTTGGGGCTTCAGGGCCAAGACACTACGATCAGCAGCAACCTGAGACCTTTCTCTCCTCCGGGCCCAGCTGGCCCGGAGGAGAGAAAGCCAGCAGCCATGGGGGGCCACATGCAGGGCTACCGCTACGGCTGCCCCCCTCCGCACCCTAACTACACCGGGGGCATGCAGCCGCCACAGCAGGGCCCCAACTGGAGGATGAACAGCCCCTCTCGTGCCAGCCCGAGTCCAGCTGGGGGGCCCCACCCGCCTCAGCAGAACTCTATGCTGTCACCAAGGCACCGGGGCAGCCCAGGGGGCGCGGGGAGCCCCCGTGTAGCCGGGGGCCTGCAGTCGCCCTCTCCTGTCGGAATGTGCGGCAGCGGCCCTGGAAGTGCGGGAAGCACCCATTCTAACAGCTACACTAGCAGCTCTCTGTCTGCTCTCCAGGCCCTCAGTGAGTGCCACGGCGTGGGGCACGGGCCCTCGCATGCACACACACTGGGCTCCCCCGACCGGAAGATGGGTTCCCCCGCTGGGGTCACGCCAGGGTCAGGGGTTAACCCTCACATGATGTCTAAATTTGGAGGAAACCCAAGCATCGCAGGTGGAGCAGGAGACTTCGGCACTCATTCAGAGGTGAATCAGGGACACGCTCAGGCCGAGGGCAACCAAACGGAGCCTAAGGAGGAGAGGGAGGGGTCCCTGGACGGTCACGACGGTCACGACGCTCACAGCCGCCTCCATGACAACAAGGGGAACACCAAGTTACTGCAGCTGCTCACGACTAAGCCGGAGCCCCTGGAGACTCCCCTGTCACCGGGCGGTGGAGGGGAGGGAAAGGACCAGGCCGGCGCTGGGGCCCGAGGCGCCCACGCGGTCGGGAGCACTCACGCCACCTCACTCAAAGAAAAACACAAAATCCTCCACCAACTGCTCCAGAACAGTACATCCCCTGTAGATCTGGCCAAGCTCACCGCTGAGGCTACAGGAAAGGAGCTGGGCCAGGACCAATCACAAGGTGCTGGGAACCCGTCGTCGGGGGCAGAAATCACTCCCAAGCAGGAGCCGTTGAGCCCCAAGAAGAAGGACAATGCACTGCTGCGCTATCTACTGGATAAGGATGACACTGTAATGAAGGACAAGGTCTCTAAGCTGGAGCCCGGGGAGGTGAAGGTCAAGGAACACCCCCAGGTCAAGGTGGAGAAGCAGGATACTGGATACGATCGGGCCGAGCAGGTCAGTGTTTGAAGAAAACTTTACTTGTACTGTGTTTGTGTTCTTGTTTATGTACACACACATCAGCAGTTCTGATTAACCAGACTGAGCTTGAGCTGTTTCGCGAAGAGGAAGTGGGTGATATGTTATGGCTGAAACGATTAATGGTGATAATCAATGATAGAAACAATTGTCATTCAATTTAGTAAACGATTAATCGTTAACTAGAATGTATAGACTCATAAATAGGGAATTTGCTGAAAGAAGTACATCCTTAGAGCAGTAATTAATCTAAATTTATGCAACAAAATATATACATTTTGCATTTAAGATAAAAAAAAATCCTGTCTGAAATTATGTTCTACCTACAACAAAAGGAAAATTATACAATTATTATTCCATTAATAAAAAAATCAACATATATAACATATAACATCAATAAAATTATTTTAATGTAAAGTTGAGCAGAAAGTGCTGAGCTCTTTGCATGTTAGTATTTTTTTTAAATAATCTCTAGAATGTGCTGTTTTAGCAGACTAATCAATTAATCATCTGAATAGTTGATAGAATAATAATTAAGATAGATGGTTGCAGCCCTACCAGATATTCTAAAATAATAAAAATGCACAAACTTCTCAGGTTTTGTCTGCCAGGTCAACTTCTCAATTCTGCAGTATGTGCAGAAGGCCAATTAAAAGCACAACCCTTACAAAATGTGTTCGCCTGGGGTGTGAAAACTTCCTCCCTGTCCTTGCATTTAGTTTAGTCTTTTCCTGTGAATTTGCCATGGCTGTGCTTTATTAAGGCTTATCAACACATCTGGTCCCCTCACCGCCTTTGTGTTGGCAGCAGCCCGCTAAGGGAATCTATCTGCCAGCTTCAAACAACTGTGACATTTGGAGGGAGCTCCCTGTGGTTCTCTTCAGCCATTTGATCCCAGTTGCATTTGGCCGGAGTCCTCAGGTTTGGCAGAGCTGGAGGCGGGCTCGGCGCTGAAGGAGGGAATGGAGGAAAGAAAAAAAGGAGGGAACAGTGAGAGTAAAACTCAGTCAATTTAACAGGGCAGAGGTTTGAGACTGACCTGCTGATGGCCTGTCAATAAGACTCCTATTCGTACAGGAAGCTAAACCACATTACAGAGAATAACACCAATATCCTTCCTCTTATTGATCTCTTCTTCTCATTTTCCATTCCGAATCGGCATCTTTACACGGCAGTCGTGTTTTCATGTAGCAAGTGTTTAGGTGTTCGCATAAAACGAGGTTGGACACGATTTGCTGGATAATGAAAGACTGAACAAAGAAGAGGGAGATGAGAAAGGTGTAGATACCCCCAGGAGAGCCCAGCCTCGGCATGCAGGGTGAAAATGATGAGCCATATGCTCCTGCGTGTTCTCGCTGCTGCCATGGAGATGGCAGGCAGAGCGATCGCTGGGCTTGTAGGACGTACACGAAGAGAATGCAGAGTTTAATAATGAAGGTTTGATTTTCGTGGAGGTGCAAAGCAATAAAGTAAACCCGAACAATGGAACGGATTCTCCGGTTTTTAACAGCAGCAATGAAATGAGATCGTTATTAAAGCAGTCATTCCTTCAGTCGCCGACGGCTCATTCCAGGCTAACAGATTTCATTAATGAGAAAAAGGACATTTGTTAGACACGCACTAATCTGCGACTTCATTAGTCACATCATGTGTGTGCGTGCGTGTGGTTTTCTGCGCTCTTATGGTGAATCGCTGCTTGGCCATGTGTGAAAGCTGACTGAACTAGCTACCGAGAGTCATCCTCTCCTCTAACCTCACCCACTGCTTCCTCACCCAGCCTTACTCCTCCTCCTCCTCTTCTTCTTCACCATCATCATTTCAGGGCTGAATTATTGATGGCCGGGGCAGAGTTAAATGAGAAATCAAATCCCAGTTATGGCTGCGGTTCACTACACGGCAGCTTGAAGCTTGTGATTCGATCATCTATCAGTTATCAACAGAGCAGTAGGTGGACACATTAGGTGGTTGTGTTGAGGGTGTTGTCGCACCTTTTTCGCTCTTTCACTCCAAAATGAGACAAGAAAATGTGTCGCACACACAGGGTTATGTTCCAACAGTCTGGAAAAGTTTAGAATTTACTTCCTAAATATTTTTCACACAAAGTATTTTCAAAAGTGAAGTTATAAAGAGAAAATAGAGGATGTTGGAGTATTTCCAACCCATTTTAGAAATGAAAATAAAACATTAGAAATTTTATATCAATTCATCCATCCATGTACCTGTTTGCTTATTCCTCCACCCATCCCACCACCAACAATCAAATATGTCATCCATTAGTATGTTGAGATCTTTCATCCACCCACCCACTTGTCTTTCTTTCCACCTATTCATCCAGCTTAGGTTGGATGAATAGGTGGAATCTATCTGTCCATCTGCATAGATGGACGCAGTGCTTTCAACATTTTTCAGCCTCTGATTACTTGAGAAGAGCTGTGTAATTTGATCACCTGTCGTAAATAGCTTCTTAAGCAGCAGCCGTTACCAAGTTGTTGCTCCAGTGAAAGAAATGTAATTCTATACTCGCTAATTACCAGAGAAGATAAATAAATAAACATGGCTTGAGGAAAGGAGCTGGGATTTGGATTGAGATTTACCTGCATTTAACTAGTGGAAAGCAGATTTTAAATGTGCAAATTTAAAGCCATCTTGCGTGAATAAAATATCCAAGTGTAGCATGGCGTGTCCTGTGATTTTACATAAACTGTGTGAGCACAATTATAAGGCAAGTCTTATTTTTGAAGATTATTTTTATTGATCACCAACTACAGCGTTAATCCAAGCTGTTAATAAACATCAAACATGAATGTTTAAGAAAGAGAAAGTGAGATTTTGACTTTCTTATGAGAATATTCTTAAGTGTACAATTATTGGGCAGCTGTTATTGTGCAGAATTATTATCCAAACAAAATTAAAATGCACATTTTCCCATCTCATTATTTTTATTTTGTATAAGTGATAATTATAATCCCTAACTCAAAACATTCCAGGAAACATTTCTGAAATTGAAAAAAAAAAAAAATCTGTGACCAGTTTTGACCCTTTTATTCAGCAAAAGAAATGAGCTTCCATTCATAAAGTCCATCAGTTTCCTGACCTATTGACTATCAACTTTTTGTCATCTAATACCAGTCCATACCAGTCCCTGACCTCAACCTATTAGTCTGACTTGAAGTGAAGCTCTGTGCCTGTTCCACCCACTGGTTCTTCCATCTGAGCTGCCAAGAGTCACTCTCATTTCCTCTGTAATATCTTTGAAAATTAGCTTTAAAATTAGCTTTAGCTTATGAGTCTTGTTCAGTGGTGGTCGGGTTTCAGCCTTTACTATCTTGGCTGCGTCTCGTAGCGCTGAACATCTTCTGGCAGTTATGAAATATGATGGACCTGGAAGATGATGGCTTCTGGTTCTTCTCAAATCCTTGGTGCTCAATTTTGTCATTTTTCTGGCCCAGTTGACTATTTGTAACAAAGCTTTTGATTTTTCTGGGATTGCTCTGTTGAAATGCACTGATTTTCCAGAGATGAGACTGAGACAGCAAAAGTGTGAAGAACAAAAACTTTTAATATCACTTGCAAGTGGAGAACGACACAGACAACATCATAGCAAACTCTAGGTGTGTTCTGGGGAGGCTGAAACAATCACAGAATCATATACAGTTCCTTGGCATACAGCAAGTGAGAGTCGTTTCAAATCCCCATTACCAAATTAAGACATATAAGATAAAAAGGGGTACTCTGAACCAAAAACACATCCCTGAGGGGAAGGTCTCCTTTATCTAGCTTTCTCCAAAGCTACACAAATAAGTTGAGCATCTCATCCTGTTCCCATAGTGGGAGTGCGCTAACTATTTGTTATCTCTGGCCTTGGTCCTCCCTTTTACCTACACAAAGAAGAGCTGTACCTATGAGTTACTAGGTACAGCTGGCTAGGAGAGAGAAGTAGAAAAACAACTTATACAACTCAGAATATTTTATACATGTCTAACTATTGTAGATAATTAATTTTGTTCCACAGCTGCTAGATAAGTTATCTTATTTCTAAAATAGCCAAGCTCCATTACTCTATGATGTTCACCAAGTTGATCTTTTTTTTAATGACTCATCGGTGACGGTACTTGGTATATATTGGTATATTATTGTAGGTGGCATTGTCATGTATTTGTCAGCAATATTTTGTACTCATATTTATTTCAAGCTTGAATGCCAGCATTCTTGTAGGGGTAGGGTCATTTTAGTTTGTATACTTGACAGTGGCACTTCTGCTTTACTCGATCTGCTTGCATACGGGTCGTTGATGATTCAGCTCATAACATTTCAGTGCAGTTTTAGTTGACATTGTGCTGACAGAACTTATTGAAAAAGTTGTTTGTCTGTTTCACAAACTTTGCCCTTTGCTTTGAACATGAAATGTAACTATTGGTGTTTCAGCTGTTCTCTGTGCAGCTTTCCAGACAGGTGTCTGTGGGTATGAATGCAGCACTCGGAGCAGGAACCAAGACATGTAGACATATTGTAAACAACATTGTAAAAGGTAAAGATTTCTTAGTGTTAAAAAAAAAACAGAAGCACAAGATGATGCTCATAGTCTTCATTACGGTTTAGCAAGTCACGGACACAAAAATAGCTTAACTTAAAAAAAAAAAAATCAGCTACATGTGGACAGTTGGTGAACAAAACACAGATAGTAGATCTGTCAGGAACATTAATATCAATATTTTTATTTCAGCTACAACTATGTGAATTTGATGGACATGTAGACATGAGTAGGTCTTGAGCTGTAGTAAAAGTTTAGACAGGTTGTAGTGTTGTGGATGGATATCTTCTTAGTACCAACTGAACATTGTTTAAACCATTTCCATTATTTTCTGACCACCATGTCCCCATCTTAAGATAGCTGCTTGAAGCAAGGCAACATGCAATAATACAAAATTCAAGACATCCCAATCCTGTCCGTTCTGTGCTATTAAGAATTAAGTCTGTTAAATTGTAAAGCCAAAAGAGGATCACACCCTGCTATGAGCGAGGTGTATGTGGCCGTCAAGAGTATGTGGAACAGAGTGAAGTGTCTACTTTTGCAGAGGTGTTGGTTTCTATTAAGTGTCAGATGAGTCCGGTTTGGTTTGTAGGAGTAGATGTTGGTCAGTGAGCTTCATCTCTGGCTCACTGTGGGGAAACGTCAGCCTGCTGTTGCTAGGCATGCAAATGTCTCTGAGTGCCTAAACTATGAAACATGCATAAAATGTAGGACACATCAGCAGTTGACAGCTAATTCCTGCAGCATGAAGATCATTTTCTGTCTATGACGGTACTTAAATATTGTTTTCTTTTAAGTAATCTAACTTGCTGTCATCTTCACTATTCAGGAGCTGATTCCACCTTATTTTAAGAAATGAAGCTTTATAATGCATTAAATAAGGCAAATTTTTTCCTGCCTTTCTTGAGTGCTTTCAGAGTGAGTCTAAGACTTAATTGGGTGATAAATGTCTAATCTGTGAGTGCTTTGAGACTGTATATTTACCAGGTTGTGATTTTTTTATTTCCTGCCTCTGAATGTTTGCGTGTCGTCTGTGTTCATACGCTTATAGGTTGTAGTGCTGAGAAAAGGAGAACACGGATTGAATTACATACACAGACATGCACCGAAGGCCAGCCAGTTAAAAGGATTGATAGCAGCAGAACCCATTAAGAGTAAAAGCAACTAGAAATGGAGAGAACTGAAAGTGGGAGGAGAGAGAATCGAGGAGGAGGAGAGCAAACGGAGTGTACAGAGGCATTACATCATTCCTGACCTCATTAGGGCTTTTCTCTCTCCCACCACTCCATCCTCACTCTGCTACTCTCTCCAGGTCTCCTATATATCCACTCGGCTCGTCCTTTCTCAGTATTATCAGCATTGTGGGGCTAATCATTTTTATCCCGTTTATGAGGACCTACCGGGTCTGCCTCTTGTGGTGTGAAAGCTGAGGACCTTGAGCTCTTCAGATAAATATTCTGTCAGACATGTTTGGCTATCCTGCTATCAGCCGTAGCAGTTCCATGCCTGACAAATAAATGTCACTGTATGGAAAACTGAAGTGCAACACTACACAATACCGTGGGGTTGTACTGCTGTACAGTATGTCACGATCTGTAAATATTGGCCCAGGCGCGATGCACTCTGCTGGACAGTTAAGGCCACTGCAACTTATTTACTAAAACTCCCAGTGGCTGCCTTGAAATCATTGCATTTAATTGATTATCTGCTATTTATGTGTTTACATTGACTAAATTTTGCTTCATTTATTTGGTGGTGTTATAATTGTTAGATGTATACTCCTGATAAAAGTCTTACAGCTTAAAAACATTTTGCTGGTACTCGCATTTTGTGCCATTGGACTAATACCAGGTTGAAAGTTCAACTTAAAATTTTTAAAAGATGAAATGGGAGTAAAACGCAAACCAGAGTGGACTATTTCTTATACAACTTATTTAAATTTAAAATGGGTTATTAATCGGCTGATTAAAAGTTTAAGCTATTCGTAAATAGTACCTGCCTTGAAGCTAAAGCTACAGCAACATGTAGCTAGTTTTTAGTGTTTTCACACTTGTTTGATTGGGGACCAAAGTTACATTTGTTTCATTTTCACCTGGTGTGATTTGCTTTCACACTGCACTGTGCCAAACAAACCAAACGCTTTGAAAAACCAGTTTGCCTCCTCGCATGTGGTGGTGCTGCACCAAGAACCACTGAAGGAAACAACAGGAAAACTTTTGAAGAAGACAAAGCACAACTTCCTCCTTCAGAAAATGAAAACAAAAATGGGTTGGCATCCGAGTTTAACAGTAGTAGGATTTCTCTTTTGTTTCTGACTGAAAACAAAAACAACCCACAAACCATTTCTCCCGCTAGTGCTAAATGTGGGCCTGCTTTTGAGGAGGTCTCCAGTCCACTTGGCATTCATATGTGCATTTGAACAGCTCCAGAGTTCACTTCAACCGAACCGAGATCTAGGTTTTTTTTGGTGTACTGGAGCTCAATTGCCTTTTAACAGCCTTTGACTTAAATTCGGTTATCTGGGGTCAGACTCCAATCCTTTGGACCAGAGAATAAACTTAGGAATGAAATATTTCCCAGTACGAAAATACCCAGCAACACAAAAGGAAGTTTGTGCTGTTGGAGGCCAAGATGTAGAGATGCAGTGAAACAAGAGTCCTTACTTGTGTAGTTCAACAATCCTTCCTCACTCAGAGACAGAAAGCTGTGTGCCATAATGATGCTGTACATGCTTGACAGAAAATGACATCAAATTTGTGACAGGCACAAATTTTAAGTTCTTAAGACTATTTCCTTCAACTTCTGATCAATCGATGACCAATCTGTTTGCTTCAATGTAGTTTTCATTAAAAATATATATTCTCCATTTGTTTTGCTCTCTTGTTCTCTTTTTTACAGCTCAGCCTTCAACTAATACTATTGAATTTTAAGAAAATTGTCTATCACTTGTTTTCCAGGCGAAAGTATAATTATTACATTATATATTATGACAAAATAAACTGTCCCTTCAAAATAAAAGTAGTTTATATTAAACAGGAGCAAATGAAAGGTCATCATGAAATAGTTTGTCAGGAGACCTATAGTCTGAAAACTGGGTAGATCATGTTTCTGCAGCTCATACGACAGCTTTAACAGTATCCATGTGATATTGTTAGTACGCTAATCTCATCCAGCTTGACAGTGATTTGATATATCTTATTGTTGGTAAATGAAGGTAGTTTTCATCTTGCATGTTTGCATCTTGCTGTTCTGTCTTCCCCCGGCTAGAAGTTGGTAACATCTTTTATGTAAAGCAAACATCCTGTTGGCCTTTTTAATTTTACATTTCAGATGAGTGAAAAAGCCAGAAGTACATGAAAATACAAAAAAAATCCTAGGAATGATTTGTTCGTTTTTTGTTTTTTTTTATCAGTGCCGTGGCTCCACGAGGCCGCCACTATCTGGAAACCGAGTATCTGTTGGAGGCTGCAGATATTTTCTAAAAACGGCAACTATTTCCCTGACCCTTAACTCCCGACACTGAGCAAGTAAAGCTCTCTCCCCACCTTGGCCTTGTCCTTGTTGAAGATAAAAGCTTGTGGAAAGCTACAACAACTTGTCACATCAGATGATATTCCTTTTGTATTTACATGTAGCCCTGAGTGGTGGTTAGCTCTTTGCTTAAACTTCTTTATTTTACTCCATTATCTGGTTGAAAAACTCTACATTATCATACATTTTGGATTCTGAAACAGGCGGGTTTCAGATTGTGAAAGTCCTTTAATTTGATCATCTCGGTTTTGGCCTCTAAAATGTCTCGAGCACACCAGTGTTTTTCCATACTGCATCTTAAATATTTTGCATCCTCAATTTATTCACACATTTTTTTTTATTCATCAGCTTTTTTTCCCCAAAACATAGTCTTTCCTCTCCTACCAAGACTTGTTTTTGTTGTTTATGAAGGGAGTTGAAATATTTGTGGTTGTCATTCTCTGCCAGCTCATTCACTATGGAAAAAAAGAAATCTATTAACACAGTTTGGCTTGGAAACAGACATTTCAGCAATTGACCTTCTTGGAATGACCGTTGTGTGAATCTTTATGTATACTATAAGAAACATAGCTATACTTCAATTGTTAAGCAAGTAAATATTGGGTAAGCAAGATAACTTGAGTTGTTTTAGTATACCAGGTAGGCCTTAAATGTGCATTATAAAGCTTTATAAAGCCCTCAGTCTCACTTTCAGGAAACAAAACTCAAAATCTGGATTCTTTGAGAATAAAACATTTGCTCTTTTGTCCAAAACTGCCTTTGTTAATTTGAACTTTAAAGCAGTGTGACGGCATGATGCAAAACCACCATACTAGCTAGAGCCAGATTCTTTGGTTTGAGTCCACTTTGATTCTTTGTCATCTGAGCATCAGGTGTCTCTACAGAAGACGTTCCAGCAGACCTCTCCAGTCGAACATCTTGTCCAACGTTCATTAGAACGTTTTGTATCTGTACATGGATGTCTGGCTTTAATCAGTTTCTAATTAGAATCCCACATGCCTCATCTGTTTGCTTTCATAGTCATCGGAGCTTGACGACATCCTGAATGACCTGCACAGCTCTCAGTCGCAGCTCTTCTGTGAGCAGCGGCCAGTTTCGCTGCCCAGTCCCATGGACAAACAGAACATCTTTAATGACATCCTGCAGATGTCAGAGAACAACGCCGCCATGGCGGCGCAGCAGCAATCCAGAGGCCTCGGACCCGGCATGGGTCAAACTAGTAAGTAGAGCTCAAACTCGGGAGGGGGGGACAACAGGAACATTTTTAAGCCTGTTCATTCTTGTTTTTTAGACTTTGGCGCTATCCGACCAGGGCAGCCAGGCAGGGCATTACCAGTGAGGAGTGTCTCTCTGGACATGAATGTCCCCTCACAGCAGCCATCATTGCAGTACCCGATACGGGCCAACAGCCCATACCCTGTAATGCAACAGCAGCAAGGCATGTTAGGAGGTCATGGCATGATGCCCAGCCAGCCTGGTATGGGCAATGCAGGTAAGTCTAAACAAGAGCTCTTCAAGTCAAATCCAATTATGTTATTATGGTCCAACATAAAAAAACAAAAATACAACTGTAGTCCTGAACTGTGACACTTGTGGCTGATTCCAAATTCCGATTAGACACTTTTCCTTCTGCCTCTGTGTCTCTCACCCGAACCCATCAACATCATGACACACTGACTCACTTCCTGTGACAGGAAATAGTCGCCCACACACCAGCGAAGTTTCTCTCACTGCGTCTCCCGCATATCGATCCTCCCCAAGCAACTTCCAGCATTGCTCACGAAAGATTTCCCCTTTCACATCGATCCCAGACCACTGCAATATGTTTACAGAGAACATTCCCCAAAATCTTTTCAGGCCGTTTTCTCACCACTTGTTTTCTCTGCGTCGTTGTCCTTCCTCCCACTCCCACAGGGTTGATGACACAAGGTGGTCCGCGGCCAGCCATGCAGCAGCAGCAGTCGGAGGGATGGACCGGTCCAGCTTCTGCACCTCCTATTGGAGCTTCTGCTCCGGGACAACAAGGAGGCATGCAGGGTAGGATGGTGCCCGGCACCGCTCCGATGAGACCCAACAGCCAGCCAGGACCCCGGCCGATGCTGCAGTCTCCAATAATGACTAATGGTGAGAGCCAATTTAAAAACGTCTTGGTATGAGGGTGCAGAAATACAAAGCTGAATTACAGAGACTTTAAATCTGTAGTTCATAGTATCGCCCATTTGAAGCTGCTTAAGTAGCATGAAGAAGACCTCAGTTCACCCCCTCAGTTTACTAGCTCATCAGAGTTGTAAAGGATGCCATCTTGTGGTTGGTCACGGTGTAGCAGGTGAATTGTTTTACAACCATCATTTTTACCTTTTTTGCTCTTGTGAAAGAGAAATTGTAAAAGTATATTAACAAATATATCTGGGCATCTCTCTAATAATTACATTGACCCAAATATTTCTTCCTTTCTCTTTCAGCCCAAGTTGATATGGATATTAATATGGTCGGCCACCATTTCTCCCAGCAGCAGGCTCCGCCCAATCAGACAGCTCCCTGGCCGGACAGCATGATGCCAATCGATCAGACACCTTTTGTAAACCAGAACAGGTACGTTTTTAACCACAAATTACCTGCTTTCCTGTTCCCAAAAGAAGCCGGTAGCATTTCTGTCTGGGAATTTTCATAAATGTAAACACTTTTTTTCCAAACATTTCTGAAATTCAAGTGGACATTAGGTATTTTTGTTTCCTTTTCCACAGACCTGCACAGCAGGACGATCTCCTCTGCAATCCGAGTCTTGATCAAGGGAGCGCAGTAGATGAAGGGGCCTTGATGTCCCAGCTGTACTCGGCGCTAAAAGATTTTGATGGTTTAGAAGAGATCGATCGAGCTCTCGGCATCCCCGCCCTGGTAGAACAGGTGAGCTTTTCTAACACTGTTTCTCACAAGGGTAATAATACAACTTGAATTGTCATAGATATTATCGAATAAGTCGAAATATTTTGTTGTGCATTTGTATTGTGCCTCTTTTTAAATCAGAATACAGCTACATAAAATCTGGTGCAACCAGCTACCTTCAAACATCACCTTATCAGTAAAGAGAGTCGACCTGTTTGCAGTTTAATTTGTGAAGGCTTCAGAAGTTTCATAGAGAACATTAGTGAATAAAGAGCGTCTTGTAGACTAAAAAACAGCAGACGGGTTGGTGTTCAGGTTGTAAATTCCTAATACAGTACACTACAATAACATTTGAGGTTGTTTTGTGACAATATTTTAGAAAAAGGTAAAGGTTACTGAATCCTTTACCAAAGTGCTGTAATTTTGTTGTTTTTGTTTTTTTGCTCCAATTTCTTACAGATATTCCACTAATGTTGATTGTTTACTGTTTCAGAGCCAGTCACTGGAACCAGACCAGTTCCCCCAGGACCCCACCATCATGTTGGACCAGAAGCCCCCAATGTACGCGCAGCAATTCGCCCCGCCGCCCTCTCACATGGTGCCGAGGGGCTTTCCCGGCCCTCCCATGCAGGAGCCCGGCTTTCACCCGATGGCCGGCCAGATGGGCCCCCGGCCTGGCTACCCTATGATGAGAATGCGGCCTGGACTCAGGCCGGGCGGGGTCGCCCCGAACCAGCCCAACGCACTACGGCTGCAACTCCAGCACCGGCTTCAGTCGCAACAGGTACGCTGCACCACCCTGACATGAAACAACATGCAGCCCATTGATCGACTCTGTACTCACAGGTTTGAGTTATCTAATCGCTCTATAGGCTGACAAATTTGAAGCCCCTGATTGCACATATTTAGACTTCTTAATGATCTTTCTGTATTTGCTGCTGTTATTACCATTATTACCAATTTCTTGTAATTTGCACTAAATATGGTCTGTGTGCATTCATGCCAATTGTTTTTCACCATTGACCTGGACTAGAAATGAAAATTAACCCTTATGGCTAAACCTGGCATATTCATATGGTAGTTTGTATGTACTGCTGTTGATTTGAGAGTAAAACTTAAAAATGAATGAGGAAAAGCTAAATTCAAAGAAATTAAAGAGGAAGTCAGTAACTCTTTCTATTTGTGCTTAAATGTGTTTTTGTGTTTTGCTTCTTTTTTTTTTCCAGCAGAAAAGTCAACCAATGATGACTCAGATGACTGGCGTGTCAAATGTGAACCTACCTCTAAGAGCCAGTGCCCCAAGCCAGGTACAACCACCATCATGTAACATTCCTGTACAAACATGTTCCATCTACTAATTTTGCTTCCTGATACTTCACAATAAACTAAAGACTGAAAGATACCACAGTATATTGCAAACATATTCATACGCCTTATATTTTTTTCCACACTTGGACACATTGCATCCACAGATATGCATTTGTGAAACAGGTTACATTTGACATTTTCTCGACGTCACTCTGACATTTCCTTTTTCCTGCTGTTTCCAGGGAAACATCAATGCTCACATGTTGGCGCAGCGTCAGCGGGAGATGCTCAGTAACCACTTGAGGCAGCGACAGCAGCAGCAGCAGCAGCAGCAACAACACGTTCAGCAGCAGGCCCAGCAGGTCCAGCAGCAGCGCAGCATAGCCATGAGGGCCCAGGGCCTCAGCCTGCCTCCCAACATGGCCGGAGGCATGAGCAACCCCAGGAACCCCCAGGCCGCCCCCCAGCAGTTCCCTTACCCGCCCAGCTACGGTACCAGTACAGGCCTGGCCTCGTCACCTCCCCCACCAGCCCCTTCTCCTCCCCTCTCTCCCCCAGCCTTCCCTCTCTGCCCCCCAACCCTCAGCTCCACCTGCATGGCACCTCCTCTTCCTCCACCTCCTCCTCCTCCTCACAGATGATGATGGGAAACACAAACATGATGGGCGGACAGTATGTGGGCGTACTCAGCCCCCAAATGCAGCACAGTGCCTTTCAGTTTCCCAACTCAGGTACTGCTCCCCCTCCCCCTGCCAGCCAACAGCACACTTCACCCAACAACGCTGTATATGTGTGTGTGTGCGCACTTGTTTGTGTGTGTCGATGTGAATCAATTGGAATGCGTCACTTCCAATTGATGCCGTATGCCAGATTTCTAATTTCATGCATTGATGATCACAATCATCATAAACTGATACAAATGAAGCTGCATATTTTACTCAGTACACCTATAAATGATCTCCAAGTTATGCTTTTCTACTCCACAAGATGGAGCCAGAGGTCAATAAATCAACCCAACCACCTCCCAGTTTGGCCATGAATTCTCTGAATAGTTTGCCGTTCTTTACCTGATTTATCTAATGACATTTACCAGATTTACGTCTTTTTGAGATTTCACCTTTTTTAAAAATAATCTCCATCTTCGCTCTTCTGTTAAAATGCATGTAGAAAATTCCACCTGCCTGTAATTGACCCTGAATGCCGAGACTTTTCCACCTTAAAACACAGAGAACTCTTGTATACCTCGTCTGTTTTGTCACAGCACACTCTTCTTCTTCTTCTTGCATTTGTTCTAAATACATTAAATATATTTGGTTTCTGTGGAACGGGTGTGGTTGACGTGTTTGAATTGGTCCTCCGCAGGTATGAGCCAACAGGCAGACGGGAGTTTTCCCGGAGCCAGCACGCCGCAGAGCCCGCTGCTTTCCCCCCGCATGGCGCACACGCAGTCCCCCATGATGCAGCAGGGCCAGCAGAATGCCGCTTTCCAGGGTTCCCCTGACATGAACGGATGGCCACAGGGTAATATGGGAGGCAACAGGTGAGGACGACCAGGGCATCCAACTGAATGCGATTGTAAAAACGTAAAGACTGAGTTCATGTTTGTGGACCTCAGTGCTTTCAGATTTCTGAAATTT
Source organism: Poeciliopsis prolifica (assembly GCF_027474105.1). Classification (NCBI taxonomy): domain Eukaryota; kingdom Metazoa; phylum Chordata; class Actinopteri; order Cyprinodontiformes; family Poeciliidae; genus Poeciliopsis; species Poeciliopsis prolifica. The sequence continues at coordinate 9,857,750 of NW_026562387.1, forward strand.
ATAGATGGCTTATTATATAAGAGGTTAAACTGAGTGGGTTTTTTTATGAGGATATGCATCAGTGTATTGCTAAATCTCCTGAGATTGCTGTGAAATCTGTTTAAAAAGTGACTTTCTAACCAATTTACGTACATTTCTATTCTTTCTAACTATCAAAGCATGAGAAACAAAAATAAAAACAAGCATTTATTTATTATGTGCATTCTGGGACATGTTGGTACTGCATTTTTTATTTATTTTCTTTATCTTGTGAAAATCCATGCGCACACATTTAATTCAGACAATCCAAGCTAACGGCCTCCGTTGCGTTTCCTCTGCCCAGCATGTTCTCGCAGCAGCAGGCGTCGCCGCAGTTCACTCAACAGAACAGCGGCAACATTTACAACGGCAACAGCCTGGGCCTCAGCAACCAGCTGAGCAGCCAGATGAGCGTCACATCCATGGCGTCGGGGTCCTCACCCGGTTTGCCCTCCATGGGACAAGAACAGGTGAATATTTATAGTGACGTTCTGCTAAATTTTCAGATATAATTGGAGCTCCACTTATTTGTCTAAATGTAGATATTGGTTTGTCACTTTCTGTGGGGAGTAAAAATGTTTATGTACAGTATCTGGTAGTAGCAGCTGAAAACCATGCTCCTCGAATGAGCTTGATTCAAGAAGCAATTACACCAAAAAATTATTATTATTCCAAAAGCTTTTTAATTAGTTTTAAATCATGTCTAAGGTATTTTTAACAAGCCCTGAAAAATATTTCAGGGATGGTATTAGTTGTGATTGATTTGTGAGAGTCCACAATATATTAAAACTTTTGCACTGAGTTCTTGCATTTTTTTTTAAACCATTAAAGTTGTTTCTTGTGTCATGGATTAAAACCGTTCGGCTGAATTAGAAATCTGACAATCGTGACCCAGATGAAACCTGACTTCTTTTACATTCATCTCCGTATTTCTGTTTGAGTTATTCTAAGCACTGTGTTTGGCTCTCTTTCATTGAATTGCCCCGTGGTGAATAATTTACTCCATAGTTTACGTAACTCCTCTGAAGTTCTGCTACTTCTCTCCCAACTTTTAGGGCAGTGATGTAACTGGGCACTTTAAAGTCAGACCATTTAGTTACACTTTTATGTAGGGTGCTGACATTACTCACTGACTCGCATGTTTCGTGTAACAACATCACTCAATTGCTGCTGCGCCCCGCTCGTTTAATGCCCAGCAAGTTAATTTGTCTGCGTTTGTCTCGCTGGTATCGTTAGGCTGTGTATCTGCGATGCTGTTGACCGTAATGCTTTTAAGCCCGTAAAGATCCATGAATATTTAACTACAGTGCTCCTGTTTGATTGCCTGCTGTCCAGAATGTTGCAACAAAGCAGCGTGTCTGTCACTGGACTTACCTCGCCTCCCGGTTTATAGAAGAAAACATATTGGCACTTAGATTATTTCAATTATTTACTGTTGAGCCATTAGTGCGTGCATTTGTGTTTTTCTTCTATTGGTTTTACGCATGATGGTGTTCTCCAACATGCTTTGTAACTCCTATAGTTAGAGAAGTTCAAGGCTCAGAGGTTTATTTAGCAATAAAAATGTAATCCTTTAAACACTCTTAAATACATCTATGTTTTCCATAAAATGTGTTAAATGATGTGTACTTTGCTGTAATTCAGGTTTTTTTTAGATTTCTTATGTAAACGATTATCTTAGTAATCAAATAATTGATTATTGTGATGAACATTTGAATAAAAACTTCCCTTCTTCAGTAGTAGCTACTTAAGCTAGTAAAGAAGAAGCTCACAGATAACTTATCAAGATGAATTTTAAAATCACAGGTACTTGAATCATTCCATAATCGTTTCAGCCCTAGTTAGTGCTGTATTCTGACAGCACCCCACACCGCATTCCCGTCATCCGACCGTGACATCTGCCTCGCTCTCCCTGACCGTCCACTTGAGAGTGCAAGAGGTTTAAGGCATTCTTATGCTCATGAAAAGTTCTCCTCACCATTCCTTATATTTTGCCACGTTAGAAGCTCTTTTAAAGCCTGACCTGGTTTGTGAGAAACTTTCTAAGTAGGTGAAATTCTAAGAAAATTTTTTGAATTTGAGAAATTTTAAGAATTTTGGATCCGTTATGTACACAGGAGCTGAAGTTTAACCTAATGAAACTTGCTGGTACTCTGTGAACAGTTGTTTTAAGTGCATAAAGTAATATTTGCATTTCTTCCACAGAAATTCTGTTGACCCCTTTGAAGCTTCTTAACACGAACCTCAGCGATCAGCTGGTGCAGGGAGCGCGTCGGCCCTTTAAGAATCAAAAACACAAACTCGTAAGTAACCGACGGCCCCTTGGACCAGCCGGGCCGTGTCCTGAGCCCCTTGTCCCTTCCCCGCTCACTCCCTTTTCACCCCAACTGACCCGTTGGGCCCCGGACTGACACAGGAGTGAGCAGAAGGCCAGCCTACCTGCCCGTCCAGCCGCATTCACCGTCGTGTGACTTACTGTAGGGCCCTCCTGGTGGGATACACTGACTTCAGGGAGCAGAGGGGGCATCAGTGGATGTGTTGAATGTATTCCTCTCAGCGGACAGCGGCCATCTACAATCTCATCTCAGAGAAGAACCGAGTCGTTCTCTCTTCACTCATTTGGGACTTTTCCTCATGGGTTTCAAACGGCAGCAGAGACTCCCAGGTCATGTTCACAAGTACGAACGGAGCTCAGTCAGTTTTTTGCCTTTTTGCTGTATTTTATTTTATTATTTTATTTGTATTTTTTTTCTTGTTATGAAAATTAATATGTAGATTGAAGACGGGGCGGGGCGGGGGACTGATCTGGATAAACACTGCAGAAAAATGATTTGAGTGGAATTCTATTATTAGAATAATTTAGTCAAGAGGTTTATATAGTGTATTAAATTAAGTTTTATTTTTCTGTATAGATTCATTTTAATTATTGTAGATGATTCTTTATCCTTGTAGCAAGAAGATTCCTAAAAGTGTGAAAGAGGCACTTTTTATCGTTTTTAACAGTAATGGTTAAGAAGATTCTTCTAATCACCTGAATTATAGATTATAATCTTGGTCCAGCTGTTTCAGAAGATGTCAAAATCAAATATGGTTCAAAATGAATTGTACATACCGATGAGTAAAAAAAACTTTTCTTTCCTATTTATTTTATTCCTTACTGGTCACTACTGCCTCTCTTAAAGCAGAGCAGTTATATGTGCTTTTTTTTTGTTATTGTTGTTCTGTGAAGTCCTGACATTCTGATGTTCTGGTACGACTCGGACTGGGGGTGCAGGTTGTTCTTAGTGGGTGTGCTGTGTATACAGTGTACAGATTATGGCTTGCTTTTCTGCCTTTTAGCATAGAACACAAAAAAGTGGGAAAAAATAAATAAATTAAAAAATCCTCACAGCCATACATTAACTCAAAATTATAAAGAAAAAAAAAAGTGTGCTTTCTTTGTCGTCTGGAGTGAAAACTGCTTCGTTCAAGCTGCTAGGTGCAAACTGTTCGGGTGTGATGTAAACAAGCAATAATTACTTGAGAATCCTTTTCTGTTTGTTTGTTTTTGTAATTTTTGTACAGTTTCCTGAATTTAGAAAGGAAAAAAAAAAAACAAACGTTTTTGCTCTGCGTTTGGATGCAGTATTAAACGCCGTTTTCTATTGCAGTTTGTACCAAGAAAAAGTCAACATCCACACACACACACACACACACACGCCAACACACACAGCGTTCTTGATAAATTATGCAGCCATCTGAGGGGGGCAGGAGGAGCTGCAGAGGGGAGGTAGTTTATTCCCCCCTCGTGATCGAAATGAGCCCTCTCTTCCTCCAGCCTTTTCTTCTATTGCAGAGGTCAGAGTTAAGACTGCACCTGCTCTGACAGACACTTAGCCATATTTTATGACCTCAGGCAATTAAAGTATAAAAGTGTTCGCTGATGACATGCTGATCTATTTCCCCAGAAGGGAATTGAGATCCGAAGCTAATCATCCTCTCTAACCTCAAGAAAGAAAAAGAAAAAAAAAAAAAGCAACTTTTATATAAACTATTTTACCCAGGAAAGACTTTGATCAAGCCAAATGATTCCTCACATTTCAATTGGATTTCTTTCACCTCTTAGTTAACCAGCCCACACAGAAACAAAAAAAAACATAAGACAGAAAATTCCTAAAGATGTCACTGAGCAGGATCTAAATGCAGATGTTCGTCATAAACCAGATTCACTCTGAATGTATTGTCATTGAAGACCTATTGTTCTTTCTTTCCTAACTTGTCGTTGTTGTCACACCATGGTCTTTTCTGCATTTCTTTTTTTTTTCCCTTCTCGTTTCAAAATCTAATTCGAAATCTTGGTCGAATTACCAAGATTTCGACCAAATCTTGGTAAGTTGGTAGGTGTAGGTGCAGCCTCTACACCTGAGCGTGTAAGCGTAGAAGCTGCACACTCACTCTGCTCGCCCTGTGGTTGGTGGCCGTGACTCTACAGGAGATCATACTTTGTTTTTCTTCCCCATTAAATGCTGTTCTGATTGTAAAATCCACCCATGCAGAATAAAGCCTTTAAAAGCCATTTTCTCAAATAGGCTTTTAAAAGGATTCAGAGCCCTTTGCAAATTTCCAAAGATTGTCAGCGTTTTGAAAAGAACTTAAAGCCATGTGGTAGCAGTGCTTTTTTTTTTTTTTTTTTTTTTTAAGAATTTCTTAAAGAAAAAAGAAATTCTTATTCAGACTTTGGACCCACGTAACTACACACTATATTTTCTTCTCTTTAACCTTTGCTTTTGCAGAACTTTAAATACCCTTTTTGTATCGTCTGCTGGTTTCTTAGAGCTAAGATGCAAACCTTTGAAATGCTAAACACCCTAGCATATTGCCTTAGATTTCGTCCTGTTCTTGTAAATTACACTGCTGTCTGTATAAATTTGTATAATGACTGGTTGTACAGTATTTGAATGGGCGCACCACTATTCACCTCTCCTCCGCTGCTGAAAACTGGGTCACTCCGCTCCCCACACAACCACGATCATTGTTCTTCTAAGTTGGGATGGGCTCGTCCTCTCCTCACTGTCGTATGGAAAAGATGATACACAGAGATACTGAAGCAATATGTACTATACATGATTCTTCTGAAGAAAGATCACTGTTGTTTTGTTTTCTTTTTTTTCTTTTTTATCGTTTTGTTTCTCTGCGTCGTCCGCGAGTCGCACTGTATACCTGCATCCATCTGACCTTTGTTACCCCACGGTTGTGTTTGTGTGTGAGCATGTGTGTGGGTGCGTGCGTGCGCGTGTGAGTGTTTTATGCAAAATTAGATATATAAGAGAAGGTAAAACCACAGTTATGCAAGTTGTGAACTAATATGGCTTCGCTGATGCTATTTGCCTTGTAAATAAAGAATTCTGTTAATGCATAATTTAGCTGTTTGCGTCTTTTATTTCACGCTGGTAGTAACTTAAAAAATATATAAAATTTTTACTTTGGTTTTGGATTCCTTCTCCCTGATGTTTAAAGGCTTATAGATGAATTTATTCCCAATTTTATTCACTTAAATCACTGCATAAAGGGAGACGTACAGAAAGGTTTTTTTCACAAGCTTAATTAGCAACGCCACTTATGCTGGGTTTCAGAACAATCATAAATTAATAAATATGAACTTGGTCCTCTTGAATTAAAAAGTATATATGTACACATTGAATTAGCATATCTTTTTTTTGCATCATGTAAGAAAAAAAAATACTCATTATAGACTTCTTGTGTTTTGATATCTGTTGCTTACAACTAATGAGAAGATCTGTTTTAAAAATTAAATTATTTAAAGCCAAAGTACATATTTTAAATCCATAAATATTACTATGATTACTGTGGGGAAGACTGACAACTTGATGTCCTGCTGACAGTTACTGACTCCCTCCACAAGGAGGAAAAGACAAAAGTTCCCTGCAAATGAAACTGACTTTGCTGTTTGCAAAAATTTTAAAGGAAGTTGAGTGGAAGAAAAAAAGCGCACAAGAAAAGCCAGTTTTAAGAGTTCAGTGGAGACTACAGCAAGCATCCAGTAGGCCTATCTGGGCTATAATTCAAAATACTACTTTTGAGATGAAAGTATTTTTTATTATTAGTTTTTTTTTTATAACTTTCATCTAAAGTCAGAGCCCAAGCGTCGGGAGAAAACACGTGGAATCCAAGCTGCAGAGGTCCAGTGGGAGGTTTCCCAGTCTGCGACTTAACGGGAAGCCATGTCATCTGCTGTTGGATCACTTGGGCTAAACTCAACACCTTGTCAGTTCCACTTGAAATATAGGTGGGTAACGAATAGATGCAATGCACGGATATCCTTTCTGAATTGTACTAGTGATATGAATTGCACTTTTGATGATATTCTCATTGTATAGTTTTTTCTGACTAGGGGCTGGCATTGACTCGTTGCAGCCAGACCATAACCGCCTCAAATCTAAAGTTATTATGATCCCTGATCAAATAACAGAGTGACCTCCCGCTGTCGTCGCTTATTGGAGTCGTACAACTTACACTTACTTCCTTACAGCGCGGATATATTCTAGAAAATGACTGCAGATTACTTCAATTGTCGGTTGCCCAGGTGAGTACGAAACGGCTCCCAGGTGGAGAAAAGCAAAGTAAGAAGATCACTGGGTGAGGTTGCGATGTTTAAGGGATATAAGCTGCAAGGTGGGTGAATAATTTAAAGAAGTGTTTATTGCGTTGAGTGGTCGGTGAAATACTCCCGTGTTCTTCCGTCTGAGCACACCAGAGTGCGTGAAAGAAAAAGGTATGGCACTGAAAGAAAAAATGTTTTTCGAGACCTCGTTTAGTTCATAGAAATGTTCGAACTGTGAAATTAAAGAACGCGTGAAATCGTGTGTAGATTAACTCAGTGGGCTGTCCTGCGCAGATGAATTAAGATGCATGAGGCTGTGCGGATTCCTCAGCCAATGAGAGAGGAAGACGCCGTGAAGCATCTTCAGCGGACCTGAACTCACGGATATCCTGAGTTCTGGTCATCTGAGGTGCCCTCAGATGACCAGAGACGCGTCCAGATTTAGGTTTGTGAAGCTCGGCTCTGATGACGGATAAAACCTCCTGAAACGGCTGCGATTGGTAAGCTTTTCTTCGATTGTATTTTAAAACGGGTTTCTAACTCTTTTGCTTCTCCTGATTCTTGAATCGCGTAAAATCTATTTTTGTCGTTTACCCAAAACTGCGATTTACGCACGGAGCATGACGCACGCCAACTCCAGACCCTCCACCCACTGTTCAGTAAATTATTGTTCGGGAAACGTTAAGGTCCATTAAATGCTTCATCAATGCTGACCTCTGCTGCGACCGACTGTTCTCTGATTGGTGTCATGACCCTGGTTTGTCTCTCTATTTACTGGTTCCTTCATGGCCTCCTCACTGCTGTTTAGTTGTGTGAAGTGTGTGACCTCTCAGCTGGAAATATTGCAAAATCGGCTGCCCATCTTTTTTTTTTTTTGTTTGTTTTTTTGAACGGCTGTCTTCAAATGTCCACTAGAATTTCTGCCCTTTTTCAGCCCACATTGAACCAGTGAAAATACCCAAGCTGAATATAATTGAATGGTGGATACAATCTGCAAAAAACAAACAGAAAAAACCCAATTGAATAATAAATTGAATGAATTTCAAACAAAGAAAATAAAAGTTTTTTTCCCCCACACTCACTGAAACCTGCAATTCAAATTAAATTCCAGACTTTTACAGGCAGGAATTCTTGGACCTTCCTTAGTCCATTTAACTAAAAAAAAAAATAGTTACTTGTGAATTTCACGCAGTCAATCCCCCGCAGAGAAGAGTTTAAAATGGCTAAACCTGCTGGTTTGGAGAAGAGATATACAACTTTCGACAAGGGGGCAGAGAATAAATCCTGTTTAATATGCTCCCTCTTCTCTGCTTATCCATACCTGAAAATGAATTCAAATGCATCACTGCATTACAAACTGCACAGGAATCCTGCAGTTTGCCCGACATGCAGGAATATGATAAGACAAGAAAAAAATCTGAATTATGAATTGTACTTTATGTAAACAAATGCAACGGAAGCATGCCCAAATAAAATCAAGCGCCTGTCTTTTTTTTTCCATTGATGAAACGCATTAAACTTTAACACTCGCCTCTTTCTCTTCCCTACATCCCCTGAAGAATCCTTCCCCGCTTCACGCTCTGCGCGCTCATGTCAGCGTCCGTCTCCAGCGTCCCCGCAATGTTGAAGGAGAAAAGCTTCCAAGCCGAGATGCTGAAGGGCAGTCCCGTTCGGGGATTCTTCCCCAGCCCCTATCCCTACATGGACTTCTTCCCCCGGACACACGCCCTCCTCCACCCGCTCAAGTCGCTCGGTCGGCTGGTGTCGGACGCCCGGGCGTCTTTTCCCCTCGGGTTCCCCGGAGGCGCGGCTCCATTCCTCGGCCACAGCGCGCACAGCGCGTCGGGCTCTCCGTACACGAGCCAGCTGTTTCCCGGACACGCGCTGCACCACAGGCCGGAGGAGCTGGCCGCGGTGGTGACGGAGCACGCCGCCGGTCCGCTGTCATCGGACTTCAGCAACCCGTCCAGCGTCCCGTCTCCGTCCGCCAAGTCCTCCAGCAACACACCGCCCAAGGAGAGTCTGTGTCGGCCGAGCACCGTCGAGTTGTCTCCGGAGAAAAGGGTCGCATCCTTTAACTTCAGCGAGGAGGACTTGTTCATGGTGCTTTATGGTTACTCTGGGGGCCAGGAGAACAGCGGGGGCCACGCGATATCAGGACTGACGCTGCAGGAAAATTTAGGTGAGGCGCTTTTTGAATTTTCGGTGCAATTTTCCACTTAATGCACAATTTTAATGGACAAAAATAGTTCAAATAAACTTGCTTCCCCCTTTGAGGGCCAAGGGCCACAATCCAATAAACACGTTTGACAAATATTTATTTAGGCGACAGTTCAAACAAAAATCTTATTCTATCTTTACATTAAAAAAATAAAAAGCTAATCCTTAATTTGATGAATTTTTCAGTAATTTATTTAATAAATAATTAAGTGTTTGCTGAAATAAATTATTGATTTAAGCTCAAAAGTAGCATAATCCCATAAAAAAACTCCACATAAATATATAGATACGTTATCGTTCTGATGAACCTGTAATAAAAACATTACATTGAAAAAAATAAAATAATTATTTATATAATGATTCATAAAGAGAACGATTTATTTAATTAGTAATAAAATAATTTAATATGTGGATTACTAAACAAAACGTTTTTTCTATGTTTTACAATTTTATTATTTATGCAATTTCATTATTTCATAATTCCATAATTCAACACATCAGAAATGTGCCAAGTGTATATTTTTATAGATGGTCACTTATTTGTTAGCTTAAATAAAACTGGAATACATACAGTACAAATATCAGCATATAAAAGCAAATAAATAAACCAATAATACAAATTATTTTACTCAATCTCTCATAAAATATATATATATATATATAATTTTTAAAATATCCATCCATCCACTCATTGTCTGTTCCTGCTTTTCCCTTTGTTGTTATCCTCTCAGCTTCTGATCCCTCCATTTCCCTACTGGACAAAGAAGCTATTGAGCTCCCAGAAGGTAAGACAGAACCATCTATAATATTTTCTAATCCTACGTTATGAGGCGTTTTGAACACCGTTTCTGTGTTGCAGGACTGATCGTCCTCCAGGCTCCCTGGGGAAACACTTACCACTGTGGAATTTTCACAGATAAGGTCAGCATTCCCAAAGGCTCGCGTTTTGGACCTTTCCAAGGAAAACTTGTGAACACCAGTGAGATAAAAACATATGACGACAACACTCTAATGTGGGAGGTGAAGCTGTTGTATTTTTGAAAATAACATATTGCGATCAACTGCTGCGTCGCGTTTGACAGTAACGTCAACCTCTGCTCTCCTCTCCTCCAGGTGTTTGAGAACGGCCAGCTGAGTCACTTTGTGGACGGCAGAGGCGCTTCTGGAAACTGGATGTCTTTGGTGAAGTGCGCTCGGTTTCCCGAGGAGCAGAACCTGATCGCTGTGCAGGTCCAGGGTCAGATCTTCTATGAAGCCTGCAAGGAGATCACACCCGGCCAGGAGCTTCTGGTTTGGTACGGAGACTGTTACGCACAGTTTCTTGGGATCCCTCTCACACTGAAGGACTCCAGAGAGGACAACAACAACAGTGTTTCTCCAAGTGAAGGTCTCAATCTGCAGCTTCTCCAGAGCTTTTCTGTCTTCACTTGATCTGCATTACAAACCACTGACAGAAGTATTTTCTATTTTCTGCAGATTCAGGGGAGGGCTTCAAGTGCGACAGATGTGGGAAGGTGTTCGCATATAAATATTATCGAGACAAACACCTGAAATACACGCGCTGCGTCGACCAGGGGGACAGGAAGTTTCCCTGTCACCTATGCAACAGATCCTTCGAGAAGAGGGACAGGCTGAGGATCCACATCCTGCATGTGCACGAAAAGCACAGACCTCACAAGGTAGAGTGAACTCAAACACTGTGGGCTCGCATTTCGCTACGGTTTTTGAACCATCTGTGTTACGCTGATGTCGGTGCTGAAAGAACAGCTCCCAAGAGTCAGGGAGGCGGCACATTAATCTGGCAATGGATAAATAATACATTTCATTCTCATATTATTTGGTCAAATAAAAACTGACATGTTATATTAACTATTTGCAAACTATGCAATTTGAATGATTGAAACTATTCCTGGCACATTATAATATTCACTAAAATCATTTAATCCATTTTTTTTCTCTTCTTCTTCTGGTAAAGTGTATTAAATGCATTAAATGTCTCATGCGCAGTGCTCCGTGTGTGGGAAGAGTTTCTCCCAGTCCTCCAGTCTTAACAAACATATGCGGGTCCACTCTGGAGAGCGACCATACAAGTGTGTCTACTGCAACAAGGTAAGATGAGGTCAATTCAGTTTATTGGCTCAAGGTAAGAAATAAACAGGTTGATATATTGGACTAAATTAAAAATAATTAGTGTCGTTCAAAGACACAGAAATATTACAGAGTTTACCCTGAGCATTCTGTCAGATTGCAGCTACTCACAAAATAAATAAATAAATAAATGAATAAAAATTAGGCCAAAAAGACAACATTCAAAAGATTGGCATAAAAGAACAAGCAAATCCACATGCATTACTGTAACAAAAAGTAAGTAAATCATTTATTTAAAGGCCTATAATAGTGCATAGTGTGAAGGCACCCATGTTTGTGAATAAATTACATTACTATCCTTAATTATTTCTGTTACACTGCTGTGATCCATCAACTATACACCAGTTATTTTAATTGAAATTGGTCTGATCTTATTAGTTTTGCTCCTTCTTTTTCATTATTTGTGATTTTGTTTGGGATCTGTGCTTTTCAGAATTTGTACATCTACACTTTTCACCCCCTTCCTTATTATGACAGTTGCATTTTCTCAGTCACTCAAACCAGCTTTACCTTTTTCTTACACATTTTCCACCTTTTTTTTTCTGTATACAAATATGCAAAGTATATGCCAATCATTTAAAAGCCTATATGACATTTTCTATGCGGTGTGGAAGAATGAAGGGAAAAGAAAGATTTACGATGTGAACAAAATGCTACACTTAAAAAAAATGAACACCGCATTTAGTTTTCACTCTGAACTATGACGTCATTTAAAAAAAATCTACAATAATATATTGAGAAGTGGCATTTTGTCAGGTTTAAAGCAAGCTAAAAATAAATTACTTATATATATATATATACACCTCGGTAAAGGCTTAAGCCATATCAGTTACACAGAGACTTTACATGTCAGCGCCATGTTCTTTTCATTTCTATCTGCAATATATTTTTTTATATTTTAAACAATAATATTAATAAAATGAAATACTCACAAATACGTTGCATTTGAGAAAATGCTCACAAAGTATTGTGAAGTTCTCCTCGGGTGTCTCGGTCCAGCTCCATGTTTGAAACCTTTTGGACTCCTGGTTTCAAGGCGCTTTCGGCACGCGCCCTGGTTCATTGTTCCGCGCCAAAGGCACGCGCCTCGGAGCCACTTCCAGGCCAATTATCGCCAGATGTTTCACAAAGACTTTTGTCCCGCGAGGTTATATAGGCTTTTCATTATTATTATTATTACTTACGTTAGTGCGAAGTTGTTAACTTTTCGTTTCGTTTCTCGATTCTATTTTTTTTCTGAATTCACAGCATAAAATAAATTTGTTGTAAATCCCTTCACGTGCCTGTTGGTCATAAAAACAGAGTATTTGATTATTTATTTATTTATTTTCATAATTATAATTTATCTCTTTTAGGCCTTTACTGCCTCCAGTATTCTGCGCACGCACATTCGCCAGCACTCCGGCGAGAGGCCCTTCAAATGCAAGCATTGCGGGAAGGCCTTCGCCTCCCACGCCGCCCACGACAGCCACGTCCGCCGGACCCACGCCAGGGACAAGCCGTTCCAGTGCGAGCTGTGCGGGGTTTCCTTTCTGGAGGAGCAGGAGCTAAAATACCACGAGTCAATCCACAAAAGTAAGAATATTTTTTTCATTTGCAAATTGGTTTGCTTATTTTTGTTTTCGTTCATATTAAGGCTAACAAATGTAGCTTAAAAAAAAGGAAGAGGAAACCTCAGAAGCATAAAGAGCTGAATTAAATTGAGGCAGAGTTTCAGTATGTGGTGCAGTAACGAGATCGTTTTAGTGTATTTTTTACTAGAAATTTATAAACCCGCTTGCTTCTTTGTTTTTTCTTTAAAAGTGGAAATTAGGGATACGTCTTTTGCTAAAATATAATTCATAGCATTCTCTTCCTCTAGAGACACAAATCGACACGCTCACTGTTTCTTCTTCTTCTTCGGAAATTGGACTGGAGGACCACTCCGGCCTCCCAGCGAAGGAAATCCAAAAACCACAGAAGAACCCAACTGGGCAAAGATTTCCAAATTATACCGGGCTAACAGTTTTAAACTCTGACTATAGGCCCTGGAACTAGACAACCAAGAAAAAGACTGGTTATTGTGCAGCCTTATTTAAATCCAAACACAACTATTTAAATGGTAAGGCATCTAATTATGTAATGTATAAATGTTATTATGTTGCTTAAAGCTACCGCTCCACAATAGTCTGGTTTAGTCACTCTAGGTGTTATTATTACTATTATTATTATTATGAAAAAAATAACATTCTTGTTTTTGTTTTCTTACATTTAATGTAAACTACATTTCCCTTTTTAATACATACATGTGTTTTATTTTTAAGACGTCTGCAATGTAAACAAGCAAAAGCAAACCAACAACACTGGTCCCCTTTTTCAAGCTTTACTTTTTTCTTCATTTGTGAAAATAAATGATTGCATGAAAAAGAAATATGATTCTTGGTTCATTTAAAAATATGCATATGCAGCATATCAGTTATTTTAACTGCACAGAAATTTTATTGAGACAAATATCTGACATGTTATATTAACTATGAAGTGTTATTATTAATATTTTTTGTGTTTTACAGCGAAAACAAAATAAAACAATCTCTTGTGGTAAAGCTCTACAGGGGGGAAAAAAAACATGGCATCATGATGCGGCTAGAATACAAATAAAATGTAGAATTAAAAACAGAAAAGTCTTTGCTACTCCGTCTCCGGTCACTTGTCTCTGTGGAGTGTCTCCAACTCGTAGCTTGGATGCTCTCAGTAAAATGAAGGAATCCTGCCTGGAGCAAATGAATGACAATAGAACGGGGCTGTAAAGTGGTCTATTGCCTCTCACACTAAAAAGTTCACTATGACTGACATCTGCCCTCTCACTGCATCCAACTGTCCCCCACATGTTTGCCTCAGAACAGATAGATAGATAGATAGATAGATAGATAGATAGATAGATAGATAGATAGATAGATAGATAGATAGATAGATAGATAGATAGATAGATAGATAGATAGATAGATAGATAGATAGATAGATAGATAGAATCCTTATCGCAATATTGGCTGCACCTTCTTTTGAAAAGAGTTCAGGGGTCAGCACCTCGCAGAGTGTTTAACTGCCCTCCTCTCATTTCAAATAGCCAAAATATAGCTGCTTGAACAAGTGTGGATCAACCCTCATTGGACCTGCCCCTCCCACGAGTAGCTCTACAACCCCCACCAAAACCACCATGATGGGGTATTCACTGTGTAAAAACAGGGTGTCCACCCCTTTGTGGTTTCCCGGGATCAGAGGGGTGGAGGAGAAGGACAGAGAAGACAAAAAGAGAGACAGAAGGAGTCAGGGGAGAATGAGCTGCCACAGCTGAAATACTGAGATTGTTAGTGCTCTGTGCTAAAAGAGTGGTTTTACAGCGCCTCCTGTGATTGGCTGATTTAGGACTACGGCATGGGAGAATTTTTATCTGGGTCGTTTATCCGAATTGATTTCACATTTAACCACACAGGCGAGCCAACAGTGCCTCTCTGGGGCCATCTATCAGTTTCATCTCTGTATTAATGCAATATTAATAATAGCCGAGCTCCACGGTTAACGTGTTTGGAGAAGTTAATTCCCTCTGAGACTGGAGCAAGCATAACTCTTTACCAAACAAGTGTAGCACTTTGATACTTTATACCACTCGAGCACGCCACACAAATGCGGTCACAACTAAATGCACCACTGTGATTAATTAATAATGTTCACTGATATAAAGAGCAGAGAGCTGCTGCTGAAACATTCTTACAGATGGAGTCACCTTG